>NW_026622897.1:19815000-21065000 GCF_023065955.2 Ursus arctos | reverse complement strand
GGACCAGGCCGTGGTGTCGGGCCAGCCAGTGACACTGCTGTGCGCCATCCCCGAGTATGATGGCTTCGTCCTGTGGATCAAAGACGGCTTGGCTCTGGGTGTGGGCAGGGACCTCTCAAGTGAGTACCCCCAGACTTCCCCAGGAAGGCCTGGAACCCGTCCCTGCCGGACCCACCCACCCTCCTAGGGAACCCCCATCTTCATGGGCATTTGGAGATTAACTCTCCAGGTTTCATTGTACATCCCCCTGGTGGCCAAACCCCAACAGCAGAGCCCTGGAGGATCTCTTCAAAAGTCAAACACGATTCAGGGGCGCCTGGGTGGCACAACGGTTAAGCGTCTGCCTTCGGCTCAGGGCGTGATCCTGGCGTTCTGGGATCCAGCCCCACATCAGGCTCCTCTGCTAGGAGCCTGCTTCTTCCTCTCCCACTCCCCCTGCTTGTGTTCCCTCTCTCGCTGGCTGTCTCTATCGCTGTCGAATAAATAAATAAAATCTTAAAAAAAAAAAAAAAGTCAAACACAATTCAAGTCAAGGCAGATTCCTAGAAGTAACAGGTTCCTGTTTCTTGATCCAAAATGTATCCCCCACTTAAGTCACCACCTGGTTCTTGCTGGGCTCCCAACCATTAAAGGGAGCCAAAGAAATTGAAAACTCACAAAGTAACCCAGTTGGTTTTAGGGGTTACCATGTGATGGGAAGCAAAGACAAGGAGCGTTTAAAGTTCAAACTTCGTGGAGCCCACCCAGGCTGGTATCGAGCAAGATGTCCCGGTGGGCTCCCGTCGCTGGCAGCTGAGCTCCCCGGTTGGTGCGATGCCCTGTCATCTGTTAACCATTATGAATGTCAACCCTTAAGCTCACACAGATGTCTTTCCGATCCATCCTCTCCCCCGGGGGGGAAAAGAATAGAATCATCCTCCCGGTCACTCACCCATCAGCAATTATTATTCTCCCCTGGGGAGGGCAGGCATGTGACCGCTTGCAAGGCTTAGCATAACCTGGAAAATTCAGAACAAGGTATCTGGGTGTCCCCACCCCTGGGGAACGGCTGAGGGTAGAAGGAGGAGGGAAAAAAAAATACGTATTCGACCGAGAAGTAGCTTTGCTTCTCTCGTGGTATACAGCTGCAGGAAAATAAAAATCGAAGTGCACTCAGGAACATGATGGTTGGGAAATTAATATTTTAAAATGTGAGTTATGTCTTGCCAAAAATGTATATTGAAACATTATAGCCACGGTCAATAGCATCACCCGGTTTGAGTGCTGCAGCCCAGCTGAGCATGGATAAAATACACAATAATATCTCCAAAATATACTGTGCCGCCATAAAATTTAAGTATTATGGGAACCAGCCAATTTCAGGGGCTCTGAACTTCCTTACCCTAGAGAAACTGGGGGAATGATCTCACCTTCCTAAACTAGAATCACTCATGCTCTGCGTGGCTCTGAGCTTGGACCAGCATCGTTGCAAGCCAAGGAGGTGCTCTGGGTTCCTGGTCAGTGGTTTGCAGCCTCCGGTCAAGGACTGGGGTCTTTTTGGCTTGGTGGCCAAGAGGAAGCCGCGGGTCACCACAGACGTTCATCACCACATGCATAACTGACCCGCTGGCATCCAATTCCATGAATGGCTTTCTGGGATCAGGATTGGGTCCTGCTAAGTTCTGAGAGACAATGGGGTTCTGATGAACTGGGGTCTCTTTGCTCTCTGACTTGACTCCATGTATACAAAGAAGGTTGTCCATCTCCTTGCAAAGCCAATAAATTCAAATTCCTGGTATTTTCTCTTTGATCACCAATCCCCAAAAAAGCATCATGACGATAATGACAGAAACTCACATGCTCGATAAATACTGCTTGCTTGCCTGACAAGAAAGGGAGAGTGATAGATCTCGATTTCATTCAGCAAGTATTCACAGAGCACTCGATAACGGCACAGGTTTCCCTGTGGGGAAACTGAGGCCCAGAATTACGAGACTTCAACCTGCCTGGTTCTATCCTCTTCTGTTTTAACTTTATCCTTTTCTGTGTGGCCCAGCTCAGTGGACCAGGAATCATGCCCTCACTCACTGAAGACCTGTCTTTCTGGTCACCAAGGCTGGAAAACACTTTCGAAGGAAATGATTTATAAATGCATGCCCTCATATTGATAGAACATTCTTCTTCTAAGAAGCGCAAGCGATTCTTAAACATTATGTCATAAATCTACAATGATCCAGGGAGAAAAAGAAGGATTGCCCCCTCTATTTGACAGGTAAACAAAGTCACAGTCGAGAAAGAAATTGAGTCAAATGTACACCCAGTCACAGTGTGTGGGACCCCGGCACCTCACACCCAAAAAGCCTGACACCCTGCATTTTCTTGCTTCTAAAGACAGAGACCTTTTTGGCTGTCCCATCTCACTGTCATTTTTCTTTAAACCAGCATTTATAGACTCTTTACTGCGTGTCACGCACTTAACATGGATGACCCCGCTTAATCTTCACCATGAGTCTACGAGATACTGATATTGTCCCCATTTTGCTGATGAGGAGACAGAAGCACGAAGAAGTTAAAGTAATTTAGCCAAGACAACAGAGTTAGGAAGTGATAGACCCGGGCATTTGAACCCAGGCACTTGGACTGTAGAACCCAGACCCCAATAATTTTGCCTTCCCTGAGCATAGCAAGAGAGAGTAATGATACTATGGAAGGAGCTAGAACTTGCTCAGAATCAATGCCTCTGGGCCTGTGTTTTCCAAAGATCCTGCCAGTCCTTGGGATAGCATTGCAGCTCGTTGGCTAATTAGGCAAATACAAACAAACCCATCACTGATGTTTTCAGCAGCTCATGAGAGCGAAATCCTGCTGCTGCTAGCTTGCAAGACAACAAAAACACAAGCTCCAGCCAAGATGCCTGCAGGAGACCAGGGACTAATCAAGGACAGCGGGATCCAGAGGCTGGGCCGGAAGGGCTGGGGGCAGTGAGCCAGCTACATTGAGGGCAAGCAGCGGGGAGAGGGCTGGGCAGGAACCCGTTTCCAGCCCCTTGTCCTGGCCCTGGGGAGAGCCAGCTTAACTTACCTGGGCTTCTTCCCAAAGCCCAGCAGAGGGCAGGAAGGGCGGGAAGGAGGGGAAGTGGTGCTCTCGGGGGTACAGCCGACTGCCTTGTGAGCATCTCTGGCCCGGCCAGAACAGCTGTGCAGGGCAGGGCCGTTTGATCGCACGATGGGGATGATGCTAGCCATGAAGCCATGAGCCTGAAGGGCTCAGCCACACAGGAAGCCCCCAGAATACATCCTGGGAAGGATCACAGCTATGTTTCTGACCAAGAATGGGTGCCAGTGGCCCCTGTATGGCTCACCCTGGGGGAGGCCTGCCCCACCTCTGCAAGACCCTTAGCTTATGATGGGAGGGACCTTAGAGCTCCAATATTCCATCTAGGATAGTAATCTGTTCTGCAGTACCCCTGACAGGTGATCGCCAACCTGTGCTTGAATGCCGCTACTAGTGGGGACCTCACTACCACCTCTGGCAACCCAGATCCTTGTTGGACCTTTCAAATTATATTAAGAATATTCTAAAGTATTTCCCTGTATTAATTCTGTCCACTGGTGCTAGTGCTGTCCTTGGGATTTATGTGAACACATCTAACCCACACTGAGAGACGGGAATATTTGGAGAGCATTTGCATGCCCCTGTCTCTCTGTTTCTGTCTGTCTCTCTCTCTCTCTCTCTCTCACTGGCTTAAGCCCTAGTCTTCTCTTTGAAAGGCCAGATAGGCCAACCCCCTCTTCCTATGGCACATTTCTGAGAACTCACACTGTCCAGGCAAAGGTCTTTTAGAAAGAGGAGCAGTTTGGAGCTGCCGGAGGGTGGGCGGGCCTCTGAGGAGAGAAGGGAAGAGAACAGAGCAGGAAGCTGGGGAAATAAAGCTCAGGCAAGGGGACGATGGAAAAGAGATCCTTCTGGAAGAGACTAAGGAGGTCTAGGGCCCAAGGTCCGGGACAGGGGATCTGCCCAACCTGGCCAGCCACGACTTATATGGGCATTTATATTCACCATACACAGCAGGAAGGCCGATTAATGATTAATCATTCTCAAATTTTTATTTATCCATTATTCATCACCAGTAGTATAAGGGGCCCCACATTCCTAAGTGTCCTGAGTGCCTTGTAAGTGCTTAATCAGGCCCTGGGGTCTGAGGTGGGTAGTAGAAGTAACCAGAATAGGGCCCTTGATGGTTCAAAGTGGCCAGAGAATGCCAGGCACTGGTAGGGTGGGCCTCAATTTCTGCTTCCTGCCCATTCCGAACAAAACTTGCCCCCCAAAGTCATTCTTGATTCTTTTCCAGAGATTTCTCTTTTCTTCTCTCTCTCTGACTCTGTCTGCTGAGAATCGCAGCCTGGGTCTCTCTGTCTCTCTGTGTGTTTCCTTATCAAAATGCATGTCTGGTTGGTAAACCACAGCGCTGAGCTCACTGCTTACCAGAGCACTGACCCTGCTGCGTCTGCCCACACGTAGCATTTCCATCTCCGCTCTATCTTCCCTGATCATAGCTTCTCCAACATTCCTAAACCTACACACACACCCCCACACGCACACCCACGCTGCCCAATCCCCGGGAAGAGTTCTCGTTTTTGTGCTCCTCACACCCAGGTCAGGGCCCTGAGCATCGCCAGCTCTGCCAGCCTCCAAGACCACCCCCTGCTCACATGTCCCACCACCCGGCCTGTTTGGCGGGAGTGCCTCCTCGACCTCTGGCCCCACCCCCCCCCGACATGCCTACTGTCTCCACAGGTTACCCGCAGTACCTGGTGGTAGGGAACCACCTGTCAGGGGAGCATCACCTGAAGATCCTGCGAGCAGAGCTGCAAGACGACGCCGTGTACGAGTGCCAGGCCATCCAGGCCGCCATTCGCTCTCGCCCCGCACGCCTCACTGTCCTGGGTAAGAACCGTTGATACGCGGGGGCCGAGGATGCTGCGGGAAGCACCACGCGCTCGGTTCCAGAAGGGCCTCCCTGCTGGGCAAAGCCCAAAGGGGTTATCACACTGGGCTCCAGCCGCTGCTGCCCCCACCGGGTCAGGACCCACTTTCCCCGCCAAAAAGGGGAAAGTGAAAGTTTCAGCTCTGGAAATCGGAAGGCGGCTGCTAACCGACCTGTGACCCTGTCCAACCCCGGGGGGTTTGACTCCAGCTTAAGGGGCTGAAAGGGGCTCCTGAATGCCCATTTATTCCACCAGGAAGAGCGTTCTGTACACATGATGGTTGTCAGGCCGTGTGCTAGGCGATGGAGATACGGAGAAGAATGTGATACGTCCTTGAGTCCATTCTTTCTCCCCCTGGGTGCTAACAAAGCATGATTTCAGCATCCCTAGGGACCACGACTGCACCTGTTCCTTCTCCACCCTCTGCTGCTCCCTGGGAACCCTGGCTCTCAGCTGGAGAACCGACTGCCTAAATCATCCCTAGGAAAGTTTGTTTTGGGCTCTTACGCCAAATCAGACCTTTGCCCCCTTGGCCTTTCTTCCTCTTGGCTTCCTAGGAGACCAATGCCCCTTGGACACCCTGCTTGAGAGGTCCCCACTCCTTCACTCAGGCAGACCTGCCTGAAGACAAGGGAGAGAGCTCGCCCACCTCTTAAACAGCCCCCTTCTGATTTCGAGGTCAGGCCCTGTCGACTCCCTCCTCCAGCCAGCTGCTACTGAGGCCCAAGGCCCTTGAGAACCTAGCCTCACACAGACGGCATAAGAGGAGACATGGGCATATGCTCTACAGTCCCTGTCAGAGCACTTCCCTGTACATTACCTCAGCAGTTCCAACGCAAGACAGTGGGACAGGGATTGTGCCCCAGATGAGAAACTGAGGCTCAGAGATGCCAAGGGCCCGGCCCCAAGGGTCTCCCGGCTAGGGCTCCAACGCCACCGCCCTGCCCCCTCAGTGAGACTCCGCCAGCTCCGGGTGGGACGGGGCACAGGCCGCAGAGAGGGGAGCCTGGGCTCCACCCTGCCTGCCTCTTACCAGCTGCTGTGAAGCTGGGACCACAGGGTCAGCAGCTGGGGGGCGGCCTCCTCACCTGGTGGATAAGGAGTGTGGCGGCCTTGATGAAATATTTAGGAGCGTGTCAGGTTATCTTCAGATCGACACGGCAGCACGCGGGGCACAGTATCCCAAGCACGACCGCGAGCCCCAGAGGACCACTTACCGAGCTGGGAGCTGGGCTTCTCAGGGACGGGAGGCAGAACTCAGGGCCGGCCCCCCAGACCCTCCCTCAACCCCAGAGTCTCCTCTAGTCTGCGATGAAGGAAAGAAGAAAGAAACCGGGGCTGGCAGGGCATGTAAGCTGGGACGGCTTGGTCCAGAAGGGCCTGCAGAAGAGTAATCAGGGATATGAAAGGGAGAGGCGGACATCTTCGTCTCTCCCAACGTGGAGGCTAAAATGGGAATGGGGGTACAGTGTGGTGTGGCGGTGTGGACACGAGTGGGAGGAGTTAGTGTCTAATATGTTTTCTGATTTCTGAGTGTTGTGCAATGTCAGAACAGATTCGTGCATCTCCACAGACAATTCCGTTCCCCACCCTCAAAATAATCTGCCTTCTGCTGTCTTGTCCCCCTTCGAGAAGGTACCAAAGAATGCTAAGTTGAGAAGGACCTAAGCACTGCCCACTCCTGACTTCGCGCAGGACCTGAACTAGATGGAGATGCTTCTCGTCCTCATGTTCTCGTCCTACCGTCAGAGCTTTGCCCGGTGGCGCCCAGCCATTCACAGCCTGCCTCCCCTCTCCTCTCTCAGGGAGATAACCAAGCCCAGATTATTCCAAATGTTGTACAGATGAGGAAATTGAGACTCAGAGAGCGGAGCCACTCACAGCTTAATTACCACTCAAAATAGACCCCAGATTGTCCAACTCCAAACCAGTGGTGTCCACGTCCCGAGATGCCGGCACAATCTCCTTTGTCTGGTTGCTTCAGGGCCGGGCTGCTGAGAGCAGGGCCACAGAATCTCACCGGGACAGAGTTGGTTTTGTCTTAGGTCACATCGAAAAGGCTCCCCGGTCTCCCTCTCCTGTGGCCAGACCTGGCACAGAGCTGCTTTGTGTGGGGAAAATGTTTTACGAGTCTGGAAGGCAGCTGAAGAGGGGGAAGGAGGAGTTTCCAGGTAACCCCGGCAGGCTAGCCTCTGCTGGATTCCTGAGAGCTGGAAAAAGAGCCTGAGCAGGCATGTGTCCAGCACCCTTTCCTCAAAGAGTCCACTGACATCGGTCCTCCTAACAAAGTAACCCCAGGCGAGAAAGAGCTGCCCCAGGCTCTGCCTCCAGCCCCTCTTGATCACCCGGGGTCCCACCCCTGAGCTGGCCCTGCAGGTGCCCCCCCATCCTTGGCGGGTCCAGCAGGCAACCAGCCCAACTGAATTTCTTTGCGGTATACAGCCCCACCTACTGCCCTGGAGAGAGGCCCCGCGTGCAGAAGCTGACCCAGCCTTCTGGAAAGGGAGCTCTGGTCTGCTCACCATGCTGAGTAGAGGGGTGTTTCTACCCTGGCCAGCCAGCTTGCCAACCAAGACCCCATCTGCTTTGCTGTGACATCTCAGCCCGGGAAAATGTCCCAGCCAGTTCCCCAAGGGAGGGGCTGCCTTCCCTGTGTTCCAGGAATGAGAGAGCTTCCTAATTTAGTCTGTATTTGCCTGAGATAGATTTTTAATTAAATAAAGTAAGAGCCTGATTAGAACCTGCGGAAGATGTGAGAGCAGAATCAGATGGTATTCCAGCAAAATTGCAAAGCAAACACTTTGGCTGGAACAGAGGGAGACCCCTGGGGGTCTTCCATCAAAGCACCAAGTGAGGAGGGCAAATACGAGAAATTATATAGCCAACAGATGTGCATTGTTAAAATATGCATCTGCCAGCAGCCTGCTTGGAGAAGCCAGAGGGCCAGCTCACAGAGCCCATGGTGCTCCAGGGAGGGCGTGGGGACCCAGCCCCGACAGCCAAGCCTAGAGTCACAGACACATTAATTAGCCTTGTGTTTCCAGCTCTCAGATGCAATCAGGCAAGGAGCAACTTGGAGCTGAGCATTTGCTACCCTGGGAGGCAGAGGGAGGGAGCTAGGGGACCAGGAGAGCAAGAGGGGGAAGGGACAGAGTTTGGGAAGCCGAGCCAGGCAAAGACTCCGGGGCCGCGGCCCAGGTTAATGGCCAGGCTGCATTCCCTCTGCGGCACAGAGGACCATGCCTTGACTCGGGCCTGGTCAAGACAGGCATCTTTCCACCTGCAGAACGTCTCGAGAATCATGGTACCCAGAGCAGCAGACTTGGAGGCAACAGTCATGGTCTTGCCATTAACCAGCTGTGTGATCTTGGCCCTGATACTCCACCTCTCTGGGTCTCAGTTTCCTCATCTGTAACATGAAGGAGGTTGATCGATAAGATGGTCACTAAGAACTGTCGGGCTCCCAAAACACCGTGACTTCTACAATAAGGAGCCCTGCTTGCGGCACCAAGTAGTTTAGGAAGATGGCCCATCCCCCACCGGAGCCAGAATTCACATGGAGACTGAGGCGCAGAAGGTAATAGAGTGTTTTGTGCAGCACCCTACTTTGATTCTGGAGAGGGGAACTCTCAAAGTCCTGCCCAGCCCTGGGATTCTGGACTCGGCTCTACGTCTTAACCCAAGAGTCCTCCCTCTGTCTGCAGCTTCCCTGCTTTCCGAGCCATGGCTGCGGGCACTCAGCTTAGCAGGACATCATAGGACCCCCGTGGACGTGTGCAGAGCCGGGGTATAGCAGGCAGAGTCAGGGGCTGGCGGCAGAACCCCTACATGCAGCTTACTCACAGTGTGACCTTGGGTGGGGTCCTTAGCGCTCCCACGGGGGCTCTGGTTCAACTCTCTATAACCAGCACTTAGTATACGGTAGGTCCTCAATACTATTTGGGGTTTTTTAAATGAATGAATGAATGAATGAATGAATGAATGAATGAATGAATGAGTGGAGTTTCTCGTTCCTCATCTATAACATGAGGATAATAAAAATACAAATCTCCCAGAACTGTTGTGAGCACCAGACTAACACACCCCCCCAACTAACACACACACACACACACACACACACACACACACACACAGGCAGACTGCGTCCTTCTCCCACCTGCAGGGACCCCAGGGTTGACAAATATCTCTACTGCTCCAGGGCCAGAGCCGTAAGGACAGTACTGCATTTGATCTTGCTAACCGCCCAAAAATTTGAGAATCGAGGAGTTGGACAACCCAGATCAGGGAGGAAATGGAAGCCAAGGTCTTAAACAACAAATATTTCCTGAGCACCTACTAGGTGCCAAGCACTGAGCTAGGCAAGTAAGGTTCATCGGTCAGTGGAAGGGAAAGCCAGCCCTGCCCTGGTGAGCCTGTGTTCTAGCAGAGAGAGAGCCAGTCAATCAGCAGTAAAGAGATTAAACAAGCACCTTGCGTCTTTCCGCAGGACGTTGGATGATAACGACCACTGTGAAACCGAGAAACTAGAGCAGGGTGAGGGGGATTGGAAGTAGGCAGCGGAGGATGGTGGATGGTGGGTTAATTATTTAAAAGGGTGTTTTCCCAGTCTTCCTCCCATTTCCCTCATCTTCCTGGCCCGTTCTAATATTAACTCTGCTGTCTTGTGGCTCCCATTAGAAACAAAGCTTTCTAAATCAACATGAATTATTTAATGATGGAGACTAAGTCAATTCAAATAAAGAGGGCGTCTTTAAAGTGATGTCAAGCTCCAGACACTGACGGGGCCAACAGAGAAGGTCCGGACGGGTCCCTGAGTTTCCAGAGCCACGAGCCTCCTCTGTATCTCTCCACCAGGGCAGCTGTAGGGCCCGGGTACCCTAAGTGCCTGGCATTGGCAGCACCCCCCAATTCCCAATCCCCTCATCCTTGGGGGAGTGGGGGGCAGGGTGGGTCCAGAGAGAGAAAGTGAATAGCTCGGGTCATCCAGCAAGGGAAGGCAGAGCTGAAACACGGCCCAAGAGCACTGGCTTTTAAAAAGGGTCTTCCAGAAACTGGTGGCAAGAAACCCAGCCACAGGCTCCCTGTCAGTAAGGGACAGACCGACCTGTTCTTCAGGGGTGAGAAAGCACCCCAAAGAACAGAGCCCAAACCCTCTCTGAAGCTTGCCCTCTGCTTTCCCTCCAGCCCCTGCTCCAGCACCCCCTTTGCTCCAGGGACAAGAACCAGCTCACAGCTCCCTCCACTGCCCACACTTCGTGGCTTCATGCCTGTGTGTTGCTGCCTGGAATGTCCTTCCCTCCTTTCTTCCCTTGGCCCACTCTTGCTCCCCTGTCGGGATCCATCTTGGACATCACCTCCTCCAGGAAGCCTTCCCTGAACACCACATGGCCTGCCTGTCCCACTCTGTGCTCCCTTAGCCTTCCATCCACACCTCAGTCACAACACTCAACACATGATCTTGCAAGGAACCGTTTCCCTGTCTGTCTCCCCCAGTGGGTCTCTAGGCATCCGGCCCAGCGCAGCCTGCAGGCATACACTGGGTGCTCAGCAATGCTCATCATGTAACCGTAGCAAGAGGGCTTGGGGCAAACTGCAGGGAGTTTGCACTGCACCTCACCGCGGAGAACGGTACCTGGCAGATTCTGAGCCCCACAGTTGTGTCATATTGTGCCATGTTGTGTCGTGTTGTGTCGTGTTGTGTTTAGAGGGACAACGAGGCTTCAGGGTAACATCCCAGACTTTGAAAGCCAGATGGCCAACGCCGGAAATCTAGCTATGTCACTTTACCAGTGCTGCGACCTTGGAAGTGTCCCCTGCCCGCTGTGCCTCAGTTTCCTCATAGGTAAAATGGGGGTATAGTCCTCCCTGTGCCCATAGGGTCCTAGAGAGGATTTAACGGGATAATTGATAGAAGACATTTCTCAAAACAGCGCCCGGTAAGCGGCAAAGCCCAGAAGCCCTGGCTGTTACTATCATACCCGTGGCGGTTGTTACTACTATTATTTTTGCCGTGCTAAAGCAACACCAACAAGCAGCTCCTCCTTCCTGGGGGGTCGGGCTCTGCGTCCTCGAGAGGCTTGGCCAACCAGCATGCAAGGCAGAAAGACATGAATCCTGAGGGCCCCTCCCGGCCTCGCGCGCCTGGGAAGACAAGCAGAATTGATTTCCTTATCTCCTTATTAAGCGTGTTTTGCCTGGGCCCCGGCCTGGTCTTAGGTGCTGTTTCTCATTTGTGCTGTGTGCCTGCTTCCTGCCACATTCATTACCCTGCAGTCACCCTCAAATAGGGGCAGCAAACAAGCCAGAGATGGGAGAGAGGAGCAAAGGAAGCATCCTTATCTCCTGAAGTTCCAGATGGGAGCCAGGCGTCTGAGCTATTGTGCACCTCAGCCCCACCCCCCCAGCTCCCACCCCTGCCACCAGCTGCTTCCCACTCCCTTCCTGCCATTCTGCCCTTCTTGGGGGCCCTCCTCCGTGTCTCTTGAGCCACTGCACACCCCTCTTGGCCCTCCCGATTTAACTCTGCTTACCTGCTTTGGCAGGTTATAAGGTGAGCGTGGCCTGAGGGCACTGAGTTACCTTAAGGTGACTACTAGTCTCCGACTTCGAAATTGCATTATAATATAATTATATTCTATCATATTGAGGGTAGTTAGCCATATGCCCCCCTGAGTAGCTGCCCGCAGCAGTTGTCGGTGGCAAGTGGAGGCTGGGGGGGAGGCAGTGATGGAGGGTCTCTCTGGAGGTCCCTATAGTCACGGGGTCAAGTACGTAGAACACTTCAGAGCTGGGCCTTCCCTCCTGCTGCCCCCCAACAGTCTCCCCCTGGTTCTCTAATCTGCCATGGAAAGGAATGCCTGTCCCCCACGGCCTGACACCCATCTCCCTGTCCTTCATTTCAACCTCAGTGTCAGGACAACTTGCAAGGCTCCAAAGCGTTCTGGGGTCCATCAGGGATGGAGGCAACCTCAGTGCTTCCCTCTCGGCCTGTATGTAGGAGGCAGAGGGCAGGCAGGAAGTGAGGAGACCTGATGCCAGGGCCCCCACCCCTGCCTTCCCCTACCCAGACCCAGCCAATGAGAAGAGAGCTAACCGGCCTATTTAGGTTGCCTCGCTGGAGTGGCCCGGAGGCCCAACACTGCCTTGGGCTGGAGGCAGCATCCCCAGTGGCCAACCGAGGGCCAGCCCCTCCCCTCCGCCTTCTAGCATCTCTTGCTTTCAACACCAGCATGAGGGAAGTCAGGAAGATTCTGTAGGAGCCCACTGGGTCTGCTGCCCATGCAATGCTCTCAGTCTCCTGCTCCCCACCCCCACCACCCCATACATAGTTCTGCTGACCCCTCAGGGTCCCCATCACTCCATGCCTGAGGCTCCGCAGGCAGCCCCACGCCCCTGAAGGGTGCCACCGTCATACCCAGGGCACTGGCACTCCTCCAGGTTTAAGCAGGACAGGGACCCTCACCTGAAGGCTGGAAGACACGCATCATTGCCCCAGGCCAGCCACTGACAATGCAGGCCCAGGCCCTCGCCATGAGACCCGGGATAGTGATACATAACCATCTCTGGACCCTCTCTCTCCCCCTCTCTCTCTCTCTGATAAAATCAGGAGCTGGGAAGAGGAAGTGCAAATCCACACCACAGTTTGACTGTGATTCACCTTCATTAGACGGTGGTTTGGGGGTCGGGCCTGGGGGGCATTGTTCCCATTGTTCCCTGGCGCTGAGGAGCAAGGCTAATAGTTCTCCCACTGCTTTAACCAAGCGTGACCCTGGGAGACACCGATCAGACTGCACTACTCAGCAAAGGGGAGCGTGAGCTCAGACCATGGAGAGCTGCAAAAGTCAGGACCTTGATCCTCTGGCGTCCAACCTTTGCCATTCGGCAAGGAACCAGCAGCTTCGGGAAGTGAGAGCACTGCCCTGAGGGGGCCGTCGCCTGCTCTGCCATCATGGGGCTGCTTCCTCTGCCTTGGGCCTGGCTTCCCACATCCCTTCCAAGCCCAGGCGAGAGCCCACTTGTGTCCGGGTGGCTTGCCGGAGCCCCGTCAGGAAACCCGGCTGGCCACGTACGAGGCTCCCTGTTCATCCATCAGCTGTAGACACACACAGACACCTCACCTCAAGGACAAATGCACGCACACACACACACACACAATTCAGAGCAGGGCCGAATCATGGGGAAAGATTCGGGGACACAGTCACAAGAATCTGTCACAGTTGGAAATGGACAGATCTTAGTAACTCAACAAAAGTATTGACCCTCCCACCCTTTAGGGCCAGAAATGAACGGGGTAGGTGGAGCATGAGAGCCCCAGCGTGAGGCCCCGCTTCTCTATCGATTCCCCCTAATGAGAAACCAAGTGCTGGGGGTGGGGGGCAGGGGCGAGGGAGAGTCACAGCAACCGAAAGGACCAGCGGGTTCCACCCAGGGAGGAATCGCCTCTCTCCTGACTCTAGCCTCCGGGGCACCATGGGTGTCACAGCCAGGACCGTGGCCAAAGCCAGCCCTGAGGGAGCCCTGACTGGCTGAGCTGAGGAGGGAGACCTCCGGGGGTAAAAATAGCTCACCACTTCTCCGCTCCGACCTCAGCCCGGGCCTGAGACGAGGGTTTCATGGCAAATTATGGATTTAAAACTAGCAGTGAATCTCCATTACAGCATGAAATGAGAAAGGAAAGCACCACTAAATGAAAGCCTTCCCCCGGCAGCCAATGGGGCAAGGGAGGGGTGGAGTTTTAGGAGGGAGTTTCTAGATGAACTCACATGCCCAAAGCACACTCACAAGGGGCAGTCCCAGAAAGAGAGCCCTGGGAGAGGGGGCAGAGGCCGGAGACCCCGGGGAGATCCCTGCTGTCCCAGGTCAGCGCAGGACACCCAGGTGGCAGCAGTTGCCATTTCTCTGCAAAGACGCTCGGCTGACACAGGAGAGGGAACAGAGCTTTGTTGGTCTGGGGCTGTGTTGGGATGAGACCCAGACGGGAGGTGGGGCTGGAGAGGGGCATTTCAAGAACCCCGACCCACAGACTGGTAGTCTTACAGGTGAGAAAGTTCACGCCCAAAGGGATCCATTAACTCACTCAAGGTCACACAACAAGAAAGAAAAAGAGCTAGAATCAGGACTCGAGACTTTCCGGCTCCAACACCCTTGCCCTTCCTGCCAAGCCCTGCCCCTCCCTTTTTCCAAATTCCGCTCAGACTTTCTGCCGTCTGACTCCTCCCCTTCAGATCATGGACCCCTGGGATACAGGTCTCCTTCCAGCCCCAGGGAACTCCAGGAGCCCCGTCTGAGCCATCACACCGTCCCAGGGCCCCCAGCGTCAGGGAGAGGCCTGCACAACGAACTGAAGCCTTCCTGGCAGCCCCCCCTCCACCTCGTTCCCCAGATGCGCCTGGGGAGCCAGGGCCCCTGAACCCACAACATCCATTTTCCATCCCATTAAGTCTCACTCTCAGAGGGCTGCCCACCGCTTCCTTCCCCGTCTCTCTGGGCCTTGACGTTATTCTGTTTGTGTGGAGGAGGTTTTCCTAAGTGGGAGCGTCCTAGGCGCCCAGAAGCCCAAACAGGTGCTTCCATTTTACAAAAGTAAGTAGCTGAGCCCCGCAGCCCAAGAAGGCTGGCTTCCAAAAGAGTGTCACATTTTCACAAGTCGATCAAGGTGTTTGTAAATGTTTATAGAAAGGAGGAACTTTCCATATGTAAATATGTCAGGAACCGTGTTAGCAGCTGAAAAATCACCCGGTGCCTGCCGGGAACACCACTGCAGCCTCAGTGGTAGAAGGCAAGATGGAGGAGCAAGCCGGTGACCACACAGCCATCCCACGAGAAGAGCTGCCCTCCCAAACACACCACCTCCTCCCCACACTGTTCACTTCCCCTCTGTCTACACACAGAGAGACACATACACGTTCCCTAGAATGATGGAAAGAACTCATTTTGCACATGGCTCAACCGAAGTCAAAAAGGGCAGGGCAGGGCAGGGCAGGGCAGGGCAGGGCAGGGCAGGGAAGGGAAGGGAAGGGAAGGGAAGGGAAGGGAAGGGAAGGACAAGAAAGGGAAGGGAAGGGAAGGAAATATGCTAGAGGCTGTACAACGCATGGAAAGGAAAACGCATCTTCTCTGACTCTATAAGACAGAGAAAGCAGGGCTCTAACGAAGGGTCACTTGGGAAGACCCTGCTTCTCCTCCAGCCCCGGCCCCAGATACCAAGTTGGCCTGGGCAATGGTTCCCCTGAGGACCGAAACCTAACCTTGATTTAGAGAATCAGAGCTGGAGGGAATCCACCAAGCAAGGGTTCTTCATTTGTTCCGTTTTTCAGCATGTGTCAATGAATCTTCCGTGTGTCAGGTGCTGTTCTAGGCACTGGAAATATAGTACATCGGTGTGTGGCCTGATGGACTATAAACAGAGTAAATCTCCTGCCTTCGTGGAACATAGATTCTCACAGAGGGAATTAGTAAACAATAAATTTTTCAAAACTGTTATAATCTCTTGGGGGGGTAAGTGCTATCAAAGTAGAGCAGAGTGTATGGAGTTGAATTTCTTAAGGAGAGGACAAGTGGTGCAATCAGGGTGGACCTCCCAGAGGAGGTGAACTTTTTTTCATCTTTCCCTTTATTTTTTAATAGCTTTCTTGAGGTATAATTTACATACCATTAAATCCAACCATTTTAAGTGTACAGCTCAATGATCTTTAGTAAATTCATGGAGTTGTGCGACCATCACTACAATCTTATATTAGGCCATTTCCATCACCCTTAAAAGATCCCTTGTCAATCTCCGTTCCACCCTCAGTCTTAGGACCCACTGATCCTCCTTGTGTCTCTATGGACTTGCCTTTTCTGGACATTTCATATAAATAGAATCATAAAATATGTGGTCTTCCCACCTGGCTCCTTTCACTCAGCACAGTATTTTGAGATTTGCCCATGTGGGAGCATGTATCAATAGTTCATTTCTTTTTATTGCTTTCTATTGATAAACATTTTGTTTTTCCATTCCCCACTTGATGGACATTTGGATTGTTCCGTTTTCAGGCTGTTGTGAATGATGCTGCTATAAACATTCATATGCCAGTGCAAGTGTACGTGGGGGCATATGTTGTATGTTCTCATTTTTCTGGGACAGGGAAAGGGAGCAGGGGAAGGACAGACGGTGAGAATCTTCAATCAGATTCCCCGCTGAGCACGGAGCCCAATGAGGGGCTCGATCTCACGACCCTGAGATCTGAGCCAAAATCAAGGGTCAGCCACTTACCGGACTGAGCCACCCAGGTGCCCTGTTTTCGTTTGTCATGGGTAGATTCCTAGGAGCGGAACAACTAGCTCATGCGGAAAGGTTACGCTTAACTTTTTAAGAAAGTGCCAAACTCTTTTCCAAAGGGGCCGCGTCATTTTATTCCATTCTCACCAACAATTTATGAGAGTTCCAGTTTCTCTGTATCCGCATCAACACATTTAGCTTTTCTATTATGGTAATTCTAGCACAAGTCAAGTGGTACCCCAGTGTGGTTTTGATAGCCTTCTCCTAATGACTCATGATGTTGAGCATCATTTGATGGGATCATTTGAGGTTATCAATTTCTTTAAGATTGATTTACTTATTTTAGAGAGGGAGAGAGAGCACATGCACGAGTGCGGGAGGAGCAGAGGAAGAGGGAGAAAGAGATTTTTAAGCAGGCTGCACACCCAGCATGGAGCCCGATGTGGGGCTCAATCCCATGACCCTGAGATCATGACCTGAGCCAAACCAAGAGTCAGATCCTCAACCAACTGAGCCACCCAGGTGCCCAATAATTATCGATTTTTATATTGTTCAGTGAAATGTCTATTCAGACCTTTTGCACATTTTTAAATTGGATCATTTGTCTTATTCTTACTGTGCTAGAAGAGTTCTTTATATACTCTGGGTACAAGTCTTTTATCAGATATGTAGTTTGCACATATTTTCTTCCAGGTTGTGGCTTCTGTCTTCATTTTCTTCAAGGTGCCTTCTGAAGCACAAAAGCTTTTAATTTTAATCAAGTCTAATTTCATAGTTTTTTTGTTCTGTTTGAATTATGCCTGGGTGGTACAGTCAGTTAAGCGACCGACTCTTGATTTGGCTCAGCTCGTGATTGTGGAATCGTGAGACTGAGCCCCGAATCCTGCTCCGTGCTCGGCGGACTCTCTCTCCCTCTCTCTCCCTCTGCACCTCCCCCCATGCTCACTCACTCTCTCTTTCTCTCTCTCTCTCTCTCAAATAAATAAATAAATCTTTGATAATATATCTAAGAACTTTGTCTAACCCAAGGACACAAGGATTTACTTCTACAAATTCTACAGTTTTGGCTCTTAGATTAAGTCTGTGATTCATTTTAAGTTAATTTCTCTGTAATTTGTGAGGTCAGGACCCAAATTCATCATTTTTGCATCCAGCTATCCAGTTTTCCCAGCATCATTTAATGAAAAAGCCTATCCTTTCCTCCATTGAATTGCCTTAACGTCTTCATCAAACATCAGCTGACCAAATTGTAAGGGTTTATTTCCAGGCTCTCAATTCTAATACATTGGCCTATAAGTTTCTTCTTTGTGCCAGTACTACCCTGGCTTCATTATTATAGTTTTATAGCAAGTTTTGAAATCAGGAAAAGTAACTCCTCCAATTTTATTCTTTTTCAAAATGGTTTTAGCTAATTTGACTCTCTTGCATTTCCATATAAATCCTAGGATCAACTTATCAAAAATGGTTGCTGAAATTTTGATAGGAATTGTGTTGAAGCTGTAGACCAATTTGAGGAGAACTACCATCTTAACAATATTGAGTCCTCTAATCCATGAACATGTGGTGTCTCTCCATTTATTTAGATCATTAATTTTTCCAGCAATATTTGTAGGTTTCAGTGCATATCTTGTACTTCTATTGTTTATTCCCTAGTATTCTATTCTTTGTGATGCTACTGTAAATGAAATGGTTTTCTTAATTTCTTTTTCAGATAATCCATTGCTAATATATAGAAACACAATTGATATTTGTATATGGATCTTGGATCCTATAACCACATTTTTAGATTTTAATAGTTTTTTGTGAATTCCTTAAGATTTTCTGCATACAGGATTATCTTGTCTGAGAGTAAAGATGGTTTTACTCTTTTCCAGTCTGATGCCTTTCTTCCATGTTGAACTGACTAGAACTTCCGGTACAACGTCGAACAGAAGTGGCGAGAGCAGACATCCTCCCTTTACTGCCAGTCTCTTTCACCATAAAGTATGCTATCTGTGAATTTTACATAGATGCCCTACATCAAGTTGAGGAAGTTTCCATCTGTTCCTACTTGGTTGAGAGCTTTTACCATGAATAATATTGGGTTTTATGAAATGCTCTTATTGCATCTGTTGTGATGATCATGTGGTTTTGCTCTTTATTCTGTTAATGTGGTATATTACATGAATTGACTGTCGGATATCAAACCAACCTTGCATTCCCAGGTTAAATTTCAGTCACGGTGTATAATCTTTTTCATATGTTGCTGGCTTCAATTTGCCAATTTTTGGTTGAGGGCTTTTCATCTATATTCATGATGGACAATGGTCTGTGGTTCTCTTTTCTCGTGATGTCTTAGTCTGGCTTTAGTATCAGGGCAATGCTGGTCTTGTAGAATGAATTGGGAAGTGTTCCTTCCTCCTCTATATTCTGGAACATTTTGTAAAGGATTGATATTATATCTTCTTTAAACATTTGGTAGGATTTATCATTTCTTTACTTGATAGAGCTCTACTCAGGTTTTCCATGTAAAGGGTGGCTTTTTTTTTTTTTTTAAGATCTTATTTATTCATATGAGAGAGGGAGAGCACATGAGCCGGGGAGGGGGGGATGCAGAGGGAGAGGGAGAAACAGACTTCCCACTGAGCAGGGAACCCAATGTGGTGCTCGATCCCAGGACCCTGAGATCATGACCTGAACCAAAGGCAGATACTTAACCAAATGAGCCACCCAGGTGCCCCTAGAAGGTGGCTTTTTAAACAAAGACTTGAAGAGGTGAAGGAGTTAGCTGTGAATCTTGAAACAAAATCCCTGTGTTAAGTGAAAAAGCAGTCATTGAAGGGAGTGAATGATCCAAGTTCCATTTTTAAAAGGATCAGCATGGCTGCTGGATTGAGTACAAACCACGAGCGGACAGGGCAAGGAGACCTGGTAAGAGGCTCTTGCAATAATACAGGTGAAAGGTGAGGGGACTCAGACCAAGATGGTGGCAGTGGAGATGGTGGACAGCATGTGGGAGAAAAAGAGAGGAGTCCAGCATGGGGCCAAGGTTTCTGGGGTGGTGCCTTTCATCCCTGTAAACTTGGATGCAAAGTCCTGAATGTAGATATGTGTTTCTGGGGTGATGTTTCACATTCTTACCAGAGTCAATCAGTAAGCTCCCTGAAGCATAATAACAAATACAGACCAATTTATTTATTTTTAGGAAACTATGGCCCAGAAGGGTTGAGTTACTTCCCTAAGGACACTCAGCTAACTAGCAGTGAAGCTTAGACTATCCCACGTGCTTTTTCCACTGCCTTGGGGGCTTGCACAGGAGCATGTGTGATCGGACCCCTCCCCCCAAGTCTAATAGGACCCATTCTCCCCTGCCTAGGGGAGAGGGCCCTTCCTCTACTTCCAGCTTCTAGTGCCCACCTGCCTCCCAGACCAGGGTGGCCCTCCTTGTGCCCACGTCTGCCTTCACACCCACCTGCCCCCCTTTCCCATTGCCCTTGGTCCACCTGGGATCTGCAGGGTCTGAAACTTCCCCAGGCAGATCTGGGAGAGAGCCTGTCTGCCTTCCACGGCTCCCTTTTCACACAGAACATAGGAAGAACAGCAGCTTATCTGCAGAAGAGAATGAGAGCCCTTGGCTTTTATCTGTGCCGAATCTTATCTAAACAGGTTCAGGTAGCAAGAGTGAGAGAGAAAAATAATTAAGGGAAAGGCAGGTGAAACATTGACATTATTATTACTTAAGTGCTGCAGAGCTTTTAGTTCTTGTTTTTATACCAGTGACACCCAGTGAGGGGAAATCAGCTTGGCCCATTATCTGAGCCAACCACCGGCTCACCCCACCTCCCTGCCACCTATAAATCTTATTCAACAGCTTCTATTGGCAAGACAGAAAAATAATTAAGGCAAAGGTGGGTGAAATGTTGATGTTATTACTGTAAAGCAACAGCCTGTTTAGTTTCTACGCCAATGAAACGCAACCGAGGGAAATCAGTTTTCAAGATTACCTTTCGGAGATGCAAATCCGAGAGCCGGAACCTGGGCTCGGAGGAGGTGGGTGCCAAACCAGGAAACATTTCCAAGTCAGTGGCAGTCTCTCAGGGGCTTTTAAGCCCACAATTTACCTTTTGACTGCATCCTATTTTCTCTCAAATCCTTTATTTCCCACTTATTTATTGACTAGAGACACAGTATCAAAAGGAAAAAGAGAGAGAGAGAGAGAGAGCGATTCTCCAACTGCTGGTCTTAAAAATCCATCGCAGGAAATGGTTCTCCGGAGGGAGGATTTCAGCACTGGCTGTGAACCGGAGCTTAATTGAATCTCTTTACTCCAAGGTGTGTCCACCTGGAGGGACAGCTTCCTCTGATTGCTACTGGACAGAGGAACTGCCCCATCTTATCCTGCCCAGACCGGGGTGGGGGGGGGACCGGGGGAGCTGTGGGCAGCGCTCCCAGGATGGGCCCCTGGGCTTCGCACACACGACCAGTCTGGGACTCTGCTTTCCCTGTAGACGCGTTGCTCCAACAAGGTGTGTCAAGTGTGTACCCTGTGCGAGGGGTAGCATGGGCTTGGCCAAGGAATGAGGGAGTAGGAGAGTGGACAGAGAGGCAGGAATCCCTGAACCCGGGTTCGCGAGAGGCAGCTGGCAGTGGGAAGGCCAGATCAGGCACACAGACACGTCTGCTTAGCTCCTGGAGTATCTTTAGAGTTTTCTAAATTCGTTGCCAACATGTAAGATTCTGAAGGGTTTTGTATTAAAAATTCAGATTTCTGGCTTCCCTTGCAAAGATCTGGCAACATCGAGCTCATTTGCCTGCTGGGTAACAGCGGTGTAGTGGCAGCTCCCCCGAGCGTAATGTGGCTCCCAGGTCCCCACTCGCTGTTGCTCACCTCAGCGGCTCGCTGCAATTCACCTTACACTGAAACCTGCTGTCCCCGATCTCACCGAGCCCCTCTGTGGACGCCCGGCGTGCACCTGGCCTGAAAGTAGAAATGGAAGCAGGACAAGGAGAGGGAGGGAGGCAGAGGGCCAGCAGCACCCAGTCGTGCCAGCCAAGTCACCAAAGGCAGGCTTGCAGGAGAGTTTTTAGGTGAGGTTTGAAGCATGCGTGGAATTTGGACAAATTAATCAATTTGTCGTAGATGAGTGGACAGTGTGTTCCTTCTCTGCTAACAGCTGCTGTATTGTAAGGAGCCCAGAACTGGTGAGTGAGCTTTTTCCTGCCACTCACCGCCTGGTATGAAACTGCTCCGTACAGAGCGTGGCTCTTAAACGGGACCCATGACAGGCTGGAGCGGGAGGCTCTGCTCAGCAGGCAGTGAATTAAGTAAAATTATGCTCACAGTTCCCAACGTGGTTGGGGAGTGGCATTTCCCTTATTAATCTTGTATTTTGGTTAATAGAAGAGTTATCAGATCCACATCCTACCCACATCCGCACTGAAAAAATATAAGAATGCATTAAGAATATATCCCGCTTTCCAACTGAAACTTTATGAGTCTCTGGAATAACTTGTGGCCAGCCTCATTTGACACAAAGTAGCCTTTGGTTCTAGGCTCTTCGCGCTGCCCTGTATAATAGGGTCTCCGAGGACTCCCAGGGGAGCTGCGGTCTGATACAGCAGAGGCTAGCCACAAGTGGCTATTTGATTTTAATTTCAAGTTAATTAAGGTCAAATAAAACTCAAAACATAGCTCCTCAGTCACACCAGCCTCGCTTCAAGTGCTCAATAGCCACATGAGGCTTCGGGAAAGCTGGTTGAAACAGGACTCAAGCGTTCCTGGATCCTCTCACCAAATTCCTTCTATCATGCTCCCAACAACCCAACAGCATCCAATAGTAGAGACAGGGTCAAAGGCTTGGACCTGGAGATGTAGAGGTCGGCTTCCCGGAAGCACTAGCATTAATGTCATAATGCAGTCTCAGAGTGAAAGCTTCCCAGTAATTCCTGAGCTCCTTTATTCAGCAAATCTTTATTAAATTCCTACTCTGTGTAAAAGTGTCAGATACAAAGGGGAGATGCAGAAATAGTAAAACATCATCTGTACCCTCAAGGAGTTTATAGCCACAGGAGAGAGAAAACATATAAACCACTTACTGTCATAGGAGGCGGAATGAAAGAAGTATTTGAATACATAAGCAAAATACAGAGAAAGTGTTCATTTCAACTGAGAAAATCTGGGAAGACTTCACAAGGGAAGTGGCTCCTGAACTCTTCCTTGATAGAATCAATAGGATTTTAGTAGAAAGAGGGTGAAAAAATAATCCTAATAACACAAGCAAAAGTACAGAGACATCAAAGAACAGCACACTCTGAATGAAGAGCCAGAGTTCAGAGATGATTGGCGTGGATGAGGAAGGAATGGAGTGGATGAGTGGAAGTGATGGAGTGAATGAGGAAGTGATAGAGTGGATGAGGAAGTAATGGAGTGGATGAGTGGAAATGATGGAGTACATGAGGAAGTGATGGAGTGGATAAGGAAGTGATGGAGTGGGTGAGGAAGTGATGGAGTAGATGAATAGAAGTGGAATAGATGAAGAAGTGATAGAATGGATAAGTGGAAATGATGGAGTACATGAGGAAGTGATGGAGTGGATCAGGAAGTGATGAGTAGATAAGTAGAAGTAGAATAGATGAACTGATGGAGTGGATGAGTGAAAGTGATGGAGTAGATAAGGAAGTGATGGAGTACGTGAGGAAGTGATGGAGTGGATAAGAAAGTGATGGAGTACGTGAGGAAGTGATGGAGTGGATGACTGGACGTGATGGAGTGAATAAGGAAGTGATGGATGGATGAGTAGAAGTGGAATAGATGAGGAACTGAGGGAATGCATGAGGAAGTAACGGAGTAGGAAGTGAGTGGAAATGATGGAGTGGGTGAAGAAGTGATGGAGTAGATGAGTAGAAGTGTAACAGATGAAGAAGTAATAGGGTAGATGAGGAAATGATGGAGTGGATGAGTGGAAGTGATGGAATGGATGAGGAACTGATGGAGTGGGTGAATGGAAGTGAGGGAGTGCATGAGGGAGTGATGGAGGTGGGGCTCCATAGGAAAGGGTCTTGAGCCATGCCAGAGAGTTTGAACCTTGGTAATGAGCAGTGGAAACCATCATAGGTGTTTGACAAAGTCCATCTCCTGATCTGATGCCCCCTGGAAGAGAGCCATATGGTACATGGGGCACGGATCTGAAAGCAGTAAAGTGCTGGTTGGTTAGACCCTAGTTAACAGAAGGTAGGACAACCAAGAGTTTGCCGAAGCACTTGCTAGAGACAGGAAAGGGGAAGTGCTGGGGCAGGGGTACTGTAGTGGGAATGGAGAGTCCCTCCTCCCAATTTTTGTTAGCCAGAGGACTCCTATGTCATGCCTTGAATCCCATTCAATTCCACGACGATTCTAGCAGCAAATATCCCATGATGCCTAAGCAATGTACAGTTTCTTTAATAATCCAGAAGTTTCTGTGCTTTGGGGTCCTGGGGCATTTTGATAATTGGTATTTGCTGAAGGCCCACGGTGGGTGGCTCTTCTGAGGAAGGGACAGCAACCACAGACGCAGGTGGCCACCTGAGCCAGGTGACCCGAGGGCCTGCTCCGCCCCCACAGACCCACCCACCTCCCTGCCTCTGAACCATGCATTCTCTCTCGGTCGCCCGTACTCACTAGAAAGTCAGAGGATGAACATCACGGGTGCGAGGTCGCCTGCACCCCACAAGCCCCTTCCCCCTGAGCCTGTGGCACTCAGCACGCCCCGGAGACTATTAGCACCTCTCTGGGAATATTTAACTGAAAACAATTTCTAGTTGGGATCTGTTATAATTACTAATTAGATCTGATTATAATTATCTCTCGCTGCCATCCCTTACCTTGACACACAGGATAGCACAAGGCCTGGCGACAATTAGCAGTGAGTCTTTCCTGATACACTGGCTGATTAGGAACACAATTGCAGGGTCGGGGGAAGAGCCTGGCTTATTAAGGGAGGCTGCTGTTTACCAAGGAATGTTGTGACCAAATTAGATTAAAATTAATGAGCGGGAAACTCGGAGTGCAGAAATGTGCATTTTTTCCCTCAACTATCTCCTTTTTGTCTCAGCTGATGAAATCATTTGGGGGAAAAAACCAAACTCCCCTGTGGGGTCCCCTTCTTTCCCCCACCTCGGGATTTGGGGCTTGCTGGCCACCCTGTCTCCTGCCCCCTTCCACTCACCAGCCCAGTCCAGCTCGGAGGGAGGCAGCGGATCTGATTCACAGACTTTGGGCAAGTCTGTCACGGGAACTCTCTGAGCCTCAGCTTCCTCATCTGTAAAATGGGGCAAACGCGTGCCTGTGAGCCAGACGCCTGCCCCAATTACCTGCAGGGCTCTGGGGATTGGGAAGGGCTGTATACACAACAGGGGTCCACGGCCTCTGGGAGCCAGAGACCATGGCTTAGTCCTCTGGGAATGTCTGGGCTCAGCACCCGGCTTGGCTCAGAGAAAGTGCTGGGAACTGAACCTCCCCCATCCAGCATCAGTGCAGAAGCCTTCCTGCCCCAAGAGCAGCAGGCCCCACATGGGAAAGAGATGGCAGATGGGGCCACCCGGTCCCTGGGCACTCACACAGGTGCACTCAGCCTGGCTTCCTCCCAGGCCGAGCAAGCAGGGAACTTCTCCGTTAGAGGGGTCCCCCACAAAGAAAGAAAACAGGAGACCAGCTGTGCTGCCTGGGGCAAGTAAACTTCCTGCTCTGGGCTAGAGTATCTTCATCCATGAAGAGTGCTCTAGGCAACCTGAGCTGCTTCTGAAAAAGCAGAGGCAAGCTGGAGCAGCTCTCCGGGACCCACACATATGCCATCACACCATCAGTCTGGTGGCTGTGGGCTCGGGCACCAGGGACACCCGAATGATTTGTTTAGAACCACCGTTGTCATGCTACCTACTGGTGGGAGACAGCAGAGATGCTGGGCAACAGGAAATGGCCCTTAGCAGTCATTTTGGCGAAGAGGGGACTCACACACTCACACGCACGCGTGCACAAGCGCGCATGCCGCCGAACAGCCCCTTACGCCCAGGCACATGCAAAGTACATTCCCCTATATAAAGTATGCTAATTTATGCAGCCGCTCTGCCTAAGTATTTGACCTGCTGTCTGAAAGGATTCTCAGAGGGATCCAGGAGTACATTTTCCTCTGCCATTGCCCCCCCCCCCCAAGAGTGGGTCCCCTCCCTTCTCTCCACTGCTTGGTTCCTCACCAGCAGGTCCCTTCCACCCTTCTGGGCTTCCAAGAAGCAGTTCTGGGTGACTATAGCACCAGGGGGCTGGCCCCAGCTCCTGGGGGTCCAGAGAGAAGTTTCTGGGACTTAGGGTCTATGTCTGTCCCAGTTGGCCGAGCCCTACTTCCCAAGCCCTGACTCCCAGCCCCGCACGCCTGCCACTGAGTCTTCATGTTTGCCTCCTGCCCCAACTTTTCTGGGGGCTTCTGTTCAGGGTTCTGAGCTGGTGAAAAAGAAAGCCAAGGCTAGCCGTCAATGCTTTGCAATCTACCCTGGACTTAACCTCCTTTCCCAGGGATCCCTGCTCTACCCTACCTTCCTAGAGGTCTTCCTTCCTGTTGCCTCCATCATAATCACCCCTCACTCTGAACTTGGCCAAATACTTGGATTCTCATGTAGTTGAGAACTGAGTTGTCAGGGAGCCATGGTGTGGCAGAGAAGAAACTGGACTTAGAGTCAGATTCCTAGGCCCTAGTACTGTGTGCCCTTGTCCAAACCACTTAGCCTCTCTGACCCTCGGTTTCTTCTTCTATAAGAATCAAGAATACCTGCCCTATCAGTGTTCATGGCTATGTAAGGAGAAAGATGAATATGTATAGGAAAGCCTGTTACGACCAGCACAGTGCCTCACAGTGTTCGGAGGGCAGGGACCCTTGAGAATTGGCTGGCCATTTCTGCAAAATTGGTTCCGGTTGTCTATCGCTGTGTAGCAAACCACCCCACACTCAAGGGCTTTAAACAACAGTAATCCTTTATTAGCTCTCACCGTTTCTGCAGGTCAAGGAACTAACACCAGCTCAGCAGGATGGCTTTGGCTCAGGGTGTCTCATTGCAATCAGACGTAGGAGGCGCTAGGGTCACGTCAAAGTCTTCTTTCCTCCCACCTGGGCTGGAGTATGGGGCTCCTCGGGCCTCTCTCTCCACCCGCGTGTGGTCTCTCCTCATGGCCTCTCAGCATGCTGGCTCCAGGGTAGTGAACTTGCACGAATGCTTAGGGCTCCAAAGTGCATGGCCAGCGCCCACTGGCAAACGCACTGGAAGTGTTCTGTTGCCCCCCCAGGGTGCCCATCTGCCCCGTTGTTACCATCTGCATGTGGGAGCCCCTCCCCTCCTGTCTCCCTGACACACAGCCCGCCCTGCTGCCTCCTTCCAGCCCCCGGGGACCAGAGTCCATGTGTGGCACCTTCTGAGCCCACACCACCCCCACCCTGTGTGGGGTTGCTCCGTGTCCGGGGACGCGAGGGCTGGGCAAGGGCAACAGACATCTTTCCTGCCTCCGCTGAGCTCTGGAGAGCCAGGGATTTAAGACCAGCAAACAGGAGGTTGGTTTGCCAGGATCCTAAATCCAACTGTGGCTTTGACTGACTGGCCAGGCTGGCATCCGCCTCGTGGCCCTCCAGACTCTCAGATTCCAGCACACTCATAGAGACCGAGCACACTCTGAATACTGGGCCATGGAGTGTCAGAGCTGGAAAGGCCTTGGGGACCCACCGACAGAGAACCAGAGGCCCTGGGCGGGAAGTGTCTGACTTAGGGCCCTCCCACCTCCAGCCTCAGCTCTCCCACGGCACGCCACCAGCTCACTCCTCTTCTCCCAATGCTTTGCACACGTGACTATCTCTCACCGGCCTCGGCTTCCTTGCTAGACCCTTCTCACTCTGTCCTCCATGCTGCATAGGCTGGTCAGCCCTCAGCCTTCCCTGGACTCCCCAGTCTGGTCTAGGTCCCTCCCATGTTCCCATTCACCTGCATCTCCCATGTCCGTACCTGCACTGTGTGGGTCCCTCCCCCACCTGGACTATAGGTCCCCAGTGGTCAGAGACCAGGTGTCCTTCCCATCTGCACCCAGCACCTAGCAGAGGCCTAGCAGATAGCAGCACTCTGTAAAGTTGGTAGAACAAATGAATGACCACCAAGGTCACCTGCAAGGTCGGGCAGCTTTACCTTCAGCAGCAACTGCCCAGTGCGTTCAGGAGCCCAAGGCCTGCTCTGACTGATGGAGAAACAACTGGAGGACTAGCCAGGCAGGGTTTCCACCCCGCCTTCCCTGACCCGTCCGCATTCCCAGCAAGGGAGCCGAGCCCTCCCCTCCCACCTCCAACAAATCAGTTCATCGCTGAGCCTCAGTTTTCTCATCTGAGAAACGGACATAATAACTGCCTATCTAACAGGGCTGGTGGGAAAATCCGGTGAGTGCTGTGTGTCGATGCGTCTCACAGACTCTGAACTTCTGAAGGGCAGTCGGAAGCCACCACCCTGCCCCAGTGGTGGGCTGGAGGCGGCTTGTACTGCCCGTGAGGGCCAGCGGCGCCTTCTCTCCCCAGCTCTGCCATCAGCGGTACGTTGATAGCTTGAAATTGGCCGTCACAGGAGTGTTCGCACCGTAGACATTGCCGAACACCGCAATCAGGGTCATGTTTGGTGCCGGGTTGTGTCCGAAGAGCTGGTTTACGATTGCTTTAGTGTCTCCCCTGACTTAATGTGAGATCTTAGGTGAGTCGTTGTACCTTTCCGAGTCCCCATTTGCCTAGCTATAAAATCGGAACAAGTCTCCCTGGCTGTCCCCACAATTCAGAAAGGCTGTTTGAGATCAGTGGAAGCACCCTGAGCTCTTTAGCCAAACCAGGCTGGAGAGCTCCCAAGTGTGAGCCATCATTCCCTGTGATTAATGGCCTTTATTATAATCACCCTTCATCATAAAATAAGCCAGAGCAGTGACTAAGCAGTGACTCACCACTGGAACTGTACCCAGACTGGAGAGACGAGGGATGAGCTCAGCAGCCTCCCAGGGACTGGCCTGGCCAGGGGCTCCAGCAGGGCGCCCATGAATCAGGCCACAGGGCCACCCTGGAGAACCGGAATGACAAGGCTGGGCCCCAAAGGCTTGAGCTCTGACCCCGGCTCTACCCTTGCCTCACAGGTGACCTCGGGCTTCTCGCTTGACCACTGGGAGCCTCCAGGGATTGCCAAGGAGATGGAATAAGATCCTATATGTGAAAGCTACTGGGAAAGTGTAAGGTGCTCAGCTAACGCAAAGTAGAGACCATGGGGTGCAGGGGGGGCTTCGACCAGAGCATGGGAGCTACACATGCCCTGCTGGGATGGAGTCCATCCACCCTTATGCCACCCATATGGGAGAACTCTGTCTCCCAGTATGCAGCCAGGAGCCATTCATATTGAGCACCTACTGTGTGCCCTTGCTATTCTAGGCGCTAAGGATACAATAGTGAGCAAAACAGAAAAAAAACCACTGTTCTCACAGAGCTTCTACCAGTGTAGGGAGACAGATGATAAGCAAACAATTCTATAATGTCATGAGTGTCATAAAGCAACACAAAGCAGGGTGAGGAGGTGGAGAGGGGTGGTTCAGAGGTGCTATTTTTTATCTGGATAACCAGGGAGGGCCTCTTTGAGTAACATATAACCAAAGATCCAAAGAGAGGAAGAAAGTGAGGCAAGCAAACATTTAGAGAAAGAACATTCCAGATGGGGAGCATGGCAGTGCAAAGGCCCTGGGGCAGTTCTTGTCATTTCCCAGAAACAGCAGAGAGGTCTGCGTGGCTGGCTGACACAGAGTAAATAAAGGAGAGACTGATGGAAATTAGGTCAGAGGGACAGGGGGCCAGATTTTATTGGATCGTGTAGACCACCACTAAGGACTTCAGACTTTACTCTGATTGAGAGGGAAGCACCAGAAGCTTTGAGCAGAGGGGAAAGCTATGAAAATGACTTCCCGGCAAGGGGGTTGGGGGCAAGGATGATTGCAGGAAACTGGTTAGGAAGCCGCTGCCAAATCCAGCCGTTAGGTCACGGTGACCTGTCGGGGGCGGCGGCACGCGTGAGAAGGGATGAGATCTGTGCATACTTACACGGCAGAGTCACAGCCAACCGGGTGTGAGAGGCAGAGCAAAGTCAAGGGCACACCGCAGTGTCTGACCCGAGCTGGTGAGAGGTCAGGACTAGCAGAATCCCGTGTTCTGAACAGCAGGTGCCCACGCGGGCTCTGAGAGGGACCTGATGTGATCTCTGAGCGCCCCTCCCGCTCCGTGGTCCTCACCACTAATGGGGTCCCTTCCTCAGGCAGCCGCCCCTGCCTCGTGCCCTCCACTCAATGTGGGGAACCCCAGGTCTGAGAGCACACACAGGGTCACCTCATTCCTAAGGCACCGTTGCCAGGCCCTGAGGGGGAAACGCCTCAGAGAAGCAGTCACACAGGCCCTCAGAGAACCGAGTCTGCTTGGGGAGGCAACTTATAAACATACGACATGATTCCATATGGAAACCTGGCCAGCAAGAATCGGTGGGACAGGGAGAGATGCAGACAGTCAGGGAAAGCTCTGGGGAGGAAGAGGACCTCGGATCTGGAGGATGAGCCGCTTGGGTCATCCGGAGAAGGTGGAGGGCCCTGGGGTTGGGGAGAGGAGAGGGGTTCCTATGGAGAACCTTTGGTGTGTCAGAGGGCAAGAGAAGCTGGGGCCAGGTGACAGAGGGCCTTGAAGTCAGGCTAAGGGTTCAGACTCCATTCTGCAGACAGGGAGAGCCACTGAGAAGGCAAAGAAAAGCAAGTCTGCAGGCCCACCCCCCCCCAGCCCCCAGCCCCCAGCCCAGGGTCTAAGCATCAGAGTGGGTCCTGCCTGGAGGACAGGAGCTAAGGGGGACCAGCCAAGAGTACGGCACTCCCCCGGAATTGGTCAGTGCACAGCCTGGCCACCCTAGCTGAGCCTTACCCCTTCTAGGCACTAGCTCAGAGCCTGCAGGAGCCTCTGCTCACCTGGCTTCTCCCCACCCCGCCATCCCTGAGGCCCAGGGGCCCCCTAGCCTGATTAAGGTGTGTCATTGCACCAAGAACTTGATGGATGGCCTCAGGAATGGCTGCCCGTCTCTATCTGTAGGCCCTCTGGAGTCCATCTATCTTCCCTTGGCAGCCTGTTCCCACCCCAGTGCTCACATCCCCTAGAACATTTCTAGGCCTGAACATGCCCCAGGTGGGTCCCAAGAGCCTGAGGGGTCAGCCTGCATTTTGTCCCTACCAGGGACAGGAAAGGAGGGCAGCTTCCCTCCGTGGGGAGGCAAGCTGAAGCAGGACCAAGGTTGGGGTGGAGGTATGAAATTTAAGGGGCATCAAAAAACTCAGGGATCTAGATAATATTTTAAGGTAAAAAATTTCAAATTCCAAATTAATGCCAAAAAAATCATGAATTTCTGAATAAAATGTCAAAATATTAAATAGAGACAGGCTCAGTAACAGCACCAAGCCAAAGCCATCCTGGAGCCTAAGGCCAGAGGAGAATTATGTGCCCCTCTATGCATGACTGTATGTTATTGTTTAATCATTAATTTTCTTTTTAGAACGTTAAAGTACTTGAAAAACTATTGAAACACACAATATTACTTTCAGCCTAAATACTTCATTTACAACAAAAACAGAGTTTGTCATTCTACTGTCCTGGCTTGGATGGGAGCAAATGTGTCAGTAATAACATCATCTACTTTGCTTGTTTCATTTGCACGGAGAATTGCCATGTTTGATCATTTCTCTCGACCAGGTGATCACCTTAAATCATTTTCAGTGAATCTCAGCTTCATAATCCTGTCTTTATTTAAAACTGTGGTATTTTGTTCCCCATGGGTGCTTTTTCATTCATGTTGATAATTTTTAAAAATTGTCATTCAAATATTATTTATCTCCATGACTGACGTTCGGGGGTATGGGGGGCACACCCTTACTTTTTGTACCCGGCCCTGAGTTGGAGCAGAGGTGTTGGACCCCCTGCCCCCAGCCTGAACCGGGAAAGGGTCCCAGAAGCCAGGGCTGGAGGGTGGAGCAGTAGGAATGAGCCAGCTCTGGGTTGGGGAGTGATGGCCCTGTGTTTAGGTGGGGCGAGCTGGGGATGGTGGGTGCCAGACGCAGGTGGCTCTGAGTCAGGGTGCTGTGGGGAATACGCCGCCCTCAAGTTCAGGTTCCAGCTCAAACGCCCGCTGTGTGATGTTGGGCAACTCTCTGATCGCTGATGGGCGATCCCTGGGTCATGGTGCGGTTCAAGGGAAATAACCAAGGGGGAGATGCTCTGCTCCATTCGATGCGAATGACCACCCCTGCTGGTCAGCCAGAGTCCCCAGGGCTATCCCACAGCCTCTCTGGTCCCTCAGCGCAGCATCAGAAAGTTCTGCTTCATGTCAAACGTAATGCATCCGCCGCTGCTCCCTGGCCCATCGTCCTAGAAGACCAGCCTCTTTGTCCTGCCCGAGGCCTCTCATTTAGTCCTACGGCCACTGGCTCCCAGCCAAGGCTCTGGTCTGCATCTTGACATCCCTCCCCAAGCATCAGAAAGGCAGGGAGGGGGCGCCTGGGTAGCGCAGTCGTTAAAGCGTCTGCCTTCGGCTCAGGGCATGATCCTGGCGTGCCGGGATCGAGTCCCACGTCAGGCTCCTCTGCTGTGAGCCTGCTTCTTCCTCTCCCACTCCCCCTGCTGTGTTCCCTCTCTCGCTGGCTGTCTCTCTCTGTCAAATAAATAAATAAAATCTTTAAAAAAAAAAAAAAAAAAAAGAAAGGCAGGGAGGAGCTGGGGGTTCAGAGCGGGTGAACAGACAAAACCCTGCCCTGCATGGCCCACCTCCGAGCCTCCTTCAGCGTCTCGATATTTCACCATCAGCGGCTGGGGAGGCGGAAGCTGTTTGTAAGAAAAGGCCCTTTCAGAGTCAATTGATCGAAGTTTGATAGGAAGCCGCAGAAATTTCCTGGTGGTTGTTTCTCCTCTGACAGCAAGAGCCTAGCTAGGAGCAGAGGCGTGTTGTTGCCTGACGGGAAATCAGTAGGCGCGCCCTCCCCTGCGTCCTGCCCCTGCACTCTTCTCCCCTCCCCTCCAAGCAGAAACACCTCTCAGAGAACTGGATAGACAGAGGCTAATTGGGAGCAGGAAAGAAACTGCAGGAAAACTAATGAGGAAGTGTGTAAGTGGACATGCGCTGAGATGGGCTTTGAGAAGCCATCACGTCCATCTCCCTGCCTCAGGGTCGTGTCCTGCCTCAGGGTCGTGTCTCCACGTCACACTCAACTCATCCCTGACCTGGGGGCAGGGGGAACTTAGGATAAAGAGACCAGACCTCTCTCCTTTAGCTGTGTCTCTAATGACAGTTCTTCCTGACACCTAACCTCAATCCCTCATGCTGCAACTTGAGCCCATCTTCCCCTTTCAGTGCAGAAGGAGACTATACATTGACCATTCTCCATGTGTCAGTGGCCTCTGCTCCTGGATGTCCAGCTTTAAGTTATCCTTGTACTTGATAAGTCCTGAGGAAACAGGCCAGCAAGTATGGGGGCCATTTGGCTCATTGAAGACAAGAAACTCTAAGTCTGGATTCTGAAATCATTCTTTCTGAAGAAAACAAATCAGTGCCGCAGCACGCCTGGAGAGGTGATAACTTGCTCTTTTGCCTGGAGCACGTCACTCACCTTCTGGGGACCAACTCCTTTATCGGTCGAATAAGGGAGGTGTATGGGATCGGAACAGCTCTGAGGGCCTTCCACCCCGACAGCCTCCTCCCGGCCCATGCTGAGACAGCTGGGTCTTTGCTCTGGGAATGGATATGTGCAGGTGCTCCCGATGGCCTCCTTACCTGCCGCAGACCTTGACTGGAGAGGCAAACAACACAGAAGCCAAACAGCTGAGCCCCAAGCAGAACAGGGAACCATGTGGCAGCCTTTAGCTGGAGTAATATGGCCTTGAATTAGTTCTCAGCCAGCCTTGCAGGAAGAGAGGGCTTTCTCCCCGACCCCCCCCTGTAGAGAAGTAGGAGAAGTGAAGAAATACCCCCATTCACCCACACTTAAGCAGCCCCCCTCAGAGCCGGCATTACCCCTTCCTCAGCCCTCACCGTAATTCGGATGCCTGATGTCAGAGCTCTGTGTTTACAAGCTCGCTCATCTTCTCTGGGCCTTCATGACTCTCTGACAATATTTACTGTTGTGCCCACTTTATAGATGTGAACACTGAGGCTTGGAGAGGTGAAACTTGCCCAGGTAAACACAGCTGGAAAGCGGTGGCCCTGAGACTCAAGTCCCATCTTTGGGACTCCAGTTTCACGATGATCTGAAGCCCTCCTTTCTCTTCACTTAGGCCTCCTTTAGACTCTGGAGTGGACACAAAATCCAGACAGAGCCCCCTCCCCATTCCGCAAGGAGAGACCATGCCCTCCTCTTCTGTAAAACCCCTCTCTGGGAAGGTGGGCTGTGAATTATTCAGTCTTCTGCACCGCCTGCTTCCTGAAGAGCAAATGGCCATCTCTGCCCCAGCTCTGACTCCAGAGGTCCTCCTGTCTGACCACAAGGACTATTCCTGCCTTTGCCTGGCCTGTTGGAGCCCCAAACTACCACCTGGCAGGGGAGGGAAGAGGCAGGACCATTCTTTGGGAGGTGAGGTGGGGGCAGAGGGTTCATAGAATTCCATCTCCCAGAATCAGCCCACCGACCACTCAGAGTAAGCGGTATTACTTCTCCTGTGTTATGATGAAAACGCAGGCTCGGAGAACTAATTAAAGGTCCCAAGGCCATGCAGCTAGTAACTGGGGAGGCCACCAAGCAGCCCCAGGTCTGCTTCCGGACACAGCACAGCATCCCCGGCCTGTGGGCATGGTCACTGAGGCAGCGTGTCAGCCCTCAGCAATGCCGAGTACCTGTGGAACCCAGCGGCCGGCCTCGTGAACAAGTACAGGCGGAGAAACGCTTCGTGCTGAGTACGCTCCGCCAGCCTCTCCCAGTGATCATGTCCAGTAAATGCAAATTAGCCCTAATGGGAGTCGGAAATAAACATACTCACAAGTACAGCTGCCTTTCCTCCCCTTCCCCCCAGCGCACACAAGCTCACACGCCATGCATTCCAAAGTCAAATGCAAATGGTATTTTCAATTACCTACCAGATTTGGGTTATCCACGCCTCTGGCCACGAGCATTAATGCCCATCACAGGGAGCTGACTGGCTCTAAGACACAACCAATACATTTCACCTCAAACGAGCAATGAAGACCTTACCCCATCCACTCCTCAGAGCAGCTAATGGGCTATTCCTGAGCGACACATTTGCATCTGGACCAATATATGCAGCCCTTCCACCCCAGCCTGCTGCACCGTGACAGAGATGCAGATCTGAGCTGAAACCCGTATATTCTGACTCAGGCTGATACCAGGACACCCACAGCGACTCAGTGCTGCCCCATCTCTTTGTATAGAGCAACCGCTGTGCACAGAACACTTTCCACGACGAGTCAATTGCTCATCAAAGGGGAAGGGGAGCCTGGGAGGAGAGATGGCACAAAGAAGGGAGGTGATTAAGGATCCAAGTGTCGCTAGCCTAGACAGAGGGGTGATTGAAGGTGGACAGTGGGGAGCACAGAGGGTAAGAGACTTGTCCGAGGTCTCAGCAAAGCCCAGGGATACCAGCTGCCCTGGGTCCCAAACTCGGTGATTCAAATGCCTTTCGCCATCTCCAAACAAGCAATGTCCTTATGAGCCCCAATCGCAGTATCTCCCGAAACTGGCCCGTGAGTCCAACATGGAGTGCCAGCGGGACCTACTATGTGGGAACATAGTAGGTACTCAATACATCATAGTGGTTATTAGTGTTTTCTAGATCTGCCTCCTCTCAAAGCATCCCCATAGTTTTTCCTGCCTGTACCCCCTTCACTGGGCATCTCTTCTTTCTCTTCTTACTCTTCTCTCATGTATTCTGTGCTCATCTGTTGAGCGCCAGCTCTCTGCCAGCTCTCAGCTGGGACAGGAAGGACAAGGAGGAATATGACAGGGCTGCTCCCCACAGGAAGTCACCCCAGCTCGGCTCCTCCACCAGCCACCCACGAATCCCATGCAGCAGGACTGAAGGGGAGGGGAGGCTCCCACCCAGCTCGGCTCCCACCTTGAGTACAGGCTGAGGCACCGTGCTGGACCCCAGACACACAGAGGCAACACTGCCCTGCAGACGCTCAGTCATAGTCCAATGGGGTCTGGAGGAGGCGTTTCCGCAAACCCTGAAGGTCACATAGGTGTCCACGAGTCAGAAAGGAAGGGACAGGCATTCCAGGAAGACAGAGCAGCACCCCCCCACACTTTCTAGGGATGTGAGGGTAACTACACAATGGGCTAACTCTGGGGAGAGAACCTAGCACAGCGGCTGGCACCCAGGAGGTTTGTAACTACTCCCGTTGTTAAGCGGAAAGATTAGGAAACTCTGAGGAGCACCTTTCTCCATTCCAGGCCAGTACCCCCCCCCGCCCCCACCTGCCCAGTCTTGTACCCTGTCACAACTTATGTGCCCTCTATGGCATCCTGGGCAGATCTGATAAGGTCATTCAAGGCCACTGTCTACAGGAGACCCGGGCTCTTTCTGTGTTGTTTCTCCTGTATCACATATTAGCATCCCACTTGAGCTTTATGGAGATGTAATTGACTTCTATAAACATTGTGTAAGTTTAAGGTATACAGTGTATTGATTTGGTACATTTAGCATACCAGGAAATGACGAGTACCCCTGCATTAGCTAACAGCTCCAACCAATCACATAATGGCCATTTCTTTTTTTGTGGCAAGGATATGGAAGATCTTTTCTCTTAGCACCATTCCAATATATAATACAGTATTATTAGTTATAATCACCACTCTGTACATGAGATTCCCCAGAACCTGTTAGTAACTGGAAGTTAGTCCCCTTTGACCAATATCTCCCCATTTCCCCCCCTCCAGCCCTTGGTAACAATCACTCTACTGTCTCTCTGAGTTTGGCTCTTTTTAGATCCCACATATAAGTGACATCATACAGGATTTGTCTTTCTCTGTCTGACTTATTTCACTTGAACATAATACCTTCCAGTTTCATCCTGTCGAAAATGGCAGGATTTCCTTCTTTCTCATGGCTGAGTAATATTCTGCTATATATATAATCTTCATTCTCCGTATCCAAAACATATGAAGAACTCATACAACTCGATAGAAAAAAAATTTTTTTCAATGCGCAGAGGACCTGAATAGACAGCTTTCTAAAGAAGACATACAGAGGCGCCTGGGTGGGTCAGTTGCTTAAGGGGCTGACTCTTGATCTCAGTTCAGATCTTGATTTCAGGGTCATGAGTTCAAGCCCTGTGTTGGGCTCCATGCTGGGTGTGGAGCCTACTTAAAAAACAAACAGACAAACAAACAAACAAAAAAAAAACAGAAATAAAAAGCTTACAAATGGCCAATGGCCATATAAAAAGGTGCTCAACATCACTAATCATCAGGGAAATGCAAACCAAAACCACCATGAGATATCACCTCACGCTTATTAGAATGGCTGTCACCCAAAAGACAAGAGATAACAAGTGTTGACAAGGGTATGGAGAAAAGAACCCTCATGCGCTGTCGGTGGGAATGCAAACTGGTGCAACCACTGTGGAAAACAGCACGGAGGTTCCACAAAAAATTAAAAATAAAACTACCGTACAATCCAGGAATTCCACTTCTGGGTATATATCCAAAGGAATTTAAATCAGGATCTCATGGAGATATCTGTACTCTCATGTTCATGACAGCATTATTCACAGCAGCCAAGACATGGAAAGGATGCCAAAGGTTGAATGGATAAAGAAAATGGGATCTAAAGATACAATGGAATATTACTCAGCATGAGAAAGAAAGAAATCCCAATGGTTACACGGAACCACAAAAGACCCCGGATAGCCAAAGCAATCCTGAGAAAGAAGATAGCCAGAGACATCACACTTCCTGATTTCAAACTATACTCCAAAGCTATAGTAATCAAAACAGTATGGTCCTGGTATAAAAAGACACAGGGATCAGTGGAACAGAGTAGAAAGCCCAGAAATAACCCCATGCATATACGGTCAACTGATACTTTACGGGGGAGCCAAGGAAACTCAATGGGGAAAGGACAGTCTCTTCAATGAGTAGTGTTGGGAGAACGGGATAAACACAGGGCAGAAAAATGAAATTGGGCCCGCATTTACACCACTCACAAAAACAAACTCGAAATGGATTAAATACTTAAACACAAGACTTGAAGCCCTAAAAGTCCTAGAACAAAACATAGGGGAAAAGCTCCTTAGCATTGTCTTGACCGCAGTTTCCTGGGTAAGACACCGAAAGCACAAGTAAAAAAGCAAAAACACATTAAGTGGGACTACATAGCAAAGGAAACCATCAACAAAAGGAAAAGGCAACCTACAGAAGGGGAGAAAATATTTGCAAATCGTATATTTGATTGAGCTTTCTTGACCCTCTGCCTTGACTCATGGGAACAACCCATTTAACAGGAGAGAAGGCTTTGGGCCTTCTCAGCACCATTCACCTTCTTGCAGACCTGGCTTGCGGTTACCACTTCGAGTACCTGCTATGTCCCAGCTCTGTTCGAACATTGTCTCCTTCAGTCCTGCACTATGCGAGGCCCATTTAGCTCCACTTTACAGATGAGGAAACTAGAGCTCGGGAAGATTTAGAAACGTGTCCAAGGTCACCCCGTCACACAGTTCCCAGCTCCGTCTGAGAGCTAAGACTGTGCTCTTTCCTCACCCCACACACATTGCTCCCCTGGGGCCGGAGACGTAAGAGTTGGGTGGCCCCGAACACTTGCAAACACTGGCTCTGGGGATAACCAGAAGTCCTTCCCTGCCCTGGTGAACCAGAGCACAGAAGAGGGCTCATCATCTCCTCTATGCCAGCTACCCAAGCTCTTCTCCTGAGGGGCTGTGTTCTGATACAGAGCACTTTGGTGCCAAAACCACCCCCCAGCCCCATCACAATAGTGATGAGAAAAAGGGGACACTCAGAGAAGAGGCCATGCCCCCACCTCCTATGAGTATCACCCCTGCAGTGGACGCCATGATGTTTCACCCAGATTCCCCTTCCCCCTTCAGGACAGAAGAAGAGGAGGGCTCATTCCCTAGCTGCCAGAGTGTCAGAGATGGCCAGCTCTGCTGAGTCTCTCTCTGGGGACCACCTGTGACTAAAGGGAGGGAGCTCCCTTCCGATGACCAGCCCCCACAGAGTGTAAGGCCAGCCCAGAAGAAGACATCCTTAAGGGCCGTCCCAGAGCCCCAGCTCCCGTAGGATCTGCTGAGACCTTCACAGTGCTGCTCTAGCCGGTCTGGCCTCCATCACTCCCATTAGGGGCTGGTCCAGAGAGCCCTCCGCACTAAACGTCCTCAGATCTCTACCTCAGAGTGGGCTTACTGGACCCCAACTCACAACAACCCCCCCACCACCACCACCCCCGAGCTGCCCAGAAGCCACACACAGCCAGATTTCTCCAAGCAATGCCCTGGAGTCGCAAAGAGGCAACAGACTTTTTCTGTCTTCCATGGCAGCATCCCGAAAGATTGTGAACAGTCACCCATAAAATGTACCCTCTCTATAGAAAATGAAATGCAATGCTCACCACCTTCAGAGGAGAAACGTGGTCTCTGTGTGTGTGTGAAAAAACAGGAAGATAGGAGATTTCCAAAACATCTATAATGCTAAACTGTAGATGAGCATTAAGACAACTTTTTGTAATGAATTCTTAAAGTGTTGCCCTTTTTCAGATTTAGAGGCTAGAGGCTTGTGCTTTTTCAAAAACAGGTTCTGATCAGAAAAAAGACCAACATTCCTCTTAGGATTTTGGCAACTAGCAGATTTGGTAAATTTGCATAAATTTGCAAGGTACATTTCGTGGTTTTCTGGGATTCCCTGCACTGCATTTGGTGGCAAGAGGCCTAGAGAAAGCCCTTTGCTCTTCTCCTTGCTTGGCACGCTGCCGTCTGGTGGCAGCGGCCTCGGTGGCAAGGGACAGCATCTTTTGTCTCCTCACATTCATCTCTTTCCTGAGCAGGTGGCTTGCACGTCTCGGCTCTGTCTCTTCTGCCCTTTGCCTGTCTTTCCCTATGTGTTCCCCTCCCTGGACTTTGTCCCTGTCACTTCTCGTCTCCTCCCCCAGCCTTCCCCTGGCTGCTCCAACCCATGGTGACATGGAACCACAGGCACGTTTTCATCACGCCAAAGCGGCATTCCGAATCTCTCATTTTAAAAGCCAATTATTGGATTTTCTTCTGTTGATTTTGTAAATCCCTTAATGAGGTGACCCTTTCTCCCGCACCCCTCTATTTCTGTGATTACTTCTGAGGCTGCAGGTACTGGTAGGAAGGCTTCCTCCTGGCCTCATTTCCCTCCTTAGCGAAAGCCACACAGCTCCTCGAGGAGGCTGATTTGCCAGATGGGAGCCCGTAGCAAAACCAACCATATCAGTTCTGCTTTCTATTTATGGGACCGGTTTGGACACTCCTGAGTCCCACTAGCCTCTTGCTGGGTCAGGATGGCTGCCTTGAAGCTGTGAAAGGGACAGAAGGCACAGAGAGAGTGCTCATTCATAAGCAGCCACACAGCACTGAGGTTAGGACTGGGCCTCTGGGCTCACAGGGCCCACTTATGAGTTGCGTAACTGGTCCCAAGTGAATGGGCCTCTGTGCCTCAGTTTCTCCATCCTTACAATGAGGATATTCGAGGGCCCACAGCATGAAGCTACTGTGAGGTTTAAACATGTAAATGGCAGCCCATGCTGCCATGATAGGTTTCTCCCCCAGACCCAGCCATAGTGAGCAGGTGAACCCCAAAATCAAGACAAGGTCAGAACTAGCTGGAGAGATTTGCCAGACATGGCGAGGCAGCCACACGCCCGTGCTTCCCGCAAGCACACGGAGAAGGGGGGCTCCCCTTGCCTTGTGAGCTGGGAAAGGAGCAAGTCCCTTCCTTGGCAGGATGACCCACATCCCAGGTGGCCCAAGGAGGATACCCACACCCTCGGCTTGTCTTCCTCTCCTGCCCCTGCTTGTGCCCAACAGTCCTACTGCACACTCCCCCACTGCACACTGTTCCTTTTGCTGCTGCTCTCACGGGATGCCCTTTCCCTGGTGGCTTCTCCCTCTGGCCACTGACGGGGCCACCTCACGCCTGCCACGCTGACTGTCCACTCACCAGTCACACATCACCCACCATCACCCAGTGCCAGGCATCCCTGTGGACACACACACACACACACATGCACACACATGCACACACATGTACACATGTATGCATGCATGCACACACGTACACACGCACTTCTGTGTGCATGGAGCCTGCTGTCTGCTGCCCTCCCCCTCCGCACCAGCCTTCCCTCCCTCTGCTCTTATTACATCCTGAGACTTATTTTCTGCTCAGTATTAATGAAACATCATCTCCTTGCAAAAGCCCCTCACTGATGAGATGGCTCCGACCTTCTTTCTGGGTTTAATTTGAAATAAACAGAAGGCTCACCCTTCCTAATTTGAGGGGGGAAACACGTGACTTGGTTTGACTCGGCCCCCGCCAGCATCTGTCTCCCCTGCCCTCACCCCACCACAGTAGCCCTCTCCTCCCTAGACGGTCCCCTGCCCATCCCCATCTGTCTCCATGAGGCCTTTTGGCCTCTAACCTCCTCGTCATCACTGTGGTGTCATCAGGAGGCAAGGTGCTGACCATGACATCTAGGGAGGCCGAGGCCGGGGGCACAGAGCAAGTACAGAACAAGGGATTGAAACAAGCTATTTCCTGTGCAACGTGCGGCTCTCTGTTTCCACGTGGAGTGAGTTACTGAACTATGACAATGGTATCAAGAGCTCACACATACTGTGTGCCAAGCTTTGAAACAAGGCACTTGGAGCAACTCATTTAATCAGCAATGAAACAGATACTATAATATCTATGACCTAGACAATATCTTGCAAAGAGAATTAAGCGATTTGCCCCCAGTCGTGCAGCCAAGAGCCGGGAGCCAGGAGCCGAGCCAAGCACTCTGCCTCCCTTCTTCTCCCCTGCACATCAGGAGCTCCAAGGGAGAGGTGGGCTTCCCGGTGTCCTGAACCTTTTCAGGTCCCTGGAGTCAGGGGACCTCTGAGATGAGCTGGTGCCTCAGTTTCCACATTTGTAAAATATGCATAATAATTGTATCTACCTTATACAAGGTTGCTGTGAGGCTTGAATGATTACTTCCAAAGTACTAGAAGAGTTCTAGAAGTATTGTAAGTTCTGGAAGGATTGTAAGCCCTGTATCCATCAGCATTAGCTAGTACCCATCATTTTTATTGTTTTCGTATTATGGTGTCCAAGGTAATGTGCTAGGTGGCGGGGAAAATGCACCAGGCATCAAGACTCCTCCTCTGGAGTGGTAGGGAACCTGAAACAGGTCCACAAATAAATGTAACGCAGACTGCGGTGAGCACCGGTGTAAAAGGTACAAGCACAGTGCTAGCGAGAGAGGGGGAATTTGCTTCCGACGCAGCCAGGTCAGGCACCTGTCAGCAAGTACTTTTTTTTTAAAAGATTTTATTTATTTATTTGACAGAGATAGAGACAGCCAGCGAGAGAGGGAACACAAGCAGGGGGAGTGGGAGAGGAAGAAGCAGGCTCACAGCACAGGAGCCTGATGTGGGGCTCGATCCCATAACACCGGGATCACGCCCTGAGCCGAAGGCAGACGCTCATCCGCTGTGCCACCCAGGCGCCCCCCTGTCAACAAGTATTGCCCTAGCTCTCACTATAGGCTGGATACTAAACACGGGAATGGAAAAAAGAACCTAATAAGGACTGGCCTTAAGGACCTCACAGCCATTGGGACAGGCAACAGCCATGGCTCATGGAGGTGGCCTATGGCCCTAGGACTAGTGAGAGGTGGGGGCTAAGTCAGGAGGGGACTTCTTAGAGGGGGTAACACTAACCCAAGCCTTAGAGAATGACCAAGAGTTAACAAGGCAAAGGTAGCCTTTGAGCTAATTGGAGAGAGGCTGGGATTCCAGCCAGTTAAGACTCAGAGTAAGGATATTTCCTTCCAGAGGGAACTTCACAAGCAAAAGCAACTAGTTCTAAAAGGGCAGGCTGTCCTTGTGGAGAGGTGAATGGACCAGTCCAACTAAAGTATGAGAGAAGAAGCTGGAGAGACAAGGCTTCATTTGGACAGTCTTGTAGGAGCAAGCCAGGCAGTACGTTACTACTGAATGTATCAGTTAGCTTCTGCTGTGTAACAAACCACCCACAACTTCGGGATTTACTGAAGTCAGTGGTGTGGCTGAGCTCAGCTGAGATGGCTCATCTCTGCACCATATGGGGTCAGCTGGGCTCCTACATGCCTTTGTAGCCAATTAGCAGGAGTGGCCTCACCCTCATGGGCACAGAATGGGGGGGGGGGGACAGGAGGGAGGAGTAGCCAAGCCAGGCAAAGCAGCATGGGATTACCCTGGGGGGGGTGGGCATCAGGGTCTTCACCCAGTGCCTGGTGACCTCTAATTTTCCAAGGCGACAGAGCACCAGACTTCTAAGCCCCAAGCACTCTGCCATCATCTTTCAAGGGAATGAGCTCTGTCTGCTTGGAGAACCAACAATGTACCCCATTCATGCAACGTTGGACTGTTTATAAAGTGCCCTGCCACACTGCATCTCACCTGATCCTGGCAACTACACCGTGAATCTGGCTTCATTATATTCCCTATTTTACAGATGAGGAAACTGAAGCCCAGAGAGGCTATGCAACTTGCCCAGGACCACAAGCTAATAAGGGACCCAGCATTTGAACCCAAATGGCTTGACCTTCAAGTTAGCCAAACAAAGGGAGCGGGACAATTGGAGAAGAGTGACTTATTCCAAGAATTGCAGGTCATTCTTATTCACAAGAGGAATTTTAGTTAAAAATGGGTGAAAAATGAGGCTGGAGAGGTTGGCAGGAGCAAAGAAGTTCAGACTTTGTCCAGATGGCAGTGGGGGACCTTTGAATGCTTTTTTTTTTTTTTTTAGATTTTTATTTTATTTAACTGATAGAGAGAGAACACTAGCAGGGGGAGTGGCAGGCAGAGGGAGAGGGAGAAGCAGGCTGCCCACTGAGCAAGGAACCTGATGTGGGACTCAATCCCAGGACCCTGGGATCATGACCTGAGCTAAAGGCAAACCCTTAACTGACTGGGCCCCCCAGATGCCCCTCTTTGAATGATTTTAAACAAAGGAATGCTAGATATTCAGCAAATGGCAAGTGAATGGGTGGGCGAATGGGGTGGATGACTAGACATTTGTAAAGATCACTCTGGGGACAGTGTGGAGCATGGGGAGAGGGGTTAAGTATTATAATCCAAGCAAGAAATGCTGAGGGCCTGAGCCAGGAAGACTGTCGGGAATGGAAAGAGAGAAACAGACGTGAAAGGTATTTCAGAGAATTCACCAGGACAGTTAGCAATGCAGGATGAAGGAGAGTAGAATGCAGAAAGACTTGCCAATTTCTGGCTTTGCTAACTAAATGGTGATGCCATTCCCCAAAGTGGGGACCATGCATTTTGGGGATTTGTCTGCACACAGATGTCGGCTGAGTTCCGCAGGAAAGTGATGTGCTTCTCCCTAGACAGTGCGTAGAACGGCAAGGGCCAGGCAAGAGCAAACCCTTGGCAAGACCAACAGTTAAGGGTGGGAAAAAGACAGAAAGGCACATCCAGGAAGGACAGGAGAAAACCAGAAGGGCATCCTGGAGGCCAATTTAGGATCTAGCTATGCCTCACCTGGTCTTATTTTCTTCTTAGTGCTTATCAGCATTATATTTGATCAACCCAACATTACGTTACATATTCGTTTTTACTGTCCATCTTTCCACCAGGGCAGGAGCCCTGAATTCCCAGGGCTTCACACTGGGCCTGGCACCTAGTGAGTGATCAGTACAAATTTTCTGAATGTAAGTTGAACTGGCACTGAGAAGCAGTTCTGCAAAAGCCCACACATCCCCAGTCCTGTGTGGACGTCCTGCAGTTCTGCACTTTGGCCATGAGGTGGCGCATCACGGGGAGCGAGGAAACGGGAGGCGGGGGGGGGGGGGGCGGGGGGGGGGTTACCGGTGGCCCAGAACCTGACAACAGGGCACAATGGAAAAAGTGAGCAGTGAGTGGATCTGAACAGCAAAAATCATTCATCTACTCTCTAGCCGACCCCTCTCAAGCACCAACTGCAAGCCAAGCCTGTGCTCCCGAGAGCCCTCTGAAATTGGGTTGGGGAGGGGAGGCCACAGGCAGAGGCAAAACCCATCCTACATCAGCATGGGGATATAGGACCATGATGAGGACAGGACGGTTGGTGGAAAGGGCTCTGAAAGGTTACTGCAGCTTCCCGTGTAGGTCTGTAGGCTGCCCTGACCCTAGCGGATAATGTTATGGGGTCAAACACACCAAGATCTGAATTCCAACCGTATCATTTATCTGCTGTGTTGCCTTAGCCAAGGGATTTGCCCTCTCTGAACCTGTTTCCTGCTCTCCAATATAGAGATCCCAATAGTACATGGGTTTTTTTGTTTTGTTTTGTATTTATTTATTTATTTATTTATTCGACAGAAATAGAGACAGCCAGCGAGAAAGGGAACACAAGCAGGGGGAGTGGGAGAGGAAGAAGCAGGCTCATAGCAGAGGAGCCTGACATGGGGCTTGATCCCATAATGCCGGGATCACGCCCTGAGCCGAAGGCAGACGCTCAACTGCTGTGCCACCCAGACGCCCCCCAATAGTACATGTTTTGAAGGATAATGAGGATAAAATAAGAAGGCCTTTGGCACGGTGTCTTTCACATAGCACCCAAACTAAATGTTATTCTTAAAAATTGGACAAAATAACCAATATCTGCATAAGTCTTTACAAAGTGCTCTCTCTGCATTCTTCATATCATAAAAGTAATCCTCATAATCATCCTGCAGGTATCTTTATTACCCCACTTTCCAGATAAGAGGACGGGGGTGGTCAGGTTAGGGAACTTGTCTGCCGTCATGCAGCTTGTAAAGTAATGGACTCAAGCCAGATTCAACTGAGCAAACATATCCAGGGGATCCCCTGCGAGGCAGGCGCGAGGCCAGGTGACAGGGATCCAGGATGGGTGAGGTTGCAGCCTAGGGAAGAGACAAGCATCTGCAGATCACTTCCATAGACTATCTCGCTTCCGAGACAGAAGGGTGCCCAGGAGGCTACGGGCTCAAAGACAAAGGTCATTTGGCTCGAGCTTAGCGGTGTCTCGAAGGCAGGGGCAGAGTGACCCCGGAGAAGATGGGAAATGAGAACTCCAGCATTCCAAGTTCAAGAAATGCTCTGGGCAAAGAGCCTGCTGTGGCACAAGTTCATGCTGGGCTCTGACGTCAAACCCACGTTCCAGCACGCAGCATACACCCTCTCTCTGACTTAAGTCCCAGGAAGTCGTGGAGGGAGAGGCCGCCAACAAAGGGACAAAGGCCCCCTGTGTGCTCTCATGGTCCAATGAGCTTCTCCTTCAAAGCACTCATCAGTTCGTGATTATTCTAGGAGCCCCCTGGACCAGTGCTCCTCACACGCTGTTGTGCATACAAATTACCCGGGATCTTTTTTTCAATGCCGGTTCAGATTCGGGAGGTCCTGGGGTAGAGCCCAGGGGTCTGCATTTCCAAGGAAGCTCCCCCGTGATGCAGATGCTGCAGGCCCGTCCTGGGCACGTGCTCTGAGTCATAAAGGTCTCCCCGTCAGCTCCCCGAGGGCAGGCTGTGTTTGGTATCCCTCAACCACTCTATGCTCAGGTTGTGACAAGGAAGAGGCTGAATGGAAGGAAGGAAAGGATGAAGGCCGGCGGGAAGAAGGGAGGGAAGGAGGAAATGCTGAATGCTGGCTGGCCTGCAGGCCCGAAGCTAGAGACAGGGATGGGCTGCTTAAGAGCAGCCCAGACGGCCCCCGGGGGTCCTGCCTCCGTGGGATCCGCGTTGGGACTCCCAGCATGAACTAAGCCCACTGTGAACCCCAGCCGGGTCCCTGGGGCCTGGGGCTGAACACCGATGCCGAAACACAAGGAAGGGCAGTGCCAGCAGCCAGCCTCCTCCTGATCTGTCACCATGCCCAGCCTTCTCTGCAGCCTGTGAGCCAGATGAACCGGGCTGGGCTCCCTCCTCCACCAGAAGGAACAGTGCTACCTGCAAACAGCCTGAGAAGCACCCCACTCCCACCCCCACGCCCTCCCAGCCCAGGCTGCCCTCTCCAGCAAGGGCAGGAAGCAGCCCGTCCCCCAGTGTCACACGATAGAGTTTCTGCACTGCTGTCCCAGAGAGGGCTGGCAGGCTCCCCCTCTTTGCCACCCCCCAATACTCATCCACCACTCCCAACTCTACCCCCACCACACATACACATACACACACACACACAGAGTGTGTGCTGACCCCAGAAATCAATGCCCATGACAGACCTCCTACCCAGCAATCCTCTGTTTACTCAACAAATCTTGCGCTCCTACTGTACGCCAGGCACCGATCCAGACCCAGAAACACTCAAAGACCAAGACGGACAAAGTCCTTTGTGGTCAGGAAGCCTCCTTTGTAATAAGGGGAGACAAACAATAAATGAACCCGGTGATAAAGAAAATAAAGTGGGGGGAGCTCGCAGAGAGGAATGGAGGGGGGGGCTATTCCACAGGGCGGCCAGGCCTCGCTGAGGATGTGACATTTCAGCTGCTCCCTCCTTGACAGGAAGAAGCTGGCAGGACAAGGATACAGAATAGAGACTGCAGGCAGAGAAGAGCCAGGGCCAGGCCTGGGCCGGGGGTGAGCTTGGCTGGTTGGGCAAACAGAGAGGCAGTGGGCAGGGTCCCATGGAGGGGGGAGGAAGTCGGTCGCAGAGGCAGCCTAGGGCTGAAGGGGCAGGTGCTAGGAGGAGTCGAACTGTGTTCTAGATGGAACGTGAGCCCTGGCAGGGTCGGACAGAGCAAGGACACACCTGGAGTCACGTTTCTCTCCACCGCTCCCAGAGAATGCAGTGTGTGTGAGGTGGAGACCCAGAAGTGCCCTCCAAAGAGCTCAGCGTCTGTGAGGGGCTCTGCCGTCCACTAGGGGCAGGAAGGTGGCCTGGCTGACCTGCTCTCCTCTGGCAGCCATTGGGCAGCATGACCCTCCACGTCCCTGCTGCTGGCCTTTGTTGGCTGGGGTGTCCCATCGGCCATCTGTGGAAACCAACCCCCTGGGCTGACTGAGCCTCTGAGGAATCCCAGAAGCCTTAGGTGACCCACTGGATTTCGGAGGAAGCCCCCACATGCTGCCCTTGGCCTGGCACCAAGGGAATTTTCCCAGCCTGTTCTGGCAGGGTTGGCCAACCGAGCAAACCAAGACCACCGAGTCAATGAGCTTGACACTATCGTTACTGCCTAGGCTTCCTGCGAGCAATTCCAGAATAGGGCAGACACCCTCTGACCCCAGCTCCACTTTGCCCTCTTGCAGCCAGTGTCCTGTGGGAAGGACGGTCAGATGGTCACCCCAGCGTATGCTCTAGTCCAGAAGCCCAAGGCCTTCTAATCATGGAAGCCCTTCTTAGGGAAAGCTGTGGGGCTGGGTGGTGCTTCATCGGATTTTCGCCACAGAATCTCTTTATTTCCTACGAAGGTGTAAAGAACCTTAGTACAGAAAACAGAGGAAAGCTTTCCCTCCCTGTGGAGCCAGGACGTGCTTCCCAAGCCCATCCCCCTCCTCCTCGGCCCTCACCCACTGGTAACTTTGGGCAGCATTTGTGCTCTCTGGCCTCAGTTTCCTTCTCTGTCAATGCAGAACTCGATTCGGTCTCCCGACCTCACCTCGCCACTCAAGTCCCCTCGCCCCCCACACAGGGAGAGACGGGGCCCCCGCGTTGCACACACACGTGCATGGCACAGTCTGCAGGGCAGAGCACGAGGGGAGCCCCCCAGCTCCCGGATGACAGGAGGGCAAACCTCGAGGACCAAGCACCCCTACGATTGGGGGGCGGTAATTTGCGCCACGCGTGCCGGTCTGAGGCAGAGCCGTGGCCTCCCGGGCCAATGTCCAGCTCCCGGGCCCGGCTCTGCCTGGGGAGCACGCAGGGCTTCCTCCGGCGTCAGTCACCCAACAGTTAATGCATTTCTTCTTGACTGACAACCAGCACAACACCAAAACAGTCAACTATTTTTATCTCCGGATTAATCACAAAAGGCTAACGCTTCCACCTTCCCTGTGATTAAAAATTAGGAGACCAAACTCTATAGTGGTTCAGGATAATAACCAATCCTGGGAGGGTGATGTTTGAATAATGCATCTCCAGGCTCGGGCTGCTCGCGCCTCCCCCCACCCCACATCCAGCAGCCCCAGCTCTGGGGCCGGGTCTGAATGGAGAGGTAATGAGTCGCCCCCTTCCATCCACGCTACAGCTGCCAAGAGTGACTGTTGATTTCTATTCAGCCTCATGGCCCTCAAACCTCCTCCCCCCTCACCCACTCCCACCCTGCACACCCCAGCCCCATCCGCACCCCCTCCTACCCCATCTGGTGTGCAGCGAGGCGAAGGCCAATCAATAATGCATAGCTACATGAATAACCGCATGATAACCACTTATTTAGGAAGATATAATCAGGACCCATTCTGAGGATGGATGTGTGTGTGTGTGCGCGCGTGTGTGCGCGCCTGGGTACTCATGAAGCAGCGTCCCACTCCCCTCTCCCCTCCTCTGTGCTCCCTCTAATCCAATATTCCAAAACACAGGACTAGAACAGCAAGAAGGAAGCTTGGCCCCTCACTGCATTCGCTTTCTAGAAAGACCTCCTCGGGCTCTATGCTGTGATCACAGTGTGATAGGCACCTGAGCAAAGGCCCAGAGACAGTTCCTTCTCAAACCTGCTTAGGCTCTGGAACTCTCCTGATGCTTGGGGCCACCCCCAGAGATTGGAATTTACTTGGTCAGGGTGTGGCCTGCCAACAGCATTTTTAAAATCTCCCCCAGAGTATTATAATATGCAGCCAAGGTTGGGAAGCACTGTCTCAGACCCAAGAAATGTCAGCACCAGAAGGAACTATCCAGATCTCCTGTTGTCCTCTCGTGTTTTGTATCTGGTGAAATAAAACCAGGAGGAGGGACAGCCTTCCCCAGTTCACCTTCTGATTTAGGGCACTTTCCACAAGACCACACCCCCTGGCTCTTCACTGGGGAGTCCCATAGACAAGGATGGCCTGGTGTTTCTCCTATTCCTGGAGCTTCGAATGGTTCTTTCCAACTTCTCTGGCTCTCAAGCCCAGCCGGAGCCCCTCCATCCTGGACACCTACTGGAGAGAAAGCTGCCACCACAGAAGAAAGGGGGGCAAGACCCCCAGCACCGGCCCTCCCTGCTGGAAGGGGCCCAGCATTGCATAGAGCTAAAATTCCCCTCATCAGCAACTGTCACACCCACCCCCCTTTTGTGGAAAGCCTTCATTAGCCTCCCTTTTGCTCTCTGGCCACACCAGCACCCAGGCAGCCTCTGGCACTAATGAGGGAGTTTGGGGTGGGCGGGGGCGGGGGGGCCGTCCTGATCGTCCAGCCCACACGCAACATCTGCCTGAGCCCGGAGCCCCCTGGGGAAGCTGGGCAGGGTTGGATGAGACCAAACTGCCTCTCTGGGCCAGGATCTCCGGTGGAGTTCTGGGGCTGCTGATAGAATCTTGGAAGCCCCGAGGGTTTGTTTTTCCTCAGAAAATAGAAACTTGGGGGTTGGCACTCACTGGGCTATAGTTCAGAACCAGGCCTCCTCCAGGCCAGGAAGGAACGGGGACAGCCGGTAGCTGAAGGTGCTGCTTTCGGTGTTTACCTGGCCCCAGAGCCTCCTGGAGTCTCCTGGGTGCACTAGGAGAGTGGCAGCTGGGGGAGGCCTGGGAAGGGGAGGGAAGCCAGGCAGGTTGTGGGTGCGAGGCCCTGGGGGGCAGAGGCTGGAAGGCACAGCCTGCTGGGTCAGCACCAGCCTGGCACCGCTGTCTTCCCCAATCCCACCGTGCAGAAGCTTGCATGGGGCCTGGACAGAAGCAAGGACTTTGCCTGGCAACTGGGCAAAGAAGGCCTTTTGTGCTAGGACCCCAACCCATCATCACCCAATTTCCCCTTCATCTATTCACTCAGCAAACATGCAGCTCAGCCCTCCTCAGGCCTCCGGACTTGACTGACCCAGCCCCTCCCTGAGGGTGGGGTGGGGAAGCCCAGGGACTTCCCAGGTGGTCTCAAGGAGCCCTTCCGCTTCTGTGGTGTGTCTGTTTGTCCAGGGAGGAGAGGCAGGGAGCCACAGAGTCCTGAGACCCTCCATGTGTCCCTAAGCTCGAACATCAGAAGAGGTTCTATGACCTTAGGCTCGTCATTAAACTTCTCTGGGCCTCTCCTCCAAGTAATGGTCATCCGTCATCCTAAGTGCCCACCTACATCCCAGGGTCATCAAGGGGATCAAAGGGGTGACTCCCGTGGACTTGGCAAATGTTTGTGGAGTGTCCACCAGGGACTGGGTCCTGCGCTGGGTCGGGTGGGAGAGGCAGCCACTGTCGTGGTCATCTTCCCCGCCACGGCACTGCCCATCTCTCGGGAGCCGTGAGCCTCCAATCACCTGCTGTGAAATACAGTGGGAGAAGTGGGCAGTAGGATTCATCCTAACTCTGGGATGAGGCAGTTGGAGCCATTCTGGAAGAATCGAGTGCTAAGGAGGTGCCAGGGGTCGCACAGCCCTCTGAAACACTGTCTCAGCCTTGCAAGGTTGCTCGTCTGTCCCCTGTCCCCTGACCCTGCAAGGGCAGGGGCTGGCAGGGCGCTGCAGGTCTCAGAGGCCCTGGTTTGCAGCCCTGGCTCTGGTGCCCATTCCCCAGTGACCTTGATCAAGTCACTTAATCCTGCTGAGCCTCGATTTCCAGATCTGTGTAATTGGGATAACAATAATGTTTACCTTGCAAGACCATTGTAAGGATTAAATCAGACAACAGATGTGACAGTGCTTTGTTTAAAAAAAAGAGAGAGAGAAGTTAAAAAGGAAGAAAGTACAGATATTATCTCAGCAGCGGAGCTTTGCTTCCCGATCTGATCTGTGAAACGGAGCTAATGATGCCTGCCCTGTCCCCTCCCAGGCTCATCGTGAGCGTCGGATGAGATGATGGCAAGAACATCAGCTGCAAATAAACATGCAGTGCATATGTCAGGGATTATTGCTGTTGTTGCCATTATTGTTATAATACAAGGGGATTATACATTTTATTAAAGTATGATAATTATTGTTTGTCATCGGCTTCATAAAATCCACCCAGCCCAGCCTGCCAGCCCTGTCGGAGGGAGCAGCGCCCTCAGTCTGACCTCTCTACTCCTCTCTCCCCTCCCCACCCTTCAGTGCCACCTGATGACCCGGTCATCCTGGGGGGACCTGTGATCAGCCTGCGGGCGGGGGACCCCCTCAACCTCACCTGCCACGCAGACAACGCCAAGCCTGCGGCCTCCATCATCTGGTTGCGGAAGGGAGAGGTCATCAATGGGGCCACCTACTCCAAGGTGAGGCCTGGGGGCAGGAGGAGGGGCGGGGCCGCGCGGGGAGGGGCGGGGCCTCGCGGGGAGGGCCAGCTTTCCCCACCTCTGCCCCTCTTGCTCTCTGTGTGTGCTTTTTGACTCTCGTTCTTTGTTACCTCTCTGTGTCTTTTTCTCTCTCATTCCATGTCACTTGTTCCCTTTCATCCTATGTTTCTATTTATCTGACCTTTTCTGTCTCGCCGACTGTGTAACTGTTTTCCTCTCTTCTTTCCTGGGGTAATTGCTGGGCTTGGTCAAGAATAGAGTAAGGTCGGAGGAGGAAGCTCAGGGATAGAAGTGGCCAGGGCCTAGGGTTGCTAGATAAAATGCAGGACACCCAGTTAAATCTGAATTTCAGTATGAGTATATCCCAAATATTGCATGGGGCATAATTATGTGCCATACTGAGACTAAAAAATTATTCACTGTATATCCGAAATTCAGATTTAACTGAATGTGCTATATTTTTATTTGCTAAATGTGCCCAACTTTTCAGGGCTACCGGGTAAGGCCATTTAGGTTCTTCCCTGTCCAAGATGCCTGACTCAGGAAATCCAGCCCATAATCCCTTACCATGCCTTGCACCTGCTGTGCCCACCTGCAGGTGTGCCTTTCTGTAATTCACACAAGGTACCATGAGCCGGAAATGCCCTGAACTGGCCCCTGTATTAGGTAGGTTTTTATTTTCTACATTTGATGATGCTTTGACATCTCAAAGCCTTGCCGAGGAGGAGGGACTGCCTCCCCCAGGCTTAGCTAATTCCTAGAGATGGCAAACCACGTGCTGAGAACATGCCTTTGATATGCAAACCATCCTACACCCAGACCCTCACCACCTCCTTTCAGCCAGCTAGAAATCCCAGGTGCCAGCCTCCAACCCTAAATCCTCAGGGCCGGGGACTGGATAACTGGAGATCAGTCCTATAGCCTAGAGCTTGTGGAAATTATTCAAACCACCCAATCCTAAAACCTTTCAGCTGCTCACCCTGCTTTGTCCATTCTTTCCCACGAGAACCATGATAAAGGCTTGCAGCACGTTTTCCCCTTGCTCCCTCTGCATCCCGACCAACCCTGATGCATACCCTTGTGGCCCTATGTAGAGCAGAGAGCCCCCTCCTCTTGGCAGCTGTAACACACGACCTTCTTCATGGCAGTCATCTCCGGATCTGCGGGCCTCACCCTCCCTGAATAAAAATAAAATCCCAGGTACAGGTTAAAGCCGCCCCCACCAAACTCCACTCAAGGAAATTGTAAATAGAGTCCCAGACAGCGTTTATATACCACAGAGCCTTTAAAGATGAACAGGACCGTGGAGGATGGCTGGTCCGGTTCCCTTGATCTACAGATAGAAAACCAAGGCCTGAAAGAGAAGTGACTGCCCTTCTCAGTTGGGGAGTGGCCCGAACCACAGTCTCGTGGCAGCCAGGGCTGCGTTCCTTCCTGTGTTCCTCTCAGTACAGCTTTAGACCGAGGGGCAGCTGCTAAGAGGCCCAACCAGCACGCCCAGGCTCTGAAACTGGAGCTCCAGGCCCCCAGATCCCCAGCTCTCCTCTCCCTGTGGCTCTCCTTGGCTTCAGAAAGTGGGGAGATGTGTGACCTGTTCCCCACTCCCACCCCAGCTCCTCTTCCTGGGTCTTGAAAAGATAAGCAAGGCTTTCATCACCAGTGGGGGCTATAAGGCCAGAATGATGCTTCTCTGAGGGTGTGTCCTTCCTGCCCAAAGCGGACACCCCGCCGAGGAGTCAGCCCCAGGGCTGCTGATCAAGGCCGCACCCCCTTCTCAGCCCCCACCCAGAGCCTGGTGCCAGAACCCGGGACAAATGCCTTCCCTCTGGCACAAGTCCACCCAGGGGGAAGCTGCCCGTTGAGAAAGAAAACCCTCACTCACGTCCCGGACTGGAGCCACTCCTGTTGCATTATGAAATACAAAAGTACGGCAGAGGGAATATATCACTCAGACAAGGATGAAAAGGAAGGCAAGGGGTGTTCCTTCCCCTCTGGGCATTTGTCCATTCCCTCCCTGAAGTTGGGCCAGCCTGGCCCCTGCCAAGGTTTATATCCTGTAGAGGACACACCCCCATCTGGTGAAGAGAAAGGTCAGAGTCACCCTGCTGAGCCTGTCCAGGGGTCACCTCGCCCTGGCACGTTGTGTCCATGCGGAGAAGCCCCTCCGAGAGCCTGGCCCGGTGCCACAGCAGACCAGAGCTGGAGGCCATGCTCGCCGTCTGCCCCCCGCCCCCCAGCCCTGTTCACACCCCTGCAGGCCAACAACCAGTGTGACGGCACTGGGCAGCAAGGGGCCGGGGCTCCGGACCCTGCTCTGTGAACCTCAGGAGAATCATTCCTTGGGCCTCAGTTTCCTCTCCCGTAAAACAAAGGAGTTGGGTGAGATGCTGTATGAGTAGGCTTGGGCCGCCATAACGAAATATTACAGACCAGGGGCTTAAACGGCAGACATCTATTTCTCACCATTCTGGAGGCTGGAAGGCCCAGATCAAGTTGCCAGCAGGGCTGGTTTCTGGTGAGATCTGTCTTCCTGGCAGACGGTACCTTCCCTCTGTGTCCCCGCATGGCCTTTCCTCTGCGTGTACGGGCAGACAGATCTCTGGTATCTCTTCCTCTACTTAGAAGGACACCTTAGCACGCTTATGACCTCATTTAACCTTAATTACCCTCCCTAAAGGCCCTACATCCCTGGCCCTAGTCACACTGGGGGTCAGGGCTTCACCATATGAACTCGGGGTGGGGGGACACAGCTCAGTCCCGAGCAGGTGCCTGCCAGCTCCTATAAGCTACAAACCTATGCCTTGGCGCACCCAGAGAAGGGTGGCTGACCCCGCAGTGGTCACGTGGAAACAGCTCTAGGGGCCATCAGAGCCCACTCCTCTGCCTCCCCTTCCCTCCCCGGGACTGCAAGGACCAGTCACACAGGCACTTCTGATGACCCGAAGGCCCAGCAGCCCCAGACAACTCTGCTTGGAGGAGGGGGGGGCGGCAAGGCATGAGCAGCTGAAACAGAGAGAGAGGGTCAAGAGAGCACTCAAAGGCACACACAGTCAAGCAGAGCCCAGCGTCCACAGAAAAGATCGCCCGGGGCAGCCCTGACAGCCCTGAGGTCTGAAGCCCTCGGTATTTGTCCCATGGTGCTGGTTAAGCCCATGGACCCCGGAGCTGGGCAGTCTCACCTCGAATCCAGGCTCCACCGCCTTCCAGCTCTGTGATGGTCAGCAAGTAAGCTACCTAACCTTGCAGTGCCTCAGTGTCCCCACCTATGCAGTGGGAGCAAGAACAGTGCCTGCCTCAAAAGATAGCTGTAAGGCTTGAATGAGAAGAGTGCCTGGCCGGCGGGATCTCTGCCCGGTCCTCACGTGAGCCTCTCAGGCCCCCGGGTGCACCTTGCTCTCCCCTTTCCTAGATGGGAATGTCAGCGTCACTGTAGGGCTCCATCACGTATTATGGTAACTTCGTCTCTCTGCCTCAGTTTCCCCAGCTGCAAAACAGGTTGCTGTTAGCCACAGATGCCCAGTAGGGTTGCTATGAGACTTAAAAGGCGTGATGTACAGAAAGCCCTTGGCAGAGAGCCAGAGCACCAGCCAGTCGTGTTAGACCCTCCTCTCAGAGCCCCTCCTCTCAGAGCCCCTCCTCTCAGACCTCCATCTGGGTAGCCTCCCCAGAGGTCATCCAGCAGCCCTGGTTTCAGGGAACCTTCTTTCTGCTATTCAGCATGTGGCCAGCAGGGGAAGGGTGAGCCAGCAGGACGGAGGATGGCTTCACGGAGGACGACCAAGTCCCTTGCCCCCCACCCCCACCCCCAGCACAAGCTGTGGCGCCTCCTTGAACACGCCACCACCAAAGCCCTGGTGGCGGGGGTACTTGGGTGAGTGCTGGGACTCCCAGCAGGTGTCTGGCTGCGGAAGCATGGGAGCTGGTGGCAAGGCCTCTCTTCCTGCACTCCCAGCCTCGGGCTACCTTCTCTGCGCCTGGCACCAGAATGGAGATCATGTGGCATTCATCTGGAAAGCCAGCAGATACGCAAACCAGGAGAGGCAGGACAGGTTAGGGAAGAGGGAGGAAGCAAGGATGGGCTGAGCCCAGAGAGAAACCTTCCTGGGGAGGCAGCTTCCTGCTCCCCATATGCTACTTCCCCAACAGCTGCCAGGTGGCAGGATGGGGCCTTGACTCTGATGGGGGAGGGGGGCGGGAAGGACGGTTGCTTGGTCTTAGGACCACCCCCCACCAAGTCATATATCTATCTACCCAGAAGCCCCTTACTCTCCAGCCCTACCTCTCTGCTCCCTCCAGCTTCAGGCCGCTGCCTGCCCAAGGGGCCTCCCACGCACCCACCACCAGGACCAGGAGCCTCGATAGGGCCCCGTGCTAAGAGGGACTCTGGAACAACACCCCTTAAGGCCCTCACTGGGGCCCAGCTCCCTCCACGAGCCCCTTCCACTGTGTATTCCCTTCCCACCAGTCACCCCAGCACCGCCCTCCCAGCTGTTTCCCTTAGGGGCCTAGAGTCTCCACCCAGCGGGACAGCCGCCACCCACCGTGGCCTTCCTTGTGAAGGGCATCCATTCTCACCCAGGGCGCAAGACTGGGGTCCCTGAAGATGCAGGGTCTGGGGCAAATGTCACTGCGGGTTCTGCACCTTCTCTTATGGCCCTCCTTCTAGCCAACGTGACGAGAGGCCTAACGGATCCCCCAGGCAGCTATAAAAAAAAAAAAAGGACACAGCAGGTGGGGGAGGTGAGTGAGGAGGGAGTAGAGGGAGGCCTTGTTGCCAGGCAATCAGGCCTCACTCAAGGGCTTTCCAGGCTGTTTGCATATCAATGAGCTTCCCAGATTTAGCGCCTGGGTTGGGGCACCCACCCACCGCATTCCCTCCAACCTCCACACAGCGCGCCCGCTCCATCCCGGTCACCTGTGGTTCCCACACAGCCGTCACCAGGCTGCCCGCCTCTTGGCGGAGCCTCTGGGTTCTCCACTGCCCAGCTGAGGCCTTGGGGGCTTCGGGAAGAGCTGAGCAGCCACCGCTGCCCACACTGGACAACCGCACACAGGGTACACGCTGTCCCCGCCCCCCTCCTCCCGCCTCCGGCCCCAGCTCCAGGCCTCTGCAATTCAATGCCAAGTGCCTGCCCTCAGGGAAAGCACGGTGCGGCTGGGGACACAGGAAGCTGCACAGGACAGGCAGGGTTCAGAGACACCTCACACAGCCGCTGAGATAGTCTGGAAAGCTGAGAAGCTGTTCGTGCGTGGATGGAGGCCTGTGGACACACACAGGCAGAGGCGAGGAAGGCCAGCCATGAAGGCTGCTGCTCGGATACTCAGTCCCGTGCCGGTGCTCCTGCCCCGAATCCCCGCACACAGGTGGGCTGGGTCCTGGTTAGAGCCCCAGAAGCTGCACTGGGGTCACGTGCACCGGGTGGATGACTCTGAGTCCTGGGATTTGGCTGTGCGCTCCTCACCACCAAGCTGGGGGAAGGGCTGCCCCAAGCCTTGGAGGTGGTGGCCTCAGAGACAAAGTGACTTGCCATTAATAATCCACTTACCCTCCCTGAGCTGATTTGCATGCTAATGAACGTTTCTGGAGCAGGAGGTGGGAGGCTGGCGCCCAAGGTGTGTCCCCAGAGCCAAGTTCAGTGAAGGGAGGACCGGGAGAAGAAGCTGGGAGAGGAGGGGAAAGCCGGCTGGGACAAGAACCTGCAAATGATAGAACGTTCCACCTGGCCTGTCCCTTCAAGGCCACAAAGTCCAAAGGCTTCATTTGCATGTGAGAAAAGGGGAGATTGGGGAGATTCGTGAAAGGGGAATGAAGGAAAAGAGCGGAGAGAAAGAAGAGGAGCAAGGATCAGGAAGGACTGAGGAAAAAGGGCAAGTAGGTTGAGAAGACAGATGGAGGCCAAGCGCTGGCCACAGAGCAGACAGGCCACGAGGCCACGGTTGGGGGGGGGCGGTGCAGCTGTGTGGGCCCGCCTCCCTGGCTCTCCCCAGGAACATCCTACCTATACCATCCCTGCACACGGGCCTCTCCCTGGGGACACCTTGGGGGGGGGGGTGTCTGATCCCTGGGAGCTGGGGCCCAGGGTGAGATGCTCAGCTTCCCAGGGCGGGCCAGCTGCCGAGGCCTGCCTTCCCCTTGCTCTCCCCTTGGTTAATGAACACATCTCCCTTTTCTCTAATTAGGTGGAACAAACAACTTGAACCAGAATTTTTATTTCCCAGAAAAGCACATGCCCGGACACAGTAAATATGTCATTAATCATCATTCGGAGGCGCAGGAGGAAGGGAAGCAGTCAGAGGGCCTAATTAGGAGCCCGGGCCTCCCCGCTCCCCTCCCGCCAGCACCCTGGCAGCCCTGCTCCCTTCCACCAGGTGGGGAGCAGATCAGTTGGAGAGGTGCCTGGCAGAGTCAAACTTAATGTAAATGTTCTTGTTAGTACAGTGTAAAAGTAAAGAAAAGGGGATGAGGAAGAACCATACTGACCTACCTCCCCACCTCCCCCCTCCCTCCACCCTACCCCAGGTCTTATTTCCATCCAGGAAATTGTTCTTATTAGCGCTTGGCTATTTATAGACACGTGAAGTCTGCTGAAGAGTCCAGAACCATTACTGTGGTAGGGCTGCCCCTCCCTCCACTCTGGCTTGGCTTGGGACTAAACCACACATCCCCGCAGCCCCTATCTGCTGGCCTCTAGTTTAGCTCCTGGCCCTGAGGCTGAGCTGAAAACCCTTATCCCACTGATGGCCCAGCCCCAGCCCTTGGCTTGCTGGGATTGACCCCATCACTCCACCAGCCCTGCTCCAGGACCCCTCTGCCCAGGGCTGAGGCCACCACCCCACGTCCCAGGAAAGAATGTGCCATAGGAGCCCGCCCAGGCCCAGGTAGTTCTAGAACGTGCGGCAGAAATAGTCCAGACCACTGCCCGGCTCTGTGGATCTCTCTGGCATCTCAGAATGTGGCTTTGTCTAAAGCAGGATGGTCTTACTCTAGACTAGAGTCTCAGGTCATGTGCTCCTAGTGCTAGAGGCCACCAGCTTTGCCCCAGCTTGGCTGAGCAGGACCACACAGAGCTGAGGACCCAGCTGAGGTTCCAGTAGCTTACATGTTGCTGCTGTCAAGTAACAAAAACTCGACCAAGTAAACGTGAAGATCTAATTGGCTTTATTAAACAATTCACGACTCAGGCGGCATCTCATCCAAGCGAGTAGAAAGGCATTCCGAGGAGGGTACAAACATGGAAGGTTTTAAAGGCAAGAGATGGAGAGGGTAAAAGGAAATTATTGGCAAAGAATGCCTTGTTTCAGGCAGGTCCCCCTTAGGGGGACCGGAAGGATGACCTCCCCTGCCGACCAGGAGTTTCCAGGTTGGCCGGTTAAACGTCACATCCCAGGGGGGCTGGGGTTTGAAACCGCAGGAGGGGGCGACTGGGTGGCACAGCGGTTAAGCGTCTGCCTTCGGCTCAGGGCGTGATCCTGGCGTTCTGGGATCAAGCCCCACATCAGGCTCCTCGGCTATGAGCCTGCTTCTTCCTCTCCCACTCCCCCTGCTTGTGTTCCCTCTCTCGCTGGCTGTCTCTATCTCTGTCGAATAAATAAATAAAATCTTTAAAAAAAAAAAAAAAGAAACCGCAGGAGGCTAGGTAGGTATTAGGTGTTGGTTTGCTGATGCGGGGCCCTTAACCTAAGTGACTCCATTTTGGGCCGGCTGTCTCCTTTTCAGCACTGCTAAGTAGCTCAGTGAACTTAAAAGTCTGCTGAATCCCTCTAACTGTTCCCACCTTTAAGTGAAGATCTTACTAACCACCGTCTAACTCGCAGGGACCAGTGGTGGGTGGGTCACTGCCTCCGGGGTCACCATCCTCAAGCACAAATCCCAGCCCTGCCCGGCAAGTTTCTGACTCACTTTGAACTAAGTTTTCTTTTCTATTAAACAGAGCCAGTGCTCCCTTCCTTTCAGGGTCTGGTGAGAACAGTGCCGGTACTATCTTAAGGGAGGTTTTGAGAAGTCAAACTTATTCATCTATCTTCTGGCTCTGAGCAGGCGAAATTAGACAGCGTCCAGCACCCTTCTCTGGAGGGAGTTAAGTAGCTTCCCAGGATCAAAAGTCCCTGAGTACTGAGCAGGTCCAGGCCCACCTTGGAAGTGGTCCCTCTGCCCGACACACCTCTCCAGCACCTACCTTGCTGGGTCACCGGGAGCTCAGGATGCTGGGCGCCAAACTGCCAGGGAAGGAGCTGGAAAGGGGTGCAGCAGCGATGGGGGCACTGGCTGCAGCGTGACCTCATGAGCCCCACTGGAAATGGAAGGAATGGAAGGCAGATATCTAAAGGCTTTCAGACTTGCGTTTGTTTCCTAGGGCTGCCCTCACCAAGTCCCCAACTGGTGCCTAAAACAACCAAAACGTATTGTCCCACCTTGTGGAGGCCAGAAACTCTGAAATCAAGGTGTCAGCGGGCTGTGATCCCTCCAGGGAGAGTCTTTCCTGGTCGCCTCCACGCCTGGTGGCTCCTGGAGTCCCTTGGCTTCTGGCTACATCACTCCCATCTCTGCCTGTCTTCACATGACCTTCCTTCTCGTTCCTTTCTGTGTCCTCCCCTCTTCTTCTAAGAACACCAGTCATGGATTTGCCCTCCCCCCCACCCCCCTAATCCAGGATGATCTCGTCTGGCGATCCTTAACTAATTACGAATTACTTAGCTGATCTCTGAAGACCCTTTTTCCAAATCAGGTGACATTGTGAGGCTCTAAGATGACATGAATTTTGGGGGGACATTCTTCAGCCCACTATAGGACCCTCTTACTTATCTTGCCCCCAACTTGAAGTGTAAGTTTGGCAGAGCTCCGTGGCCCCTCCTGGTCTTGCCGGTTTTCTCATCTGTCACTGGGAAAATAATGGCATCTGTCCTGCCTCCGACTATTCAGGACTCTAATGAGGTCAGGAAGTAATATGATTTGAAAAGTTGCAAGGGTTTACATAGATAAAGTTATGAAATGGTCAGTGTGGATTGATTCTACCTGTAGCCCAGCCCAGCCCTGCCCTTACCCCCGTGCCCCAAGATGCACCCCCTCCTACAAGTCACACGATTGCCTTGGGGGGACACAGCCTCCCCAGCTGTATGCACCTGCAGACCTAGAGCCTACCCGAGGCTGATTCTCCCACATGATGGGAGACCTTCTAGTTCCTCTGTCCTTCTGCAGCCCAGGGCTCGGCCAGGCCAGGGAGCCACCAGTAACCCCCCAGCTCTCTGCAGAGACTTGCACCCCTGGCTGTCCTGAGCTGAGGTCTCCTTCTTCTTCTCTGAGGCTGGGACGTGTCTTCCCCTACCTGCCCAGGCCAGCCCAGCCAAGTGACATGGGGCCTTCTCTCCTCGCTCCCCCAGACCCTGCTGCGAGATGGCAAGCGTGAGAGCATCGTGAGTACCCTCTTCATCTCCCCGGGCGATGTGGAGAATGGGCAGAGTATCGTGTGCCGAGCCACCAACAAAGCCATCCCAGGAGGGAAGGAGACTTCGGTCACCATCGACATCCAGCGTGAGTACTAACTTGGCCCACCCAGCCTGCCGGGACTGGGGCGGGAACACCCCTCCCCACTCCCCCACCCCCGCCCCGAGCTCTCCCTGCCTGGAGCACGGGATGGAGGGAAAAGCCAGGCCTGGACAACCAGCTCACCAGAGCCAACACCACAGCTTCCTCCTGCTCCCTTCTGTGAGGTGTCTGAAGACTGGAAATGGGTCAGACAGCTCCCTGGACTGGCCAAGGCTGTGTTTGTGGGCACCCAAAGGGCTTGTCCTTATTGTCACTTGAAGTAACATCAGATGAGGATCTTTTCCCAATGACACGTTCAAGCCACATTTCCAAACCTGGATCAGGTAGAACTTTCCACATCAATAAATATCAAGCAGGCCTCTAGCTCTGCTTTAACCCAATGGCCCCCCACGCTCCCTTGGCGAGAATGCCCGAGCAGAGGCACTGGGGGCAGCAGGGCGCTCGGGGCTCCGGAGTGGGGCGGGCAGCGCGTGCCCTACAGAGGTTGGGCACATGGGGGCCCCTCTCATGAAAGGATTCAAGGAGAGAAGAGGAGGAAGGAGAGTAGTCTTTCAGTCAGCCCATACTTTCCGGGAATTATTTCATCTGTGCCACACCATCTGAGTAGGTATGCCGGTGATCCCTATGTGAGGAAACTGAGGCACCCCGTGGTCCGTCAGCTTGTCCAAGACCACATAATTATCAAATGCAGACAGCCTGGCTTTCCGGAGCCCGCACCGTAACCCTCTTCTACACTCGCACACAGTAGGTCCTCAGCGGGAGTCAGTTCTCACAGTCAGCGTCACCAGTCATGATGCGTTCAAGTTCCACCTGCGTCCTGTTTCAAAAGTCACCTCAAAAGCCCCCTAATGCTCTCTTAAAATTTCCCTGAAGAGCCTGTCGGCCCCAGAGAACAAAAAAAAGTGCTCAAAAAGGTGGTCCCGCGGCCTTACCCCCAGTACTGGACTAGTTTGGGTCTGAAGTATCAGCGTTTAGAAGTGGACTTTTCTTCCCTTAGATGGCCCTCCCTGCCAGGGAGCACGACACCACCGCGCGCTGGGGTGGTTTTGGCGGCAGGCTAGAGCCGAAGGCTGGCATGCATCTCCTTATTTTATTCATCCTAAGTCGCATTCATTTAAAAACCCCTGCCCCACAGCCTGGCTCTATAAGGGTTCTGGACCTGTGCTCCACGGGGCTCTGGAGGGCTCTGGGGCTGAGTCCTGGCGTTTCCAGGGCCCCTCTCGGGAGCCAGCCAGCAGAAGTCCCTAGTCTGTCTAGAATCCTGGCAGCGGCCGCTTAGATTCCAGAAGGCAAAAGAAACCGTTGTAACCCTGAGACAGGCTTGCTCTGAACACCCAGACACAGCAGCCGAGTTCTTGGAGAAGTTCTTTACCATGTTCACTGGTTAGTAGCCCCCACTCCCTCACCCCCACCAACTGGAGGCGTCTTCTGTGCCTCATTTACTGAGAGCCAAGAACAGCGGGTCTCTTGCCAGATCGGGGACCAGGGTGATGGGAAGGAGACGCTCACTCTGGGGGGCCTCCCTGCCTGGCTGTCCACACCCACCTACTTCTTCCGGCACCAGCTCTGGAGAGGAAGCAAGGTGCTCTGGGGATCAAGTGGTCCAGCATCCAGAAAGGCTCCCCCACCTGTGGGTTGTGCGGCCGAAGCTTGTCACTTTACTCTGGGGACGCCAGTCCCTTGTCCTTTGACCAAATGATGTCCAGAGTTTCTTCTTGCCTTTAGATTGACCACGATCAGAGTTCTCTCCAAACACAAGCTGAACCTGGGAGGAATGAGGGTGGGGGACACAAGGCCTCCAAGCCTCCCACTGCCAGGCTGCTGGTTGTGCCCCCCACTGATCCCCAATCTGGTTGGGAGGCCAACACCAGCTACAGAATCCCACACAAAAGGAGCCAGCCGGCAGCTCCCCACAGTAGCAGCCTGGGCCCTGGCAGGGGAAGACCCAGCAGCAGCCGCGCTCCCCTCCAGGCCATTATCCATCACACCAGGAGAAGCTCTCCTGTCAACAAGAAAGCCATCATCCTAACAACAGCCCACCAACTAGTAAAAGGCGCTCCTCTAATGAACTCTAATGAGATGATCCCTTCACCAGGGCACAGAGCTCAGAGTCCGATCTGAGGAGGACACCGCCTTGCCAGGTCTCTGCGCCCTGGCTGGGGCTCCCAGAGAGGCTGAGGACCCGGGTGCCCAATTCCTAGCTCAGCTCCATCTGAGGCGGGACAGGGAAGTGGTTAAGGCCACAGCACTCCCCCTGGTTTAAACTCTGGCTTCGCCACTTACTGAATGATGCCGGCCTGGTTCTTTAACTGCTGTGCCTCAGTTCCCCCATCTGTGGAAATGACAGTGCTTCCTTCACACAAGGGCTGTGAGGATTGAATGAAGTTGTTCTGGGGGACGTTTCCAGCACAGTGCCGGGCACCTGGTACTTGTCCTTGCCATGCACGGTGCCCCGCCCAGCCCAAACAGGGGAGAGGTCTCCGGCCACTTGTCCCTTCTCCTGAAGGTGTTTGCATGTGCCTGCCAAGCAAAAGCGCACGCTCTCTCCACCACCTTCTGCCTGCCTCCTTCCTCCTCCATTTATCCATTTGTTCATTCACTAAGCGTCCAACTGTTTACTGTGGACACCGTGGGCCAGATCAGAGCTGCCTTTGCAAACCTGCTCATTTTCTCAGTCAACCACGAAGCATTCAAACTCAGCAAAAGCGCATTTGTTGTTTGTTTCCCTTGGTCTTTATATGTTACCCAACGGAAGACAAAGCCCCCAGATTGAGTAATGGGAGAGAAAGCTGAACACCCCCAAAGTCTCGCTACATCTGGACGCTGCATCCAGCTGCCAAGTTTCAAATGAATGTGCTGTAAAATCACTGAGTCATGGAGTTTCTCTCTTTTCCACCCCCTCCTCGATGTAATACTTCCCCTGAACGCACACTCACACACACACGCACACGCACACACACGCAGGTTGCTGATGGAAACACTAACAGACTCTCAGCTGTAACATCTGTTCGATCTGATCTCAGTTCCAGCAGCTACATCAAAGCCGCCCCCCCCCCGCCAGCTATGCAGCCGACATCACAAGTGGGATTACAATCATGTCTAATAGTTGGAGAGGACATAAACTATTTATACCTCCGGAGCCTGGTAGACGCCTGAGAAGTCCTACCCTGCACATCCAGAGGAGAGGGGTGGACAGAGGGACACAGGCGCCTGGGGGTCCGGGGTGGGGGTGCAGATGAGACTGACAAGGGTACAACCTTCTAGGGACCCGCTGTCTTGGGGCTCTTCGAGAAAGGTGGGGTACCGGGGATTTGGCCGAGGTAAGGAAGCTGCAGGAGAGAGGCAGGCTCAGGATAAACTCAGAACGGCGGGCAGTAGGAAGGGTCCCCCAACAGGTATACGCTCCATCGCCCTGCTCCCCAAGACTCCTCACTCTATAAAGGACACCCAGGTGGGGAGGGGCCTCCTGGAGCTACCCTCCAAGGTCTGTGGCAGGTAGGTTCCAGATTCTATCCAGTGGGCACTATCACCTCCTCAAACAAGAGTTGGATGGAAGGGCTCCACTCCGCCTCTCAGGACTGAGTTGCACAAGGTGAGGCCATGAGCCAGCCATGCATTCGGCTCCAGATGGCAATCACCACATTCCTCAGCCTCAGGACATCTCCAACTCGCAGCAAGATGCAGGCTCCTCTCTGGGTCTCCACATCTCTAGGGCTGGTGTCATCGGAGCCCTAGGGGCCCTCAGATGCCCCATTGAGCCGGCTGGCCCTGCAGACAAGGAGTGCTGGGACTCCTGACAGTACTTGCCCTGGAAGCTGGTGGCCTTCAGCTGGGGGTGGACGGGGGAGCGGCGGGGAACAGCAGCTGGGGAGAAGCTACAGGGTTCTGGGGGTCTTAGCTCTCCTGGGAGGTGGGAAGAGAGCTCTCATGGCTGGTCCTTGCCACACTCCTCACTACCTGAATTATGCTTTAAAAACAAAGATTGTCACCTCCCTTGTAATTCTCCGTGAAAATTCTCCACTGCTGCCGTAACAGATGCTCCCAGGATCGTGGTCCGCATGTGGAACTGGGGGCTCGTGGGGGAGATCAGGGTCCCCAGAACAGTCAGCCAGCCACCCTGCTCAGGAACCAGAGTTCTCTCCCCCACGTCTTTCAAGCTGTCTGCAGATATGAGCACAGCCCTGTGGGCCACCTCTCTGGCCCCAGCCCCTGGGCCGCGGCACTGTGCAATGCAGGGAGACATGACCCAGCTTGAGCACCTGCAGGACAGAGAGGCCGAGTGGTCCAATGATGCCAACGCCAGGGTGGGCTGGCCTCAGTTCACAGCCGGGGGACTAAGCATAGGACTCTCAGGGCCTCAGAAGCCCACCCATGGTCTCAAACAGAGGCTCACCGGGTGGGTTGGAGTCCTGCTCCCCTCGTGGTGCCCTTCTCAGGCGCCCAAGAGGGGTCAGCTTTTTTCTCCGTGGTCTCTGAGAAACTGGCTTCTTTTGCTGAAAATGGGCTGGACGGAACCCTAAGAAGTCCACATGCCCTGCTGGCAGTTTGCTGTGATCTCTGGTGAGGATTGGCCCAAAGATGCAGCCCAGGACCCTGGCTTGGGGACGGGGACCACACTGCCCTCACTCCGCCCAGGGTTGAACCCCAGCCAGCCCTGTATGACGAGGAAGGAGAACAGGTGCTGGTCTCTGTTTCCCCCTTTCTCTCTCTCTGTGTCTCTCTCCCTGTCTCTTTTCTCTAGCGCTCGATACTGTGGGGTGTCTGTCCCCAACGCCATGTCTCATTCTGTCTCTGTCTGCTTGGTCTCCTCCGGTCTTTTGGCTTTTAGTCTGAAATCTCTGTCTGATTGTATGTTTCTCTGTATATGTCCATCTCTCTCTGTTTCTCTCTCCATCTCCCTGCTCTCTGCTTCTCTCTGTTTCTTTTTTTTTATTCTTCCTCTGCATTTCTCAATCTCTCTGTCTCTGTCTGTGTCTCTCTCATTTCCCTGTCCCTCTTTGTGTAGGTGTCCTCTGTCTGCCTCCCATCCCTTCTGTCTCTGTCTCTGTTTCCTGTTCCCCTCTCCTCCCCCTTCTTTCCTGCTCCCTCTCTCTTTCCCTCCCCCTTTCCCTCTCTCCCTCCCTCTCTCTCTTTCTCTCCCCCCCTCCCTCTCCCTCTCTTCCTGTCTCCTCCACCTCCTACCGTTCAGCACTTCAGAGCCTGGCTTCTCATCACGTTCCAGGAGAAAGACTCGCCCAGCCTGGGGAGCCAGGGAGGGCTGGGTGACACCAGTCAGGGCCCAGCAGAGATGACCAGGCTGATGAAAGGGTGTAAATGCCACTTTCAAGTTAACAGATATACCAGAACCTTTATACAAACAGATCTGAAACAGACATTTCAAAGACAAAAAAATGTGTATTTAAATGGGGCTTAGTGTCCACACTCCCCCTTGTGCCCCCTGCACCCCCTTTTCCCACCTCTCTTATCTGAAGTGTTTTGTTCTCTCAAAAGGCTGGAAGATGGGCAGCATGCGTCTGGGGGCCCAGGAAGCCATGCCTCCTGGCTGGCTTTCATTTAAACACAGGGCCTTGAATCCACAGGAGGAACCCCCACCCCACGACCAGAGCAGCTAAAGAGGGCACCCCCAGAGAGCAAGGGAGCCCCCTGTTGAGGTCCCCAACTTTCTGGGGAACACGAGAGTGGTGGCTGCTCTAAGGGTCCCTGCTGGTAGAATCTCTGGCCTTTACCCTCCCTGTCACCCAGGGGTTCTTCTTGTCCCCAAACCATGGACACTGGTCCCCCTGTTTGCAAAGGAATCTCTTCTCTCTGCAGACCCCCCACTTGTCAACCTGTCGGTGGAACCACAGCCAGTGCTGGAGGACAACGTTGTCACGTTCCACTGCTCTGCAAAGGCCAACCCAGCTGTCACCCAGTACAGGTAAGAGTCCCGCTGACGAGGCACAGCCTGGCCCCTGGACCCCTCCAAACCCCTGCCAATCACATGGGGTGTCATTTGTGGTCCCGAGCACACAGTGCACGGGCTGGTTCACTGTGGGCACGCAGGATCCTTCTCCCTCCCCCGCAGGATCCTTCTCCCTCCCCCGCACACCCATCCAGCCCTGGCCTTTCCCTTTCCTTCATGTACGTGCATACTTCCCTTCCACCGGAAGCAGTGGGTATAACCCCTTCTGCTTGGAGAGCTTGGTTAGCCCTTCTTTCTGAAAAGAGGCAGAGAGGCTCAGGGAGAAAAAAAAGGGGAAACAACCAGGAGAAGCAGTAAGATCAGAATCTAGATTCTAGCCATGTGCTTACCAAACCATTCACCTGTGTAGGGTAAGATTTCTGGGACAGATGGCCCTGCTAGCAGGCGCCTCGGATCATGTCCACCCATGGCCCTGGTGCCTCCCTTGCTCAGAGCACTGGTAAAAGCACCACCGTGTTTTACACGCTCATCTTTCCCTGCTGATGGAGCTTCTTGAAGGCTAGAACTGCAATTTAGCCGCTTAGGGCACTCAGCGTGGAGCCCAGCGCGGGGCATGCAGCAGGTGCCTTTCAATGCGGGCCGGCTCTTCCGGGCCCCTTCCTGCCTGGGCGCTACCACTGCCACCGCAGCACACGATGTCGAGAGACGCAGGGCCCCCGGAGATGCTCAAGGGCAGACTCGGACACTCACCTCCTTTAGACGCCCTGGGGAACTCGCCATGGCCCTCGCTGTCCCGTCCTTCCCCACCAGCCCAGACTCGATGCTGGAGCCCAGAGCGTCGCCTCTGCCGTCGAGATGGGTTATTAAGCTGCAGCTTCAGCCGGTGCCAGGGATGCTAATGGCCCTAGACTAGATAATCAGCCGGCCAGTGAGAGTGGAGGACAGGGACGGCAAGAGGCAGCGCAGCCCAGAGGGCTCCATGAGAGGAAATGGGCCAAAGAGGGAGCCAGAGACTCATGTTGGACGCAAGGAGTTGGTCCCCGCAGTGCAGATAATTGAACGACACCAGGACACTGGCACCAAAACCCAGGGAAGGCGTGGAGTCTTTATCCTTGAGGATATTTTAAAACAGGATGCAAACCCATGTGTCCTGTCTGGTGTGACCGTTCCCTGGGCTGGAGGCAAGGGAAAGGTCGCAGCAGGTGCACGGCCCCATGGTCCTGTGGGTCCAGGGAGCGGGTTCAGTTTGGCTGGGATCTAGCATCTGTCTGGAAGCCACTAAAATGCAAAACAGAGGCCCAGAGAGAGTCCCCTCCTCTGGGCTTCCTCTGGGCACCTGAAAGACCTGCTCTCCCCTCCACAGGGCCGGCTTCTCTCTGCTGCCGCTCCAGGGGTCTGCTTACAATCCCTAAATGCTAGGCCCCACGTCCCCAGAGACCTCAGACACCCGTTGCCCTGGGCAGCCCCAGATTCCCACAGGTGCCCAAGCAGACGCACCCCATGGTCACCCTCGCAGCCGTCCCGGGAATGCTGATGGGATCCCAGAGACCAGAACGTACAACGACCCTGTCTCTTCACAGCCAGGCTCCGGGTCATCTGAGGACCCAGTTATGGGAGGGCTGGGCAGTGGGCAGGGCCATTCTCCGGGGCCCAGCAATGTCCCCCACTCCACCCCGGCCTTCTGACCAGGACAGGGTTAGCGAACGCCCCAGAAGTCAGGCTGCCGGGCCTGCCTCTTAAGGGCACCACCCTCTAGAAGCAGAACACCAGGGATGATGATGTTCATGTCTCCTTCTGGAGAGATCATCGTAAAGAAATGGGACAATGGGGCACCTGGGTGGCTCAGTCGGTGAAGCGTCTGCCTTTGGCTCAGGTCATGATCTCGGGGTCCTGGGATCAAACCCCTCCGCGCCCCCCCCCCCCCGGGTCGGGCTCCCTGCTCAGTGGGGAGTCTGCTTCTCCCTCTCCCTCTGCCCCTCCCCCACTCATGCACATGCGTGCACGCTCTCTCTCAAATAAATAAAATCTTCAAAAAAAAAAGAAATGTGACAATATGTTAAGAACTAGTGAATCTAGGGGAAGGGAATATGGCAGTTAGTAGGCCTATTCTTGCCATGTTTCTATCATTTCAAAGCAGTTTTTTTAGAACTAAAAAGTTAATAAACAAGCACAGAGCATCCAAGTTTCCCTCCACCTTCACCCTACCCTGCAGCCCCCCAGGGTCCCAGGTCAGTCCCCGGTTACAGAGGGGCAGCCGTGGGTGCAGGAAGGGGCTGGCCTCCCCCCAAATGCTCACTCCCATGGCTTGTCACCTCCCCTCACGGCCCTCTGATTAGCCAAAGGCTCTGAAAACACTTCATTGTGGACCACAGTCCCTTCGGGACTCCGGAGACTTTTTGCAGAAGCTCTTCTGGCCACCAGGAAAATTTGGGAGAGAGGGGAGTGGAGCGGTGGAGAGAGGCAGGGGCCGCCTGCACCCAGGACACCAGCCAGCCCCTGGAGGAAGGGCTCAGCCAGCAGGCAGATGGTGGTCCTAGATGCCGTGTTGGGTTCCAAGAGGAAAAGCCTTAAACAAATCTCCTCACATAAGTACATTGATTTTTCCCAACTGACTTTGACAAGATTGCGGGGATCTGTGTTTCTTTACTTCCATATTCATCTTGATTGCTTCCTCCTGTGCCACTCCGAGGCTGTGATCTCAGAAATTAGAGCTATGCTTCCTCCACCCCAGCCCCCAGGAAGGGGACATGGGTGGGCGTGGGAGCAGGTGCGGCGGACTCGGCTGTCACTTCAGCTGCCCCCCAGCACCGGGAGCGCGAGGCGGGCAGGCCAGGTCCCAGCACACCAGGAAGCACGTCTCCCCACCTGCTTCTTGGTACTGTCCTCTAAGGCTCTCCTGCGCCCCCCACACCCCTCTTCAGGTCCCAGGGCAGGGACCACTGCCCGGTGTGAAACTCGGGGCTATTTAAGGACAGCCTGTCAGCTGTGACAGCTAGGCCTCCTGATTCTGTGATATAAATAATTAATCCTCTTACGTTTGCTCCAGCCAAATTAGACATTGATTGGGAAAAGCTTAATCTGACTCCTTTTCAGAGGGGCTGGGGAAGGTGGGGTGGGAGCAACCACGGAGACAGGGCTGGGGGGAAGGGGAGTATGCAGGGTCCAACTGGAAGGAGGAGCAGGTGAAAGCTAAGCCAAAGAAGAGAGAGGAGAGGGAAGGGCTGAGAGAGGTAGCCTTGGGTCCGGGTCACCCTGGACCCTGGGGCCAGCCACTTGAAGGAGTGGTTTGAGCTTCTGAAAGGGATCCCTAAAGAGGGTTTTATTGGTGTGGAAGAGGAGCATAAAGAAAGGGTGGAAAAAGACTGAGCAAGATACGAGCAGGGGACACTTGGGATGTCCCCAGAAAGCCTTGGTTTGGGATACCAGAGGGCCCAGCCCCCACAGCCAGCTCCTGCCTGTGACCCTGGGAGAGGAGAGGCTAGGAATTCCTCCTGCACCCCATTCCACCTCTGAGGAAGGGACAGACCCTGCGGGGGCTAAGGGCAGCCGCTGCACAGGGGACCAGGCTTGGATAGCACAGCCCTGCTGGCGACAAGAAAGCGGAGTCCCTCAGCTGTCCCACTGGGCTCCAGGCCTGGAGGGAGTCCCAGCAGTTCTCCTGAGCTCCTTGGGGCTGAGAGGGTGAAGCTTGCACCCTCTGTGACTTATACCATGAAGGGCCCCAGAGAAGAGGAGAAAGCCCCATCTTCTCCAGGAGCTCCTCCAAGGACAGAAGAGGACAGCCCATCAGAACCAGCTCTCCTGGGTCCTAACCTACCTACCCCAAGCCAGGAGCAGGCCTGGGAGAGCAGGAGGGGCTCACCCCGCCCTCCTCCCGGTCCGGCCAGCTGCAGCCCCCCTCGGCCTCCTGCCTCCTGACCCCAGGTTTCATTCAGCAGGGCGGAAGGAGTAGAGGTTGGACGCTGATCCCCCACCATGTGTCCGGGACCGAATTCTTCTGCCTCAGGCAGGGGCTGCGCCTTACTGTGAAGTCTGGTCATTAAATTAAAGTTAGAAATTGAAATGATTCATGAATAACTCATAATGGTTTGTTGGGAAGCTCCTTAAGCTCTCAGGGAGCTATGGTTTGCTCTGTTGTTAAACTATAATTGTTATTATTAATCATGTTCTTAATAATTATGTGATATTAACTCACGATAATAACCACATGGTACCAGCCTGGGTGCTCCACGCGATGCCGAGATACGGCCATCTCTCGGGGCTGGACAGGCCGGCCTGAGCGTGGCGCTGAGAGAGGCAGGGCAGGAGCTGGCCCCCTGCGGTACCAGCAAAGGCTCCAGGAATGAGAGAAAGGGAAGGGGAAGGCAGGGGCAGCGGGGAAGCTGTGGTTACCAGGAGTCATGGTCATGGGGTAACAGGAAGACAAACACCCCGAGATAGGCTTGGAATAGGAGCCCGGTTGGAAGTTTTGTGATTTAAAAAGTTAAGTGTTGTCCGCAATGGGGTTCTACCAGGGGAAGCTAGGAGCTCTCTCCCTGGGGACCTAGAGGGAAAGGCCCCACCCTCACATGCACACACACGCACGCACACACGTGTGCCCCAGGGGGCTCCCAGCCCTGCCTCACAGATAGCAGGCTACCCGATCAGCACTGGTCCAATGCAAGGATCACCGCCCCGGGACTGGGACCAAGGCAACCCTGGGGCTTTTCAGTCTCTTGCCTCAGGTGGTACCGACTGGTGGATGAAAGACAGATCTTCCCGTGCCTCTGACCAAACCAGGACTGATGGAGCCAAAGGCCCTGAGGAGCAGAGCCCAGGTGGAAGGCTAGAGGCAGGGCAGGAAAGAGAGCAAGTGCCATCCCTGGGAGGGAAGAGGGGGCACTACGAGGGGACCCACCCTGGGGACAGGAGTCAGGGAAGGAGAGCTGAGAGAGCTGGCCCAGTGGGAGGAGGGGCCGTCGGGACCCCTGGCTAAGACCCCTCCCACACACTCCCCACCTTGTCTGGAAATCAGTTCTGTCTGCGTGTGCGCACGCATGTGCACGTGTGTGTGCAGACGTGCACGCATGTATGGGTGTAAGCCGCTAGACCTTGGCCTCCTTCTTTTCCAGCAGGGATCCCAATAGACAGGGCCCTCGGTAGAGCTCACAGCAGGATGGCCAAGCTGTCCAGGGACTGACAGTGGTTAGTCATTTCCTAGCAGTCAGATGGGCCAGTCTACTGAGTAGTCCCCCCGCCTCTCTCCAGAGTCACCTGCTTGTCAAGTGCCTCACTGCCTAGTGACCCGCCGACCAAAGCCCACTGCCTCCAACAGTGACTCTTCCCCTGGCCCCAGAAGTTACCCCTCTGCAGAGATTCCTGCCGGCCCCCGCACTGCCCCCGCACTGAGGGACCTAGCCCTGTGCCACCCCATGCCACACCCCACCGTCCAGCTCCTGGAGAGACGCCCCCCAGGTGGGAGGAACACCCTTGCCATTGGAGGTCCACAGCGGCACGCGGGGCCTGTGTTGCAGGTGGGCCAAGCGAGGCCAGATCATTAAGGAAGCATCTGGGGAAGTGTATCGGACCGCCGTGGACTACACGTACTTCTCAGAGCCTGTGTCCTGCGAGGTGACCAATGCCCTGGGCAGCACCAACATCAGCCGCACGGTGGACGTCTACTGTGAGTGCAGCCATGGGGGGAGGAGGGGCATCCCCAGGTGGGCCGGCCCTGGGGTATCTCCGCTCCAGGCTGCCGGAACCTTGCTCGGCCATCTGAGCCCAATAGAACCACGCCTCACCAGCTCACAGAGCCGCCCCTTTAAGAAAAGCTGCTCGGTGTGGTGTTTCCGGCTTACCTTGACCCTCTAGTAACCCAGGGAGGCAGGAATTATTATTCCCATTACTCAGATGTGGGGATGGAAGCGCAAGGTCACTCAGCGAGTAAGTGGCAGAAGGAAAACTGAGGCCAGGCTCAAGAAAAGCCACTGCAGACCACAGGCCCCGCTGCCTCCCATTAGGGACCGGGTACACCTCCCTCCGGCGGCCTGGCAGGGACCCCCGGTGAGCCAGCCCATCACTGACCGCTGGGTTGGTTGAGTTCACAGCAATAAGCATTAGCTCATCTGCTGCAAAACACTTTTACCAACATTCTTACATCAGGCCCCTCCCCTTATCCCCAGTGACCTCAACAGAAAGTGCCCTTACTCCCTTTTCAAGGGACTAATCCGGGTCTCCAGACCGTGGGTTTCACATTCTTCTGCTCCTGGAAAGCAGCTAAGCCCCTCTTTGCACACCTCCCGTCACCGTGCTGAAATTCCACCAGGGCACCCACTCTGGGGACCAAGGCTTGGTCTGCAGGACGCTGTGGTTACAGGTGGCGTGCACGGGGAGGCAGAGAGGAGCCTCCATTAACACTCACAACACTTTGCAGGGGCCTGGGACCAGGCCCAGCTACTGCAGTGGGGTTGGGAAAAGGCTGCGCAGGGCTGGATGAGAGCGTAACCTGCGGGCGAGGACGGGGTGGAGAACATGGGGAGAGGCCTGGCTTCCTCCATGCCTTGTCTCAGAGCCCCTGGGAGGACCCTGGGAGGGCTCCAGGAGCTGGGCCAAGTGCATAGGGTAACTGGACTCCAGGTCCCCAAGCTAAAGCCTGGCGGAGGTAGGCAAGGACCTGAAGGCGGACACAGAAAGATCCCAAGACCCAGGATTTCTAGGGCAGGAGGAAGTCCCTCCTGCCAGCAGGCTGGGCTGGGGGCTTCCTGGAACCAGGACAAAGGGCAAGAGATGGGGGCAAATCCCTGCAGAAATGGGGCCAGAGCACTTTTTCCTAGGGCTATTGCTGCCAGTGGGTGGGCCCGAGGGAGGCCAGGCTGGGGGACAGGGGTCTCTTCCTTACCTCCCGAGTGCCTCTCTCAGGCCCCTCTCCCAGAGCTCCCAGCCCACCAAGAGCCCTGTCTCCCCTTTCCTCCTCTCACAGTTGGGCCCAGGATGACCACAGAGCCCCAGTCGCTGCTCGTGGATCTGGGCTCTGATGCTGTCTTCAGCTGTGCCTGGACAGGCAACCCCTCCCTGACGATTGTCTGGATGAAGCGAGGTTCGGGTGTGGTAAGTCCTCCACACGGACCCCTCAGGGGCCTCAGACCACGGGCACTGCCTTCTGGGGCCCCTCTGTCTCTCTGACTGGGGATACCAGCCTCCCGTGGAAGCTGAAGGGAGAAGGACCCCAGAGAGAAGAAAGGGAACCCCAGATACCCACAGAAACCCCCTCAGTCCTCAACACACTCAACCATTACAGTTTCGCCCCATCACAAACCTTAGAAGAAAAGCAGCTGGTCACCAGTGTGCTGGGAATAAAAAGTTTCTAGAAAGGCTTTTCAGCTTTTCCCAAATAGTTAAGTTCTCTAGCTTTTGAGTGAAGTTTTGCGGTCTTCCTGTGTTCCTCTTTTAAAGTAAATGTGTTTTTTAAAGTAGATAAGTTTATCAGACACCCCTCCCCTCAGAGGACCAGCGAGAGCCTGGGAGAGGGAAATCAAGGGAGAGGCAGACAGAAACTGGCCTCCAGCGGCCTACTAAGGGCTGGACAGGGCTCCATCCTGTGAGCAGAACCACCGCATTGTAGAAATAAGAGCATCAGAGCAGATAAGTAACTGCCCCAGGCCATGCAGGTAGTCACTGCCTGAGGCAGGATTCAAACTCAGAGCTAGCTAAGGCCAAAGTCTTTGGATCACCCCTAAACTCTATCCCCAAAGAATATTGAAAATGACTCTGAAAAACAGGTCCAGGCACCTGCAAACAACATCAGCGGGGCCAGCCTGGTACAGGGTGGCGGGCAGCCCTGCCTGTGTGAGAAGGCCTCCGGGCCCCAGCCAGAGAGTACCCCTCCCCCCTGCATGCTCCCCCCTCCCCCATGTGCCCGGCCTTCAGGGCTGCGAGCTGGTGTGCAGCTGTGGATCTCCCCGGGGGCAGCTCCCTGGGCACACTGTTTCCTACGCAACCTCTGCGCCTCACTGTCGTGCTGAAGGCCAGGTCACTTACAGCAGGCACGCCTCGCAGCCCTTCTGTTTCTAGAAGACAGAGAGAGTCCGGCTCTGTTCTCCGTGTCTGATCCTCCACATTGCTCCCAGGTGCTAAGCAATGAAAAGACCCTGACCCTCAAAACCGTCCGCCAGGAAGATGCTGGGAAGTACGTGTGCCGAGCCGTGGTGCCCCGCGTGGGAGCCGGGGAGCGAGAGGTGACCCTGACAGTCAATGGTAAGACCCTCCCCCCTCGTGCTAGGAGGGTGGGAGGGAGCAGAGAGGGGCCCAAGGCCTCTTGGTCCCAAGCATTGCCTCAGAGGGACTGTCGTTGATTCTGGGTCTTGCTTCCACCTCCCGCCCTGGATCCGTAGCGATCCTGTCCACCTCTTCGAGTCTGTGCGAAGCCCAGCCCTGAGGTGAGGAAGGACCTGGCTAGTTGGGTCACCTTCCTCCTTCTTTGTTACTTCTCAGGGGTCCCAGTCTTAGGAATGGTAGCTGATGAATTTTATCCTGGCCAAGACGAAAGGGTCAGAGGATCACTAGGCAGCCAACTTACATCCCATATCTACCCTCTGACCTTGACCTTGGCCCTGGAGGGAATTTAAGGGAGCATCTCTGCGACTCCTGGTTGACCTTTTTCCATTGCATGACAGCTGCTCAGTCGGAGAGACCTGTCACAATTTCCATGAGACAAGGCATTCGGGGGGTCCTCTTGACAGCAGAGTCTCATCACTTACCATAAAACCATTACAGCAGGAGAGGGTTTTCAGATGTCCCCAGAACACGATGACTGCTAGATGACACGTTTAGGGGACAGAGTGTCAGACCAGCCTGGATGATGGCTTATAGAAGGTCACAGAGAAACTGGGTCAGACCCAGGAAGGCTGACCCACAATGGAAATCTGATGTCCCTGCTGATGAGGTTGTGGGATATCGGGGAGGTGAGGTGGGGTGGAGTCCGGAGCCGACCACCAAGAGAGAATTCTTGAGGCGTCTTTGGTGCAAAAAGGTGGTTTATTAAAGCACGGGGACAGGACCCGTGGGCAGAAAGAGCAGCACCAGGGTCATGAGAATGGCCCATTATATACCCTCAGGTTGGGAGGGGGTTAGGGATAGCGTAAGTCTCTAAGGAATTTTGGAAGCAAGGTTCCCAGGACCTTGAGGGGCTAGCTGTTGTGGGGAAAGGGTCATTTATTACCGTCTAATAAAACCTTCGTCATGAGACCCTTCAGATGTAGATCGGTGGGCCACATGCTTGGGGGATGATTGCCAACACGTATCTTGGGGGGTTAGAGATAAAGGAAGTTTCCAAAGGAATTTCTATATGTTAGTGTAGACTTAGAGGATCCTGGGGGAGTGGGTCAGGCTAGGACTGCCTCTTGCCCTTAGCTAAGTATTAACATCGAGGCAGCTGAGTCCCTAGAGGAAGGTCACTCTGCCTGTTTCCAGGGCTTGTCAATGGGCTGTAGATAGTAAGGAAATTTCATAATTTCTCTTCTGCCTTTGTCTCCCACACCACCTGCCATGGTAAGCGCTCGGGCCAGGGAGGGCAATCAAAGCTGCTGGTTGGAGGGAGCTCGAAAAGCTAAAGCCAAGCCCCTCCAGTGTTTCCAAACTTCCTCACTCCACTGGGTGTTTGGTTGCCCTTTGCGAGCCCCCTGGTCCCACCCAGTCTGCCTCTGGTCAAAGCCCCGAGGTTCTGAGCTGCAGCGGGACCGAGCCCCAGACTCACATTTGTAGGGCTTCTGGGTCCCAGCCCCAGATCAGGGCCCTAGGGAGGCGCTGAGCCGTGTTCTAGAAATCTGGCCTCCTGACTTCACCTCCACCCAGGAAGCTGCCCACGAGCAGCCTCATCTATTCTCCCCCTTTGCTGAAAAACTAAAACCAGCTTGGTGCTTCCTTAGCTATCCCCCTCTGGCTTCCCCATTAGCCAGCCCCCCTCCACCCATTTCTTTTCCTCTCCTCCTCCCCCAGAGTCACGGCAGCCCCAGAGGGAGGGTGAATCTACTCAGACCCCGGGGGCACTCACAGGCCACCTGTCCTGGGCAGAACCCTGACTCAGGAGTCTTCCTGCCTTCCCCCTGTGTCCCCAGGACGCCACCCATAAATTGGCACTGCAGGGCTAAAAATAACAGCATCTGATGGCGCCTCCGTATATCCATGGCAACGCAGGCTGCAGCCTTTTCCTGCTGCTCCCGCGTCTGACACTCGGCTCCGGCTCCAGGCCCTGTGAAAGCAGTGGCCTCCCCTGGGCCCGCTCCATGGGGACTGGCCCATGACTGTGGCCAGCTCCCATCTGCTGGCCCCATGACCATCGAGCTGGGGACCCTCCACAGTCCCCCAAGCCTGAAGCTATTAAAGGAACAGCCCCATTTCTGGGGAAAACAGAGTGGATAAAGGAGGGACCCACGTTCCATTGTCACTTGAGATATTCAGGCATTTCCCAGCAGGGATTCCAAGTGGTTTCTTGAGGAGGGAACTGCACACCTCGGGAGGAGATTTCTCTTGGAAGGGACACCCCAACCTGGGCCCTGGCGGCTACGCAGGGTTTCATTTGCACCCTCCCCCCACCCCAGGCATCGTGATTATATCCCCCTCCTCTGTCTCCAATCCTGTGTCTCCCCTAGATTGGCAGGAGAGAAACGCCCAAGGGATTGGAGTGAAGCAAGGAGGCTGTTCATTTGTTTCTGCTGAACTAGGGTCATCTCGCCCTGATGCAGGGGGATGGATTAAGTGGCCCAGGGGGAACAGCCGATGTGGGAGAGGAATGATCTAGAGAACAGGTGGAGGGATGGCGAAGCCCTTTGGAAAGGGGCCTGGGCTGGGCTGAAGGGACCCAGTATTATAAAAGGATCCAAAATGAGATGGGGTTCTCTTCACAACACACCCCAGCTGGTGAGCGACCACTGTCTGTTGCCTTTTGGGAAGTTAACTGGCACAGGTCTTACCTGGTTTGGCCCCAACCGGCGATCTGCAGAGAGGGGGAGATTAACCACACTACCGCTATGCTTTGACTGCCGGACCCCACCTTTTTTTTTTTAAATAATTCTTTTTTTTTTTTTAAGATTTTATTTATTTATTTGACAGAGATAGAGACAGCCAGTGAGAGGGAACACAAGCAGGGGGAGTGGGAGAGGAAGAAGCAGGCTCATAGCGGAGGAGCCTGACGTGGGGCTCGATCCCATAACGCTGGGATCATGCCCTGAGCTGAAGGCAGACGCTTAACCGCTGTGCCACCCAGGCGCCCCTGGGCCCCACCTTTATTCTGATTTCTTTTTTCTTCTAAGAAGCCCTTAAACACTTATGCATTTGCCTGATGGCTTTTAGAATGCCTGAGAACCCCCCAGAGAATTCCTAGCTCCTGGGAAGTGAAGGGGAATAGGTTTAATGGTATCATCACTTTCAGCCGGCAGCAAAACAAAGTGCCATTCAAGTTCCTAAAACATCAAGCCCTCCTGTCTTTTCACCAAAGGCTTCTTGGAGCAAAAATATGTAAGAGAGAAATTGGGCTCGGCCCACACTCGGAACCACCTGGGGGTGGAAGCCCTTACCTGAAGGGTCCCCCTCGTCTGCTGCACCCAGCACCAAGCTGTTAGCCGTCCTAAACTCAGTAGCAGTCACCTGAGTGTCTCCCAGTACCTCCCCTCCCTTGGCTGAGAGCTGCTCATAGAAATGCAAATCTGTTTTAATTAAGGTAGCTAATAAACAGCAATTATGTTTGCAGCAATTTTTGTTTTGTTCCCGGCATAATTTTGCCTGTCCTCCAGATGCTTTGCTCTAGCTCTTTCTCCTCCGTTTTCTGCCACCTAAGACCCAACCTTTTCCCTCAGGGATTGGGAAGGGGGTGCGAAGGTCTCCATCCCTACACCCCTTGCTTCAGCCACCCAAGCCCCAGCCAGAGGCTGAATTCGCCTCTCCTCCCTCCCCCTTTCTGTGCCAGCTGGGCATCGCGCGGGAAAGACTTGGGCGAGGTAAAAGGCAGAACTGGAAGCGCACTCTTAGACTGCAGTTGGACTCTCTCAGCTATGGGATGAGGCAGATAAGACGGGTACTCCTGGAGACATCCATAAACATTTCTCTCTCTTTCTCATACATGCGCACGCGCGCGCACACACACACACACACACACACACACACACACACACACACACGCTGGTTGGGATCATGTCCTGATCAGCTTTGGAGCCCTGGTCTCACCTGGGCCGGGGGGGTACGTCTGTGGAGGCAGGCAAGGCCATGAACTGCGGGATCTCCTAAGACAGACGTGAGATGAAGGTTGTGCACAAGCCCAGCGTATTCCCCCCTAACCAGGGTGATCCCTCCTCCCCTTGGTAGAGGAACATCAGCCTTTCTTTCTCGTCCTCCCCGCTTTGCCCGGCCCGCGAGAACACCCGGTTTGTTAGGCAAGCGCGCCCTCTGCTGGACACGGGGGAGAATGGCTCGAATGGAACAGCCCGCTAGGGCAGAGGTGATACCAGTTCGAGAGGTAACGTTACTTAGTATCCCTTCCTCCTCGACCCTTCCCCTTACTCCCTTCTTAGGTTTCCCACCCCCTTCCTAGAGCTTTCCCCACCCGCCAGGCAGAATTATTCTCTCCTCTCTGAAGTCGGTTAGCTCTTCATGCGTACTGCTCCGTGGTACGAACACTCACCACCTTTTATGACGGTTATTTGTCTTCTGGGCATTCTGACTTAGACGCGTTGGCTTGTCATCCCTTGAGAGGTTTATGACTGAACGCTTAATTTATCTTTGAGTCCCCTGCCTTGCACGTTACCTTACACATACAGGCCTCCCGTAACTGTGTGCCGAACGATTGGATTAATGGGTCAACTTCTCAGCCCTGCCCAAGAAGGGTCCAGCCAGGCACCTGCCTTTCCTGCATCCCTGATGTGATGTTGTCTCCCCAACAGGACCCCCCATCATCTCCAGCACCCAGACCCAGCACGCCCTGCATGGGGAGAAGGGCCAGATCAAGTGTTTCATCCGGAGCACGCCACCACCCGACCGAATAGTGAGTGCTCTGGCGCCGGGAGGGGAGGGCTGGGCCACTGCTTGCTCAGCCAGCAGCCTGGCGGGGCATCTCAGCCTGCAGCTTACGACCACCGTGCCTCTGAGCTTCCCGTCTCCGTGGCGAAAATTATACGTGCCTTGTCTCTCTGGGAAAGGCATCCTGAAGACAGCGTGCTCCTAGGGCTGGTCTGCAGGGGTATTTAACTCTGCTCTGCGGTCCAGCTGGGCTCTAACAGTAATAACAGAAATGCTTCCAACCAAGTTCTGTGTCCTAGGAGCAGAGGGGCAAGCGAGGGTAGCAGAGAGGAATAAGTGATTGCTTCCCTTTCCTGGGTTCAAGGCCAGTGTTTGACAAAATCCTAGACAGAGTGTGGTTTCTGGTCAGCAACCCCCTTTCTCCGTACCGCCCCCCAAGAGTCCTCCTCTGTTGGCCTCCACGGCCGTGATGCCCATGGAGAGTCTGCCCCACTTACCAAGTTTCCACCCCAAAAGTATCATTGCATTTTCCCTCCCTCAAAACCCACCCCCAGCAGTGCTGCTAAGGCAACCTGAAGAGTTCACACTTGGGCCCTGCCAGTTGTTGGCTTTTGTAAAAGCCAGGGTCTTCACCCAAGTCCATCTGAACCCAGTGGGAGCCCAGGCATGAAAACAGAGAAGGGGGAACATTTTCTAGCATCAGTGGGAGTCAGATACTATTTTTAGTGGTCCCCAATGTCTAGGATAGTCCTGATAGAAGACTGCCCCAGGGTCAACTCGGCCAGGGAGGATGTAGGGGGTGCGCACTGAGCAACAGGGGTGTGCGTGCCAGGGGCTGGGACGCTGAAGCTGTAAGCACTTAAGGTGTCGTCCTGTCAACTCGGATATGGTTAGGGCATCGCTGGTGTTACACACTTTCTCAGGCATTCGGTTCATTCACTGTCTGAAAAATTCACACACAAATTGCAAGAAGTCATACATAGAACTAATACCCATGCCCCGCCCCCCGTTCCCTTCGCCCTTCACTTTGTTTTAAGTTATAATGTAAACCATGCCCATTGCAGAATAATCCGTTCGCTCTTCAGAACGTTTGCAGATCTTTCTCTTCACAGAGCTCTAACTCTTGGCCCGCGGTTCTCAATGGAACCGCCCTGCCCCCCACACCCAGGGGACATTTGGCATTGTCTGGAGACATTTTTGGTTGTCACAATTTGGAGGGGTGCTACCAGCATAGAGCAGATGTTGGCCAGGGATGTTGCCAGACTTGCTACAATGCACGGGACAGCCCCTGCCACCGGGAATGTTCCAGTCCAGAATGTCACCAGCGGCCAGTCTGAGGAAGCACTGTCACCTCACCCGCGACCTCCGAGCCCTTACCTGCATAGATTGCCACATTCTCCCCAATGCCGCGAGCCCGCGCATGTGTGCCCGGCGCTCACACGCTGAGGAATACCAAATGGCTCTGAGAAGAATTAAGCTCTCAGCCTGACAAACTAAGACAGGTTAGGATGGTCACAAATACAACCCTGGGAACATACGTTCGTACAAAGGAGCAAAGTGACAAAAGTAGGCTCAGTTACTCTGGGGCTGGTCTTCTACCCCCACCTGCCAGGGTAGCCGAGGGCCCGCCGAGGGAGGGGCTCCGATCACCGTCATGGGGTTCCCTGTCTGCCTGGAAGCTGTTCCAGGGAAGAGCCACAGAAGGCCCCGTCTATGGAAATGCCTCCGACATGGCCCAGCCTTCGTGTGTGCGTGCATGGGTACGCGCACATGTGGGGTCGTGTGTGTGTGTTGTGATGTGATGTGTGTTGCATGCACACATTCGTGGTGTGATGTGTGCGTGGACCCGTGAGCACACATGCTGGTGCTGTGCGGCCATGAGCGTGGATGCAAGCCTGGCAGCGTCCGTCCCGGAGCAGGGAGGTGGTAGGACGGCACTGGCAGGGGCGGGGGGTCTCCTGCTCACTCTGCACACCTCGGACAGGCCTGGTCCTGGAAGGAGAACGTGCTGGAGTCGGGGACGTCGGGGCGCTACACAGTGGAGACGGTCAGTACGGAAGAGGGGGTCATCTCCACGCTGACCATCAGCAACATCGTGCGGGCCGACTTCCAGACCATCTACAACTGTACCGCCTGGAACAGCTTCGGCTCCGACACGGAGATCATCCGGCTCAAGGAGCAAGGTGGGGGCCGCCAGGGCCGCCAGGGGACAACGGGACCAGCAGGCCCCCTCCCCACCGAGGGCAGGGCCCCAGGCAAGGTCTTCCAGGGTCCTGAGCCAGCAGAGCCCAGCTGAGGCTACAGGCAGGTTGAGCCAGAGGACAAGTCACAGAGCTCTTCCTAACTCGCTCTGTAGCCTTGGTCCGGTCACCGGAAGTGACCCTCTGGGGTGCAGTTTCCCCAAGGCCAAGGCCCTAGCCCACACCAGGAAAGGAGACCGGGGAAATCTGCTTAGGGTGGTCGTTCTCCAGGACGACCTGTCAGGAAAAGGTGACCAGAGAGCAAGCCAAGCTGATTGCCATGATGAGCCTTCCAGCAGCTTCTAAGGGCCCTGGCTTCTGTGCAGTCGGCATTTCCCTAGTGTCCTTAGGGGTGTGTCATCCACTGAGTTGTCCCTGTGGGGGTACACCAGGATGGATGTGTTGGGGAACCTGGCCCAGCCCGTTAAGACAAGCCAGCCCGGTTCCCCGAAAGTCCCCCAGAGGGTGCTCATGCTAAGCTAAGGGGTAGCACTTGAGCCGCCACAACCCTGGTGCATGGGGGTGGGGGGCAGGCTCAGATCACCTGCAGTTTCTCCAGGAACATAGAAAACATATGGATCACGTGGTCTGACGGGGACACGAGCCAGAGGGCAGCGCTGGGCAGGAGGGCTCAGAGCTGCTGGGTAGGCCGGGGATGGGGTTGGGGGGAGGAAGTCTCATCCCCCCTATGACCCCCTGAACAGACTGCCTAGCTCCTGGTCAGAGAAACGCTGAGAACTCCAGTCTCCGCCTTAAGGTCTCACGTGACCCACAGGGTGGGAGCCTCAGTGGGGCCCAGCCGGGTGGTTCCGAGAAGCTCAGCAGACAGCCGGCAGCACACGGGTCCTGACATGGGCTGCAGATATTGCCCCTTTGGGTGGGGAGCGGGGGGGCTTGGTCTATGGCAGACAAGGCGGCCCAGGCTCCTTGGCCCTGGCAGCGTACGACCCCTCCAAGATGAAGGCTCACCCACAGACCGTCAGGGCCCGGCAGGAGATTCTGGGCCAAGCACGTGGTCTCAGCTGGACCCCTCGGACCTCAGTGCTCCCCTGCGGATCAGTGTCTCCCCACACCTCTTCACTAATAGTGCTGCTTTGCATAATGCTTTGCACATAATTTGCATACTATCATCCACACATCATCCTAAACCCTCCCAGTCCCCCGTTGCTTGCCCTCCATGTCTTCCCCTGAGTGCTCCCACCCCCATGCCCTCCCCTTAGTGTTCTCACCCCAACCTCTCCAGAAACCACCCCCTCCCCCCAAGCCTTAACTTCTCTCTCTGGTCCCCACCCCTCTGGAGTCTCTTCTAATTCAGTCTTAAAGAACGCCCAGTTCAGTTCAGCTAGCCTGGGTCTGTTGGGTGGTCCCGGAAACATGAAAGAGGAGGGAGCCCTTCATCCCGATCCCCACCCGGTGGCCGCCCCAGGCCCACCCCACCCTGGCCAGCCAGGCCCTGGCTGTGGACGCTTGCTTTATTTCCAAACAGGTTCGGAAATGAAGTCGGGAGCCGGGCTGGAAGCAGGTACGGAAGGAGACTTGAGAACTCCCCTGGGCTGGGAGGAAGGGACCTCTGGGTTAGTGGGGGAGGGACCCTAAAGGGGTAGGGAGGCCTGTGCAGGCCACTAACTTCTCTGCCCTCCCCCTACCTCCAGGCTTTAGTGCAGCCAGAGCAGGGAGAGGGGTTTCCAGCCAGCTCGGGTCTAGAGACCCCAGAGACCTATTTCCTCTGTCCCTGCCACCAGAGCCCACAGGCTGCTGGCAGCCCCGGACACTGGCTCTCGGTCCCCCCACTCTGTTCCTCCTATCCCCTCTCTTCAGAAACCCTGGCTCCTCCCCTCTGAGGTCCCCTCGCTCCTGGCCTGGCCTCCCTCTGTTTCTAGGCTCTCCCGGACTCTTCCTGCTTCTTAACATCATCACCAGCTTGGCCATGCTTCCCAGGACGCCAGGGCCTCCCAGCCCCTGAGCCTGCATAATCCATGCTAATCCATGCTTTCTGCTGCCTCCTCCTTCCCGCCTCCTGCCTGCCTTTCCCCATTGAAGTGTCATCTGGCCCTGGGCTGAAGCTGCTAGGCGGTGCCTCCCTCCCCAGGCGCCCAGCAGCAAGGTGGTCCTCAGGCTCCCAGGGTGGAGCTGCTCTGCCTTGGGACCCCACACAAGACAATGGCCTCCACTCTCCAAGCAGAAACCCAAAAAGAGAATCAGGACACTGCAAGCCAGACTCCATGGGGCCAACAAGGGTGATGGGGAAGATGTGGGGGTCCTCTGCCACATTGACCCTGAAGGAGCTAGGGCCCTCCAGTTCCTTCATCAAGCTCCTTGTGGGGCCCACACGTGCCCCACCCGGGGAGGATATGCCCCTTTAACAGCACCAGTCTGGGAGCAGGCAAGCTCGCAGAGGCAGTACAGACAGGACTCCTGCTGTATTCTCCCTCATCTCAGAGCCATTCCTGGTGCTGGAGGTGGTGTCGCCTCCCTGTCTCCATGTCACCTGTCTGTTCACACTCATGTGCAGTTCCCTGATGCCTTCCTTCCTGGCTGAGACTCCTCATGCCCAGTTCCCCTCCTTGGAAGGGGGGGAGGCTGAGCAGGAGAGCTGCCCCTTCCTCCAGCCCCTCTCCAGGGAACATCCGAGAGGGACAGCCCGCCCAGGCGGCCTTGGCCAGACCCCAGGTAGCCAGGCAAGGAGGAAACACACGCAGCCGGGCTGCAGAGGGACTGCCACCCCAGGGGTCCCCCTGTCCCCGGCAGACCCTCTCTCTCTGCCCCCACCTGCCAACTCAGAGACAATTCTCCAGATCAGACGGTGCCCTTTAACAACTGAAGGAAATGTGGCCTCACAGGACACCAGAGTCAGAAGTCAACTTAGCTACTGTTGCCTGGTCCTCTAGTCCGACAGGACAGACATCGAGGCCTGCCGAGCTTAAGGAACCTTCCACAGTCATCCTTTGGCTTTGAGCTCAGCTGAGACAAGACCTGCGTTTTTCCAAGGAGACTTATTAGGAATCAAGGAGGAACCAAATCAAACCCAAATTAATAAAAATTCAAAAGTACAGAACTAATGAACTTCCAAAGCAGTTTTCCTTGCCACACAGAATTAAAACCCGAAGACAGAAATCATCTATGTACCAAAGCAAGCTCTCGGGTCTGACTGAGGTCTACTGAGGTCAGGTCCCCTTTGTTACACCTGACTGTTGAGACCAACCCAGACACCTCCCATTTTTAACCCCTGAGTGTTCTCCGCACCCCCTTCTCCTGTCCCCTCCCTGGCCACACTCACAGCGGTCTCGGCCACCAGTAGGCAGGTGGCGAGTGCACCGTTGTACACATCCAGCCTAACCACCACCACTGCCCGCCCCTGGCACCTGCTCCTCCCGGGAGGGGGGACACCCGCCGCCACCGCCCAGCTGCACCTCCAGGAACCAGGGCTGAGGGTTTCTTCCTCTCTTCCTCGCTTTATTGTTTTTTTAAAAGTTTTATTTATTTATTTGACAGAGATAGAGACAGGCAGCGAGAGAGGGAACACAAGCAGGGGGAGTGGGAGAGGAAGAAGCAGGCTCCTAGCAGAGGAGCCTGATGTGGGGCTCGATCCCACAGCGCCGGGATCACGCCCTGAGCCGAAGGCAGACGCTTAACCGCTGAGCCACCCAGGTGCCCCCCTCTTCCTCGCTTTAAAGCAAACAGCAATGCGAGGCTAACCCACAGCCCAAGACAAAGCCCCAGACATCGCACAGTCATCCACTCTGACAGTGTGGGACAGGTTATGGGGCAGGGAGCTCAGTCTCTAGAAGGAATTTTCTTCTCATTCAAGGTTCTGACCTTGCTACTTTTCTCCTACCCCTCCAGAAGCAGGAGCAAACACTTGACTAGGGCTGGTGCCAGGCTCAGTTTCGAGGCCTTTCCTTGCATTCACTCATCGAAACCCCGTAACAACCCCCCAAGGAGTTCGCTGTAATTATCTCATTTTAGAGATAAGAGAAGTGAGGTAGGTTGCTCAGAAAAGGTGCTGGCGTCTCTGCTGTCCAGAGCACATGAACTTTGGAGGGCGCTGTATGATACAGCAGATGGAACTGGAGAGCAAGGGGAGGCCTGGGTTTGCCCTGGTCTTCTGCAGCTGTGTGTCTTTGACCAAGTCACGTGACCTCTCTGGACCTCAGTGTTCCCAGGTATACATGGGAGGCTTGGACTCAGCAGGCCATAAGGTCTCCCTGCCCCCCAGTTTTCTAATTCTATTCCCAATGGACTATTCAGGGATCCAGATTCTGTGCTCTAGCCCGTATGCAGCCACAGAAGGGCCAGGGTGGTCTGGAAGAGCATACCCCCTCCGTCTGCCCTCCCCGTCCACATCTCCATCAGGCTAGGGCACTAAACAGACAAGCTCAGCAGGGAGTAAGGGCTTGCCTAGCTGGAGTTCTGGGCCTCTCGCAGGGAGGGCTACCAGGATGCCTGGGGACTGGCCTGGGAGGAGAAGGAGCAGGACTGGGGGGTGGGGGGCCAAGGAAAAGGAGCATTTCTCCTTAGAGAGGTGGGGGCAGCTGCGATCTTGACACCCCCCCCCCCCTTGCACCTAAGACTTGGGCCTCTGGTGGCTACTACCTTGATGCCCAGCAGGCCCGTGAGGACAAGCTGCCTCAGGCCTGAGAACTCTCTAAAAGCTGGTGGTCCCTGCCCGTCCTCCGCACCTGGGAATGGGAAGAGAAGGAGAGCACAAACCAGGCAAACAAGGGAAGTGACCGTAGTCGTTTTTCAAACAAAAATCCAGGACTTTCTACTCTCCAGCCACTACATGATAGACTATTGCTGGTTTAGTACAGAAGAGAGCCAAACGGTACCCCCGCCTTGCTTCTCATCTCCGGGTAGCCCTCCTTGCCCTTCCCTCCCCCTGTCTGCTTGCCTCCCTCCCCACCCACCACTGCTCCCCTCTTCCCCAGTTCCTTCGGCCCCCTCCTCCATCCTGAGTCCTGCTGGAGCTGACCCCTGTTCGACTCTGCCTGGGTCCCCCCGGGCCCCCCCCCCCCAGGGCACTTCCCAGGAGGGCCTGAGTGCAGGGGTGTGGCCCCAGCCTGGCAGGGGCCGCACCCAAGGAAACTGGGTAAGGCCCTGGTGGGGAGAGTGGCCTGTCCCCCGTTTCTCATCGGCTGTGCCCGCTTCTCTCCCACAGAGTCTGTGCCGATGGCCGTCATCATCGGGGTGGCCGTAGGAGCCGGCGTGGCCTTCCTCGTCCTTATGGCAACCATTGTGGCCTTCTGCTGTGCCCGCTCCCAGAGAAGTACGGGAGGGAGACCCGGGATCTCAGGGAGGGGGACAGAGAAAAAGGCCAGGCTTAGACTGCTCCGGAGAGCAAGTAAGCAGGAGTGCCGTGAGCAGGGGGCCCTACTGTGCTGTGAGCTGCTGGGGTAGGGATGGGGTCTTGGCATCTTCTCATGTGCCGTGCTTTGCGTGGCGTCTGGCACGTAGTGGGCACTCAACTGATGTGGACTGGACTCAGCCGAACTTCGTCTGACAAGGCCGTCAGCCAGCACTTGGGACTGAACACCCACGGCTGTATTGAACCATAGAGAACTCTGGGAGGGGATTGGGACAGAGGTGGCTTGATCCTTGCCCTCCAGGTTCTGCTAGTCTAACCAGAAAAGTCGGTCACCGCACCCAGGGGGGAGAAAAGCATTCAAGGAATCCCTTTGTGAAGACTTTTAAAGGTCCTCAGTCACTGGCAATAAAATGCACTCTTGAGGAATCACGAGTGCCTGGAGTTCCATCCCAAGAGCCTTCTGACGTTAGATGTCGAAGGCAGACGCACAGAAGTATAAAGTGGGATGACCGAGTGGAGGAGAACAATGGAGGCACGGGCTTTAGGCCTACCTTTTTCTACCACGTGAGCCTGGGCAGGCCACAACTATTCCAGGCCTCAGTTTCCTTGTGTGCAATAGTAAGGGATTGTGCGATGAGACTTTTATGACCCCACTGGCTCTAACGTTCGATGACCCTAAGGCACAAAATAAATAATCAAAGGAAGCCGACTCCCTCCACCACTTGGAAGTGTTAGAAGACAGCGGGGTGTCCCCCGCCTGCCGCTAGGTTTCCTCCACTCCAAAGCTAGCAGCCATGGCTCTCTTGCTTGCCCCCAGTGGTGTGGTCTTGGAAGCTCCCTCACCCCCCTCTCAGTGGAAGTTATAGGGGAGCGTGTTTGAGCAAGAGTCTTCTAACAGAGCTCCCCGACCGTAAATCGGCTGCCTTGCCTACAAGCTATAAAGTCTCCACCACGGAAGCATTGACCCAAGAGCTGGACAGCCACGTGTCAGGGGCGTGTCTGCTTTGGGTGGGGGGGTGGACCATGGGACCCGGAGGCCCCCTCTGACAGTAAGATTAGTGATTCTCTGAATGGAGAGAGAAGAGCCTGGTAGAGTAGGCCAGGGAAGACTTCTAGAAGGAGAATAAATGACCTAGCTCTGTAAGGCGGACGAACAGACCAGGATGGCCTCTCAAGCCAGGGCAGCAGCAGTGGAAGGCTGAGGTAACACGGCCCACACAGAAAGAGAGCTGAAGCCCCAACAGCCCACAGCACATCCAGACAGGCGTTCTACTGGGGGTTGGGGGGGTAACCCGGAAGCTACTGAGTTCAGGGGCTGGGGGGTGAACCCTGGGGGGGGGTGGGGGGGGGCCTGACATCTCAGGCCCTGTGGCCGGAGGATGGGAACTGAACCTGTCATCTACACTTTCCTGTTTTTCGTCCAGATCTCAAAGGGGTTGTGTCGGCCAAGAATGACATCCGAGTGGAGATTGTCCACAAGGAGCCTGCCTCCGGTCGGGAGGCCGAGGAACACCCCACCATCAAGCAGCTGATGGTGAGAATGCCGTCTTATCCCCACCCCATCCCGACCTCTGGGTCCCGAAGGTCCTGGTTCCAGAGGCTTCTTGGTGGCCCAGATGCTCCTGAGAAGCAGAGCATCGGTCAAGATGTGCCCTCCTCCTCCCATAATAGGTCAGGCACCCATTCTCCACCAACAAAGAGTTATTGTGTGTCTGCTACACTTGGTGTTCTGGGAGACTCGAAGCTGTCTAAAATGAAGTCCCAGCTTTCAAAGCACCTGACTGTTCGGTAGACAAGACATCCATAAAGTGCCATAATATGTTGCTACTTAGTACATAAGTCTATACACACATGAACATGATAGGTATTCAGTACCTGCCCTGCCCCTCCCCCAAACCCAGCCCCAAAAGTCTGCAAGAAACACAGGCTCCTCTCCAGGAACCGAAGTGCTTACCAGAAGCAAACTCATAACTTCTTCGGCAAACCTAAGCCTGCCCCTCCTCTTCCTGATCCCTGTTAATTGACCGTAATCCACCCAGCAGGAACCTGGAAAACTGTGCTAGAAAATGCTAGTGCATACGATGGCATGGTTCAAATACCTTGGACCAGCAGTAGCAAGCCCGGGGGTGAAGAGCATGGGCCTCCCTGTGCCTCAGTCTCCCCACCTGTGAAGGGGGGATGAAAGTCATAGCTTTACAGGGCCATGGTGATGGCTGGATGAGTAAACCCATAAAGGGCTTGGAGCCTGTGGAACATAGTAAATGCTCAAGAAATGTTAGCCACTGTGTTGCTGTGAAGCCATCCGTTCCCTTATCCGTCTCCACTAGGTGGTCAGCAAGCTGCCTGGTTCATCCCCGTGTCTCCAGAGCCTCCCAGTGCCTGGCGGATGCTCACCAGCATTACGAGCTGAACTGACATTTTCCTCACCAGTCTTTTTCTTTCCAAATCTCATGTCACGTCCTTCCTCGATTCCACTTCAAAAACTCTCTCAAATGTGTGCCCTTGCCCCTGTCCCCTTAGGACTTCCCTGTTGGGGCCTCATCGTGGCTCCCTGGACTAGTACCACCGCCTAGTGGTCTCGCCACCTTTTTTTTTTTAACCACCTTATTCAATCCACCCTCCAGAGTCCCACAGAAAGGGTCCTTCTAGAAAGCAAATCGGATCCTGTTAGTATCCTACTTAAAATCCCTCCGAGGCTCCCCCTGCCTACTAGGTGGAGTCCAACCACGAAGCATGTCACCAGGCCCTTCATCGAGAGGCGGCTGCTGGACTTTCCAGCTCCATCTTCCTACCAAATGCACCCAGCCCTCCAGACACCCCAAAAACTTGCCGTTCCCGGCCTTTGAGTCTTTTATACCCCCAAGGCTTTGGTACCTCTGACTGTTGATCTTGCCTGTTAAATTTCACATTCTCCCAAGAGAATCAGCTCAAATGTCACTTCCTCCATCATTGTCCATGCTTGTCCCCCCCCCCCGCCCCCTGCTGGCAGTCACTTCCTGCTCTCCTTAAACACATTGCATGCTCCTGTTTTATAGTGCATTGCTCAGATTCCCCGTCAGCTCCCCAGTTATCTCAGAGTTCCACAAGGGCACGTTCCCGAATCTACGCGTGTCCGTTTCCCCCAGGCCAAACTCAGTGCCTGACACAGGAGGGCAATTAATCTTACAAGAGCCTAGATCCAAGAAGGAATGGACATCTCTGTAGATGAACTTCATCAAGGCTGGTGTGGAAGTACCCTGGCCTGTCCTTCTTCCCAAACAGGATCTTGAATTCCCTCCCATTGGGACATCCTGATTGCCTCAGAGTGTCTCCACACCCTGCAATCCAAACCCTTGAGAAAGAATGGGGGTCACTCTTTAGTCAGTTAAGAGGGTGTGTGTGTCTGGGTCGGGGAGAGGGACCCTGGCAGAGGGACCAGCTGAGAGCCTCCCCTCCCCCACTCCCTCCACCCCTGGCCCCTGTAAGACCCCAGCATTGATGAGAGGCAGGCTTAGAAGCTAAATCTGGTGGGAAAGCCCTCCAATCTGGGCAGACGCAGAGCATTTATCAGAAAATGAGAAAAGCACCACCAGTGAGGGCAAAACAGAATGGAAACCCTCTGGATGATGCCATGAGGCTCCCAAAGAGACCAAGAAAGTGAGTCACCAGGGAGAAAACATGCCAGCTCAGAGAGTGAGTGGGAGGCTGTCCTAGATCATGTCACATGCAGAAGTGACACCCGGGAAGCATCACTGTGGTTATCCAGATTCATGTACCCACCGTGCGCCAAGCATGCTTGATTTTCCGCCTTCCGTGTAACTGTTATTTTCATTTTCAGTGATCGAGAGCTATGCCATTCCATTCATTCATCCAACATAAACATAACATTTGTGACAGCTCTACGGTCTATCAGGCACTGTGCTAGGCTGACAAATCAAGACAGTTATCTGTGAATCCAAACCAAAAGCATTTTGGTCAATGACCACAATAGACAAGGTGCTGTGCCAGATGTGCTGGGGAACCCAACGAGAAGCTAGAAGTGATCATTGCCCCAAAGCTCTTTGGCATCCGTTAGGAAGATAACTTATAGTACATGGAAGTCATTGCTATGAGTAATAGGTGTGGCCCATGTTGCCAGCATCTCACAGGTAGTCATGCATGGTGATTCTTTCCTCAGGCCTCCACTGAGCCTAGCACCGGGTGATGAACTGCCCTGCTGGGACCCCAGCCTGTGCCCTCTGAACCCAGAGGTTCTGTAATCATTTATCTACACACCCAGCTCCCTGTTGTGCACACCTATATCTTAATGTCATTCAACGCGCATATGCCTGGCCCGAAATTCGGTAAATGCTCAATGGGTTGAATTGAATCTTCCAAGTGAGATCTCTGGAGGTGATGCCCTAGCCCAAGGGTAGAAACTGTGGTCTTACAAACTGTCCCCCACTCCTCCTGCCTCTCCCTGTCTCTCAGGACAGGGTCCAGGAACAATGAGGACATCTGGAATCTCCCCCTGACTCCTCTTACCTGCCTTCCCTGGGCCAGGCAATGAGAGGAGGTGGGGAGGGGGAGGCAGAGATGGCAAGCTTCTTTTGAGTTCATTCCTCTATCTTTTCCTTGGGGGACGGGGACGCTTAGCCCACCTCCAATCCACTGAGCCACCATTTTTGCGTCGTAGATGGACCGGGGTGAATTCCAGCAAGACTCAGTACTGAAGCAGCTGGAAGTTCTCAAAGAAGAGGAGAAGGAGTTTCAGAACCTGAAGGTAAGAGGAGCCACAGGTTGTAAGTCGCAGCTGTGGAGTCCTGACTTCGGCTCTGATGCCCAAGCCCCAGCTCCAGACCAACAGTGACGGGAAACAAGGAGGCCTGAGGTCACCTTGAGTCCAGGGGCCGACTCTCTCCCTGAGGTGGGAGGCTCGGCGGCCCCAGGAGGCAAGAGAGTGAAGGCTGAGGTCCCACTGTCCTCCTCTCCCACAGCTTCCTCACAACCACAATTTTTAAATTACGTTTCCATGTTCTGGACAAAAACAAAAAAAACGCACTTCAAGCGGGCCTCTCAGCCGGCTTTGCACCGCCCTGACAGCGACACGTGGCTCGTGGAGCGCCCCCTGCCGCGTCCCCTCGGGATCTCCCCCTCTGCGGCCGCCTGAATACCCGTCGTCGCCCCCTCCCCTCCGCCCCAGGCTGCTCCTTTCCGCCGCACCCCTGTGTCCCCAGTTGTCCCTTTCCTCCCGTGTTGCCTCAGGCCTCCCTGCGTCAAGGAGGCCCGGCTGGGCCTAGAAAGGCCCGGCCGCGGTGGGCGCAGGCTGTGGCGGCCCGGTGACATGGCTCTCGCTCTGCACCCCCCCCCCAGGACCCCACCAATGGCTACTACAGCGTCAACACCTTCAAAGAGCACCACTCGACCCCCACCATCTCGCTAAGCAGCTGCCAGCCGGACCTGCGCCCCGCGGGCAAGCAGCGCGTGCCCACGGGCATGTCCTTCACCAACATCTACAGCACCCTGAGCGGCCAGGGCCGCCTCTACGACTACGGGCAGAGGTTCGTGCTGGGCATGGGCAGCTCGTCCATCGAGCTCTGCGAGCGGGAGTTCCAGAGGGGCTCCCTCAGCGACAGCAGCTCCTTCCTGGACACGCAGTGTGACAGCAGCGTCAGCAGCAGCGGCAAGCAGGACGGCTACGTGCAGTTCGACAAGGCCAGCAAGGCCTCGGCCTCCTCCTCCCACCACTCCCAGTCCTCTTCCCAGAACTCCGACCCCAGCCGACCCCTGCAGCGGCGGATGCAGACTCATGTCTGAGGAGCCCAACCCGGGGCTGGGGAGGGTGCGGGGGGCTGGGGAGGGGGGGGCGTGCCACCTTCTGGCTCTCCAGAGATGGTGGGTGCTTTGCAGAGGACCCCAGAACCGGCCGCCTCCGGGACAGCCCCCGAGTGCCTCTGCCACCGCCCTCCTCCGAAGCCCTGATCAAGCACAAATCCGGGTCCCCAGCTGCAGCGTGCCAGAGGCGGGCTGGTGGGGACACGGCCAGAGGAGGCCGCTACGCGCGCTGTGCTCGGTGCTGGACACTCGGTCCCTGGCCCTTTCCTGGAGGTCCCTCCCACAGGCACTCGAGGCAGCTAGAACTTGGCTTCAATGAAACTGCCGTCCACTCTCCGGCCTCCCCACAAGCTCTACCCCTTGCTGCCCGCAGCCCTACCCCTGTGCCTGTCGCTCCTCCACACCCCAGGGGAGAGGGGAGGTGAGGCGCTTCCCAGCACTGAGCTGCCCCCTAGACCCCCAGCGCCCCCTAGACCAGCTGCTCAAAGCCCAGACCCTGGATGCCGAGAAGCCAGAAATGGCCCTAAAGCATCTCTCCCACCACACTGGCCATGAGCCGGCCCCCAGTTTGTTCGGTGTTTTGTGTCCATACTCTTGCAGTTCTGTCCTTGGACTTGAAGCCTCTGAACTCTGAGGTGGGACTGGCCCAGTCAGAGACTGGTGTCCTGGGAGGGAGAGGGAGGGGCAGGAGGGAACAGGGGCGCACCTGGGGAACCTCGCCCAACACTCCCCTCGCCAGGCTGTGCAGTTCAGAGCCTCCCCACCCACCCCTGCTTCCTGTACTGCCCTCCTCCCCTACAGCACCATCGGAGCTAATATAAGAAGTGTGAGAGCTTCTCTGGGCCCGGGTTCTTCAGTCATCGCAGAGAGTGTTTCCTGGAGCTCACAGGGCTTAAGAGGACTAGAGGTCAGGTCTTTAAAATGATGAGACTCGGCTTCTCAGCTGCTGAGTCTCCAGGGGCCCAGATCCACACAAGGAACAATGGCCCTGCCTTCCGCAGGACTCTACGGGCAAGAGAGAAAGTCCATCTACACATCATCCCGCCTACTCGCCTCCTGAAAATAAATGTTAGGGCCGTTACTCCACCATATCCGTTCTGTCCTTTCATTCCTGCAGAGCCATGGGAAGAAGCCAAGAGCTCAGAGTATGCTCTGGGAACACGAAGTTCTTTGCCCTTCTTTGATTCAATTGTCCTAGATAATGAAAGCAGGTGATAGTTCCGGATTTGGTGGCAACAGCCCCTATAAGCAGGCTCCTCTCCCCGTGGACGGGCTCAGCCCAGAGGGTGTGCAAAGGCAGGACCCATGCCCAATACAGTGCAGAGGCAACATGGTCATCCCGGGCTTTGGAGGGGTCATTCTAGGCCTTTCTCTCAGCAATGTGCTGCCAGGGAAGCTCCCTCTGTTAGGGGTTCAGGGCAGGAGGCTCTCTTCAAAGAGCGTATGCCACTGAACACCCTAAGACTTTGAGCCTCAAATAATGTCAGAATGGCTTTGTTTGAATGGAAGACTCTAGGTAGGGATGGCAGACCAGATGGGATGGACAGATAGGGGCAAATTAGAGTGCTGGCTGAGAAGCGGGATCCAAATGGAGCTTTGGAAAACCCAAAATGTCCCTGAGGTTGGAGGCTCCTCCTAGGTTAGACCCCTTCTTGTCCAACCTTCCCCAGTAATCCTTACCCATCATAGGAAACTGCACCTCAAAAGTCTGTGTTTCTTTCCAAATATACTGATTCCTCGGATGACCCCAACCACAGATTTTATACGTAACCTTCATAACGCCTCTACCCAGAGGAATAGCCTGCTTCTATCGTATTTCCTATTGCTTCAAAATTCCCCAGGTCCCTAGATGACTTCCTTTGCAGCCCCCATGCCCAAGAGAGTAGAATCTGATAAGAAATGTAAATGTATATCCCAGTCCCCATCCTGCTCCTAGTACCATCTTGGCCCCACACGGATGCCGGGATATTGGCCCATGGGCTCGCTAGGCTCACCTTGACAAGGCTGCTTCTTCCCTGTACATGTTTCCTGTACACCAACAAGGAACAAGGATTTAAGACCGGATGCAAGGTGGCGTGGTGTATAGGAAGGAGATGACTCAAAGATTAGTCTATTAATCCTCCCACCCTTCCCCGCCTTGGAGGTGGATGGCACATCTACCTCCTAATTTTCACCATGCCTCCCTTGTCCCTTGTCCCTTGCCCCAGCCACATACACATATACAGTTCTCATAAAAGGGTGGAGGTGCCCATTCTTTCCTGGAATCTCAGGTTATGACGGCGTAACTAGAACAAGTAAGAACTCTGTTCTCCCATAGAACGGAAGGAGCTCTCTCCTTCTCGAGCTTCAGGTGGTCCGGGTAAGCATGTGAACTATCGTGGCGGCAAGCAGAGAGCACAGGAGCTGCGCCATCGAGACTTGGCCACGCAGGGCCCAACCCCACAAGCTCTCTCCAATGCACGAATCCGGCAAAGAATTGCTGAAAGGATAGGAGGTCACAAGTAAGACCTTGGCAAAAGAGAACCTAGAGGGGGGAACATTAGCAACACCTGGAGTCTTCTGGAAAGTTGGGGCCTTGAGAAGAGAGCCTAGACTGCATTCCGTGCCCACCTCATTTGTCCCCAGCCCTATTCCCTTCTCGCAGAAGAGTGAGGGCACAAAAAAGCTGGTAAAGGGAGGGGTTAAAGAAAGTTCTGAGGCAGAGGGAAGCCCTGGATTCTCCTGTAGGTGATTTCAAATTAACTGAAATGAGTGCTTTAGATTTGTAATCTTATTTCACCTTCACAAAGGATTTTACAGACAAGGGAATGGGGCTTCAAGAAGCCAAAAGATTTGCCCAAGGTCACAGGGCTAACACCATCCAAAGCACAAACTCAAGGCCACTGTCACCCTAGAATATGATGAAAATGGCCGCTGGTAAAGGCCACCTGCTAGTTCCCACTCCAGGGCAGGCTAAGCTAGGAGGGACCACAGCTCCTTTAGGAAGGCGGGTGGGACTGGTTCCTCCACCTCAAGTCCCCAGGCGACCTGGAAAGACCGCACTCCTGGGAAACAAAGCTATTCTGTGTATCCAGTCACCCCCACCCCCACCAAGACCAGTATCCAGTTTTCTGATAGCTTTAAAATTCATTATTGGCTCCCAGTCCCTGGATGGGAGCCCGGTTTCTGATTCTCAGGCTCGCTATCAGTCTGGAAAGCCCGGGGTCATTTCCAGTACCTCTTCAACTTTTCATGGAACAGGAAGCGCTCTCACATGATGAGCTAGGATACCACAACAAATCCGTTTCTGATGAAGCTGACTGAAGCAAGTGCTCTTAAGTAATAGGGCTCAAAACTGCCTTTGAGCTTCCGGAGTGGAGAGGATCTGGGGAAAAGAAAATAAACATGAGGCCGTCCTTGGGAGGCTTCTCAGAATAGGAGAAAAGGAGCCAACGGGAATTCCATTTCTCACTGCCTGCATGGGAGGAACACGGGGTGTAAGGCGTGTGCTCTTATGGAATTTGAACTGAAATCCCAAGGTATACACCCCAAGTTCCATTAGCTCTGCCCAGGTATCGCGTGTGCGGTTTATGAGGGCACCAGAAAAAAAGACCAAGGCGTGGGGTGGGGGTGGGGGGTCCTGCCATTAGTTTATGCTCTAGGAAATTTCCCTACAAGATAAACTCTTTATTAAAATTAGAAGTATAAGTAATTTAAATAAAAATGATCTTAATTTGCATAGAGGTTTTTATTTAAAATACCACTTGCTGTGCCTATTTCAAGACTAAGGACATCTCAGCTAAATCTTAAATTTTGCTTCCCTTTTACAAAAGTCTTTTAAAAACCTCTTATCTGAGTTGTTTTTAGGAGATGTAACTCTATACCAGCCATTTATTTGCAGCTTTCGCCTCAAAATTACCAGCCGTCTTTGAGAATCACTGATAAAGAGCTCTCGCTCTCACTCTGATGGTTACTTCTTGTTAGCGGTAAGGCTCCAATCATCTTTTCCCCAACCCGCTCTGTTTCAGTCTTTCTAACTAGGTCATAAACTGGGGAAAATGAGAAAATTTCAAGCTAGTCGTCTTTCTAAAAATAAAGATTTGTTTCCCTGGATGAATACATTTTTGTTATAAGGAGGACCATCCGTTCTGTCTCTCTCTAACTGCTATTCCTCCTGGGTCCCTCTCCCCCTCCTTTCTAACGGCTAAGTCTTTGACATACGCTAAAAGCTTTCATTAGCACAGACCCTGTCGGTTTCTTCACTCCTACCCAGCCCTCATCTTTAAAAGGCCTTTTGTGAACACGCACTATTCACAAGTGACATCGTTGAATTGTGGTCCACATCCCTGCACGGTGCCACTCCATGTTCCCAGAGAGCCTCTCGGGGACAGTCCACTCAGCCCACCCCCAGGCCTAGGACATCCTCAACCCCTGAGTTTGCTGATCAGGCACGCTGAGCTATGCAAAGACATTTCCTTCGTTTGTTTCTTAACCTACGGCTCTTAGAAATATATATATATATATATATATTTTTTTTTTTTTTTTAAGATTTTTAAAATTTATTTGTCAGAAAGAGTGCACAAGCGGGGGGAGCAGCAGGCAGAGGGAGAAACAGGCTCCCCGATGAGCAAGAAGCCCCTTGCAGGACTCAACCCCAGGCCCCTGGGATCATGACCTGAGCCGAAGGCAGATCCTTAACCGACTGAGCCACCCAGGCATCCTGGTCCTTGGAAATATTTTGGAGTGCTAGGAAACCATTCAAATAATGCACCCTTTTAACTGTCCTCTGTGCCGTGAATCTAAATGGTTAATGCTTAAAGACAAGGTAAATGAAGTCTCAGGAAACAGGTCTTCTTTGGGAGAACCTGGGTCTTACTATTAACTGGGGCTTCTCTGAAATCTATTACCAGTTATGCAAGGGGAAAGTGCTACTGGGGACAGGAGCTGAATATGGGGATTCGTTTCCTTGAGGTCACCTTCAATTAGGCAAAGACATTGTCAGGGGGATTAAATTAAAAGATATCACTTTCACCCCCTTTGTAAGGAAATTAAAGGGCCCTGCCACCTGACCAGTAGGCAGTGTATTCATGATACAAACAGACATGGCACTTGGGAGAAATACTGAATGAAGAAGAAATTTTCTCATAAGAACCTCCTTTCTGACTTTTAATGTAAAAGTTTCTCTAGCTTTCCTGCCATGTGCGGCTACAACAGTGGGACAGAAACCTACAGAGAAAACTGGGGAGAATCTCCCTACCAGACTCTTAACTTCTACTTGTGTGAGTTTTTTTCCTTAGGAGAAAAACACATTTTTAAGCAAGAGAAGATACTCCGTAAGTGTTAAAGTTGGTGATATATGTAAATAGTGTTTTAGGAAGCCTCAGAATAATAGATGGTTCTGGAATAGCTTAGTTCAGTAATTCCAACTTCTATCCCCTAGGGTGATTTCAACATCTGAGGCATCGCTCCTTGCCTCCGCCCAGCTCCGCCATCCCAGTCCTGCCATATCTTTGAGAGAAAGCTGTGCCGCTTGTTGAGGGGGGGGTGGGCTTTAAATTGTTGGTCTTCTTCAGGAACCTAAAATCAACCCCAAAAGTTCATTTTTCCCTAAACATTTTTGTCCAGTCCTCTGTGCTATGCCGCCTGGACAGGACTGTGGTCTCTCCCACCTGCTCCTAGCTCTCTGTAATCACTATCCATGCAGTGGAGCCTTCCGATTCATTTGGGATCCCCCCACCAAAACTGACACCTAATGGGCTCCAAGGTCCCTTTCTCGGGCACAGGATCCCCCAAATGTCTCAGGAGCGGTAAACTCACTGCGAAAGACCTGGACAGGAAAACAGGCTATCACTACAGACATTCACCATGTAGCCCTGGAAAATTTTCCTGGAACCGCGTCTGGGTGCAGAACCCAGGGAATGTTCAAAACTAACAGATAGTTTTCTGAAGCTATAATTAAGACATCGAAAAGGTCACAGGGTCTAGAGGAGAACATCCCAACTCTGAGATTGTCCCTGTCAACCTTAGTTTAGGAACCTCCTCCCGCATGCCCTCAAAATGGATCATGTTGCCCAAGAAACCACTTTCTCTAAAAGCCCCTAAAGGCATCTGACTTCAACTTGCAAACCACTGCCAGAGAGCAGTTTGAACTCACTGTTCATTGTTTGATTATGCAAAGCCTGCATTTGAGTCATTTCGCCAATGCCTACTTAGCTCCTGGGCGAAGACAAAGACTTTTCTGTGAGCAGCCATGTTACTGAGTACCTGCGCGAGTATCTGGCTCTTCAGATGCGTACCTCACCTGTTGCATATGCTTTCCGGGATTTTCCATCATGCGAGGCAGCTTTCCAATCTAATATTTATATCATACTTTACAGTCTCCACAATGTTTTCACAACCGTATTCCCATTAGATCCTTAAAACCTCACTGTGAGATAGACACGCATCATCACTCTTTTACAGATGGAGGGGCAGAGGTGTGCTTGACTAATTACACGACAGAGCAGGGAGAACCCACGATTCAACCGTCCGAATTTTGTGCGCACTACGCCTTGCCACCTCAAAGACAGAACTGTTTTCAAACTCAATTTTTTTCATAAGGTGGACAGCCTTTGGGGTAAAGCAACTGGATGTACTTATGTCCTCAGAAAGTGTAAATAAAAACCTGAAGTGTCCAAAATTAAGGCCACACCATGTGATGTGAATACAGAATATTATTTATTTAAATGTGTTCCTGAGCTAGGTGAAAGGCCTAAACTCTGTCTTGCCCAGCTAGGAGGTCAAACTTGGGGGGGGGGGGCTCTTCAGTTCTCCGGGCCTCAGTTTCCCCCTCTGTGGAGCAGGGCTGGACTTCTAGAGTCCACACTGGATGGAGATCTCTTCGGCTCCCTCGCAGTCCAAGTCTGTTTCCCCCCAGGCCTCTTCGGTGAAGTCAACGTAGGTCACGTGAAGGAGGCCCAGCGGGAGGCAGAGGAGCCCTGGTCTATACAGGGCCTGAGCAAACCTGGGTAGAAGGGCGCAGACCCGCCCCCCCCCCCCCCCCCCCCCGCCCCGGCCTCCTTCTGCAGCGGTCGCCAGGCCCTGAGCCGGTTGCCAGGGAGGCGCCGACCTCGGACGAGGCGGGGCGCTGGGGTCAGCGCCCCGAGAGAACTCCGGGGCGGACTGCAGGAGGTCGCCGCCCGTCCCCACCCGGTTCCCACAGGGGCAAGCGCCAGCCCCGAGCCCGCGCCCGCTCCCGCGCCCGCGACGCATGCGCGCCCCGACCTCCGCTACCGCCGCTGGGGGCGGGGCAGGCGGAGCGTCTAGGCTGCTGCGTGGCCCACCGCCCGCGGGAGAGAAGCGCGCGTGCGCCTAATTAACACAGCTCAAGGACACCAGGGATTAGACTGGGCGGTGCGCGCCGACTGCGGAGTTGAAAGGGGCGGTGAGCTCATCCTGGAGTCTAGACTGCTGGAGCGGTGGTTCTGGGTGCTTGTTAAAATTCCAGATTCCTGGGCTTCCTCCCCAGCGGCCTGGATAAGACCCAGGAATGCATTCTTAAATCACCCCCAGATAGTTGTGGTGTAAGTGGTCCTCATTGGCTGGGCGACCCTCTCGTCTCCATGAACGTGGGATTTGGAGCATAGACCTGGAGAAATGACTGGCCCACGACGGTCATACAGAATGAAGTGGCAGAGCCCGGTGTAGAACGCAGATGTGTAGACTTGAACTCAAGTGCTTTCCCACAGTGTTCCCTACTTCCCTTCCTGCCTCATTTTCAGGGCATGTTTGTTTAATCAGTACCAGGCGGACCGGGAGACAGTTCATTCCCATTGGTTGAGCTAACTGAAGAATGACAGGCCCTTTCTCAGAACACCAAAGAGCCCCATCGAAATCAAAGCTCTACTCCCCGCTCTGACCTTGGGCCAGTACTGACTCAGTCTGCGACTGTGTTGGCGCTGGGGCACTCTGGAGAGAGCTGAGCCCACCCAAGGGAACAATGGCCAGTCTAGATATATATGCTCCCTCCCCATATACACCCTTATCAGTATGTAATCGTGAAACTCTCTGCATCTGGCATCAGAGGCATAACCCAACAAGAATGTAATATGCTCCCGTGTCTACACGCATGTGTGTGGAGATTAGGGGGAGGGTCTGACCCATCCCTGTGTGCTGGATTCTGGCTCAAGTTTAGGCGTGTTCAGTAAGAGGCAGTGGCCCCCGTCCAGGACAGCTGGATCATATGTGCTGACAGCCACTTTCAATGGCCCTGGATGGGGAAATGGACACTCCCTTGCATACTCTCACGAGAAGCTGCTGGGGAAGCCTCAGGGAGAAGCAGAGCTAAGATCCCTGCACACGTTCATACACCCCTGTGAAGTCAACAAGTCGTCCCCCATCCCCCCACCACCACCCAGGTCAAAGCCTGGGAGACAAAGCTTGCCCCTGTAGAGGGGAGAGGGCTAGGGGCTACACAGGCCGGGGCCCTATTTGCTTTCGGACTCCCCCTCTCCTCTGGGGAGAGACAGCTAGCAAAGTAAAGCCACCAGGCTTCTGAGAGAGCAGGCAATTCTCCCAGTAATGGTCCTCAGGACCGTTCTGTGGCATGAGCTTGGGTATTCTCAAGGCTACTCGAACACTCGGTCCAGAAGTGTGTCGTCCTCCTCTGCTTCTCCCAGATCTCTGCCCCTCTTTATCTGTCCTGTCCCAGTCTCGCTGTCTCAAAACCTCAAGGCTGCAACTCTTTCCGAGAAAGCCAGGAACACAGCTGTGAGTCCCATTCCCTATGGGGGAGTTCCAGCTCTGCCTCCTGGCTCCAGATGTAAAGAAACAGCTGTGGGGGTGGCAAGATGCCCAGTTGGCAGCTAAGCAGAGCCTGGGAAGATGGAGAACAAAGCGGGGAGATACAGGCAAATGGCAGGGCTCTCATAATTCTAGAAACCCAGGGAAAACAGCATTTTGTCCCCTGGCACGGCAACTGGCTGGAGAGGCCTTGCCAAATCCCCCAGACGTGGCCCAAACCCTGCCCAACCCAATCCTGGCAGCCTGGGCCACTGGGCAGGACCTTCTGTAAACTCCATTTTATGATTCCCACTTAATCTGAGAAAGGAAACTTGGCTTCCTTTCTCTTACTCCACCCCTGTCCTCAAACGCACACCTCCCAGCATGAGGTTTTAGAAAGGAAAGGCTGGAGAGGGAAAGAGAGGGAGCGGGGAGAGGAGGAGACAGTTCTGCCACGCCCATCTGGCATCCTCCTGCCTCTCCCTACCTCTGGGAAGTGAACCAGGATGTAGAACGGCAGGCTGGGTGTCCAGCAGACAGCCTGCTCTGGGTGCCACCTGCTTGCCTGCTCCACCAGGGTGACGATGAATGACCTGGCAACAAGCACTGAACCTAGTAATTATTTCCTGAATGACCATGGCCTCCTATGGGTCCCACTGGGTCCCACTGGGTCCCGGAGATGCTGCTGGTCTCTAACAAGCCCGTCTAGTGCTGGGAGAGGGGGTCCACTGCTGTGACCCACTTGTCCCCTCCACGTCCCCCCCAACCTGAAGGAGACAGGGTATCACAACTGCTCCCATTTTAGGAAAAATAGTTTAATGTTAGGTTTCAAACCTGTCTTCTAGATGAGGTCCCATTCTCCGTGGAACCCCCATCCCGGTGCTCTTCCCATGCCTGCTGGGAGGGAGCAGCTCTTCTCTGGAGGGCACCCACTGGCTCCAGACGCCCCTGCCCTCCTGGGAGGCCTGCTCTGGGTCTAGGCTGTAGTGGGCCCAGCACTTTTGTGTTTTTATCAAAAGTGGGCAGAACACTGTAATTTGCCCCCTTTTTCGATGCCATGGGACCAGCCCGTGGCACAGTCCTACCCTTTAATTAAATAGCCCATAAATAAGCTCCCGGCGCTGGTGGAGAGGGGGTGCCCCGGCACGGCCCCCGCGCCTCGGCCGGCCTCCCGCCACCCCGGGCCTTCACCCCGACCGGATCCGGCCGCCATGAGAGCAGCCAGGGGCACGGCCCCGTCTCAGGCCCGGCCAGTACTAGGACCCCTCTCCACACAGGGGAGGGGGAGTCCAAGCAGGTCACGCGGGCCCCGGGCACCCCCACAGCCACGGATGGGGTCGCTCAGGCAGCAGAGTGGGCAGACCGATGGGTACAGCTCCTGCCTCAGTCAGAAGAACGTGAGGTTCTTAACCGCTCCGATCTCCAGCATCCGCTTGATGGCCAGGGCCTCCTGGGAGACATTGTGGCCGGACCCCTGTGGAGAGAGCCAAGAAGCAAACTGAGGGACCTCCCCGGCCCAAGAAGGTCTCTCCGGTGCTCCCCACAGCCCCGCACTTCTGGGAGCTCCCTTCCCTGGGCTGGCTCCCAGAAGGAAGACAGGACCTGTGTGGCCAGATCCAGAGGGCTCAGGCCAGGAGTCCAGGGGTCTGCGTTCCAGTTCTGACACTCAGAGCGACCTCACCACGAGCCGCCTCTGGGCCCCTGGCGCCACTCTCACTCACCCAGTGTCCCCAGCTCTGCCCCAGCCACTTACCGCCATGGACTTGAGCGTGATCTGTTCATAGTAGTGGATGGTCTGCTTCCTGTTGTGGGCGTCTGGGTAGCCAAAGCCGGCGATATGCACCAGGTCACAGAGGTGGAGTGCCAGCGTGATGGCCAGCAGGCCTGTGGTGGGCTTCTGAGGGACAAGGGGTGGGCAAGGTATTAGAGGGAGCCCTGCTCCCGTCACCGCCTTCCAGGCCAGCCCCGTGCAACAGACTCCGTCTTTCCCGGACATGTTCTTCCCCCGTGCGGTCTACCCCGCAGTCACTGGCACATGCGGCTCCTGGGCACGGGCGTGGGGCCGGTGCAGTGGCACGAGAACCGAGTCTTTTACTTTAATTTCATACGTAATTAATTTAATAAACTTAAATTTAAATAGCCTCAGGTAGCTGGGGGCTACCAGACTGGGTAGGATAGCCCAACACATCTCACCTTGAGGCATGAAGATGGCAATCAGGATGACGATAATGACAACGGTAATAATCATCATCACCTGTTACCTTTTGAGCACTGACCGTGTGCCAGACGCTACGTTAAGTATTTTACCCCGTATAATACGTGAGTGCATCCGGTCTTCACAAAAACACTTTGAGGTAGACACTCTCATGGGCCCCATTTTACAGATGGGGAAACTGAGGCTTACGACTCTTCACTCAAGGAGTGGAAAGGTTCGGCTCTCTGCCTTGGAAAACCTTACCTCTTTCAGAAAACCTGGGGGGCTCTCTCACTCACGGGCTTATGAGAGTGGGCTCTCCCCTTCCGTAAAATGGGAATAGCAATACTTTTCCCACCCCCCATATGGGCTGCTATGGGGGAAGGAGGAGACCTACTTTCTCCATCCCTAATTCATCCGAGGGGTTGGGCAACCTAATACTCTAACCTCACAAACCTGGCCTTCATCAGCTCCAACAACCTGCCAGCCTGACTGCTTTGGCTGCCCATTCCCTGGACCTTGTCAGCCCAGGTTTTTCCCGTGTCCCTTCTGAGCAATCCTGTCATTTCATTTGTCCCTTTCTGCCGGGGCCTTCTGTTTCCCTCCTGTTGCTTTGACCACCACGTTATCGTATCCAGTTCACACCTCTGCCGAACCACATTTCCATGGCCTACCAGCCAGCTCTGCCTGGTCACGGGCTCCTGAAACCTGCCAGACTCTCCTCTCCCCCTGTCTTTCCTGTATTCATTAAGCATGTTACCACCCAGCCAGCTGTCTAAGCTGGAAACCTAGAATTGTGATAAATCTCTCAACTTCACCTGTAAAATAAATGGTGTAGCAGGAGGTCCCTAAGCTCACCCCCAGTGACCCTTGAGTGCATGTGGAACCTACAAATCTGAGACATATTACATTATATTCTATTGCCCTATGGGTGCCATTGGCCATAAGAGAGAGATCATCCTGGTGGGCTCATTACCTGAGCTTTTGCATCTGGGTCTAGAGGTCAGCAATGGAGGAAGTCAGGGGTGGGAAGGGCTAGAAGGATTTATCATGTCATTGCTGGCTGGAAGGTGGAGAGGGTTATATCTTAAGGAACACACACAATCTCTAAGAGCTGAGGGTATCAAGGCTGAAAGCCAGCAAAGGAAATGGGACCTCAGTCCTGGAACCACAAGGGACTGAATCCCTCTGACAAGAAGGACCCTGGAAGCGTGTCCCCCCACCCCACTCTAGCCTCCAGATAAGAATTCAGCCATGCCCAGCTGGACTTCTGACCGCCAGAACTGTGAGTCCATCAACAGGTGTTGCTTTAAGCCACTCAGCTGTGGTGATTTGTTAATCAGGCAGCAATGAGAAACTACTACATCAAGGGCATGGCTTCCTTTTCCCCTCCCACAGCCAGAAGCTGGGTTCTGGTCCTTCCCCCTCTGCTGCACACCCCATCGGGAACATAAAACTCCTCCTCACTGCTCCCCTCAACTTCACGTGCACTAGAACTCAGTGCTGGAGTTGCTGGTTGGTCTTGCCAAAGGAAATATCTTTTCCCAAAGTCTCTGCCGGATGGGCCCCATGACCCCTCAAAGGCCCAACTCCAAGACCACCTCCTCTGTGGCGGGCGAGGTAGGGGGCTCCCAGCCAGCCCCACGCAGAGGTCTGCCCCTCCTCCCAGCTCCTACAGCATCTGGAACAACTCTCTACGAGGCATTCTGCCACTCCGTGTTGCAACCTGTATGTTTACTCTGCTAGACTGAGTGTCCTCAGGGCAAGGTGCATGTCTTACTCCCCAAGCGTGCAAATGGGGGGCCTGGGACTGAATGGCCACAAAAGGAGGCATTCAACGTATGAAGCTGAATCAGAGGAGATATTCAGTGAAGAATAAAATTCTTGATGCACGATTTGGCAAATACAGTGAGCATCCACTGTGTACCAATCTCTGCCATAGGCGTTTTATATAATTATGTTTTTAAATCCTACAAGGGCCTTAAAAGGTCAGTACTAATACTATCCCCACCATACAGATAAGAAAAAGCACGGCTCCAAGTGGCCGGTCTGCCCGAGGCCACAGAGTAAGCAGGACAGCTGAGCTCCAGCTATGTTTACTAGTTACCTCTGACAACTATCCCCCACGGCCTCTCTGGGGGCTCAGAAGGCACGTGTGGACGTCCTTGGGAAGGTACGAGCTGGCGGCTAAAGCCCACCAGCTGAAACGAAAACCATAATTTGCAAAACTGTACCATGACCCCCAGCACGGACCTATCACACCAAAGCAGGACCCACAAGACAAACTGAAGCTCGAGCACCTTTAACTCATTCCGGCGAGGCCGTTCCAAGATAAGAGCACAGATAAAGTGACCTAACAGCAACTGCACGGACTCCAGTCATTCTCAAGTCAAGGCCACAGACTGTTCCAGCAACTCCTTACCTTATAAATCCCGACCAGCACCTGCCAAGGCCTCTAACTCCGGCCCCAAACCCTATAAAAACCCTCCCCTAACTTCCTGCTCGGCAGATGCCCCCACGGTTCTCCAAAGTCCACACTCTCCCTTCCGGCAGCCAAACACACCGGACTGAATACAGAGGTGTGGGCAGGAGGCTGTCCCAGGGGCTGTTCAAACGCAAACTGCTGTCTCGGTTGTTCCTTTCCCTTCTCCTGGGGTCCTCCAGGGCTTCCGAAGCCTCTAGAAATGGCCCACCCCGGCCCTCGGGCTTCCCGGCCGCCCGCGCCCCACCATCACCTGCACCTGCTTAATCTTGCGAGGCTGCTGCATTGGAAGGCTCAGCAGTTTGTCAGCTGCTATCTCCATGAAGAAAGGGTTGAGAATCCGAACCTGCCTGGGGTTGACGTCCCAGATGAGGGGAGGCTGCTTCCAGAAGCCCTTTCGCACCTGCGGGGCACAGGATTGGAAGGGAGAGATGAGGGTGTGCGAAGACCTGTTTCTCAAGTCCAGCCTGGTGGTCCTTAGTCAGCAGATGGGGTCCACGTGATGGCAGAGCCCCCCCCAAGAATGTGGGGTGAGAGGGGAGGGAGGTGGAGGCTAGGCCCGCACCCAAAAGGGGAAGGACGAACAGAGAGGAGTGGGGAGAGAGAGGTGGGAGGGCCCTGCTCGGGGGGGGGGGGGCAGGGGACATGCTGTGTAGAGTATGGGGTCCAACTACTGCCCACTTCCAAGGATATTCAGACAGATAGAAGGGGCCTAAGTGTGGGGCTGTCTAAACACTTGGCAAAAATGCTACATGGGACCAGTCGGCATCTGACTGGATGAGAAAAAGACGGTGGACAACACCCAGAAGGACAGATCCCTTGTTCTAACCTACCCCCTGCCTGGAGATGTCTACTGACCAGCTCCTCTGCTCCCAGGTTTCTCACTGGCAAACACATATTCCAGCAGCTTCCCTGGCCCCAGCAGCCTCAAGCTTGGGGCGCCACCTGACTCCTGCAGGCTTCTCAGAAGTCCCACAGAACATGGAGTTCACGACTTCCCCTCACGGACTCTTTAGGACCACAGGACAGACATTGTGGAGCGTGAGGTCCTGAGACAGGCAGGGCCCCATCCCTGAGCCGTGACCCCTCGCCTCCCCGTGTCCCCGCTCACCCTCTTCTTATCACTCAGGATGGTCTCAATCCAGTGGAAGTCCATTGCCTTGAAAGCTACCAGGACGAGGAGTGTATCTGGGTTGTTCTCCACTTTGGGGTTGAAGTGGGCTGACTCGGGGTAGAAGAGACGCATGGTGGTCTTGGAGCCCACGTCGCCCTCGTAGCCAGCCACGGGTGCGTTGTTCAATCTGCAAGGCAGGGAGGAGGATGCCCGTCACCCAGAGCCCCACGGGCCCTCGACAGTCACTCCCAAACAGAAGGGACGAGAGCCCGTCCTACAGACCTGATGACCACGTCGTACTTGTTGATGGCATCGCCCAGCGAGCTGTTGCGCAGCCGGTGCCCGTTCCCCACCACCACGCAGCGGCGACACTTGAGACTGCCGTGGGAAGAGGGTGCTCAGCCCGGGAGTGACCCCTGCTCCTGCTCCGCTTAACCCCTGCCCGGGGTCTGCCCGGGGCCCAGCTCGGGGGTCCTTCCCGGGCTGCCTCAGCCCCTGATCCCCACGGACCAGGCTTCTCTGGGGAGTCCCGCTTACGGTCCTGCTGACTCCACAGCCCTGGCCCTTAGCGGGAGAGGAGACTGAGCAGAGCACAGAAGACGGAGGAGGAGAGGAGGGAGAGCTCCTGGTGCGGACTAATAAGAAGCCCCATTTCGAAGCCCCCTCGCCTGCTGCCCAGGCCTGCCTGTTGCCACGGCGATACGCTGCCTGCTACGGCACCCGGATGCCCGGGCTCAGTTGCCGTGGACACTGGCGTCCCTGCCTCCCCCGGAGACAGGCAGGCTGCGAAGAAGGGTCAAATTGGCCACGGGGGACCAGAGATAGGAAGGCTCGCTGGGAGGTGCTAGCCCATGACTGTCGCATGGGGGCAGGAAGGGGAGGGCGCTCGGACTCAGGGCAGGGACTGTCTCCTTACCTCTGGATGCTCTCTGGAATGGAGTAGCTGGTGATGGCTAGAACCCGGAGGAGCAGGTCTTCTACAAAAAGACGTGGATTGGGAGGGGCTGATGGCAACAGCTAGCTTTCCAAAGGCTGCCAACTCTCCCTCTGCTGCCCCCTCCTCCCCTGACCTCCCCATCGGAGCCTGGCTCAGAACGTGGGCACTGGGACCATGGGCAGCAAATAACAAGAAGCAGTGTGGCCGAGGGGAGCCCGCCATCCCCATTTACCCGGCAGCTCTTACCACTCCCCTTGGTCCCGTAGGGCAGCTCATAGGCGGACGGTGTCTTGACCCAGAAATAATCCTTCAGCTGCAGGAAGATGGGCTGATCTCGGGAGTAGCTGCACAGAGGTGAGAGCAGGGCAGGGATGAGAAAGGGATTAATCTTGAAGAAGCCAGAATCAGGGTCAGGTCAGGCCCGTGACTAATAGTATATAATATAATATAATATAATATAATATAATATAATATAATATAATATAATATTGTATATAATTATTATATATTACATATTAATATAATATTATATATAACTATATATTTTAATAATATAATAATGTAATATATTATACAGAATATATTTACATATTTAAATATATATTAATATATTTATAAGATATAATAAAATAAATAATATATAAAATATAATATATAACTTTATATATAATAAATATATTGTTTATAATATATAAAATAATGAATTATAATATATACTATTTTGGGTCCCTGCAACCTCCAACTCAGTATATAAATTATATTTATATACTGTATAATATTGCATATAATAATATAGTTATTACACACACACACACACACACACGCATATGTTCAAGGGCCTCTCCTCACTCACAGGCTCCCCTAACCCACGTCCACTGACATGTTCCCCTCCATCTAAGCCCGCACTGAAGCCCCACCCCTGTGAAACTCTCCATCCACCCGCCCCATGCTCGGCCCGCAGGCCCGGCCCGCAGGCCCTGCCCCACCACAGCCTCAAGTACTTACTTGCCAAACAGCTTAGAGGCCTTCCTCTCTGCCTCACCCTGGAAGCACGGCTCCTTCTTCTCTGGGATAGGAAAATAAAAACTAGAGACAGAAAAGGGGAGGAGGCAGGAGCTCCAGTCAGACCTCTCGGGCCCAGGGCCCAGTGTCCCAGGCAGCCTCAACCTTCTCCCGTGACACAGGTCCCAAGGTCCCAGAGAGTGATGTGCAGGGTAGAATCATCTCAAGCCAAGTTGGCTCTGAGACCAACTCATGGCAGAGCCTCCAGCTCTCCCTTCTCCGGAGCAACGTGGGTGAGGGGCCTGGGGATTCCTCACAGACCCTACCCCCCAAACCCACTACCTACGCTCCTGGAAGGATTTCATGCTAACAGCTGAAGGGAGGGGTCATACCCTGGCCCTCTGAACCCTCCTGGCCCCACTGGGTCTGCCGCCCGATGACACTCCATCCCTGAGCCCACTCCTGAGAACTGCTGGAAAGACATGGAAGCTGGCCTCACAGCTCAATGTACCTGTCTTCTCGGGAGATGGAATACCACACCGTGACGACCAGGACCAGAGCCAACATGGCCAGCAGCTTCCAGCCTGCGGGGCACATACACAGAGGAGCTAGAGGCAGGGACGGCGGGGAGAGCCCCAGTGCACCGACCCTGTTGTGGGCCCCTGCAGCCTCCAACTCAAGCAGACCCGGTCCCGGACCCTCGCCTGGCTGTAGTTTTCCAGCACCGGGCTTGGGCCTGGGTTTCTACTGTCCTTCAAGATGAAGAGAGGCCCCCCCCCCGCCGGCTATCTGCCTGTCCCTGTACAGCCCCCAGGGGGCCCCGATGCTGCTTCTGGGGGCCCATCCTTCAGGGAGGGGGAATCCTTGGACAACACTCACGGGACTTGCTTATCATGTTTCTCAGCGGGTAGCAGGGTTCCTGGGGAGAGCTGTCATCCCGGCTGCCTCGGGCCACCTAGGAGGTTAGGAGTCACTGGTATGTGGTCAGCTCTGCAAACGTCCTACCTAGATCCTGGAGCAGGACACACCCACAGCCCGCCTTCCCTTCTCCAGAAGCACAGAGCTGCTTCCGGGGTGGCCATCCAGACAGCGGACATCCTCGTCAGCCCTCAAAGGCGGCATCAGGGGTCCAGGTGGGGCCTGTGCTACAGGAAGGGAACCCGAGTCCCACTCCTCAAAGATGAGGTCCCACGCCAGACTGGACTACTCCAGCTTCCCTGGCGTGGTTTCTCTGTCCCCTTCCTCAGTATGACCTGGGAAGGGCCAGCTCCAGGAAGCAGACAGGAACCTCAACCCACTTTTTACATGGAAGTGAACCGTAGAACGCTGTGATTGGTACTGGATGCAGCCTATGTTTACCTCTTCTCCACCATCCGAAGCAGTCCCTTAGTCCTGGCTACCACCCACCTCTCCATCCTCAGCCTCTCACTACTCCAGCCAAACGCATCCACTCAGGCCAGGCACGGGGGCGAGGGTGGGCGAGGGTCCTCCAGTTCTTCTAGACTCTGACTAAATGCAAACAGTGTCCAAGCCCTCATCCTCTCAGTGCTGGGGGAAAGCTCCGTGAAGGCAAGTGTTTGAATGGGAGTGCCGGGTGGGGGAGGGTCTGGTTGGTCAGAGGAAATGGGAGGCCCTTTGGGGTAAGGGCAAAGCTGGCATGGCAAGGACAGGGCTCTGGAACGGGGTCAGCTGCTATATGCACACAAACTCAGCCAGGGCCACACTGCAGAGTCACGGGGGAAGGAATTTAGGCAGCTTGCACAGCCACAACAAGAGACGTGGGATGCCAGGTACCATTTTTGTCATCCACACAGTGTTCCCCAGTCACCTGAATCAGAAGAATTACCCTGGGCCGCTTCCTGAAAACCCAGATTCCAGGGCTTTTCCCGGGGACTGCTAAATGAGACAGGGTGGGACCTGGGACAGGCATTTTCACAAGCAGCCCAGGTGAATCTTACGACCCACCTGGAAAGGGAGGGCAGCTCTAGTGTTTGTGCTCTCTCAGGGAGACCTGGAAAACCTCAAATGATTTCTTCAGGGCAGGAGACAGCACCAGGATGAGAGCTGGTTTTTGTTACAAACCATAAATCAATTATCCTGAACACTGTCCTATCACCGAGTCGATGTTCTGCCCCCAGGCTCCACTCTGAGTCCACAAACACCAAAGAATGAGAGTCTTGGCAAGGGGAGGGATGAGAGGTGGGGACCAGAGCCAGACATCCTCAGGACAGTCAGGAACACCCATCCCCAAACCCCAGTAGGAATAGAGGATGACCCTATCCAGTAAAGAAAGCTCTGGATTTGTAGTTAGAAGACAGCCAATGAAAGTGATGGTTCTAGTAACTTCCCTGATCACTCCTCTGAAAGTGGCATGCCTTCTTCCATACCTCCCTACAGCCACTGCCAATTCATTCCTTACCCCGGCACGGTCCAGACTTCTCCCAATCTATAATGAGCTTAGTTACTTGCTTGCTTTCTGAATGCCTTCCCCTCTGGAATATGAGCTCTGTGAGGGTAGCAATGAGGTCTGTCGTGTTCCCAGCACCCAGCACACTGCCCAGCACAGAGCCAGTGCTCAGCAAGTACTGAATGAATAGCACTTCGGGTTAACTTGGCAGTCACTTCTCCCTTTCGGACCCTCAGTTTCTTTGGTTGTAAAACTGGGAAGTTAGCCTACTAGATTCTTGCCGCTCAAAATATATTTATTGGATCAGCACCACGGGCATCACTAGGGACCTTATCAGAAATGCATAACCTCGGGGCGCCTGGGTGGCTCAGTCGGTTGAGCGTCAGACTCTTGATTTCTGCTCAGGTCATGATCTCAGGGTCATGAGATCAAACCCCACGTCGGGCTCTGCACTCAGCGGGGAGTCTGCTTGGAGAATCTCTCCCTCTATCCTCCCCACCCCTGCTCATGCTCTCTCTCTCTCTCAAATGGATAAATAAATCTGAAAGAAAGAAAGAAAGAAAGAAAGAAAGAAAGAAAGAAAGAAAAAAAGAGAAAGAAAAAGAAAGAAATGCATGATCTCGGGCCCCTCCATACGGACAAAATCAGAACCTGATTTGAATAAGATCACCTGGAGAATCATCTGCACAGTAAGTCTGAGAAACACTGGTTCAGGTGGATGGTTTTTGACCTTGACTGAACAGGAAAATCGCCTGGGGTGCTAAAAATTTTTAAAAATAAGATATAATCACAAGCGTCCGGGTCCCACACCTGGGAATTCTGACTTGATGGGTCTGGCCCAGCACCACATTTGCTCGAGCCCCTCGGGTGACCCTAACACCCCATCAGGATTAAGAACCACTGAGGCGGACAAGGAGGATGAGGATGAGGATGTCCGCACGACGGCCTAAGCAGGCTGCTCAAACCTCGGTGTGTGCCTTCTGACTCAGTGGGCGAGGCCGGATACGAATTCTACCCAACGCCCAGGTGGTGCCCCATCACCCGCTAGGAGCACGCCCTGTGCTGCCGAGCTCCCCACCAGCATCCGTCCAGCCCGGACATCTCCCGACTTTATGACCCACACCTGCCGCTCCCCTCCACTCTCCCTCAGTCTTCACGACCAGCTCCCTTTGTATTAGGAGGTCACAACACGGGTGACGCGACTGGCGCAAGGCCAGCACCTGAGGAGTTAAGAACTATACAGCTGCCTTGGTCCCATTCTCCAAGATTCTCATTTCATTGGTTCCAGGCAGGGTCCAGGCATTCGTAAGTGAAAAACAAAACAAAAACCAAAAACCCCCCACCTCCCTGACACGAAGCCAGGATGGCCAGCCCCACGCACAGCGAGCTCCACGGTCACTGAAGGACAGTGACTCCTGGGCGGAGGAGACCTCCGGCGGGCGCTGAGCACAGCTGACAGTCCAGATCCCGAGCAGAGCAACAAGACAGCTAGAGAAGCGCCGGAAAGCCTGCACGGGGAGGTCTGAGCCCAGATGGTGTGCGAGGCAGACTGACTCGGCTTCGAGCTTGCTCCGAGACCCCCGATCAGGGCTTTCATCAGCCCACTCCTCCCCTTGCTGGGCCAAGCCAAGACCAGAGCTCGGCAGCCGCGGACATTCCCGGAGCCCGAGCTTCTTGGGTAGCTGCTGCCTCCGGTCGACCCACAGCCTTCCCCCAGCCGCTGGCTGCCCCGCATTATTGACCGGGCCCCTGGGTATGAAAGGACACGGGGACAGTCCCAGGAGAGTACCTGGGGGGCAGAGCAGGACTGTGCTCCACTCACGTCGCGCACGTGGCAGCCTCTGCCTGCCACCAACAGCCAGGGAGACCTGCACACAGAACACACCAAGCCAAGCTGACCCCGGGAGGGGAGTCCGCACGCTCGCAGGTGCTCTGCTGAACTCCACAGCGCCCCGCGCTGACCTGAGCCCTTGCTGCAGGGCAGAACCCGGGGCACAGGGGGAGGAACTGAGCCCCCTACGCCCTGCCTCACGCGCCTCACACACAGCAAGAACCCAGCAGCTACCTGCTCCACCCAAGGACACAGCGTGACGCCAGGCCCCTCGGAGCCCCGGGGCCCATTAGGGACAAGGCTGAATGAACCTGAGAAGAGGTCTGGGAAGACTAATGGGGGAGGACTCAGAGGCTCCGTTCTTATTGGCTCAGAGACCTTGAGCAAGTCACGTAATTGTGGGCACCGTCCCTGGGTTCTGGAGGGAAAAACCTGGAGCTGCCGCCTGGAGCCTCGGCCAGCCCTCCCGTTCCCTCCTAAGCCCTCCACCTGGACACTGCTGCCCGCACCAGTACCACTGGGACCAGGGATCCCCTTCTGCCCTGTTTCTTCCCACTCTCTCCCCTTCACTCCTCTCTAATAAACAGACCTTGATCTCCCTCCCCCTCCAACAGAACAAAGCCCCTCTCTGCCTCTACCTCCTCTTCCATCACCCCTGCATGTCCACGCTTCCCTCCACTGCTCAGACTTCTGTATCTGGGCCGCAGCCACTCCCACACCACCTCTGGCTCCCACCCGGAATTTTATGCAGACACGGCTCCTCTTCCAGAAGCCATCCGTGGCCTCTTGTCACACCTGAGGAAGGTCTATTTTCTCTCTTCCTCCTGCTCTGAAGCCTGTGATACTGTCAGCCGATGCCTCCTCCTCGGCTTCTGGGTCCCGACTCTCCCCGTGTCCCTCCTACCTCGGTGACAGTCTGTCCTGGCCCCACTCCCTTTAAGGGCTGGCGTTCTCCAGGGATCTGTCCTTGAACCTTTGCTCTCCCGCCTGTTTTTATAGGACAAGTTCATTCATTTTCAGATGTCTGCCCACTACTCCTACCCTGTTCAGTTCCTCCCCAGATCCCATCCCAGTATTTCTGGCTCCCCGCGGCACATCCTACCTGAATGATCGTTAACTCTTCGAACTTGACACATCCCAAACTAGACCTGTGTCTCCAGCTCCACCCCTCCACCCCGGTCCCCACAGGATCATAAATTCTTCCAACATCCACCCCCCTCACGCCACCCCTACTAAACAGTTACTAAACACGATTGTTTCTACCCCATTTCCTCATTCCAACCAGTGCTCACTGAGCTCCTACTGAATGCTTGGCATTGTGGGAGGCACTGGAGATGTAAGGCTTTACAAAACCCAGCAGAGGGGCGCCTGGCTGGCTCAGTCAGAGAAGCATGCAAGCCTTGATCTCGGGGTTGTGAGTTTGAGCCCCATGTTGGGTGTAGTGATTACAAATAAAATAAAATAAAATAAAATAAAATAAAATAAAATAAAATAAAATAAAATAAAACAAAATAAAACAAAACAAAACGCAGATGCAGCATGAAGGCCACATGGTCTAGAGCCTCAGAAAGACTTTATCTTTTTTAAAAGATTTTATTTATTAATTTGATAGAGGGAGAGACAGAGAGTGAGCACAAGGGGGGGGGAGTGGCAGAGGGAGAGGGAGAAGCAGGCTCTCCACTGAGCAGGGAGCCTGACATGGGGCTCGATCCCAGTACCCTGGGATCACGAGCCAAAGGGAGACACTTAACCGACTGAGCCACCCAGGTGCCCCTCAGAAACATTTTAGAATACAGTCCTCCATCTCCAGTTCTGGAGACATATCTAGTCTAGATCCTATCCCAATTTACCTGCTTCCTAATTGGTCTCTTTGAGTCTTTCCTCATTCAACCCCCTTCTTGGGAACTGCCAACATGGTATGCTTCCAGGAAATAATTTGGATCAAACCACCCTCCTGCCTCAATTGCTCCCCATTCTTTAAATGAAAAGCCAAAGCTCCTTGGTGGCAATCAGGACCCTTCACCCTCGGGTCACGGGTGCTGAAGGCACACCTCCTACCCTTTTCCCAGGCAGGCCACAGGAGCTGCCTTTCCCCCTCCCCTCTTCCCACCCTAAGCAGGAGGATACCCTAAGCCCCTCCCCACCCAGGACACCCTCACTCTAGCATCAGCTCAAAGGGCTCTTCCTCTATGAAGTCTTTTCCGACATTTCTAAGCAACCGCTGTTTTTCTTCCCACCAAAGATTGTTTATAACTTGCTTCTGGCACTTAACAGGTAATATAATTTCATATTATATAATTACTGCTTTTCACGTCTTGCCCACTATCTTCTGACCTCTGAAACTGGAGGCTTGTTTATACCAAGAGTCTATCAGAGTACCTGGATTACACAAGATGCTTTATCACATAATATAATTTTATGTTATGTTCATATGTGTTTTGTATCTGGCCCACGAGACTATGACCTCTGTGGTCTGGGAGCCTTCTTTATATTTTCAGACTCTATTAAAGTTCAGAAGGTAGCATGTAAACATCGGACACACGAGTAATAAGATGAGATTAAACGTGTATTACATCCCTTGTAAATTACTACAATGTACGGTGCACTTAAGGACCCCACCCCATCACCACTGGTTTGGGGACCAGGTAAGTCACTGTTGTGGGGGGCTGTCCGTGCACCATGGAATGTTTAGCAGTATCTTTGACCTCTCCACTAGATGCCAGTAGGAACACCAGTCCCTGGTTGTGACAACCAGCTTGTCTCCAGACATTACCAAACGCTGAGAACTACTCTGCTAGACACTTTGAAGGACTGTCCAAGTATGATCTCAACCCTATGAGTTAAACACCATCACGACCTCCCTTGTAGAGACAGGGACCCAGTGCATAAGAAGGGTCAGCCACTTGCCTAGGGATGTAGAGCTAGGGAGGAGGACAAGGACCGGGACTCGGGCTGCTTAGCTCCTGAGCCCACATGCCTGACCCCTGACCCCCTCCTGCCTCAACAGCCCTCCTTGGGAAGGAATGACTTCCTAGATGCCACGATCCCTCGAATGTCCACCTGCTGCCTTTAGGAGCAAGTAAAGGAAGTCAGTCCTCTATCAGATCCAAGTCCTACGACAGCCACGAGCAGCCTCCCGTGCTCCTTCTCAGGCAGCTTCCTGGTGGGACACAGTTTCTCTCTGCTGCCGTCGCCCAGGGCTCCTCTGGAAGCTCTCCAGCACGCTTCCAATGCGTGCTCCTGTAGCCGCGGGATTAGTACGGCCCTCCATCTGGACACCAGACTTCCAGGAATGCTGGCGAACGCGGCGCTCACTTATCACATCGCACGCTGGCACGGGACTCAAATCCTTCAGCTGGTAAGCCAGGCCTCCTGGGCCCTGAACTTGGGTGGCTGCGCCGTCCAGCCGAAGAGCGGGACTGTACGACACCTGCTTACACACATTTCCCCTTAGGATCCAGGGTCACGTTTCCTCCTGTCAAGGTGGGTGAATCTCAGCGGTGCCAGCTGGCCCACAGCGATTCCTCCCAGCTCAGAGTCCGTGGCTAATATTCCAGAGGGCGCTCGAGCTGGACGGTGACGTTCATACGGCTCATACAATCGCTAGGTAAGGCAAGATGTTGACACAGGCCACGGGGCTCATGTAGGGCCACAACCTACTTTAATCACTCATTCTTGGGTGGAGATGGCCAGTTAATGGCAATTCTCCAGAACAGATCAGTCGCCCACATCACTTCTCAGCTCAAAAACCCTCTAAGGGCTCCTTGTGTACTGAGAGAGACAGGGGCTTGATAGCTCTTCATTCATTTCTTTGTTCGCCTTCGCTACCAGCCATCAAAAATTCCATACACACCCCACAATTCTGATCCCCCGCCCCTGCTTGTAAAGATTTTTGTTTAGTTTTGTTCGGTGCCGTTATCACCAATGTCTAGAAGAGCGACGGGCACACAGTAGGCCCTCAATACAAATTCACTGAATTAATAAACGGATCACTTCATCAGGGACGTCACTGGAGCAAGGGAGGAAGAGGCAGTAACAGCGAGTCTGATACTCGCTCCATCCCCTCCGCCCCACCCCTGGCCGGACACAGGCTGCAGACTTTGCCCTCCCCCATCACTGAGCAGCACAGTGTGACCGTAGCACTGGGAAGTGAGGCCTGCTTGGCCCCAGCTCACATGGGAGAGCAGAGGGCCGAGTCACTGGCCAACTGCCTCAAGGCCCATGAGTGGGCAGATGGGGCCGTCTGTCTGGCCATCCAAGCTTGGAGGGAAAGGGGCCTGACAGGCTTCCCACGGAAGCACAGAAGGTTCTCTGTTCCCCACCTTGGGGTCCACAGGCTGCTCCCCTCCCCCGCCCCTGCCATCAGACACCCGGACCAGCCCAGCACTGCAGCCTCCTGGATAGAAACACTGTATCACCCACTTGATCAGCTGCCAGTCACAAGACACCAGAGGGAACCACTTGAAAATCATACTTCTGGTGTCTGCCTGGGAGGTGGGGGACAGAGGCTCTGAATTCCATTCCCTGGGTGAGAAAGCTGAAGGTGTGTGACAGGGTAGAGAATCAACCGCGATGGACTCAGAGCTAGGACAAGAAAAGGAAAAATCTGGTGGGGCTGTGGACCCGCCCCAGGGTCCCAGGTAGGGGCTTTGGGCAGGCTTCCCTCCTCCGACCTCCCACCCAGGAGCCCACGAATTTGGCCCCAGGGAGCCAAAGCTAACAGCACTACCAGAGTTGGGGCTGGACCTCAGATCACTACCAATATGGCCAGTCCCCTCCCTCCTCTGGCTTCCAGATGCCTCTTCTGAAAACAGTGGACAGCACCAGCCCTGCCCCGTCCCACATGGTGGCCCCCAGCCACGTGTGACTGTGGAGTCCTTGCTGTGTGGCTGGTTTACACTGAGGTTTGTTGTCATGGGAAATCATACCCTGGATTTCAAACACTTGGTACAAAAAAAAGTGAACTATCACCTAAAAATTATTTATACTGATCACACGCTGCAGTAATATTTTGGCTATACTGGATTAAAATACTAAAATTTATTTCACCTTCTTATTTTTACATTTTAAAAAATGTGGCTAACTTAACATTTTTAAACATTTTATGTATTTATTTATCTATTTTTTAAAAATATTTTATGTATTTCATGTATTCATTTGACAGAGAGCACTCAGGAGCAGGGGGAGGGGCAGAGGGAGTGGGAGAGGCAGGCTCTCCGCTGAGCAGAGAGCCTGATGCAGGACTGGATCCCAGGACCCCGGGATCATGACCTGAGCTGAAGGCAGATGCTTAACCGTCTGAGCCACCCAGGCGGCCCATAAAATTTTATTTACTTTAAGTAATCTCTACACCCAACATCGGGCTCAAACTCATGACCTCGAGATCAAGGGTGGCGTGCTCTTCCAACTAAGCCAGCCAGGAGCCCCTAACCTAACATTTTATAAGATCTGAAGTTACATAGGTGGTTTACATTTCTGGCTCCCATTGCATTCCTATCGGACAGCAGGGGACCAGGCCAGGGCGTCTGGGATGCCTGCGGAGGACCCCGGTCACTCTGAGGGACAGCCACAGCGAGCACTGCTCCAAGGTCTCAAGTCTGGCAGAGCTGAGACGTCTCCACTCTTCCTGCATCGGCCCCCCTCCTCCCGGGCTGTCAGCGTTCTGAGTGTGGAGGCACAGTTCAATTCAGGGTGACACTGTCTTCCTGACCCTGGCAACTTGCCCCAGTGCCTGTGCAGAACCGGCCTCTCAGCTACCCCTCGCACACCACACCTGCCCAGGGCCCACGCGGATGGCCACGTTTGCGCTGGCATGCAGGTCACACGGAACTGCCTCCTCTGGCCAAGAGCTGTGTGGGGGACTGGCCACTGGGACTGAACCCTGCCTCTGCCGCTTGGCACCCCTAAGCCTCGGTCTCCCAATCTGTAGAATGGAGGTAAAGAGCCCCTACCACGAGTTTCGTTGTACCAGTTAACAGGATAACGAAGAAAAGACACATGGGAAACGCTCCATGAATAGCAACTATTAGCCATACTGCTGCTTCGTGTGCTAAGTGGAATCCAAAAGCTGCAGCTGTCTGGAATGTGGGGTGGATTAAAACATCATTTAAGAAACAGTATGTTTTAGTCAGTCTGTTCTGTGATTAAAAGTAAAGAAATAGGGGCGCCTGGGTGGCACAGCGGTTAAGCGTCTGCCTTCGGCTCAGGGCGTGATCCCGGCGTTACGGGATCGAGCCCCACGTCAGGCTCCTCCACTATGAGCCTGCTTCTTCCTCTCCCACTCCCCCTGCTTGTGTTCCCTCTCTCGCTGGCTGTCTCTATCTCTGTCAAATAAATAAATAAAATCTTTAAAAAAAAAAAAAAGTAAAGAAATAAACACCGAACCTTACACGATGTACAAATGACTGTCCACTGAACTGAGAAAGCCCTCGATAACCGCCGGGCCTCCCCAGCGCTTCCTAAACATGCCTTCGCCTCCCCAAAGGTAAGGATTTTAGCTTGCATGCCCCCTCCACACCCCGACCCCCATTTGAGAATGGAGGCAGGACTGAAGTGGGGGGGGGTGTCAGTGCCAACGGTGTGACATCTGAGTCCTTTTCTAGGCAGGGGTTGACTGCAGTGTAAATGCTGGGGGGTCTGGAATCACAAGCCCGGACCTCCCTCCCTGGCCTCCCTTGTCCTGGCCACTCTCCCTTCCATGCTGCCCCCAACACACAGTCCCAGACTACCCAACCAGGAGTCTCCTCTCTACCCCACACTCTCCTCCTTACCCCATCTTACTCCCCCTTTTTTTTTTTAAGATCGTATTTATTTATTTGAGAGACAGAGAGAGACAGATATCGAGAGACAGCACAAGCAGGGAGGGGAGGGAAAAGGAGGCTCTCCACTGAGCAGGGAGCCCAATGAGGGGTTCGATCCCAGGACCCTGGGATCACGACCCAACTGACTGAGCCACCCAGGCGCCCCCATCTTATTTCCTTTGTAGCAATGACACCACGCTATCTCCTGTACTCATAAATCCGTGCACCCCGAGAAAGCAGGACTTCGTACGGTCCACAGTATCTCCAGCACCAAATTCGATACCTGTTGCATGATAGGTCACAAATACCAAAACAAACAGATGTCTAAAATGAATGAGCAAATGACCAGAACAAGTGTGGACAGAAAATCACCAAGTTAAAGCATCCCACACCCTTATTTTGCAAAGACCTGAGCACCCGAGGTGCCAGGGGCTTGCCAGAGGCTCAGCTTGGGAGCCGGCGGAGCCACCAAGTGCCACACTTTTTGCCAAACACACGTGGCTACGCTCACAAGCAAACCCTTATCACCAGGAAGGCGTGGTTTCTGCAGAAGTGGCTATCAGCACTTTGACCCCCCTTCATCACTACCGACTTCCAGGCTATGGGACCACACAATGAGCTGGTATCAACCAACAAAGCTGGTGTGGTCCCAGCAGAGCTCCAGGCTGGAAGTTGCCCTATTACCCAGGAAATCTCACGTACTCCTTATTCATTCCCCAAGAGGGCCAGCCTGAGCCAAAACCCCAGCCACCCCTCCCCAGACCTCCGAGCACCTCTGGCATCCTGGAGGCAGAGGAAAGGGGTCTGGACACAAACCCGAGGCCTGACCCAGCCTTTGCAGTCACAGGCTGGGCATCCCTGGACAAGGTCCTACAACTCTCAGGGCCTCAGTTTCCTCCTCTGTGAAACGTAGGTCGCGAGGGCAAGTGCTAAGAGGTGTGTGCGTCTGGAAAGCATCCTGAGATTGAAAGCCTGGAGCCTTAGGCCAGGCCGACACCGGGCTCTCGGCAAACGGAAGCTGCAGGGACCCCTGGTCGGTCCAGGCCTGCCCCAGTGGGCGGCAGCTCCTCTCCACCCAAGGTTTCCCCATCCCAGCAAAGGGAAGGGTCCACAACCACAGCTCCCACCTGCTACTGTAACCACAACCCTGCTCCCCTCTCCTCCTGGCTGCTGGGCCATCGCACACACGACACAGGACGCACACAGCCGCCCAGGGAGAGGGGGAGAGACACTGCCACCCAGACTCTGTCCCCCACTAAACTCAGGCCCCGTGCAACGGCCAGACTCTAGGTGCTTTGCTGGGCTGTGAGGAACATAGGGTGGGAGGGAGGGAGCAGGCCTCCCCGGAGAAGCTGCTCTGTCTCTCTCTGGGTACATCACCTCCCTGAGAAGGGCTCGGGCCCTTGATCATGCCACCTGATAGCCATCCCAAAGGGATCCAGATGACCCCTCCGCTGGCCAGCACCCCCTCTCCATAGCAGCTCCAGAAGCAGTACCCCTCCTCACTGATTTCCAGAGTGACGTCCCCCCTGCTGGCTGTCCCCTCTCTAGGGCAGGTACTCCCCAAGCCCCCAAGCAGGGACAGTGCAGGGCCATGGGCAGTCCTGGCACTTCGATGGAGGTGAATACAATTCCAGCTCTGGCCCCAGAATGGTGGCTCTCAGCATGGCTGCTTTGGAACATCTGGAGCGGCAGGGAGACCTCTCTCCCCTGGCGAGGCACGCTGCCCCGCAATGGCGGTTCCGGAACAGCGAGGTTTCGGGGTGTCCACAGGGGAGGACCCACTCCTGAATTCCCAGTGGGAGCCTGAGAGAGTAAGAGGAGCTGAGGGTGGGGTTCGGGGAAAGAGGGAGGCGCTGTGCGTATATGCTGAGGGGTGGCGGTAGGGCACCTGGGGTGGGGGTTCTAAAAGAGAAAAGCGACCATGAAGAAGGAAAACCAAGACTCCATTTCCTGCAGTAGCCTGTCCCCTGGGAAGGGCGAAGCCAGGGAGACAGGCCCTTTCAAGATTGTTTCACATCAGTAAGACTTCCAACCAACCAACTCTCCTCCAAGGAAAAGGTTAGCGATGAGGGGAGGGGAGGGCTGGCTCCGCACTCTAGGTGCTGCTGGGGAAAGGTGCTGACCCTCCGGGGGAGCAACAGTCCCTCGGGGCAGAGCCTGGAGCAGAGCAGGTGGGAACGCTGGCTGGCCGCTGTTATCAGAGATGACCCACGCCCACCTCTGCCCCCAGGCTCCCCCACAGGGTAAATGTGCAGCCACAACCCAGGGCCTGGAGGCACCAGGAAGACACTCTGAACCCCTTCTCAAGCGCACCGGCTCCTGTCCGCTTGGACCCTCCTGTGTCAAACACCAACAAACTCATCTCCACGGAAACACACGGGCTCTGCTCAAACACAGGCACACCCAAACCCCACACTGGAAACGCACGGGAACAAGCGACCCCTACACGCACACGTACACACCTGCACACACCCCTCCTTCCTTCTCCTTCCCTGCCCATCCCCCCGACATACAGCTTCCGAGGTCTGCTGGGCCCCCTCGGCCAGGGCACTCTCCTCCCCCATCCTGCGGCTGAGGGCACTGCCCACCCGGCTTCAACTTCAGCTCCCGCTCCGGCCCGTTTGTTTGTCAGGCTGGAGGTCCCTGGAGCTACCAGCCAGGGAGCTGGAGCTTGCTGAGGAGCGGGGAGTGGCTAAGCCAGCCCTCTGGGATCTCTTCACCTCGGAAAGTTGGGTAAAGAGAAACCCTGGACTCCTGGCCCTGGGCCGGGCCAAGCCCAGCTCCCAGCCAGGGAGTCCCACTCCCGTCCTGCTCAGAGCTACCTGGGGAGGTGGAGACTGGGGGAGGGGGGCTGCAGGAAAGCAAATGGGAGGAAGATTCACGGCCTCGTGTAAGGATGTCCCCAGAGGGCCTAGGGAGTGTCCCAGGGCAGCCTGGGACCTCAGTCACGCATGGGGCAGAGGCAGCTGCCCCCGGGTGGAGGGCACCCCCGCCCGGCACCCTCACTCACCATCCTCCTGGCCTGGCCTCTTTGCACGGGTACCTAACCTTGATCCCTCAGATGTCCTCCTGGCCCTCCCACTCCCCCCACCACACACACACACACACACACACACACACACACACACACCGGGGAAACTCCTAGGCCCTCCCCTAGCCATCCCCTGGCCCCACTCAGGCCTAGCCCCGAGGCATTAGCAATTTCAGGATCATCCCAGACCTGGGGGAAGGTGGTGGGAGGGCCAGGCACAGCTGCTCAGGGCCTGAGGACCGAGGATTCCAGAGTCTAGAGCTCGTTCAGCAGGTTTGGGCTTTGCCCACACTGCCTCTCCTATAGGACACCTCCTGAGCAGACACCCTAAATCTAACTGAGGGCAGCCAGGGGTCAAGCCCAGTGCCAGAGCACCAAAGTCTGGGGCCTTGCCGGCAGCTCCTCCCCCGCCCTTTTAAGAGTCCTCCTTGTTTTCAGGGTCGAAGCCTACAACCCTGTGAATCCACTGCAGCCTGGGGACGAGCACTGCCCTCAGGGCCAAATGGAATCCAGAGGTTTTTTTTTTCAAGGAAGCCTGGTGACAGAAAAGGACTCGGGGAAACTGAGGCCCAGGGAAGACGCAGACCCTGAGAAAACCCAGGAGACCATGCAGCCGCGGTGGCCCTGGCCCCACCTGAAGGCCCCACGGGTCCTCCTGCCCTCTTCCAAGCGTCTGTTTTCTCCTGCCCCGGAGCTGGCAGGATCAGGGCCCTGGGGCAAGGTACCTCCCACCCCCAAGCCTGGCCGGCTCACCTGGCCTTCCCGGCCTGTCAGTCCAGCTGTTCCGGAAAGAGAACATTTTCTTCTCACTCTATTTGGACAGCTGCAGGGATAGTGATGGTGAGAAGAGAATGTCTGATTACTGAGGGAGGGGGCAGTGCGGGGACAGGGCCACAGGGCCTCTGATGGGGCGGGCAAAGGACTGGAGCTGGGGGGAGGTCCCGGGCGGGAAGCTAGGCAAGGGAACCAGGTGGGGCCCGGAGCAGCCTGACAGGGTACAGGGAATGGCTGCCATTCACAAAGAGGGTCGCAAGAGGGGCTTCCGGAGCCAGGCCTGGGACCTGGAGTCTGGAGTCTGGAGGCCCAAGAGCAAAGGAAGAGAATGACTCCCTTCTTTATGGAAAGTGTTCAGCTACAGGGTGGGGCTAGGGATGGCCCCTCCGGCCCAGCCCCAAACCCTTCCCCTCAGACCGATCCCCAGCCCCTCCTCAGTGGGTCTGGGGTGGGTGGGTGGGTCTCAAGGAGAGGAAGACAAGGCCTCGAGTGGGCAAAAGTCAGAAGACCTAGAAATCCAGGAGGCGGGAAGTAGAATTGTAGGGTCAAGACACACACGTTTCCTCCTCTCTCTCCTTCCCAATGGTCTCTCTCTCACTCCCCTTCCCTCTCCTCCCCACTCCTGTCCCCTTTCCAGCCATCCTGTCCTGGTGTCTCCCTGTCCCCATCTCCACCTCCTCCTGCCTGCCTCCCCCCAGCTCCCCACCCTCGGGTTATGTAAGGGGCCTGAGAACAACACAGAGGGAGCTTTGTTGTCAAACCAAATCCATACGGAGCCGGAATCGGCCAACGCAGCTGTTCCCCATTCCCTCCGCCTTGGCAGAGTCGAGACGCTGGGCAGGAAGCCCCCACACGCCTCCATTTTCAGAGGTAGGGGGCAAACGCTGGCCCAAGGGCCCCCAGGCAGCTAAACGGGTGGCCAGAGATCAGTCATCCTTGCGTGGGACCGCAGCAGGGGACCAGCTGGCCCCCAAGACAGAACAGAGCCCCATGCAAAGCCAGGGTCACAAAGACCACAGAGAGGAGAGCTCTGGGCTAGAAGCAGGCCCGGAAGGGGGAACACAGACTCACACAGGCCCACCCGCGTTCTTGTCCACACACAGATGCATGCCCATGCTCTCTCTCCTGCACAACCCACGTACACACTCATCCACACACAGTGTGCAAGCGCGCGCACACACACACACACACACACACACGCTGGCCCAAGCACCACACACCATGTGTGCTCACCTGAAAGGTGTCTGAATGGAAATCTCTTCCCTGCTCTGACCAGCCTCCTCCATCCCAGCAGGTCCCTCTGGGGAAAGAGCTGGAGCTCTGGAGAGAGGAGGGCGGAGGGCAGAGGTCAGAAGCCAGAGAAGCTGCACCAGCCAGCTCTTCTTTGGAGACCCTCAGGCTCCCAGAGGAGCTCCCACCTTCCTACCCCAGGAGGATGTCCAGGGAGGTGGGTAAGGGCCCAGGGAGCCGAGTTCAAGTTTACTTTGAGTTTACTCCGGGCTGGCACTGTCCCTCCACCAGGCCCAACTGCTAGAAGAACCATCTCACTTGAAAATGCTGGAACTGCCAACCCCAGCATTCGTTCCCGAGCCTCCGCAGCCTAGCAGGGCGCCTCCCCAGCCGCTGGAAATCCAGCCGCCATGTCAGGCCCACCGGGATGTTGAGGCAAGGGGGTGGGGGGCACCGGATGACCACAGGGGAAAGAAGAGGTGTCAGACACGAAGGGAGAGGGAGGAAGAGGGAAGAAAGGAAGCCAGAAAAAGGACCAAGGAGCAGACCAGCGGAGAAGGGGGACAGTGATGTGGGGAGAAGGGTCCACACAGCCCAGGAGGACGGGCTCCCCGTCTCCAAGAACACACTCTCCCCTGCCAGGCCTGGGCTAGCCCTCTCCGAGGACGGGGCCAGTCCAAGAGAAGCAGGACGGCAGTGGACATTTCCAGAGCATGTCCTAGCCCACCCCGTCCTCCATCGGCCATGCCCCCGGGCTTGTAGCCTCGCCCATCCTGGTCTTTGGGGCCGGGATGACATCAGAACCTCAGAGAAAGGAATGAGATGAGGGCAGGGGGGGATGGAGTGGCAGAGGGACCCAGGGTCACTCCTGAGACCGGCTCCTCCTGCCTGTGGGGAGGAGACACTCGGAGACCAGCAAGTTACCTTTTTGAGGCTCAGCTCCCTCATTCGCAAAAAGAAATAATGACAGAGCAGCTACGGTGTGCCAGCACAGCGCCAGGTGCTAGGACACTGCGGGGGGGGGGGGGGGGGAGCAGTCGCGGCTCCTGCCCTAGGGTGACCTCTGAGGCCTCTCCCAACCTGCAAATGTTTACCTCCCTTGTGCCTACCCAACCTGGGTGGCGGGGCAGATGCCATGAGCCCAAGTCACAGATGTGCTGATGGAGAGCTAATAACCACCAGACATTTGCCCGAGGTCACAGAGCTGGGAGCAGACAGAGAGGAGACAAAGGATGCCATCAGCCGTGGCCCCTGCCCGGCCACCTGCCCCTGGCCGCTGGGCCAGCCGTCAGACCCTCTTCAGCTTCTGGGCCCCCCTTTGAATCACAGAAGACACAGCGGCCAGCGTTTACAGAGCACCGGATTCCACGCACTGGGATGTCACTGGAAATGTTCTCTCATTCAGGAGTGTGGGCTCCTCAGAGGAGGAAGCCGCCCGAGGCCAGGCAGCCGGGAAGGGAGACACGCAGGGCACCGCCACCACACCACCCCCAGCACGGCTCTCCCCCACCCCCGGCCCCGCGTGTGGCAAGAGTGGGACCCCAAGGGGGGAGGTGGCAGCCTGCTGGGCGGTCGGCAGGCTTCCGAGAGCAGAGCCTCGGGTTGGATGCTGACAGACACTCGCCACTTAGGAAGGTGGTGACCAATGGCACCCAAGCCATACAGGGGGTGGGGGGGAAGACAGAGCAAAGAGGAGGAGATGAGAACACACGAGGCATGCTACTGGGAAAATAAAAGTCTTAATGGGTCAAATGGGGAGGGGGTTCAAATAAAACTCTTTAAAGCCCAGAAACGGTCTGTCCTACTTTCCGATGAGATTTTATATGGAGAAGGCATCGAAGTGCAGTTGTCTGGGTTGAAGCATGAACAGGGGTGAACCCCACCTCCTGAGTGGACACCGGAGAGGGGCTCCACCCCTAGGGGCACCTCTCTTGGGCCCGAATGGGAGGAGAGTCAGGACAAGAGGGGAGATTAGGACCGTCTGTGCAAGGACCTCAAGTTCGGGCTGAGGAGGGGAGACAGGAGCAGGCACGGGACCGGCTGTACCCCGGATGGCTGGAATGAGGGGCAAGAACCCCCTGAGGGGGCAGACTCCTGTCCATCCCTCCCTGGGGTTCCTGCCAGCCTCTGCAGTGCCTGGAGAGGCCCCGGGGACGCAAGGCAACAGGCTGCCAGGCCAGGCCCTTCTCTGACAGACAGCTCACCTGTCAAAAGGGCAGCTTTCTTCCTTTGCCCCAGGAAAAGGAGGAAGGAACACAGTGAAGACAAAGAAAACCCAAGGTACATCTTCCATTCATTTATCAAACAAATATTTACTGAGCTCTTACTATTTGTCATCCATCATTCCAGCCATGAAGAATACAGCAGTGAGCAAGACAGACAGGTTCCCGGAGCTTACGCTAAAACCCTAAAATCTCAGGTAAGAAAATACCTTCAAAGTTTGCAAACCCGCTCTACACTACGCACGTGCCCCTCCTGCTTCTCCTTTGGACTGTCCCTGTCAAGGTCACTGGTCTATGCTTACACACCTTCGACGATGGGGGCTGTGCCTCCTCCACAGGCAGAAGCACTCTCCCGAACTCTCCGGCTGGCCCCCCTGAGGACCCTGCTGGCATCCCCCCCCAACCCAGCCTCGGCAGCGCCCGAGGCCAGGGAGTCAACAGAGCATCAAATGCACTGTGAGAATGTGCAGGCTTTATTTTATATCGTCACAAAATAGAAGGATGCCTCGCTGGCTCTGCTCGTTCTGAGTCAATGACCTGGGACCGAAGGAAACAAGCAGGCCCCATTCTCACCTGTCCAGAGCTCCCGGGTCCCTCCGCCTCTGCCACCATGACTGCCCTGCTCGCCTCCCTCCCAGAAGCCTCCGGCGGTGGTCCCCAGGGTGTGCCCTTGCTGGCCCCCACTTCTCTCCTGCAGTCCCTTCCAACCAGGCCTCCCGCCCCCAGACCTGAGCCACCTGCAAGGGGCGCCTGTGGGTGGGGCAGAGGGGAAGCTCACCCTGGCACCGAGAGAGCTGCTCTTGGAGAAGCCAGGCCAGGACGGGTGTCCAGGAGGGCCCGGAAGCAAAGGTGCTTCTGCCTGCCAGGGATCTGGGGAATGCCAAACGCTGGACCCTGGGAGCAGCCACGTTGGCCCAGGTCCCGTAGCTCGGACCTGTAGGGCCCCTCCCCTTCCCCACGTATCCCCACGTATCCCCACGGTTGGCGGCTGAGGCCTTGCAGCCCTGTGGGCGGCAGCCGGGGAGCTGCATTTCCAAAGGAATAGGAGCCGGTGGCGGGGCGGGCCAGATGGAAGCAATTACGGGGGGTGGGGGGAAGCAGGAGAGGTGGGGGCCAGGAGGGCCTGGGAGGGCTGGCCGCGGGGACGGAGAGCCGGAGAGTAGCCGAGGGGCCTTGCCCCGCCTGCCCACAGAGGGCGGACCAGCAAAGCGCCTGTACTGGGGCAAGGGTGCCTCGACAGGCAGGGCGAGATGGGGGGTTCGGGTCAGCAGAGAGGTGGGGTTCGGGTCAGCACAAAGAGCTCAGCACTGGGAGTCAGGAGGCTGAGGTTGTGGTCCGCCTTGTCACCAATGCACTGTGGCCTTGAGCAAAGCCCTTCACACCTCTGAGCCTCTTGAGAGACCAAAGGACGGGGAAAACAAGCTTGGGGGAGCAGTGGAGAGCTCAAATGAAAAGGGCAGTTTTCCAAAACAGGCGTAGATACAAGTCCCCGCTCAGCTGCTTAGGAGCTGTGACCTTGGCCAAAGTTTCAACTTCCAGAGCCTCCATTTCTTCCTTGATAAACGGGCCGAATGAAAGGTGTGCAAGAGACTCAGGCAAAGTGATAGAACTAAGTGCTCGGCACACCTTCTCCTTTCTTGTTAAGCTTGCCGGGCCAGGCTTTTAAAAAGTGCTCGATTGATAACACGGTGAGTACTTGTGTTCCTTGCTAAGTCTTTTTTATTGTAAGGACAGGTGTTTATAGAGGCTGCACGGGCAGAGGACACGGGGCAGATGGTGGACACAGGAACGCTGCTACAGCCCCTGGAACCCACACCCTGCAGGAGGGTTTGGACCCAAGGCAGAAACAACAGTGTGCGGGCCCAGCACTCTGCAAACGGGTCCCCGTCCTCTCCAGCCACCGCCAGCCTCCCCACTCCACCTGGGGAAGCCAGATCCGGGAGTCCCTGACCCACTCGGCTGGGCTGCAGAGGGAAAGTCCAGGCAGGAAGAAGGACCCGTCCTACCACACAAGGACAGCAGCTTCTGGGCTTCGGCAGCCCGGCCTTGTCCCACTCGAGGCCCAGGTAGACACTGAGGGCTTCACCAGGCCTGCACCTGCCCTCGGCCCTAGCAGCAGCCCCTCCTTCCTGCTGGGCAGAATCTGGGGCCTCAGATTCTAGAGTCATCCCAGCATCTTTCTACAGAGCAGCTCTGCAGGCTGGGGTGGGCAGAGAGTGTCAGGAACTGCCTGTGTGCCTCCTGATCCCAGGCGAGGGGCCAAGACCAGAAGAAAACCTGCAGTTCTGGATGCTGAAGGCCCTTCTCACCCTGGAAAGCAACTGACCCCACGCAACCCGTTGGCAGAGCTCAGCCCCTGCTGGGCTCGGGGGCACCGATCGGAAGCCCCGTGGCACCTGGCTGGGGTCCAGGTACCACGTACTGCTGCTCCCTTACAGCTGCATTCAACCACTTCCTCCATCTGTAGCATACATCGTGTCACACACACACATACCCCGGGACGCGGCAGAGGTCAGGGGTGATGCTGTGGCCAGGGGTGGCCGACAGCCCACCCAGAGGCCCTCAGAACACTCATGCAGGAGTGCTGAGCACCTCTGGGAAGGAAACACCAAAGGACAGATGGAAACAAAGGACCACAGCCTCCAAAACCTGCCTACCCTCGTCTTTTCCTCAAGGCAACCTGAGGTTTCAGGTTAAGGACCCAGATCCTGAGAAGGAAGGCAGGCCCTGGGGGTGAGGGAAGCACCAGCTGGCTGCTGCAGGGGGAAATGTCTCACCACAGGGCAGCTGAGGAGTTGGCATGGAGGAGCAAGTTCTAGAAGTTTTCAGGGGGCCCTCCCCTCACTACCTGACCACCCTGCTCTCCAGAGCCCAGGGTCCATCCCAAGGGCTCGGAGCTCAGCTGGGTTCTGGTGCCTGCCTTGATCTCCATCTGCAGACCTGGCCCTCAGCCTCTGGAATGTTCTGTGACACCGATCTGGAGGGTCCCTTTCAGGAACCTGAAGCTCTCCCTCCCCTGTGGGCTGGAACCATTTTGTATTATTCTAAGGTACAGTGACCCCTTCCCCAAGACAGAAGGTGTAAACCATTCTGCGAGGAGGAATTCACAGCCCCACTGAGGCAGCCTCTCTGAGGTGAGACCAGAGAATGTGTCCAGATAGGGCCCGGGGGGCACCCAATGCAGGGCAGATGCCAGGCCAGCGCGGGGGAACTACAGAGTGACCACAGGTGAAGCTGGAACAGAAAAAGGGGTGTGACTTCTCTGCTCCTGCTGGGGAAGGGGGGGGGTCTTTCCCAGGATTTGTTACAATTCCAGAAAGGATCAGATTCTTGGTTCTACACAGAAAACTGGATCCTAAAAGGGCTGGGAGGGTGGAGGGGCCAAACACCTCTGTTTCTAAGGAAAGGAGAGCGAGTCACCGCTTTGGGTAGAGAAGGTGGCGAGGGAGAGAAGGAAAGACAGCCCAGAAGGCACAATGGGCTTCCATGGCCTGGACCTCTGCTCCCAGGAGAGGGGGTCCCTGCTGTCCCCAGCAGTAACCCACGTCTGGGCTACAGATGCCGTTGTAGCCCACAGCCCCAGCAGGTGAGTCTTACTTTCCCTTCCTAACTTCTTCCAGCTATGCTCCCCTCCTCACCCCCTCAACATGGGCTGGGGAGGGGAGGGGGGACTGGCCCCAACTCCTGGCTCTCCTGCAACCGCCTGATGAAATCCAGGGCCCACCAGACAGCCCAAGAGCTCCCCTCCCAGCGCAGTGATGCTGAGGGATGGTACAGAGGGTACTCAGTGGAGACAGGAGCGGAGCAAGGTCAGAGAGCCCCCTCCGCTCAGCAAGGACAAAAGACCCCACAAGGTAATTTCTAGGCCCCCCAAATAGCCGGTGCCTCCCAATCTCTGGAATTGGGGGCAGCTCCGGGGGGTAAGAGTGTGAGAGAAACACTACTAGCGGCACTTACATACCTCTCCCTCTGTGCAGGCACCTTTCAAAGCACTTCACACATACCAACGTATTTAAAATCACCCTGGCAAATGCCACGGCCAGACCTGGAGGCCGCGGTGGCAGAGCGCAGCTCGGGGGAGAGCAGCATCGCTTTGCGCCTCATGTGCCAACCCAGCCCGGACCAGGCCCGTTCCCAAGGTTCTGCGAGGAAGAAGTCAGCCTGAACTTGGCTTCCTCGCTGTGCCTCCCTCCAGTGGTGGAAAGCTTCCCCGAGAAGCCTGTGGGGGTTCCAGCCTGTGGGTGGCCCTGAGGTCAGACAAGCACAGCTGAGCACCTGAACACTGCCTACACCCCCCACCCCCAGCCTCCCAGAAGGAGCCCCCTAAGCCAGGCCCTCAGGACCTGGTCTTGGAACAGAGGAAGAAGCAGCAGCAGCCAATCCGGCCTCCCATGGCCCAGACAGAGCTTCCCCCCAAGACTGGAAAGGGAGGGGGCAATACTGGCAGACATGGGCAGGCCAGGAGGTGCCTGCCAGCAAGGGCCCCAGGGAGGCACGCAGAGCAGACAGCGGAGCCCAGGGGTCCTGTCGCGGCTGTACCCCACCCTCACCCCAACCCCATCCCTTCCCACTGTCCACCACACAGGCAGTTCTGAGGCACAGGGGCCTAGGCCCAAAGGCCCCCACGCCGGGGACGTGGTACCCCGGGCACGGCCAGCCTGCAGCTGGCAACTCGCACCTTTGGGCTCCGCTTGGTGACCTTGTGCCTCCAGCACACGGATGGACCCAGCGAAGCCTGTCACCTCTAGCCAAGCCAGCCCACGGATCTTCTGGACTCGATGGGGGCAGTTGTGCGAGACACCAGGGCTCAGAGGATGCTGACGGTGGGGACGCCTCTTGAGCAGGGGCGCAGGGGTGGGGGCTAGAAACTTTGCGGAGAAGAGGACCATCCCGGTGGCTCACTCCCAGGGAGAGAAGAGCACCGGCTTCCCGCGAAAATCTGGTCCAGAGAAAGGGATCCCGGGGCTGTGGCCGCCCCACCCCGGCCGGCTCCGCGCTGCGCCCACGTGCCGGGCCGACCACCTTCCCGGGCCGCGGCGCGGGGCGAGGGGTGGGGGGGGAATCAGACAGCCAGGCCCCCGCGGCGCTCCCGCCCTCCCCCCGGACCCCACGGGGACCGGCCGCCGCGTACTCACCCTCGCGGGTGGAGCGGGGCGGGGCACGACACTTCCGCGCACAGCTCGGATCCGCTAGGCGCACGGGCTGGCGGCGCGGCGCTGGCGCGGCGGCTCCGCTCGGCCGGGTCCCTGTCCCGGGCGCGGGGCCGGCCTGGGAGCGGGCAAGTCCGCCTGCGGGGAGGCGGGGGCCCGGGCCCGGGCGGGGGGCGGGGAAGGGGCCGGACACGCTTGCGCACACGGCCGGGGAGCCGACTCCGGGGAGCTGGCGGGCTGGCGGAGGAAGGGCGGGGAGGAGGAGGAAGGGCTGGGGCGCTGCCTCGCGCGGGCGGGGCTGACGCCCGCCGGCCTGGGACGGTGTGGGAGCCGCGGAGGCCCGGGGTTTTTTTGGGGGTGGGGAGGAGGCCAGTGGCGGGACCGGGGGGCCGGGCGTGCGGGGCGGACGCGGAGGGGCGGAAGGGGAGGCCGGATGGGGTGAGGGTAGAGCCCGGCGGGCGCTGCCTGTGAGTGGCGCCAGGATGGATGTGCCCAGCGCGGCCTCCCCACACTCTCCTGGGAACAATGAGACCCAACAAAGGGTTCTCGGCTCTCCCACGTGGTGAACCTCGTCCTTCGCTCCCTCGGCAAAGTGAGGCATGGCAGGGGGAGGGCCTCGTTCCGGGAGCCCACCCGCCAGGGCCCCAGGGCCCCAGGACCAGGTACCTGGACTTAGACCTGGGCCTCTCCTCTGCCCTCGTCTGCACCTGCAGGCCCCAGATGGCTCCCTCTGCGGCCCCTCTTCTGCACACAGATTTTGGCCTTGAGAAAGCTTCTCGGTTTCTGTTCCTTACAGAAGGCGCCAGGCACGCTGTCGCCAGAGGAAACCCCATCAGGCTCCTGACCCTACTTCCTTGGGCTCAGACATCCCCCATCAAGCCTGGAAACCATGCAGGCCCAGAAACCCTAGTCCAGAAGTTACCCCCAGGAAACCCACAGCCCCCGAGGCACTCTCTTTCATAGGTGAGTGGTTCTTCCATAGGTGAGTGGTGTTTACTGAGCCCCCCTAGTGGGAACAGCCTAGTGCCGGAGGCTCCCAGGAAAGTCTAAGACCTGGTCCCTGTCTCCAGGAAGCTTACCGTCCAGCCCCAGAAAAGAGTGCTCACAATGCACTTCTGTTCAAGAATAAGGCAAGAAAGGGGCGCCTGGGTGGCACAGCGGTTAAGCGTTTGCCTTCGGCTCAGGGCGTGATCCCGGCATTCTGGGATCGAGCCCCACATCAGGCTTTTCCGCTATGAGCCTGCTTCTTCCTCTCCCACTCCCCTTGCTTGTGTTCCCTCTCTCGCTGGCTGTCTCTATCTCTGTCAAATAAATAAATAAAATCTTTAAAAAAAAAAAAAAAAGAATAAGGCAAGACAGGATGTGACTAAGTGTGAGGTGTGAGTAACGGACAGTAAGTGCAAAGGGGGTTCAGAGACATGCCGGCTCCAGGTTCCCTTCGGATGAAACTGGAGGGCTTGTTTGTTGAGAACGGATACCTCAGGAAGTGGAGAAGGCTTGGGTGAACCGTCGGCCTCCAAGTTCTCCCACAGATGACTGTTCCGTTCTAAGTCACACCTTGCACAGGGGTTCTTCCTGCCTTCTACCAACGTCTCACTTAGTTACGTTTGATTGCTGCCGTTGGCTTGGTCCGTCAAGCATTCAGTCAACAAAGACTTCACTGCGTTCAGCTCCAGGCCTAAACTGAGCTTAGCTAGGTAGAAAGAACCCAGTGATAACGCCCTGAGCGTGTCAAGGGGAACAGGGTGCTATCCTCCCTGTTTCACAGGCAGGAAAACTGGCCCAAGGAGAGTCAACAGGTGCCAAAGCACCAAGGTGAGTCTGGCCCAGCTGAACGGAGACTCGGCCCAGCTTCTAAACTCTGCTACCCCTTTGATGAGCTAGATCTAAACACAGTCTGCAGCTCTTGCTAAGTAAACGTCACTCTGCCAGAGAACAGAACTGAAGGGCCAACTCTCACGCCTGGAGACCTGATTCCCAAATCTACCTCTGTCACTAAATTGCTTTAGTTTTATTCCTGGGGAAAAAAAATGGAAATAACTGTGTTTAGTCAAAGGGTATTGTTGGTATTAAATTAGGCAGTGGACAGGAACTCGCTGTGCAAGCACCGTGTGCTGTGTAAGTGTGTGTTATATTTCGCAGGCGGTATCCTTCCCGAGCCTGTAGAGGTAGTTGGGTCTCCTCTCCTCGGCTTATCCCAGGTTACTGGGTGCCCAGAAGCTAACTGTAATTCTGACTCCTCCCCTCAGGCCGCACTGTGCTTACTCATGGTCTTTCCCCTTCGGTTTCTTAGTGGCACAACCAGATGCTTAGCTGGCTGCCTGGAAGCCATATCATCAGTGGGGCAGGAAGGAAGCAATTCTGGTGCCTTTTGATCTCAGCCAAGGGGTTCTAGAGCCGTCTGAGCACCACCCAGCTCCTTGCACCTTTGCAGGACCCTGCAAGTTAGTTGTTCAGCAAGAGGAAATGGGATGAAGCCAGCGGGGGGGGGGGGGGGGGGGGCGGGGGTGCGTTGGCTCCTTGGGACTGTTCTTCCCCGAAGCTAGCTGTGCCAAGGACAGACCGAGACAACCTGCCGAGCAGCAGAGCCTCGGTCCTGGTCCCGTTTTGAGCCATACTGCTTCCGTTCCTTTTTCTTCTGCCTCTCTTGACCTCTCTGGCTCTGTCTCCACAGCGGAGGAAGCAGGGCAATCAGAGGGGCCTCAGGAGCAAAGGGAAGGAGCAGAGGAGCGAGGGGCACCATGGAATGGGCAGGTGCTAGTAGGCCGGGGAAGCCGTGGCCCGGGAGGCTCTTCCTTGGCAGGCAGTGGGTGTGGGTAGGAGGCCCGGAGCCGCTCGACAAATGTGCCTCACAGGCTTCTGGCTCCTGTCCCTCACATGTGCCATGTTAGCATCCTGCCCACCAGGAGGAGGGCACAGCAAGATGCCGTGTGAGGAAGAAATAAACCCAATCCAGCATCTCAGACGCTTTTAAAAATAGCAACTCTGGGAGGGTAATTCAGCTCCTATTTTTATCAGATTTATATGGCCGGACCATAGCGCTGAGCTGTTCCCAGGGTTCTCAATAGCAGGCAGGGAACATCACTGTTGTAGTGTTAGAAACCTGCCGGTAGGCCAAGGCATTCCAGGAACCTTTAGGCTGGAAGAGATCCCAAGAAGTCATTGCGTGCAGCCCTTGCCTCTGCTTGGGGCCACAATCAATGAACCACAGATCGTTTATGGCTGGCTTTTTTGCCTAAAAGTCACTTGGTGTCTGTGCCTCGACCACATAATCTAGGATTTCACAGCCCTTCTAATCAGGAAGTTCTTTTTAATATCTAGCCCAAATATCTCTGGTTACATCCTTTTCGGTTCTTCTCACAGCAGAAAAATAGCTAACGTTTACCCAGTGACGACTACGTCCGCAAAATGCTCTTCTTTAATCCCCACAAAACCCCTCATGGTGGGCACTCTTAGCATTCCTAATTCGGGAGCAGTCATGTAACTTGCCCACGATCGTACCTGGGGAATGGGGCGGATTCTGTGCCAAAGCCATCAGACCATACTGCCTCCCAGACAGCTGCCCCTGAGCTTGGACTTTCATTTCTTCATCATGGTCCTGAAGGACAGACCGGCCAGTGTTCTCATTGCGCACGTGTGCGTCACGCTAGAAGCTTGGCTCCACATCCCAGCGTGCTGACCCGTGGTGCCCCTGACTGCCAGGCCCCGGCTTGTGCAGGCCATTTGGCTATCAGATGTAACCTAGAAATTTGTCTTCTCTTTGCATAAGGTCTCACAGCGCCCACTGCTTTTTTGAAGGCATCCACCACTCTTGTGATTACTTTGTAATTAATGCCTGTATTCCTCACTAAATCATAAGCTCCGTGTGAGCTCTATCTCGATTCTTACTTAAAAAAGAAAACAGTCGGGTAGATGTGCAGAACGTGTGTATTGAATTGAAACACTTTAAACCGATTCAGTCCCTGCTTATTTCGTAAGTGGTTAAAACATGGTAACTTCAAGTTCGTGTAGCTTTCAGAATCCAATATCATTTCACTAATAATAGCATTAGAACAAACACAGGGTTGCCAACATTTATTTTGCTGAGTGAGGATATTTTAAAAACAACTACCGTCAATTACTGCCATCTTCTTCTTTAAAAAAGGACATTTTAACATCATATATACATGGTGTTAATGAAGATTTTTGTCTTTTCTGAGAAGGCAAAGTTGGCAGTCCTGCATCAGTCTATTCAAAAAGAAAATATCCTGTTCTGGATATGGAAGTATTACAAGAGAACCAATTTCAATTTCAAATATTACTTTGTATGTAAATGTTTCTCGGTTTGTTTCTTAGCACGGGGATCTGTATTCAACAGAGACTTGGAGAGCGGAGCTTACAAGTCCCACTGGTTCCCAAATGTGATTTTCCTCCGTTTCATGAAGGAATGTTGACAAATCCAGGACACTCAGCAGTTTTGCTCTATGAGGAAACTTTTGGGCAAAAAGAAAGGAGCCAAGGAACAATAGCAGTCATGCTTCCTTCCTCTGCCGCCAAGCCGAGGAGACAGTAGGCCAAGTACTGGGGGCTGACAGCCAGTTGCGGACACGTCCAGGATTCTTCTGGGAAGGGTGACATCTCCTACTGCTCCAGCAGAGCAGGGACACAGGCACGCACAGGGAGGGCACGCAAACACAGAAGTCTTCTTTGCAGCACGCGGGACAGAGGTATCATGCTGCCAGAGAGGGGCTGGCGTCTGCTAGCTGGTGAAGGTGGGGTCGAGAGATACTGGATCTTGCTTAGGAAGCTTTCTCGGGGGAGGCAGGGTATGGGGTTCTGCAAAGTGACATCAAGAGGAAAGCTAGGGCATGGGTGCCTGGGTCGTGCAGTCAGTTGAGCGTCCGACTCTTGGTTTCCACTCAGGTCATGATCTCAGGGTGGTGAGATCGAGCCCCGCGTTAGGCTGTGAGCTCAGTGCGGAGTCTGTCTGGGAGTCGCTCCCCCCACTCCCTCTGCCCCTCCGCTCATGCTCTCTCTCTTTCTCATCTCTCTAAAATAAGTAAATACAAATCTTTAAAAAAATAAACAAATAAAAGAGGAAAGCCAGGGCAGAGAGGGGGGTAGCTCTCACCCTGCGGCCCCTAGACTGAGAAGCAGGAGACCTAGATTGAGTGGAGCTCCTTTACTTGAGGGGAAAGCCCTGGGGAGGGGGGAGTGTGACCCAGCTGCTGTGACCTACTCCAGTCCCCCAGGGGCCTGTGGTGGAGGGAGCTGCGCTTGGACGCCTGTGGGCCCTAGGAACAGACTCCCTAGAACTGACAGGAAGTGGCATGTGGTCAGAAAGCTTGGGTCTTCAAGAAGAGGCCCTCTGGCAGTTCAGATGAGGTATAACAGAGTGACTGACCCCTTGACTCGGCCATTTCCTCCCTGCAGCTCGAGGCCCCAGGATTCAGGTAAGACAGGGTTGCCGCGAAGACAGGGTCTCACGTGGTGACCAGGGCGAATAGGCGTATGTCAGAGACTCAGCAGGATCCATTTCATGGCCCACCACACATCTGACCGTCCGTTTCCTGGAGGAGAAGCAAACACTCTCGTGGGCAGTGACACTGGCCACTGCGGGGGCCTTTGGGGGCATGAGGCCGAATTCCTGAGGTCTTCTTCCAGAGCAGCTTGCAGGGCCGCTCTCTGGGCCTTAGTGACGCCCGCTTCAGTCACCAGGGGAGAAGCGACCCTCTTCTCTGAAAGCAGAGTTGGTCCTGACGGAGGAGCGCCTCCCAGCACCACCAAGGAGCAAAAGCCTTTAGAACCTCCCTCTAGAACAGCCCTCGCCTATGGTCCCACTGAGCTGCAGTCCCAGAGGGTACAGGCTGGCGGGTCTTCTTGATCTTCCTATTTCCAGCGCCGCCTTGCAATGCGGGCCCGTGCAAGATGTTTGGTAGAAACCTGATGGAAGGGTGAGGAGGCCTGAGAGGAAGGAGGAGTGATGGGACAGATCAGGCTGGGGAGTCAAGTCTGGAGAGGCAGGGAATGCCTTCGCAGGCTTAGTCCCAGGGAGAGAGAGACCCTCGTCCCCTGGGAGGCCCCCCAACGGTCTTCTTTTGGGGTCAGGATTGGCCACCTGCTAGTCTCTTCCAAGCATGCACTCCATGTGTGAAACCCGATGAGAGCCCCACCAGCAGAACCTGATCTGTCAGCGGGAAAGGATGCTCCCGGGATTGGCTCCCTCCGCTGTGTCTGCAAGGAGGGGCCTCTCTGGGTTAGCATCCCCTCCACTCCTCTGCTCCCCTCAGTGATCTTTGCGACAGTTCTTGTACGTGGACAAAACAAGCCAGGGGGTCCCTTCAAACCAGCCAGATGTTCCGCGGCTTCATCTCCTGCTGGGGGAGGAAGGCAGCTCCCACCCAGTCCACCCTCTCCCTGGAACCAGCCCCCTTCGGCCTCACCGCCTTATTCCACTTAGGCTGTCCTGCGAGATGCTGGGTCAGCGACCCTGCTGAGCACTGAGATTCCACAAGCATATTCCATCGGTCTTCCTAGGGGGAACTTGTACACCAGCCTCTCCCACATACCTGTTTTCAAGGTAGCTTCCCAGGTGCTGCCTCTTTTCACTCCTATGGTTCGCCTGGCTGGCTGCCTCGGTAGCCTGGAGGGTAGGAGCTTCGTTTTCCCAACAGTTAGAGCATTGCCTGGCTTAAAAGTCCATCAGTAAGTCAACATTTACCAGAAAGCAACGCAATCACGCATTACCTTTACACAGCAGGACACTTCAAGGATCCTCATCCCTGCTCTCTTTTACAAATGAAACAGGCTCAGGACGCATGGGGTCTGGTCCAAGGTTATGGGATGAACGTCAGCGCACCGTTGGTTCACCACTTACCAGTCTCTGGAGCCGTGCCTGGCCTGCAACATGCGTTTAATAAACCTGACTCTGAATTGTCTCCTGGTTCTCTCTCGGTCCGGGAATTGCAGAATACGGGCCATCCCTGCCTTATACTTCCCTCTTATCACTTAGCAGAACCCAACATCCTTTCCCCCGCCCCGAGAAAGCCTCCTAAGGAAGCAGGATCCAGCGGGGCTGAGGGACTAACTAGCAGACGCCAGCCCCTCTCCGCAGTGTGGGGTGCCTGTCCTCTACTGAGATGAGTGCCTTATGGAGCCAGCTGCGTGCCCTCACCTGCGCACCTGTGACGTCACTCTTCCCAGATAAGCCCCCCATGGCTCCCTAAGGCCACCGGCCTCAGACACTCTGAAGTCCCTTCCTGACCTCCCGATTCTCTGAACAGGGACCTGTGTCGCTGCTCACACCTCGAGCCCCTCAGAGCTTTTGTCCTCCACCACAACCGGATCATTTTGCCCTTGACAGGCTGTTTTGTATTTGGTCTTCTGGCTGCTCTAGAAGAGTTTGTTTTGTCTTCCTCCCTAGATAACAAACTCAAGGCCAGGGGCTCACTGACCAAATAACAGAGGCAGAGGCAAGCTTTTTGGGGCTTGCATCATCTGATTCTTATTAAAACCCTCCCACTTCCAGGCGGCAATCCTTCATCCTTGTCAACAAGTCTATCGGCCAGGTTGACTCAACACACGGGAGATGCGATCTCAGTTCTGGGGAGGCCAAGAGGAAGCACTGTCAAAAACACTCTATAGATTATTTCCAGAAAGTTTTTGTATTTCCAGAAAGTTTTTGTATTTGGTTTTTTGGGGGAACTCCTGGACACGTGGGCCTCGAAAACCATGAGTTAGAGACACCAAATGGGAAGAAGGAAGGGGGGCATGAGAGCACAGTAGGAAGGACCGAAGACAGGGAGAGGCATCGTCAGATTCGGGACACGGAAATCACCGAGGATGGTGTTTACTGGGATTTGGAGAAAGCCATTGGCACACATCCGGGTCAGCTGTAGCCACCACCCCAGACTTGGCTCCTATCCCAGGGTCTTTCTACCCTGTTCTGCCCACGCCACCTGCCTCCCCAGGCATCAGTCCACACCAAAGGAGACCAATACTTTATTCACATACTAAGGAATAAGCCAGTAAAAAATACATTTAAAAAAAAATTCACTTGGTGCTAAAAATCCAGCGGTCCCTCCCCAGCCCACCTCCGACATCTGTGTTCTTTGCACAGCCCCTGGGTCGGACTCAGCTTCTCTGGGCCCCCTGCAGGAGCTTGAGCAGGGGGTCGTCAGCCCTGAGGGCGAAGGTGAGGGGGCGCTGCCGGTAGTGCTCCGGGTCACACTCCAGGTTCTCGATCACGTCCTCTAACAGATGAGCCCGCTCCACCCCCGAGCCGGGGGCCTCGAAGCCCAGCGCCGTGAAGTGCACGTGCAGGTGGTGGTAGGAGGGCAGGTAATGCAGGTACACGCGGAGACGGTCTCCCTGCACCTGGTAGCGCTGCAGGATGGCTTCCTGGTGAGAGGGGGTGGCAGGAGAGGGGTCACTGTGCTGCCCGCAGGCCCTCCTCTGGCCCGAATCCCTGACTGGCCTCTGGACAGCTGACAAAAACCCTCCAGACAGCTCCCTCCCCACAGTTCGCCGCAGGTCCCTGCCTTCCATTCTAGGGAATCAACAAAAGCACGTGACAGCAGCAAAGCGGGGGCTTTTCTCCTAAATAAAGGGAACAGTGGCTTCTGTCAAGGTTCCAGACTCCAACCTCGATAAAACACCGAAGCTCCTCAAAGAGTCACTGCTGGGACTCTAGAAGTCCCAGTGCCTAAGGACAGGCCCCAGATGTCCAAGACTATGGGGACTGTCCTCCACGGGGATGACTGATGCCGACTTTAAAAAAGAACAGAGTGGAGCTGGGGAACAAGGGTGACAGGGATGCGGCTGAGCCAAGGCTGGGTGGAAGAGAGAGGACAGAGGAAGGCACATGGGACGGGCTGCCCCAGAAGACCTAGGGAAGGTCTGCTGGACTCCGGTGGAAGAGGAAAGCACCGACTCTAACCCCGACTCCCTCTGCCCACCCCCCACCTTGTTCAGGGGTAGGGCTGTTTCTACCAAACTCCCCTCTGGAGCCTCCGAGCCTTGGCATTAAAAGGAGACTCTGATTTCCACTGTGGGCAAACCCCTGAGGAGGTCAGAGGTGAAGAGAAAAAGACAAGGGCCTCAGTGGGCTCAAAATATACCCCACAATTACATCCTGCACTTGGAACTCGGCCTGGGGATCTCTGCAGTGGTGTGAGGCCAAGGCCGGGGCACCCAAAGGCCTCCTGGGGATAAGTACGGCTGGCCTGTGAGGGCGAGGCTGCCCGAGCTGCCAGGGCAGGTGGAGCGTAGGCCCAGCATCAACCTGAGAGAAAGGCGCCACTCTGCCATCCAGAGGCTGTTTCACAAGAGAAAGGAATTACTCCACAAAGAGACGGGCAGCCAGAGAGGCAGTGATGTGGGCAGGCAGGAGGGAGAAGGCTGGGTAGGGTGCCGCGGCAAGGCAGCTGGGGTCAGAGGTCAGCAAAGAGCAGATGCAGGAAAGCCCTTCCCCCAGGCTCGCGGCAAAGCCAGCGAGAGCAGCTCTCCGGCCGGGCCCCTGGTGACTGCGGGCCCCGGCACAGGGGCAGTGTCTGTGAACGCCTGAGTGGAAAAAACTCCGGGAACCACCCGCACAGAATGGGACTTAGCAGCATTCCATCCACACACCGAGGCCCAGGGAGGTGAGATGATGAGTCATGCTCAGGGTCACTCAGGTGGTGAGGGTCGGAATGTCAGAACCAAGACCACGACCCAAGATTCTAGACTCTCTTCCCTCACCTCCAGGGCTCCTCTTTAATTTCACATGAGCCAGCACATCCCTGCACCAGGTACCCCGGAATGCCAGCTGCTACAGAACTCGGGCTCTGGCCTCGGGGCAGAGGAGGGGGTACGTGTGCGCACACATCAGAGTCGGGGTCCCATCTGCCCAGCAACGGGTCTGGCACAATGTGACTGTCAGGAGCAGACACAGGAGATCCTGGGAGAGGAGGGGGACACCTGCAGGAAAAAGGCAGGGAGGCAAAAACGGGAACCCAGGCAGAGGAAGGGCGGCTGAAAGCAGAGTGGGAGGGAAAGGCAGGACCGGGAGGGAAGGGCAGGACCAGGAGACAAGGGCCTTGTGAGTCCATCTAAAGAGTCTTCGTGGGGTTCTGGGATGGGCAGCCAGAGAGAAGGCCCGTTCACAGATGGACTTCTGGGAAGGGTGAAGGGCCAGAGAACACCTGGGAACTGGAACAGAATTCCTCTGGGCTTCAGTGCGGATTTGGCCACGGCAGCTCACCTGGCCCTCCCGGAGAATGTTCCTGAGCAGCGGCAGGTGCTCCGCAGTGAGGTCCCGGAGCGATCGGATGCCCCGGCGATGGCAGATGGCAATCAGGTACAGGTCATCGAGCTGCACAGAGATTGGCAAGGGTCAATGAGGCTCCTCGGTGGACAGAGCCAGGGGAGGCCGCCAATCCTGGAATCCTTCATGGCAGCCAGGAAGCGCCTGCCCCCAGGCCTGCTGCAGTGCCAGCCACAGGCGATCCCAGGGAGCCCAGGGCAGGACCGGCCCCCAGGCGATGGGGGCCTCCACATGCCTGGGATGAGTGGGACAGTCTAAGGACAGAACTTCTGTTTATTCTTCCTACTCAAGGATATCATATGGGAGTATTTATATACTCACAGAGCTGATGGGGGATGGTAGGAAGGAGAAGGTTCAAGAAAGTGCCAAGGACAACTCTTTCCCTCTAAGAGTTTATGGGCTAACAGTCTGCACGTAAGTAGCTACTACAAGACAAAAAGTGACAGAAGTACAGGAAGAAAAAGGAAAGACTGTCTAGCTAGAGTGATCCAGACAGGCTTCCTGGAAGAGGAGGCAGGGGAACCCAGGTCTTAAAGAGGTAGTGTTTAGAGAAAGGTCATTCTGGTAGAAGGAACAGTGGCAAAGGATCAGAGGCAAGAACGTATAGAGCATGTGAGGGGAAGAGTAAGCAACCTGATTTGTCTGGGGTGCAGTGCAGGGGAAGGGGTATAGAAGGATTTGAAGGGTGAAAAGGGACCCTGGGGCCAGCTCGGCAATGAGCTCCACCGGAGTGCTAAGCCTTTTTCTCTCTTCCCCTATGGCACAGAACTCAGAGAGCACCCTTCCTGCTGTCCTTCCTGAAAACGGCGCCTGGCCGAAAACCTGGAGGTTATAACAGTGCAAAGAACCAAAGTCAACAAGGTCTTGTGCCAGAAGGGGAATGAACTCTTCCTCTGCCCAGAAAACCTTCCCGCCCCTCCCTGCTCACTCCAACCCTGGCCCTGGCCAATTATCACATCCATGTGCAAGGCAGGCCCCGGATGCCAGGGCTCCACAGAGCAAGGCCCCGGGGGAACCCCGCGGCACTCAGCCCGGCAGTCTGAGCTGCTACATTCCTCACGGAAATAATCTGGGGTCCATGAGTCACCCGACCAAACCCCCAAGGGCCCCAGTTTGAAAACTGAGGAGGTTTCCCATATGGTGCCTGTTGTCCAACTGTGCCTCTTCATGCCAATGTCGTCTCTTCATACCATAGACATTCTTCTCGAACAGTCTGGGCTCTCTGCCTCAGACCTGCTACAGATGAGCCCCGTGGGAACCTCCCAACAAATGGCTAAACTGTGCCTGCCTAAGCCGTAGTCTGCCCACAAGCCCCTTCTAGACTCTCCCTCCTTAGGGCTTGTGCCCAGGACATTTTCTTTCTCTCTCTCTCTCTCTCTCTCTCGCTAGGAGCCCAAGAAGCTGGAAACAAAACTGCTTGAACTTGGGGTGTCTGCACGCCTGTCGGTATCTTCAGCTGTTCTTATGTGTCACTGTCACGGACTCTCAGATAATAGTAGCATTTGTTTTAGATGATGTCTGCTGACAAATCACAAACACGACATTAAATCACACCTCTCTGCTCCACAGGCATGGAATGAGGCATGAAGCCCGCTGCTGGGTGTCTGCTCACAGGCTGCGCCAGACAGGGAAAAGAAACCCATTCTTTGACAGCAGACATGGCCCTACATTTTCTGCAGGCCGTTCAAGCACCCCCACACCCCCCCGCCCCCAGGCCCAGAGAAAGAGTCTGAAGACGGCTAGACAAGGAGCTGGTAAGGGTCTCAGATGGGATCCCCGAAGGTGGCCACCAATCACTCCGGGCAGGCTAGACACTATCAATCTCTTTTTACAACACAGGAGCAGAATCAAAGAAAGAGCTTCCTGGCAAGGGGCAAGATGGAGAGTGGCTGGAGCCTCGAGGAGCCATCTCTCCACCTCTGGAGTGACCCAAAGGAAGAGTTTCTTGGTCTGGGCACTTTAGATCAGAGAACCTACCTGAGATGAACTGAAAGTAGACGTTGTGTCCACAGAGACAGATCCGTATAGACTTACATACACAATATGAGAAGACTAGACCTGGAAAGAGAGACAAAGAAATCCTCTCTCCTGAGAAACAGTCCCTTCAGGGGGAGGGAAATGGAGGAATGTGGGCTGAGGGAAAAGACTTCCACTGAGCTATTTGTACTACTTGGCATTTTTACTGCGTTGTCTGTGAGGAAGGAGCAGAGGGCTAGCCGAGCACAGAGCACAGGCTGACGCCCCACAAGCCCCCGCCCCCCAGGTGGGATCTGTGTGACATTCCTCAGGCACTCCCCGCTGCCCTAAAGCCAAGGGAGGGAAAAGCAAATGGTTAACTTAGATTACACTCGGACAGGAATCTCCCTCAGTTTACAAAGGTCTTAGTGATTTACAAGAAAAAGCCTTCTTATCAATAACCTAACTTCCAGAAGGAAACTCCTGTCTTAATGTTAATGCTTTGCTAGAGGGAAAGACAACTGTAACTTGACAATGGCAAGGCCTCCGGTATCTTTGTAGGTCCTCTTTAGCATAGGAAAGTTCTTTTGAAAACCTCCCTTTTTCCTTACCCCCAACTCCCAAGTATATAATCAGCCACCCCTCACAACCCTGGGGCAGCAGCTCTTCCTGCCCACGGGTCCTGTTCCCGTGCCTTGATAAAACCACCTTTTTGCACCAAAAAGAGCCTCAAGAATTCTTTCTTGGTTGCTGGCTGCGTACCTCACCTACATTCCCAAACGACATCACATGTATTAACTAGACCTAAAAAAGAAAGAAAAGAAAAGAAAAGAAAAGAAAAGAAAAGAAAAGAAAAGAAAAGAAAGAGAGAGAGAGAGAGAGAAAGAGAGAAAGAGAGAGAGAGAGAAAGAAAGAAAGAAAGAAAGAAAGAAAGAAAGAAAGAAAGAAAGAAAGAAAAAACAAATAAAAGAGAATATACAGGCGATGTCTTACAAGAACTGGGGAAGGGATATTACAAGCTCCAGGGAAGCAAGATTCTCTAGCAGACATTAGGCATTTGACAAATACATGTGGAGTGGACAGATGGGTAGACAGATGGACAGGTGGACGAAGAGGCTCTCTCATCCTGGGTCAGCAGTTGGGAGCGAACTTTATATCCTTTCGGGAGAAACAGCAGCAGGAGGAGATTCCAGGGTGGTGAGGAAGGCTCCTTAAAGCAAACACCAGAGTACCCCTTTCCTCAGTACCCCCTGGTATAGGAACAAAGAAAAGAAGTCCAGGCCGGGTCTGTCTTGCCTGCTGGCCACACTGGCAAATTCTGAGGGAGATGTCGACAGCGTTCAGTCACAAGCCAGGGATTCCAGACAATGAAATCCGGCACCACCAAGAGACAGGCGCTAATTAAGCAAAGGTTAAGAACAATTGCACCTGTATGGCCATCAAAGGAAGTCTGACATTTAAGGGGGCCTATTCATAAGCCCCGAGGGTGAGCCGCCCCAGCCCTGTGGCCGGGAGCCCAGTGTAGTTCCTTGAAGACTTTTCTGTCTTAAGGGGACAGACAGACAGAAAGGGCAGTTCCACTGGCAGGCTTAGCAGGATGCCTGCCAGCACAAGGTCAAAAGAACAAAAGTTTTCTTCAGCCTTCAAAGATCTCGTGAGAAGATCTTAGAAGTAGTTCCTCCTACCTCATGTCCCATCTCCCATGACCCAGTCTGTGACCCAGGGCCTGCGGGCACAGGGCTGCTGAGGCGACAGACAGGGGGCTTCCAGAGCTGTACAAAGGCACAATCCAGAGCTGTCACCAGCACTCCTTATTCTGTGGCCTTGTCCCAGCTCCCCAGACAACTCCAGAGCCAGGCCTCGCTTCCGCCCTTAAGGCCTGTGGTGGGGATAAGCTGCAGGGCTAGGGGTGGGGGGAGTGGACCTCCACACCACCCTACCGGTGGGCAGTCACCTCCTTTGGTCTTACCGGGCTTGAACAAATCACCACTAAGTGCTACAACTTCTGAAAACTCCCTTCCGAACCCCTACGGTTACTTCAGGAACTCCCAGGAGCCTCTCTTAAGAGGCAGTTGGCACTCCCTTGCCTGCGCGCCTCTGAGCTGAAATCCTGTCCCTTTACTCCACCCACAGGCCCTCGGCCCACTTTCTGGGCAGTGAGGGAGTGGCATGGTAGGTCTAGAAATCACCAAATCAAAACCGAGTAAACTGCCAACGAGCGTCGTTTGGGACCCACAGGCAGGCCACGACTGAGGAAGGAGGGAAGGTGTGCGTGGAGCGGCCAGGAGCCAGACTCCAGAACAATGCCTGTATGTGAGGAGCCCAGGACGCAGAAGGGTCTACCCAGGGGCAGCACGGCAAACCCAAGCTCAGAGACTCAAGATCTGACTTGGAAGAGAGAGTTTACCTACTCTCCACTTCCTACCCAGCAATCCCATGTCTGGCTTCCTCGGCCTCACAGCGGCCCCTGGCTCCACCTGTGGAGCCTGGCTCAAGGCCGCGCTCCAGGCCAGGGTGGGCACAGCACTTCCCACCACACGGTGCTCTGCCTGTCGCTGATACTGTCGGCATATAACAGTCCCCCTGAAGAGGAGGGGGTGCACTACGGCTGGGGTGGTGGCTGGGGTGGCGGGGGGAGGGCGGGGGGCAGGGGAAAGAAGAGCGAGACAGAGGGAGGCTGCAGCGAACGAGAGAGAAGGTGAATCAGGTCAGCTCTGCTGGAAACCTGCTCCTTACGAGCGTGGAGTGAGAGGCATGGAGACGAGGAAACCGAGCTGAGAGGCTCAGGTGGAAGCCTGAGCCACTGGAAGACCCCTCTTGGCCGCAGGTGGTGGAGGGGACCCCTCCTCGAATGGGTGGTAGAGGGGACCCTTTGGGTTGGCTGCCATGGCTCCTTCCTATCAGCACTTCAGATCGCGGGCATGCCTGGATCTGCTGGAGGCCAAGGGCATGGAGAGAATGTAAACAGTCCTCCTCAGGGTTCCAGGTGCTCCTGGAAGGGAGGGCGGCGGCTAAGCCACTTGGCTGGTTAAAGAATGGCCCATGTGGTTGTGGATGCAAACATCACCCTATTCTTCACCCCCTGGGTGGGAGGAGAGCCAGGAAGAACCCTAAGCTGACACATGAAGGTGTAACGTTTGTGCCCGGCTCGGGCCTCCATTGTGGGCGAGTTAACACCCGCTCAGGGAGAGACCAGCATGAGACAGAAGGGCAGGATTAAGGAGGACCAGCAACCAGGAGCAAGTCCTGGGAGACCAGAGAGTCCCAGCAAGAAAGCTTTTACCTGCTGTTGGTTCCACTTGAGATCGGGGATGAGGACAAAGCCATCGGAGGGATCTGGGTTCTCAAAAACAATCCGGTCAGCTTCCGCCTTCTTATCGAGAATGTTGTATACCCACTGGAAGGAATGGGGAAGAGAGAGGGTTCACATAGCTGCTCACGACCTCCGGGGAAACACCATACATGGGGCTAGGTGTGCTCTCTTGGGCCCCCCTAGGGAGGACAGCCAAGCCATAAAGGGCCACTAAGCTCGGGGGGGTCTACACTCAGGCTGCCTTGTCCCCATCGCTCTGCTCTTGGGGGGCCAGAGGAGATTTCCCCTCTCCCACCACAGCCATTCCCTCATGGGCCATCGCAGCTCGGACTGGGGGGACATGCTCCACTTGGCCTCACAGGCCTGGTCTGCGTCCATCCCCTCCATGCCCCCAGGACTCTGGGACGGCTATCTCCATAGACCCCTTCCCACTTTATTCAGGGACCACAGGCACAGTCGCTCAAGTGGGGAGCTCCTTCTGTACAGCGGGGCAGGAAAGGCTGCGGTCCCAGACATGGATGTGTGTGGGATTCCCCCCCGGCTGGGTGGGACTCTCGCTAGTGGTGGGCTTGGTGCCTCGACCCACCCAGAGCCACAGCAGTCTCAGCTGACACAGGCCCTGCGTGACACAGCAGAAGTGGCACAAGCCGGAGACAGCAATTACACAGACCTTTCCTGTCAACCCAGGGCCTCCGGCACCACCCCCGCAGACCTTTATCAGCCGCTGACAGTCTTCAGAGAACCCTTCCTTGAGTTCTGTGTGGATCCCAAGGATGTCCTTTTACAATTAGGGTCCTGGTGGCCTCTCTGAAGAAGCCAGCCTGCAGGGAGGTTAAAATAAGAAAGGCCCTGTTCTCACAGGGCTCAAACCCACAGACCTCCTCTCTCCTCTACTTCCCCAGAGCTCTGAGTCAACTCTCAGCTTGAAATCTGAGAGAGGAGCCTGCCGGAGCGCCAGAGACAGGGCAGCGGCCAGGCTGGCACTCAGAAGGGCCTCCCAGCTCGCTGAGGGGGCGGATCGGGAGGCCATGGCACCCACACAACCAGGCCAGTGGAGGGCTCCTCTGCCCACTCCCAGAAGTTTGGGCACGAGTGGGGTCCGTGAAGGCCAGGGGCAGTGGGAGCTGGTCTGGAGTCTGCACACCTCATCCCGAGTCCACATCCCCGGCTCTCGGCCGGATGGCTAAGGTCAAATGTGACGATCTGAGACAGAGAGGAGGGAGCAGAGGGTACCTGCCGGAGAAGATCCAGGGCTCTCAGACCACCCCACCCCCCAGTAAGACCCAGAGGTCAGTCACAATGTGGCCACCCACTACAAAAGAGGGGCCTTCCCAAGAATGCTAGCTGTGCCAGCCTCCCGGGAGTGGACTGGAGGACAGCCAGCAGCGGCTTCCTTGGGCAGCACCGGGGCCACAGCAATGCCCAGCATGTGGAGACTCTCCCACAGAGGCATTTCCTTTCCCACCGGAAGGCTCACTGGGAACGTACTGCAGGAAAAAAAAGTCAGCCGGAACCTGACCGAAAGTACCTCAAAAGTAAAGGGGAAGATGGAGGGGGATGACGACACTCTGTGGAGAGCCCTGGAGCGGCCTCCCAGGGGCCCTGGCTGTCTCTTGCCCACAGACAAGCCGCCCCCACTTGGACTGGAAAGCTGTGTGATAGTTGATAGAGACTGAACTGGTTCTGGGGCCTACCCACGCTTAGTGTCCTCTCCCACCTCCTCACTAACTGGCTGACACCACAGGAAGTGGGGTACTCTCTCTGAGCCTGCTTCCCTGTTTGACAGGGGCAAACAATACCTCCGCGTCAGGGTGGAGTGGACTGTAAATGACTGACAGCACCCAGCACAGTGTAGCCCCGAAGAGCAGGGGAAGGCGCTTGGAAGGCTCCCACGTGAGGTGGCATCGGGCTGCAGCCTCGTGATGACAACAACACGCGCTCTGCTGGAGGCTGCAGCACCGAGAGAGGAGGTGAGCAAAGGTGCGGTGGTGGCGAGCAGCCCTACCATGTGCCCGGTCCTAAGGGCCTCCAGGGACTCCCACTCACACGCACTGGTGTCCCCGTGTGGCAGGTAAAGAAAAAGCAAGCACGAGAAGTCTACCCAATTCCAACCCAGGGTTTGGCCCCCAGAGCCCACTCCAGACCACGTGGGGAAGGCCTCTGGGAGAGCGGGCAGGACGTGTATCTATGAGAAGCCTCAGGACAGCAGCACAGATAAGAAGGGGAGGGGACCAGGGAACAGAATTCACACAAATCACAAGGTGGGGGCGCATGTAACGGGCAGCGAGCCCATCAGAAAGCAAGCCCGGGAGACCCAGCCAGCTCTGGCTTCTGGAACGCAGCTGGCACAGCTTCCTTCAGTAGGTGACACTGGCAACTCTCCTCCCTTGGGATATCTCACTCCCCGTTCACTCTCCTCCTGCTTTTCTGCTCACCCACCTGCTGGCCGCTCTCCTCCTGGCCACCCTTCACCTGCCCACCTGCCCAGCGGTCTCAGCTCTGCACTCCCCTGGCCCCAGCCCTGGAATGGGCCCTGCACGTGCACTCAAGGGCAGCTACCCTTCCGGGGCCCGGTGCATGCTGGGATCAACAGGAAGGATGTGATCTATGGCACTTCTCTCAATCCCCACTGGGACCCCAGTCACATTCTGCAGGCAGGGGGCTGGGTTCAGAAGTGCAGGGCTCACACTGCTCTGAGACAGCAAGTAAGAATCCAAACCCTGGCTGACACTGAACCTGATGACTCACAGCCCAACAGGTTTCGCCTGATGGTCCCTACCGCTCGGGACCCAGAGGTCGAAAGGCATCATTTAGTGAGGAGTTAACAAGCACCTCAAATCTGAGGAGCCAAATAGCGTAGTCGGCTGATAGCGCAGGTGCCAGGGTGACGCTGCCGGCTGTGAATCCCATCTCCAAAGAGCCGCCGAGGTTCAGTGACGTGAGGCACACCGTAGAGAATACTGGAACCGTCCCTGGCACCTGGCGAGTGCTCACAAGTCCTAAATTAAACTGTCTCCCACATAAGCCCTCTCTACTGTCCACGTCCCTCGTCCTAGTTGATGACCCCACGACCTATGCACGACCACCCACGCGGGACCTGGGCCCACCCCAGACTCTTCGCTTGCCTCTCCAAATCTGCCACCTTCGAGCCCTGCTTCTCAAATCATTGCTGAAGCCTTCCCCACTGCCTCGGCCTCGGTCTAGACCCATGCTGGCCCTTAGAGCCTTCCTGCTTCCACACTCGCTAGACTCCAATTCTTTAAATCTCACGGAATACATATGCTGAAAACCGTTTAGGGGACCCTCAGTGCCTATGGAAACTGTTCTGAAATTTGATGATTACTAGAAACAGAGATTAAAAAAAAAAACCACAGATTTCCCACCTCAACTCCCTGCACATTCTGATTTAGGAGACGGGGAGTAGGGCCCCATGCTCTGTATTTTTAAAAATCTCCCCAGACAATCCGATGATCAGCAAGGTTTGGGAGCTCCTGGTCTCCCGACAAGGTGCACCCGCCTGCTCCTGGCCCCTGCCCGCCTCCTCCTGTTGTCTCCTGCCAATCCTCCAGGCCTCTGTGTCTCTGCACACGCTTTTCCCTCTGCCTGGAATGCCCTTCTCTGACTTGTCCACCAGCAAACTTCTGTTTGTCCCTGAAAACCCAACTGGACAATCCCTTCCTCCGGGAAGTCCCCCACTGTCCGAGCTGATCACCCCCCCCCCCATGTCACCACTGAACTTCGTATACACACCACCTGCGGGATAGTACTTATCCCATCATATTGCACTGGTCAGACTCCACGGCTGTCTCCCCTCTAGGACTCTGGGGGCACTGCAAGTGTTTACCTTGGTGACCCTCCAGAGCCTAGCACATGGCCCGGGACACAGTAGATGCTCAACAAATATTGTCAAATAACTGTTGTCAGTTGAGCCGAGTGCTTGTAAACTTAACTATTAGTCAAGAAAAAAAACGCATGAATGCTTGGGTCAAACAGAGCTTGGGAGAGTAGTGGAATTTTGTATTATTTTCCAAGAGGAACTAGACAGCAGTGTATAAGAAGGTATATACCACTCACACCAACTTGAAGAGCGTCCTCTTTTGGACCCATACTTGTGCAGTCAGTGCCACAGAACATATATTGCAGGAGATCCCTCTAGGACACTGGAGAGCAGCAGCTCTTTCTAGGAAGAGGGACACAGCTCTCCTTTCCACTTAGAAGACAGAGCACGTGCAGGGACTGCACACTTGCCAGCTTGAGCCAGCGGAACTGGTGCAAATACGGCCCAGGGGGCCAGGGCTAACAGCTGGCAGGGTCTGCCCCCGTGGGAAAGCGGGCTGTCGGCACACAGGGCCTCCTGCGCACCCGCCAACCACCGTGCCCTTGCTTCTCCCAAGTGCAACGGAGCTGGCAGGGCCCCCACGGCGGGGGGGCCTTCTGGCCTGGGGGAAATGGTTCCGAGTGTCCTGTATGTGAGTGCCCGCCACTACCACGACCTGAATCCTGGGGCCAGTGGGTGCGAAGCGCTCAGAGAACAAGGGGGAGTGACGGAGAGTCGGAGATGGTGAGAGCCAGTGAGTGAGCAAGGAAACGCCTCATCCATCATATTTAATGCTGAGCATTCACTCGGGGCCAATTTCGGGCACAGGCTCTGGTTGGCACTGGGCCTCGGCCCAAGGAGGAGTCGGGATCTCTAAGCTAAGTGGCCTTGCATCTGCTCTAGTGGCTGAAGACACTGCCAAACCTCACATTAGCCCCTGAGCGAAGAGTCCTGCACTGAGCCGCCGGGGCCATCAGGACCCTGCCCTCTGGGGAGCGAATGCAAGGGGAACGAGTGAATGAAGTCTCTACTCTGGGCTTTGACTCCCAGAGGCGGAACTGGGAATAAAAGTCTCGACTAGGGTAGGGGGGAGACCCTGGCATCGGTCTTGACCCATTCACCGATCCAGGTGAGGGCAGAGCCCCTCTGAGACGGCATCGGTGCTGCTGGAGACACAAATTCCTCAAAAGCCTAGGGGCTGCTCTGAGAGGCCCACAGAGCCTCAGTGGCACGCCCACGACCAGGGTCAATTCCCTTCTCAGTGAAGCCTTCTCTGACCACCCTGGATAAAAGAGTGACCACCTCAGCCCAGAGCTCCCCCTGGGCCACTCAATCTCTCCCATCTTGACAGTTACTTCCACATTTGTGTGCTGACCCCTGCCCCAGGAAGTACATAAGCCCCACGAGGGCAAGCTTTCCACTGGGCTCTCTGCTCGACCCCAAACCTGGCCCCTGACAGAGCCCCGAGAGAGATCCACCGGCCACAGGGAGCACTCCGTGTCCGTATCCCCTGGGCCAGTCACCTGGATGCTGAGGCTCTGGGACTCCAGGTGGGGTAAGGTGATGTTCTTGTAATCGCTTCCCGTCTCCCGGACCAGGCGGAGGTCCTGGCGCAGGTACTTCTGCAGGTGCTTCTCTGTGGCGGGGTAAACCACGGTGGTCTTTACGTCTGCAATGACAAACACAGCCCGGGACCGCAACGTTAGGCGTGCTCTCTGCACAGGCCTGTCGCACTCTGGTCCCCAGCACAGTGTGGTGACCCCAAGCCCATCTCTGAGTCCCCAGTGAACGGAGCCAAAGACTAAGAGGTTACAGTCACCTGGAATCCCCTCCCACGACGCGCCTCATGCTGGGCAACTCATGAGGTGAATCACACTCAGCATCTGTTAGTCACAGGGTTTTCGCTGGTAGGTCACTGGGCCCTTCCCTCTCTATGTTCTTGGCACAGGAATGAAAGGTTTTGGACACTTGTCACATAACAAATTTCTTCGTATGTGGCTTTTTGGACCCAAAGCTGAAAATCTGACTTAAAGGTAAGTGGCCTCCCCTCCTGCAAAGCAGTGGGGCGTAGCTCAGCGGGGCACATCACAGTGGGTAAAGGCACGGACTCCAGAACTGGACTCTGTGAGTTCGAGTCCTGGCTCTGCCTGTTCCTTCCTTGGCACTCTGACCCCGGCCCAGTTCTTTAACCTTTCCAAGCCCTGACTTCCCAGTCTGTCAACTGAGGATAACAATAGCTCCTGATGCCCCAGAGCTGGGAGGATTAAACAAGTTAATACCTGTGAAGCACTTAGAACAACGTCTGACCCAAAGCAAATACAGTGTCAGTGCTGGCTATTTTTAATCGCCCGTCTCAACCTTGGCACCACTGACATTTTGGCCCAGATACTTCTTTGTCGGAGGGGCTGTCCCGTGCATTGAAGATGTTTATTAGCAGGATTGCAGGCTTCTACCAGGATGTTAGTAAAACCCTCTTTCCAGCTGTGACAACCAAAAACGCCTCCAGACATTGCCAAGTGTCCCCTGGGGGGACGAAATCGCCCCCAGTTGAGAACCGCTGTTTGCATCAACAGGAAATCTTGTAGTTTTCCCCAAACAGACTCTAGGCTAGGGTCCTGGTCCAACACCACCTGGTTTTGGTTAAATCCTTTTCCCTGTTTCTAATAACATCTGCTACAACTGTTATCATTTTTCATACGTAGTGCTTCAACATAGATGTTAAGAGCAGGAAAGGAAAATGGTATTCTAAAACCCCAGGAAAGCCCGGCAGGCACACTTTAACACTCCTGGAAATTCCCGCATTCACCTACAAACCTGCAGGCCCAGCTAAGAACCACCAACCTCTACTTTCGTACTTGGTCTAAGGATGTAGGTGCCTCGAATCCCCATTTCACAGGTGAACGAAAGGGTTCACAGGAGTCAGGACACACCCGATGTCATGCCGTGAGGTGTGGCAGAGGCCACACTGGACCTGGGGTCTCCTTCCCCTAAAGCTGGGGCTCTTCCACCACCTGCCTGCTGGCCCCATATTACTCCAACAGCCCAGTGGAGAAGGCCCGAGGTGCTACACCAGGCAAACAACTTCGGGAAGGCTCAAAGGCCCTGGTCCATCGGCTCTGGGCGGCAGAGCAGCACAGCGCAAAGACACAAGCTCTGGACGTGAGCTGACAGGACGCTCTCCCCTTCCTGTGTGACCTTGGGCATATAACCCCTCAGAGTCCCCGGTTTCCTCATCTGTTAAAGAGTGAATAAAATCTGTCCCATGGAGTTGTCACCAACATTAAATAAAACACATTATCTGGACCACTGGAGGCACCCTGTCACCCCACTTCCTGGGAATCTCTGGGTCTGACCCTAAAAGGGTCACAGAGGCCTCCTCACAACCCTCTGGGCAGCAGCAAAGAGATCCTCCCTCCTCGCTCCCTAAGAGCCCTGGGTGACAGGCTAGTGGTCAAGTGCGCCAAGAACTCAAGAGGCAAGAGAACGCCACCAACAGACCCACTGGCATCACCCTGACTTGCAGCGGGCTCTAGATAAATCCCTTATCAAAGTACGGCTGGGCAGAGAAGAACAGATTCTGCTGCCAGTCAGCCTGGGTTCAAATCTGCACTTTGCAGCTACGTGACCTGGACACGGCGAGAAGTCAGTGAGCAGTAGATGGGAAGCCTTTAGAAAGTGCCCCCCACACAGAAACGTGCTCTTCGCATGCTAGCTCTCGTTGTTGTTGTGTTTGCGGTTACTCTGGTAGCCCGGGCTGGCAAAGCTGTGAGCGATGGCGCTCCCTCGCTATGGGGGAGAAGGCTGGGGACAAAGGCAGCGTGCACACTGGAGAACAGCCTGTCCCGCTGGCCAAGAACACACAGCCCTGGGCTCACGGCCTTGGGCTCCCTGGCTGTTCCAGATCAGAAAGCCACGGGGCCCGCGTGCATGCCCGTCTGCCAAGACTTGTCAAAGACTGCCCAGCCACCCAGGGTGCTGGGAAGCAAGGGCCTCCCCAGGCCAGCCCCCTCCTGCCTTCCCTCTCAGTGGCAGGGAAAACACAAAAACACAGTTTCCAAATGCTCACTTCCTGTCATCTTTCTTCCTTTTCTGAGAAACTCCGGCCTGGATGCAGAAGCCCCACTGGTGGACCCTGGGCCCCCGAAAGCCAATCTACTCCTCAGCATCCAGTCTGTGTCAGACCACCATCAGAAGTCGAGGGCAGGGGCAGGGCAGCCTCACACACTGGCATCAGGGGTGAGGGCTGGCTTCCGTGCCTCCTGAGGCGCTGCCCCCCTCAAACCTGGACCACTCCCCTGGCTTCCTGCATGGTCTACACAACCCTGGGCCACCTTGCCCCAGCCCTCTCCAAGCTCACTGACCACCATCTCCCCCTTGATGTCTCTGCCTGAGCCACATGGACCTTCTTACAGTCAGTCCCACTAACTCACATCCCATCTCTAGACCTCTGACTAGCTGCTCCCACTGCCCGGCAGGCCTCCCGACCTGAGTCAACAGCACAGCTCTCCGACAGCCCAGCTTAAGAAACTCCTCTTCCTGCGTCGCTGCCTGTCTTGCTCGCTGGCTTGCTTTTTCCTCACTCCTCCCTACCTGACAACAGAGTAGAGATTTATTGTCTGATTCCCCCATTAGAATGTACCTTCCAGGAGGACAAGGGTTTTTCTCTACCTTTAAAAAGCTTTTTAGGGGCCCCTGGGTGGCTCAGTTGGTTAAGCGTCTGCCTTCAGCTCAGCTCATGATCTCAGACTCCTGGGATCGAGTCCTGCATCAGGCTCCATGCTCAGCCGGGAGCCTGCTTCTTCCTCTGCCTCCCACTCCCGCTCATGCTCTCTCTAATAAATAAATAAAAATCTTTAAAAAAAAGTTTTAAAATCAATTTTATCCCCAGCACCTGGAATAGCACTTGGCCTACAGAAGGCACTCAACAAATACAGAACAAATGGATAAATGAATCTGGCCTTTTAGACATTAAACCCAGGAAGGGCAATTTTGAACCAATGCTGAATAAAATCTCTCGGATAAAAATCAATATGTCTTCCAATGCTAAGTTTCTCATTGGCAGGTAAAAGCAAACACTGGTGCCTACCTAAATGCCAACTCAAGATGCTGACCTGCGAGTGAACCTCATGAGAATTTTGGTCAAGTGTTAATGCCCCCAAATGCTCAAACCACCAGGTAAAATATGTTGGGGAACAGGTGTCCACACCTCAAAAATACCTCTCCATAGATTACTTATTAATGACAAAGGGACCAGGTGACCAGAGTTAACATCACTCCAAATGGGACACACCGACATCAAATGCCTCTGGAGGGATGTGCCATGCTACTCTAGCCAAAAATGCGTGCTCTGAATCTAATCACAAGGAAGTGTCAGCCAGCCCCAATCCAGGGACATTCTATACAAGCGGCCTTACAACCCTCCAAAAGGGTCAAAGTCAGAGAAAACAAAGACAGAAGGACTGCTCTGCATTAAAGGACGCTATAGACTGGACTGGATCCTGGACGAGGGAGGGGAGTCGTGCTGGAAAGATGGTATCGGAACAATAACGGTCTTGACATTACAAACTAGCTTTGTATAAATGTGAAATTTCCGAAAATTGATCACTTTACTCTGGTTCCTAGGAAACACACACTGCAGCGCTTTGCAAGGAAGGGTATGATGTCTGCAACTTACTTTTCAGTAATAACAGTAGTAACGAAATATTATATGTATATGTGGAGAGAGAAAAGGCAAATGTGGCAAAATGTTAACAGTAGGGCTTTTTTTTTTTTTTTTTAAGATTTTATCTATTTATTTGTCAGAAAGAGAGTGCGCAAACAAGCACAAGCAGGGGGAGCTGCAGGCAGAGGGAGAAGCAGATTCCCCACTGGGCAAGGAGCCCAGGACCCTGGGATCATGACCCGAACTGAAGGCAGACGCTTAACCGACTGAGCCACCCAGGCGTTCGAACTATAAGGCTTTTAGGAGGGAGTTCTTTGTACCATTCTTACAACTTTTCTGTAGGGTTGAAAAATTTTTTTCAAAATAAAGTTAAAAAAAAAAAGGGTGTTGATACCCTCCGGACCCTCAGAGCTAACCGCCGACAGATATACCAGGCACTGTACTAAGCCCTATGCGTATATTAACTCATTCAGTCCCTACGACCAATGTGAGGTGGATATTATTACAATCCCCGTTTCACAAAGAAAGAACCTGTGGCGCCCTCGTTCCCATAGCTCCGTCTGGCTCAGGACCAGGTGCCAACCCCGTGGGTCAGCCGATGAGGCTTGACGACCTTCCTGGTGCCCTCTGCTGACCTCCACTCAGCAAACTGACTTAAGCGGGCCACCCATCCAAGGTGAGCAGGATCTGGCACCTTCCCCACCCAATTTTTCCCTGTGGCTAGAGAAACAGCAAGGAACACCCCACTCCTGCCCTCCTATGGTATTCTTAAAACACACACACACAACAAAAACAGCTTGGAACAATGTCAAACCTTTCAAAAATCCATCTCTCATCATATTCACAATACGATACAGCTGAACTTTGAATGGCACGGGTTTGAACTGCATGGGTTCACTTACACAGAGGTTTGTCGATAAAAATACAATAAGGTACTGGCCTAATGTAAGTGTATATTGTCTTCGTTATGATTTTCTTAATAACACTGTCTTCTGTCCAGCTTATTTCATTGTAAGAATACGGGAGAGGATACATACAACGTACAAACTACGTGTTAATCAATGGCTCATGCCACCAGCAAGGCTTCCAGTCAACAGGAAGCTATCAAGTTTTAGGGGAGTTGAAAGTTATGTGTGGATTTTCAACTCCATGAGGGGTTAAGTTTGGGGAGAGTAGTACAGTTCTGGGGGAGTTTTAGCGGAGAGTTAATTTAGGGGGGAGTGGATTTTCAACGGCATGGGGGATCAGCACCCCTCACCCCGGCACTGCTCAAGGGACAATTATACATTAAAAGGACTTCCCTGATCCTCCTTATAAAGACTCCCCGCCTCTCATGCTTTTTTAAGCTTTTTTACTTTTAATTCAAGGAGGGCTGGTGCATAGGTTAGGGTCATGTGAAGTTTGGTTTTAAGCTTCCTGCTCTTCCCCACACACCACTTTCAATTCTTCTTGCCATTTCTTTGCTTGTGTACTTCCACGCTTCTCAATTACACATATTTTTGTTGTTGTTGTTCCCCCTTTTCACTTTTACTATTACTTATTAACTTCCCATTATGGAAGATAAGGATTTAGCTTTTTTACCAGCATGTCCACACACGCGTGTGCGCACATACTCCCCCCAACCCGGTCCTCACAAAACAACTATATTACAATTGTGGATAAGTCCGTATTCAACGTCAACACTACAGTGATGATTTACACGCTGTGCACCACTGAATACTAGGACTGTTTTTCCTTTTTAGCACAATATACGGAGTTAGCAGTTAGTCTTTTATTTGCTCACTTTTCTGTGAACTTGTCACTAATTCCATCCACTTTTTGTTTATATAAATCTCCTTTTAATGTTAAAACTAAGGAGGAACACAAGCAACGTATCCTCCCGGAGCCCCTGACTCGCTCCAACAGGTGCTGTGCGGAGCTGTGCCCTGGGACCTCCGTGCACCACCATCCTGGGGCTGCCTCCCCTACTTTGCTTCCTGGGTCCACTGTCTCGCTCTTTCCTGTCTGCATCTTTATTTACTAAAGCAGTGGTTCTCAAACTTCACGGTACATCAGAACCACCTTTTTAAGAAGTTCCATGTGTAGCGGCTGCCGCTGGTCCTGGTCCCGGGACCACACATCGAGGCAAGCTAAAGCAGAAAGTCAAGTTGCTTCCAGAGCTAGGGTACAAGGGAGAAAAATTTAGAGACCTAGAACACCTGAAAATGTCTTTATTCTACCGTCATATGTAATTAAGAGCTTGGTAAAAGAATTCTACGATGGAAAGCGATGACCCTCAAAATCTGAAAGCTCCATGATCTTCTAGATTGTGATGCTGCTGATGAGAAGCCTGAGGTCATTCTGATCCGCAGTCCTTTGTACTGACCTGTTTTCTTGTTGTCCTCAATGTCCCAATCAACTTGATGGGTCCTGGAGTGGTTTCTACTTATCCCTTGAACTGGGTTAACTGTTGAGCCCTTTCAATCTCAAAAATCACGTTCTTCAGTCCTGGGAAACAATCTTATTTCTTTGGTCATTTTCTTCCCTACTTCCCCCCACCTCGCCCCTGTCTTTCTGGAACACCTACTGGGACATCCATCTTCTACTTCCACTTTTCTTTTCTCTCCTCATGTTCTGCTGGCTGCTCTGCTTTTGAGTAAGTTTTCTTCAACTTCTTCTTCTCTTCTATGAAAGTTTTCATTTCTGCTACATATTTAATTTCTAAGAGCTGTTAGAAAATTCCTCATGGACAGCATCTTACTCTTATGCATCTAATAGACCATGGTCTGTCTTGGACATTAATGGCAGTTTTTGCACATTTCCTCTCCCTGCATGGTTTTTGTTTCTTCCTAGTTCTTTTCTTTTCTTTCCTTTCTTTATCAATAGACAGGGCACTTTACTCAAGTCTGGTCACCTTGCCTGTCCACTCACTCATATTTGAGGGCAGAGCATGAAAAAGCCGATGGGAAATTCTGTGGACATAGATGTGTTCACCTGGAGCTTCATTTTAGGATGATCGGGCTATGCCCTTGCATGACAGAACCCCCAAGAGTTCGTCTTCTCTCTCGAGCTGGTCAGATTCTCCACGCATGACTCTCCCAGTATCATACATGGAGGTGTAAGTCTGGCTGACAGCATCCTGAGAGACAAGGAGGAGAAGCAGCTGGCGGGAGAGGGCACGGGGTGATCTACCACTGACTACGTAAACTTCCACTTAACCCTCCACTTTTCAGTACCCTGAGCCCCCCTCCGCCGCACCTAGAATCTCTAGACCCTGTTTGAACCTCTCCAGAGGCTGGATCTCTAAGAGCAGCAGCGACCAGTTGTGTGCAGTGGGACAGGATTTATGGGACCTGCCAGCTCAGGTTCCCTCCCGCACATCCGCTGGGTCTGTCACTCCTCCCCCGGTCATTTCCTAGGCTTGTCTCCTCTTCCTTCTCTAGTCTCAACGGCATAATTTTTTGTAAGGTAATTCCTTTAATGTCATTTTTAGTGAGGGTTTTAGAGGAAGTGGATGGGCAAAATGCCCCCTTTTAACTGGAAGCCCATGTCCCTCTCCTTCTGTCTCCCTTATAATGCTTTATTTTAAAAAAAATGTATTATCAAGGGCGTGCCGGGGTGGCTTAGTTGGTTAAGTGTCTGACTTCAGCTCAGGTCATGATCTCAAGGTCCTGGGGTTAAGCCCCAGTGGGAAGCCTGCTTCTCCCTCTCTCTCTCTCCCCCAGCTTGTGCTCTCTCTCAAGTAGATAAATAAAATCTTTTTTTTATAAAGATTTTATTTATTTATTTGAAAGAGAGAGACTGAGTGAGCAGGAGAGAGCATGAGCAGGGGAAGGGGGAGGAGCAGACTCCCCTGCCGAGCAGGGTGCCTGACACAGGGCTCAATCCCAGGACCCCGGCATCATGACCCAAGCCGAAGGCAGTCGCTTAACCAACTGAGCCACCGAGGTGCCCCTCAAGTAGATAAATACAATGTTAACAAAAAAAAAAAAAAAAAGGAGAAAGAAAAAATGTCTTATTGAAGTACAGTTGCCATACAATGCTGTATTGGTTTCAGGTGTACAATATATCGATTTGACAATTCTATATATTACTTAACACTCCCCAAGATAAGTGTAGTCACCATCTGTCACCATACCACCATCTGTCACCACAAATACTGGGTATTTATCCAAAGAAAACGAAAACACTAATTCAAGAAGACCTATGCACCCCTATGTTTACGGCAGCATTATTTACAAAAGCCAAGAGAAGGAAGCAGCCCAAGTGTCCACCGACTGATGAATGGATAAGGAAGATGTGGTATGTATATACAATGGAGTAGTACTCAGTCAGCAAAAAGAGCGAGATCTCGCCACTTGTGACAACACCTAGGGACCTAGAGGTTATTGTGCTACGTGAAATAAGTCAGTCACAGGAAGACAAATATTATATGATTTCATTTATATGTGGAATCTAAAACACAAAACCAACAACCAAAAAAACCAGAAGTTTATTCCAGTTATAAAATAAATAAGTCACGGAAAGGAAAGATACAGCACAGGGAGCATAGTTAGTAATACTGTAATAATGTTGCATAACCCTTTCTTTTTCCTCTAACCTGTTTATTGCCACTTGACCTATTTGTTTCTTTATGGTTCATCTCCTCCAACTGGACGTAAGCTCCTTGAGAGCAGAGCCTTTGTTTTATATACTGTGTGTGCAATGCTTAAAACAGCCCGACACATACTAGGCCCTAACCATACGGTTACAGAACAGAATATATATTATGCCACTTTATTTTTCAAAGAGCACGTGCACGTGCACAACTGCATACACATGAGAATGCACAGAAAAAAGTCTCAAATTCAGGACATATTCCAAGATGTTGAAAGGTTATCTCTGGGTGGTGGCGTTATATATAATTGTAACCTTCTAAATTAATTTTGGGGGGACATTTATTACATTTTCCAAAACAAACGTGGATCACTTACGTAACAAATATATCAAAAGCCGAAAAATAAGCCGCTCCTTAAATAAGCCCCAGAGAGGTTAAGTAATTTGCCCAAGGCCACACAGCCAGTAAGGGGTGGAGCTGAGATCTAACCCGGTCTGGCTCCTCTATGCAACACTGCTTTCCCCATGCCACAGGGCCGTTCTTTCAGACCTTCCCCTAAGAAACCTGTACTACCGCCGGCCGGGTTCTCCAAATGCAGCCTGATCAGACAGGAGAAACATCATTAGTTCCAACCCTTCCCAAAGACACGTAAACAGCTGTCAGCAAACCCAAAGGGCAAAATAAGGTGCCAGAGAGATTGGGGCGGCAGACTGGGAGGTCTGGGGGTACCTCAGAGCGTGCAGAGACCCCATGACAGCGCTGCGCTCTGCCGTGCCTCCTGGGGAGGGGGGGGACAGAGGCACACATCCCTCAGCTCTGGGGGCACACTGAGGTACTCATCACCAGGGTACACTGCAGCCAGATGCTGGGCTAGAACAGGCTCTGGTGGGGCACACACAGGGACGGAAGACGATCCCGCTTACAATTAAGGGACAACAGCTGTTTCAACTTATGTGTGCTGTAGCGTCCCCCACTGCTCCCCACCAAAGATGCCAGTGCTGGCTCTCGGGGAAGGACGCCTGTGGTGGGGTCCGAGGAGACCTAGGTGGTGGTCTTGCAGCCCTTGTGGGGCTTGGGGCCGCAGGGATGTTTTGGCCACAGGGGTGTTTTGGCTGTAGGAACGGTCACACCAATGCATTCCAGATGAACAGTGGCCCTATACACAGATTCCTTCTCTTTGCAGCTTAGGCGGGCGGCCTGGCATGCCCACAGCTAGGACAGCTCCATTCTGCCTCATAAGACCCTTAAGAGTCTCCTGAAAGGCTTTCTCCAAGAAATACACTCACCCCCTGTCCTCCACCTGGACACGAGAGCCCAACTGCTTTCAGAGGTGGAGGCAGGGCTATGTAGAGGAAAGAGCAGCTGCCTTTCTTGCTCTCTGCCAAAGCTGGCTTAGCCAAATCCCCAGGAAAATGCTGCTGCACATGAAACATGAAAATGCAAACCACAGACAGTCTGCTCTCCTTCCCATACACATGTTCAAACAAGACTGCTTTCCAGCCGTTACTGATGACTTCTACACGATGAGGTAATTTCTATGGCTCAGTCTGTGGCTTTTGCTCTCCTTTCATTATGATGAGCCAGTTTCAACTTATTTGACCCAGATGTGCGGGCTCAGGAGAGCCGGGGAGAAGCAACAGCAAAGCATGATCTGCGTGTGAAGCCCACCCCACCTCCCTTCCACAAGGGCCAAGCAGAGCCACCCAAGTGATGGGGCAGATGACCGAGGCTGGCAGGGCGCTCCATCAAAGGACCGGGACAGAAGGGCTGGCAAGGGGGAGGGGCTGCAGGGTCCCCTGGGGACTTGCAATCTCTTCCCTCCTCTTGGGGAGCTCCCCTGACGAGGTGACCCTCTCCTCAGCCCAGCCTCACAGTGGCCAGAGAGCAGGCCGGAGGCTGGAGAGGAGGCGGTCCGTGTCCTGCACTGCAGGGATGCTGCAAGTACTCAAGGGGAGGCCTGAAGAGACTTCCAGATCAAAAATAAACAGGGATGAAGGGTGTGGTCAGGATCCTACTGGAAGCTTTGGCTGCTCCACAGCAAACCTTCAAACCACTAATTACCTGTCTCCATGACAGCTCAGAGATGCTATTAGAGGCAGAGGAGAGGCAGCTGCTGATTTTAGCCAGGCCCTGGATCTGACAGGCTCCTTCCCTCCTCCTCAGGTCTCCGAGGCCCGGGAGGGAGAGGAGGGGCGTACGGCAGGACCCGACGGCCCACAAGCAAATTCGGCAACTCTGGATGCTGCTCCAGGGCTGCCTGGGGTAGCCTTTGGTTACGTGGTATCAGAGGTGGTCCGTTAGGAATGGGAAATGCTGCTGGATAATGGCTGTGCAGCTTACAGCACTCCACAAAGTTCCACTTGAACAGGACTGAGAACTGGTACCGAATGAGGTAACGGAGCCATGCACTGACAGTCCTGCCCTTAGGGCTGAGAGACCCCCACATCCCCACACACGGGAAGAAGCTATTCTGGGGTTAAGCAGACCAGTCTACAAAAGCTATTGGACCGAACACTCAGGAGTTCCAAAACATGGCGCCTCTCTCAACTTCCTGCCTAAAGGCATTTCCTTATTCACTCAGAGAGGAGCACAGGGACCGGGTCCCAGCACAACATCCATGGTCACTGCCATATTGTGTGCGCTGGTCGGAAGGGGGCAGAAGATCAAAGGCACAGGGTATATCCCCCACTGAGAGGGGCCCAGGACTACCAGAATTTCAGGTTATCACTCACTAAGAAGTCTGGATAAGAAGAGGACAAGAGAACCAGGCTGCCACAGGCTGGCAGCCACAGTCGGAGCCAAGCAATGAAGTGGAACCAGCTATCCTGTGGGAAATCCGCCTTCGCCCACTGGTCCTGAGTAAGCTGACTTTTCTGCTGACTTGAGCCTCAAGACTGCCACAGAATCTTGGGACCTTGCCCCAACTGGGAGAGAGAGAGAGAACGAGAACACCGGTCTTGTGGCGGTGACTACATCTCAGTAGCTCAGGACCTACTCACTTCTCGCTTCTGAATCAGTGACTTCTCCCGGCTTCGTGGCAGCCGTGAGTCTAAATGGAGAACTGAACAGAGGGCCTCTGCTCTCAGCTGGAGAGAGGCGATGGGGACACAGGAGGCAGTGTGCAAGGGGTCCCTGAGCTGAGGTGGCAGGGGAAGGAGAGCATGAGCCAATCAGACTGCCAAGAGAAAGGAAGAACCCAGATTCTGGGTAAAGAATTTTACCCAGGCGTTAGGGGCCTTTCAATCTTGAAATGTCTGCTTGTTGTTACTCTACCGTTTCTCCAAGTCCCAGAAGGTGCTTGGCTCCCTGGTGTCAGGAGCTCCGAAGCACCCAGGAAGAAAAGTAGACAGAAATCGGCCATCTTGGGACACCTGGGTGGCTCAGTCAGTTGAGCGTCTGCCTTTGGCTCAGGTCATGATCCCAGGGTCCTGGGATCGAGTCCCGTATGGGGGGGTCCCTGCTCAGTGGGGAGTCTGCTTCTCCCTCTCCTCCCCGCCCGTACTCTCTGTTGTTATCTCTCTCTCTCTCTCTCTCTCTCAAATAAGTAAAATCTTAAAAAAAAAAAAAAAAAAAAAAGGAAGGAAATCTGCCATCTTTAGGTGGCCTCAAGTGATGAAACCAAAGAAGTAGGTTCCCGTGGGTTCACTCACCTTTTCCCCGGCTCCATTTCAAAGCCCAGCTAATGTCAGGAGCAGCCGCCTCCACAGACTCTAACCCACCCGCTCCCAGTGTGCACCCCTCCACAGCTTCTGCCCTCCATTAGCATCTCCCAGGTGCAGCTCCGTAGACAGACGTAATTCACCAGTTTGGGGCCCACGTATCTTGGGGGTACGCAGTCTTGCTGATGAACTAACAAGCCCCGCAAAACAAGGGTCATTCAGGCTGTGAAGGAAAGAGGCAGAGGCACCAATCCAGGATAATCTGATCATCTGCTTCTTTGTTTTCTTTGGTGATGAGGTTAACATCCTAAGAAATATCTATCCAAACATCACATGAATAAATTCTCAAATAATTCAGAAGTCTAATCCCCACACTTTTCATTGAAATAACACTAACAATATTTGGGTGTTTACTATCCCAGTCTTTAGTGAGTTTATATATATATGAACATAGCTACATAACGTTTTTTAAAAAAATATTTTATTTATTTAAGAAAGAGAGAGAGATCACAAAGAGGGGGGAGGGGCAGAGGGAGAAACGGGCTCCCCACCGAGCAGGGAGCCCGACATGGAGCTCAATCCCAGGACCCTACGATTATGACTTGAGCTGAAGCTTAGACACTTAACTGACTGAACCACCCAGGCACCCCAAGGTCTTTTTTTTAAGCACAAATGGGCTGATCCTTTATGTGACCTCTGGCGTGACAGTACATACCTAGCTGGCTCCAAGTACCCAGGTACAGAGGAAGGGAAGCGAAGCTGTAAGTTGGGATCAACTGAAGGACATCTAGAACCAACTGGTTCCATCCAATGCCATACCCTCATCCCAGGGATAGGCACTTAATGCCAGATGAAAACAGGGGGGCCGTCCTCCAAAGACAGAAAACCATGGACTAGAGTAGCGGTAGGCAAGCTTTTCTGGAAAAAGCTCGTGTGACAGTAAATATTTTAGGTGTTGTAGGTCATGCTGTCTCTTTCATATTCGTCTTAGCTTTTTCTGTTTTTTAAAAACAACCCGTTAAAAAGGTAAAAACCATTCTTGTCTCACAGCCATACAAAAAGAAGCAGCCCACAAGCTATAGTGGATAAGAGAGCGTGAGGGGTCCAGCGTGGGTGTTGGTGCCTCCAGTGTGCCAATCAAACAGCGCCAACAAGGCCCACTCACCATCCACACAGCACTGGGCTGGCTACTCATCCAGGAGGACTGCTGTGGAAATAGACCTACCAGTGGGTGGGGGACAAAGCCCACATCAGCTCACTAGACCATGAGCCCACTTCTTCATTTTTAAACACATATGAGCTAACATTCACCAGACGTTAAGAGAAAACCAGCAGCCTGAAAAAGAATGACCAAAATAAACAACCAGAACCAGATTCCAGAGGAAATGAGATCATGGAAGGGTCAGGAGATAATTTTTTAAATAATTCTAATTAGTGTGTCAGAGAAAGTCAATTTGGACCCTGTAAAGCAAGAGCAAGATGCTAAGAAAATGAAACAGAGCATCAGTGGGAAGAAAATTAAAAATATGATTGCCAAATTAAAACCTTCACTAGAAAGGTCTGGAAAATAAAGTTACAACGATCTACTGGACTGTAAAAAGAAAAGACATAAATGGGAAAAGTAGGAGAACAGAAGCAATACACAGGATCACTCTAGGAGACTAATGCCTAATAGGGTTTCCAGTAAGAGGAAATAAAGGAAACAGAGGGAAGGAAATTATCAAAGAAATAACAGAAAAAATGTACAGAGCGGAAGAATGACATAAGACTTTAAATCAAAGGGTCCAAAAGTACCGAGTACAATGAATGAAAAAAAAAATCGAACCTTGACACAGCCTTACAATATTTCAGTACATCTAAGATAAAAAGCATACCAAGATAAGCTTCCAGAGAAGGAAACTAATAAAGCAAAAAAAAAAAAAAAAAAAGAATGAAAATGAAAAACCAAGTTAACTGTAAGAAAATGAAAATTAAACCGTCATCGGATGTCTTGTTAACAACAATGGATGCCTGAAGTCAACAGATCAGTGCCTTTAATGTTTTGAGGGAAAGAAATTTAAATTCTGTATTCATTCAAACCATCAATCAAAAGTGAGGGCAAAATAAAGGGTTCAAGGTTTACCTTTCATGTGTTCTTTCTGAGGAAGTACTAAAGACTGTGCTTCAGCGAAGTCAGAGACTAAAACAAGAGAGACATCGAATCCAGAGAACAGTGGATCTAACCCCGAAAAGCTGTGACAGAAAGTCTCAAGTTGAGAGCCATACAGCATGCCTAAAGAATCAGCTGTCCAGATTGGAGCAGCAGGAAAGAGTGTTCTGGAAACAGTATTTCCAGGAAGGAAGGACTTATCATGTAATGAATTATCAAGCTAAGTGGCTGGATAATTTCAAAAACAGAGTAAAGGCTCAGGATTCTTTCAGTCACAATTTTAAAAAAAGAGGCAACTAGAAACTTTATGAAAAAGGAAAAACAAAATAATGGTTCAAGTATGAAGTGAGCTAAAAAGCAGCATGATTTGGAGGAACTGATGGGATGTGAGAACAGAGCATGCATTTGACATCAGAGGCATCCTCCTTCCAGGGACATGGGGGCCTCAAGCACTGGGCAGGTGGGAGAGGAACTAGAACCCAGCACTCTGCCTGAGTGTGCAGTGCACATTACTCTGGCCACCATAATGTAAATGCTGTTTACTGGTGGGCAGCTCAGAATCTACATACAGACAAAGCACACAAGACCTGATTACAATCATGCAACGGAACATACCATAACAATGTGAAACACAAGCACGGCTGACAGAGAAGTTGGGAGACAGCAAAACAAGAAAAGGCTAGAGGCACGGACAGATATTCTTAACTGACAGAGTGTCAAACCCAAGGAGAGGGATCAAGGGCTAAAGGTTTCATTGTATTTAGGATTCCAAAGGCAATTTTTAAAAACCCTAAAAATAATAACATAAACATAAAAAATTGGAAGGAGAGGGGAGGGAGGGTGAGAAAGGTATAAAGGAGCTAAACCTTTCTATCTCCACTGTGGGGGACCAAGAAGGTCAAAATGTGACAAATCAAGGAGTTGCATTATCTTATTTTTCAGTTAAAGGTCTAGAGTAAACTACCAGAAGCACTAACCCCAGAAATTCTCTTCATGGTAGTTGCTTCTGGAAAGCAGGACCAGGGTGGAGCAGAGTGGTACAAAAGCCTGTTCCTGGCCATGTATATAAGCCTTTCAGTACTATTTGATGACTTGACCATGTGACTGTATGACTTTGATGAATGGCCTAGCTCTACCACAGAGAGACCTATTCAGTAGGTCCAGATTCTGTATTCGAGAAAGCTCCGTAAGCATTTGTGATGAATAGTTCTAGTTAAAAATCACATTACTAAATAAACCCCTAGAGTTCCATTCAAATCTGAGATACTGTGGTTCCATGCTCTCATAGGATACCAAAGCCCACTGAGGTGGGCTAGCCAGCGATCTGATTCCTCATTTTTCATTGAGAGAAACTGAGTTTCAGAGCAATTCCATAACTTGCCCTGGTGTCACCCACCGGCCGCAAGCCTGGGGTGTTTCTCATGTTAGACGATGGGGCTCTTTCAACATCCCGCCCAGGACCTAACATTTCTGGCAAGTATTTTCCTGTTGGTCACTGTTCAGAGAACTCCTGTCCTTCAGCTCAGCTGCAGTGGGAGGCCTGCAGAGGATACGCACAGGGGATGGGGTGATGGGCCCGTGCCAGTATGTGCTGGAGTGGAGCCCACAGGCCTGGTACCGAGCCTTCTCCTCCAGTAGCTGGAGGACCTCCCCACACTGCCGTATTCTGCCAGGGCTGGCCCCAGCACAGCACAGGCTCCCTTGTCCACCAGAGAGAAAAGAATCAGGCCCCACCTCTTCTCTGCACCAGAAAAAAGGTGGTATGTAGAAATACAAGTCTGCTAATGCCCAAAACCCAGAGGAAGAAGGCCTTCATCAAACACTTTCGGCCACAGTGACTGGAAACCAAATTTGAGAATGAAGGCCGGACCCTACAAATTAGTGGGGGAATATTTTTAGGTCTTCTAAGGACGTCCTGGTTTTTCTTAACTTTTTTTGTTTGTTGTTGTTGGTTTTTTTCTTAACTTTTAATTGGGCAGTACACTGTACAATATAAAATGTGTATGAATACACATGTATACATATTTTTATATATACACACATATATACATAAATATAAAATGGGTACTGTTTAAAGACCTAAAATAAAAGAACACCCATGCGTGGAGCGTGGAGCCCGAGACACACAGAATTACCGGAACTAGGGACGTCTTCTCTGCCCTGCCCCTACAGGGATAATCGCTTTGCTGAATAAGGCATTCATCATTTCTTTGTTTGTCTTATTATTATTTATGCATGCATCCCTAAGAAGTATATTGTTTAGTTTGCTTGTTTTTCAACTTAATCTAATTGGAACCACACTGTGTGTTCCGTGTCTTGCTTCTCTTGCTCTACGTGGTCAGGTTCTTGTGCGTGGCTGCGGTTCATTCCTTGTCACTGCCCGGAAGCCGGCCAGTGCGGAAAACACCTTCATTTACTTATCTACTCTATTGTTAGTTGCTATCTAGACTGTTCTAGTGTTTTCTATCGTGAACAATGCTACCAGAGGAAACTCTTACCGGAATGGCTAGTTCTTAAAATGCCCCAGGGGTGCCTGGGTGGCTCAGTTGTTAAGCTTCTGCCTTTGGCTCAGGGCGTGATCTGGGATCGAGCCCCGCATGGGGCTCCATGCTCTGCTGGGAGCCTGCTTCTTCCTCTCCCACTCCCCCTGCTTGTGTTCCCTCTCTCGCTGTCTCTCTGTCAAATAAATAAAATCTTTAAAAAAATAAATAAATAAAAATAAAATGCTCCTTCCAAACAAGCCTTCACTCTGGACATCAGGGGTCCTGGTCTTGCCTCTGCAAAGAGCCCAGGGAGGAAAACAGTGCCTGTAGCTGAAGTATCTGGGGTTCTCTGCAACCAAAAAAGATGCGATTCCCAGGTTCCCTCGACTCCCTGCCCTGACCTCACTCACACACAGACGCCTTCTCCTCCTCTGAACCTGAGATTCCACACCCCTGCTCTACACTGGGGAAAACAATTGTCCTTTTTAGACAGGGTCTGGATTTCTGAGTCACACCCCTCTCTCTACTATTCCCCCCCCCCTCCAGGTAAGAGAACAGAGATCTTAATGAAAGGGCTCCATTGATGGGCCACGGGCGTGAGAGCGTGAGAGCTGAAGAAGCAGATGATCCAGGCTCTGCTCTGCATGGACGGACGGGGCAGCACTGACGAGCCAGCCATCTGGCCGACTCGGCCCTCACGTTTGCCACATGGCCACAGCGGGGACGAAAGGAAACCTGCCCGTGGTCAGGGCCAGGCATTTTCCCATGTTATCTATACTGTTCCATTTAAGGCTCATGCAATCTTAAAGGGAGAAACCCAATAATAGAAAATGATTAACACTTACCAAATATATATCATATGCCAGTCACTGTGCTAAGTGTTTTATATGTCTTATTTCCATGGTCATAACCCATGACAGTGATGATGAAAGTAATTTAGGAAGTTAAGACCAGCATTTACAAGGAACAGACAAGACTGGAATTAAGATGAAAATACTAGCGAGTGTCCGGTAAAGTAAGGGTAAGTATTGTTTTGTGAACCTTTTGTTTCTCTTATATCCACGTGTGTTTATTCACAAGTACTGGGTCACAATGTAAGATGTAGCCCTCACTGTGGGCAGAGGCTAAAACGTTTTCTTTCTTCCTTTTTTTTTTTTTTAAGGGGTGGAGAGGAAGAGGGAGAGAGAATCTCAGCCGGACGTGGGGCTCAATCTCATGACCCTGAGATCATGACCTGAGCCGAAATCAAGAGCTGGATCCTTAAACGACTGAGCCACCCAGGCGCCCCTAAAACATTTCCTTATGTCATTTGTTTCATAACCATCCCAAGATATGTTCAGTTAGTAACCTAACAAGAACGTAACTGAAGCGACTTCCCCAACTACATCTGTGTCGCACACCACAGCCATCAACTGCCCCCTCAAGCTCCCAACAAAACAGCCCCTTTCTGTTCCTCTTTCCTCCTCCATGACACATGCTGTTCCCTCAGGCCTGAACATCCCCCACCTCCCTCGCCAGCTCTTTGCACAGCCGGTTCCTTTCCACCCCGTGGATCTCGGGTCTCGGCTCCCAGCCCGAGGAGCCCCTCTGTTGCTCACAGCCACTTAAACGCTTGTTTCCTCGTCTGCTGGCTGTCTCTGTCCCCCCACTACAACTCCAAGGACACGGCGAGTGTCTGATGCGCTCACCTAGCCCAGCACCAAACACACAGAAGGCACTTGGCCTCTGTTAAATGACTACAGAAAACGGACCGAGTCTTCACAGCTGGTGAAACGGCAAAGCCGGGATTCCAGCACAGATGACGTCTGATCGAGGCTTGCTCTTCACCTCTGCCCTACACTAAAACTCAGAAACGGCATGACACTGCCTCGGGCCGCTCCGCTAGTCAGTAAGTGTCAGCACTCGGACAGGATCCGAGCCTAACTCCGACGCCTGGGCGCGCTCTATCCAGTCAACAGGGTGGGGGGCCATGAGTGGCTTTAAGGGGCAGCCTCCTGTGGTCAGCTGAGAATCTGGGAGGGATAAAGAAGAATGCAAACCCTTCAGGCTGGAAGAGAAGAAGAAATGTGCCAACGAATGGAGAGATAGCAGAAGAAATCAGGAGAGTAGTCAGCTCAGAAACTGGGGGGCGGGGGGGGAGCATGGAGGGCTTCCCTCAGCAAGCAGTATTATGGGAAGGATGTCTGGAGGAATACCCAGAGATGGCAGAAAAACCCAAAATGGCTACTGTGCACGGGGTTTCGGGGGCCGAGGCTGTAGGAACCATGCTTTAAGGCCTCTCCAGGCAGTGCTAAGAGTTGGTGACTCGGACTCTGAGATTGGAGAGGTGGGGCCGGGCCCAGAAGACTCCGGCACACAGGCCAAAGGAGCCGGCCACAAGAATACTTTGGCAATGCCGCCACCTACTGGTTGTGGAACACTTGGCCCACAGGAAAAAACAGCCGAGTCAGTTTGGGGGTTCATTTTTCAGCAGCATTTAGTGAGCACCTACTATGGGCTGGGTTGCTGGGAAATGGGTCTGACATGGCTCCAAATTTCCAGGACCTCTGTTCCCTACATCCAGGCAATGACCAAACCCTGTTGAGTTTACTTCCCTCTTTCATAGTAACTGGTGGAGTGTTCCTCCCCAAACAAGACTGCAGGCAGAGCGGGTGTCTTATTCATCTCAATCTCCAGGACCCAGCATAGGGCCCCGCACACGAGGATAATCATAGCACCTATATCCAGTATGTGCTAAGTATTTTTAAAGTCATTAGTGTGTCTGAATCTCTCATTTTACCTAGAAGGTACCTAGGACCTCCAAAGAGAGATGTCAAGTAGGCGCTTTTTTCAGTGAGCCTGGAGTCCTTGGAGAGGTCAGGGATGGAGAAAGAAACAAGGCATCAACGCGCACAGATGGTATTTAAAGACCAGTACAAAGTCTGATGTGCATGTGACTTGCCTGGGGGTTTTGCTAAACACAGACACTAATTCTGACTTCAGAGCAGGGTCCGAGATTCGGCATGTTTAACAAGCTCTCAGGATGATAGCCATGTGGCTGGTCCACAGACCACACTTTGAGTGGGAAAAGAATCTGGAACGGGGGTTAATGAACTATGGCCAGAAGATGAGCTCCATGGCCTGTTTCTCTATATCCAGCAAGCGAAGAGTGGCATTTTCATTTCTAAAGCGGTTGTTAAAATTTAAAAAAAAAAAAAAAAGGAAGTAAGAATATGTGCAAGAGACCATTGATATGGCTCATAAAGCGTAAAGTATTTCCTCCCTGGTCCCTTACAGTAAAGTCTGCCAACGCTTGATCCAGACTATCATCCAGGGATAGGGTGTGTGAGAAAGAGAGGACGGCTGAGCCCTGAAACAAATTTTTATGACTTCCACCCACCGTGCCTAGTTTGGCAAGGGAAAATAAAAGTATAATGCACTGCACATATACTAATGCTCATGCAAAGACAGGGACCCCCAGAAACAATAAGCTCACATCTGAGGCTCCCAGGGGGTGGGGGGTGCTTGTGGGCAGTACTGGGGAAAAGGCAGGAAACGTTTGGGGTTCTGAGTGGGGAGAAAGACTTGTAGTAAGCAGGTAACTTCCTGCCTCTTTCAGTGCTTAGCTTAAAAAAAAGACAAAAATAGAAAGCCGGGGCAGTGGCCGCCACCACCACCCGTGTGCGGTATCACAGAAGTACTGGGAATAAAAGGAGAGGGCAAGGCTGTGAGCTCCACAGCATTTCTCTGGGCAGCAGAAGCTTCTGTATTTTGGCTGAGGGTGGGGAGCATGGACAGAGGGACCGGGGAAGGTAAAAGAAAGGGGTGGTGGCAGAGTGATGACCTCAGAGCCTATAGTTTGAGGGCTACCCCAAGTGGTGTTTGGCTACAGAGCCTTCTGTCCTGCTTCCGCCACCCCCTGTTGAGGGCTACATTTGCTTAAATGTCAGCGTGTGAGAAAGTAAATACAGCTGTCCATTTCCATCAACTCCAACCCCAATCGGGCTCGCTTTCAGTGGAGGACCAGGCTGCTTTTTGCCTTCCGTCGTGAAAGGTTTGCTTGTTCCACATCAAGTGTTCACATGTATTTCCAAAGGACAACAAATAATAGCACCCTTTCTTGCGGGTGCAGAAAACATTAAACCTATCAAAAGGGCTGTGGCAGGGTATCTGCAAAGCCAAATTATTCTTAAATGCCAGAGGAGAAACAAAAAGATACAAGGATATTACAACACTGCCATGTGCCACAAAGTCGATTCCAGAATTTCCTAGTTGGAGGGAACCTTCAAGGTCAACCGGTCTCCTTCATGCTTCCAACAAAGCTGCCTATTAAACCTAACCATCTAAAGGGAAAAAGCCCACATCATGCCTAGCCTTTGACACGGAAGCTAAAACAAAATAAAGGAAATAAATAAAATCAAATCTTCCTCTTCTTTCATTTTACATTTTATTTATTTGAGAGAGAGCTAGAGAGAGAGAGAGAGAGAGCACAGAAGGAAAGGGAGAAGCAGACTCCCTGCTGAGCAGAGAGCCCCATGCAGGGCTTGATCCCAGGACCCCAAGACCATGACCTGAGCTGAAAGGCAGACACCTGAGTCACCCAGGCGCCCCAAATTCTTCCTCTCCTTAATAAATAAAAAATCCTGGCAATCCAAAACAAATCTCTCCCTTTTAGCCCATGAATTCCTGCCCTTCCCAAGTCTATCCCCCTCGATCGCACTGTCTCCCTGACTAAAAGTGAGTTTCTTCAAGGAAATAACTGATCTTCGCAGCATCTCACACATCACTCATCCCACAGCAGCAGCGTGGTGGGCGAGTCCTCTGTCTACTGAAAGATCTTAGTTTTTCTGCCACCTACTAGCTGTGTGATCTTGGACAAGTCACTTAACCTTTCAAAACCTCAGTTCCCTGACCTGTAAAGTCCAGTCATAATGGGCTACCTCTGAGTACTATATATGATAATACATGTAAGATCCTTAGAATGGTGGCTAGCACAATAATAAGAATTTAGTAAGTGTTGACAATCATTATTATTCAGTTAGTAGATGAAATGTTTTATGGCATGAATCACACTCCCTTCCCAAAATATACTACACCAACCTCAGCACTGTTGACATTTTTTTGCTATGAAGTCCCATTCTCTGCTTTGTAGGATATTCAGGAACATCCCTGGCCTCTACCCTCTAGGTACTAGGAGCAACCCCTTCTCCCCAGTTCTGACAACCAAAACTGTCTTCAGAATTTGCCAGATGTCTCCTGGGGAGGCGGGGTGCAAAATCCCCTCCTGCTTCCATTGAGAACTACTGCACCAGAATATGCAAACCAGTCTTGCAGAGGAACCACCACACCCCCTAATTTCCCACCAACCCCCTCTCCCCACATGAAGCCACCTCAGCCACCACTTGCTCACCACTCAGCTGCCGTGGAGGAAACAGGTGATAGGTGCTGTAGATGTCATTGGAGAACTGCAACTGAAGCTCAGGGCTGCCCATCAGGAGCTGGGCCACCTGCTCCACCTGAAACGGTGTCTTCTCCAGGATCACAACGGCATCCTCTCCATCCCCATCCCCAGAGGCCTCATTCACCTGTAGGCAGAGACACCATCAGTGAGCCCAGCAGCAGAGGTAGAAGCTCTGGGACCTCCTGTTTCTTCTCCCAGAGCAGCCATCTCATTAACTCAAATCCTTGGGGCAGCACTCACATCTTTCTTTTGAAAGATGCAAAGCTTCTCCACTCTCTTCTATTTTAGGCTTGCAGGGCCTCTGTCAAATTCTCCTCACTGTACAGATGAAGAAACATGTCGGAGAGATTAAGTGACTTGCCCAGGGTCGTAGGAACAGTCAATGTGGAAATAGAAAGTTGAATCTGGGTATCCCAATTAACTCCTAGCTCACAAGTTCTCAAGGATAAAATCTTCAGCAGGTGTCTGTAGACGGAATACAGGTGGAGCTAAGAGAACTAGATGGAACCTTGCAAACAAAACAACAGACACAGAGGCATGGTAGCCTAGGCCAAGGTCCCCCTAATCCTCCCAAAATGAGAGCTCCTTCTAGGAGTTCTAAGAAACCCTAATACCTACCTGTGGCTGGGCCTCCTCACTAGTTCCCAGGATGGTCTCAGTCTCTCCTCAGTCCCTTCTATAGAGCTGAGCACATGGTATTAAAGCCAGCTGTACCTATGTGTCTACCAGAAGATACTCTGCATCCCTGAAAATCGGGGATGGTAACTTTCATCCCTACATCCCCAGCACATAGCTCAGTGCAGGAAATGTGCAACTGAATTAGCAATTTAATGAACTGTCTCCTCAGTTAGCGCTGTGATCTTGCACAGCAGTGATCCTATCTCCTACAGTCTCTATGTCTTTGAGTACACGATCCAGCAACATTTACTGGGTTCCAAACACCTTTGTATGTTAAATGAATACAAGATGAACGGTCCGGAGAATTCAACACGTGACTTTTAATCTGCAATACTCTCTACAAGTGTTAGTTCCTTTTAGGAAAGGAGGAGTTAGGCAAATTAACCCTACGTCTGTGGATTTCCTTGATTCTACGGGTAAACTTGTCTCCTGTACGCCCCCTCCCTCACGCAGTCTAGTGGTACACTCTTCCTCCCCCACAAGTAGTGCGATTGGTATTTTCCGGCCGAGCTCCGGTTTAAAAAAAAAAAAAAAAAAAAAAATCCGCCTCCAAGGCAGTGATTGGCTCACTGCGACCCATATCCCCGCCCAAGGCTGCCTAATGGTACCTTCCCATGGAGAAAAATGATTTTGTCCCTCGCAGACTCCCTCAGCACTTTTTTCACTCTAAAGCCGGAGAACGGTAAGCGCACAGGGACGGAGGTACCATTCCCAACGCCCTCTTCCTTTTCCTCTATGCCGGTGGCTTCCGCCTCTTCGGCGTCCAGTTCGCGCTTTCTCTTGCTGGGTTGAGGCGCTAGGTCCGCCATGCTGCCCGGCCAGAGCTGTGCGCTTGCGCCAACCTCAGCCGCGGCCCCGCCCCTCTGGCCCCGCCTCCGCTACGGCCCAGCGACTACAACTCCCGGCCTGCTCCTCGGAGGAGCCTCTGAGCGTAGGTGTCTGTGACTTGTTTGCGATGATAGTTTTTTTTTTTTTTTAAGATTTTATTTATTTATTCAACAGAGATAGAGACAGCCAGCGAGAGAGGGAACACAAGCAGGGGGAGTGGGGGAGGAGGAAGCACGCTCCTAGCGGAGGAGCCTGATGTGGGGCTTGATCCCATGAGGCCGGGATCACGCCCTGAGCTGAAGGCCGACGCCTAACCGCTGTGCCACCCAGGCGCCCCAACAATGAGAGTTTTTAATTCAGGCTGCTGCCCGTTGTCCCCTCGTGCTGGCCCGCCTGAGTTAAGGCTGGTACTGAGGGAAGAGAAAAGAAGGCAGCGAGTCTCTAAGCAGGCCGGCTAACGATGCTGCAATGGAGGAGGCACGCCCCCCCCCCCCCCCCCCCCCCCCGCCGCCCAGAGAGCTGGAAAACACCTTTGAACTCCGTGGATGCTATGACACCTGACACCCTGAGTTGAATACTGACGTTTTAATAAGAGTTATACCAACATTGCTTAGTTAGTGTGTAAGGAATGTTTCTGAAATAAATGTGTTGAGCTAATCTTATGTCTTGGTCGATTTTTTATGAGAATCATTAAGCCATTTCCATTTTCATTTCACAGAAATTTTCATCGTGTTCAGTGCCGAAAAGAAAGGTAAGTGAACAGGGCAGAAATACATTTTCAACACCTTCTTTTCTTCCAGGCTGGGGGCTTCTGCCTCCTCTGTTAACCTAGTTTGCTCATGTGTCTGCTATGCTATACAGGGACATGATTTGCAGCTTGAATAGGACTCATCTGTCAGAATTTCTGTGCTTTTCTTTTTTTTTTTTTTAGATTTTATTTATTTGACATACAGAGAGAGAACAAGCAGAGTGACAAGCAGACAGAGAGGGAGAAGCAGACTCCTGCTGAGCAGGAGCCCGATGCGGAACTGGATCCTAGGACCCTGGGATCGTGACCTGAGCCAGGGCAGACACTTAACCGACTGACCCACCCAGGCACCCCTACGGTTTTCTGGTTTTTGGTTTTTGGTTTTTTTGCCAGATAAAATTTTTACTTACAATTTCTCTTTGTAAGTTTCTTTTGTGGCCATTATTTCTGGCTAGTCCCTTTTTCCTTGGTGTTATATGACAGATAAAATTTTTTTCAAATTTACTCAAAAATTGTGCTGTTTTTGCCAATCTCAGTTTTATTTTGAGTTTTTTTTTTTTTTTTTTTTTTTTAGACAAAAGTAAAGGGGGAGGCAATTTTGGCAGTTTTCAGTCTGTCAATAACAAAGTGTACTGTATGTCCATGACCGTTGGCTTTTGGGTTATTTCTACCAGAAATATTATTATGAATTGGATAAAAGGCCAATTGTTTTGTGAAGTAGAGAGCATTAGTAGGGAGACTTAGGATCTGGAATAATTATCTTTGGCCAAAAACATATGCTGCTTGTCCACAACTTTCCTGGAAAACTTCCCCCACCTTTTGGGAGTATACAGTAGGTCATAAACTATGTGGAAGTCCAAAACAAATGTCTTTGGGGGTAAATGGCCATAGCAAAACCTGTTCAAAAATCCAAGGCCTAGATCCTATGGAAATTTCTAAGTATGAATTCTCTTTCCCTTTTGTCATCCCCCCATCCCCACACCAGTCTTCTCTGTTTCTCCTTCTCCCTCTCTTCTCTCTCTGGAAGAGAATTTGAGCCGAGTATCTATGTTTAATATCTGTGAATTAAGAGCCATGAGGTCTGGCCCCAATACTGACTACCTGTGCAACTTTGGGGAAGTCACTTACCCTCTCTAGGCTTCCATTTTCTTTGTGCCAGACACTGTCCATCCTGAACAAGCCAAGGGAGGTCTCTACTTTCATAGAATTCATATTCAAATGGAGATGAGGAAAACGAATAGGATAATTTAAAATAATGATTAAATGCTGTTTTAGAGTAAAACAGGACAATGTGATAGAGCCTGGGGATAGGGAGGAGATAAGGTGGTCATGGGTGGCTTCTCAGGGAGGTGACGCTGAGCCCAGACTTGAAGGATGAGAAGTAACCTGCCTGTGAAGAGACCAGGAAACGTGTATTTCAGGCAGAGATGTCAGAATCCTGAGGACCCTAAAGCAGCAATGAGCTTGATATTTTTTGGAAACAAAAATGGCCCTTGTGGCTGGAATGTAGTGAGCAAAGAAGAGATAGAAAATTTAACTATAGAGAGATTTAATTCATTAGTGGCAAATTCACCAACACAGGTATAATTGGGACTCGAACATCCATAAGGTCAGAACTGCACTCCTAAAAAGGCCTGGCTCAAGGAAAGGATGAGCTCATAGGAAGCCTCAGCCACCAAAGGACCTCTTAGAATACCAGACAGCAGAGTGCAGTGGACCTTTAGGGCAACACCAAAGGGCTTCCCTTGGCTCAGAGGCATTTGTCTGTTGATGATTTTTTAGTTCCTCTTGTTTGGAAACATTACAAGGCCCTGCACTATCTATCTAATAGCCACTGGCCATATATAGGTATTTACATTTGAATTAATTTGAATTAGATAAATTACAAATTGAGTTCCTTAGTCAAACAGCCATGTTTCAAGTGCTTGACAGCCTCATACGGCTACTGGCTATCGCACTGGACAGCACAGACGTGGATCGTTTCTACCTACACAGAAAGTTTAACTGCTGTATTAGGTTATTACTGGCAAGTCTGTCAAGAAGCATTAATCCTTCAGTCTTCTTGAGGAATCTCAAAACTTCTCCCAAATCTTTTTTTTTTTTTTCTTCTAAATTTTAAAGAAGGACTAGACACATCCATTTCAGGCCTTAGGATAGATGAGATATCCTAAAAACAGGTCAACTAAAAACACCTGAACATTCTGACTACAAAATTAAAAACACCCATGTGGTTACATTGCTACTCTCTTAATAACATTTTCAGAAATGAAAAATGTGGGAGCATGAGTCTATAGAATGGTAAGTGGACACTGAGGCTTAAGTTTTAAGAGTGATTGCTGGTTCCTGGAAGTCTAGAGCCTTGAGCTTTCAATGTGATGCTTGAGGCACAGGAGACAAGCCCTGGGGGCTTGTGCAAGGTGAGGAATTGGAAGAGAGCATTTCCTTTACAATCAATATCTCTAAGGTTCACCAGCTGAATGGAAGGGCCAACTATTAAAAACAAAAGAAAAGCTCCCCCACTAAAGGAGACAAGATATTTAGGAAGGTTATCTGCCTCAACATCTGGCTGTGGAGGGAAGAAAAAAATCTCCTGAAAATTCATACCACAGGCCAATCTTCATGCAGGTTTAGAATTCAGATTTGTACTGTTTATGTGATTCAGGAAATTCAAATCGAAAATTTATGTAAGCTGGTCTTGTATTTTTCATTACGTGCTTACTCAATGCTAAATTGACTCCAGAAGAAATAGAAAATCTAAATAGATCTATAACTCTTTAAGACATTGAAATTTCAGTTTTAAATCTTCCCATAAAGAAAATGCTAGGCCCAGATGGATTAACAGATGAGTCTACCAAACATATAAGGAGCAATGAGTTCCGAGCTTAAACTCTTTAATGACTAGGAAAGGGACCACTCCCCCGCTATTTTTCAAAAGAAGAATGATTGACATATAATATTGTATTAGTTTCAGATGTACAACAGTGATTCGATATTTATATACATTACAAAATGGGGCGCCTGGGTGACTCAGTGAGTTAAGCATCTGTCTTCAGCTCAGGTCATGATCCCAGGATCCTGGGATCGAGTCCCACATCAGGCTCCTCGCTCAGCAGGGAGCCTGTTTCTCCCTCTGCCTGCCACTCACCCTGCTTATGTTCACTCGCTCTCTCTCTCTCTGACAAATAAATAAAATCTTTAAAATAAATAAAAAATACATTACAAAAATGGTCACCACTATATGTCTTGTTACCACCTGTCACCATACAAAGTTGTTATAATATTACCGACTGTATTCTCTATGCCATACATTACATCCCTGTGTCTTAATTACTTTATAACTGGCAGATTATACTTCTTAATTCCCTTCACCCATTCATCCACTCCCCAACTATTTTAGAAGGCTGGTATAACCTTGGTAACACAACCAGAGAGTGATAATACAAGAAAAGAATTATGGGCCAATTCTATATATGAACATAGATGTAAAACCCTAAAGAAAATGTTAGGAATCTGAATCCTGTGATTTATAACAGAGGTAGTGTATTCATCATGGACAAATTGAGTTTACCCCAAGAATATTAAGGCTGGCTTAACACTGGAAAGTCTAACGTTATTCATTGTATTAAATGATTTAAAAGAGGAAAAAAAACACATCATCTTGGTAGATGGGGACATTTTATATTAAATTTAAAACACATTCAAGATACATAAAACTCTTAATTAGAAACAGGAAACTTACAACTCGTTAAAAAAAAATCTGCACCAAACCAAGAATCTATAACAAATACCACATTTAACGGAGAAATGTTGGAAGCATTCCCTTTAAAAGCATAAATGATACAAAGATCATTGCTATTGTTACTTTCAACATACTGCGGTCCTAGGCAGCACAGAAAGACAAGGAGCTAAAGTTTTTTGTTTTGTTTTGCAAATTGTATGATTGTCTACAGAAACCAAAAAAATCTGTGGTCTTTTAAGTAATTCAGCAGGTTGCTTAATATTAAATCAATATACAAAAGAATTGTGATTTTTTCTACCAGTAATAGATAAATATAAAAATACTTTTTACAGTGGCAACAGAAAATATGAAGCACTAAAGAAAAAATCTAATAAAAGTGACTGATTATAAAACTTTATTGAAATACATTTCATGATATCAATAATGGAGACATACCATTTTTCTGGAGAGAAAGATCAGTATAAAAAAGATCAATTCCTCCCATATTAATCTCTCATCTCAATATAAGCCCAATAAATATACTAATAGGCATCAAAACTTCTTAAAAACCATAGTAAATGAGCTGATGTGTCACTGATGCAGGGATACACAATCACACCCACACATGAAAATATATGATCTCACAATCACTGGGAGAGGAAAGGATGGACTGGCTAGTAGTCAGTAAAGAATGGCTATTCAAGTGGGAAAAAGAAATTGGACCTTTGACTTGCAAACCAAGAGCAACAACAACAAAATCAAACCCAAGCAAAACATCCTGGTGGATTAAAGACCTACATGGGAAAGAGCTCCAGAAGAAATTATAGGAATAGGGAAGGATTTTCTAACTATGACAAAAAACACAGATTACAGTAATAGGTAAACATTTTTTATATTAAAAAAATAAAGCTTTCTGTTCTTTAAGAAACATTTTTTTTGAAAACTCCTAAAAACATACATAGTTTTAATACAGAGGAATAAAATAATGCCTGGGGTTTGCCTCAAAGGGATCTGGTGGGGGAGGGAATTGGAGTTATTGCTGATAGGAGCTTAGCTCTGAGTTGGTAACTGTTGAAGCTGGGTGATGGGTATATGGGGATTCTTCAGATTTTTCTCTTTCCCTTTAGTGTATGAAATACATAGAATTTCTCATAAAAAAGAGAAAACGAATATTATGGCAATAGGACACCAGTTTTCACCCACCAGATCAACAAACATTTTACATACTGATGATTCTACGTGTTTAGTAAGAACATGAAAAAGTGGGAAATCTTATACACAAATGGTAGGAACATAAACTGACATAACCAGTTTGGGTAGATTTCTACCCAAACTGAAGATGAGTATTTACTACCCAGCTGTTCCCCATCTAGGCTAAATCCTAGAAAATCTCGCTCATGGAAACATGTACAAAATGTTCATAAGCTCATTGATTTTGACAGCAACAAATGGGAAACATCCAAATGTCTGTTTGTGGTATATTTACATACTGAAACGAAAGTGAATTTCCTGGCATTACACGCATCCACATGGATAAATCTTACCTGTGAACAAAAAGAATTTGTAGAATACAAACATTATAATACCGTTTACATACAGTACAAAACCATATAGAGGTAAACCTGTCAGGGATGTGTAAGTGGAAAGCTAACAATGATAAATTCAAATTCATAATGGTGATTACTTCTAATGGGAGAAGGGAGGAGAAGGTGATTAAGGGCACAAAGGGGGCACCATAGGGATTTTAAGGTTTTGCTGCTTAAGCTGGGTGGAAGGTACATGAGTGAACATTATATTTAGTCTTTTTGTATGTAATAAAATAATTCATAATTAAAATATAAATTTTTCCTACTATATATAAATGTCAGATCATGTTTTACACCTGAAACTAATGTTAATATGTTAATTATATCTCAAGTATATATGTATAAGTTTTTTCCAGTGAAAAGAGGGGACATGGGAGGGGGAAGTAAGAGAACAGGCACAAAGTACCCGTCAGGGGAGTAAGTTCATTTCTGTTCAACAACAGACTTATCAAGAACAGATGAATGAAACTTTGTCCTACATGGTACACAATCATCTGCCAGAAGAAAACTGCTGACCACTCTCGGTACAGAGGTAAAGAAGCTTGTACCTTTGATGAGGCCCCTATGAGTGAAAGCATCGGTGGGGTGGCTGGGCTTCTGCCCCAGCAGTAGGGTAGGGCTGAGCTCTTCTTGCTCTTCACCCCACCTGCTCCCTGCCCCCTCCTGTCTATTCAGAACGGTTTCTAGGTTTGCGTCTTCATGACACACACGAAATAAAAATAAATACGGTACAGTGCTGAATGCATCTTTCCTGTAGTCTTCTGGTGCGGACAACGCTCCTGGGAAGGAGAAGGGCAGTAGTGTGTGACGGACTTGGTACCTGTTGCTTTCTCCTGATGCCAGGCTACTGGGGACACCAGCCATGCTGAAGCGTGTAGTGCAGGCTTCTAGCTCATGAACCAGGTGAGTCACCTCTTCGGGGGGGATGCATCTCTAGACCAGTGCCCAGTTCCAGGGGAAGAAGATGCAGGTATGTGCCAGGTGTTGTTGTGTCCAGGGAGGCAGGAGGCAAAACACTGGTGATCATCTTGGTATCAGCACCTCCTGCCACCCACGATTTCTGGCTTCCCCATGGCCTTCCTGGGGAGGCCCCAGTTTCCTCACGCCTTCCTGGGGGAGTCCCCAGCTTCCCCATGACCTTCCTGGGGGAGTCCCCAGCTTCCCCATGGCCTTCCTAGGGAGCCCACAGTAATGGGTGCCTGGTGGGCAATCTGACCCCAGGCTTACATACAAAGTGCTACAAACTCCAGTTCCTTACACCTCATCACAGCGGCTGGAATCCAAGGCCCTGTGATGCCCTGTGAGACCCTGTGAGGCCCTGGGCTCTCCAACTCGATTTTCAGCTCACTCCAACTTTCTGGGTCCCATGGTGATGTAAGAAGTGTCAGCTGATGGTCTGCAGATCTGCAAGAGAGCAAACAGAATCACAGGGCTTGTCACCCTTCCCAGATCCCAGCATCCCCGTTTCCCCCAGGAGGTCCCGCTTCTTCTACCTTTTTATTTCACTTCCAAACCCACTGTAATATAATGCCCCAGCCCACCCCCAGACACACAGTTCTTTCCTATTATTTTGCACGATTTTGTCTTACTAAGCTAGTGTCCCTGCCGGCATTTTCCTGGCTCTGGGTGGACATCTCCAACCTGACTTCAGTGAGAGAAACCTAATACTATTAGTACTTATAATGATAATAACGGCTGATAGTTATTGAAACTTGCTAGGTGGTAGGCTCTGCCTGTTGGGAGTACTTCACACGTGCAGGGCCGTGGTCTGAACACTTGTGTAGTGTACATACTTATTTAGGTACATAGTAGCATTCCCATTTTACCAATGGGGAAACCCAAATACAGAGGGGTCAAATAAGTTTCACAAGGAACAGTCTTTCCCAGAGCCTGCATTCCGAGCTACTGGGCTACAGTAGCTGTCTCCTAAAAACCAAAGTGGATCAGACGCTGTGGCCCTGTGGCCGAGCTCCCTTTCTCCCTTGCCTCCCAATAGCTTACAACGCATGACAGCTTCCTTGACTTGGCGGAAGCCGCCGTCGGGGCCCCGGCCATCCACGAAGTACATGAAGCGGAGCTCAGCGGGGTAAGCGGCTCTGGTGAGGCCCGACATCAGCGGGATGGTGCGGCCCTCTGCCCCAGGGGCCTCGGTCAGGGCCTGCAGCATCTGGTACTTGCACCACGGGTCCTGCAGGAAGCCTGGGGTGATGAGCAGCACGCGGCAGTGACTGCTACTCAGTGCCTGGCACAGCTCGGACACGATGGCGCCGCCTGGGGTCGCATCCCGAAGCTGCAGGAAGCAGCGCAGGCTGGCAGTGCTGCCCTCCAGGTAGGAGACCAGCTCCTGGGCGGCCGCCAGGTCCTCCTCACTGTGGCACACACAGACATCGTAGTCCTTGCTCCAGCGGCCACCTCTGCTGCTGCTGCTGCTGCTACTACCCACATGTGTGGGTGGGGAGGTGGGAGACAAGGCTGAGCTGAGGCCCAGGGGTGGGGGGTCGTCCTGGGAGCTCGGCTGTGAAACATCCCTGGAGCTGCTCTCTGCAGAGTCCGGCAGCTTCTTGGGCTTCGACAGGGCCTGCCTGAACCAGTCTGTAGGGGAGAGAAACACTCTCAGGCAGGGTATTCTCACCAGACTGCGTCCTCATGGTCCTGCACAGAGGACCCCGCACCTGGCAGGTCCGCCCATGCCCCGCACTGACAAACCATGCCACCTGACTCAGAGACCTACTGCTCTGCTCTTTTGTACGTGCTTCAGGACTTGCCTTCAAGGTACCATTATCTTTAAAGGTTTGGGGAAGGCATAAAAACTCTGGCTGTTTTATGAGTTGTGAGAATGTAATATACAGCATACTGGCTGTAGTTAATAATACGGTATTTCCTATTTGAATGTTGCCAAGAGCGGAAACCTTAAAAGTTCTCATCACAAGAAAAGAAGTTCTGTAATTATGTGTGGTAACGGATGTTAACTAGAGCTTGCGGTGATCATTTCACAATATATACAAATATGGGACCATTGTATTGTACTGCCGAAACTAATATAATGTTGTATGTCAGTTACACTTCAATAATTAAATAAACAAAACGCCTTTGGTATGACACCGATATGGGGAAGAAAGAACTCTGGCTTTCAGCAGCCTGATTAGGAAAGATGACTTTTTCCCAGGCCCTTTGATTTCTGGTACTGTCGGCTTGCTACTTCCCACTAGTGCTGACTTGCCACCCATCAGCTAGTCTGTAAGTAGAGCCGTGTTAAACTGGTCAGGATTAATCAGTTCCCAAACTCACTCTCTGCAGTGAGGGGAGGTGGGTTTAGATTAAGGTGGGCTACCCACTATGGGAGGGAAAGAGGGGAGGGGTTGGCATCTGTTTGGCCCCGAGAACTCCCAGATTATTGCTAAATGGTAAAAAAAAGCACGGCAGAGGGTTACTGCTCAGAGCTCCCGAAGAGCGGAGAGCCTGTGATTCACAACCTACACTCTGGAGCCAGGCATTGATCTGATTGTGGACCTGCAGCTTGCTTGCTGGATGACCTTAAGCAAGTCAGTCTATGTCTACCATTTCCTCATCTGTAACATAGGTTCATTTTAACTGTTGTTGAAGATTAACTGCGTGTCTGATATATTGTAGGTATTCCATAATGAGATCAGCTCGGCTTCCCCAGCTTTCAATAAGGACAGAAAGTTTAGTGTTCTGGAGATTAGTTTGTTTTCTCACTCTGCTTGGCTCCTTCCTCTGAATGGTTCTGAAAGACATTGATGACAAGAAACACAATGCTAAGTGCTCAGCACCATGGTTACCAGGTTAGCAAAATTAGCTGAGCATGCACGGAAAAGCTGTGAGCACAAACGACTGAAGGTCCTATGATGCATGCCTCTCTCCTCACTCACCACAAAGCATCTGGGCTCTGAGGTCAAGGGGGGAGCCCAGGAGCCCACCATGGTCAGCCTCCCTGCATCTCCTGCGGCATGTGGGCCAGGCAGCCCTCCCACCTCGCCATCAGGAACACTGAGGAGGAGTACACTCACAGCTGTGAACAAGAGTGGAATTAGGAGTCGGCTTCCACTCACCAGCCATCTTGCCCAGAGGCTTCTTGGACCGGGGGCGAGGAGCTGGGAAGGAGGATGATGATGCCATAGTATGGGGCTCAAAACTAACCCCATGAGACCAGGCATTGGTAAAGTGAGAGAAGGGAGGGGACTCAGTCTTGACCTTATGGAACAGCCATCCTATAAGAGACACAGAGAGAGGATCACAAAAATTGTACTTACCTTACTCTCAGTCCCAGTGTGTGGGCTCTAGATGTTCCCTCCTAGCGCCTGTCAGAGGCTCAGTCTTTCTACTGGTCCTTGATCCCTATCCCTCATTTACCACTGTGATAAGATCTGGCTTCCAGAAAAACCTAGATCTGTGGAGAGTGGTGAGACAGAGCGGGAGCCCAGCGTGAGCAGCTGAGCGACTGTCCCCCACTGCACCTGGCCAGGAGCACCCGGGGCTTCTGGGGCAAGGCAGCTGGCAGGAAGCTCAGCATGCGGACTTCCTGTGTGGGAGGAGGGGAGAAAGATGGCGGCGGAGTAGGAGGCCCCCCTGCCCCAACACAGCTAGAGAAAGCTCAAGTCATCCTAAATACCCCCAGAAATCGACCTGAAGACTGGCAGGACAGGCTCCACAACTAAAGGGAGAAAAGAAGCCACATGGAAGAAGGTAGAAAGTGCGGAGACTTGGTGTGGGGGAGAAATGGATCCTGGCTGCTGCGGAGTGGAGGGACCTGGGACCGTGGAGAAGGGCTGAGCGAGAGGAGCACACAGGAGGTGCGCACAAGAACATTTTACCCAAAGCCAGTGGGTTCGAAGGCAAGAGGGGCCGAAATTTGTGAGATTTTGCGACCAGAGGGGCTTAAAGCCTGGAGTTTTCAAGATCGGAGGACTCGGCTGGGATAGAGCTCCCAGGGTGCTGCCCCGCTCCTGGAGAGAAGGCCGGCAAGCATCTGGGGGCGGACGGCTTGGAAACTGCCATCTGAAGAGCGCCTGGGACATGCAGGGGGCAGATTACTCACTCTTCTCCTGAGAAGCAGCAGTCACAGAGACAGAGACACATTTCCAGGAACAAAGGAGTTGGCCAGCACCATTTCCCTGCTCCCCCTCAGCAAACACCAGTCCCTGCCCGCCTGCACTCCGGTGGGACTGCCCCGCTCCGACAAGCTTGTCTCATTCCCCAGTGGGGCTGCCCCCTCCACCAGAAGACTCAACACAAACCCATGCCCACACCACATCTCCTGACCAAAGTGTTCTGCAGGGCTTCAGCTCTAGTGGAAGGAGTGTCAGGTCTTATTTAACAAGCAAACCAGAGCACACCTAGTTAGAATTCACCTCATTCAGGCCAGGAACCAAACACTGCTCACTGCAGGCAAGGACAGCCTCGCCAGACAACTGGCCTGAAGGACGGGGCAGCCAGAACACAGCAGCAGAGTGCATGAGGCACACACCAGAGACACTAACTGAAGTGCCAGGCCCTGGGCGCTACGGGACCTCTTCTTCATAAAGCCATTGCTTTCAGGAGCAGGAGACATAACTGGCTTTTCTAACACAGAGAAGAAGGCAGAGACTTAGATAAAATGCGAACACAGAGGAATGTATGCCAAATGAAAGAACAGAATAAGGCCACAGCCAGAAATCTAAGAAAAACAGGTACAACTAGTCTGTCTGATAGAGAATTTAGAGTAACACTCATAAGGTTGATCATTAGACTTGAGACCATTAAAAACTTCAGGGAGACCCTTACTGCAGAGTGAAGAAATGGTTGTTGGGGATAAATGAGATGGTAAACAGGTGTGATGCAATGAACAGCAGGGTGGAGGAAGCAAAGAAACAAATTAGTGACCTAGAAGGTAATGAAGCTGAACCAAAGAAAGAAAAAAGGATTATGCAAAACAAGAATAGACTTAGGGAACTGAATGACTCCATCAAACATAATAACATTTGTATTATAGGGATCCCAGAAGGAGAAGACAGAGAAAAGGGGGCAGAAAATTTATTTGAAGAAATAATAGTGTAATAACAAGGAAACTTCCCTAATCTGGGGAAGGAAACAGATATCCAGATCCAAGAAGCATGGAGAATCCCCAACAAAAGCAGATCCACAGCAAGACCTAATTAAACTGGCAAAATATAGTAGTAAGGAAAAAGTCTTAAAAGCAGCAAGACAAAAGAAGATGGTTACTTATATAAGGGAAAACCCATAAGGCTAGCAGCAGATTTTTCAGCACAAACTCTCTAAGCCAGAAGGCATGATTTATTCAAAGAGTTGAGTAGGAAAAATCTGCAGCCAAGAATACTCTTATCCAGCAAGGCTAACATTCAAAATAGAAGGAGAAACAGAGAGTTTCACAGACAAATAAGGACTTCCTGTGTCAATGCTGAAATCGGAGGACAGTTGCTATTTGGACAAATAATAACGTATCCAGATAGCTGAGCAATGTAGAGAGAGCGCGTGCAAGAAACCTTGGGAGCCTTCCTCCAGTCTGCCTTCCCCTGAATAACTCCCTCCATCCACCTATCCATATGCCCATTGAAACACCCTCCCTCCTTTCCTCCCTTCCTCCTCCTTTCCCCTCTCCCTCAGCTGTCAGCTCAGGGAGATAGCGTCACATAGTGGCAATGTCTACAGACTCTACATGCAGAGTGCCTGATTCTCACCTCTTATTAACTGTGGCCTTTGGCAAGCTACTTAATCTTGCTAAGCTTCAGCTTCTCCATCTTGGTACCGGAAATAAAACTCAAACCTCCTCAGCTTTATGGTGAAGACCACATGACATAATTTATGTAAAGTGCTAATGATTCAGCATACAATGTTCAGAAAATAGTGTGGGTTAGTATGTATTTAAATAATGTAGATATTGGAGGGATATATTATGTTCATGGTTTAGAAGACTCAGTATTGTAATTTTCCCCAAACTAATCTTAAGGTCGGTGTTATTCAAATTCTGGAATTTATTTTTTTTTTGTGGGGGGAGCAGGGATTGTCAAACTGCTTCTAAATTTATATGGAAATGCAGAGGACCAAGAATCTCTTTGATGGGCAATTTGTTGTGTTTCCTTCCCACCACGATGACCAGGATACCCCAATGGTGGAGGCTCTTTGAGCCTCGGTTTCTAGGAAGACCTAGAGAGCAGAGCCGTCCCTCATCTGAGGTGGAGTTGCAGTGTTCGCATGGGAAGGGCTGCTGGAGAACTTGGCCCTAGAGCTGGAGCGGTGGGCAGAGCTGCCTGCTTTCTCACTCTGACCTACCTGCACAGGTCAAAACAGACCTCTGGGAACTCACAGAAAAACTACTTGTTTCGTGAAACACACAGAAATAAATGTCCACGTTGAAAGAATGTTATCCAAGGCTGAGGACGATGCTTTGTTCACTGCCAAATGCTATACACGTTTAGGCCAAGCCAGTAACTATCAGACAAGTTACTGATGACTCATGAAACTCCTTCAAAGTTCAAAAAAAAAAGAACTTAAACCAGTGCAGCAAAGGGGCAGAAAGAAGAAGTGAGTGGGCACAGGAACCAGAGACATCTTGAAAGAGAAGAGCAGTTACCTGCTAAGCCAGCCAAGGGGACGTGAACAGGTGCACATTGTCATGTATGTGTGTTTCTTTTCCTACCTCATATTCTTGGGATTTCAGACGGCCTGAGTGGTACACTGAAGTTAAGGCCGTGCCTGATAACCACTGATTTTGAAATCCTTTTCCAGGTCTGGGGTCACCGTCCCTTGACATCTTCATTTCAACCATTCCAGACGCCCTTTCTTTCTCCTAGTAGTAGACATCATGTCTCTGGGTTTTTATATTATTTAAATATTTTGTCAATTTTGTCTTAAGTTTAAAATTCATTATATGGCCTTGATATACTTACAAACTGGAGAATCACTTGATATTCTTAATGGTAGTTTAAAGGTTAGAAACTAACCTAATACTTTCATCTTCTGAACAGATGTAGGTTTAAAAGTTTCAGTTTCTCATTTTATGACATGACTTGCCCTTTTGGCCATACATGCTGATTTTTGGTAATTGCCTTTTTTCATTGCTTGGTTAAGAAGAAATCCAGTTGCCCAACAGCATCTGCCACTGTAAGTGGGTTGGTATAAGCCCTTGGGACTATTGTTACAGAAATGTTTAAATACAGGAAAAAAGTGCATCTTTGACATAGCATAATTGAGCGAGATGGCAGGTTAAGTTCCCTAACCCTATACGCTGTCTACTTCCTGGAATCTAAAACTCCAGGGCACCTTGCTTGTTATCTTTCAGTTCCTGTGCAGCTGAAGCTATGGGGCTATCACACTTAAATATGCTTTGATCTTTACAAGATTTAGTACTAGTCATATATTGAGATAGAGGAGACAGTTGTCAAACAGATGAGAAGATATGAACCTAAATCTCCAAATGGAAGGTCTGATTACTCCCACTGTCTTGGATTTGTTGTGCGGCCTCAGGTATAGCCACGTTTCCTTGTGCTTTTTAAAAATTCATAAAGGAAAATGATATTTATCTAAATACCTACTTTGTAGATAATTACAAAGGCTTGATAGAAAATTAGTAAAAGCTTCTTTTTAAAAAGCAACAGTGGGACGCCTGGGTGGCTCAGTCAGGTAAGCGTCTGCCTTTGGCTTGGGTCATGATCCCAGGGTCCTGGGATTGAGCCCCATATCGGGCTCCTTGCTCAGCGGGAAGCCTGCTTCTCCCTCTGCCTGCTACTCCTCCTGCTTGTGCTTGCTCTCTCTCTCTCTGTGTCAAATAAATAAGTAAAATCTTTATTAAAAAATCCTAAAAAAGCAACAGCTTTAGTATTTTTTAGAATGCTTTTGCAGTATTATATGTAGGAATATATTATGTGAGGGAAATATTACAAGGTTTCACTGTACAAAATACAAAGTGTATTAAGTATTATCCAATACCTAATAGGTGTCCAATCTATTTTACAGGGAACGTGCTGAAACCTATGAAGATATAGGATTAGAATATGTATTTTATATAATTCATATTACATTACTGTTAAGCGGGAATCGCTGTCTGTGGTGGACAGGAGAACAGTCCCATAAAGATGTCCACATCTAATCCTCAGAAACAGTGAACATGCTACCTTCCATGGCAAAAATGGGCTTTGCAGATGAGATTAAGGATCTTGAGGTATGAAGAGTATCCTGGATTATCCGAGAGGGCTCAGTGTAATCACAAGGGTCCTTCTAAGAGGCAGGCGGGAGGGTCAGGCTGAGAGTGGGAGTGACAACAGAAGCAGAGGTCAGTGTGATTCGGGGCCAGGAGCGGGGAATGCAGGCAGCCTCTAGAAGCTGGAAAAGGCAAGGAGATGGATTCTTCTCTAGAGCATCCAGAAGGAACCTAGCCTTGCCAGCCCACTTGAGACTCCTGACCACCACAACCAGAAGCTAATAAATGTCTGCTGTATTAAGCCACTAAGTTTTTGGTGATCTGTTACAGAAGCAGTAGGAAACTATTACACTCTCTTCGATCGTCTGCCATGCTAGTGAACGGAGGAAGCACTGAATCTGAGTGCTAAGGACTGGTCCGTTTCAAGGTTTCAATTGTTTGAAAGAGTTCTTTACTTCTTTGATGAATAAATTATCCTGACACTTGATTTTGACTTTAAATTAAGAACACTGGTTTCAAGGTTAAGTTTGCTTCTCAAAAGTTTGCTAAAACACTTGTTGGGCAGGATCGTGAGGACTTGCAGGACAGTGTCACTTAAAGTGCTCAATTTAATTGTTAACAGCTTCATAGATACAATACTGTGTTTCCAAGAGTGGTTTGCAGACTCATAGACAGGCCCTAGGGTGGCCCCCATGTTCACACCTGTAAGTGTGGGCCAGACCCATGGCTTCTAACCAGCTGAGTATGGCAAAGATCATGGAATGTCACTCACCTGATTACATTACTATATATGTGCTGTGTACATGTGTGTATATGCATTTGTACGTATATACACACACACTATGTATATTTACTATATAAGATATGTACACGTGGAGCTCCTGGCTGGCTCAGTCAGTAGAGTGTTTGATTCTTGAACTTGGGGTCATGAATTCAAACCCCACATTGGGTATAGAGATTACTTTAAAAAAAATAACAATATATTTAAAAAGATGTCTACGTGTGACTATAGCATATATATGAATATTGTGTCATAGTTATGTATGACACATACTTGTGTATGTGTGTTTAAATCCATCTTAGCGGACTGGAGAGAGATTCCTTTACTGACTTTGAAGAATTTGCCAGCCTTGTTGTGAGAGGGCCAGTGTCAAGAAATTGCAAGCAGCCTCTAGCAGCTGCGTGCTCTCTGGAAGTAACCTCTAGAGAAGTAATCTCCAGCTGACAGCCAGCAAGAAAACAGACCTCAGTCGTACAACTGCAAGGAGATTCTGCCAACAAAGAACCCGAGGGAGCTTGGTAGTGGATCTTTCCCCATTTGAATTCCCAATGGCACTGCAGCCCCAGCTAATATCTGGACTTACACCAGGTAAGACCCCAGCAGAAGACTCAGCCAAGCCTTGCCTGGGCCCTTGACCCACAGAAACGATGAGATAATAGATAGCTGTTGGTGTATACTGAATTTGTGGTCATCGGTTATGTAGCCCAGAAAATAAATACAGGGACTAACTGCAATGATGGTTTAAACTGCCAGTTCCTTGTGCCCCCTCCCAAATCTACTGAAGTCAATCTCTGGGTGAAGCTCAGGAAACTGATTTTTAAACAAGTACCCCAGGATTCCGACGTACCTAAGAAGATTGGTCCGGTGGGTTATGTCAGTGGTTCTCAAACCAAGCTGCATATTGTTATCACCTAGAGAGCTTTTAAAAAATATAGATACTCCTGGAAAACCTTATTCAGTATTTCAGGAATGGGGCCCAAGAACCCATTTTTGAAGAGCTGTCTAGGAAATTCTGATCCAGGGAAACCACTGGTCTCAATTTATGTTGTTACTTATATTTATAAGCAGTGAAATGACTGAAAGCAGCCTAGTAAATCTTGAGATTGAATTTATGAAATAAATTCCAAATGACTGATTCTGCTATAAAATCAAATTTAAGGTGGAACTCTAGCAGGCAGAAAACAGTCAGAATTCTGGTTGATTAACTGAAGTCTCATGACCTGTATGAAAATAAATCATGTTCGCTGGCACATATGCTTTCAACACTACACTTTATAAATTTTGAAGACTTTAAAAATGTCAAAAAGTATATATATGTGCATGTGTGTGTATAACAGCACCCATTTTTAAAAATTTAATTATAAGTCAAAAGTATTATAACTGGTTATTCGAATCTAAAACGTCGGCTGAAGTTCAGTCCCATGGGAACATATCTTACTGATCATACATGAATGGGAAGCATTATAATTAATGTTGATGTATTTTGCAAAAACGTAGCAAACTGGCCTTTGGGAAACTTCAGTTTCTCAGTTTTAAAAAATTCTTTGTTTTGAGACTGTATCATACAGGTACTAAAGCTCATTTAACGAAAATGGTGTAAATTGATTTTGCATTTACGTTGCAGCAGATGTGATGCAGGTGTGCAGCACTGAATGTAATACGGATCGTGTCAATGGTAACCTTATGGATCGATCCGGTTTACAAATTATGCCAATTGTACACCCTTTTACAATGGTTCCCTGCTGAGCTTACAAAATGACTACTTTATGCATATATCTATTTTAAAAAGGCTTTGGGAGGCATAGTTAGATCAAAAAAAAAAAATACCTAAGATCTTAAAGAAGGACAATGCTGAGAGCTTCCACCACCAGAATCATACAGGCTTATTGTAAAGCATTATTTAAGGCTACATGCTATTGGTGCACAGGTGGACGGATGGATGGAAGAACAGGGTGTCTAGAAACAGACCCACAACCATAGAGTCTCCTGATGTATGACAAGGCCGACACCGCCAACCAGTGGGGAAAATGGTGCTACGTCAATGTTGAGAGCCTTGCAGAAAACAATAAATGCTGACCTATATCTCACACCCTACAAAAAACTTAATTTCAAAAGGATGGTAGAGGTGAGAATAACAATAAAGCTTTTAGAGGAAAATATAGGAGATTCTCCCCCCGACTTCATCTTCTGATTATTTAAAATTGAGATGTAATTGACATATAACATATTAGTTTCAGGTGCACAACACAGTGACCTGATATATGTATATACTGTGAAACGGTCAGCACAGTAAGTCTAGCTAACACCCATCACTACACAGTCACACACTTTTTTTCTTGCAATGAGAATAAATCCACTCTGTTAGCAAGCTTCAAATATGCAATACAGTTTTGCGGTCTAGTCACCAAGCTGTAAATTTACATCCCCAGGATTTCTTTATTTTATGACTGGAGTTTGTACCTTCTGACCACCTTCACTCATTTTGCCCACCTACGACCCCCTGGGGTAAGCAACGATTTTTTTCAACGGGTCATAAATAATACAACCACATGGAGGCGGGGGGAGATAAATTGGGCAACATTAAGATGACGAACTTTTGTTCATCAAAAGACACCTTCAAGAGAGTGAAAAGGCAGTCTCTTAAAAATACATATCCAATCAATGTTTCATAACCAGAATATTTAAGAACTCTTACAGACTAGTAAGAAAGCGATAGTCTATCGAAAAAAATGGGCAGAAGCATTGAACACTTCGCAAAAAGGATATCCAAATGCCCAACAGACATGAAAAGATGCAGATTCATTAGACATAAGAGAAATGAGAATTAAAACCGCAGTGCAACACCACTGCCCAGCGCCACACCAAGTAGAATGGCTACAATGAAAAAAAGAGACGATACCGAGTATTGGTAAAGATGTTGAGGAACAGGAACTCACACACTGCTTGTGGGAGTGTAAACTCGTACAACCCCTTGGAAAACCGTGTGGCACTCAAGATTGCTAAAGTTGAATATAAACACGCCCACAATTCCACGCTCAGGAATATACCCACAGAACTGCTGCATACGCACGTCCACCAAAAGACAACCCCAAGAACCCTCGCGGCACTATTTAAAAAAAACCCCAATCTGGAAACAACTCATGTCCATCAACCCAAGTGTCCAGAAGAAAGCAGAAATAAATTGGACTCTATCTGTACAGTGCAAAATCACACATCAGTTGGGATAAATGAATCATGGCTAAATGCAACACGGCTGCATCTCACATACTGAGTGTGAGATACTCAAAATTACACAAAAATCAGGTGCACATGAGCCCACATATCAAAAGTTCAAACCAAGTCAACTTTTTCTGATGTGAGAAGCCAGGATAATAGTTCTCCTTAGATGAAAGTAGTCATTGGAAGTGGACACTGGGGGCTTCTGGAGTGCTAGTGACATTTTATTTATTCTGGATGCAGGCTGCACGGGAAATGGTCACTGTGTAAAAACTGGGTAAGCTGTACACTTAAGATTGTGCAATTCTCTGTACGCATGTCGTATTTCAAGTTTCTTAAAAGTTAAAAAAAAAAGTACCTGTGACTTTCTCGGACAGTCACTCCTGGCCCTAGGTGCCCTCCTAGCTGCCGTCAGGCTTAGGTGTCCCAGCTACCAGAGTACTGCCGACTGCCCCTCTCTCGGCGGCACTTACCAGGGTCGTGTTGTGATTTCTAATTTACCCGTCTTCGGGGGCAGGACCAGGCCGACCCTTCCCTGTCCAAAGTTGTCACTCCCGCACTGCACACGTTGCCCTGCCCAAGATAGATGTTCGTGAAAGAAATGCCTCCGTAGGTCATGAACCGCAACTAAAGCCATGTTCCTACTGGAACACTCCCGCAAAGACCATCAGAAAGAGCAAAGAAGGATGTGAGGACACTGTGGTAGAAACACTACAGTTAAAGACGGAAACAACCTGACCGGGCCGGGCTCTTCCACCCACACTGAAGGGGGGGGGGGGGCTCCCTGCACAAGCTCCTTCGCGACGGAGGTGACAGCTTTCTTGGAGAGCCTGTTCACCCAGTTTCCGCGTTCAGGGGGCTGGAGGCAGCCAGGTAAAGGGGCAGGAGAGAGGAAGGCGGTCCCCCCGGCAGCCGTGCCGCACGCCCGGGACGCAGGGGTACCACAGTCCCCGCGGACTCCGCCCCCGGCCCGCACTCCCCACTCCACCGCCGGGACCCCGCCCCCGGCCCGCACTCCCCCTCCCCCCACCGTGAGGACCCCAGCCCCGCCCCCGCCGAGGGCTCACCTGCGCGCGGGGGGCAGCGACCCCGCAGCCGTGCCGGCCGCGGGGTTGGCTCGGGCTCCCGCGCGGTGCCGGCCGCCCCCGGCGAAGGGAAGTGCGGCGCGCAGGCCCGGGCTGACTGCCGCCCGGCTGCCCGGCTCCCCGGCTCCCCCGGAAGCGGCGAGGCGGCCCGGCCCGCGGCCCCTCCTCCCCGGCCCGCGCCCTGGGCCTGCCAGGCCCTCCGGCCGCCGGCCGCCGCGTCGCTCCGCCCGGGAACCGCGCCTCCCTGGTGCTCCCCCTCGCCGCCCCGCCCCCGGGGCCCTGGGAGCTCCGGAGCCCGCCACCCGGCCGAAACCCGGAGAACAGGCGGTGCTCCCGCTTTCCCCGAAACCCACCGGGACAGCCTGAAGCCTGAGCTTTGTTCTGCGCCGGGGAGACGGAAAGAAACCCTTATTCCATTCATTTAATCCTCTTAATTCCCTGCAAGGCCAGCCATTGTACCTTTTTTCTTTTTCTACAGTTAAGAAAAGTGGAAGGGCGCCTGAGTGGCTCAGTCGGTGAAGTCTCCCACTCTTGATTTGCGCTCAGGTCATGATGTGGGGTCCTGAGATCGACCCTGGTGCGGCTCTACTCTGCGTGGAGCCTGCTCAAGATTCTCTCCTGCTCCCTCTACTCCTCCCCCATGCGCGGTCTTTGGGGGCGGGGAGGGGAAGAAAAAAAAAAGAAAAAAAAAGTGGAGATTGAAGGACTTGTCCAAAGGCCACGTGGTAGGTGGTAGCGCGGCTCACCACCGCAGAGTCTGGGGGGGACACACCACTGACGCCGGGGCTGGAAGCCGATGCCAAACCCCGCGGTTCTCTGCTGCACGGGTGTGAGGAGCAAGACACTGGCCGAGTCCTGGGTTCAAGTGCAGAATCTCCCGCGCACTTACTGATGGGCATTGGAAAGCACGGGGCGGGGTGGGGCGAATACAACGCGTAGCCTTTCCCAAACTTGTTTCACCACAGTAGAAATAGCAGTATCTTCTCCACCAGTGTTCCATGGCGCACCAGTTTGGGAAACATTCCTACAACTGTGCACCTAAAATGCTGGACGATGCAGGTAGTTTAAGAGGACTGATGGAAGATTCACGATCTCCGTTCCCATCTGATTTCCTACGTTTCTCACCAGCCAGCGGAGCGAATTAGCGGCTAATCCTGGGAGGCAGTGTGGTCTCAGGCTGTACACGAGGGCTCCGGAGTAAGATCACTGGGCTTGGCATCCAGAGTTCATCACTTACTAGCCCTCTGCCCTGGGGAAGTATGTGGCCTGTCTAGGTTCACTTTACTCATTGCCAGATTCCAGTATCTGGCTCCCAGTGTTGCAGGGAGGAGTAGGTGAGATGAAGTAGGTAGGAAGTGCAGGACGGAAGGGTTTCATTCACCCTTTACCCAACACGCCTCTGCTTTCCCTGCTGGGTGCTTGACCTCTGCGGTTCTCTCCCCCCACCGTGTCCTCCTTTCCTACTGTGCTCTTCAAGCGCGCCTCTTCCCACAAGGCTCCTTTCTACAGCTTTCCTAACCCTGCCCTTCCCACCTCTTTCCTTACCAGCCCTGTACTACCTCGTGTTGTTTGGAGTTGAGCTTACCAGGGTTGGCCCTCCCACGAGACGGCGAGGTCGCTGAAGCCAGGGCTCGCCCTCCGGCTCGGGCGCAGGGCACAGGCACTCGGGTGAGCCTGGCTGAGAGCAGGTGGAGGCCACCCATGACGACAGCTCAGTGTGGGGCAAAGGTGAAGGAGGCTGGGACTGAGAGGGAAGACAGATGGCATGGTAAGTGCTGTCCTACGAGCTTGAATAAAGCCCGTGGAAGTATGGAGGCCTCATGAATGCATTCTTAATAAATAAGTACAGTGTTTGTCACCTTGACGTAGCTTCAGGGTAAGGAGCCAGATGAAGGCCATTTTCCTTCCGACCCACAGACGAGGGGTCGCTACTGAAGGCAAGGTGACTGAACGCGGGGCACCTGACGAGGCCAGCTCACAGGGCTATCACGGATGTTGGGTTTGGCCTGAGTAGTCCCTACCCCATGCCCCTGGCAAGTTCCTTCCTGTCTTTCAGCACCGGTAGCTCTTCCTCTTTTGCTCACCTCATCAGTCCTGGCTGTTCCCCACCCCCAGCCCTGGGGCTTCTCTTGTTACCTCACTGGCGGCGCCTCTCCCCTGCCTTCCCTCCCTCACACCACTGATAATCAGGCCCATCTTTTGTTTCCTTCTTCTCCCCAAAGGCTGCTTTTGAGGGGGAATGAACGTTTTACTAGCTGTCTCTACTCCCATTCACTTCTCCCTTCTGAACAACTGTCACCTCAAACCCCACCGAGGTACATTTCTTCCCAGAACCGCTCTCCCTGGGGGCCCCACTGACCTACTCGGTCCTGATCCAGCCTGCGAGCATGCATGGATATGGCTGACCACTCCTAGGTTCCTGGGACACCTCACGCTCCTGGCTTTTCTCCTGCCTGGCCACCTCTTCAGCTTCCTCTCCTTTGGTTCATCCCTTAAATGTTAGTGGGGTCCCTCCAACTTCCCCCCTTGGTTCCCTACTCTTCTCCCCTTGTGGGGTGATGCCATTCTCTTCCATGGTGTCCACATCTCTACAGCATAGACCGTCCTGAGTGTCACCACAGGACATTCAACTCCCAGCTAGACAGCTCTACCCGACGTCCTATGTGCACCCTTGCCCCAACATGTCCCAGACTGTACCACTCATTTTGTCCCTCACCCTGCGCCTTCCTGGTGTTCCTCACCTCTGTGAAGGGCAAGACCTACACCTAGCTGCCCAAGCCAAAAACCTGAGTCTTACTTGACCCCATTTCTCGTGACTACTGTCACTTCTTGGATACACGTGCTTCTTGCCATGACAGTGCAGGCCCCGTTGTGTCTGCCCTCTGGACTGCAGAGACAGCCTCCCATCTGCCCTCCTCCTTTGGGATCGCAGTCTATTCTCCACAAGGCAGTCAGGATGATTTTTCTAAAAGGAAAATTAGAGCATGTCGCTTCTCTATTGAAAGCCCAGAGAATACAACCCAGGCTCCACAGCATGGCTCTTCAGCCCCTGGCCCTGCCCCGCTTTTGACTACCCCTCTTCCTTCCCTCCGTGATCTCGCCTGGACAAATCACTTCTTGTCCCCTGAATCTTACTAACCCTTGGTCCTGGGCATTTGTGTAAGATTTTCCTGAAGCCTGGAATCACCCCCATCCTTGCTCTCCTCCCTGCTTCCCCTCTGTTAAACTGCTCACCCTGTAGCTTCCGCTCCGAGGTCCACTTCCCTGGGAAGCTCCATGGAGAAACACCCAGGTGAGGTGAGGGTGCGTGACCTGTGCTTATTCCCGGCACTACCTCTGATCTGGGCTGAGGCGCAGGGCAGAGATAAGAACATTCCAGTGAGGACATACATACAGTATGCCTTGCCTGCTGGTATATCCCTAATATGTAGCCCTGGGCCTGGCCAAGAGTTGGAGCTGAATAAACGGGGAAGAAATGAACGAAGCCTTCCCTACCCTCTACAGCCGAACTCCTGCAGGGACTCAGGAAGAGGAAGCATTCGTTTGCAAACAAGATGTCTACACCTAGGACTTAAGAATGCTCCTCCTGGGGGCGCCTGGGTGGCTCAGTCCGTAAGCATCTGCCTTCGGCTCAAGGTGTCATCCTGGCGTTCTGGGATCGAGCCCCGCATCAGGCTTTTCTGCTGGGAGCCTGCCTCTTCCTCTCCCACTCCCCCTGCTTGTCTCTCTCTCACTGGCTGTCCCTGTGTCAAATAAATAAATAAAATCTTAAAAAAAAAAAAAAAAAAAAGAATGCTCCTCCCAGCCTGGTATCAAAGGCTAGTGGGTGCTTCAGAAGCAAGTGCTGGGAGGTGAAAGCACAAAGGACAGAAGCCTGGATGGAAAGGGTGATCACATTTATTGACTGATGAATAGGACAAACAATTACTAAATCTGGGCCAGACCGCCCCGCAATGCTCCCTGCTGGGCTCTGCTGGAGCCTGCCAAGAGGGGCAGAGGCAATCTTTCTGGGTCAGGACCAGGAAGCAGCCAGGCTTGGGGCACATGCTCAGGTATTCTGTCCACTGCACCACCTTGCAGGGCAGCCTTGGCCCCAGCCAGAGATCAGTCCTGGGGTCTCACCTCATCACTCTCTGTTGGCCTGGGCCTCAGGCGCAGTGCCCCTCCAAGCCTACAGTCGGCCTGCCTGCCTAGCCCCGTGGGGACAGGAAGAGCAAGGTGTCGGGAGAGGAGGGTGGGGGAGAGCCTGGCTTGGTGCTGGGGTGGAAGCCACAGCGAGGAGGCCGTGAATGTGAGCCAAGGGTGACGGATGGGGCAGTGGGGCCCAGCGTAGAGCTTACAGGCTCAGATAATATTGTGTTCCTGGACCTTCACTCCCAAGTAAAAGCGGTTGAAGAGGAAGGGGCTCAGGTTGATAGTCTGGAAGTGGCCGTCCAGCACCATCTCTGCCACAGCTCGCCCCACGGCAGGGGCCTGCTGGAGCCCATGGCCACTGAAGCCCGTGGCAAAGTACATGTTGACGATGAGTGGGTGGGGACCCACCACACCATTCTGGTCAAAGGTGTTGTAGTCGTAATAGCCAGCCCAAGCGTTCCGAACCTGCGGGGGGACAAGATGCTGGGGTTCCCAGGAAGGTGCCGACACACGCCACCCTCACTCCTGCTCAGGGGTCAGGCGCAGCGGCCTCTCCCAGCTGCCGAGGGGTCGATGGGCTGGGTCCCTAGACCACGAGTCCTTAGGAGCTGTGAGGTGGAAGGCGTGTGGCAGTGGACAGGCTTTCCAAAGGGACCGAGGTGCTCCAGGCTCATCTGCCTCTTAGTTACCTTCAGAGTCTCAAAAGCCGGTACCCTCTGGGCCAAAGGGGGCCACACCTTGTCCTGGAAGAAATCATGGTCCACCTCCAGGTTCCCTGGGTCCGGTTCCTCCTCCTGTGGTAAGAGGTGGGGACATGGCTTATACTGCCTGGGACACAAGGGCTGACCCAGACCTCACCGACCCCTTTACTCAATCCCTTCAGTAGATGGGGGGCGGGGAGGAAAGATCCCAATTCAAACCCGGAGGGGCTGGAACATCAGTAACAGCGCTGGGCCCTCCAAAGAGCCTAACTCTTTTTCTTTTTTTTTAAAGATTTTATTTATTATTTATTTGAGAGAGCGAACGAGTGAGCGAGCAAGCGAGAGAGAACGAGCAGGGGGAGAGGGAGAAGCAGGCTCCCCACGATGTGGGGCTTGATCTCACGACCCTGGGATCATGACCTGAACTGAAGGCAGAGGCTTAACTGACTGAGCCACCCAGGCACCCCAAAGCCTGACTCTTTAATGACAGTTGGCCTATGTCTCCTGCCCAGCCCCCCAAATGCTGCTTAGCTTACCTCAGTGGGGCTACAGCCACCCAGATAGTTGTTGCCTAATCCTTCTCGGCGGAAATAGGCCCCACTGGCATCTATGACGAACGGGGTCTCCAGGCCCGGTCCCTGGGGGCAGTGCCAGAAGTACACATACCTGCCATGACCAGCAGGTTAGGAAATGGTGGGAAGAGCAGCCCCCCTTTCCCACCACATTTAACAAACGCTTACACTGTTTCTATCCCCCTCTCATCAGCCTCCCCTCAGACGGGAGTCACCTTTTCCTCAGCTCCACAGGTAGCTTGGTGCCCTGCAGGGTGCCAGGTGGGCCCTTCCCGACACCAGCCAGCTCTGCGATCTGGCCAGACCAGGCCCCTGCTGCGTTGATCACGATGGCACATTCCACGGGCTGGTACTCCAGACTGCGGTCTATCTTCACCTGCAGATGCCAGAGGGGGCGGGGAGGGAGGGCCTGGCCCATACACTGGGCACCATGAGAGGTACATTTCTTCCCGAGCCTTAGTTTACCCAGACTGGAAGTGGGTAGAAAAAGATCGAAATGACAGTTATCCCTCTGCTTTGGTAAGGAAGGTGCACAGGCTGGGAACTTACATGGACTTCGTGGATCCTTTTCAAAGTCACCTCTTCCCCACTTGTGGTCTCCGCGTGGCTAGACGAAGAGACAAAACCTGCGGGAAAAAAAAACAAAACTCCTGAGGCCTGAAGAGGCCAGGAGTGGGACTGCATGGGTTTCATGAGAAAGCAAGCCGGAAGGCCGGGGCCTTCCCACAGAGATGGGGTAACCAGGATGAACTTGGCCGCACACAGGACACGAGCGTGTGGAGACCTTCAAGCACATCGTAAGTCACGCAGACAAGCCGAGTTAAGAGCTAGAGTCAGGATGGCTGGGACCAGCCCTCAGGGAGAACCCCGTTTCCCACCAACTCTTGCTTAGCCCATGAGTGAGGGTAAGAGCCCATCCACGCCTGCACCCCGGCTGGCAGAGGGAAGGAGTATGGACCTCAGACTCACGTGTCACCTCTCCATGGCAGAAGAGGACCCCCATGGACTGGACCTTTCGTCGAAGCCCCTGGAGCAGACACCAAGGGTCAAACCAACCCTCGTGCTCCATCCCTGTGATGAGCAAGAGGACTCATGAGGCGGGGTTAGGACCCTCCTCTTCTACTGGATTTCCCGCGCCCCTGACCCCTCTTTAGGGCTCGTAAGCCACGGAAAGGCATGTTGCCCAAGGCATCAGAGTCAGACTCTGCGGAAGGACAGAGAGCTAGCACGGCCCGGGGGTGCCGAGACTCCCAACCTGAGGCGCCCCGCGACCCCTGAGCCCCTCTGCAAGCAGGCCTCACCATAGGACGCCAACGCCACGCCCTCTGTGTTTATCCAGGGAAATTTGTTCCGCAGCTGCTCAGGAGACATCAGGCAGACTTTGGCTCCTTCCTGCCTGAGAGAAATGTGCGGCTGGGTGCAGGTGTGTCAGAGAGGGGGAGCTCGCAGAGGGAGAAGTACGGGCCCCAACTCCTCACGTGGGGACTGCGCCTCATTTGTGTCACTTCTCTGCCCCAAACTCCCCAAGTTTTCCTCCTTGCTGAGGGGGTGAAGACCAAGCCTCCTCGTCACCTGACCCCGCTTTCCTTTCCTACACCCTAGTATCCCCCTGGCCACACTAAATGCCCTGCCACCCCCTAACTATTCCATGTTCTTTCACAACACAGCAGGTCACTTTGTTCCCTCCCCTTGTTCCCTTCTTCTGCCTGGAATGGCCTTCCTGTCCACTTTCTAGTGCAGTCCTGTCCACCAGCACGATATCCTATGGGACACTGTCCCCCAAACACAACAACACGGATCCTGAAAGAACACACCCGCAAGCTAGACTGTCTGGTTCGAATCCCAGCGCTACCACTGACTAGTGCCTTGTGCCTCAGTTTACCCACATGTAAAATGGGATGTTGGGGTGGCTACATGAGTAAATGCTGCATCTGGGACATTACCTGATGTCCCTAGGGAGACTTGCAAGTCTATTTGTTAAACACATGCACTCTTGACCAACCACGAGACACACTCAGGAGAGGGGCTGCCCAAACTGGCCTGCTGCCTGCATTTCTGTACGTGAGTCACACCCGTCCGTTCACATTTTTATCCATGTTTTGTCTATGGCTGCTTTTGTTCCAACGGCAGAGCTGAGTGACTGCCTATGACCCCAAAAGCCTAAAACGTTGACTATCTGGCCCTTACAGGAAAAGTGTGCCGATTCCTGGGCCCTTCCCTAGAGGTTCTGGTGTTTAAGGCGTGGGATTTTTCCAGGTGGTTCTTAGGATCTGGCAGATTTCGGAACCACGGCAGCAGCGTGTGGTCCACATCTGTGTGACAGCACAGGGTACCGGAGACCTTGTCTGTGCTACCTGGCAGACTGAGCCTCCACACAGGGACCTGTCTGATCAACTCGCCCATCCCAGTTCCTCACTCGGTGTCCGAGCTTCCCGGGTGCGTGCCGGGCACCCACCTCTGCACCTTCACGTTGCTCTCCATGACAGCAGCACCCTTTTCCGAAGCCAGCAAGAGATAACCTGCGGGGTTGAACTGGATGTCTAGGGGAGGGTCATCGACTACAGCCAGGTACTCCTGTGTGTAAAAAAATTAAGAAAAAAAAGCTCTTCAGAAGAAGCTGGTTTAAAGAACGGAGGGAGGGCTCTCCTGGCTTCCTCCCCATAGCTCCCGAGACTGAGAGGAGCCCTCCTCCTCTGGGTACCACCACTAGGGACAGAACCAGAGGTCTTAACTCCTACTTGCCCGAACTGCTTCTGCTCCCGGATTGCCCTGGCCAGCTGGGCGGCTCCTCTCTCTGGGCTAAAGGAGTGGTCGCCACCCCAACCCCCAAATCTCTTTGCACGTACATTGATGTTCCGTAGAAACTCAATTGAAAAGAGGGAGAGCTGGATGTTCTCAGGCACCGAGAACTGCTGACGAATCCCGCCCACAGACAGCACGGTGGAGGCCCGGGAATACTGTGGAAAGACCAAAGTAGCTGAGGGAGCCCCGTAACCCGTCACACATGAGCAGAATCCTGCAACAGAAGCACCTTCAGGTAGAGGGGAGTCCTACTTGAAAGTTTATAATCTAAGAGGAGTTGAGGTAGATAAACCCATATGCAAGTCATCCAGCACCCAAAGAGGACGATAATTATTAAAATCCTTCTTTTCTTTTTTTTTAAGATTTTTATTTATTTGAGAGAGAGAGAGAGAAAGAGCATGCGAGGGAGTGAGCACGAGGCGGTGAGGAGGGAAGGGCAGAGGGAGAGGGAGAAGCAGGCTCCCTGCTGAGCAGAGAGTCGGACACGGGGCTTAATCCCAGGACCCCCAGATCATGACATGAGCCGAACGCACACGCTTAATTGACTGAGCCACCCAGGCGCCCCTAAAATCCTTCTTAGCAGATGTGCAGAGCAGAGTCAGTCATCTAAAACAGCTGAGCACCGTGGCACAAGATGGGAATGGCCTGGAAGTCTGAGGGCAGGAGATTAACATCTCATCTACCAATTGGAAAATAGAAGGCTATGACTGAAATAGTAAGATTCTTGGTTAACTGGCAGTGGACACAATAGCAACATCAAGGGCTCTGAGGAGTCTGGTTCTCCCTCTCCCGCTGCCCCTACCCCCACTTGTGCTGCGCCTCTCTCTCTCTCAAATAAATGAACAAAATCTTACAAAATAAAATAGGAACAAGTGTGCAAAACCTCAGAAGTAACAGAACCTAGAAGGGGGGATGAGACAGCTGTTGGTGTCCATCACAGCTGGAATACAGGCTCTCTTTGCCGCACCTGCGGGCAGCCGGAAGATCCAACATTGCGAAATTTGCTTTCAAAAGCAAAAGCCTTACTGCCAAAGTCTCTAATTCAGGGGAAGAAGCACCTGGGGCTATTTCTCAACAAGAGCCAAAGCACAGTCCCTTTGGACTTGGGACCTCCAAAGACTGAAGTCTTTCCTCCCCTCTGCTCCCCTTGCCCTTTAATAAAATAGGTGTCCGTGCCCCACTCATGACACCGCCTCCCCCAGACCTCACCGTGTGGTCCCGTTCCACCACCAGCACCCGAATGGCACCTCGTGGCTTCTCCAACCTCTTCAGCCAATAGGCCACAGACAGGCCAATCACCCCACCCCCCACAATCACCACATCCGAGTGTTCAGGGGGCAGGTGGCTGGTGTTGTACAGTGGGTTCCAGGCCCCTCCAGGAAGGACTGACTGGATCTTCTTCTTAATCTCGGACAACTTTCCATTCTGGTCTGTGGGATGCAGTTATGGTCAGAAGGCCATACATTCTCTTTCCAACAGCAAGGGGTTAGAGGATCGGCACAAGAAAAGGTGGGCTAGGAGGACACTGAGCTGGCTGTCCCCATGGCCGACCCTGCTCATAAGGTCAGCTTGTACCCAGCAGAATTCCACAGCTTCACTATATGGTCTGCACGCCATTCGGCTCTCTGCCTTCTCGCGCACCGTGCCCAGCAATGCAAGATTCAGCTTCTTAAAAACGAACACTCTGTACTCTCTCCCTAGGCCAGGTGACTTATGCGTGTTTATCTCCTGTGCAGACTGCTCTTTCCCCTGAGCCCCAGGCTCATATATTCAACTGCATGGTCCTCTCCTCTTGGATGTTGCAGGCTCCTGGACCCGTAGGTCCTGGCACACCCCAAGCGGCAGTGCCCTCTGAAGCACGATACTCTGAGAGGCACCTTACCCTGGATATCCATCACCACCAGCAAAGCTACATTCATGTCCTATCTATTGTCAAGTCCCGGTGGCCTGGCCTCCTAAATACCTCCCCAATCTGTCCCCCCGCTTTTTTTTCATCTCTGCTACCACCACCCTAGACCAAACCACCATAAGCTTTCACCTAGACTAACGCAAAACCTAATTGTTCCCACTAATCCCCCTCTTGCCCACCCAACTCTTTCCTGCATAATAGCTAGAATATTTTCTAAGCTCGAACTTAATCACATACTGTCTTACTTAAAACCTTCCAGTGGCTTTCTGTTACTCCAAGAATAAAAGTCCAAAATCTTCAACACGGCCTATGAGACACTGCACGGTCTGGCTCGTTTACCTTGCTCTCTCCCTACTCCCCCACTCCAGCCCCTTCCACACCTTGATGGTGCTTTATTTCTTCCCACCACAGGGAATCTACACAGGGTTTCTCTCTGCTTTGAAATCGTGTCCACTTCTTTGTTGGTAACGCTTTGCTTCCTTTCTCTTTCAGTTCAATCATCATTTTCTCAGGAAAGGCTTTCCGGCCCCCTACACTGTCAAAATCTCCTGTCACACTGTCTCATTACCTCATGCAATGCATTTGCAATTTTGAGTTTATTTGGAGTTGCTTCATACTGTACCACGCCTACCTTCTTCACCAATGAATCTCCAGCCTAGCACAGAACCTGGCACATTCTAAGTGCCTTGAATAAATGAATCCTTTCATCTTTCACACTTAACTCAGAAATCTCCAAGTCTTTTCACTGACTCCAATACAAAGCCCAACTCTTTTCAGCAATGTTTGAATCTTTCTTTGATCTGGGCTTACCTTCCTTGTCCACACTACATTTCTTATTTCTACACAAACACTCTTATCTACATGGCTTTTGCTAGTTCGTTCCTTGCACCAAAGCAATACTTCTCTTCTCCTAACTTTTGCTCAGTTCCCCAGAACTTGGAACACATACCATCCTTGAATCAGTGAACAATATCCTTCAAGGCTGATCTCAGTTCCCACCTGCTCCATGCACTTCTCCAATTACACTAGCTTTGGGGACTAGCAGTGCAGACCATCTGTCCAAGTCGGCTTCTACCCAGTCTTGAACTGGTCTACTGAAGTCTTCCCTTTCCAGCTACACTCCAGGCACCTCCACAGGACATATACTCTATCCTCTTTCCCTTCTTTACTCCTTAACAGCCACACACTAGGCACAGCATCCTGCACAGGAGCAGGACTTAATGCACATTTATCTGTGCAAACAATCAATCAGCCTGGCTGGTGGTAAGTTGAGGCTTAGAACGATCTAGCATTTGTCACCTGAGAAGGGCATCTTTGGGATCCACACATCTGCTCAGGCTTTACAAGATCCGGCAGGCAAGCTTACCCCCTTCTCCCAGCCGACCCACTGTCTTTCCATAGTAGGCCGGGTCCTGAGTTCTGAAGGTCACATAGCTGGAGACTGGGGCCACCCAAGAACCACGATACCCTCCGCTGCCCTCAACTTTACCCAGAGTGGAGCCTCCTCTGTGTGTGCCTAGCCCCCAGCTCAAGGGACCCCGGCCCAAGCCTAGCCGCAAGGCCCTTCGTAGCATGGCCACTCTAACGCGATGCCCCTTTGAGACTCGCACGCTATCTCCTCCCTACGCCATGCCCACCCCGCCGTCACTGCTCCGCGCCGCAGGCCGTTCAGAGGAGCGCGCCCATTGGCCTGCAGCCCTTTCGGGTCCCGCCCCCAGGAACTATCGGCTGCCGCCCTCCGAGAGCCCCGCCCAGCCCCGCCCCCACCCGCCATTGGCGAGCCTGGCGTCTACGTCAGTGCTGCGCGCCCTCGGGCGGAGGCGGAGAGAGAACACGACAGCTCTAAGCGGAAGTGCGGCTGAGCCGGTTTCCGGGGCCGCTGGTGTGACGTGTCCCGCGCTTGGCGCAGCAGGAAGCGGCGGCGATCGCGGCCTGAGTTCCCGGCGCCGGCCCCGGCTCCTTTCCCGCTGCCGCCATGCTCGACTTCTTCACCATTTTCTCCAAGGGCGGGCTTGTGCTCTGGTGCTTCCAGGGCGTGAGCGACTCATGCACCGGGCCCGTTAATGCGTTGATTCGTTCTGTGCTGCTGCAGGTATCGCTCCCCGCGGGATCAGAACTCTGGGCCCGGCTCCCTGACCCGGTCCATAGCCCCTTCAACTGATCCCACACCTCCCTCCCACCCTCTCGGCCTACCCCAAACTAGCCACTCACTCGTTGCCAGGACTCCGCATCTTTCTCCCGCCCCCTTCGGACCATCCCGCAACTTTGCGACGCCCCCCTCCCCCTCGGTTTCTGGGACTCCAGCCGAATTCCGGCGCTTCTTGAGATTTCCCATAGTTCCCTCCATTTACCCCCCCCCACCCCGTACCCCCCGCCCCCAGCAGCTTGATTTTCTGTTGTTTCGAAGGCTGGGTGTGAAATGGAAAAAAGCCTTTAAAAAACTAGTGTACAGCTGCTAATAAATCTGATCGTATCATTCTGTCCTTTCTGGCTTCCACGTGTCTTGCCTTCCCTCTAACCCCTTCCCCGACTTGGTACCTCCTTTTCTCCCTGATGGGATGCTAGGGAGCAAGGTCCCAGCATCCTCTTGTCCTGGGGACAGGTCTGACTTTGGGTGAAGTGTCTGGTTCTTTCCCAGAGGTTAACCCTTGAATGGCCCAAGTCTGGGTTTTCTGGGTAGTCTGAACTTGAGACATACTCTTTTTTTCCAGGAAAGGGGAGGTAACAACTCCTTCACCCATGAGGCACTCACACTCAAGTATAAACTGGACAACCAGTTTGAGCTGGTGTTTGTGGTAAGTGGAGCTATTTAAGAGAGAAGTTTACATTTTCAACATAATCCTGATAATTAAGAGAACCTTAATTGCTCCCGGTGTATATGATGAAGTAACTGAGAAGACAGAGAGAGGGTGGAGGGGAAAGGGAAGACGCTCCTGTGCCCAGTCAGAGAGCTTGGCTGCACCTCAGGTCAGGAAACCTGCCAGGCTGCTGAGCCAGTCTCAGGAGGCCTTGGTGGAGTTGGCTTGTAAGCAGATCTGTTGGCTCTGTTTCTCTCCCTGAACAGGTTGGTTTTCAGAAGATCCTAACACTGACGTATGTAGACAAATTGATAGATGATGTGCACCGGCTGTTTCGGGACAAGTACCGCACAGAGATCCAACAGCAAAGTGCTTTAAGTCTATTGAATGGCACTTTCGATTTCCAGAATGACTTCCTGCAGCTCCTTCGGTGAGAGGCCACCCCTCTGCATGACCTGATGAGCTTCCTTCTTTCCTGAGGGTGGTTCAAGGGTAGTAAATTGTATTGAAACACACTCCTGAATTTGCTGCCCAGTTCTAATTGACTTCTTGGTGTGAGGGTCCTTTTTTTGGGACTTTGATCGTTCTCTTCTCTCTAGTGAAGCAGAGGAGAGCAGTAAGATCCGTGCTCCCACTACCATGAAGAAATTTGAAGATTCTGAAAAGGCCAAGAAACCTGTGAGGTCAATGATCGAGACACGGGGTGAAAAGCCCAAGGAAAAAGCAAAGAACAGCAAAAAAAAGGGGGCCAAAAAGGAGAGTGAGTTTGAGCTCCTTGGACATACAGGGGCATGAAAAGTTAACATGGCAGTAAGGACTGAAGTTGTTCCCTGTCTTTCCCTGTCATTGCTTGTCTTTGCTCAGTGCCCATCACCCTATCATGCCCAGTCCTTGTCATCCCCAAGATGTTTGCTCCTAGTTTCCTCTTAATAATTTGGATAATAATAATTTGGGTTTGGAAGACTATTTCCCATTGTTGGAATTTGGTCATTTTTCTCCAGTGAGTTTTCTCCTAACAGGTTCTGATGGCTCTTTGGCTACCAGCAAAGCAGTTCCTGCTGAAAAGTCAGGTCTCCCAGTGGGGCCTGAGAATGGGGTAGAACTTTCCAAAGAGGAGCTAATACGCAGGAAGCGAGAGGAGTTTATTCAGAAGCATGGGAGAGGTCTGGAGAAGTCCAGGTGAGCGTTCTTTCACCATAAATACTGTTGTCTAGTTATGTTGGGGGCAAGGGAGCTTGCCTCTGGCTCTTGGATGGATGTTTCCTCTCCCACTTCACCATAACGCTTTGTGCTGTAACCTTTTACAGCAAGTCCACGAAATCAGATGCTCCAAAGGAGAAGGGCAAAAAAGCACCCCGGGTGTGGGCACTGGGTGGCTGTGCTAACAAGGAAGTCTTGGATTATAGCACTCCCACCACCAATGGAGCCCCTGAGGTTGCCCCCCCACCTGAGGACATCAACTTGGTAAGAGGCAACGGGCCAGTGCGAGTTACCATTAATAAGAAACTGGGGAGGGGGTAGAGACTAGGAGGGCAGTACTTTTGGTTTCTATGAATGAAGGGGTGGCTTACGTTTGGAGTTTTCCAAATCAGAGACGGAGGAATGAGGACAGGCTAAATCCAGGGCTGCTTTTCCCTTGGCCCTCAGTGTTCTTGATCCCATCTTGTTCCTTTCCCTATACCCTCCAGATTCGAGGGACTGGGCCTGGGGGGCAGCTTCAGGATCTGGACTGCAGCAGCTCAGATGATGAAGTGACTACTCAAAACGCCACCAAACCCAGGTAGGGGAATTTCAGGTGTTGGGTGGTGTGGGGGGCTCCAGAATGGATTAAGACTTGACTCCTGCCCACTGGCTTTATATGTATCTATAATCTCTTGTACCTGCAGTGCTACCAAGGGAACTCTGGGTGGCATGTTTGGGATGCTGAAGGGCCTTGTGGGGTCCAAGAGCTTGAGTCGTGAAGACATGGAATCTGTGCTGGATAAGATGCGTGATCATCTCATTGGTGAGTTCTGAGGAACAGGCGGACTCACGGGGTGGGGGTGGTGGAGAGTAGAACCACCTCGCGTTCTCCTCTACCATAGGGTTGTTTACTGTTGACATGGCACTCACACACCTGTCTCTGTCTCTCCAGCTAAGAATGTGGCAGCAGACATTGCAGTCCAGCTCTGTGAATCTGTGGCCAACAAGCTTGAAGGGAAGGTGATGGGGACATTCAGCAGTAAGTATCTCCCTAAACCAGAAAGTGCTCAAGGCATTATGTGTACCAGGAAGTTAAGCGCATCGATCTCCATTGCTACTAGGTGTGTGGCTTTTGGCAGAGTCCTTCACCTCAAAACGTCTTGTTGCGTCACTTAGACTTGAAGGGTTATCAGAACTAAATGAGTTAACACTTGTAAAGTGCTCGGAACCTATCACATGTGGTTTTTGGATTCCTGGGACAAGATCCTTGTGTCCTCCAGATCCCAGTTCCCTTAGGTGTTGGGTGTTCTTGGGAGTGCATTCCTTGGGGTTCACAGATCCATCACCCCCTTTCAGCGGTGACTTCCACAGTAAAGCAAGCCCTACAAGAGTCCTTGGTACAGATTCTGCAGCCACAGCGTCGTGTAGACATGCTCCGGGATATTATGGATGCCCAGCGTCATCAGCGCCCTTACGTTGTCACCTTCTGTGGTGTTAATGGAGTGGGGAAGTCTACTAATCTTGCCAAGGTCAGTACAGCTCCCCACCGGTCTCTGACGTCCTTTTTTCATGCTCCATGTCTTAGTGACTCTGGTTAGAACCAGAGGGACCAATTTCTTTGTTGCTTTTGCACAGATTTCCTTCTGGCTGTTAGAGAATGGCTTCAGCGTCCTCATTGCTGCCTGCGACACATTTCGTGCCGGGGCTGTGGAGCAGCTGCGCACACACACCCGGCGCCTGAGTGCCCTACACCCCCCGGAGAACCATGGTGGCCGCACGATGGTGCAGCTGTTTGAAAAGGGCTACGGCAAGGACGCTGCGGGCATTGCCATGGAAGCGATTGCCTTTGGTATGGTGCACAGGAAGGTGCGGGAGCGGGGAGGGGCTGCTGAGGGCCCCTTACCTCCTGGGCTTCCCTTGTGATTCGCAGAGGGTCAAGGGTTCCCCTCCTACCAACTTACTGCTCAGTAGCAAGTCAGGATGGAGAACTTGCCATGAGGAGTAGCTAACTGTGAGCAGAACTAACATATCTCACCCAGGGAAACCTCTGTTTGCTCTCTTTTATTCTGTTGCCATATTTTCGTGAATGTTCTTGGTGGCCAAGCATAGAATAGGTTTTTGCCCACACTACCTTATAACCAGATCCGGAGCCCAAGAAAGTGTAGGCTTTTAATATAGCCAGGTTACGACTTCTTGAGAGAAAGGTGGGATGAGCAGGACAGTATAGAAGTTTTGAACTGACCACGTTTTTTTCTCTCTAGCACGTAACCAAGGCTTTGATGTGGTGCTGGTGGACACAGCTGGCCGCATGCAAGACAATGCCCCTCTGATGACCGCCCTGGCTAAGCTCATTACTGTCAACACACCCGACTTGGTGCTGTTTGTGGGGGAGGCCTTAGTAGGCAACGAGGCTGTGGACCAGCTGGTGAGGGCTAGGGCCTCCTCCTTTTCCCAGCCTCAGCTCTGGCCAGCGGGGTACTTGTACTTATACCATGTTTCTCCCTTACAGGTCAAGTTCAACAGAGCCTTGGCTGACCATTCTATGGCTCAAACACCTCGGCTCATTGATGGCATTGTCCTTACCAAATTTGATACCATTGATGACAAGGTAAATATGGATGGTATGCGACAAAGCGAGATGGGGAGGGGTGTCCTTCACGGGGGAGCTGATGCTCTAAGGAGATGTTGTTGCCTCCAAAGCTTCCTGTTACCAAGGGGATATAAGGAAGCCTTGAGGTGATTGTGTATGCCCTTTCTCCACTTCAGGTGGGAGCTGCTATTTCTATGACCTACATCACAAGCAAACCCATCGTCTTTGTGGGCACTGGCCAGACCTACTGTGACCTCCGCAGTCTCAACGCCAAGGCTGTGGTCGCTGCCCTCATGAAGGCTTAACATGGCTCTTGCCCAAAACCAAATCACTGCTTCCCCCCAAAGCCCTTCTTCCTGTATCAAGAATGTGCTTTAGAGTATGTGAGTGACTTCTCTTCAGTGTAGTACAGAGGCAGAGTGAGGGGAGCTCTAGGGGCTTGCAGCTCCCCCTGCCCCACTCCCTGGCAGCCCAGCCTCCACCTGCAAGGAGGGCCTAATCATGTTACAGTCCACTGCCCATCGCCCCCTTCCCTGACAGCCTTCCCCTCCTACTCAGGCATTCCCTTCACTCTGCCTACACACTCAGTCTCATTACAGCTTTGACCAACGGTTGGAAGATCCAACACCGGAGCTTTGCTAATTCACACGGTCACAGGGATGTCTGAGCACAATGAGCGGTCAAGAGATTTCCAAAGCCAGCTCTGGGTTCTCCCTTGGATACATAGCTTTCAGGTCCCTGGGGCCAGGATGATACCCACCACACTGTGGCAGTGTATGGCCTATTCTTAATTGCTGCTAATTCTGATGATGACCCCATTCCCCACTGTTTCCTCAAAGCATCAGCTAGACCAGAGTGATTTGTTACAAATGAATGAAAGGAGTTCCTGCTTCCCTCAAAAATAAAGGGAGCTGAGCTGCAGTGTTGCATTGGGCTTCTCAGCCTTCCAACTCCTCCCTGCTCCCAGAATCCAGATGTACGCTCTGCATGTTCCCCTTCCTGGGAGAGAACCAACCGTCAGAAGGGTATACAAGTTGCCCCTCTCCCCCACCCTTCTCTTCACCTGAGTGGATCCTGGCTTTTCCTCATCCTCTCTACAGTGCCTGGTAGACAAGTGCTACGTTGAAGAATACAAACCTCTTGTTAAGACTTGTCCTGTAGCTTGGTATTACAGATGTGCTATTAGTGCAATAAGGTGAAGGCTGTCTGCCCAGAGAAATACATAATTTATATAAGAAAATAAATTTCATAAGTAAATTGCCTTTTATGTCTTGGAGTTATTTTATATAGGATTCAAAACTAAGATCCCACATCACGCTAACTATGGTTCTAGGCCTCATGGTAAGAAGAGAAACAAAGCAGGAATTGATACTGAATGGTTGTGCAGAGAATGAGATCACCCCCTTCAATGTGAAAGAACAGAACTTTTAAATTAAGTTACAAAAACGAGGCTCATTTAGTGCCTTTGCAGGTTTTCTAAAGGGACTCTAAAAGTAGAGCCAGGGCCCTGGGAAGTAAATGAACAAGCTTTTAATACAGCTCAGTTATGTAAAATACTGTACACTGTAAAAGGTCTAGAAAACTAGAGCTTCAAGTCATGTTTTAAAAAAGCCATTAAGCTTAATTGAAAAACCAGGTATAGAGTACAAAACTGCAACAAGGGCACGGTGACCCCACGGCGGCTAGCTCCCACGTCCTTCATGCAGGGCTGGAGCCACAGTCAGGGGAGGTGTCGCACTGATCTGTTGTGTGGACACAGGCATGTCCAGCGCAGGGGTGGGGGGGGTGCACTGGGCCCCGTTGTCATTTGGGGATTCGTGAACTGGAAGAGGCCGCAGAAGATCAAGAACCAGTGGGCATGAAGGACTGAGCTGGAACACCCCCCTACCCCCAACTCTACCCCCAACCTTCAACCTCTGGGTTTTGGTACTTCCACGGAGCTGTGGTGGGTTCTTAAAAGTTTACTTGTTAAATACTCTCCACAGTCGGGCCTGACACCTTGGCCTAATGCTGATGATCTCTCCAGCCCCCTCTCATGTTCTACAGTCTGTGGAGAGAAAAAAAAGAATAAAATGAAGTCTCACAAAACACCTATATGTCTGAAGCTGCAGATATTTAAGTGAAACTTAACCCTTCAGAAGACGAGACATCACAGATACTAGAAATCTTGTGATAGACTCAATAGGAAAATACAGAGTCCTTAACAGGTAGGAGTCCTTGTTCTCCGAGGTACTAAACAAATCCCAGAAAAACACTTTCTGCCAATGAAACTGACAAACAGAATTAGGAAATAGTATACCTCTTATTTCACTGTGTGCCGCTGAGGAGCCATTTAGCTGACCTTCTCTCACCATCCCTGCTAAACAGAATACACATCAGTATCAGATATTAGTCCAGAAAGCCAAAATTCTTAATAGAAAGAAAACCAACCAACCAAAGGGCAATGACATAACAGGGTCTAAGAAGGATGGCATTACTTAGAAATGAATACATCACAGACGAGAAGATAAAGCAGTGGGGAGAATAAACTGGGTTAGTCTTCAGGTAACAGGGAAGCGGTATGGTCTCCTTTAGTTATGTTACTAACACTGCTTGTAAATAAAACATTAAATGGGCAAAGTGTGCCCGCTGTCCCTAACTCATCTAAAAAGGCCAAATTTAGGCAAAAATCCAGGGATGGAGACGGGGAGCAGCATGCAACTGAGCAAATTCAACCATGGAGAAGAGTGAAAAGTAGCAGATGCTCTCACAACACAAAATGAGTTCAACCTGTGCTGTCCAATATGCTGTCGTTAGCCACATGTGGCTAAACAGTTTTACACGAAAAATTCTGTTCCTCAGTCACACTAACCACATTTCAAATGCCCAACAGCAACTTGAGGCGTTTTGTTATGGTAATGGGCAAGGAAGATAAAATATTTCTGTCATTGCAGAAAATTCTATTGGAGAGCCCTGGGATAGATAATAGCATAGGAAAACGTTTAAACCTAAACAGATGGAAGAAAATAGTCATCAGAAATATGAGCAATTCGAATATAAATAAATAAAAGACAGCACAGCACTCATACATACAAAATGGTATTGGTATTCCCCTCTTGGAAAGAACTTTAGCAATAGTTACCAACCACTAAAATATTCATGCCCTTTGACCTAGCAATTATACTGAGAACCCATCTGAAGGAAATTACTGGCAAAAGGAAAAACTGTAGGGATGAAGATATAATTCACTGCCAATAGTACTTACAATAGAAAAAACTAGAAAAAAATTAGAAATTGCCTAACGGGAAAAATTGAATAAACTAATATCCACACTGGATTAGAACACAGTCGTGTTACAACTAGTGGTTATGAAGGCCAGCCATGCGGGAAAATACGAGACATACCACTGAATAAAAAAAGTAACATGACTATGTATAATTGTTCACAACTATGAAAAAATGCATAGGAAAACTGTTAATTGGAAATATACCAAAATAACTGCTTGCATTACAATAATGGATTATAAATATTATTTTTCCTTCCCCCATTCCTTGATTTTTCTAAATATACTAGAACCTACAGAATCTTTTGAATCCAAGCAACTTTCACTATGCAAAAGCAAGTACACAGCAAGTATGCCAGGAGCCTAGCAAACGTTCAGTGTTAAACAACAGCAAAAGACCTCTTACCTCTTACTAGTATGTATCTACAGAGACTCGAATCATAACCAAGGATGGAGGATAAAGCTTGACTTGTTTCGAAATGTTTTTAACCTAAAACTGCTCTGTTAGATTTCAAATCACAAACTCAGCTGACCACTCTAATAAAGTCCCCTGGCCACACTGAAAATCTTTCATTTTTAAAAGTTCAGAAAACCCAACTGAAAGATAGGTAGCTCTGGGAAAAACCACTTTGGGAGAAAGCCCATGCAGTTAAGAAAAGAATCTGTGCCATTCTATAATACTTCTGATGATTTTTGTCAGGAAAAGATTTCGTTTAGCAGGAACAGCTGTCCAGGGGGATTTTGTTATTGTTTTTAATTTTAGCACCTTTCCTGGGTAGATCTCAGAATGCAGATCAAAAGAAATATGCAGAGCTCGAGTAGGTACCTTTGTTTAATGACAACAGAATATGCACAATGGAAAAGCCTACAGAAAGTCCTGAGTGTGGGCCAGCAGCAGCAGGAGCTGAAACACTGCAGGCCAGCAGGAAACACATCCCCAAGAAAGAACAGCAAATTGTTTTCACGAAAGAGACAAACCCAAAAGTTTGTCTTTTCAAAGTGTTTTCTAAAACCCATAAAAATCCTAGAAAAGAACACAGGCAGTAACTTCTTTGACATCGACCTTAACAACTTTTTTCTAGACATGTCTTCTGAGGCAAGGGAAACAAAAGCAAAAATAAGATATTGGGACTGCATCAAAATAAAGGCTTCTGCATGGGGTGCCTGGTTGGCTCAGTCAGTTAAGCGTCTGTCTTCAGTTCAGGTCATGATCCCAGGATCCTGGGATTGAGCCCCTCACTGGGCTCCCTGCTCAGTGGGGATTACCAGAGGGGAGGTGGGTGAGGGGATGGGTGAAATATGTGATGGGGATTAAGGAGTGCACATGTGATGAGCATCGGGTGATGTATGGAAGTGTTCGATTGCTATGTTGTACACCTGAAACTAACTTAACACTGTATGTTACCTGGAATTAAAATAAAAAACATTTAAAAAGGGGGCTTTCCAAAATCTTCTGGAGAAAGGGTTGACATAGTTTTTAGTGTTCATTTGTGGTGATGCCTTTTACAAATCTGGTTCCATTTTGATGGAAAGCCACTGATAAGAGCTTGTGGAATTTCTCAATACAGGAGAATTGCACTTAAAGCAATCTGATTCAGAAAAGAAATCACGGAATAATAACTAGGTTTAAGAAAAGTCCTCTCTATATTAAATTACTGTATTTATTAGGCCCCCTAAGATGCATTCAGATTGACAGTGCAAAAATATATTAACATACAATTTTTCAAGAATATATACTACATACAACAACAAAGTTTTAAAAAGTATTCTTCAATGTAGCTGATACTAAAAAGTTCTGCATCTTCTAGGGTTACTGGAAACTTGCCTGCAGAAATTAATAAACTGAACTTCTATACCCATTTGGCTTTGTTAAAACCTGGCGGTAAAATAACAAATGAGTGGTACCCTAGCCTCTACCTTTAATACCACCAAAATAGTTTTCAAACAGTATTTAAAAAAATTTTTTTTCTATTTGTAAAGATAATGCATAATTACCGTCAAAAATGCTAGCATAGAAACAAAATACTAAAAACAAAAAAAACAAAAAACCACCTTACATCCTACCACAGAAAGATAACCATAGTTAATTTAGTAAACATCATTCCAGATATTTCTCCATGCATTAGAAACAAAAATAGAACACATCTACAATTCCGTACGAATGGGATGGACCATGGTGGCATTTTACAACCTGGTGTTCCTTACTCACATATTATGTCTCTGATGTCTTTTCAGGCAACAAGGTTTTCCCTCTTATGGCTTCCTTATGTTTCATCAATTACATAAAAGCTGATGTATTTATAAAATCTCCTATTAACTGGAGTATTTAGGTTGCTTCCAATTTTTTTGCCATTTTAAACAAAAATGATTATATTCCCACACCTGTATCTCTACGAAATTGTGTAGCAGAATTGTGCAATTGTCCAATTATGTCCTTAGGAGACATTTCTAAGATAAATTGTATCAAGTGGGATTTCTGGGTCAAAGGTTTTTAAATTTTGAACATAAGCCAACCTTCCCCTTCAGAAGAGCTGTACTAACTTTACCGTCCCACCAACACTATGTGAATATATTTGTTTTCTCAAAGATTTAGCCAAAACTGAGTAATCTATCATTCTTTTCAATTTTGAAATGTATATTTTAATTGCATTTCACTGGTAACTAGTGAAGCTAAATATTTTTTCATTCCTCCTACTTCTATAATGAATTGCTGGAATATGCTTTGTCCACTTTCCTACTATCCAAATGGCATTTTAGTCTAACCTGAAGACCACGATCTCCCTTCATAACATGGTTGGGATTATATTCCTTACGTTGTTAATGATTTTACCCATCACAAACACATAAAAGGTCGAAGAGCTATTGCTCTCAGTCTCAAGATGCATCTTACCTGATCTACCCCTTGTTGAGATCTCACATGTCAGTCGCTTGAAATATTCTGGGAGATCAGCATATTCATTTCCATAGGAGATGACCTTAATTCCTTTGTCCAGCATGTTTTCTCGAAGCTTCTTGAACTCATCCACATCTCCTCTCCGAACCAGCATGAAATGTTCTAAGTCAGATTTATGCTTCACAGCCTCCAGAAAAAGGGCTTGGAAAGTGGTGTCATCCACAGTCCAGCCACAGCCCAGGAAAAGAAATGACTTGTTTTCATAGAGTTTCTGAATCTCTCTCTTGCAGGAAAAGAAACAACATGTTAATGACACTGTGAAGACACACATAAGGCATGTCTGAAACAAAAAAGTCAACAGGGTCATAACTACAACATTTAGCAGAATGCAATGACCAATTAACCAAAGTTTAACAGGGTATATTCATCCCACGAAGGAGTCTGATCTTATTGTTTATGCCTACAACTTGATGATCAGTCTAAAATTTTATCTTTACCCAGCATCCTACTGCTCTCTGTTCAGGCTTTCACTGGGTAGGCAGTGGTCTACTTGCTATACGGTTTGTCAGATCTGTGTCCAGAGGCCATAAGGCATTGAGAAGTTTTCAATATATCTTACTCTTTTCCATTTTCTAATCATATTTTCCTTTTTTGCTTTACAAACTGAACATGGATCACCAGAGAAGATAACTCCATCACCAGATTTGCTCAAAAAAAAAAAAAAAAAAAAAAAGTCTATGGCACTAAGAACATCAATATATACGTGTGTATATGTACATATACATACATACACATACACGTATATATACATACACGTACATATACAAACATTAGAAATGACCCTGACCCTGCTTAAGGGATCACTCAGTGTCAAATATGGATGCAATTAAAACAGATGTCAGGGAAAGTATAGGTGAAAAAAAGTCCTTATGCTTTAGAAAGTATCACATTTTCCTGGTCTTTCTTTTGCTGCATCATGTAAGTGACCTACTCCTGAAAACAGCCTGTCTACACTGTTCTCAGAGCTGGGGGCTGGTGAATTTTCCCAAATACCCCTGGCCAGAGAGTGCTTCTGGGGCCAGAGAGTGCTTTACACAAACGTATGACCAAGTCTAAAACCTGTATCTCAAAAAAGCAACAAGCTTTCTCACAAAGCTTTTTTATCATCTTACTTAAAATTTTAAAAATTCTTTGCACTGAGCAATACTGTGATAATTCAATATAAGCCCATCACCATTCACACAGAGTCTCTTTAGAATGTATGTTCTAGGAGTGACTGGTCGGTAAAAAGGTGTGTATATTATTATTGGCATACAGAGGGTTTAATACTATAATAAACGATAGAGGAAGATAATGTAATCTCTGTACGCAGGGATGATGCTGATGACAGAGTGCCATCTGCTGGCTGTCAATCAGGACCAAAGTAAAAGCCTCTGGCTTGATACCTGAAGAGACACTCTCCATTTCCTAAGCTGGAACGCACAATCACAAGCGAAGAAGCACAGAAAGAATGTTTCAACTCCCAATTTTAACTCATGGGGAAAATGTTACCCCGTGAAGACCGATCGTATATTCAGAGGTTTCCCAGGAAGGCTTTCTGGAGACCAGCAAGATCGGCACCACTCACCATAACTTCAGTGTTCCTGAGCACATTCTGATACCCAGCTGGATGGAGGACAATGCCACTAGGATTGGTGTAGACCCCATGGATGTGTAAGACGCTCAGCTTCCGCTTCTCCTGAGCCCACTCTAGAACCTGTGTAACACAAATACAGCTCAACCAAGTTGGCAGGGCTGAGCATTTGCTTAAAGGTGCCCATGGGGACGAGGCTGTTTGGACAGACTAGACTGCTGGCATAACCCTTCATGATACCGTAGGGCAAGAATGTAAAACCTAGTGTGGCCTCAGTTTCCATTCCAGGCACGGCTGTTAGGACTGATGGCAGCATGTCTGGTGATTTCTCTTTGAAAGTAACCATCAAAAACTAGAAGTTATGTGTCATCATTTGCAGAAATGCTAGGGCTCTTACCATTGGTGATACACATGACAGCTACAGGTGGATGACTGTTCCAATAATGATCCCCAAGGCATGACGCCTCCTTGTATCCAGGCCCTGTGTAATCCCTTTCCACACTTACTCCAGGCTTGGCCGTTGGCTTGCTTCAGCCAACAGGGCATTAGCAAACACAATGCAAGCAGCAGCTTGAAAAATGTTAGCATGAGCCTCATTTCTCTTTTGCTGCTTCTGGAAGCTGGCACCATGTAAGAAGCCTTGGCTAGCCTGCTAGAGATGCGTGGCCCAGCCAACCTCCCGCACCAGCAGACGTGGAAGCAGGGCCATCTGACAGCACCGCACCTTGGTCTAGCCGCCAGATGACTGCAGCCACGTGGGTAACCAGCAAAACCAGCAGAACTGCCCCGCTTCTAAGCCCAGCTCAAATTGCTCACTCACATTATCATGTGCAAAGAAAATGTTTGAAGCCCCAAAGTTTCGGGGTGGTTTTTGTGCAGTGGATAAGCAACAGAAGAATCACTCCAGTCCCCCAAGTTACCTGAAAAGCTACCAATAAAGAACAATCCCTTAGATGACAATGGCAACAACAGCCACCTGGACGCCACCGTTCCATTTTCTCAAGGGCTTGAGAAAGCATAATTGCATTCTCATAAAATTCTAGAGAAATAAGGTATGGGTTAGGAAAAACCGTGAAGAGGCACAGAGATGCCAAACGGGAATTCCACTAGGCCACATTTGGACCACCAGTCATTGGCTTTAAGCACGACATTTCAATACCGCCCTCTTGTGGACTAAAACTACAAAGCAAATCTTGAAGTTCCGGGACGAAATGCGAGAGAAAAGAGCAAATCTGAGAGAAACCCTTAACTTTGAAAAGGCCCTTATGTTTCTGTTGCTGGTCATAATCCTAGAAGATTTTATCAGAAACATCACAGAAGCTGTTTCTTGCCATTAATTGTTGAATTTCATTCAATCATCAATGAATTCAAAAAAGTATTTACTGAGCACCAGCTACATGCCAAGTACCATCTCAGATGTCAGGGTAAGAAGGGCTGACGTGGTAACTGCACAAATGGTGTTACTGCTTCCCTGCAATAAACAGCGAGGAAACAAACCAAGATAGAAACTGAAAGTTACAGTAAGTGCCACGAAAGAGAGGGGCAAAAAGATAAGGACAGGCCCCTTCCAAACATATAAGGGCAGGTCAGAGAGGCCCCCTCTCAGAGGTGATACCGAAGTTGAGACTTACAGGTGAAGAAGGAGCTTACCATACGGAGCATGGGGGTAGCAGGTGGAAAACATGCCGGCCAGAGACAACCGGTCTTCACGGCACCATCTCTTTAAATCTGATTTCTTTTTAAAAGCGGACTGCAAAGTCTGCAAGTCACAAGAGTGGTACTGTAGCTGCCCCCCCCCCCCCGCCCCCGGCAGAAGCAGTGCTGCGACAGCACATGCCAGCGGGCCAATCAGTTTTCTATCCAAACTCTACTTATCTGGGCTCTAACTTGGACACAAAGGCAGGTTCCTTGGAAAACAAGGTGGAGAAGGAAAATTGCAAAGCACAAAGCAGGACAAATGAGACTTGGTGGCATTTTACAACCTTTTTTTTCCACCTTCTTCTTCAATTGTTGTCTCTGACATCTTTTTATGGCGATGAAAATATTTCTCCTTTCATGGCTTCACTGTATTTCATCAATGAAGTAAATGCTATTGTATCTACAGAATCTCCTATTAGTGCTAAAGTTCAAATTACAAACTCAAGTGACCATTCTAATACGAAAGCCTTATCTTGTTAGCCGACCTAGATCAATAATTCAATATTATGGTGAATGGCTTAGGTATAGCATGGGCTGTATTAAAAAAAAAACAAAACAACTCTCCTGAGGTTTCCACTAAACGTTAACTTCAACCCAGCTACCACTTGGCTTGAAAGCTGCTCTTCAGATATCATAAAGTGGTTTTCATACATTTTTAATAGAGGCCATGAAGAATATATCCTAAGAAAGAACTCTAAACCAGTAATATGGTCATCTGGTATTAGCAAAGGTTAAAAAGATCTTACAGTTCAAATGACTTCCTATACCTTGCTTTGAAATTGGGTGAAATTGTCAAAACTCACAGAACTGAACACTTTTAAGAGCTGTGCTAAAATTTTACTCTGTTTTGATTTTATCCCAAAAACCAAAAAAATAAAAATCCAACTAGGGACAAGAATCTTCCTTTCAACCTCAACATAAATACTAGCAGTGTATAATATACCAACTAGAAAACAGTTTTTCTGATGAAGATACAACCCACCAGCCTGAAGAAGAGACTAATCCTTTACTTGTTACCTTTTTCTCATCAGTCAGGTCAAGGGATTCGAGTTGCTTTCCCTGATCTGCTGCATACAGTTCCAGGAGATTATCAAAATTTGTAGTTAATACCAGGGCTCCATTTTCCATCAGATGGAGAACTGACTGAAGGAGCTGTTTTCCAGAATCTTCCATCTTTGACTCCAAATCATCAAATACTTCATATAAACAGTCCTTGAAAAATGTGGATCGAACATTACTAGTTCGCTGGGGAGGAATTGGAAAGAGAAAAATTAATTCCACGTGTTTTGGTAGGTCATTTGTTTTAATAACAATAATATAGCAAATTTTTGAAGAACACTGTGTACTTAAAATAAGGATAAAATATTGTCTACCTCAGAGATTTATAATAACAAAAACAGGAAACATGCCATGTGCTTATTAGCACAATGCCTAGCACATAATAAGTGATCAGTACTATTATATCATAAGCAAATAAGCGTAAATTCTCTAAATAAGCATTTTTATAGATTGAAGAAAATGGGCATGGTCAAGAGAAGTGAATTTCTACCAGGATTAAAAAGGGGGGTGGAAAGCACAGCACCTACTACCCTCTCTAATTAGGCCTCAGGTAAGAAGACAATATTTTCTGTTAAACTTTCCTCATCTAGGGAATAACCAATAAAAGACAGCTAGTTCTAAAATGTGGTTTAGTAGCTCTTTTTCTTTTCTTTTCTTTTTTTAAAGATTTTATTTATTTATTTGACAGAGAGACAGCCAGTGAGAGAGGGAACACAGCAGGGGGAGTGTGAGAGGAAGAAGCAGGCTCTTAGCAGAGGAGCCTGATGTGGGGCTCGATCCCAGAACACCGGGATCACGCCCTGAGCCGAAGGCAGACGCTTAATGACTGCGCCACCCAGGCGCCCCTGGTAGCTCTTTTTCTAATCCTGGGTTGCTTTTTACAGATGTTTATGGATTTAGGAAAAACAGCTTACCTTCTCCCTGCCTGTTTTTTCCCCTAGCATAATTCAGGAATTTGTTTACAGATATGCTAGGAAAAATACTTAGTAAATAATAAAGGTTATTAAAAAATCTGCATTTTGCAACTGTTTTTAAAAATACCAAACACTAATCAGTTCTAAACAGACTTCCTTTTTTAAAAAATTTTTTTTATTTTAAGATTTTAAAAAATTTCTCATTTGAGAAAGAGAGAGAGAGAGAGAAGAGCGCGAGCATGAGCAGAGGGGAGGGTCCGAGGGACAGGGAGAAGCAGACTCCCCACTGAGCAGGGAGCCCAACGCAGGGCTCAATCCCAGGACCCTGAGATCATGAACGGTGCCAAAGGCAGATGTGTAACCAACTGAGCCACCCAGCCCTCCTCCTCCTTTACATATGGTTTATCTGAATAAGCGCTTTCCTAGTTTCATTCTGAGTGTATGTAAATACCTTGATGACTAATGAGGAAATAGAATACAAACCTCAGGTAGGAAGGTGGCTTTATAACTTAAAAGATCAAGTGGGCCGAGGGACACAGGAATTGCAAACGGGAACGTAACTATGTAATGTGCTATAACAACTGTCTTATCCCTATCTTGTTCCTGCAAATACCAGGCCAGTAGATACTATGAGAGCAAGAATCAGTTCATAAAGGACCCAGTATTTCCCAAATTCCAAGTACCTGTACTTAGCTGCTAGACGCATAGATATTAAGCTCCTTTTGTTTTTCCTCAAAGTAGTCCCCCTACCTTCCTGCCTTCCTTTGTGTATCCTTCTAACAGCGCAATGCTCAGAGAAAGATCTGTTTCCATGGAACCACGTAAGCAGATTCATAAAATACACTTCCATTTGCCAAATTCTTTTCCTAATTTTCCAAGTATTTTATAAAAATTATCCAGTCTTTAAATTATACCTACCAAAGAAATGGTAAATATTTAACCCTTGGAAAACTAGAGCACAGAGGTGAAACAGTACCTCTATTTGGTGGTTACACACCCCGACGTTTATCTGGTCTGTCAATCACTACTCCATGCAACATCTACCACTAGACAGGATTCTCATTATCCCCTGTTGTCAGTGGGCTCAAAGATTCTCTTCTAGCACTAAACAGATGGTATAGCCCATATTTACGTGGCTGAAAATGTGGATCATGTTTTTCAACTTGCCCATTTTCATTACATAATGGCATAAATAATTACATCACATATTAGCAGCCATAGGCAACCAACTGGCAACCTGAACAACCAGAATGAACAATCTGATCAGAAACAGTGAAGAATTTACAATCATACTTATTGAATTTCACCAGATACATGAATTATATCAAAAATATGATTCCCCTTTAATGTCCACCAAAATTACAACCTATTTACCCTACAGTCTTGCAAACCCATTTCTGGGAATATGTCCCACAGATACACTTGTATATGAAATGACATATACAAGGTTATCATTGCTCTGTTATCCATAGTAGTAAGACTGGAAACAAGCCAAGTACCTGTGTGTAGGAGACTGAGATGGCCAAGAACCCATATAAAGGAGGAAAGATCTCCAGGATTAAGTAAAATAAACAAGGCGCCGAACAGTACATTCAGAATGCTACCTCTAGTCCTATTTGTTTGTTTTGCAAAAAAGGAAGACTGAAAAGATACTCAAAAAGCTAGTAAGAGTGGTGACCTATGGGGGAGGGGTGAGTTTGGGAAGAGGAGGCAGACAAAGATATTGTAGGAATGAGATGTCATCTTTCTCCCCATCATTTTGATTTCTGCAATGTGCGTAAATAATATCTATTTAAAAAAGCAAAACTAAGCTTAAAATTAAACAAAAATTATGGTGATTTTAAGAACTTCCCTGTTGTGTTTTAGATCTTCATTTTGTACTCTGATTCATACACAAATGGTTATACAACACCATATTTCAGCACCAGTTTAATCATTACACACACAGATAAAAATATATGAGTATACAATCAGGTAATCATGGGTGTGGAATATTTTCTTGCTTCTAAGAAAAGAAATACTAAAGGTTAAAGCCTGGGAATAAATGCTGTAAGTCACTTCTTTTAGCTAACTATCTCTTAGTTCTATTTCTTTAAGTTATTATATCTTGCGTATCAACACGGGAGAGGAAGGAAAGGGGCTTTTTGTAGCTGTGATTTCCTGGACTTAAAACGAACATTGCTCTCTCTTGAAGCATGTGACCCGAAAACTAAATTTCCCACCAGTAGCCTAAGCAAAGACAAAGGAATGAAAACAAACAAGGAGGTTCTAGTCAAAAGGAAATGCCAAATTCCCACACTATTTTATGGACATATTTTTTTTCAAGATTTTATTTTTATTTGTCAGAGAGAGAGAGCCAGCGAGAGAGGGAACACAAGCAGGGGGAGTGGGAGAGGAAGAAACGGGCTCCCAGCGGAGCAGGAGCCCGATGTGGGGCTTGATCCCAGGACCCCAGGATCATGAACCGAGCCAAAGGCAGACGCTTAATGACTGAGCCCCCCAGGTGCCCCTGGACATTTTCTTATTCACTTAAAACAGCGAACAGAATCCAATGCAACTTCATTTCCTTCTACCCTTAACTCTCATCTTTCTAATCCCAGATACAGTAAAAACAAAATCCTGACTCTTTCCCACCACGGTTATTAACGTTTACAGCGCACTTACTATGCGCCACTTTATATACATCGTCTAACTTATACTTCGTAAGTTAAGCACCGTTTTACCGGTGCAAAAATAGATTCTGAGAAGTTAGGTGATTTTCCCAAGGCCCTAGTGCATTTAAATGGCAGAGTCTGATTCTGAAACCCAAGTTCTCTGCACTGAATGCACAATGTCACCTCTCTACTATAAGAAGCTGGCTCATAGATGGGCCTATTAAATTAACCCTGTCATATTACCGCTGTTAGATTCTTAAAAAAAAAAAAAAAAAGGACAGTTTCAAACATATATAAAGTAAAAAGAATATAAACCCCACTGTATACCCATCATCCAGTTTCACCATTATCACACATGGCCAATCTTATTTAACCTAAATTCCCCTCCACCATACCCCTGCCACCTTCTCCCCTTGAACAGAATTTTTCTTTTTTTTTTCTTTTTTTTTTTTTTTTAAATATTTTATTTATTTATTTGACAGACAGCCAGCGAGAGAGGGAACACAGGCAGGGGGAGTGGGAGAGGAAGAAGCAGGCTCTCAGCAGAGGAGCCCGATGTGGGGCTCGATCCCAGAACGCCGGGATCACGCCCTGAGCCGAAGGCAGACGCTTAACGACTGCGCCACCCAGGCGCCCCCTGAACAGAATTTTTCTGAAGCAATTCCCAAGCATATTTCATGCAGCTACTTTGATAGTTTCCTAAAAGGACCCCTCTTTACATATAAAACAAAAAGTAACTGCACTACCACCTGTCACACCTAAAAGAAAAAAGAAATAATATTAATTCCTTATTATTAAATACTCAGTGTTCAAATTTCTCTAAACATGTGTGTCTTTTTTTTTTTAAAGCCTTTGGTTTGCCTGTATTTTTTCTTAAGTATCCTCTATTAAAGTGGGTTTCAAAATGTGGCCCATGAACCCTGTGGATCTCTAAGATTCTTTAAGGAGTCTGCAAAGTAAAATTATTTTCATAATAACATTAAGGTAATTTTTGTCTTTTAAACTGTGCTGATATGTGCACTGATGGTGCAAAAGCAACTGTGGGTAAAACTGCTGGTGACTTAGTGTGAATCAGGACAGTGGAACCAAGCTGTGCCTGTAATCACTGCATTATTCACAACCAAAGACTTACAGTAAGAAAAAAAGTTCCAGTTTCACTTAAGAATGTCCTTAAGGAAAATTAATTAATTGTATTAAATCTTGACCCTTGAGCACATGTCCTTTTAAAAGCCTGTGTGAAGAAAGAGGAAGTATGCACAAAGCACTTCTGCTTCACACTGAAGTATGATGGTTGTCTCCAGGCAAAAACGCTTGTGTGATTGAACTGTAAGCTTGACAATCCATTTTTCCATCAAACATTATTTTTACTTAAACAAATTACTGACAGACAAACTAGTCATTCAGATTTGGGCATTCGCAGGCATTTTTGCAAAAATAAATGAAGTGAGCCTGCCATCGGTGGGAAATAACTGAGTACTGCTGCCACGGTTGCCAATGACAAAAGCTGAGCTTTCAAGCAAAACCCAGAAAATTTTTAAAAATTTTTATTTAAATTTGATTTAGTGAACATGTAGTATATTATTAGTTTCAGGGGTAGAATTTAGTGATTCATCAGTTGCATGTAACACCCAGTGCTCATTCCATCAAGTGCCCTCCTTAATGCTCGTCACCCAGCTACCCTATCCCCCTGTAGCAATCCTCAGTTTGTTCCCTAGAGTTAAGAGTCTCTTGGGGGGTGGGGGGGCGCCTGGGTAGCGCAGTCGTTAAGCGTCTGCCTTCGGCTCAGGGCGTGATCCCCGTGATCTGGGATCGAGCGTCACATCAGGCTCTTCCGCAGGGAGCCTGCTTCCTCCTCTCCTGCTCCCCCTGCTAGTGTTCCCTCTCTTGCTGGCTGTCTCTCTGTCAAATAAATAAAGAAATAAAAATTGTTAAAAAAAAAAAAAGAGTCTCTTACGGTTTGTCTTCCTGTTTTTTTCTTATTTTTCCTTCCCTTCCCCTATGTTCATCTGTTATGTTTCTTAAATTCCACATATGAATAAAATCATATGGTATTTGTCTTTCTGACTTATTTCACTTAGTATTATACCCACAGCTCCATCCATGTCACTGCAAATGGTAAGACTTCACCCTTTCTGATGGCTAATATTATATATCTTATTTATCCACTCATCTGTCAGTGGACATCTGGGACCTTTCCATAGTTTGGCTATTGTGGGCATTGCTGCTATAAACACTGGGGTGCACGTGCCCCTTTGAATCACTGTTTTTGTATCCTCTGGATAAACACCTAGTCGTGCAATTGCTGGGTCATAGGATAGCTCTTTTTAACTTTTTGGGGAACCTCCATACTCTTTTCCAGAGTGGCTGCACCAGTTTGCATTCCCACCAACAGTGTAGGAGGGTTTCCCTTTCTCTACATCTTCACCAACATCTGTTGTTTCCTTTAGCCATTCTGACCAGTGTGAGGCGGTATTTCATTGTGGTTTTGATTTGTATTTCCCTGATGTGGAGTGACGAGAATTTTTCATGTGTCTGTTAGCCATTTGAATGTCTTCTTTGGAGAAATGTCTGTTCATGTTTTCTTGCCCATTTCTTGACTGGATTTTTTCTTTTTTGGGTGTTGAGTCTGATAAATTCTTTATATATTTTGGATACTAGCCCTTTATCTGATAGGTCATTTGCGAATATCTTCTCCCATTCCTTGAGTTGCCTTCTAGTTTTGTTTCCTTTGCTGTGCAAAAAGCTTTTTATCCTGATGAAGTCCCAACGGTTCATTTTTGCTTTTGTTTCCTGTGCCTCTGGAGATGTGTCTAGCAAGAAACTGCCGTGACCGAAGTCACAAGGGTTGCTGCCTGTGTTCTCCGCTAGGATTTTGATGGGATCCCTGTCTTTCATCCATTTTGAGTCTATTTTTGTGCATGGTGTAAGGAAATGGTCCAGTTTCATTCTTATGCGTATGGTTGTCCAATTTTCCCAACACCAGTTGTTGAAGAGACCGTCTTTTTCCATTGGATACTCTTTCCTGCTTTGTCGAAGATTAGTTGACCATACAGTTGAGGGTCCATTTCTGGGTTCTCTATTCTGTCCCATTGATCTATGTGTCTGTTTTTGTGTCAGTACCATACTGTCTTGATGATTCTTATAGCTTTGTAATACAGCTTAAAGTCTGGAATTGTGATGCCTTTTTAAACATTACTTTGGCTATCTGGCGTCTATTCTTGTTCCATACAAATTTTAGAATTGAAAAACGAGAATTTCAGAAAACTTTAATCTGCCACCATGAGCCTGACAAAAGTATCCAAATACTTTTGTGATGAGATTGGTGGTGTTATTAATGAATGCAATTTTTTGAGCTGTGCAGTGAAATGTGTCACTATCTAGGAGATAATGTAACTCAGTCAACCAAGATTTTCCAAATGACCAGTGCGTGATGTTACAAAATCATGCGTGGGTGGTGAAAGATTCATTCTAAGTGCGAGATGGATCACGGATTTTAATGCAACCGAATAGGAAAGGTTCAGATTCCATATTACCATTAATATGGATTTGACTTCAGATTCCATATTGTTATTAATCTTTAGGAAGGAAGCCACTACTTAACTGAGTTTTTAGTGTAGTATCAACAACGAATATCTATAATTATCTAAAAAGACTATTAAAATACTTTTCTTTGCCAGCTACATATCTCTGAGACCTGATTTTTTCCATACACTTAAACCAAAGCAACACACAGTATATAAAGCAGATAGGAGAATGCAGTTGTTTTCTATTAAGCCAGATATTAAAAAGATCTGCAAAAATGTGAAACAATACTATTCCCCTCACTAATTTATTTTTGCTTTTTGGAAAATATAATTATTTTCCACAAACATGTTATTTACATGTAACAGGCTTATTGTTACTTTTAAGTGAATTAATATTTTAAACATTTCTCAATTTTTGATAGTGAATATTAACAGAAATACTCCACACAGACAAAAGCTGCTTGAGTTTCTCAACAGTTTTTAAGAATATATAAAGGAGTCTTGAGACCAAAAAGTTTAATAATTGTTCCTCTTTTGCAACTGACACCAACCCGTAGCTACATTTTAAGGTTAATAATAAATCTTCATCTGAAGACAATTAGTGACCCCAGTTTGATATATTTGGTAGGTATACACCTATTGACACCAACTTCAAGACTTCTCATTACTTTCAATCACAATTCGCCCAATTAGCAAAATCATGCTTTCTGTTCTCAGGAGACTGTGACGGATTAGGGCAGGTTACAGCCAAGACATGACAACACTGTGCATCCTAGTCTGAAAGAGAACTTCTTTACCCACAGACCAGTCTTCCTAGTCTAACACAGTACTCATGAGCTCTTTCTTTTTTTCCAGAAAGGTAACATTTTTATTAATTAACTGGCTGACACACTTCTGTAATACTTTTCCCTTATTATTTTTTGGCTACATACTCTTTGATTACCTTCTTATACGACAACAATTTTGTATTTTTTGAAGACATTAAAAAAATAATGTTTTCTTTCCTCTTTGCTCTCAAGTGTACTTTATCAGATATTAATACAGCCACTCTCACTTTCTATTGATTAGTGTTTGGATTATACATATTTCCCATCCTTTTACCTTTATTTTTTTTTTAAGATTTTATTTTTATTTATTCGACAGAGATAGAGACAGCCAGCGAGAGAGGGAACACAAGCAGGGGGAGTGGGAGAGGAAGAAGCAGGCTCACAGTGGAAGAGCCTGATTTGGGGCTCGATCCCATAACGCCGGGATCACGCCCTGAGCCGAAGGCAGACGCTTAACCGCTGTGCCACCCAGGCGCCCCTACCTTTATTTTTAACAGCTCTACTGAGATACAATTCTCATAACATACAACTCACCTAATTGAAGCGTAAATTCGATGAGTATTTATAGAGTCACAGATACTGCAACTGTCACCACAGTCAATTTTAGAACATTTCATCATATCAAAAAGAAACCATGTACCCTTTAAATATCACCCTGCTGCCCTCCATCTGTGCTCCAGTCCTCGGCAACAATTAATCCACTTTCTGTCTCTAACAGATTTCCCTATTCTGGACATTCTGTATGAATGCAATCATCTAATATGTGGTCTTTTGTGACTGGCTTCCATCACGCTAAGGGTCATTCACATTGCAGCATGTTATCAGTGCTGAATTCCCTCTTACTGGCAAGTAGTGTTCCACTGTATGAACGTGCCACCTTTTGTTTATCCACTTGACGGTTGATGGACATCTGGGTTATTTCCACCTTGTGCCTACTATGAATACTGCTATCAACATTTGTGTGTAAGTTTCTGTATGGACGTATGTTTTCATTTCTCTAGGGTATATCTAGAAGCGGAACTGCTGGGTCAGATGGTAACTCTATATTTAATTGTTTGAGGAACTGCCAGACTGTGTTCCACATTGTCTGCATTATTTCACAATCCCAACAGTGTATGAGGGATTCGATTTCTCCACATCCTCGCCAACACTTAACTACCTGACTTTCTGACTCTAGCCATCTTAGTGCATGTGAAGTAGTACCTCATGTGGTTTTGATTTGCATTTTTTCTAATTTGCATTTTTCTAATGACTACATGAAAAGTGTGGAGCACCTTTTCATGTGCTTATTGGAACATGGAACAATGTCTATTCAAATCCTTTGAATTATTTGCCTTTTTATTGTTAAGTTATAATATTTCTTTATATATTCTGGATAATGCACCCTTAGAAGATATATAAATTGCTAATAATTTCTCCTGTTCTGGGGGGGGGGGCGCTGTCTTTTTACTTTCTTGATAGTGCTTTTTGAGCCTGTTATAACAGCTTTTACATTTGGTAAGGTGCAGTATATCTACTATTTCTTCTGTTACTTGTGCTTTTGGCATCATGTTTAAAAAACTGCTGCCAGGTCCTAAGTCATGAAGCTTTAAATCTGTTTTCTTCTAGGAGTTTTACAGTTTTAGCTCTTACATTTAAGTTTTTAATCCATTTTGAGTTAATTCTGTATTACGGTGTGAGACAGAGGTCCCAAGAGCTCTTTAAAGCCTAGTAATTATTTACATTATTCTAAGTTAGTAACAGTTTATCACAACCAAGGACAAAGAAATGAAAAGAGGAAGTAAAAGGTAGTGAGTTTCTGAAATGAGTCATGAACCAAGAGGAAAGTACTTTTAAATGGCTCTCTTTTAGACTAACTCTTAATGATATTTCTTTCTTATAAGCCTAGCTAGGGCCTGGGCTAAGGGGGTGAGAATCAACACTAATAATTTACTTTATAACAAGACTTATATTTGTTTCCCCAAAATATATGATTTATTAAGATCTCGAACATCTTAAATGGATTCTGATTTTGAAGGCATTTTGAAGACAATGCAAGACAAGGAGGTCCTTATCATTCATGAATTGGTATCCAACTCAGTTTGATAAAATAAGACAAAATTCTTTATAAATATTTTGAGTGATCGCCTTTAAAAGGAACATGAAAAAAAAAAAAAGGTGTTGCTTCACCCCAAAATGATAAGAATTATCTCTAATCTTTCTGGGGTTCTCTAAAAGGCATGGATGCCAGGGAATACCTCTCTCACAGTAATGAGCAGAGAAAAAGTAAATGCAAAACACAGCAATAATGGGACAGTGGTCTCATTTTTATACATATAAAGACACCAACATCATTACTGCCATCATCTCACAGACAGACAGACATGCACACACACACAAATGGATCAGGATAACTACCCTGAATAGGGTCCATAAGCCGACTTTTGTGAAGAGCCAAACGATACGCAAATCTATAAGTTAAAGGGGCACCTGGATGGCTCAATTGGTTAAGCCTCCAGACTCTGGATTTCGGTTTGGGTCATGATCTCGGGGTTGTGAGATCGAGCCCCGCATGGTACTCCACTCTGGGCGTGGGTCCTGCTTAAGATTCTCTCTCTCCATCTGCCTCCCCCGCCAAAATGAATATCCTTATTACATTCAGCACGTGTGTCATGGTTTCAGGAAATAATGCCAGGATACACAGGCGGATACTCACAGGAGAGAGTTTCTGGATAAGGTCATGGGCAACATGGACAAGATTTTTGTCTTCATGGAGACATTTCTGAAATTTTCTGCTCTCCTCATCTTCTAGAAGATCAAAATCAATGGCAGCATCCAGTAAGGCCTGAATTAACCCCTTCCAGGACTTCAGGGCTGGAACCTGAGGTGCAACCGCAGCACTAATGCCTGTTCCAATCACCAGCACAAGTTCCCGAGGCTTCTTAGTTTTCAAGCTTGGTAGCAGCTTCCTAAAAAAGTCAACCAAACAAAGAGGATTGGGAATGGCCAACAGATATGGGGCACATGGAAAGACTGCTGAAAATCATTGTTTTAGCTATTACTTCTATAGTTGCAAAGAGGACAAGTACCAGTTTCTGATACCTCTCCTGAGTATCTTAGGCAAAAAAATAAGAATATTGTGCCAGGGCTTACTGAAAAACCTATTTCAGGAATCCTAAAAGGCAATCTTAAAATGAATTTTCTCCCTCATAGTTCTCTCAACATAAGAAAACCCACCAATAGTAGGGAAAGATCTAATTACATTACAGCCCAGCTGAGTTTTGTTAACTAAATTATATCTTAAACCAACATTAAATTTCAAAAAACATGGATTCCAGAAAGAAAAGAAATCCATACAAATTAAATTCCTATTGTTGAGAGATATGAAACAAGAGATGAAAGAAAGCCAAAGTTAAGTCAAAATTTTGTAAACACTAATAACATAAAACTGAGCATGACTAAAACTGAGAATGAGACAGTCAAATATGGGAATACATTTCACTTCAATTTTCTAGATATCTGCAAGACAAAAAGGAAAAAAGAGAAGAAAAAAAGTAGCTAACAGAATTCTGAAAACAGAGGAGCTTCATGCTAGCTAAATAAACAAAAATACAACTATTCAACAGATATGACAAGAAATGGAAAACATTCCTTCTTACCGTGACAAGCACAGAGTTCTTTGTTGAAGAGAGAGCACAGGCACAAGTTTTGTGTTCTGGTTCTCCAGAACCCCATCCCCCACCCCCACCCCCACCCCCACTTCAATCTGGAAACTGTATTAAAATCTGTTTGAAATACGTTTACTCACTTTAATTTTTGCTAATGGCACGTGTTTTCCAAAAACTGCCTTTCTCAATTTTTTGTCAAAATAATAGAAAAAGGATTTGCATTTTGGCATAACATAAGAAACGGTACTTTAAGCCTTGGGAAACCTGTTTTGGGGAAACAAACTTTAGAACTGCCTTCCCTATCTTCAACTCCTGCATTCAGTCATTCGACAAATATGAAAAACTTACAAAGTACCAGACACTACAGTAGGCACTAGTAATGTTTCTATGAATAAAATGAAGTCCCTAATCTCAAAAGTTTAGTCTACTGGAAAAGACTGATAATAGATATTAGAAGCAAATGATGAAAATGAGTTTCAGTTCAAGGCAATCAAGACATGGAAACATACACAAATATATACTCACAGAAAATTTCTAGAAGGATTCACAAGAACTGTTAATAGTTGTTAATGCTGGGTATTGGGGAGAATATTGATTTTTACTTTTCACTTGATTGTGCTGTATTATTTGAATTTTTTTTTTACCTCATCCATTATAGGTTTAAAGTGTAATTTGCCTAATTTAAAATTTCCAGTTTAAAAGGAAAAAATTAGCAGTTGTGTTTCATTTCTGATTCTTCCTAAAACCACTAAGTAACTAATTTTTTTAGAGGACACAAATTCATAAAATTCAAAATAAGAAAAGATGGCAGCAGACAACAAAGGCCAACAAAATTTTAGGAGTTGTACAGTTAAGAGATGATTCCCTCTATAAAACTTTGGGAATGTTCAAATAAATCTGAAGGTAGAGGGGCAGGTGGGACCAAAACAGAGAATCTGTTGCAAGGCCATATTAGAAGCAGTTAGAACTCTAAGACTGAGGCTTGCTTTCCAGACAGGTTGAACCAGAGGGTTCTGTTTCTGAGAACACTGTGCCCAGATTGGGAAAGGGAATTAAATAAAAGTCAGTATATGAAATATAAGACTCTCCCCTGCTCCCTTCTCCCAGAGGAACACTCTCAGACACTGGCAGTCAGCCTTACACCTGCACCCTATTCCCCATCCAGTGATCCTCTTTTGGGGAAAATGGCCAGCATGAGAGAAAAGGCCCACACACTCTGATAGGTGGGGATTCCTCAGCAACAGAACATGGCCCATGCTTGACACCCACAGAGAAGCCCATCAGCGACCAAGTCCCTTATGCACGCACAGATTCTCCAACTGGCTGTTTAATGTCTTCTCTTAAATATGAGCAGACAAAGAAAGGTCACCTTACATTTGAACAAAGCCCCCAACGTGAGAGTTACACCTAAACAAACCAGCAGATAGAAAAGAATGTACAGGAAATAAGTGACAAGATGGGAAAGAGAAGAAAAATGGAAAAGAAAATGGTATCTCATACAGATTAAAAAAAAAAAGGCATCTATGAAAAATGAACAAAATGCTATAAAAAAGGGGTGGGCAAACAGATTTCTTGGAAATTAAGAAAGTAATGAATAAAAACTTCGTAACATTGGAAGAAAACAGAAAATCTCTGAGAAAGTATAATGATAAAAAAAAAGCAATAGAAAACTACAGTGTTGGAGCACTTGGGTGGCTCAGTAGGTTAAGCATCTGACTTTTGATTTCGGTTCAGGTCATGATCTCAAGGTCATGAGATCAAGTCCCGTGCTGGGCTCTGTGCTGGGCATGGAGCCTGCTTAAGGTTCTCTCTCTCTCGGGACACCTGGGTGGCTCAGTTGGTTAAGGTCTCCCTTTGGCTCAGGTCATGATCCCAGGGTCCTGGGATCGAGCCCCACATGAGGCTCTCTGCTCAGCGCGGAGCCTGTTTCTCCTTCTCCTTCTGCTTGTGCTCTTTGTCAAATAAATAAATAAAATCTTAAAAAAAAAAAAGATTCTCAAGGGGCACCTGGGTGGCACAGCGGTTAAGCGTCTGCCTTCGGCTCAGGGCGTGATCCCGGCATTATGGGATCGAGCCCCACGTCAGGCTCTTCTGCTATGAGCCTGCTTCTTCCTCTCCCACTCCCCCTGCTTGTGTTCCCTCTCTCGCTGGCTGTCTCTATCTCTGTCAAATAAATAAATAAAATCTTTAAAAAAAAAAAAAAAAGATTCTCTCTCTCGCCCCCCCCACCCGCACTCACACACACTCTTTTTCTCTCTCAAAAAAAGAAAAAAGAAAACTACAGAGTCTTAATGCAGAAGGTCCAACATCTGAATACCAAGAGTTCTACTACAAAGGCACAATATAGAAAAAACTGTAAAGGAAATTATCAAATAAGGAAAAAAATTTTCCAAAGTGAATTATCAGTAGCTACCAACTTGGAATGGCCACCTGATATCTAGACTCATACGAAGGTATATCACCGTGAAATTCCAGGTTGCTGAAAATAAAGTAACTATCCTTACAAGCTTCCAATGAAAAAGAAGAGGTCACATCACACAAAGGACTGAGAATCAGCAGAGTCACTATTCTGGCAGGAACACACAGGAGCTAACAGAGAAGGAGCAATAATTTCATAACTCTAAGGAAAATGATTTCCTACCTAAAATGCTACACTCAGCCAAATCATCAAAAAAATGGACGAATATGATAAGGACATTTTCAAATGTCTCCAAAAACTCTTCTCCTGTGAATCCTTACTAAGGAAACATAATGAGAGTATTTTTCAGCAAAATGAAGGACCACACCAAAAGAGGGCAAGACGATATCCAGGAAAAGAGAGGATCCAACACAGGAGAGATGTAAAAGGAATTCTGGGGGTCACAGGAAAGGAAAACGGCAAACATCAGCAATGTAGCAGGCCTGGAGAATGAGAGTCTAGAGCGGAGGACAGTCCAGAAGGAAAAATCTATGAAACAATGTAAACTAGTAAATTACTGATGAGTGTCAGCATATCTAAGAGATTTATTCTTCTGTCACAGAGTTTGAAGATAAGCTGATAGGTACATAGAAAACAAAGCAAACAAACAAACAAAAAAGAATCTTTAATAACTTGGAGGAAAAAATGGACGAGGAAGTATAATCAAAACACTGTTAGGCTCAGCTATGAATACTATTAATACAGTCATATACGTAACTATTAAAAAACTGACTTAACCAAAAATTGTGATATAAAACACCAGGGGGATGTGGAAAGAGTGTGTGATGTGTGTGTAGGTGGGGGCAACATGTGGGAAGAGGCTCTAGGAGGGCAAGCCTAATCTTCATCTTCCTTAACTAGAAAATAGATAAAACCAAAAAACTAAAAAATAGCAGTATATATACAGTATTTAAAAATATGGATGCAAGGATTAGAAGAAAGTTATCTCTAGAGAGGGATAAGGCATTATAAGCTTTGAAGTACTGACTTATAAATTAAGCACATTTATGACCTTTTTAAAAATAAAAATTAAATCCAAAATACAAATAATTTTTATATGAAGGTCAGTATTAATTTGTGCAAACAACTGGGTTATAGGGCAGTTTTGTTATTTTTTGTCATCTACCATTAATGGTAATTTACTAAATGTTCCTCGGATTCCCTTCCCTTGTTTACCTGGGCTTTTTGGTGGGGGGTGCGCCATCACTGAAGAATCCAAGAATCTTGTCTATATCAGAGGCCTGGCTCCCTGTAGAAGCCATCCAGTTTCTAAAATAGATTAAACACCACAGACCACAATTAGATCTGTAATATATACCATTCAAAACAGCACACACGTTCAACAGTTTTAATGAGGTGCATACCCTAAAGGTGTTCTAGAGGTATTCCCTCAACAGAGATTCATTAATTAATGAGCATTCCAAACTTAAAGAATTAAATTCATCTAAAAGAAATTAACCTTGAAATTATGACTTTGGTGCTCCATACTGTCATCTTGTTCCTGTTCCGGAAGGCTCCCCCTACCCCCTTTTCCCCAAAACAAAACAAAAATCGATGTCAATTCATGTCAATTATTGGCCATCACTTTGTGAAGCCTAAGAACTACCTGCGTTTCTCCCCTGACATAGGCTTGGGAAGACTTAGGGGATGAAAACAATCCATCGATAAGTGTGCTAATAGCTCCCAGTTATCCATTTACTATCAACTAAAGAAATCACTGAGTCAAGAATAGAAGAATCAATACTAATTTGCTGATTGTTAGACATTCCTTGTTGCTGAACAACTACATCCTCACAGGCAGTGAGGCATGTCTCCCTAGCTGAGCAGAGTGGACTCTGAGACACTGTGATAAATGGGAAAGGTATTATCAAGCAAAGACGAAAAATGACCAATTATGTTCAGGTGATGGGATAACTAGAAAAGTAAGAGAATTACCATGGATTAGAATTATAATGAGAAGTTTTAATTGCTCAAAATTTTAGTCAACTTGCTAAATCTAAGGACCATTAATTCTAAAGCAGAAATATTTTTGTTTTTTTTTTAAAAAACAGCGATACTTTAAATAGTGTGTACACACACATACACACACATCCAACAGACAATACATAGTATCCGAGCTGTAGGTGTTTTATTATTATTTCATTGTCAATGTTCAGAAATAACCAGGGGCGTCTGGGAGGCTCAAACATCTGACTCTCAGTTTTGGCTCAGGTTGTGAACTTAGGGTCTTGATCTCATGAGTCATGGGACTGAGTCCTGCGTTGGGCTCCACGCTGAGCAGGGAGTCTGCTTGAGGATTCTCTCCCCCTACCCCTCACCCCACGCAGCCCCTCTCTCTAAATAAATAAATAAATCTTCAGAAAGAACTGAATTACTACTAATTATATCAAGTTTACTGTTTAGGGGAAAGCTTTTTCTTTATGTAAACATTTTCTAAAGTTTGCTGAATTAATTTTTCTGGTAAACAGAAGGCTTAGTTCCTTACCCCATATTGCTTTGCACACAATGGAATTCTTTAATCATTAGGAAAATAGGAAAGTCAAAATCATAAAGTGAGTTAGGAAGTAGGCCATCTTTCTAGCCAAATCTTTGATTCTCTTGGTGAGAAAGCTGGGGCTCAGAGAAGACACATGAATTACTTAACTCAGTAAGTTGTGCCTTAATAATCGTTGGAGATGCCTGTTACACATACGTGTTCTTAAAAATAAGGTCTATCAATTAGCTTAGAAGACAGTACATAGTCTCGTGCTCTAAACTCAAATTACTGAACCAGAATCTCCAGAATCTTCAGGAGAGTCTCATGAGGAGGCAAAAAGGAAACATCCAAATGAAAGGCAACAATTTTCCTACAATCCAGCTATTCTGTTAAATGTAGGACATTTAACTCAGGAGGCACACCACCTGCTATTCTCCCTTCATTTAAGTGTATTCATCATTTACTGCAGTCAGTACCATCCCAGTTTGCTAAGAGTTAATCACCATTAAAATAATTTCATTAAGTTTTAATTTATTTAATTTTCTAAAGTCTAGTCTATGCTCTAGGTTGGAGAAGAAGTGGTAGAAGAATCTTCTACCATATGTGGGACAGCCCATTAGCTTGGGGATAGTTTTTAAAAATACACAATGAAAAGTGTGTATGCTCATGCTCTTTCCTTAAACATGGTTCTAAAAGGCCATCATCTGAACAAAGTACACCCATGCAAAAAATACTCTGTATTAAGAAAGATTAAAAAGTAAAAAGGGAAGTAATTTAATGTTTATTAAGTTTTGAAGACAGACATCTTTGGAATTCAGCGCTCAGTTCAGCTACTAAACCAGAGTTTGAACAAACTGTTAGTGCTTACCACATGCCAAATGCTATTTACAAATATTAACTCATGTAATCCCTATAAGCTTATGAAATATCATTATTATCCTATTTGAGAGATGAGAAAAAGGAAGGACAGAAAGGCTGGGTAGCATAATTCAAACTAAGGTTGTCTGCCTCCCAAGATCATGGTCTGAACCATTCTATTTATTACAACCTAAAAATGTTCTCCAAATATTAGCATCTCACTTTTTTGTTCATTTGTTTTTAATTTGCAGGCCAAAACTATCAAAAGAGGAAGATCCCCCATTCCAGAAAGATTTACTTGAAATAATTCTGTGTAATGCTTAACAGCTGCTACACGACCAGGTGCTCTGCTGATGTAATCATGAAACCCACTTAAATTCAGAAGCTGAATGAAACAGCTTTTTCTGGTGACAAGTGCTATTTGTTACATACCCCCCTACCACCACTAACCTACCTAGACCGGTCCTATCATTTTCTCCTGGAAAATATGCTAGGCCACTTTTGCTGGATTCTAACAGATGGTAAATTCTTGATGTCTAACACCTGAATACTAAACTTTCTTATTTTTCTTCTTTACAGAGTCAACTATTCTGAAGGTCCATTCATTCTACATAATTTAAGAGAATTAAATATGGCCGACAGCTCCCAACAAGTTGTTACTACAATGTTTTGGGTCCTCTTATTTAGGAACCCAATGAGAAGAAATTCAATATCACATTATATTTGATCATATACACATCCTGTTTTGTAACAGGATAACATCTTTCCTTCAGGCTAAAGGATGTCTCATATGCTACAATCTCACAGATACACCCCTAGTGGCATCAAAGCATAAACCATATCTTATTTCTTCCAGGGTACTGTTTCAGGGGGGAAAAAAAATCCGTTTTAGTGTTTACCCTAAACAACATGCAGTTACTTATAAAAAGCTTCCACACCGATTGTGAAAATCTTACAAAGAATTCCTAACATGCATCAACTAGTTCACACATTAACTTCTTCATGTGATCACTATTTGAGCTTTTCATTTTAGTGGGGCTTGCTATGTACAGCAGAGGTGGGAAAAGCTTTTCTGCCACAAGAAGACAAAGGCAATTACCTATGGCAGTGTCTTTGTTCCTACAATTACTGCTAAAGCCACCAAAAAATCCTTCAAGACCAAGAGAGTTCAGCAAAATAAAAGTCAGATATTTGGTAAACGCTGAGAGAAATAACAGCAATCTCATTAAATTCTGTAAGGGCCAAGTCTGCATATAAGAAGGGACACTTACACTGTGAAACCTGTCAGCTTGGCAGGAAATAGAATGCTTCCATCTGGTGAATGAAAGGGAAAAATCAAGGCAAGCGTTTTGGGAAAAATCCATTAAGAAACATGGAAAAGGGACAAGAGGAAAAGGGGTAGTTATAGGGCTGAAATTCAATTCATATAAACTAGATGACGTGTGGATTTGAAAACATTAACGAATCATAGTAGCTCTTGCTTTCCTAGCATCTTGGTGCTGCAATGACAGCAAAATCTGGTTCCTCTTCCGGTTCAAGAATCAGAGTGAGGTCTCTCCCTGTGCTTCCAGTGTGCAGTGTTCAGCTCAAACAACTGGCAAGCCAGAGGGCACTCAGAACACATTTTGGCATATGGGGGGGATGGAATAAATCAAAAGGAGAGAAAAGTTCTAATGATGGCATTTTTGCCCGGAAATAAAAGATCTACAAATAACTAGCTGAGGAAGTGGTACCTTTCTTGCCTTAAAATATCAGTTGTACTTATAGCAAGCTTTCCCCCATTCTATTTAAGAAAAAAGGGGGGGGGGGTGCCTGAGCCCAGGCCAGGGCTCCCTGCTGAGCAGGGAGTCTGCTTCTCTCTCCCTCTGCCCTTCCCCCTGCTTGTGCTCTCTCTCGCTCTTGCTCTCTCTCTCAAATAAATAAGATCTTTAAAAAAATAAAATAAAATCCAAAATGGTATCACAATGTACTTAACATGTTTTAAAAAAGAAAATAAGACTGTGACTAGAATAAAGACTGACTTATTTCTCTACCACAAACACATAAAAGGGTTAACTTCATTTTTTAAGGGAAGAAGATAGTCATCCTCCAACTTGGAAGAAACCAAATCCCTCTAGTTGTGGCTTTTGGACTAATTCCAACACATCTGGTTTTCAACAACTATGGGGGAGGGAGAAAGGAAAAGATACCCAGTATAAAGTACTACAGAAGCATACTCAACAAGCTTGTTGACAATTAACAAATCAAATGTTTTACTCAGGTAGTTGGTGAATTCAGTTCTATAACGTAGACTGTACCCTTTCCTGTCAGTGTATAAAACAAATTTCCCATTTTCTTCCTACACACACACACACACACACACACACACACACACAGATGAAACTGATATAGAGGCATTACATCTACACGTGCTAGGGCTGGATTCCTCTGTGTAGCCCAGTCTTGAAGCATTTCCTCTACCTCGGGTTAACTCAGTTTGCTCTTACTTCTGTATCTAAATTGTATGGGCCTGACATCCTGTATGTCCTGTCAGATAAGATCTGCATCACACCTACTTCCTGAAAATCTGCTGTAACGTAGCCACTGATAAAGAGCCAGAGGGATACTACTGTCTCTTGGTATTTTACCAGCAAACACTGACCCATATATGAGCAATATATAAATGACCTCATCAGAGGTAGGTTTCTAAAAGACTTTAAAGAATGAGAGGATTGCCCCAAATTCTAGAAAGTCTTTTAATTCAAGTCCTAAGATCAACCACATTGGTATTCCAGGCTAGAGAGCTCAGATGTTATTTATAGATCAGTTATTTTCAATGATAAAACCAAAGGAACACATCACATATAGGGAACAAAATTGTTTCAAGAAGGAATAGTAAGACATCCAAATAAAAATTTCATTTGAATTAGAAGTTGTTGACTGAAGTTGATGATTTTACCGTGCAAAGAATGGTAACTTCCTTCTTTGTCACTGCTTTCCCTCCCGTGAAGCTTCTGAGAAGGTATACCCTGAAAACAATGACACAGGATGCTAAGGAAGGAGACTTTAATAAAATATCTTCCATGTATCAGGTAGTACAATCACACAATTTCATCGCAAATGACACAGGGTATTCACTGAAAATGAGATTAAATAAATCTTCAAGGGCAAGATTTTATGTTCTAGGGAGTCCTTGAAAACTACATCCCTCCTCTGAAGACAGTGAGGCTTACATATAGCAATACTGTCAAGGGCTTACTTTTCAGGCCAAAAGAGCACACACAACACTGCTGCATACAAATGCAGATTCATCCAAGTTCCGGAGATCCCAGAAGATCTCATCATTACAGACGATCTCTCTCTGACTTCAAATCTGACCAGCCTTAAAGAAGGGAAGACTTTTCTATCATAACAAAAATAAAAATGTTTATTAAGAATATCCCACCTAATTTCCACCCCTTTTCACTTTCTGGAGGATTTCTGAATCAAACACTACTTAATTTGACAATTTAACTTAAAGCTTGGCAAATGTTATGATTAAAAACTGTAAGTTTACCTGAATCACCAGTGATTAAGTGAACTCACAGTCAACCTGAGGTGAAATACCTCAGAGGTCCCTACACTGTGGCCATGGAATCCAACCCCATTAAAAAGCAAAACCAAGGACAGAATATAAGATACAAAGTAGATTTGTTTTATAATTATTCTTAGAGTTAACTAAAAGGAAAATAAAATGTTCTTCACTAAGATAAACAAAAAGAAATCACTCAAGTCCAATTTATTTATTACTTTCAAGTTCGTGTTCAAGTGCATAATTACCTTAAACAGATATAACAGATAAAAAAATAACTGAATAGACACCCATCTTAGGTTCTTAATTATGTTGAAAACTCAGTTATCAGAATACCCAATAAAGAGTGACTAACAATAAACTTGCTTTGAGTGTATTCAATTTCTTTTAATCTTGTCATATAACAGCTATAATGTCTACTAAATGTTAGGTTCTTAAACTTCCCACTTAGAATGGCAACGGAGGGGCGCCTGGGTGACTCAGTCGGTTAAGTGTGTGACTCTTGATTTTGGCTCAGGTAGTGACCTCGGGATCATAGGATCAAGCCCCACATAGGGCTCTGCGCTCCACAGAGTCTGCTTGGGATTCTCTCTCTTCCTCTCCCTCTGTACCTCCCAACCGTGTGCACACATTCTGATAAATAAATAAATCTTGAAAAAAAAAAAATGCCGATGGAACTGGAGGCTTAAAGGGGTGGCAGTATTTCCTTTAAAAGAGGGTTAAAAAAAAAAAGAGGGTAGACTACTAAATTTTGGGGTAATTCATAGGCAGTCCTATCTGGAGGAAGAGAAAAAGCCCTGCAAGTTTTTCAAAAGTGCTTCTAATTCACAGTTCTATGAACACATACCATTTCCCCTTTTTTCAGCAAGAAGTACAGCTGACCCTTGAACAATGTGGGAGTTAGGGGCACCAACCCCCTCCATGAAGTCAAAAATTCATATATACTTTTGACTCCCCCACACTACTGTTGACCATAAACCTTATTAGTAACATAAACAGTTGCTTAACACATATTTTCTGTTATATGTATTATGTACTGTATTCTTATAATAAAGCTACAGAAAATAAAACGTTAAGAAAATCACAAGGAAGAGGGGCGCCTGGGTGGCACAGCGGTTAAGCGTCTGCCTTCGGCTCAGGGCGTGATCCCCGCGTTATGGGATCGAGCCCCACATCAGGCTCCTCTGCTATGAGCCTGTTTCTTCCTCTCCCACTCCCCCTGCTTGTGTTCCCTCTCTCGCTGGCTGTCTCTATCTCTGTCAAATAAATAAATAAAAAATCTTTAAAAAAAAAAAAAAGAAAAGAAAAGAAAATCACAAGGAAGAGAAAATACATTTACAGTAGCATATCATATTTAACAAAAATAAATCTGCATATAAGAAAACAATCCCATTCACAATTGCACCAAAAACTAAAATACCTAGGAATAAACTTAACCAAAGAGGTGAAAGACTTGTACTCTGAAAACTATAAAACACTGATGAAAGGAATTCAAGGTGATGCAAAAAAAAAAAAAAAAGAAGAAGAAGAAGAAAGAGAGAAAGAAAGAAAAGATATTCCATGCTCAAGTTGGAAGAATAAATATTATTAAAATGTCTATACTACCTAAAGCAATCTAAAGATTTAATGCAACCCTATCAAAATGCCAACAGCAATTTTCACAGAACTAGAACAAACAAATCCTAAAATTTGTATGGAACCACAAAAGACTCGAATAGCCAAAGCAATCTTGAAAAAGAAAAACAAAACTGGAGATACCACAATTCCAGATTTCAAGTTATATTACAAAGCAGTAGTAATTAAAACAGTATGGTACGCACACACAGATCAATGGAATAGAACAGAAAACCCAGAAATAAACCCACAACTATATGGTCAATTAATCTTTGACAAAGGAGGAATGAATATATTATGGGGAAAAGTCTTATCAATAAATAGTGTTGGAAAAACTGACATCCACATGCAAAAGAGTGAAACTGGACCACTTTCTTTCACCATACACAAAAATAAATTCAAAATGGATTAAAGACATAAATCTGAGACCTGAAACTGTAAAAATCCTAGAAGAGAACACAGGGAGTAATCTCTTGGACACTGGCTGTAACATTTTTCTAGCTATGTCTCTTGAGGTAAAGGAAACAAAAGCAAAAATAAATATTGGGATACATTAGAATAAAAAGTTTCTGCACAACAAAGGAAAAAGTCAACAAACCTAAAAGGCAACCTACTGAATATGAGAAGATATTTGCAAATGACATGTCTGAAAAAGGATTAGAATCCAAAATATATAAAGAACTGCTATTAACTCAACACCCAAAACACAATCCAATTAAAAATGGGCAAAAACATGAACAGACACTTCTCCAAAGAAGACATACAGATGGCTAACAGACACATTGAAGATGTTCAGCATCACTCATCATCAGGAAAATGTAAATCAAAAGTACAATGAGATAATCACCTCACACCTGTCAGAATGGCTAAACTCAAAAACACAAGTAACAACAAGTGTTGGTGAGGATATGGAGAAAAAGGAACCGCCTTGCACTGTTGGTGGAAATGCAAACTGCTGCAGCCATTGTGGAAAACAGTATGGAGGTTCCTCAAAAAATTAAAAAATAGAGCTACCCTAGGATCCAGTAATCGCAGTACTGAGTATTTATCCAAAGAATACAAAAACACTAATTCAAAGGGATACATGCACCCCTATATTTACTGCAGCATTATGTACACCAGCCATCTATGAAAGCAGCCCAAGTGTCCATCAATAATTGAACTGATGAAGAAGAAGTGGTATGTACATACAGTGGAATATTATTCAGCCATAAAAAAGAATGAAATCTTGCCATTTGCAACAACACAGATAGAGCTAGAGAGTATAATGCTAAGCAAGATAAGTCAGTAAAAGAAAGGCAAATATCATAAGATTTCACTCATGTGTAATTTAAAAAACAAAACTAAGAAGCAAAGGGGGGAAAAAGAGACAAACCAAGAAGCAGACTTTTTTTTTTTTTTTTAAGTAGGCTCCATGCCCAGTATGGAGTCCAACATGGGGCTTGAACTTACAACCCTGATATCAAGACCAGAGCTGTGATCAAGAGTCAGATGCTTAACTAAATGACCCAACCAGGCACTCCCAAAGACTCTTAACTATAGAGAAACAACTGATGGTACCCAGAGGGGAGGAGGGTGAGAAGGAGGGGTAAAATAGGGAATAAGGATTAAAGAGTACACTTATCATGATGAAAAAAATTCTACATAAAAGTGGACCCATGCAGTTCAAACCTATGCTATTCAAAGGTCAACTGTAGAATGTTTTGCTTCAGAAAGTCAAAGACCCATGCTTCTGAGCATTCTCTTTAGTGGTCTTACTTCAACTTCAGCCTCGTGGGAAACTAGGCTAGAAACGATGAACAGCAATTCACAGACAGGACTCAAATATAAAAAACAACCATGACAAATTGCTAAAGGAATTGGTAAGAAAGAAGATTAAGAAATTTAAAAAGATACTCTATGAAAAATAAAATTCAGAAACATGGGAAAAGATTATGGCAAGTACGGCTGGAACAACTCCAGTGATTGCAGTAGATAAATTAGTTCTTTAGAAAGCACACTGTGCATCTGAAACCAAGGGCACTGAATACATATACCAATGTAAAATACCTGATATGCATGGGACTTAGGTAATACTCTACTAGATTGTTATTGATTAGGACCTTATGAATGTAGTGTGATGATTTAGACTGGAAACTTAAGAAACACAAGGAAAACTTCACAGAGTCAAAAAACAGAAAATTAGACCACCCGATTAAAAATGTTGAAAGGATTTAGAGCTACTGAGTTTGAAAGAAATCAGGGAAGTAAACTAAACCTGCTCTAAAAGGGCAGTTTCCCCCTGACTAAGCCCAATCCTCAACACTACCACTGCTCCTTTTAGAGACAAGTACATTTGGCACCCCTGCCATCCTTTGCTATAAAACAAAGGCTTTAGGCTTTCAACCTGGAGACCTATAAACTGGAATGGTACTAAATGCTAGGTCTTAAGAGCATGTGATCCAACATGAAAAAGAGATTGTTGTATGTTTAGCTGCCCTATGAAATGAACTTAAACTTTGTGTTACTTTGGAATTACCTAATTCAAGACATGAGTCTAGGTGTTCATCAATTACCATCCACAGAACATTGACAGGATGGAAATTCTTAGCCCTATTATTCATGTATTTTGGCTTATGAACTTTTTTGAAATTGACTGAGGAGAAACTCGTTCCTAGAAAGCCAAGGAACTCCGTCCCTCCCTCTGACACATTAGCCTCTTTCCTGGTACTCAAACAGGCCTGGTACACTCTGGTCTAGGGGCTTTTCTTTGTATCGGTTATTCTGCTTGGTATGCTCTTCCCAAGTTTCAAGTTTTTGCTCAAATCATACCATTTCCATGATGCTACCTCGACCACCCTACTTAAAACTGTAATCTCTCCACTTAATGCATTAACTGCTCTACTTTTTAAAGATTTTATTTATTTACAGAGAGAGTGGGCATGAGCAGGGAGAAGGGCAGACGGAGAGGGAGAGAATCCCAAGCAGACTTGGCACTAAGCGCAGAGCCCGATGTAGGGCTCAATCCCACAACCCTGAGATCATGACCTAAGCCGCAACCGAGAGTCAGGCGCTCAACTGACTGAGCCACCCAGGCTCCCCTAACCGCTTTACCTTTTATTTCAAAGCCCATACCACTCTCTAGCATACTAATTATATTTATGACAAGCTTAATAAATATACTAATTATATTTATTATTTGTCATCTGTCTGCCTCCTCCCACGGGGAAGTAAGCTTTTCAAAGGTAGGAATCTTACAGTTCACCCTATATCCCAAGATACTAGAACAGTACCTGGCACATGGTAGGCATTCAGATATTTACTGAATGAACTAACTCAAATGCGAAATGCTGCTCATGATAGAATTACAAGAAAGAATTCCCGTATTACAGACAACACATTTCCTGCTAAAAGAAATACCCCATTAATGTTTTTAACATAGCAAAAACCATGAAAGACCATTTCTCTTTTCAATGACTCCACATTCCTGTGAACATTGTGTACACAGTAAATCAACAATCAGACTGTCATTTTCCAGATATGGCAATGATCATAACAGTCAGTGACGGTAATCTGATTCTAGCAGGCAAAAGGATTTCAGACTTTAGGTTTCAAGACTATCCTCTGACACTAACTGAACATTTTTATATATAAATCATTTTATTTTTGTAACTCAAGTTTCTGACATCTAAGATGTAAATTGATTCGTAAAGGTAGATTCTTAAGGCAAGAACTCTTTCCTGGCAAATGACTCAAGGACATCAGTATTTCAGGCTAAGAAATCAGTTTTTGTATTTTATATATTAAATCTATCTAAAGTGCTTTACACATGACTAGAGAAGAAGAAAAGCTTATGTAGTGGCAAAAGGGATTTCAAAACACAAATTGGATTAAGTCACAGTTTAAAGCCATTCAACGGCTTCTCACTGTGGTAAATAAAACTAAACTCCTCACATCATGGCTACAAGACCCAGCCTGACCTGACACCTGCAAGTCCTCTTTATAACATCCCATCCACCCCTCTCCTTCATTCACCAGGCTCTAGAGCCACACAGGACACACAGACTTGCCCAGCTCACACACAGACCATGGCTTAGGGTGGTATATTCTCCCAAATATTTCTGCCTACCTCCCATCCTTGAAGCCTCAGCTTACATGTTACCTCACGGAGTCTGCTTATCCACCCCCCTCAACCCCACTGATACTTCAGCTCCTTATCTGCATCTCTTAACACTTGGAATGACTGGCCTCTCACATAAGAATAAAAGCTCTTTTAGGACAAGTACAGTCTGTCTTATTTGTCATCCTATCCCCAGCCCCTAGCACAATCTCTGTTACACAGTATCTATACAGCACAGTAAATGCTCACATATATGCTGACTGAATGAGTATAGACCTACTATTAGTTAATTTGAGGTCTAAGAGATCAACTGACACTTAATTGTATAAGCTGTAAACACAGGGTGAGTGGGTCAAGCTGTAGGGCTGCATCTTTCACGCCGAAAAAATACCTGCTGTGACTGATGCCCATCGCCCACTTGTTTAAGGCTAAGGTTCAGTGCTACACATAAAATTCTCTATCGCTTTGGAAATCGTCATCTTTTGGTTTTCTCCTTCCCCACTACAAGAAAAGAAACTAAGATTACATAGTATTTTTGTGAAAAGCCTATAGATTTGCTTTATAAAACAAAGCTATGTGTACTTAATTCTGCCCACTTCTGGGGCGACTGGGTGGCTCAGTCAGTTAAGTGTCTGTCCCCCCGCATCCTGGGTCATGATCCAGGGGTCCTGGGATCAAGCCCTGCACCACATCGGGCACCCGCTCAGTGGAGAGCCTGCTTCTCCCTGCTTGTGCGCTCGCTCTCTCAAATAAATAAAATCTTAAAGAAAAAAAAATTCTGTCCACTTCTATTCCATAGTTTTCCTTTGGCCTGATCATGACTACATTATGTATATGCTTACAGAGTTTAGAATGATAGGACTGTATTAGTCCCAGATTGTTGAGTTTTCACATTCAAATATCCATTAAATGCCAGGCCCTATGCTAACAATATTACCATTACCACACCCACCTCACCTCCACCAAACACTATATCCTATTTGCAATGAGCCGGGCACTGCTGTCTACGCTTTACAAATGTTCATGCTTCTATGAAGTAGACACCATTATCATCACATAAAACAGATATCACAGATAATGGAATTGAGGCACAGAGATGTTAAATAATTTGCTATAGGTCACACAGCTATTAACGCACTAGCTATTAATACACTGGGAGGCTGACTCGGAGTCCACACTGTGAAGACACAATGCTGTCTCACCAAAGATGACTAAGATCATACCCGGAAGGGCCATGCCTTTAAAAAGTCTCCACCTTTTAGGGGAAATAGAACTGTAAACAAATATGTTTAACACATTTGTGCTAAGTGTAATATACTTGTATGAGGTACAGGAAAGATTAACAATTGTGCTCAAGGAAGATCAAGAAAAGCTTTATGGGAGACAGATACCACCACGGCAAAATTCAGTGAAATAATTAGTATTTATCTTCCTTTAGGTCTTGGAAGCATCTGACACTTCACTCTGTTCTCTTCTGGATGATGTATTTTCCGGATTTTCCTCCTGTCCCTCTAGGGGAAGCTCTTCTTCCTCTGTCCAGTCCCTAAATATTGAGGGTCCTCAGCAAACTGCTTTAGGCTCTCTGTCCAGTCACTTCACATATTCCCTCCCTGCCCCCTCCAGCCACTCCAGTGGCTTAAAATACCAACTAAATGCTAAGGACTCCCTTATCTCAATCTTCAGCTCAGACCTCTCCTGTGTTTCAGACCCAGGAGATACCTGGATTACACAGCCCTTCACAACTCAACGGTACTTTCAAACATACTTCAAACTTAAAGGTCAAAAAACAGTTCAACAATCTGTTCCTTATCATGTGTTGTTAGGTCTCTGACAGGCAGAAATAATCTCTGGGTCATAGGGTTATAGGTGATTATTTCCCTCTTTCTGTTTCAAGCACCAACATGAGTATTTATTGATTTTGAAAGAACAGTCATATACTTTAGGAATGTACTTGTAAGTCAATTTCAATAATCCTTAAGAGCAAGAGAATGGTGGATGAAAGGCAACTCAGGAAAGTGGTTTAAGCTTGTAACCTTAGTCTAGTTTGATATTCTTTCCAGGATATTTGCTTTTTTCTAATAAAAATTAACTGAAAAATATTCTCTTTGACCTGGAAATGAACTGAGAGAGGAAAGCACTATTTAGACCTGAACCAAGAATCGGAAAGCTAAAAAGAAGGAGGTATGATCTGCCACAGAGGCCACGACAACAACTAGAAAGATCAGGCTAAGTTAGAAGGAACAGCTTTAAAAGCATTGCTTTGCTGAGCAGGTAGCCTCAGTAACAAAAAGTAGCCAGTAAAAATAACTGAGGAAAGAAACAGGTGAGAGGAAAAACAGGTTAGGAAGACCTAAAAACATACTTTGTTAAAAAGTGAAGGAGGTCAGCGCAAGACGGAGGGAGGAGCTGGAGGGAGCAGCAACAGAGGGTGGAGCCCAAGAGACAGGGACACTTTATCAGGGAAATGAAAGCACCTCCCCTCCTTGACTAGCAAAGGAAAAGGTCCCCGGGAGGCCCTGCCGGAAATACGTCATGTACAGTAAAGTACAAAGAGCAAAAGAAAACCACCCTGTAATCCCACCTGGTGATAACGATATTTTGGTTTCTGTGGAGAAAAGCAGTTTTCAAGAGAAACTCTTGGAAAAAGTACAAGCATGCTGGTTTCACGCTCTTTTCATTTTTTTCTTTCAACTTTTCTTCCTTCATCTTAGTGAAATTAACTTTTAACAGTATTCAAATAGCTTGTAGATTCATCAAAAGATCTGCAGTAGATGTTTCTACAGTCCAATAAAGAAAGCAGCAGTGCATTCTAGTGCCTGAGGCCAGTGAGGAAATCAGGGTGAATGAGACCGTGGAGTGAGTGAGCAGACAGCTAGACCCTCTCCAGTCCTGGTGGACACGGCTTAACGGGATCTATAAAACTGTGGGGTGAAGCACTAAGTTCTCATTACATGCAGGGGCTTGCCATTACTTGGGGGTTGATATTCATTCCGGAAATAGATTACATAAAGCTGCTGCAAGGCAGAGAGCAAAAACTGAAGAACTTCAATGGGTCCTCTTTGAAGCTATCGTATCCATGTAACAAGAATGGATATTATGAAAAAGGATCAAAGAGAGAGAAAAGAGGGGAGGGGGGAAATCAGAGAACTAGGAGAAGAAAATGTCCCAGAACAGAAGGACATTACTTTCCAGAATGAAAGGGTCCACGGAGAACCCACAACAATGGATGAGGAAAGACCCATTCCATGGTACACCATTAAGAAAGTCCAGAACACCAGGGATAGAATATTCTCAAAGCTTCCAGTGAGAGAAAAGAAAAAAACCAAACCAACAAAACAAGGTCTCATAGAAAAGGATTTGATTGCTCCGTCTCTAGAGCAATTACAGATAACAGACAGTACAACCAAGCCTTCAAAATTCTGAGGAAAATTATTTTCAAACCTACAATTCGGTAACATTTCCAAACTATCGGATGAGTTTGAGGACATTCAAATACTTCTTAGGAAATAAAGAGGTAAGCCAAGAAATGGGACACGAGTGCCAGCCCAGGAGGCGAGGGAAGGGCAAGGGCAGTTCCTGAATGATACCTGGAGAGTTCCATCGGAAACATCAAGTGACACATCTGAGCTCACAGAAAATGTTACTGACAAGAATGTGACAATTATCTTGGAGTATCTGGGAAAAAATTAACAGTATGTAAGTATGTGAAAAAAACAGTCAAAGGTCAACCTAAACACAAGAGCGGAGCTGAGACAGATCATCTAGCTCAACAGGCCAAACACTTGGGGGGAGAAAAAAAGCAAGAAATAACGTATCGAATGATTTAGAAATATGCAGATAATGCCTGAGGAAAGAGCAAAATAACTGAGTGCCTGCCTCTAAAGAATGAAATTATGAGGTGGGGAGAATGGATGGACTGGCTTTTCTCCCCCCATTCATTTAGCACTATCTGACTCTTTAAACCATTCATGGGAATTACTTTAATAAAAAACAAAATAGAAAGGGAACAAATAGCAACATTTAAAACTGGCCATTTTTCTCTCTACATTCTTCAGTAACCTTACCTTTCTTCTAGTTTATCCATAAACAAAAGAACTTTTAGCCCCAGGCCTTGTTGAGCAGGAAGGAGGGAGGGCAATAGATTCCTGTTTTTTTTAACTCAACATTTTCCTGAATCAAAATTTCTAGAGGAGGGATCTGTAGACTGAAAAGTATGATGGTAGTTCTTACCATCAACCAAGTTGGGGAAATGCTGCCTAGTACATGGGGATCAGTGAACTCAAGCATGGATTTGGTTTTCTAACTCAGTTAACAGTGCAGCTCTCCTATTAACAGCTAGTGGAGGTTATTTTCATTAACCCAATGATATCATTAGAGTAAAACTCTTACAGCATATTCCAATCATTAACAACTCAAACACACACCAACAATCTAATCTTTAACATACTGTTGTTCAAATTTTCAAATGTAGAAAATAGGTTTATTCAACGTAAGCAACTATCTGTTGCAAATACCTTCTTGAATTTCTCTAGAGATCCTGATATCCTCTTGCTTTTATCCAACTACATGGTTGAACAGTCCCTCAATTTCCCATTGTTCATATTCTAGAAACGTGGTTTTCCATGTTCACCCTTTCAATGTATATTCCTTTTCCTTAAGATACTTAGCTCATCTTCATTTATATAAATGCCACAAAATACACAGTTCTTCACAGTCTTGAAAATGCTCTAATGGAATGACCTTATTCTAACTTATAATCATGAAATGTTAATAACTTGAGTACCTTCTACATGCTAGGCATCCCATATATTGATTTTGTTGCTCATTGCAACAATATTATTAGATATTATTAATTCTGCAACACATATGGAAAACGGAGGCTGAGAATAAATGCTTGTAAATGACAAAGCCTGGTGCAAACCTCAGTGTTTTCAAAGCTCATGCTCTAAAAATACCACACTGCCTGACTTCTAGCAAGCACTGGAATTTCAGAAATCATCTAATTGTTCACCACACCTGCTTTTTGGGGCGAGAAATTTAAGGTCCAAAACGCTGAAGTGAATCACCGAAGTGGCAGAATTAGACTAAATTCCGTATCTCTGATTCTTACTCTATTTAAGACTTATTTAACAAATCTATGAACCTGGTGCTATACTGGTATGCAGGACATACCTAATATTTTTTGAGCCTTAACTACGTGCTAAGTTCTACACAAGCGCTTTAACCTGCATGAACTCACTGAATCCTTACAGTAGTCCTAAGGTAGATACTATCCACATGTCACAGGACAAAGAACTTTTAGTGAGAGAGGTTAAGTAACTGGAACAAGGCTACACAGCCAGCAGGTTGCACAGCCAGGATTTTGAAACCATCTTTCTGACTCCAAAGTGCAAGCTCTAAGCCAGTGTGCTCTGAGCATCCTAAGGTACACGCTGCACGTCCCTTCTGAATGTCCACAGTTTTATTTTTCTAATTCAAAGAGCATGCATGATGCGTGGACTTTTCTCGAATCCCAATGCAAACACATTAACTATTTAAAAAAAGAGAGACCAATCGGAAAATTTGTCAACCGACTGCTTGCTTAGTGATACTAAGAAAGGTGTGATAATGTATTGTGGTTTTGTTAAAAACCAGTCCTTATCTTTTACAGACACATACTGAAGTGTTTACAGATGGCTCAACATCTGTTGGGGGTGGGGTGTAGAACAAGAGTGGTCCTGTGTTGGTTGATTTTGTTAGAAGCTGGCTGATGGAAACATGGGGTTCATTATTTTCTCTGCTTCTATAAATGTTTGAAATTTACAATTAAGAAAAAAAATGCATGATTAAAAAACTTGAAAAAACATGATATTAACAGTATTTGGGAAACAGAGCTAAGAATTATTTTTTTCCCCACTCTACATATTTTCTGTATTACTTTTATAATGGAAAACAAACTAAAGAAATTCTCTATTTTCTCTAAGTAGGCAGAGCTAGACTGCCCATAATCTAATGAGGTCAAAACACTGTGACAAACGCATTTCCCATCTCTTCATCAGTTAACTACTTTTCACAAACTTTTAGAAAGGTCACTTTGTAAGGATAAGTATGATCTTCAAATATAAACTAGCCAAGACCATTAAGGCACATAAGAGAGAAATAAATTAGAGGCAGATTTAACAAATACAACTAACAATACAATTCCTCCCAATAGTTAGAGTTTGGTCAAAGACCTTGATTATGTAATGCTTACTTTCCTAAATGGTCAAACAGGCCACAGACTAGGATGTCCTCAGTCTATGGTGTGGTCAGGTGGGGACTGGACTCAGCCTCAGCTCCCAGGCCAGCTGTCTTTTGTGGGAAGCCTCCAGTTTTCCTCCATGAAACAACAATTATTTCCACATGTACCGTGATATGAAAAAGTCTGGGAAGGGGCGCCTGGGTGGCACAGCGGTTAAAGCGTCCGCCTTCGGCTCAGGGCGTGATCCCGGCGTTACGGGATCGAGCCCCACATCAGGCTCCTCCGCTATGAGCCTGCTTCTTCCTCTCCCACTCCCCCTGCTTGTGTTCCCTCTCTCGCTGGCTGTCTCTATCTCTGTCAAATAAATAAATAAAATCTTTAAAAAAAAAAAAAAGTCTGGGAAGTACTGGTCTAAGCCTGACCTATCTTGAGCATCACTCAAAAGCCAAATAAAAGTATAAAGAGGGGCATTAGTATAATGGAAACTCTTTAAAATGCTGACTTGGAAAAAAGAACTAACACCCATATTACGGGTTATAACACAATGTTTTAGAAAAACACTGCTTTCTAAAATCTTTTTCTGTATCTGCACTCCCTCTCATGCCCCACTTGGGAAATCTTAAGGGATAATCCAGCACCATTCAATGAAGTAACCTCCAAATATAAATGTTAATTAACTCAGTGGCATAAGGTTAAATTCTGGGGACAAGGGCAGAATCTCGATTCTCTGTGCTTATGCTAAATGTACGCATTTACTTCAGATAAGTCTGAAAGAAATTCCACTTGTTAAGAAAAGTATGTAAGTGTCAATGGAAAATCTTCAAAGAACAGAAGGTTGGAGCTGTAAGGATCTTCTCTTAAAAGACAAAAAACTGAGCCCAAGTTACTTGCTCAGGTTCACAAGCAGCTAAGCTGGGACTAGTCCCCAGATCTCCCAGCTGCCAGTAACTGCACTTTCCAAGACACCTCCAAGGAGCTCCTGCTAATTGCTTCTTTGAATCTAAAACCAAAAACCATCCAAGTACTTCCTGCTCTTCAGGGAACTGAATTGTTGTTAATCTGCAACTTGCAAATCATTATTTGAGAAGCCAGAATCTAACTTCACGCCACTAATTAATCTTAAATTTGTGATACTTAAACACAAGTTCCTTTATTAGTCACTCTTTGTTTATATTTGTGAAATAAAAAGGTGATCTTGTTCTTGCACAGATCAGGAAATAGCCTCAAAAATGAATTATCAAATACTTTTTAAATAGTTATGTGGGGGGAACACATTACGATATATCAAAATCTATGTAAATAAGTCATGTTTGTAGAATGAAGGCACCACTAGACAACATTAATAGAATTTTCTTCCTTGTACTAAGAAAACAGTACAGACATGAGGTGTCCCCAACCAAAAAGAGAATGTGACATTGGTGCTGAAGTGGAAAAATGAACTGCTTAAAATAAAATCAATTGAATGAGGAAGAGGAATGAGGCAATATGGTATTAAAAAACAAAAGACAGACAACATATTCACATAAATTCTTGTATATGCAGAGAGGAACTCTAAATAACCACATGCTATAAACATTAAGATATAACTTCTGTACCCGTATTGGCTAAAGCTATGCTGTGATAACGAACAAACAAAACCTTTGAATTCTTCAAGTATCTCCTTCAGTTTCAAAAAGAAAAACCTGAATGTTCCTTCTCTAGAAAAAACTGACCAGTGTTTTTAATCTTAGGTACTACAGTGTGTACCTTGGGTTACCCTGAAACCCAAGAACACAAGCTCTGTGTCACCAGCATTGACATCTGAGTTGGTTCTTCATTTGTTTCCTGCCCCAGAATGCCAATCTGCAAGAACAGGTGTCCTTTCTTGAATGCCATTAAGCACAGGTTAAGGGAGAAACAGCCCTTACACAAAACCATAAAAGTCCTATACCTAAAACAAGCTTGTAATTAATGTAATGATATAAATTTAAATCCTGACATTCACAATCCAGAGTCCTTGGAAAAAGAGGCTTCACGTACCTAAGTGAAATTAGTAAAAGCAGAACCTGGGTCTGGAGCATATCAGTAAAGGATAGCAATTCTCAACTATTCTAGATCTACATCTTACCTATGAATTTGCAGGTGGGAAAAAAAAGAGAGAAGTTGTTTCCCAACCTCCCTTGGGATTCTTCAAATTTCTATCCTGATCACCTGTCCTATTACAGAAACATACATACACAAGCCTTCCTCCCCACTCCTTACAAATACATTTACTCCTACCTCCATTCTTCAGGTCAAAAACTGACAGAAAGAAGACAATTCAAATGTTCAAACACATCTAATACACATCTGTGATGCACTGCACCCATCTAAGGAATGAGTATTTGTGAGTTTCCTCTGTGCCTGACGTGAGGATTACAAAGAAACCATGAGCAAGTCCTCAAGGGACTCAGTCTTCAACAGCAGCTGCCCATGATACATCCTGACCTGTACTCAAAATCAATTCAAACTCAAAGAACAGTACAGTGCAGGGGGAAAGACCACGGGATGAAGCATAACCTCCTTACTGTTCCTCCTGACTGGAGCATTCCACCTGATCTGCCTGCTATCAAAGCCCTCTTCTCTTCAATGTGTCCTGCATTCAACTGCCAGATTCATTTCTAGAATTCAAGGAGTCTCTCTCCTGCTCAAGAAGCTTCAAGCACTCCTCATTACTTACAACATCTACAAACTCTACTTCGACTTACGAAGTCTTCTATAGGTTAGCTCCACTCACCTGTTCAACTTTACTTCGTGCCCAATATGGCTCCCTTCCGCCAATCCCTTTCGGAGGGGTAAGTCGCAAACCTAATTCCTCACTACCTACTCGAACTCCTCAAAGAGCCTTCATTCTCAGCAGTCTTAAAAAAGTGTTTCCTCTAGTGTCGGTACAGATCCATTAGTTTTCTGAGCATGCCTTCGGAACTCGCCATTACGTTTCTTAACAAATGGCAGGTACGTCCCAAGGTATTTTTCACATTATCACCCCAACCAGAGGTGGGTTCATCTTTCCAGCCACCCCTCGGTGAAATCAGGGGAGTCACTTGCAGTTTGGGCATGGGAGTTCCAACACTGCACCTTAGAAGAGAGGGAGAGAGGTTTTGGGGCGGCTGCAAAGTAGGGAGGGGGGAAAATGAAGGAAGCATAAAAAGGAAGGGAAGGTCCGTGCTCAGTATTTTCAGTCTTGTCTTTGGAAGGAGCAGGGAGAGCGTAAGGGGGAGAGGAGACTCCAAAAAATGAATTCTTGAGGAAGAACACAAGAAACTCAAGGTTCCCCTAGGTGGGAATAGGAGCTGGGGCCCTTGGATAACGGAAGGGTTCCCCATCACCTCTGGGAGAGAAGGACAGGTTACAACCTGAAACAAAGAGGAGGTGAGGGGTGGAGAGCCTACAGAGATCCGGGCATCTCCGAAGGTCGAGCGGCAAGGAAATGAGAGGTGACACAACGCGTCCCTCGGGGGACTGGCCGGACACCAGGGATGTGGTTGCCAAGAGGGACGAGGTAGGCGCCTAAGAAGGCTCTGGGGCGAGCGTTTATGGGGCATCGCTTCCACGGGGCGCGGGGGCGGGGAAGTGTTTTTGAGTGGGGTCTTCTCCCACAGGGAGAAACGGTTCCCAGTGCAGTGCTCTCCGAGAACAGAAGCCCCGGAGATGCGATAACGTCAAAGCGTTGAAGAACCGGCATTTCCTAGCCCCAGCCCGGCTTCCCAACACACTCACCGAGTCTTCTCCAAACGCCACCGCTCCAGCTGCAGCTACCGGCCGGCGCAGCCGCACTCAGCGCGCACCGCCCCACGTGACTCGGCCCAGACCCCGCCCCCACTCCCCCCACGTGATCCTCAGGACCCGCCCATTCCCTCCTCCCTCTAGCCCCTCTTCCGCACGTGGTCTAGGCTCGGGCCTCCCTTTTTGATAAGATGGCGGCGCCCAGCTGCAGTGCGCCGGGCCTCTGGGTCCGGGGTTCCAGGCAGCGTTTGGAGAGTCTCTTTAGTCTCGTCTCAAAGCCATTTTGTTCGGCCGCTGCTGCGTCTGGGACCGTGAGTGCCCAGCGATTAGCGGAGAAGCTCCGAGCCCAGAAACAGGAACAAAAGACGAAGAACCAGCCGGTGAGTCCGAAAGGACCACAACTCCCAAGAGGCAGTGCGTTCACGCGTTCCCCCGCTGGGAGTGAGGTGGGAGGGTCCTCTGACAGATGTTAGGTAAATGTGGAGGACCTGTGGAAGAAAATGGGGAGAAAGGGAAGGGAAGAGGTCAGTACGGTACCGGATCTTCCTATGGGCTGGGTCTTTGGCTCCTGCCGGCCTCGGCCCTGAGCACTGCGTGGAGACAGGTGAAATAGACATGCACCGCCGCTCTCAAAATTATTCCGGGAAGCCGTGAGTCCAATGCAGAGATAGTCATTTCCAACTCAAATTCTCACCCAGACTTATTGAAGCTCTTCACCAGCCTTTTCCTGTCGCTCCTTCTCTTCCCGTAGGTGCCCACAAGCCCTGTTCAGCGGAGAGTGCAAGAACTAGTGCGGTTCACACAGCAGCTCCAGCGAGTCCACCCCAACGTGCTTGCTAAGGCTCTGAGCCGAGGGATTGTGCACCAGGACATGGATCTCGTGGTCATCAATAAACCTTATGGTCTTCCTGTGCATGGTAAGGACCACGTGGGAGAAGGAGGGTGATTGCTTCTGTATTCACTACAACTAGGGACAACTCTGACACATTACTTGTGGGGCTCCTGGAAGACTTGCATGCAAAATAATTAAGCTTTTGTGGAGTACTATATAAAGCACTATAGTCCTATATAAGGCACTACTGAAGACACAGAGATGTAAAAGACAGTCTCTGCATTCCAAACATTTGTCGGTCAGCAGTGATTTATGGAAGAAATACTAAGGCTGTGTGGTTCTTGTCTTCATGTTATTTTCCATCAAAACTCGGAAAGAAGAGGGGTTCTTGGGTGGCTCAGTCGGTTAAGTGTCTGCCTCCGGCTCAGATCATGATCTCAGGGTCCTGGGATCCAGCACAGTGTCGGGCTCCCTGCTCAGCGGGGAGTCTGCTTCTCCCTCTCTCTCTGCCCCTCCTCCCCCACCTGTGATCTCTCTCTCTAATAAATAAATAAAATCTTCAAAAAAAAAAAAAAAAAAAAACCAGAACTGGGAAAGAAAAAATGACATATAAGAAAAAAAAATATAGGACTTAATATATTAAGGTTCCCATCATTTCCCTTTCCAACAATGACATCACTATATTTTTGCCTTTATTCACAATTTTCCCACTTTCACTGGTTTTCATAAATACTCTGTTTCTGTTTTCGGCCTATAAATCCCTTGTGGATAATGGGTTCTGGTAGTTTATTTCCTTCCATAAATAGTGGTATTTCCATATAATGGCTCTGAATTTGCTTCAAGTGTCTTTTTTAACCATGGTGATTTGTTGCACAATTTTGTTCACATGATCCAGAGTCTAATTTCATCAATTAAGTCCAGACCAGAGAAAATAGTCCATCTTCATTGAACAAAGATCAGAAAATCTCAACCCACAAGCCCAGAACTGCAGCATAAATAAATCAGCCACCTCAAGCCGTGAGTGGAGACGGGATAACCTGAGAAAAATCAGATCTTATATTATGCTTGGGCACGGAGCGAATAAGGGCCACCTAAACATGCAGAAACTCCAGTCACAGAAGCCAGTATGAAAACTGATACAACAATGGCATTCCAGGCAAAGCAAAAATTAAACTGCCCTGTAGAGAGGCCTCCCCTACTGAAAACATACGCAGGATCCACACACACAAAAACACATGTAAACCTGGGGGCGCCTCGGTGGCTCAGTTGGTTAAGCGTCTGCCTTCAGCTCAGGTCATGATCCCAGGGTCGTGGGATCGAGGGATCGAGGCCTGTGTCAGGCTCCCTGCTCAGTGGAGAGCCTGCTTCTCCCTCTGCCTCTGCCCCTCCCTCTGCTTGTGCTCTCTCTCACTCTCAAAATCTTTCAACAAACAAACCCCACATATAAACCTGTATAGAAGATAACTTCCTTTAAAGAGCTCATAGAAATCGTAAAATATAGGAGATATTCGTGTTATAAAATCAGGTGCCAAAAATACATAATAAGTTATGTATTCATGATATGAACTTAAAAAATAAAAGAAAATGTGTGTGCTTTGTGTGTGTGTGTGTGTATGCACGCGTGCACACAGAGTATACCTAACAAAACCCCAGGATACCCAGAACTTAATGGACACTGAAATGTTTTTGAATAAATGTTGAATGTAGTTGTCCAAGACAGCTGGAGTGAGACAGGAAAGATTGATAGAAAAAGATGCATTTGGGGGCGCTTGGGTGGCACAGTCCTTAAGCGTCTGCCTTTGGCTCAGGGCGTGATCCCAGCGTTCTGGGATCGAGCCCCACATCAGGCTCCTCCACTGGGAGCCTGCTTCTTCCTCTCCCACTCCTCCTGCTTGTGTTCCCTCTCTCGCTGGCTGTCTCTGTCAAATAAATAAATAAATAAAATCTTTAAAAAAAAATAAGAAAAAGATGCATTTGGGAAAGGGATTTACTGGGGGAAGGGGCATAGTTGAATTGGAAGAATGCTTTTTGGGGAAGTATGGAGAAAAGCATAAGGACAAGGAATTAAGTCAGACATTGCCAAGTGTTCTGTGTATTTTCTTTTCCTCTCTTGATCTTTTTCTTCCCATTCCCATGAGACAATTATTATCCAGATATTTACATTTCATAGATGAGAAAACTGCATGTTGAAAAGATTAAATCATCTGTTCAGGGTCAATGGCTAGTTAGGCATAAAATAGTACCGAGGAGTGTCTCACATAAAGCCCGTCTTCTTAGCTCTTCTGTAATGCCTCAGGAGAGCCTCACAGTCTTGTATTTATCACTTGAGTTTACTTGGCAGATTTCAAGCCTTTGTTTGTATAGTGAAATATCGGACCTCCTCATTTTTTTTTTTTTTAAGATTTTATTTATTTATTTGACAGAGATAGAGACAGCCAGCGAGAGAGGGAACACAGGCAGGGGGAGTGGGAGAGGAAGAAGCAGGCTCCCAGCAGAAGAGCCTGATGTGGGGCTCGATCCCAGATCGCTGGGATCACGCCCTGAGCCAAAGGCAGACGCTTAACCGCTGGGCCACCGCGGGTTGTATTATGAGTATTCAAGTAGATTAATAAGTATATATATATATGTCTGAGGAGAAAGCCACATGCTCTAGGACAGTGCTTCTCAAACATTAATAGGCATGTGAGTCCCTTAGGCAAAATGTAGATTTTGATTTAATAGTCTGGGTTGGGAGCCTGAGATTCCTTTCCAGCAAGCTCCCTGGGCATACTGATGTTGTCAGTTCCTGGACCATGTTTCAGTAATAAAGCTCTTGAAAACACTAACTCTCTTCCCAGGTCGAGTTCTTTGGTCGGATATTTTACTGGCCACTAACACCTCTGGCTCTTCCCTTCTTAGGTGGCCCTGGGGTCCAGCTGTGTATCAGTGATGTATTGCCTATCCTGGCAAAGATGCTTCATGGCCACAAGGCAGAGCCCTTGCATCTGTGCCACCGGCTGGACAAGGAAACTACAGGTGTCATGGTCTTGGCCTGGGAGAAGGAAGTGGCACATCAAGTCCAAGAGTTGTTTAGAACCCGTCAGGTGGCAAAGAAGTACTGGTATGAAGCCCATTGCTAATGGTCGAGTTGGTATAAATGAAGGCATCCTTGTATCTATTCGTCCATTCATATGGAAGGACCTCCTATTAAGGCACTGTGCTAGGACATGTGGGCATACGAAAAGTTTAGGAAACAGACTTAAGTGCTTAGAATATTGGAGTCTGATAGAATAGTGGTTCCTAATTGTGGTTGTACATAAAAATTATCGAAAACCAATTATACAAGTAATACGTGATTTCTCCTGTGGTAAAATAGTCAAACAACAACGAAAAAGCAAAAAACTCTTGGAGAATCTACCCACTCTGTCATTCTAGTCCCTTCCCTTGGGATAGTTTGGTTTTTATTCCTCTGATCCTTACTCAGTGGATTTATGAACATGTCTGATACATAGAGTGTGTGTGTGTGTGTGTGTGTGTGTATTACATTGTACAGTGTACACTGTACTTTTTTAAAAAAGATTTTATTTGACAGAGAGAGAGAGCGCACAAGCACGTGGGGCTCAATCCCAGGACTCTGGGATCATGACCTGAGCTGAAGGCAGACGCTTCACCGATGAGCCACCCAGGTGCCCCCACACTGCACTTTCTTTTACCACTTAACTGTGTCTTGGAGATCTTCCCATGTTAGTACATATAGGTTTACCTCCATTTTTTTAATAGAAGAAAGATATATGAACAAAACTGAAACCTACTTCTGTCCCCCATCTACTCAGTTTTCTTCCCCAGGAGCTATCATATTCTTTTTTTTTTTTTTTTTTTGTAAGATTTTATTTATTTGACAGAGAGAGACACAGCGAGAGAGGGAACACAAGCAGGGGGAGTGGGAGAGGGAGAAGCAGGCTTCCCGCTGAGAAGGGAGACCAATGCGGGGCTCGATCCCAGGACTCCGGGGTCGTGACCCGAGCCAAAGGCAGATGCTTAACGACCGAGCCACCCAGGTGCCCCTGGAGGCAATCGTATTCTACCGTCTTGTGTAAACTTCCGGAGTCATACAGGGCATATATAAGTGAACTGTTATATGGCAATGTATTTTGCACTGCTTTGCATCCTGTTTTTTTTTCGCTTGTACAATATATCTTGGAGAGCATTTTGCATGTACATTTAGAGCTCTATAGGATTCTGTTGTATGACTGTATCATAATTTCCTTATTGATGGATATTTAGTTAACTTCCCATTTTTCAGAGTCTGTTGCAAAGAATTTGTGATTATATCTTTAAGACAGATTCCTAAAGATGGAGTTGCTGGGTTGAAGGGTACACACATTTAATATTTGTTTTTTGTTGGTGGTGATGGTGGGTTTTTTTTTTTTTTTTAAGATTTATTTATTTATTTGAGAGGGAGGGAGAGGGTGAGTGTAAGCACACGAGCGGGGGGGGGGGGCAGTGGGAGATGGAAAGGAAGAGAGAATCTCCAGCAGACTCCCCGCTGAGCATGGAGCCTGACACGGGGCTCCATGCCAGGACCCCAAGATCATGACCTGAGCTGAAACCAAGAGGCAGACGCTTAACCAAGCGAGCCACCTGGGTTCCCCTCACACATTTAATATTTGAGTAGTTACTACTATTTGGTATGACTTGTCTGCATGTCTATTGGCATCTCGGTGTTTTTTGAGTTTCCCTTTCTGTGAACAACCTGTTTATTTCTTTTCCCAGTTTCTGTTGGGCTATTTATTATTTTCTATTTGATTTGTAAGTACTCTTCTCATCTTTTTGATGTCAGTCCTTTTTGTATTACAGATTTTGTAGCTACTTTGTGATCTTGGGAGCCTTTAAAAAACCTCTATGCCAAGACCCACCCACAGGTGGGTGTGGGCATCTGTGTTTCTTCAAAGCTCCATAAATGACCTTGCTGTGGAATCAAATGTAAGGACCATTGTAATAAGAGATTACAGATAATGGAGGAAGTTTAGCAGAGTAACTAAGAGCTCGACAAGATCCGGGTTCAACTGTCGGCTGTACTATTGAACCAGCGCGGGTCCTTAGGCACGTTATTAAACTTCTCTAAGCTTTGTCTTCATAGGAAAAATGAAAATAATGGAGTTGAGGAGAGAGTTAAATGAGACAATGCATGTGAAGTGTTTAACACGGTACCTAGCTCATAGTGAAAGCTGAAAGACAGAAAATTAAGACTCTTCTTATGTATACTAGTAATCCAAATGTAAGTCTGTCAGAAATGTTGGGGCGCCTGGGTGGCTCAGTCAGTTGAGCAGCTTGATTTCGCCTCAGGTCATGATCTCAGGGTCATGGGGTCAAGCCCCACATTGGGCTCTGCGCTCAGCTGGGAGTCTGCTTCAAGGTTCTCTCTCTCTCTCTCTCTCTCTCTCCCTCCCTCCCTCCCCCTCTCCCCCCGCCCCTCCTCCCGCTTGCTCACGCACATATTCTCTCTCTCATAAATCTTTAAGAAGTGTTATATTATTTGTGAAAATTGTTTATGAAAGTTTAGACTCGGTAACCATCTCAGTATCAGGCTTCATGGTGGAATTGAAATCCGTTAATTGTGTGTTGTTGAATGAATAGGATTTGATAGACGAGATGGAGAACTGTGTTATAGATTGTGGGAATGGCGTGTACAAAGGAATAAAGTACAAAGTCTAGTTTGGAGTGGGCAATGGTGACAGATAATGCTGGAAAGGTGACTGGAACCTAGTTAATGATGGCCTTCAATACCAGGTGCAGAAAGTAGAAATTAGAAGTAGAACATAGCAGGCAACTGGTTAGCACTTGCTGACTTACTATGATAGCGACTTGTTAGAGTTATGTGTTTGAATCTTCTTACTAGACTTTGGATTCCTTTAAGTGGGGATTTTTGTCTTGTTCATCTGTACACAACCAGTACCTACCTAAATCAATGCTTGTTTAAATTCATGGTGTATGTAGTGAGTGAACGGTGTTGAGTAGTAGTGTTCTGTCATTAGGAAGCGTGAGCTAGCAGTTAAAACTCAATTTAAGTATGATAAAATATATCAGACAGCAGCCCAAACTGCTACCAACCTGAAGTGTGGTGTCCCAGGTATGAATTGTTGTAGGAATGGGCTTTTGACCTCTCGGTCAGCGAGTCTGTGATAGGCCACCCAGCAGGACTCCTTCCCGATTGACCTAGAAGAGGCATAACGTAAGAACAGATTAAAGGGTCTTCTACCCATCTCTGACATGATGAAAGAAGACCTCCAACAAAAGTGATCTGGAGTGTTTATTGAGTTGTGGTGGTTGTTTCTGTGACTGTGAGCACAGTTGCCCCCCTGTTGGTCTACCTGGCAAATCCGGCAGGCGCGGTCCTATGAATTTTTCATTCCATTCATTCGTGTACTTCTTCATTCATTTCATATGCAGTCAGGACTTAACCGTGTTTTAAAAAACCGGATACAGGGGCGCCTGGGTGGCTCAGTCAGTTAAGCTGGCTTTGGCTCAGGGCATGATCCCAGGGTCCTGGGATCGAGCCCTCTATCGGGCTCCTTGCTCAGCGGGGAGCTTGCTTATCCCTCTCCCTCTGCCTGCTTCTGCTGCTCCCCCTGCTTGTGCTCTCTCTCTCTCTGTCAAATGAATAAAGAAAATCTTTCAAAAAGATAAAAAACAGGATACAAAGACATATTACCCTAATTTCATTTTAAACTATACATATTCATTTTTGGGGCACCTGGGTGGTGCAGTTGAATAAACGTCCGACTCTTGGTTTCAGCTCAGGTCGTGATCTCAGGGTTGTGAGATTAAGACCCCCGCTCTTTCCCTCTCCCTCTGCCACTCCCCCCCACCTGCTCTCTTTCTTCTCTTTCCCTCTCTCTCTCAAATAAATCTTTAAAAAAAAAAAAATCTTTTAAAAAAAAACTACATATTCGTTTTTAAAAGCTGGAAGGAAAGACCACGTTGTTAATATAATCATTTTGTTTTTCTGTTTTTTCCTCAAGTATTCTGTAATTAGCATACATTAGTAGTACAAAGATACGTTTATGAGAGCGGTATCAGGCTCTCCGGCTGAGAGCTATGACAAGAGATCACTTTGATGCTCCCGTCTTAAGAACTGACCACAGTCGTGCAGAAGGTCCAGTGTGTTACAGCCTCTAAGTAGCCAAATCCGAGGAGCTCCCCCGTCACTCATGGCTTAAGCCAGGGTCTGTGTGTCGTGCCCAGGGCCATCACTGTGCGTGTCCCGGTGCCCCCAGCAGGAGTCGTGGATATCCCTATCATCGAGAAGGAGGTGCAGGGTCAGCAGCAGCACTACAAGGTGGGTGAGCTGTCATCCCCAGAGGGTTGGGTTTTCTGCTCTTCCTTTGCGACCGCATCATGATTTCTCTGGTGTCAGATGACGCTGTCCCCAGGCTACCGCATGGAGGATGGGAAGATGGTGAGAACGAGGCGCGACCGGAACGCACATACAGCTGTGACTCAGTACCAGGTGCTAAGCAGCACGCTGTCCTCCGCCCTCGTGGAGCTCCAGCCCATTACCGGTGAGGGGCCACCTTTCCGCAGTGGGATGGCGAAAGCCCAGGGCCACTGAGCTTCGTCCAGGGCCTTGTGCTGGGTCCTGCCGTCCTGAGCAGCTGGTGTTGTAAGAGGGCTGGGATTGCCGCTGACACGTTTGAGAGTGTGCTTCTGGTGCTAATGTGAGGCTAGGAGCCCCAACGGGGATGACTGTTTAAAAATAGTAGGTAGCAGAAAGATATAAATAGTTTGCTTACATTTATTTAAAAATTTCCAAAGCGGTTCCTCAAAAAAAGTAAGCATAGAATTACCATATAATCCAGCAGTCCTCATGGGTATCTACCCAAAAGAATTGAAAGTAGGGATTTGAAAAGATACATGTACACCAGTGTTCATAGCAGCATTATTCGCAGTAGCCAAAAGGTGAAGGCAACCCAGATGTCTGTCGCCAGATGAATGGGTAAACAAAATGTGTAGACGTGCGATGGAATATGTCTTGAAAGGGAAGGAAATTCGGACGTGTGCTACAATGTGGACGGGCTTTATGCTAAGTGCAAACACAGAAGGTCGAATGTTGCATGATTCCATTTATGAGACACCCAGAGTACTCAGATTCAGAGAAAAAGTAGAATAGTGGTTACCAGGGACTGCAGGAAGGGGGAAGGAATGGGGAGTTATTGTTTAATTGGGTCAGAGTTTCAGTTTGGGAGGATGAAAAAGTTCTAGAGGTGGGCAGTGGTGATGGCTGCACAACCCTGTGAAAGTCCTGAATGCCACACAACTGCACACCTAAAAATGGTTAATTGAGCAGCTGCCTGGGTGGCTCAGTCAGTGAAGCATCTGCCTTCAGCTCAGGTCATGATCCTGGAGCCCTGGGATCAAGCCCCGCGTCTGGCTGCCTGCTCAGCGGGAAGTCTGCTTCTCCTTTGTCTCTGCCACTCCCCCTGCTCATACTTTCTCTCTCTCTTGCTCTCGCTCTACCTCAAAATAAATAAATAAAATCTTTTAAGAAAATGGTTAAGGTGATAAATTTTATGTTAACGACTATTTTGCTACAGTGAAAAAATGTGCAAAGCACTACTATTTAGCATTATATAATAATGTTATCTAAAAAACAAAACGAGGGGCTCCTGGGTGGCTCCATCAGTTAAGTGTCTGACTCTTGATTTCGACTCAGGTCATAAGCTCAGGGTGGTGACATTGATTCTCTCTTTCCCTCCCCCCCCCCCCCCCCCCCCCCCGCCTTTCTCTCACACACATGCGCTCTCTCTCTCTCTCAAAAACAAAACAAAAGCAAAGCAGGGAGAGATACCAAGTTGATGATAATGGTTATCTGGTGTGGAAAAGGAACTGTGAGGGGGAAGGGAACTTAGAGACTTACCAGCATGTATCATGTTTATTCCCTAGTAGCTTACATTTGTTCTGTTATTCTTTATACTTTATTGTGGGTGGGGCTTTGCCAGGCTTACTGTGCTTCAATTTAATATGGTTAGAAGCAGATGTAACCCACAGTATGGTTTCTGTAACTACTCAAGTTGTTTCTCTCTCTCTCTCTCTTTTTTTGTAAAGGAGTAAAACATCAGCTTCGAGTTCATCTGTCATTTGGACTGGATTGCCCAATCCTCGGTGATCACAAGTACTCAGACTGGAATAAGCTGGCCCCCCAGGTGATACTGGTTTGACCCAGTGTGCCACAGCTAGGGTGGGGGGGCTTATGCTTTCCCCTTGGTAAAGCCTGAAGTGCGTCACCCCAAGGATACATTGACTGTCTTTGGCCATGGTACTAGACTAGTTACCTATACTAGTTACCCAGCTGAGGGAGATACAGCTCCTGTTCTCATGGAGCTGCAGGATGTGTTAGCAGAACCCTTATGCTTCATTCGTTCGTCTCAGATTTTGTTAGGAGGCTGTGGGCAGGTGGGGGTGGGGGAGACTTTCTGAAGGCTTCAAGCAGCCTTTCATACTATTGCTGAGATCCGTGGTGCACTTTCTTATCTCTTGATGTTACAGTCCATTCTCCAGGAAGGCCAGAGAACTGGCTGATACGAGAACAGGCTGATACACCCTGGTGTGGTGTTTTTTTCTCCCACCCGGGCTCTGAACCCTTCCTAGAAGTGTCCCTGAAGCAGGCTGTCCACCCTTGTGCCTTCCAGGGGAGTTAGTGGTGGTCCCTTTAAGTGGAAGACTTCTGACCCTGCGTGCTGCTCAAGGGTGAGCTCTTGGCCTGGCTCTCAAGAAGCTGTCTTGTCTTTGTACAGAAGCTGTCTCTTGGAACCCTAAAGAAGCTGGGGCTGCAACAGGCAAAGGCCCGCCACATCCCCCTTCACCTGCACGCCCGCCAGCTCATCCTGCCGGCCCTGGGCTCCAGGAAGGAGGAACTCAACTTGGTCTGCAAGCCTCCTCGCTACTTCGTATGCTCCCTGAGACGCCTGGACTTAGGGATGCCAAGTCACGATCAAAATGGGGATGACGAAGCTGGATGTGTGAAAGCACAGTGAAGACCGCTGGGCCGTTTGGCCCCCGAATCCTTCACTTTGTTTAATGGACTCTGCTAACTTCTCACTTGGGACAGAGTCCAGAAGAGCCAGGTGTGGGAAGTGGAAGAAACCCAGCTGCTTCAGGCCGGGCTTTTACTGGACACTAAATTCTGTTTACTGAGACTTTGGCCATGCTCTGGAAAAACCCAGTCACTAAGTCTCCCTGCCTCCGAGTCTCCTTGCCCAGAGGGAAGAGCGCCCAGGACCAAGCAGATTGGGTCAATAATTGGGAAAGGAGAAACTCGAGCACAGAATCTGTGCTCGGAAACTGTTTACATCCAACAATAAAGCTCTTGATCTATCAGGAAGGTTGCTGTGGTTGGAAAGAGCACATGATGGTTATCTGACTGCTAGAGAAATTCAGAAGCGGTTAGCCACTGTCCTCATGGACATTCAGGATCTATTAGCAAAACCTCTCTGCTCCGCTTGTTTTGTCTCGGACTTTGTAGACCCCTGGCCTAGAACGCAGGATTCTCTTCCGCTGCAGCAGGAGCCTTACCGCAGTAGTGACTGGAGCCTGCAAAGGGGTGTTCGAGAAAAGCAGACGGACATGGCAGGCCCGCTCTGAGGCCCTGGTGGGGAGCGCACACACCGTCCAGAGAGGGCAGTTGTGAGCTCCAGCTGGGTATTGCTCTGTGGGACGAGGTTTTCTTACTTTTTTTGGAGAGTCAGGAAACCCAGATACAGTTGAGCCTTGAACAGCATTGAGAGGGTTGGGGGCACTGACCCCCCCCCCCCCGTACAGTCAAAAATCCATGTACTTTTGACTCTCCCGGAACTTAACAACTAATAGCCTCCTGTCGACTGGAAGCTTTACCAATGACCTGAACAGTTGATTAACGTATTTTGTATGTTATTTGTATTATATGCTGTATTCTTACAGTAAAGTCAGCTAAAGAAAAGACAGTGTTATTAAGAAAATCATAAGGAAGAGAGAATACATTTACAGTTCTGTGCTGTATTTATCGAAGAAAATCCACGTGTAAGTGGCCTGCAGAGTTCAAACCCACTGTTGGTGGATCAGCTGTATTTACGTGAAAGCTCCAAGTGTATTGCTCACTAAATAAAATGTGTGAAACACAGCTGTCCCCAAACCCAGGTGGTCACCAAGTCTGCCCTGTTTCCCTCTAGAACCCCTCCTCTGAAGATGTGCTTTCCTCTGTACCCCTACCACCTCTTCCTGAGCACCAGGTCACCCCCCACCCTTGAACTAGAATAAGATCGTTGCCACCAGAAACCAAACACAGAGGGGAGTATTGAGACCATGCCCCGGTCCCTAAGGTCAGAGCAGGGCAGGGTGGTTCTAACTAGGACAGGGACACCGCAAAACACACCCGTATGTTTTCTTAATCTGCTGCTCTTGGCTCTGCGGGCTTCCAGGCTGCTGTGAGCCAGAGTGCCTGGTAGAATATAAAAGATACAGCCTTATACCCGTGCTTGCAGAGCATACCAATGGGGATGCAGACCCCTTTTCCCCGGTGGGGTGGAAAGTGCTGCTTGGTGCAATGTAATGCCAACACTGACGACCCACGGTCAGGCCAGACTTCACAAGGTAAGGGCACAGTTCTCCACGAGACTCCTCTCCAGACACCAGCTGCAAGCTCAGGGGTTCCCAGGCAGCCCCCCACCCTTCTCACCAGTCTAGGGGAGGAATGTCGTCCTCAACCTGTAACTGGGGTTCAAGGGGTATAAGCATCTGACTCCAAGGGTCCCAAGCAGACCAGATTTAGCCCAAAGGCAGAGAGACAGAGGCAAAGAGGAGCAGTGGAGAAATAAGAAAGGAATTCATTTCAGTGAGGCCAACAGCAGGAAGATAGCAGGCTCACGTCACAAAGACTGTCTCTGAAGTGCCGAAAACACATCCAGGTTTATATAAGGAAAATGTGGGACAAAGGTCGGTGGATACGAGCGGGTGGGCAGTGAAGGTCAGGTTGATCGTTGTCTTGGGGGCAATCACATGGGGTCTTGCTGGTGTCAGGACAGTTGTTACTGCTTGAGGGGGTAGTCTTTTTTTTTTTTAAAGATTTTATTTATTTATTTATTTATTTATTTATTTATTTATTTATTTATTTATGTGACAGAGAGACAGCCAGCGAGAGAGGGAACACAGCAGGGGAGAGGGAGAGGAAGAAGCAGGCTCCTAGCCAAGGAGCCCGATGTGGGACTCGAACCCGGAACGCCGGGATCACGCCCTGAGCCGAAGGCAGACGCTTAACGACTGCGCTACCCAGGCGCCCCTTGAGGGGGTAGTCTTGGTTCCCACCAGGGGATTCTTTGCCCGCAGGGTCCTTTGTCTGAGTTAAGAGATAAGGTGCAAAGAATCAAGAAGTACAGACGGGTTGACATGGGGATAGCTGAAGTCCTTTTTCAAACCCTCTTAAGTTCCTCACTGGGTCTAAAAATTAAACTGATAGAATAACAGGCGATACACATACAAATTTATGTGATACAAGTTTTATGTGGCATGGGGGTCTTCAGAAGACCCCCCCCAAAAAACAGACTTGTGTATTTTTTTTTTAAGTAGGCTCTACACCCAGCATGGAGTCCAATGTGGGGCTTGAACTCACAACCCTTGAGATCAAGACCTGAGCTGAGATCAAGAGTAGGATGCTTAACTGACTGAGCCACCCAGGTGCCCAAGACTCACTATTTTTCTGCTGGGTGTAATGAGGAGTGGACAGTCATGGAATATGGCGTATTAAGGAGTGTGAGGTAATTGTACACTGAGGGAAACTTAGCGAAGCCTGTTAGCATTCTTCTTGGCATCTCGTTTTTGGACAAAGGGGATCCTCCTTTCCTTGGGCATAGAGAGGGGACCTCTCAAGGGAGGTTGTGACCTGTTGCAGGGAAGGATGAGGGGGCGAAGAGGCCAAAGTGACCTTCCTGCTTCTGCCATTTTCTCAAACTCTCCAGCTTAAAATATTCAGTATGCCAAGGTACCATATTCTGGAGTAGCGTTTCCTGAACCCCATTGCCAAGTAGCTACAAATTCAGGGATTCCCGCTCTCCCCTCAGGGTGAGTAATTCACTTGGAACAACTCGGAGAACTCAGGAAAGTGCTATACTTACCATTTTATTAATAGCAATAAAAGGATAGAAATCAGGACCAGCCAAAAGGAAGAAAGGGCGAGGTCTCAGAACGTCCCCAAACTTAAAGCTACCATGCCCCCTCCCCGCCAGGAGTCAGGACACAGCACGCTCTTCACACCTGGTTGTGTATTACCAACCAGGAAGGTCACTCAAGCTTCCACGTTGAGTTTTTATTGAGGTTCATCCCTTCAGCATGATTGATTAGCTCACTGGCCAGATGGTCAAACTCAATCCAGTTCCTCTCTCCACCTCAAAGCCCCAACCTCCAAGCGCATGGGTGATCGTTTGGCAAGGCCAGCCCCCATCCCGGCTATCGGCCCCATCCCCCCATCCGGAATAACAAAGCCACTCCTATCACTCTATCACTCTGGAAACGGGATTCCTCCCAGAGACCAGGGACAAAGGCCAGGCAAATTCCTTGCAACACTGTTTCCTCCCTCCACCCCCCAGCTCCCTTCAGATCCCTTCACCTTTCTGTCCCCCAGTGAGTGACAGCCCTGGTGGCGGTCTATACAGATGCCCCCATCCCCAGGGGCCTTAGGGTCCTTAAAGGCAAGCGACCTTGAGATATTTCTGTTAACATTCCCCCTCGCACCCCACTTGGCACACTCCTATCTGCTTCAGTCCGCAGCGGTAAGCATGGATTTTCATCAAGGGTGAACATCACACGGTAGGGGGAGCTCTTTCGTGGGCTTTTTCACTCGCTGTGTAGATGCATCACAGTCAGTGACCTGTGCCCAGACAGCCTACACGCCCAGGTAACGCCTTCCAGTACTCCCCACCCCCCCGCACGTCCAGACACACAAACGTCCCACCCTTGTACTGACAGTCAGAAACCCCTGCCATTCGTATCACCTCTTAAACAGCACCCCCTCACCCCGACTAATTCCCACTCTTACACGAGGGGTGGGGGGGAGGTGCTCCTTGCCTGTTCCCAGATCACTCTCTGGCACTCCTCAATGGTTGTAGGCAGAAAATTTTGTAGGGAGATAAACATACGAGTAAGGAGACTCATGAGGGGCCCATGTAATAGTCCAGATGAGCTGGGACAGGTTTGGAGATGAGTGGACTAGACAGGTTTAAAATGTAGCTCAGAAGTCCAACGGGTAGAACGGATCGAATATGGGGTAGAGGTTGGATCTAAGATGACTCTCAGGAAGTCTGTTTGAACAACCGATTAGATGAGGTCAGTTGGCAATAAATGGGGAAGGAACAGGTTTCTGGGTAGCCCTCCCAGTCCGACGTAAGTGCTGTTACACTTTCATGCATCCAGAGGGAGGACCAGAGGATGGCCATTACCCCGGCATTCCCAAAGCACCATGAGCTCGTGCGGGTCTTCACCGTTGAGCACATACCACAGAGTGTCTTAATCCTGTCCTCTGATTATATGTGATTTCTCCCAGGCTATGACCTTCTTGTGGGCAGGCACCAAGGCTTTCAAATTTCTGTCTCTGGCCCCCAAGCCCTGTACTTGTAAACCCTCCAAAAGTGACTACCGACCAGAGGTAGCCGTAGCACGGGGTAGGGGTTAGTTCTCAGGCTCTGGAGCCAGCTGGGCTTTGGATTCACATTCTGACTCTGCTGTTTATTTGCTAGGACAGTGGGTAACTTATTTGACTTATCTGAACCTCAATTCACTCACCTGCAAAATGGGTTTAATAAGAGTACCTCTATTAGACAGCTATTTCAAGGATTAAATGAATTTGTATTAAATTCCCAGAATAGTTTCTGACATATTGTAAGAACCCAATTAATGTAATATACTAGGTCGAAACAGATTAAATTTGCCACTTGAAAAACATCTTTTTTGGGATAAAGTTCACATACTGTAATATTCATCCATTTAAAGTGTATAATTCAATGGTTTTATGTATACAGAATCGGACAACCACCTAACCTAATTTTAGAACTTTTTCATGCTTACAAAAAGAAATCTAATGCCCATTTAGCAGTCACTCCTCATTCCCACTCATACCCAGCCATGCCAACCTCTAATCTGTTTTCTGTCTCTATAGACTCGCCTACTTTGGATACTTCCATAAAGAAAGTCATGCGACATAGGATCTTTTGTGCCTGGCTTCTTCCACTGAACATAATGTTCTCAGGGCTCGTCTATGTCGTAACATATATCAGTACTTCATTCTTTTTAGTACTGAGTAATATTCCATGGTATAAATATGCCAGTTTTGTCTATCCATTTATCAGTTAAGGATTTTTTCACTTTTTGGCTATTATGAAACATTCATGTACGTTTTCATTTTTCTTGGGTACATACCTGGCAGGTATGTGCATACCTAGTGAAGTTGCTGGGTCGTGGGTAACTCTGGTTAATACTGGTGGAACTGCCAAGACTGTGATACAAAGCCATTGCACCATTTTACATTCCTGGCCACAATGTATGAGGGTTCCAGGGTCTCACCAACACTTGTTATTACCTGGCTTTCTGATTATAACCATCCTTGTGGATGGGAAGCGATTTCATGTTTGTTTGTTTTTGTTTTTGTTTTTTTAATTGAAGTAGAGGGACGCCTGGGGGGCTCAGCCAGTTAAGCGTCTGCCTTCGGAAGCTCAGGTCATGATCTCGGTGTCCTAGGATCGAGCCCCGCATTGGGCTCCCTGCTAGCGGGGGGTGTGCTGCTCCCTCTTCTCCTCCCCCTCCTTGTGCTTGCACTCTTTCTCGCAAATAAATAAAATCTTAAAAAAATAAAATTGAAGAAAAATTGAAATATCACATTATATTATTTTCAGGTGTATTACTTAATGATCCAATTTTTCTGTATATTGCAAAATGATCACTATATCCATCACTATATGCGGTGACAAATTTTTTTGTGATGAAAACTTTTAAGATCTACTCTCTTAGCAACTTTCAAATATGTGGTTTTATTCATTACAGTCACCATGCTGTACATGACATCTCCAGGCCTTATTTATTTTATCACTGGAAGTTTGGTGTCTTTTGGCCCCCTTCACCTGTCTTGCCCACCCCCAACCCTGGCCAGTCTGTATCTATGAGCTGTTTTGTTTTGTTTTGTTTTGTTTTGTTTTGGAGTCCACATGTGAGTGAGAGGCAGTGTTTGCCTCTTTCTGTCTGATTCATTTCCTTAGCATAATACCCTGAACATCCATCCGTGTTGTTGCAAAAGGCAACATTTTTCTCTTTTTTTTTAAAGACTGGGTGATATTCCACTGTCTGTATATGGTACATTTTCTGTATCCATTCATCTATCGATAGACACTTAGGTTGTTTCCATATGTTGGCTTTATCATCGTGGTTTTGATTTGCATTTTGCTGATGGCTAATGATACCGAGCATCTTTTCATGTGTTTATTAGCCATTTATATACATTTTTTGAAGAAATACCTATTCAAACATGTTGTCCATTTTAAAATTGGGTTATGTGTCCTTTTTTATTAAATTGTAAGAGTTCTTTATATATTCTTTTTTTTTAAAAAAAAGATTTTATTTTATTTATTTGACAGAGAGAGAGACAGCCAGCGAGAGAGGGAACACAAGCAGGGGGAGTGGGAGAGGAAGAAGCAGGCCTCCAGCGGAGAAGCCTGACGTGGGGCTCGATCCCAGAACGCCGGGATCATGCCCTGAGCCGAAGGCAGACGCTTAACGACTGCGCCACCCAGGCGCCCCCCCCTTTATATATTCTTGATAGCAGTCCCTGATCAGATATATTACTGTAAGTATCATCTTGCCTTCTGTTGTCTTTCTATTTTCTTGATTCAATTTCAGCAGCACAGAAGTTTTTTTGATGTAATCCAATTCATTTTTCCTTTTGTCAGGTGTGCTTTCAGTTTTATGTATAAGAAAACATGATCTAGTCCAAAGTCATGGAAATTTCCTCCAATATTTTCTTCTAAGAGTTTTCTCGTTTAACTCTAGCATTTATTTATTTATTTTTTCTTAAAGATCATTTATTTATTTATTTGACAGAGATAGAGACAGCCAGTGAGAGAGGGAACACAAGCAGGGGGAGTGGGAGAGGAAGAAGCAGGCTCATAGCGGAGGAACCTGATGTGGGGCTGGATCCCATAACGCAGGGATCACGCCCTGAGCTGAAGGCAGACGTTTAACCGCTGTGCCACCCAGGTGCCCCTAACTCTAGAATTTAGGTCTATGATCCATTTTAAGTTAATTTTTGTATATGATATTAAAAAAGTGTCCAATCTGCATGGGGGCAGCCAGTTGCCCCAGCACCATTTGTTGAAAAGATTATTCTTTCCCCCATGAAACTAAAAATTTCTATTTTAGAAGTCGTGCTAGGTCAAATATAGATAATTTCACAGGTTATAATTTAGTTTTATTACAATATTAATGTTGAGTGAAATAACTGCAGTTTCTGATTTGGCCACCAGGTGGCAGAAGTCTCCCAGATTTTATTCCTCTCCCTCTGAGCTCCTCTAAAAGTGGAAACAGGTTTTAAATCAAGGATCAAGTATCCTCCAGAAGTCTTTTGCTGTCTTTTTCCAACCTTCTGATAACCCTGGCTTTGGTTACCCTAACCTTGTAAATCTCGGTCCCCTACTTTTTTTTAAGTAGAAAATCTGGAGTCTTCTGTTCTCTAGTGGAGAGAGGTAAGTAGAGGGAGACCATGGTTTGGGCTCCCCTGGTGAACTGGAAATAGAATTTGATTCATAAACAGTTATAAAAGCACTACAGGTTCATTACAGAAATGTGGAACATACAGTCAAGCTGTTCTCAACTACTGAAACACCTATTGGAAGTACGCATTTACCCACCCCGTGGCTGCACGGCTTAGCTCGCTCAGTTCTTAGCTTAGTTCTTAGGTCTTGGCTGATTTTTTTCTGGCTCAGTGTAGTAAACAGTTGCAATCTCTTTGTGGATCAGAAGCATTGATTGATAGTTATGTATGATTCTGACTAATAAAAACAGGCTGATGAAATGTTATTTGATAAATAACGGAGGGAAAAGGAAGGTAACAAGTTCAGCAGCCTCTGTTACAATGACATGCTGTAGACCATCAGCCATGTGAGTGACTTAACGTTGCAGCTCTTCCCTCCTCGGTTCCTCCTGGGTGATAAGCTCCTCCAGAACGGGCCTCACCCCTTCGTCCTCCACTGCCTTCCTGACCCTGATTTAGGAGTCCCCGGGTCCCTCGCCCCGCCTATGCCTCCCGCCTGCATCTGTGGGCCTGTGAACCCCAGCATCAGAGCTGACCGCACACCCCCTTTTCCCCGCAGAGACTGTCCAGGGAGAGCTGCGAGGGTGGGGGGTGGGCAACGGGACAGTGGGGACGGCAGCCTCCCTGTGCAGAGAGCCAGCAAAAGCCAGCTCTGACCGCGGAGGCTGTGCACACCAAGCCTTCCTTCAGCCCTCTGGAAGCGACGACTGCCTGTCCATCAGCAGCTCCCAGGACCCATTCAGGCAGGAGAGCAAGGCGAAGAGGTCCCACTTTGATGTGAGCCACGAGGTCAGGCAGGGAGCAGGAGGTGAGGGCTGGGAGAGGCCTGCTGGGGACAATCTCTTCTCCCATCTCAGGCTTCCCCGGGAAGACGCCAGCTTGTCTTGTCACCCCTTTCATCTCTCCCTTGTGTGGGGCCAGGTCTCTGCCCAAGCCTCTGGGCTACTCCACGCTCCTTGTCCCAAACCTGCGTCCTGCATGGGGCCCTTGGCCTTCCTTTCACAGTGTGCCCTGGGCCGGCTCACATGCCCTCTCTGGGGAGCACGGGGGGACTGCAGGGCACCTGGGATGGGGGCTAAACCCACCTACTTGGTTTGTAGTTGATTCTATGGGGCATGTGGTAATGACCTCAGGCAGGAAAGTCAGAGAAGAGCATTTCCCTGAGTGTCCGGGGTCCCAGGGCCCGGAGGGGCTCTACCTGTCACTATATTCCCAGCGGGCGCTGCCAGGCCTGGTCTTCCAGGCATACACCGCAGGGGGCTCACCGGCTCCTGACCCAAAGAGAGAGAAGAGGAACAGGGAAGGAGGAAGGAGGAGGAAGACGGAAGGACAGGCAGGAGGAGAGAGCCATTGGCCCCCTTGAGCTCCTTGCAGGCCTCCTAGTTGTGCGTGTATGTGCGTGCACAGACACACAGACACACAGACACACAGACACACAGACACACACACACACACACACACACACACACACACCAGGGCCTCCTCCAGGCAGGCCTGAAAAGCTGCCAGCTCATCCTGGCCCAGCCCTGGAGTCTGGCCTTTTTCCTGTCTAAAGTTACAGAATTTTCCAGAAGTTTCCCTGTGTCTTTTTTTTTTTTTTCCCCTCGAGTTATAAACCAGATTTCCCCTATTCCCCCACTTCTCTGGCCTGGGGAAGAAAAGCCAAAGAGGGAAAAAAAGCAAGACAGATGGGCTCTGATCAAACCCAAGGCTTATCCTTCTTTCCTTTCTCCTATTGGCAGTTTCAGAAACCTACTTGTAACAGTAACAGCAACATTCAATGCTTGATGCCCACCCGGAACCTCTTACTTATATTAGGTTATTTAAAGCCCCCAGGAGGGACGCCTGGGTGGCTCAGTTAAGCGTCTGTCTTCATCTCAGGTCATAATCTCTGGGTCCTGGGATCGAGCCCTGCGTTGGGCTCCCTGCTCAGCAGGGAGTCTGCTTCTCCCTCTACCCTTCCCCCCTACTTGTGATCTCTTTCAAATAAATAAAATCTTGAAAAGATAAATAAAGCCCCCACTAATAGCCTCATGAGGAATCTATCCCTGGAATATCCCCAGGGATCAGGTGTCCTAGACACCGACAGAGAAGTCCCTTCCCAGACCCCCCCCCTCCCCCGGGGATGGATGCCACCCCAAGAAGAGAGCAAGCTGTGTGCTTAGCTGTGTCACATTCTCTCTGGGCTCAGTGTCTTCACCTGTAAAATGGGCAGGATGAGACAAAGCCTATACTCTCAGTCTCTAACTAAGACAATCTCTGAGACCCCTCCTAGTTGCAGGAACCCAAGTCTGATTTGGGAGAAGAAATAACACCCTGTCCCCTTGCCCCACACAGTTCCTGCCTGAGAATCTCTGTGTCTCTGGGAGGGCAGAGTAGAAACTCAATATTTGGATCCAACTTAGGAGTCTTGCCTGGCATTGGAGGCAGAGCCTTCTGGAAGGGTGGGGGCATCTGCCGCTATGTTGGGTGGTGAGTGATCAGCCATTCCCATTACAGCCCCAGTCACTCGCTTATCCTGAGGCCTTACAGGGCACCAGGCAACCGTGCTGTGTATTCTGTGTGACCTTCTTAAAGCCTCAGAACCGTTCCCCTCAGTAGGTGTTTTAGAGACCAGGAAATCACGGGAAGCCGCTTGCCCGGGGCCCAGAAGTGAGGAGCTGAGATTTGAGCCCACCTTCTTACCCACCATTGTTGCCCGACTTCAGAGGCGGTCTTAGATTTCCAATGAGGTTTCTAGAGAGGACGCAGGTCTCATGTTAGGTTCTTTGGGCCCGGGGTAGGTTTTCCTAAAGTCCCCGGGGGTGGGGTGAGAACAGCCCCAACTATGGTATCCTTACTCCAGTTGGGAGAGAAGTAGCAAGGGAGCAGGAGGTGGGCCCTCCCCCCTGCGGAGAGAGATTGGAGGTCCAAGCTGGACGTGTGGAGGCCTTGACCGGGGAGCTACCAGGCAACGCCTGAGTGGTCAGAGCCCCAGGAGGCCATGTGGGGAGACTCCATGGCAGCTCAGGAGATCACCCTGAGGATGGGGCAGAACGCAGGTGTTCCCCAGATGAGGTTGTCCACCGAAAATGGAGCTAGAGACCAGAAGGCAGGGAGGGAAGAACACGGCAGATAACCCACCAGACCCCCTGGCCGGAAGTGTGCAGGTGTGTGGGAGAACAGGGCCTCTGCAGCATCTGAAGGGCCTGAGGTCCCCGAGGAGTGTGGGGTCGTTTGAAGGTGCTCACGTGAAGCCAGGGCTCTTTGGTTCCTGACCTGAGGGTCAGAAACCCAGCATACCAGGGCTAAGGGAACCCCCACATCCTTTCCCTGTCCCAAAATCGGGGGATGGGAGGAGTGAGGTTGCTCTGTCTGAGCTTTCACCCCCTACCCCAGTCCTCCTGAGCACAGCCCCCAACATCACTCATCCCTGGGCAATTTAGCTGCCACCAATGTCTGCTATTTGCTGCAGGGAGACGGTAAGGGGAGGCAGAGGAGGAGAGAGAGCAGAGAGGGGAGACCTGGGGCATGCGGGACACCAGAGGCTTTGTCCCTGTGCCCACCATTTAGGGAGGGAGGGCAGGGGGGTCAGCGGTGGCCCCACATCTATTGGCAAGCCACCCTGTGTCTGGGTCAGGAAATTAAGCTGTCCTCACCTCTGCAGCATGAAGAAGGCATGGGGGGCTGTGACAAGAGCTGTCAGTGCTGGTATCCTGTCCCAGCAACTGCTGACAAGGCGGCTCAGGACACCTGGGAAAGATAGGTCTGGAAGAGTAGGGTCCAGGGCCTGCTGGGGGGAGGAGGGCAGGTAGGGACACAGCAAACTTTGTAGGCACCTGCCCCGTGCTGGTCACGGGCTGCTTCCTGTCGAAGGGCTCTGTCCTGCCCTGTCTCCCCATACCTGGACTTGGCACACTGTGTCTCTCCCCCACCCCTGCCTGGCACCTGCTGGGGGCCGGGCACTGAGCTTCTCTGGAGAGCTTGTCCCAGTGGGGATGAGGACAGGAACGAGCTTCACGGTGAAGCTGGTGACAGCGACGATGTTGGCATTGGTCCAGCGTCTGTCCTCCTCTCTCGGTTTCTCACTGGGCAGATGCCAGCCAGCCTGCCAAATGCTAGAGGGCAGTTGGGAACTGTGTGAACTGATGGGAGGTGTCCTTGTGGATGGATAGCTGGGTGACCCCCAGAACTCCGCATGGTCCTGTTCTGGGAGGAGCCTGAGCCTCTGTGGGAGCTGAGCACCAGCCAGAGAGGGGCAGAAAAACCTCAGGCCAGACTGCCCAGGTCCCCAAGTCCTCCCTGGGCCCTATGGCCCGACACGCTAATCAAGCAGAGCCCTTACTGAGCTTGAGTTTCTGTGGGGGAAAGCCTGGGGACCGAGGTTCTAGGCCCTGGGCCTCAGCCCCGCTCATTCCAAAGGCACCAGGCCAGATAACGGTAGCCAGGGGCCAGGCACGGCGGACCACCTCCCCGGGCAGCAGCTACAGACAGTGTGTCTCCTGACGTGCTGGCGTTCGGGGAGAATGTGGGCACTATCTCAGCAGGCCATGTGCCTCTCTGCCTGCACACCGCCTCGGTATTTTCCATGGACACGTGCCCTCATTACCAGCTCTGCAATTCCACCCTTTCCTCTGGCCTGCCCCGAGATCAGCCTGGAGGGGCTCCAGGCCAGGGTTTGGGGTGCTGGGAAGGGGAGGGAGCATCTCTGACCTTGCAGTTCCTGGAAAGGGGTGAGGCCCTGGGTGGACCTGGAACCTCCCTGGAGCCCATGAGCTCTGGGTGAATGCCCTGAATGCAGGCGGGTCCCGGGGACCACTCCCCTTCCCGTCCACAAGTGTCTGAAGCCGGACAGAGGCATGAGGAGAGTGAGATACGGCCGTCTGGCTGGGAAGCCGAAGATGCAGTGGGAACCAGTTCCCAGGGCGACTGGTGAGCTGTGGCTTACAATCAGTCATTCCCCACATCCACCCACCCGACACCTCCTAGGCCCGGGCTCTGCTGGGCCGTGGGGGGTGTGCACACCATGCGACAGCCCTGCCCTGAGTCCACAGTTCAGACGCTGTGGGCGATGCAGACGGGGTGTTGTGAGACCGCTTGGAAGTGCGGGTGCAGTCTGGGTGGCAGGGTTGCCGGTGCAGGGGGGAAGGGCTTCCGGAGGAAAAAGGGCAGGTTTAGGGCTGGGTCTTCAAGCAGTTTGGTGTAGCCCGAGTGCGGAGCCTGGGGCAGGATGGGGCAGGGCTGGGGAGGAAGTGAGGGCCTGGTAGGCTGGGTCCCGGAGCTTCGACCCCAACCTGTAGATGGGGAGCCAAGGGGCCAGGGGCCAGGGAGGCCCCTTGTGGTGGGCAGGGGCTGCTGTGGGTCAGCATGTGGGAGACGGTGGGGGAGAAGGGGGGATGTTGAGGTCCCTTGGTGATGCTCTCAGCTCGTGACTGAGGACATGGCTCTTCTTGGATCAGAGGACACTAATCAGCCCTGCTGTGTCCCAGGTGGGCCTGGAAGGAGCCTGGAAGTGTCTGTTTGGCAGCTCTTAGGGTCCTTCTTGTACCTCCCAGGAGCTCTTGTTCCTGGTACCCCACAAACAGCCTCCCCCGCTCCCTGAGGTAGGCTTTGGGTGCACTGCTCACAGACCCAGCGTCCCAGCCAGCCTTTCCCAGGGAGTCTCCGTCTGCACCTGGAAACTCACAGGGAGGATGGGGGCGTCTTGAAGCTGCCTCCAGGGTTCCAGTGGGGAAAGCGGGAGAGGAAGGCGTTGACTGAAGGGCACAGCCCTCTATCCTGACCCCCAGGATCCGGGTCAAGAATTCTCATAGCAGAGTCAGGTCTGCCCCTGGTGTCCTTCTGCTGGGGTCCCTCTTTATCCCCCTCTCTTCCTCTGTCCCTCTTTCAGCCTTTGTGTGTGTCCATGCTCTGCTATTTTCTCTGCAGTACCTCTTTCTCTTCAGACTTGGGTCTTTCCCCCCTGCTGCTCGCTCTCTGCCTCTTTCCGCTCCTCATTTTCCCTCCTCGGGTCTCTTTCCTCTGTGCTAATGCCCTTCCCTCCTCTGGGTGGCAGCTTGGTCCACACCCTCTCTCCAGCCTCCCGTTTCCCCAGGAGCCGGGGCAGGGGCGCTTGCCTCACCTCGTCTGTCCTAGACCCGGGAAGCCCTTCCCAGAGAACACAGCATGAATGGCACTCTTCTCCCTGGCACCCCGGAGCTGGGGGCTGGGGGGCCTTAGCCCCTGATAATCTCCAGCCTTCCCATGCCCATATAAACAACCCAAGTCCCAACGTGCTGCTCTGCAAGCGTTTCCAGATCAGTCCCTCAACCTCCCTTCCAGGAGGGCTGCCTCCCCTGAACCCCTCCTGTGCGGAGATACTGACGCCCCCCCACCTAAAGGCTGTCCTCAACCCTGTCCTGAGTCCTGAGGTTGCAGGGAGAAAGTCCTCTGCTGTGGGGGAGTGGGGGGAGGAACAGGGAGGGGGGGTTCTGTAGGCTGGGATCTCGGGACGATCCGGAGGGCTGACTTCAAAGCTGGGTTCCCGCCCTGGCTCACACGCTGGCTGGAAGACTGGAAAGAAGGATGGGATACATCTAGCCTCGTCATCACCCCACTTCCTCAGAAGCTTCCATTCTTTCTCAGATAGTCTGGAACATTTCCCGTGTCCTGGAGGAGACCTGCCTGCGTCCCGCTCGCCTCTGTGGGCCCTCACCTTGTTCCCTTCGCTCACGGGCACCCCGCTGTCTCTCCCCTGGTCCTCAGATGGGCCAGGCCCCTCCCCGACTCAGGGCCTCCCACGTGCCTCTCCCCCTTCGGCTGCTGTCTGCGCCCCTGAGGCCCCTTGACCTGTCTGAAGCCCCTCACTTCAGGCCTCGGCTCAACCATCCCTGTGTCAGGAAACACCGGCCAACCCTCTGCATGTCTTCCGGGTCCTTCCCTGCGCCACCCTGTCATACCGTTCACCGGGCTGGAGCTGCCTCTGTGTCCTCCGTGGCTGCCGGGAGAGAGTGTTTACTGGGCCTCCGCAGAGTGCCGGGGGGAGGCTGGGATCTGCCCTACGGCCTAACTTGTCCAATCATCTCAGGAACCCTCCGTGTAGAGAGGAAGGAACTGAGGATCAGAGAGGAGGAAAGTCAGCCCAGGGCACACAGCAAAGCGGGGCCACTGCGAGATCTGGCCCCGGGTGTGCGACCCTCCTTCCCTACGCCCACCTCCTCCTCAGGACTCTGCCTGAGGCATCGGCACTGACTACGGGTGTGTCACGGCTGCGAAGGTGCTTCTAACAATGCCTGAGTTTGACACGTGGCGACCACAATCTCCCCACTAGCATGGGGCTAGTTTGGGGGCCCGGACTTGCCCAAGTGGGTGTGTGTGGGCATCTCCAGGACGCCACCTGTCTGCCTCTGGACCTCTCGTTCTCAACCACACGTCTGTGTGGACGCCTGGCCAGGGCCGAAGGGAGGAGAGTGGGGTAGAGTGTGGGGTGGGCTGTGGGGCGAGGGGGATGGGGTTTAATGAGGTGACTGCCACTTGTAAATGAAACAGAAGGCAGAGCAGCTTGGGTGAACTTTGACCTCTCCTGTCTGTCTTGCCTTTCAACGGGAGCTGTACGAGCAGCCGCCTGGCTCGCCTGGCTCGGTAGGGACCCACCGCAAGCCTCCCCGGGGAGGGCAAGGTTGGACGGGGGAGGCTCAGTCCCAGGGCTGGCGTCAGGCGTGCAGGCTGGGTTCGCCGGAGCCCTGCGCCTTCGCTCACCCCAACGGGAGCTTCGGAACATAGAAGCAGGAGGCTAGACCTGAGGGGCGTCCATGGCAAACCTGGAGAGTTCTAAAAATGCCCATTCCCAGGCCCCATGCCTGCAGTTTCTGTTTGGGTTGGGAGTATTTTTAAAAAGCTCCCACAGGGATTCTTAGACACAGCCAAGTTTAGCAAACACGGTCTTGGAACCCATGATAATGTCAACGGGAGGCAGAATCTTCGGCTCCCCGGTGGTAGGAAACTCCTGTTCTCAGAGACTACCACCGGCTCCACTTACTGAGTGAGTGCCTTGCAGCCATTAACGCACTAGGCCCACCACACGGTCCTGCAAGATAGCAGGCATTACCCGCATGTCACACGACGAAGTGTGAATAACGGGGCGAAGATGAAAGAGCTTGAACAATGGGACACAGAACCGAGATGTGAAAATGGGTCTGACTCCAAACGTTCTGTTTTTAAACAGAAACTATCCCACCGTCCTTATGGGCCTAGGGAAAGGTGGCCATTAACATTGACGTATCCAGTATCTAGGGACCAAGAAATCATTGTCTCAGTGCATTCTAACTCTAGCCCTGGGCCAGCTTTGGACTTCATGGTTAAAGGTCGCCCCACCAGGCAGAGACACCTGTCTGTCTGTCTTATTCATGACTGCGTCCCCAGTGCCTAGCCCAGTATGGTTTGTAGAAAATGCTTAATAAGTTCTTGTCAAATGGGTGCTAAATACTATTTAAAAAAAGTAAGGATTCTCAATACAAAGTACAAAGCATGCCCTTCCTCGCTCGGTGCCCCTTCAGACGACAAAAGAGTCTTTTCCTTTCTCTTTGGAGCAGGAAAGTGGGTGTAGTTAAAAAGGAAAAGGATCTGGGGAAGGGTCCTGGGCATGGAAAGGGTGGGCTATGGGAAGAGAGGGAAGTGCCCCCTTGCCTCTGCCCTGCCGCCTACACCCAGGAGGACCGGTTTCAGTGGGATTTCTGCCCCCTCCCCCCAGCTTCAGCACTCTTCTGGAAAGGGTCTTTTTTTTTTTTTAAGATTATTTATTTATTTATTTGACAGAGAGAGAGAGCCAGCGAGAGAGGGAACACAAGCAGGGGGAGTGGGAGAGGAAGAAGCAGGCTCACAGCGGAGAAGCCTGATGTGGGGCTCGATCCCGGAACACCAGGATCACGCCCTGAGCTGAAGTCAGACTCTTAACCACTGAGGCACCCAGGCGCCCCTGGAAAGGGTCTTATCAAGAGCTGCCCATTCCTGGGGCCCGGGCTCTGCGGAGTCCACGTGCAACGCATCAGTTGGTGGCTTTAGCTTAGTTCCTCCAGGGTTTCATTCACTTAAAAATGACTCTCCAAGGGCACCTGGGTGGCTCCGTTCGTTAGGCATCTGCCTCCAGCTTGGCTCGTGATCCTGGGGTCCTGGGATCGAGTCCCGCATGGGGCTCCCTGTTCAACGGGGAGCCTGCATCTCCCTCGGCTCCCCGGCTCGTGCTCTCTGTCTCCCTCTCAAATAAATAAATAAAATCTTTAAAAGAAAAAAAAAATTATGGAAAATAATCATTTGTGGAGCACCTGCATTTGCCAGGCACTAGCGATATCAAGTAGAGAGGACATGGTCTGTGATCTCCAGGAGCAGAGAAGGCTGGGAGCCGATGAAGGGTCCAAGGAAGACAATGTCAGGCAGTTGGCATTTTTCAGTCTGGGGACCAGCAAGGAGGCTGCAGGCTCCACGGGGGCCAGAGGCAATGTCACCACTGCCTGCAAAGAGGTTTGTGTGGAGATGCCCCCCTCTGCTGAGGAGAGCTGATGTGGGAGGTGAGGCCATGACTGTTGGAGGGGCTGCCCCAGCCAGGAAGGGTGGATGGATCCCCTCCTGCTGAGATGTTAACAGAACAGGAAGGAACCCTTCCTGCAGGCAGGGGATGGCCTGGGGGCCCCTGCGGTGCTCCTCACCCCCAGTAAGCCACAGCCATTCCCCCTTAAGGTAAAGGGACAATGAAATGTCTCTTAGAAACCAGGATACTGGGGCGCCTGGGTGGCACAGCAATTAAGAGTCTGCCTTTGGCTCAGGGCGTGATCCCGGCGTTATGGGATCGAGCCCCACATCAGGCTCCTCCGCTATGAGCCTGCTTCTTCCTCTCCCACTCCCCGTTTGTGTTCCCTCTCTCGCTGGCTGTCTCTATCTCTGTCGAATAAATAAATAAAATCTTAAAAAAAAAAAAAAAGAAACCAGGATACTGTTGCGAGTGCAAGGTGGTGCTCAATAATTGCACCAGGACAACAGGCTTAAACCAGGACTATGGTCCCCCTACTTTTGGGTCACTCTGCCTTCAGAGTTTGGGGTGCTGGAAGCCAGGAGTTCTGACTCCCAGTTGAAGGCTGGAGTAAATGGCAGCTGCAGGATGTGGAACTTTAACCACAAAGCCCAAAGCTGGCCCTGGCGGGAGGGGCGACGACGGGGCAGGGGTCCCAGAGGGAAAGGGGCGGGAAGGGCTCAAAGCCAGGCTCCAGGCTGTGGTGCCCCGTGCTCTGGGGATCTGTGGCTAACCAGACTCCACACCGCCCAGCAGGGCTCAAGTAGACTGGACTAGAAATGGATGGCCCCCCCAGGAGAGGTGTGGGGCAGCCAGGGAAGTTGCCCCCCCCCCGGCCCCCCGTGATTGCCGCTCCAGGTCAGCCCAAGAGCAGGACTGCATTTTGCAGTTCAGACCCTTTGCAGAATCCGATGAAAGCCGCTGGCCTTCTCAGAAAAGGCACAAATGCTTTCCCACGTACTCTTTTGCAATTCCAGGGGATTCACGACACCGCCACCTTATCTTAGGAAATGAGTTTCTCCCTTTCTCTCTCCTGCCCTCTCTCCCTTTCCTTTTCCCTCTTCTTCTCTTAAACACACACTCACAGAGCTTTATTGAGCATTCATAATACCATAAAATTCACCCAATTAAAGTGTGTAATTCAATGGCTTTTTGTATATTCACAGAATTGTGCAACCATCACAATTAATTTTAGAACATTTTCAACACTCCGAAAAGAACGCCCTCAACTCTAAGTTATCACCCTCAAAACCCCCTTTCAACCCAGCCCAACCACTAATTTAATCTATGTTCTGTTTCTAAAGATTGGTCCATTTTGGACCAATGAACTCCATTCATATAAATGGAATTGTACAGGATGTGGTCCTTTTTTTTTTTTTAAAGATTTTATTTATTTATTCGACAGAGATAGAGACAGCCAGCGAGAGAGGGAACACAAGCAGGGGGAATGGGAGAGGAAGAAGCAGGCTCATAGCAGAGGAGCCTGATGTGGGGCTCGATCCCATAACGCCGGGATCATGCCCTGAGCCAAAGGCAGACGCTTAACCCCTGTGCCACCCAGGCACCCCTGGATGTGGTCCTTTTTAACTGACTTCTGTCACTTAGTATAAAGTTTTCAAGGCTCATTCTGCTGTAGCATGTAATAATACTTGATTTCCTTTTGTTGCCGAATAATATTCCATTATATGGATATACCAAATTTTGTTTATTCGTTCATTGGTGAATGGACATTTGGGTTGTTTCCACTTCCTGACTTTTAGGCGTACTGGCTCTTTGAACATCTGTGTAAATGTTTTTGGGTGGACATACGTCTCCATTTCTCTTGGGTCTGTATCTAGGAGTGGAGTTGCTGGTCACATGATAACTCTATGTGTTACCTTTGAGGAATCGCCAGACTCTTTCCCAAAGAGGTTGCACCGTTGTATAATACGCCAGGAGTGTAGGAGGGTTTCAATTTCTCCACATCCCTGGCAACATTTGTAATTATTGGTCTTTTTTGATTCCAGATAGCCTAGTGAATGTGAAGTCGTATCTCATTGTGGTTTTGATGTGAATTTTTACGAGTGCTACCGCTGCTGAGAATCTTATCATGTGCTTATTAGCCACTGTATGTCCTCTTTGGAAAAATGTCTGTCCAAATCCTTTGCTCATTTTTTAAGTGGATTGTCATTTTATTACTGAGTTGTAAATTTTTTTTAATGTGAAAGTTCTTTATCAGATAAATGATTTGCAAAAATATTATCCCATTCTGTGGGTTGTCTTCACTTTCTTGACAGTGTCCTTTGAAGTGCAAGTTTTTTATTTTGATGACACCCAATTTATCTATTCTCCTTTTTGTTGCTTGTGCTTTTGGTGTCATATCTAAGAAATCATTATCTAACCCAAGATCACAAAGATTTATGCCCATGTTTTCTTCTAAGAGTTTTCTATTTTTAACTCTTATATTTAAGTCTTGATCCATTTTGGCCCCCCCCCCCCCCCCCCCCCCGTGGTTCAGCCTGTTAAGCATCTGCCTTTGGCTCAGGTCATGATCTCAGGGTCCTGGGACTGAGCCCTGCATTGGGCTCCCTGCTCAGTGGGGAGTTTGCTTCTCTGTCTGCCCCTCACCCCGCTCATGCTCTCTCTCTCTCTCTTTTTCTCTAGCTCACTCTCTCTCAAGTAAATAAATAAATAAATAAAATCTAAAAAAAAAAAAAGAGCTAGGTCTTTGATCCTTTTTGAATTAATTTTTGTATATGGTGTGAGGTAGAGATCCAACTTCATTCCTTCATGTGTGGACATCCAGCTGCCCCAGCACTATTTGTTGAAAAGCTCCCTTCCTCTCTATGTCTCCCTTTTCCTCTCCTCTGCCCATGTCCCCCACTCCTGAGCAAGGAATGTGGAGTCATTGATTAGCATGTGACCTTGGCCAGGTCACCCAAGTCTCAGAGTCCTAGTTCTCTCTTTTCTAAAAATTTGTAAGGTGAGCATCTCTCCAACTCCTGTCTCAAAGAATATGCTGTGAGGAGTAAACCAGATGATAGAGTAAGACGTGGAACACATTTTATGAGCACTTATTATCAGGTGCAGAACCCTGTGTTTGATGAAATGGAAAGATCTCTGCTTTCTCTGTCACGTCCACTCCTTGGGATTTTATGTTCATATCCTTAGAAACCCGGTCCCTTCCACTTTTAATTCCTTTGTACCCCCCTCTCAACAATAGAATGTCCTTTTATGTTGTCTTGAATAGTCAAGCATGAGATCAGGCAATCTTCTGCTTTTTTTTTTTTTTTAAGCTTCTCCAATGTGTTGGGATTGTTCTGGGCTCAGGGGGACCATCAGTGCGCTGAAACAACTCTTTTATGAACAAGAGGGTTGCACTTAGTTCAGAGAGGCAAGGAGAGGTAAACAGTTCAGGCAGAGGCATCTGGTTCATGAAGTCTGGAGGTGAGTCCTGGGGATTCTTTGGGCCAAGATTCCTCTATCTACCTTCTCTTATTCCTCCTCCCCTTCACCCACTTCCATCAGTCAATTAATAAGATTATTTTCATCACTTGCTGTGAATTTTTCAAATACAGCTTACAGTATAGCGGGGGAGCTGAAACCTTCTGGACCTCTGGACTTGTGGTGGATTGAGAAGGGGAGATACAAGGATGCCTACCAGGTTCCTTGCTTGTCTCTAAGAAAGGGATCTGGAACTCCCCTGTCTCTGTCTGAGGAGGTCTGTACAGAGATGAAAGGTTGAAAATGGACACTGGGTCCAGTACTGGTCTCACCACCTTTCTTTCTTTCTTTCTTTCTTTCTTTCTTTCTTTCTTTCTTTCTTTCTTTCTTTCTTTCTTTCTTTCTTTCTCTTTCTTTCTTTTTAAAGATTTTATTTATTTATTTGACAGAGAGAGAGAAAGACAGCCAGTGAGAGAGGGAACACAAGCAGGGGGAGTGGGAGAGGAAGAAGCAGGCTCCCTGCTCTGCTGGGAGGACCCTGGGACCACGCCCTGAGCCGAAGGCAGACGCCTAATGACTGAGCCACCCAGGCACCCCTCACCACCTTTCTATTAGCTATGGGCCTTGGCCAAGCCCCTTAATCTCCCTGAGCCTCAGTTTCCTGATCTGTAAAATGAAGATAATGTGATTAACTTCTTCACTGCTAGTTGTGAGGATTAACAAAAGGGTCTATAAAGCACTTGGATCATACCTTGAATAAAGTAAATGTTTCAATCAATGCTGGGTAGTATTATTATTTTCTAGTTTTCTGATCTTTATCTGTCTGGATAACTCTTCTGGGGGACTTTCTTGTGACCACCCATCTGTCTCTGATGCAATGATTATTACTTGTCTGGCTGATCCAGTAGGCCGCTCCACACTCAGGCTTGGAATATGGAGGAGGACAAGGTGGGGGCTGGACTGAGAACTCAGAGGAGATGGGAAGGAAGGGAAGAGCTCATCTTTGGGAAGGGATCTTCTTTCAAAGTAAAGAGCTGATTCTTCTCTCCTAGGTGGCATTGCCCCTTAACAATCCTGCCAAAGCAGGTATGATATCCCTTCAAGACCCTTCTAAAGATGAAGGGCAAGTGATTAGTTGTAGTCTTAGCTGAACTTGGCCTCTATGGTGGCCTCTAGGTCAAGATGGAACTTGGGAAGGGCTGCAAGTAGCCCATATGGTGTCTCCCTGTGAATTTCAGCCCTCTTCTGGTCCAAGGCAGCCTAAGCCACATTTACTAAGTAGTTGCCCTACTTAGAGGACAGAGGGAAGCCCGTCTTAACACTTGCTAACATTTGTGAGCTCCTGAACCTGTGAGTTTCAACCACAGCTTCATGCTGTATTCATGAGAGGGGAGAGAGAGTGTGTTACAGCTTCGTGATCACTGAAGCTACTTAGGGAGAGGAACTTGAAAGCAAGGAATGAGGGTGTTTCTGAAGGACACCCTGAATTCTGGGGAAAAAGCCAGTTATGCCTAGAACCCCCTGCCTGTACCCCACAAGATAGTTTCCGATCTCAACTCTGTAGTGGCTGTAAGTGCAGCTGATTCCTTGGTTGGGGGATGGCAGGAGGGCTCTTCCCAGAAAAAGGCAATGAATGACCTGGTTGGGGTGGGGGTGTGTGCAACATTCCTTCTTGAGTTTTTATGTGATAGCTTCCTCTATTTGCTTGGAATGGTGACTAAATCCTGCCCTTTCTTTCAGGAAAGAAAGAAAGCACACAATCACCCGCTGCCTGCCTGCCTCTGGTCATGCCTCTACCAACGCTAGCTCTGCCTACCATCAGTGTGTGGGGTGTGGTGCCACTTCGTCCTGAGATGCCACCAGTCTAGCCCTCATGTCTGGCATATCCACCTTTTGGAGTAAGCTGATCCTGCTCTGACACTTGTTTTCACGTTGCTTGCCAGGGCTGATTCTGCAGAAGGCTCAGTGGGTGGTGTTCTCTTTCTGCCTCTTCTCTTGTGATGGGCAGATCTGAAGATGACTCCCAATGATCTCTGTCTTTTGGTATCCACCTCCTTGTGTAGTCCCCTCCCTTGAGTGTGGGTGGAAACTGTGACTTAACTTCTAGCAAAAAGAAAGCAAAGGTGATGGGATGTCACTTGCCTGCTTACATTACATAGAATATAACTTCCCTCTTGCTAGCTTCCCTCTACTGCCTTCTTGGCTTGCATGGATGCCAGCAGCCATTTTGAGGAGACTCACATGACACAGAACTGAGGGCTGCCTCTGACCCACAGCCTGCAAGGAACTGAACCCTGCCAACAATTGTTTTCAGAAGTGAATCCTTCCCCAGTGGAGCTTCAGATGAGACCCTAACCCAGATCAACAACTTGATTGCAGCTTTGTGAGAAACCCTGAACCAGAGGACCCAACTAAGCTCTGCCTAAATTCCTGACCCACAGCAACCATGAGATAATAAATGTTTGTTGCTTTAAACCACTAAGGTTGTATTAATTTGTTATACAGCAGTAGATAAGTAATACATCTCTCTTCTAAGTCCTTCCTGATGCTGTGTCATTCTGTCAAAAAGGATTTTCTTCCCAGACAATGGAGTATATTCTCAGATTCTAATGACTATAATGACTGCCTGTTATCATCTGCAGAAGTATACATCTTAGCCTGGGAGTACCTGTCTGAGGGAGGCTTGTCCTAGCTGAACTTCTCAACTGTCCTGGAAAATGTGGTCATCTGGACACTCCTAGCATGGGGTGTAACACCTAGGAATTGACAATTGGCAGTGGGACAGTAAAGGACAAGAGAACACACATCCCCCAATTATCTATGTCCCCACTCACAGGAGGGACTGTTCATATTTTTTGCTAGCCCCACTGTCTCTAGCATGTAGATACAGTTGGCATTCACTCGATAAGTGTTTGCTGACTTACTTGGTCCAATTCCTGACAAAGAAGAGCCAGACACCATCAAGGACATCTATTACCTAAATTCTAGGACATCCGGCACAAAGGGTGCGAGCAATGTTGGACCTTTGAAGAGGACCCGTGGTGCTGAAAATGTAGAGGGAGGAGTCTGGACAAGAGAATCCAGATGGGAGGCTACCCGAGAGGCATCCAAACTGCAAGGAAAAATCTGCCTTGTCTGTCTAAAGCTTTCATGAGTCTTCACCTTGACCCGAAGGCCTGAGGGAAACATCAGATAGTTTTAAAGAAACATTTCACTGATTTCCTGGGCTCCTCCGTACTCCTTGGAAGAAGAGAAGTATAAATCGGACTGGGGGATTGGAAATCTCAGCTGTTGGGCTGTGAGATTCTGTTCATATTGGTAAACTTTTCCATTCCCTTCCTCAAAAATTCGAATTGGATGGAAGAAATCTTAGAAATCCAGAAACCCAACAATCTTATTAGATAGGAGAGGTGAACGTACTCATTCAAGGTTGTACAGCCAATTGGTGGCAAGTCTTGTCTAGAACCCAGTGCCCTCTCCATATCACTCCCGTGCTGTTCTGCCTCGTGAATGGGGCAATTTATAGCCATGGGAGCCAGGATATTCTAGCAACCACAGCCAGGGACTTCCCACACTCAGGGTTGAAGCCCAGCTGAGAACAAATATGGGAGTGCCTGGGACAGTGGCCCATCTCCCTGCCTTCCCCGGAGCTGTCAGAGTTGGGAGTTCATCGGCGGCATGAAGCATCTTGTTCATATTTTCTCGGCTGGGCGGTCCTGGCAACAGCTCTTCATTTCCTGTAAGGGAATGAGTTTTTAATCTCTGAGGCTCAGCCTCACTTAGGATGGGGTGGGGGTTGGGGATAGGAAAACTAAATCCTCGAAAAGTAAGCCTTCTCCCTGTCCTGGGGCACTTGGAGGAGCTGGTGGTGTTGGCAATTGCAAACAAGGGGCCCTGTCCACACTGGCTTTGGGCAGAGACCCGGGAGGCCCGGAGGAGCCCAGGCGGGAGGGGGCCACTCCCCTGAGAACCTCTTGGGCTCACAATAAAGAGCCTGGGTCTTTCCTCTTCCATTTAGGACTGGCTGGAGGTTCAAAATAATTTTCCCCACCCTGGCCATGCTCCATGTTGGATCTCAGTTCAGAATCTCTCTCCTGGGAAGCCTCCTTGACCCCCAAGTCTGGATTAGGGGCACCTCCTACGTACTTCCACAGCACCCTGCACCCTACTCCTAGCTCCGTCCACCATGACAGTTGCCTGCTCGCTTGTCTGCATTCACCCACGGGCCAGACTCTAACAGCAAGACATCCCCGTAAGCACATGAGAACAGTGGGATTGAGCAGAGAGAAGCCGATCCCGTTATCACTTCATCGGGTCCCACAAGGCTCTCGGGAGCTGGGATGGCCCTTCAGAGTTGCTCCTGATGTGGCAAGATGGTCAGGCCCTTCTTTCCTCACACGAGGCCACCCCCCAGGAGGAAGCACGGCCTTGAGTGGGGCAGTTGCCGGGGAAGGACAGGGTACGAGTCACCAGTGCCCCACATTCCCAGTAGCGGGGGTGGGTCTGGCAGCCGTGAGGAGGGGACCTGGGCCAAGCACCAGAGGATCACCTGGAAGATGGAGACTTTTTGATTGTCACAGTGACGTAGATATCACCTTGACACTTAAAGGGCATTCCATAGATATTTGAATGTGTAAATGAAAGATAGCATTTTGGGGACCTTTTCTTCTCTGGGCTAAAAATGCCGGAATCTTCAAACATTCATCCTGTAACATGATTTTCACTGCTTGCCTCATCCTTGTGTCTCCTTGGAGTATATCCCTTCTCGTGTGACACCCAGAACTTAAAACGAGAATCCAGGGCAGCTCGACCCATGGAGCAGGGCTGCGCGAGCACAGCCCTTAGTCTACGTGCTGCTTTTCCGCATGTGATGCAACCTGAGATTTTTAGCGGCAGCCTCCTATTGTTCCTACAACCTGCTAAGATCCAGAAGTTCTTCCCAAGTATGTTCTGCTGGCTTCCCTGTCTCACCCGTACAAGGTTCTGTGCGTATGTGTGTGTGGTATGTGTGTGTGTGTATGTGGTGTGTGTGTGTATGAGGTGTGTGTGTGTGTGGTATATGTAGGTGGTATGTGTGTGGTATGTGTGTGTGGTGTGTATGTGTGTGGTGTGTGTTTGTAGAGTGTGGTGTGTGTATGTGGTGTGTGTGTGTAGTGTATGCGTGGTGTGTATGTATGTGGTATATGTATGTGGTGCATGTGTGGTATGTGTATGGTTTGTGTGTGGTGTGTGGTGTATATGTGGTGTGTGTGGTTTGTGTGTGTGATATGTGTGGTGTGTGTATGTATGTGTGGTGTGTATATATGTGTGTATGGTATGTGCATGTGGTGTGTGTAGTGTATGTATGTGTGATATATATGTGGTATATGAGGTGTGTGTATGTGGTGTGGTGTGTAGTATGTATTTGTGGTGTGTGGTGTATGTGGTGTGTGTGGGGTGTGTGTGTGGTGTGTGTGGTGTGTGTGGTGTGTGTGTGGTGTGTGTGTGGTGTGTGTGGTGTGTGTGTGGTGTGTGTGTGGTGTGTGTGGTGTGTGTGTAGGTGTGTGTGTGGTGTGTGTGGTGTGTGTGGTATGTGTGGTATGTGTGTGGTGTGTGTGGTGTGTGTGTGGTGTGTGTGTGGTGTGTGTGTGGTGTGTGTGGTGTGTGTGGTGTGTGTGGCGTGTGTGTGGTATGTGTGGTGTGTGTGGTGTGTGTGGTGTGTGTGGTGTGTGTGTAGGTGTGTGTGGTGTGTGTGTGGTGTGTGTGGTGTGTGTGTGGTGTGTGTGGTGTGTGTGTCTGCTGTGTGTGTGCTGTGTGTAATGTGGGGGGTGTGGTGTGTGTGTGTGGTGTGTGTGTGGTGTGTGTGGTATGTGTGGCATGTGTGGCGTGTGTGTGGTATGTGTGGGGTGTGTGGTGTGTGTGGTGTGTGTGTGGTATGTGTGGGGTGTGTGGTGTGTGTGGTGTGTGTGTGTGGTGTGTGTGTGTGTGGTATGTGTGGGGTGTGTGGTGTGTGTGGGGTGTGTATGTGTGCTGTGTGTGTGCTGTGTGTAATGTGGGGGGGTGTGGTGTGTGTGTGTGGTATGTGTGGGGGGGTGTGGGGGTGTGTGTGTACTGCGTGTGTGCTGTGTGTAATGTGTGTGTGGGGTGTGGTATGTTTGTGGTATGTGTGGGGTGTGTGTGAGGGTGTGTGTGTGTAAGAGAGAGAGAGATCTAATGGAGGATCTTCTATTTATTCTTATTAAATTTTATCTTGCCCGCTTTGCCCTCTAGGTCCAACCTACTGAGATCTTTTTGTTTCTTTCTTTTTTTTTTTTTTAAGATTTTATTTATTTATTTGAGAGAGGGAGCGCATAAGCAGGGGGGAGGGACAGAGAGAGAGGGAGAAGCAGCCTCCCTGCTGGGCAGAGAGCCTGATGCGGGACCACGACTTGAGGCTGAGCTGAAGGCACCCAACCATCTGAGCCACCCACTTGCCCCAGATCTGGATTTTCTTGACAAAGGAGTTTTTGTTGTTCTCAGCCTCATCTAAGAGCCTCTGACTCTCTCCAAAATAGCGAACAAACACTGTGGACACAGCATAGGCCAGCACTAATCTGATCACTTTACATGGAAATTTCCCCTTAATCCTCACAACGACCTATGAGGTAGGCACTCTTATTCACCCCATTTTACAGATAGAACAACTGAGGATTAGAGAGACTAATCCCTTTTCCCAAGGTTACAAGAGTTAATACATTGTGCAAAAGGGATTTGAACTCCTCTATCTGACTCCAGCACACACTTTTAACGACTACAGTACATAATCCCTATGTTTTCATCCAGATCATTCATTTACGGAAGGAACGATGTAGGGACAATACTACTGAGAAGATAAACATGAAGACGCATATGTAAGTAGGGACCTCCCAGTGTCAGAGTGAAAATTCTAGTATGTGAAGTGAGGTGACATCGTCTACCCCAACTGTATCTTGCCACATATACCAGTTTGCAAGGGACCCAGGAACCCCATGGAGAATAATTCAGATATTTACATATATGTCTGTATCCACCTGCAAACCTGAAAATGCAGGGAGGCAAAAGGCAGCCAAAAAAATTAAAAATGAAAAAAATCTCTCAAAGTCAGTGCATTGACCCGGCCTTTGTACCCAGCCTCCTCCTCCCACCCTCACCCTTCCATAGCCCTTTGCCTAGCAAACTCCCATTGAGCCTTCAGTCTCACCTTCAACAGCACCGCCTCTAGAAAGCCTTCCCTGATTACCCAGACCCATTAAGTCCAGTTGGCATGTGTTCCTGGAGCACCCTGCCCTTCTCCCCAGTCTTAGCACTCCTGTAGTGACTCAGTTTCCTGTCAGACTTCTACTAGACCAGAAGTTCCATGAAGGCAAGGCCCTTATCTATCATGTTCTCCACTCTGCCCCTGCCCCTGGCCTGGCCCAAAGCAGGCTGTTAGACAATTGGCGAATATTTTGAAAACAGCAGCTGAAGGCGGAAGGAAGAGGCAGCTGTCAAATCTTTCCCAAGCCACCCTACCCCCAGCTACTCAACATTTTATGCCGTCAATCCCTAGCCCTCACCCCACCTCACCCCCACGCCCTTGCTTGGCTTTGCTTGATGTTCGTTTGAACTGGTTTCCACCACCACCAAATATTGGTGGGAAGGGAGGGCCCACAGAGCTCTGGTCAGCACCCACTGGGGCGCGGCGCTGCTTCTGGAAATGCAGTGGGCTATCTGAGCCTGGGGCCTCCGGCTAGGCCAGCCCTGTCCTGCTGTGAGTCCGGGAGATGTTTCTGTCTGCCAGAGCAAGTCAGGGTTGGAAGGGTTTTAAAGATGATAGTCAAGTCACAGCCATGCAGCAATGACCTTGACAGTGAGGCTGGACCTTGGGGACGGAGGATGTCACTGCACTGGGCAGTCACCACCAGAGCTCTGCATTTCCACAATGATGGCTCTGGGATCACAGAGCCAGGACGAGTCTCCTGGGCTCTCTCCTGCCATCCACGGACGTGGCCTCAGTTCCCCCTCACCGGAAGGGAACAAAGGGAGCCAGCTACTGACTTATCTAGCCACAGAACGTTAAGACTTCTGGGGTCCTTGCCCTCATGTTGCTTTCAGAGTCAGTCCGTGTGGACTATTTGCTGTGTGACCCATTGTGCGGTATCCCATTTATCCTGACAACACTATTGTAGACCGAGCAGGATCCTATCTCCATCTTGCAAATGAGAAAAACGACAGCTCAGGGACTTCACATGGCTGGGCCAGTGACAAATCCGGCCTAGCATCTAGGCCTCCCGATTTGATTTGATTTGATTTGATTTTAGAGAAGCAGGTAGGGGCAGAGGGAATCTTTTTTCTTTCTTTCTTTTTTCATTTTTTAAGATTTTATTTATTTAATTGACACAGAAAGATAGAGCGACAAGGGGAGTGGCAGGCAGAGGGAGAAGCAGACGCCCCGCTGAGCAGGGAGCCCGACACGGGACTCGATCTCAGGACCCTGGGACCATGACCTGAGCCGAAGGCAGACGCTTCACCGACTGAGCCACCCAGGCGCCCCTAGGCCTCCTGATTTTTTTTAAGTCCTGTGCTTTTCCCGCTGCGCCGGCTGCCAGCTCGGGGAAGGCTTTCCCTCCTGCCCCAGGCCTCGGGACCACTGGGTGTGGAATTTTTTTCCGTCTGGGATGAGATTTAGAAGCAGGCAGGAGCACCACTAGGCACACAACTGAGTCGGGTCGCTGGCAGTTTCCTTCCTCGGCCACGTGAAAATTTTCCAAATATGGGGAGCCATCTGTCGATGATGTGAGGATCGGGCAGCTTCCCCTCTCATCATTAGCTTGGCAGCGATGGAAAGTGAGTCCAGAAAGCGCCCTGTGTATCATAAAGGAAATTTAAGCCGTATGTTTCTCGTTCATTTACTCTTAAGTCATCAAAATGTTGGTTTTAGAGGGGCTTTTGATGTCCAACTTGCTTTCTGCTTTTTTATGGGGAAGAGAGAGAGGAAGTCACGATTCTCGAGCTGTAAATCGTCCAGTTTGGGGAAAGCTGGAGATGATCCAGTACCCCAAATATCGGAAGAACAGAGGAAGCTCCAGCCAGGGGTCTGCTTTAGGAACCCAGAGACATTCATTTTCATCTAAAACAAACCAAAAGAGCATAGATTGAATGCCATGATAAAGAAACTATGGCTTTGACAGCATGTGACATGCTTGAGGCAGTCCTGGCTGGAGTCGGGATTTGAATCTAAGTGCTCTTACTCTAGAGTTCTTAACATCTACTGCCTCTTGGAGAAGAAGGGAGGGCATTCCTCAGGCAGGGAGAAAGAGAAAGAACTCTCCAGGTGGAGGATAGAACCTTGGTGAAGGCCTCAAGGAGGGAAGGGCTTGGCACATGTAAGGGACAGAAAGGACAGTGTGGGGAGCATAGCAGAGGGCCCCAAGTTGAGGCTGGTGTGGCTGGCGAGGGTCTTGGGGTCAAGGCAAGGATGTGTTCCCTAAGCTAAGAGCAGAGGGAAACTGTTAGAAGGTGGAAAAGCTCTCCAGGTGACACATGTGTTCAAGGCTGAGAACTACGGGCAGTTGAAGCAAGGAAAAGTGGACACAAGAGAATCCTTGGGGCTAATCCTTGGAAGTTCATCTAATTCACAGTCATGTCCTTAGGGGGTACCAGATCTAAACTGCCATGGGCACACGAGCAACCCTCCTGTGTTTGCAACATCTCGAAGAAGGAGCTCCTACAACTTCACTGGGTCAACCATTGGTTGATCCAGGAGCCCTCATCCTAATTTTTTCCCCTACAGTTTCAACTTATTTTTGTAGAGTCTCAGAGGACTGAAAACAGTCACCATTTGCTCTCATGCAACTTGCCCACACTCTTAGGCAATCACCAATGAAAAACATTTATTGGAATTGCACTATGTGAAAGGTTCTGTGAAGATGGGAATATAAAGAATCAGAAGACATTCTTTGGCAGCAAGTGGCTCCTATCTGGAGAGTAAGGAAAGAAAAAAGAAAACTAGTAACACAAGGCACTGTGTGCTAAGTGCCAAATAAAATCTTCCTCTGATTCTCCCTTAGGCGGACCTGGAACCTTCTCTGCCTGTGCTCCCATTATTCCCAGGACGTATATTACTTCCACATAGCGATCATCCCATGATAAGGTGGTCATTTGTTTCCATTCTGTCTCCGCAGGAGACTGAGCTTCATCAGGCAGAACTGTGTCTCTCCTATCTGTGTGAAGCCCTCATCCCTACTTCTGTAGCATACGGCATGTGCTCAATAAATGTTTGATGGATTATTCAATCAATGGTAGACAAGAAGTTTCTCTTAGGGGTTCAGAGGATATAAAAAAAGTTTGACAAAGTCAGTGAAGCACCTACCATATGCCTCACGTTTAATGGTGGCCAAGGAGAAGCAAAATGATAAAGTAGAAAGTGGTTGGAAGAAGGTCTCCCATAACCAAACTCCAGCTGATATCTTCCATGTTGTAGCCATGGCCTCTAACTTGGAACACAATGGATTCTGGGAAAACTGACGAGCAAATTGTTCTAATCTGTGGATAAGTGCTGAGTCATGGAGATCCCAAGTCCATCCTGGGCATTCTCTTGGGTGCGGGAGCACCAGATGTTGCTCTGGTTTTTGGAGTTTCTTGGGATCCCACTCTCACCACTAGAGACTGTGCCCCCTTCTGAGTTAGTCCCTTTCCCTCTTGCTCAAATTAAAACAGCTAATTTTAGATGTTTCCTGATTACTCCTAGCTGGGTCTCATTAGCAGAATTAAAGCAGTTGGAACCTCAGCTGGAGAAGGAGCAGCTTTCCTTGGTCCTGGTCTGTTTTTCATCTCCATGTTGCTGTTGATGTTGGCTGCCTTGGAGAAAAGCAAAATGAACTCTCTCTTGAGAGAGTGGACCACAGGCTGTTGGCTGAGAGCCTGAACCAGTGGGTGAGGGGTGAAGGAACACATGTCCAAGGCAATGTGACCACCTCTGGTGGCAGGCACATGTTTTGCTCATAACGCATCTCAAAAGTGCATAGGCATTCATTTTTTCATTTATATATTCATTCAACATTTAAATGATCATTTAGCATATACCAGGCTCTCAATTACCCCCATCCCAGGTTCCTAGGATACAAAAGCGTTTAATGAATGGTTCCTACTGGCCAAGAACTCACTGTCAGGTGGGTGCAATAGACAAGCCTATGACACCAACCCACTAATCCGTGTAGAGGAATGTGCAGGGCATGGTGGGAGCACAATAATAATAACCAGTCATCTTGGAGTGTCGTGTTCCAGGTTCTGTCCAAGGATTTTACATAAATCAATTCACTGAATCCTCACGACAACCCTGTGAGCAGACAGAAGGACCACCGAGCTTCGTTGAGAGCGGGAAGCAAAGAACAGCCCATAAAGGAGGGGAGGGCGTTGCAGGCAGATGAATGCCATGCGTGAAGGTGTGGAGGCACCACACCCAGATGGAGTTTGGGGATCTCCATACTTCTTCCTGCAATTCTTTTTCTCTGTCTCAAAGAAAAAAAAAATCCCTGCTCATATCTTACGGTTGGTCATACTTGTTGATCATAAGCTGCACTTCGAACATCTCCAGGGCGTTTTTATCCGCTGAAGACAAACCCATGCCATAGCTCTGGTCTCCTGCTGGATTTGCACCTTATCTAGTAGGACCATGGCTGGGAGCTTCTTAATCTGCTCATCTCTTCCCTCTTTCTTGCTCCTCTCCCTGCCCCCGTAAGATCCCAGAAATGTTCTTCTCACTTTTAGTCTAGAGCCTCTTAAGGAGGGCTCCTTTCCCTCCACTAACACAGTTCATTTCCTGATGTCACCGGTCACCGGGAGCTCTCTCATTTCTTCTCTTAGAGTCCCAGTCATTCTGGGACTGTCCCTAAGCAGAATCAATAGCAAGACTTCAACAAATACAAGATCAGCAACAGCAGCCATAGTCTGTGTCACCCGTGCACGGCTTGTGCGGGCCATCAAGAGTTCAGCGTCTTCCTGTCCGACAATCCGATGCCCTGATGGGGATTTCTGTGGAATCTGAACCAAAGGATTGATGGGAAACCCAAATCCTGGCGTGGACAGCGTAAAAGGAAGTTGTAGACAGGGGAAATGACAGCACGATTTGGGTCACAGCGGAGATACTTCTGGTACAACTGAGAAAAGTGAACCTGGAGGGACAGCAAGGTTACAAATAGTGACTTTTCCCATCCTGAGTTGGATGGCCTGAGACTCTCAGCACATCTGACCCTCACTGCCACTTTTCAAGACCTTGAAGCCCCTTCTTGGGCTCAAGGTCCTGTCCCTCTCTTCTGCATATGCTTTGTCCCACGCCATAGAAATAGAAGTTCCAAGCCCCAGAGTGGGACAAGGGGTCAGGGAGCCCTAAATCTGGCCTCAGAGGGGACAGGACAGTGCCTCTCCAGAAAGCCGGCTCTTTTTCTGCCTTGTATCTTGGCTCTGGGTAATGATGTTCTCCAGAGCACTTGAGGCCTAGAGTCTTTTTTATTGGAAACAAGAGACTCGTAAATCCCTAAGCCAGACTCCCTTAGAAGCTCCTGGCTCAGCCCTGGCCTCCAGGGCTCCCTGCCATGGGGAGCGTCTCCCAATCTGCTCTCCCTCTCCCCGAACAGACTTCACACATTGACTTCTGGCTCAGGCGGGGCAGCTCGACCCATCTGGCTGGAGGCCTTGGGCCTGCTCTGGTCACAATGGCTGAGCGTCTTTGGGATGAACTGTAGCCCTCCAGTCCTTTGAAATTTGGGGTTGCTGGATCCGGAGATGCTGGCCCAGCATCCTGGGGACAGTCTCATAGATGAGGCTTTGGAGAAGTCCCAGACAGCCATCCGACCAAGAAAAGTTTAAGTGAAATCTACCCATAGTTACCTTAAGTGGAGGCCCCAGCGCCCAGGTCCCTTCATTCCTTCTGTGGCCCCATCCCAGGATGCTGATCCCCCGCCAGCTCCAGCCAGCTGTCCAGGAGTCTATCTCCCTTCCACTCTGATGAGGGGGCTCCTGGCCCCTCCCCTCTTCCTTTTCCAGTCAACCTTGTCCTTCGTCTAGAGGTCATGAGCAGAGACCTCCAGGTGCAGCCAGTGCTGGGATAAGAGGAGTCAATCCCACACTGTCAGGCAGATCTGTCAAGAGAGCTTTAGGGTTTATAATTAGGAGAGCCAGCTGGGCTCCTTCTTTAGTCTCCCCCCTCCCCCGACCCGTGGCCTGGCTGTTAACTTGACTGCTTAAGATGAAACCAAAAATAAAAAAGAAAGAAAGAAAAGAGGAAAGAAAAACCACGAACCCTCACTTCTTCCCTATCTTCTAAAAATCACCTTGTCCTGGGTTTCTCTTCTTGAATCCTGGGGGCTTGGGTCTTTACCCTCAGGACTCAAAGGAAAAAGTTTCTGAGGGAGGAAACTGATTCCTGGAAGTGTCAAAGGAGGGAAGTTTCTTTGTGTTACAGCAGGTCAGCCATGGGGCTGGGCTGGAACCCCATCCTTGATTGGAGCCAACGGGGTGGAAATCACCTCCAGGAGCCCTGGAGGCTGGTCAGGCTCAGGCCCTAACTTGCAGGGTGACCTTGGACCCTCTTTGGGTCTCGGTTTTGTCACAGGTATAGGAGAATTCCCTCTGCGTTTGAGGTATTCTGGAAAAGCAAATGCAGGAAAAGAAGAGATTATTACTAGCAGCAGAGTGTGTCAGAGGCAGAGGGGCCTTACAAGGATTTTGAGGTGAAGCTGGCCTGGAGTGTTGTGATTTTAACCTGGAGAGGAGGTTGGCCCTGGGGGCCGAGGATGGCTGAGGGAATGTTGCTAGGACACCAGCGTGCAGAAACTTGTGGCGTCAGAGCAGGTGGGGGCAGGTCCCTGCTCTGTTCCTGAACATTCATCTCCTTTCTCAGGCCAGTTCAGAGGAAACTAGAATCTGTGGGCACGGGGTTCTAGAAAAGTGTGTCTTGCCAGTTAGGGCAAATCTGAAGCCCCTCGGGGCGGGGGGTGGGTAGGGGGTCTTTCTCTGCCTTCTCTCCCTCTCTGCTGCTGCTCCCTGTCTGCACCTCCTGGGCCTCATGTCTCCAGCTCTCACTCTCTCTGTGGGAACCTCCCCCTTTGGGACCCAATTACTGGAACATTCAGGAAAGTTTAATTGAATATTTGTATTGAAAACAGGAGCCCATGGCCCTGATTAGAAGTGGGGTGGGGGGACGAGAGGAGAGCTGTGCTGGCTTTTCATTCTGGATTAGAGACCTTTAATTGTTCTGAGAGCAGAGAGCAGGGCTGGGGGATAATGGCTCTGAAGTTTGTTTTCTCCCAGAGCTACCCCCTCCCTCTTCCACTGCTACAGAGCAGGGGTTAGGGCAGTCCCCTGCGTGCTCTGGCTCTGGGGCCCACCCTGGGTCTCAGGACCTGGCGATGACCTGCTGCTCTGCCCAGCAGAGGGGCCGAGCGCGCGGGTTTGCGCGTGTGCGAGGCGTGGTGATGCGCACCTCTGTGGAAGGCCCTTGGCCAAGTGTGTGTGCCCCTGGGCGCGTGAGAGAGAGGCGGCGTTAGCGACTGCGGGGCCCACCTGCCAGGTGGCTAAGAAATGCCATCCATATGTCTCTCCCTGGAAGGCACGAGATGCCGTTCTGGTGAGCCGTTCTTCGTCTCCAAGCTCCTCCCAGCTGGGACCTGCCATTTCTTGGCCTGGCTCACCCTTGGATGGGACTCCCATTTCTCTTAGAGTGAGAGCTGCAGCGGATCCTGGTGTCCTGCGGTCTGCTCCTCACCCTGAGGCCTCCATGAGCATTGCTGTTTATTATCTGAGCAGGTTCCAGAGAGGCCTCCCTCTTTGAGGGGCTGGGCGACTTGCCCTCAGGGGCGCTCACCTATAGGGTCTTACCCCGGCAAGACAGATACTACTGGCCGTGATTTTATAGCCAAGGACAATTAGGTCATATAAGTCACTTTCTTAAGGTCACACAGCCGGCTCCAGCTGGGATTCCAACCCATGTTCCAAAACCCACGTTCCCCTTATGCCACACCGAGAAGCAGAACCAAGGGGTGAGGGGCGGAGGCTGGGGCTAGGCTAGAGAACAGACCATTTGGTTCTTCTACTTCTTTTTCTGAAGAACATTTGTGAAGCGAGGTGTGAAATTCCTCAGTCAAACCTCCCCTCCCCGCTCCCTCCCCAGCCACCCTCTGAGGCCGGGGGATTTGAGATACCCACAGCTGTCATCACGGAGCGCCCACTCTGCGCCAGCCCCACTGTCCGTGCTTCATATGGGTAATGCGTGTAGCCCTTGTCACAGCCATAGGAAGGGGGTTCTTCACCCGATTTTAAGAGGGAAGCAGAGGCAGGGAGATATGGACTGGTGCTCACCCAGACACCTGGGGGTCTGCCTGCAGGGACCTGGCAGTCACCGTGAGCAGCCTGAGCCAGCTCCCTCCCCACCTCACTGCCTCTCCAGGGGGGCCTAGCTTTGGTCAGAGGGAGTGTGAAGGGAGGGTTGCCATTCTCTGGTCACAAGGTAGTGTCCCTTCCCTTATCTCCTGGCAGCCCAGAGATCAGAAGAGGCAAGGTTAGGCCTGCTTTGGCCACAGAGGCACCTCCCTCTTCTTGAGGCCGGCTGGGCCTGGCCGGCCAGGATCCCAGGGAGGTGAGCTTCCTTAGCGCACCCCACTAGAGGCTGAGTCGGGCCCCTCTTGTCGCAGTCCCCAGGCGTAGGGTGCTGTCTGTGGCCTTGGTGGGAGGGGTTGGTGAGGGGGGCAGGATGTGTTACGGGACCTGGAAGGGAGGGGACAGCACACGGAGGCACCAGTATATCCCACGTAGTTCCTTTGCCTTCTTGCTGGAGAGAACCCGGGGTGCAGGGGGATGGGAACACAAGAGGAACCTGAGTAACGGACCCAGTAGTTTGGGACACCACCTGCGATGCTCCCACGCATGGGCTATGCAGCAGCGTGAGCGAAACCCACTCCTGAGGCCAAGTGGAGCTGGGAGGGTACCAGCTCCCTTTGCAGTGAGAGTGGGAAAATGCAACAGTTTGCCTATCAGCTAAAGCTTGTGACAGGCCTGGAAGCTTCTGATGCAGGGCCCACAGGCTTGGAGCAGACAACACTGTAGGGAGAAAAACCACACGTGAGCCTTGACTGCGGGGGCCCCAACTATTCTGCTGCCCCCTCGCCCTCCTTCACCCTCTGGACCTGCCCTGCTGCCCTCCCCTCACCCCAGCCAGAGCCCAAAACACAGCCCAGCTGCAGGAACATCAGCCTCTCCTAGTGTCGTCCAGCTCCTGCACAAACATAGCAGATCTGGAGGGGCCCCGCAGGGGTGAGGCACCAGGCAAGAGGGGATTTGACTCTTCTCCTGGCACTGTGAGCCCATTGCCGTCCACAGGGATCCTTGGAGCAGTTCCCTATCCAGAGGTTGGGATGGGGCAGGAGAAAACAGAATTTGGAAAACAGCAGCTGGAATTTAGATACAGGGTCAAGCCCACTTACCCGCAGGGTGGGGAAGAAGCTGGGGGCAGCCCTGGGGAGAAGAGGCTGGGGATGCGGGCCTTTGGGCCATTTGGGTATTAACTGGTTATGTAAATAACATGCAAATTGGCCCTTTATTGTGTTTTACTCAGTAGCCAGGCATTTTTTTATCTGTGACTGGAAGCTTTGGTCTCCATAGGTCCCAGCAGGTCACCAGGTGGGAGGGGGCTGTGGGCCTCCGCAAAAGGAGGATGGGAAGGGAGGAATCATCACTTTTGTCTGCCCAGGAGCTGTCACACGGAAGGGGCTGCCCAGGGGGGACTGGCGGCAGATAGACCCTGGGAGCCCCTCCCGGTGGGCCCTCTGACGGCAGCGCTGACATTTACAGGCTGGGTGTGCTGGGGGCTGGTGGAGAGGGCGGGTTGTGCGGGCCTGATGGATGGGCCTGGCAGCAGCTCTAGCCACCCTGCTGGGGGTCGGGGGCCCAGGCTCTGCAGAGCAAGGTCAGGCTGAGGGCGGAGGGAGCTCCTGGTAGCCAAAATGTCCATGGTGGGGGGCCATTAGGAAGGGCTGGCGATGGGAGGTGGGTGTCTGGGTATTTCCCAGCAGAGAAGCTGGGGGTTGGAGGGAAGAACAGGTCCCTTGCGGGGGGTGGGGGGTGGGTTAAGCTACTCTCTGGGGGGATTGACCAGAGAGGACCCGGTTGGGCTGTGTTTTTAGTCTTCTAAAGGACTAATGTGCCCATATTCTGTGAAGACATCAGGGTGCCTGTGTTGGGGAGGGATGGGGTCTAAATGCAAAATGTAGGCAAAGCAGATACTGTTTTTCTTGTCAGGATCTTCTGCCCTACCCCAAACACACACACACACACACTCACACACACACACACACACACACACAGCCCTTCCTTTCATTAGAAAAGGAATCTGGTTTCCGTGGAAACCTGGCCATATAACTAAAGTGTCTGAATTTACATCCTTGAATGTAAAATAATGTCTCTCCTCCCACCTGTATTTGCCAGTGTTCCAGAATGCAATGCTTGAACTCTCTCGTGCTCAGTCCCAGCAAGTTCACCCTCCCCTTTTATGCAAGCTCATGGCCCACATTATATCCGAGAATTGCGGGGTAGGAATGGGGGGCAGTCTACCCATTCCTGCTTCGTGCTTGCGGAACCGGGGCCCACTTGCCTGTCGTCAGAAGTAGGAGACTACCTCAAGCATCGCCAGCACCGGTCCCCTAGTCCCAGAGGTCCCGCGCTGGGTGAGATCTGTGAGTCTGGGCTGAAAGGAGTTCAGAAGTGTGTGGTGGGTGGTTCCAGACTTTTGTAGGAACACAGGAAGTAGTGGTCACTGTCGTCTCCCTTTCTAGCCCATTCTACAACCTGTGTTATTGCATAAGCATCATCTCCCAGAAGCCCCGTTGGTGGACTGGAATCCTGGGCGTTCGCCCCACTTGCTGGCAAGAATCTTGCTTCATCAAGGTTGAAGTCTCTCTGGGATGGTTCAGGGGTTGAGGCAACAGGGTTGGGGCACAGGCCAGCAGCCAGCTGTCCAACCGGCCACCTCCTCACGTCATAAATTCCCCCTGCCACTTCCCTGGGGTTCCCTTGAGTTTGACCTCGGTGTGGGGAGCAAAGTCCTTTCTTTGTCCCCTAATAAACAGCCTCAGCCCAGCTGGGCCCCACCCCCACTCACCCTAGAGGTTCTTTCTCTCTGTGAAGTCTCATTAACTGGAGGCTTGGGGCCAAGGCAAGGTTCCTGCAGACCACCTTTCTCCTTATTAGCGCAATCATTTCTGTTCGGTGTGATGGCCCGAGCTTCCCCTGGAAGCCTGCCTGCACAGAGGCCCCCCTCTGAGGCCACTAGAAAGCACTGCCTTGTGTCCTCAGAGTGACCAGAGCATTTCTCCCCCGTTAGGGGTATGCGGGGGATTTGCCAGGTCTTCTCAGGGCTCATGGAAGCCTCCTGTTGGATCAAATCCAAGATGGGTGGGTCTCTCAACACCTCCTCCCTAAAAGATGGCTCTGGGGTGCCTGGGTGGCTCAGTCAGTTAAGCATCTGCCTTTGGCCCAGGTCATGATCCCAGGGTCCTGGGATCAAGTCCCACATCGGACTCCCTGCTCTGCGGGGAGTCTGCTTCTCCCTCTCCCTCTGCCCTTCCTCCCTGCTTGTGCTCTCTCTCTCTGTCAAATAAATAATAAATAAAATCTAAATAAATAAATAAATAAATAAATAAATAAATAAATAAAAGATAGCTCTGGCCTTCTCTGTAGAGATCTCCTTCCTCACGGCATTTGCCCATGGGAGACCTGTAAACTCAGTTTGCCCAGAAGGTATGTCTCTGTGTGTCCAGTTTCTATTCCTTGTCACAGCTCTTTCCCTCCCTAAAATTCAGTGCAAAACTTGAGCTGGGTGAGAAAAATCTCACAGGAGACTTGGAATGTTCTTTGCAGGTGGTGTTAAAAAGAAAACCGCAGGCCCAAGATGGCGTTGCTTAGGCCAAGTCACCAAATTGGGGCTCAATATGTCAACTAATTGCAGTTTCAACCTTCCCTAGAACCGTAAGTCTTAACCAACTGGTCAGTTAGGAATTTTCTGAGCAGCACCAATGAGGTAATCTCTCATAAGCGCCCTCTCCATCCCTCAAAGGAAGATGAGGTAATTTACCTAGGAAGACCTCCCTGCCCTTTACCCCCAAGGGAAGGTGACCTGGCCTGGAACAATCCTTTCTTTTCTTTTGCTAATAACTTTCTTGCCCAGCCTCCTTTCTATATAAACCTTCTATTTTGTACAGCTCCTCAGAGCTCCCCTTTACTTGCTAGATGGGGTGCTTGCCCGATTCATCCATCACTTAATAAAGCCCATCAGTGGGATGCCTGGGTGGCTCAGTCGGTTAAGTGTCTGCCTTTGGCTCAGGTCATGATCCCAGCGTCCTAGGATCGAGTCCCACATCTGCCTCTCTGCTGAGCGGGGAGTGTGCTTCTCCCTCTGCCTGCGTCCCACCCCCGCTTGTGCTCACTCTCTCAAATAAATAAAATCTTAAAAAAAAAATAAAGCCAATCAGATCTTCAAATTTACTCAGTTAAACTTTTGTTCTTTAACAGTGAATTCTCCCAGGATATCTGAGTGGAGACTGAATTTTAGCCTCTTCTCTGCGTGGCTTCCTCACCATCCCATTCCGCCCTCAAAACTTTAGTCTCCAAAATCCAAAGTGCTGTTCCACTCCCTTTTCTTAGAAATAGATGGGTAGTGGTTAAGAGTCAAAGATGGGCTGTCAGACAGGCCTGGGTTCAAATCCTGATGCTGCCACTTACTTGCTGGGTGACTGGGGAACGTTTCTGGACCTCTCTGAGCCTCAGTTTCTAGGTCTGGAAATGGAGATAATGAAAGTAACATTGCCCCTAAGGTCGCTGGGAGCATCACAGGAGAGAAGGCACGGAACGCACACAAGGTCACTATTGTGACCCCGACGGCAAGCCTTGTGCCTGGGTCTGTGGAGTCGTGGGACGGACTTTGCTGCTGTTCTATACGGGCCTGGGATTATGTGTTTTCCCCCCCTGCCCCCATGCAGGGAAGTCCCAAACCGGCCCAGAAAGTTGGTTTCAGCAGAAAAAGGTATTCGTCTTCTAAAGAAGACATGCAGGGAGGCAGTCTCTGAAAGGGTCCACAGGCGCTGGGAATATCGGTTATCCCAGGAACAGGACGGGGAGCTCAGGGTGAGATGCAGGGTGGGAGGGATGCTTTCCATCACATGTCCTTTTGACTCTTTTGTTCTATGTCTACCTCATATAAAACCTATTTTAAAGAATTAACAACATTCAAAATGTAAATATTAGAAAAATTAAAAAGGAGACACGGTGGGAGAGAACTTCCCCAAGCTGTCTTAATTCCTGACACTCAAGGTGCTTGGCTGTTGGAGTTAGGCCAAGGGCTCATCCTGAGGGTTCTTACAGAGGAGAAAAGAGGTGGGGACCTGGGATATAGGGTCCAGGGCCTTGGGGAGGTCCTGGGGACCTGTGTGGAGTAATCTCCTCAGAGGGTTATTTTTTGCCCAAGTTACATTTTGCCCGGCTCCTCTGGGTGCTAGACACAGGCCCTCAGCGTCGGTGGGCTGCCAGAGCCGCCCTGTGCCAGGGTTCAAAGGAACATGGCCACTGCCTCTGGAGGCCGCCTCAGTGAGCCCTCTCTCTGCCAGCTGTCCTCATTTGCGAACAGTTTGTTTCTTCGAGGCTTAGCTGAGATCCTGCCTCCACCTCCATGAAGCCCTCCTGTTCCTACCTAGTCAGAATCCACCCACCCCCTCACACGTGGTTTTTACTTGATCCTCTCTTCTAATTCTCTCTCCCATTCCATTTTATGTTATCCTTAGTCATTTGGGTGCCATTCCCTGCTACTAGCTTCAAAGCCACCTGAGGACAGAGAGCAAGGCTACACATGTTCTAGAATTCCCAGCCCAGTGCCCGGAACAGGAGAAGCTCTTCCCCAGTGCTTGTGAAGGTGTGAGGGAGGGAGGTGGGGAGTAAGCTTTCAGGCCTCGGGACCTCCCAGACAGGCCCTGGTATGTCCTGATTCTTTGAGCCTCGGTTTTCCATCTGTAAAATGGGGGTTGCAATAAAAGAACCCGCCTGCGAAAGAAAGCTAGGCGGTACCAGGAGTTCTCAGGGGCGCCTGATGGGTGCTCAATACATTTGGGCAATGTTAGCTCTTATTTTGAGACCACAGGTGTCCTTGGACTTCTTGTCTGTTCAACTGCATACAGGTTTTGCCTTTCTGCCATTCCCCACGTGGCTTCTTGATGTCGTAGGTCATAAATGCAGCCAGCATTAGGCCGGGCCACACTTCAGGGCCCCTTACCCCAAGGAATCAGCCCTCGGTCTCTCTCCACCACCGCTCTCCAGCGAGGCCTCAAGGCAAAGCCACCCGATTCTGCCCTGCCTGCCAAGGGGACTCCAGGCCCGGTGCTTGAGGTGTGACCAGAGGGGGCCCATCTGGGGCACTGACCCGTGAGCAGGGTAATGCCACTCTGAAAGCCTGACCGCGTGTCTTCCCTTCCAACCTGCGTTTCACTGCCGGCTTGCTGCTTTCCCTCCTTTGTCCTTCGCTCTCACTTTCCTCTTCTCCAAATCCTCCACGGGCTTGAATCTTCGTATGAATGAGGGACGGGCGGCAGGATGCGCCTATGAGGGGAGGTGGGCAGGGCGTGGGAGCGTGGGAGGAACACCCACTGCGCTCACCGACCACCTGTCTCTGGCCCATCTTCTGGTCTTGCTCCTGGTAGGAGCTCATGGGTTACACTGAGTGAGAAGAGGCTCCTTTTTACCCAACCATCATTCCGTCCTGGTCCTCCTCATTCTGTCACTAAGCGGCCTGCTGCGGTAAGGGTCTGGCCGAGGTTCTTCTGTGAGTAGAACATTTCTGTGTAATGGGTAACAGGGCCCTTAAATTTCACGTCTACAGAAACCATTCATCCTCCACGAAGTGAGAACCTCAGTTCTTTTCTCAGAAAGAGGGCATCTTCCCCCATAGTCCAGAGTCTTGGCGTTGGGGACATGCCATAGTGCGTCACCAGAGGTGGCAATAGTCCTACCCTAGGGCTGCTTCTTTCCTTTCTTCGATGACAGAACAAACCAACCGAACTCCCCAGGGTGGTAGAGACCCAGGGCAGAGGCGGCAGCCGCAGCTGAGGGTGCCACGCCTGGCGCCTGCCACCTGCCCTGCGGCACCCTCCTGCTCCTGCCTTTGGCCTCTTCTCTATCTGGTCGGCAATCCTCGGCCGGGGTGGAAGTGCCTTCAGATTTATATGGTGCTATTTACTGGCCCTCTGCCAATTAGTGACACTTTGAAATTCCCTTATATGACGCACTGCTGCTCTGACAATAAACAAGTCATTAGCTGGGTCGGAGGGCAGCTTCCAGATGGATTTGATTCATTGTTTCTGAACCAGCTCAAGAGGCTCATTAAGATGCAGGGTCCCCAGTCCAAGGCCCAGGAAACCCCTAAAGCAGGGGGGCAGATGGGGCTTCTGTGCACCCAGGCGTTGGGTCACTATGTCATCTGCTCTCCCCTCTGATCCCCCCACCCGGCAAGGCTCATCATCACCCCACAGTGACGGGGGAGGGGATACTAATCGCCACCACAGCCTCCACCCTCCTTCCCTAAGACACAGACACAGGTCTCAGCAGGGAGTGCCCGGGAGGAACAGCAGGGGACGGGGTGACAGGAGGCTGGATGGAAAGGGGAGAGGGAAACCCCAGTGGGTGATCCGGGGCGGGAAAAATCTGGGAGACACCTGAGTGAGGTCCTGACCATTTAATCTGCTGTGGGGTCTCACCTTGCAGCTTCCTGGGCTATTGGACCTGGAGGGGTTTTGGAGGTTGCCCAGGCACCCCTTGCCTCCAGTTTACAGAGGCAGAATCGTATGCTCCAGAAAGGGGAAGTGACTTTCCCAAGTTCACCTGGTTCATAAGTGCCTGAGATGAGACTAGAACCAGCTCTAACTCTTGGTTTAAATGACCTACACTACCTCCTAGGGAAAAACCCGTAATTCCAACGAGAGCGGGGGATGTCCTGCTCCAGAGCCAGCACTTACTTCTGCTTTCCTCCTCCCCTGACCTCCTCCCATACACCGCCCCCTCCTAACGTGGCTCATGGGACTCTGCATAGATGAGAGGGTCATGCGTGGGTGTCCCAGGGTCTTGTGTGTTTGAGTGGATACATGAGCAGCCTTGTGACAGAGCACTGTGCTAGGTGCTGCAGGAGAAACAAAGATGAATTCGACAGGCTTGGTCTGTTTGCAAAAACTCATTAACTAGAATGCAGAACCCAGTGAAAAAATGACCAGGAGGTAAACACAGAGCTTCAAGTCTGAGTGGCAAGTTCCATAAGCTGAAGCCATGGTGATCTGGCCATGGGGGATATCAGGTTGGATATCCCCAGGTGCTGGGGACTAGGGGGACTTGGTGCCAAAATGAGGGCAGGTGACCTGATCTCTAGTTCATAGACTGTAAGAAGCAGGCAACTAAAATTAAGACCTCTGCAAAAGCTGGGACGTTGGAAGGGATGCATCCTCAGAGAAAACAGGATTAGAAAAACATCACTCACAGGCTTAGGGTAGGACAATTAAGGGCTCTGAATAGAAAAAAGGTCTCCAGTGAGAAATAGGAGCTCCAGGCCCAGACCAAATGTAAATATAGTGTCATGATTTTCACTATTGAAATTCCCTGGCTGAGAAATTAAAGTAAAAATAGGTTCCAGACCAGTAAAACTGATGGGGTATCAGGAGAAGGGAGTGCGAGACTATTCTGGAAGAATGTGTTCCAAGCAACAGCATTCCCACAGCAAAATATACTCCCCTTTAAAGTTGTACTAACAATAAAACAAATTGCAAACCACACGGGGAAGTGATATGCCATTAGGGAAAGTCAGCAAACATATCAAGTTAGTTTAACATTCTAATAATGTAAAATAATATAATAATCTGAAAGAAACTTTAAAATATCTGTGTTTCAGATGGTTAAAATGATGAAAAAGAAATACAAACCATAAAGGATAGGATATTTTGAAAGAGAACAGGCAAATTGGTCAAACAAACAAACAAATAATACTTTCTAGAAATGAAAAAGATAGCCATGGAAATAAAAGCTCATTGGATGTGCCAAACAGCAGATTAGACAAAGCTGAACAGAGAATCAGTGAACTGAAAGATAGATCAGAGGAAATTACCCCAAATGCTGCACAGAAAGGTGAAGAGAGAGAAAATATGAAAGAAGCCAAGAGGCACAGAGGGCAGAACAAGAAGATCTAAACGACCCCTTCAAGGGGTTGCAGAAGGAGAATTGAGAGAATGGGGGAATGGCAATATTCAATTTTACAGAACTGATGGAAGACATTCATTCTTAGATCGAAGAAATACTGGGAGTTCTGAGGGAGACACATAAGAATAAATCCTCACTCAGTACATCATCTGAGTGAAACTGGGCTCAAAGAAGTACAACCAGTGGGTCCAGGGACTAAGAGAAAGGAGGTCTGAATTTTGCACAGGACTGTCTGGGAAAGTTCACGGATCACTGAGGCTCCAAGGCTGAGTAGGGCTTTAAGAGGCAGAGAATATGGTGAGGCTGACAAGGAGACCTGGAGAATAGGGAAGTACGGAGTTCCAGCCTGTCGGACTAGTTTCTGAGCATATTTTCACCCATTCTGTTTGGAGTAGGGCTACCTGGACTCTGGATACCTGCTAACTCAAGGTTTCAGGCATCCCTCTGTGTCCTGTGCTTTTACTCAAACCTAGTCTTTGTTCATCCTGTTTGCGTCCCTGGCTCTGTCCCCGAGGTCATCACGACTCCACAGCCCTGGGAAGGTGCGGGCCTCCCCCGCTCATCTTCCTGAGACCACTCATAACCATATTGCCCTCTGAGGCCTCCCCCTCCTTTGGGGACTGCATTGAAATTGGACCCTGCAACCTTCCTTCTGTCTCCTTGGGGTCCTTCAGGGCATAAAAGGCCCCTGCTCTGAAGTGGACAGCAGGGGCTTGCCCTGCTGCAGCTGGGTCTTGTTAGCGGTGCCAGTGGCTTCCGAGGAACAGAGAAACCTGGCCATGGTAATTGGCTCATGAAAGCTGCATGTTCCTGGAGGGGGAAGGGAGGGTGTGCGGAGGAAGGGGAGCGGGCTTAATGGGAAGCAAATGCCAAGGAAGAGCCTAGTGCGGGCCCTCCCCCCATTCATGGCCATTAGCATTCCTCAGACACCTGCAGGCACTTGGCTCTGGCTGAGGATGGGATGTGCTGACTCCTCCCTGCTGGGGCACAGAACAGAGACATGAAGTTTGGTTCCAATTAAGGGGGCAGGGAGCAGGGGTGGATGGGAGGCAGGAGACCCCTTTCTTGTATCTTTTGAGAGCATGCGGTTTTATTTGGCAGTTGTCAAATTCTGTTCCACCAATGGTTGTTTATGGTGTCAGCCAAAGAGCAGTGCGCTTGGGGACCTGATGAACCTGGGGCTGAATACCACCAGATGACCCCTTTCCTGGCTTCATGGCCATAGAAAAAGCACCGAATCGCTGGGGTCCTCAGCCTCCTTCTCTGTAATAATGAGGGAATGAAATCTACCAAACAGGGTTCCAGTGAAGAATAAGTAAGACAGACCATTTGAAGGTGCCTAGCAGAGTGCTTGCTGTGGAATGGATGCTGGAAAAATATTCGTTCCTTTATCCTTGGCTCGGTAAGTACCTTTAGGGGCAGAATGGTGTCTTATTCATCTTTGTAACCCCTGAGGTGTCCAATGCCATGCCAGGCACACAAAATCAACAATTGAGTAAAAGAGGGAGTGACTTCCCTCCCCAATGAGTTCCCCTACCCCTCACGCTAGGACAGGTCAAAGGTCAGCTCAGAAGCCAGAGATGCCGTTAAAATGATGATGGTGCCAAGCTGTTGACCAACCGGTAAAAAGGCATCTCTCCTTGAGGCCTCTTGAAGAACTGACTCCATCTAAAAACTGGGAGACCCCACATGCCTCTTGCAGGGCGCAGGGAACGCTGGCTGGGAAGAAGGAGGCCGCCCTGGAAGATGGAGCCAGCCTGGCCCAGGGAAGGACACCATCTTGCCCTGACCTCTCCCACCCAGTGCATGCAGGTGCTGTGCTGGGATCTGGTGAGGGGCAGGCTCGCCTGAGGCTGGAGGAGGTGAAATGGTCTCTGGGGTTGGCTCCCCTCCAGCCGGGAGGGCCCCTCTGGCTGGGGCTCCTGTCCACCTGCTCGCCAGCTGCTGGCGGAGCTCTGGTCTACTGCAGCATCCCCCATGCATCTTGACTCTGTCGCCCTTCGGTGCCAAACATCTGCAGACTGGATCTATTGGCCGTTTATTTTCTGTTTGTCTTGGGTGTGACACAATCTCCATTCTTCACTTTAATGACTCCTTTCTTTATTATTATTGTCTCACCACTTTGTTTATTTGCTTTCCCCTTGCCCCATCCACTTTCCCTCTCTTCTCCCAGATTGGCCGGGGCCCATGCCAGCCCGCCCCGCTTCCCTTCCTCCCCAGCTCGGGCCGGTCATCTCCTATGGCATCCCAGGGCCCCGCTCTCCCTGCTGGGAACCTCACTCAAACCAGATGTGGCTTCCTCCTCCTCTTCCTCCTCCTTCCCCTGTTTTTCCAAGGGCTGCAGGGGGCAGAGGGGGAGGAGAGGCTCTCCACCCACATCCTGCTCTCCCCCCAGCTTCCCTGCCCAGCTCTGCGGCCCATGCCAAGGACGAGCGGGAGAGGAGTGCACGACAGGACATCTGTTTAGTGCCAAAAGTGAGGGGTGGTGGGCGCTGCTGGGCAGAAATGTTACCCCTGGGAGCTTAAGCAACAGGGGGACTTGGTCCCCTCTGCGACACAGCCGCACTGGAGGGGTTGGGGCACAATCCATGAGATTAAATGTCCCACACTCTTTGTGCATTGTATCAAGTCTCCTCTGCCTAAATATTGCCCGATTAGCAATATCTTACAACTGGCTAGTACTTACGGGCTAGGAAAGGCCTTTCTATCTACTGTCTCAGTCACCCTCTCCTCAGCCCTGGGACAGAGGAGTCTCCAGCATCACTTAGCTGATAAAGGCCAAGTAAAGATGGGAACCTAAGTCTGGACTGACGTGAAGAATAGCTGATTGGCTTAAAAACCAGGCCTGCTTTCTCTATCTGGCCCCATCGGTCCCTGTTCCAACACCTGAGAATGAAACTCATTTGAGTTCCCAGGCCTCAGCCAGCCTGGGACACACCTCTCTGTTTCTGGAATCATTTCTACCTCTGGCCACAAAGCGTCATTGGAATTTGACCTCTGGGATTACCATAGTGATTGTCAGAGGCGAAGTCACAGCTTTAACTGGGCGAGGGATATTGGGGAAGACAAGAGAACCTGGGGAGGGGGTCTGTCATCAATGGGAGAGGGGTAACCAAACTTCACTCTATAAAATGTACCCACCAACTAGCTCAACCAGGGGCCAGGCCACATTTTTTGGGGCCTGAGCTTTTATTATGTGGTGGTGGGGGGGAGGGGGGCTGTCTTTAAGTAAAAGAATTCACAAGTATGATCCAAAGTTACCAGGACCCTTTATAAGGCCTTGCAAGAAGCCTGTGCAAAGATTGGTCACTTTGTGGAAAATCCACCTGCAAACAAATCCTGAGCAAGTTCACACTGAGCCCAGAGGCGGGGTCTCAGTGAAAGTCTTCGTTTGGAACAGACCAGGACAGCGGTTCTCAACCTTAGGGAGCCTAAGGCACGTCTGGGCATGTGTTAAAATGCGGGCCGTGCCTAGTGCCCAGAAATTCTGCTCTAGTGGGTCCGGGGTGGAGACTGTAAGAAACACTGGTCCAGCCCAGCACTGCCAGGAGGAAGGTGGAGAATGGGAGAGCCCTTGCCACAGCCATAGAGCAAACCGGCCGCGCTGGAATCCAGGTCCTGGGTTCTCGGTTCACCGCGCGTTCAGCTTGCGGTGCTATTTCTGGCCAAACCCACTTCTAGAAGAAGGCGGGTTATTAACACAGGGATTGGGTAGCTGGTGTGAAGCGGGAAGAGGCAAGAAGGTAAGGGAGGTAGCTTTGCTAGGGACGTATACAGCCAGGTCGCTTGGGACTCTTGAAAGGCGACAGACCCTGGGCCCAAAGGCAGGGCCCAGGTCACTGGGGAGGGGAACTTTAATTGCTGGCAGGTGGTTAGGAGTAGGGCAGCACCTCTCCCAGAATGGAATGTCAATGGAATGGTGGCTCAAAGCCTTCCGGAGCTCCCCAGGTCAAAGGTCACCATCAAAGGCTCCAAGTGTCAACTGTGAGTCCACGTGAGTCCCTCTCATTAAGCTAAAATGCCGACTTGTCTTGATAGGAACTTTGTTTGTTTATTTGTTCTGACTGGAGGTTTGGTCTAAACATGTAAATGGGTCTCCTCTGCTGATGAATGAATCGGGAGTCTCTTCGTGAGGACCTGTTACCCTAGGGAGGAGACACTAGAAGTGGTTCCTCACTGCCCTGAGGGACCCAGGGGACAACGGGGATGGGGACGACAGAGAGTGCCCTCGACTCATGGGAAACATGCTGGGCAGGAGCCACCCCGGCGGAGGGACCCAGCTCCTCATTTGTTGCTCCCCCCACCCCGGCTTGTCCGTGAGGAGCCCTGGGTTAGCATCCCTCTCTCTCCTTGAGGTTCTCCATCGACCCTGCCAGGCCTGGGCCTGTGCGGCAGGCCGGCCGGCAGCCCCTGAAGATGGAGGGAGCCAGCAAGCATGCTCCTCAGGTTAAAGACAGGAAGACATTGCTCAAAATTTTGAGAGGAGCCTAATCAGCCTAAGAGAGCCAGGGCGAGACGCTCTTGACCACGGCCTTGTCACCGGTGGCACAACCCCGGGGGTGCCTGTCACAAAGCATTCTAGAGTTGTGCGTCCAGGTGGCCTGCTCTTGAGGGCCTGGCTCCTTTGTCCCTCATTGCCCGCACACGGGGAGAAAGGGCAAGGACTGTGGAGAAAGAAGGCGGTCAGGAAGGGGCAAATGTTCGCTGAATACCGACTTTGCGTCAGGCTCCGGGCTGGGCCGTTCAGGTGGGCAGGCAGAGGCCACAGAGAAGGACCTAGAGCATGGCTGGGGGCGGGACAGGGAAGCCGCCAGAGCAGGGCCAATCCCCTTGAAAGCTGCTATTGTTTGAGATCTCTGCTCAGAGAAGGCCTGAGTAAAAAGAGCTTGTTAGAGCAGGCCAGGCTGGAGACAAGCCGCTCTCACAGAGCCAGTGAACCGTGCGAAATGACTTAAACTAACATCCCTGACTGCACTGGGCTGGGACCCAGGAGTCAGTGTGCTCATCAGAAATTCATAGAAGGTGCCCTGCGGCTCGGCTTTCTCTGGCCGCCTTGTTCATTGAGCGTTTTTTTCTTTCCAGTCCCCCGGCTCTGAAAGGGAGACAGGGGCTGCCTGATGGGGAAGATCAAGTGGCCTTTGAAAACCTCTCTCAGAGTTTATTAAACCCTGGGGCCAGGGCAGGCCGACCTGGAGGCCCAGCCAGGCCTGGCTCCACCCCCCCGGGCTCCCCACGGGGAACCTGGCCTGTTCTCATGTCCTGAACTTGGCAGGCCTGTGCTGGGGACAAGGGAACAGGAGGCGGGGTGCAAGGGAGAGAGGGTCCCGGAGGAACGGTAGTGAATACACTCATCTTTTCCCAGAAAACCTGGGAGAATATGTGTGTGTGTGGGGGGTGGGGTGGGGACTGGGCTGGGGTGGGGTGGAGGCCCTTCGCCCCCACGAATGACACAGGCCTTCTCTCCCTGAGCTCCCCAGGACTGCCTCCCGCTGGGACTCTTCACTCCACCATCTCTCCAGAGTGTTTGTGCTGAAGGTCCACACAGAGGAAAGTGGGAGGAGGCAGGAACTGGAGGGTCTCTAGGCTGGATCACAGCTCAGTGACCAAGTAAGGGCAGGAATGAGGCTTCTCAGAGGCAGGCTCAAGTTTCCAGGATCTGGAGCCCCTCAGCGACGGGACGGGACGGAGAGGTAAGAGATCACACCTGCTGAGGCTCAGTTTGCCCCCCACCCCCAACCCCACAAGGACTGGCTGGGCTGAGTCAGCTCACAGAAGCCTCTGGTGTAGACGTTCAGCACAGAAAACCCCCACGAAAGTGCTTTGTAAACTGTGGCACTCCGACTCAGTGTGAAGGACAGATTCACTCATTGCACAAATCCTTGCTGAGGGCCTTGCTTGAGCCAGACGCTATTCTAGAGACTGCCCATAGTGGGGAGCAAGGCAGTGCTCCGTATTGTTGGGGACGGGCCAGGAACTGGGGGAGCATCAGCTCTGTCATAAACACATGTGATCTCTAAACCCGGCTGACCAGCTTAGCGGCCTGGCGAGCCCAGGTCATCACGGCGCTCCTCTCAGTCCGTGGAAGGAAGGGGTGAACCGCGACAGAGGTCTGTTTCCACATTCAAGCAGAGCAGCTCCCTTGACCAGTTTCTTTCCTGGGGATCGGAGTTCAATTTCTTTTGAAAGACAGACCTGCTTATTTCCAAAAGTTGAAAACCATCCCTTGAAACTCCCTTCCCCCATTTTAATCTTTTTGGCCTTGTTCCATTTACTGTGCCCCCTTCCCAGGTCATTCCAAGGCAACCAGCTTCCTACCCCGTGGCTGGATGCCTCCCATGGAAGCAGACAGATCTTTCCTAAGCCAGCTTTGGATTTAGACTCCTGTCTTTTCTCTGCCCCCTTTTATACTTCCCCTTTAAACAAGTTCAGAGTCCTTTAAAGTGTTTCCTAAGAGCCCTTGGGTAGGCTGCAGGGTATGTGAGTGGCCCTATTCCCCACATTTGCAGGCCTCCTTCTCCAGGGCCCAGGCAGCTTACAGGCACGTTTGAAGGACTTAGCTCCCAAGTCAAGGCCAACCCTAGTCTCCTGCTGGAAATCTGGGCCAGCACTTTGTCCTATAGACCCAGGAACCCAGGAAGGAGATCGGGGTGGGTTGAAATGCGGAGTCAGACAACCAGCCCAGTCTGGACTGACACAGAGATTTCAACTCTGATATCACCTCTTCCCAGTTTGGGGGTAGCTGCCGGGAGCACTCCATTTAGGCAGATTCTGGGACTATGTTGCTGTTGTCTATTATTATTATTAATTATTCAGAGAGTGTTACTATTGGCTTCCCAATACTCATGCAGATCCTATTTTTTTCTAAACCAAAAAAGGAGAACACGTGATCTGACACCAGGCCAGAACCCTTGAATTTGGGAACTGTGCCCCAAAGTCGGTACATGTGTTCATTGCCTGTCCCTTCATAGAATCATAGTTCTTAAAGCTGCTGGGGGCTTCTCTGAGAGAGTAAACCTTAACGGTTTCCAAACTATGCTTTTACAGGTGTATAATGGTCAGCCTAGCTTTCAAGGAGCTCTTACACAGAAGCATCAACAAATAACAGCAGGTAACACTGACCTGCTCTGGTTGAAACGGTGGGGAGTGGGGCTAAGGACCCTGCCTGCTGCGGGCTTCCTGCCGCCCACCTGCCTCCCCGTCCTCTCCCTGCCAACTATTGGCTTCTCAGGAGCAGCTCACGCTTCTTGGAGCCCATGTGAAGCTACCAACATACTCTTCTCTGCTTTTAGGAAGATATTTTAAAACTTCTGGAGAGGTAAAGGAATGGAGACCCAGGTGTCCAAGTTAATGGCTCAGTTTACTCATTTACACACTTGCATAGCCTGACCTGCACCCTCAAATTCTCTAGTCCCCTTGCCCCTGAGCAGTGAAGGACCTCCTGTTGTTTCTTTTTTTCCCCTTTCCCCCTCTCTCATCCTGGTTGTACCCACCCTGATCACATGGCCACACTCCCCCTGCCTCTCCATGCCCACAGCTCCCTGGGGAGCCCAAGTCTCGGTCCTCAGCCTGAGCTGCTACTTGGTGTCCTTGGCCCGTTCCTCTTTGCTATCACACGTCCACCTCCCCCCATTCTGTTGGTCCAGAGTGACTTCTAGTTCTCGGCTTGTGGGGTGGGGCAGGGGGCAAGAGCTGCCCCGGACTTGAGCCCTCTGCTGCGGTTCCAGGACAGGCTCTGTGCCCAAAGCCCATTCTGTCCTTCCTCCCCTCCTCCGTCTTGGGTTTGTTCCCTGCAGGTAGGCATGCTCATCTGCGGGGTACACCCCGTCCGGTACTCTCACCCCCGCCTCTGTCTTCTGTGCTCCCTGAAATGCCCTTCTGCCCAAACTTTCCTCTTCCATTTCATCTTCAGAGCCTACTGAAACCATTCTCTTCCCAGGAGCCTCCCTGAATTGGAGGGAAGTAAAGCTAATGTTCCCTGAGGTTTCAGCCCCTTCATCCTTACTTAGCCCAAGGCCCACCGGCCCATCATGCTGGGCACCACGCTGGGGTAGGTTTGTTTTGTGCTTCGGTGCCGGGCTCTGGTGTCTCCCTGATTTATTTTGTGGTCTGTGTGTCCTGTGCCTCTGCCCACAGACGCTCGGCTGTTTGAGAGCGCAGCCCGGCAGGCGGGCGCTTAATAGAGTAGGATGAGGAAAGTCAACAGGACGGCCGTGGCCACCGGGCCGGGCTGGGGCCTGTGTGAGAGGAGGTGGCATAGAGGGCTTGCTTGGAGTCTCTCCTCGATGGGGACCTTTGGGCCTCTGCCTCCTGGACTCGCCCGTCCCCATCCAAGTCTCTGCATCCTGGGTCGGGGTCAGGGATCGGCTTTGCTGGCAGTCCTCTCCTCACCTCCCCATCCCTCACCTCCCCAAAGACAGCAGGGGCTGGCTGCCGTTCAGTGCCTGTCAGCTGGCTCAGGGGGAGGGGAACATGAAACACCGCGAACAGTGCTTCTTGGAGCTGAGTAAACTCAGCCCACCACGGTTTACTTTGCTGTCAGAAATCCCTTAGCTTACCACAGAGCAGAACCCCAACCCCTCCTCCCCAGAACCAGGACCCCCACCATCGCCCTCCTCATTCCCCGCCCACCCCAGGAGACCCGCCTCCCTCTCCTTCCAGCCCTAGACCCTTCTGCAGTACCTGTCCTGCTCTGTGACCCCCACCCTCCCCCTATCTGTTGCTCCTTCTTGTATCTTCCCCCCTCTCCTCCTCCTGACACTTTCCACCCGACTCTGGTCCTTCCCGACTCCTCCTCTGCCCTTGGTGTCTTCCAGAAGCCCAAGGCCAGAGGAGCTCCCCTCTCAGGGCAGAGATGGGGGCAAGGGGAGATGAGGTCCAGGCACCTTGGAAGGGGCAGAGAGAGACCAGGAGCCACCCTCTTTTCTTTCCCTCCTCACTCTGGGCTACGAACCATGGATTGGGGGTGGGGGTGTGTAGCAGATCAGCCAAAGGCTTGGAACTGGCATCAGGGGATTGGAGGAGCAGGAAGGTGGCAGGAGAGCCTTTCAGATGAGAGCGAGGGGCCGGAGCCCCTCTCCTCAGTTTCCCCGGGGAGGTGCCTGGAGGGGTTTTGAGTTAGTAATGAGGGCATCACAGATTTGGGACCTGGCTTTGCATTAAATCGAATGTTCCTCAACACGACAGCTCCAAGCCTCCCTGGCGGCCTCCCCCGCCCCCACCTCTCCTCAGAAATTTGCAGCCTGAGCCAGGTTTTCTCTTTGGCTCCACTTGGAAGAGCAAACCTTCTGGGCTTGAGATGAAACACATGGTGCTCTGGAATGTGGCTACTAGCCAAGGGAATGCTCGGAGGCCCCCCCAGAATTTGCAGCCATCTGCCTGGGGTTGAGCTGGGGGTGTGTAACAGACCGTTTGGGGCCAGGAAGGAGCAAGGGAAGCTGAGGGCACCTTCCTTCTCTCTACCCCACTTAGAACTGGTGCCTCTTTCAACACTCGAGTAGATCCCAATGAACTGTATTTCCGCCCCTGGGGAGATTCAAAGCCGGGCTCAACCTCAGATGCCACGGGCCCGAGCCACTGGCTCCAAAGTGAACAGGTGCTGATTAGTGCAGCATTTCGCATATTCTTTGAATGTTATTCATTTCCTGCCAAGAGACACAAACGATTTCCCCTGCCTTCTTCCCCCTGGAACCCACATTTTCTGCTCTTCCTCCCCAACTCCACGTGACTTATTGTCCTTGCCCTTCTGAAGGCTGTCGCTGACCCCCCTCCTATAGCTTCCCCTGTCCTCACAGGCCCTGGTGACCCAGCTGGAAGTTCCCCAGCTGGATGAGTCCTCGATGCCCAGCCTGCCATCTCTGGTGTGGCCAGAGTGAGCACGCAGGGGCCCCCGTCCTCAGCCTCTAGAAAGATCAGAAAGAAATTTGCTTCTTGAAATCAGGATTCCTGACCCCTATCCGCTAGGAAGGCCCTATCTTGACTTTCTTGGATGGCTGTAGGGCTAGGCTGGAAGGCCTCTGGCAGGAACTAATCTCCCGGGATGGTTGGCTTGTCACAGGAGAGAGGCAGCTGGTAGAGCGCCCACCAAAGTCATGGGTCGAACAGCTCCATTCTATGCATTTCTGGAAATCTGGGGGTGAGGAGCAAAGAGATAGGCTTAGGGAATTCTTAGGGGTTGGAAAGGATTTTTAGATTATTTAATTCAACACTACTTATTTATTATTATTATTATTATTATTTTCAGCTATGAAGAATCCAAGACTCAGAGACCCAAAGCGATTTCCTGAGGCCTTTCTGTGGGTTAGCAGCAAAGCTGAAATCAGAAGCCAAGGATACTGACTCCCACACAGAGCCTGGGTGGCTCAGTCTGTTAGGCGTCTGCCTTCTGCTCAGGTCATGATTCCGGAGTCCCAGGATCGAGCCCCACGTTGGGCTCCCTGCTCAGTGGGAAGTCTGCTTCTCCCTCTCCCGCTACTCCTCCCCTGCTCATGCTCTCTCTCTCTCTCAAATAAACAAATAAAATCTTAAAAAAAAAAAAAAGCTAGGACTCTTGACTCCCAGTCTTGTGCTATTTTCACAGGATATTAACTCCTTACCCTTTTGAGAAATTTCCGCATGCCCCCGGAATGCCATGAAGGTGTAACAGCTGGCTCAGTGAAGCGGCTGCCTCCCCAGCTTTTGCGCTCCACCGCCCCCCCCCCCGCCTCTGCTGAGATGGATGGATTTGGAGGAGGAATGTTAACTGTCTCTCGGATGAACCCCAGAACCACAGGGGGGATTAGACATAGCCTGGGAGGGATATGTCCGCTGCTCAGAGGACTGTTTCCCCTCTTTCAGCCTCTGAGACCCTTAAGCACGTGTTCTATGACTTGGCCACAGTTAACCGGACCAAGAATAGATGCCCCAGGCCAGCCAATGCATTGGCTGGACAAGAGCCATTCGGTGTTTCTCTCTTAAGAGTTTGAAATAAAAAAGCAGAGACCCTGTAGCCATTTAGTCGTAGGGAGCTCAACTAAACCTTCATATTCGGTGAGGACTTGGGATGGGGCCATGAAATAAAACCAAAGGCAAACCAAAGTTAGGCACAGAGTCTAGTCAAGGTAGTAGCCCAAGAGGAGAGAGAGCTGGCACGGGGTTTGGTCCTCCATTGATTGGAAATCTTTTTGTCTCTACATAGCTGTCTCTCTCTGTATCTGCATGTTATATGTGAATGGGTTTCTGACCCTTGTGAGCAAAAGCACTTTGACCAGAAGTGATGAGGTCAGGAGCATTTTAGCTTAAATGTTCCCAAACAAGCCCAACTCAACTGAGGTCCAAAAACTGCACTAACAAGCAAGACACCCTCTCTGTCACGCAAAGATGGGACTTCCGGTGGGGGGCACGGATTAGGGACTTCTTCTCTCCAATGTGGTGTAATGATGCCGTCTTCCTTTAGGGAAAATGCTCAGATGCAGTGGGGTCCCTGGGCTTGACCAGCCCTCTGGATCCTGTGTCACCTCCCGAAGAATGTTGTAACTTTCACCTGGTGGAGAAACAGCCAGTGTAGCCACTGCTAGCATCCCATATTCCCTCCTCTCCCCTAGGAGTACCGGCGTGTGCGTGTGCGTTAGGGGGTGATGGGGTTGATGAAGACAGTGGAAAGCCGCTCCACCGATTGCCAGAATGTGGGCTTGAGGGGACAAAGACACAGTCAGCTCCACCTAAGTTGGCTCAAGGACTTCAGGGCGCGAAGGAGGTGACAGACCCACGAGTATGCCCCACACTGGCTCCGAGCAGAGAGAGAAACTGGTCCCGCGTCAGGATTCGCAGGCGCCCTCCCATCTGGAAGACAGAGCTGTGTCTTGCTGCAAAGCCACATCTGTCCACCAGATGAGCGGTACCTGTAAAAACTTCCCACGTCAAGCCTTGTGGGGCTAATGCCTCTTCCAGAGCCTGCTGACAGCAGGAAAACGATCCCAGAACTACGTTTCCCAAGAGATTCTTGCCCTTGAGAAAGGAGCGGGGAGTTTGATGTTGTCCACAGACACCCCCACCCCAGCAGTGGGAGAGGGCCAGGGCCAATCAGGTGAGAGATTAGGAAACAAAAGCAGATTCCCAGAAAAGAGGTCCTTACCTCTTTGGGAACATCATTCCCGACCACTTACAGAGTGCCTCCGGCATGCCGGGCCTCTGACCCACAGGACTTCACTGAATCCTCAGACCCCGCAGAACGTGCGTTCCTTGCCTCCTTTTATAGCGGAAGGAGCTGCAGTCTGAGGGGTACTCACAGGACTGCTACCGTGCCTGCTGCTTCGGGTCTAAGGGAAATAGAACCATCTTCCAGATACCCGGACACCCGTGCTGGGAGACCTTGATCCAACCGGAGCGCAAAGAGAGAAAGTCAACTCCAAACCTTGGTCTTGGCTTTCTTGGAACTGGTAGTCTAAAGAGACCAGCAAAGCTAAGAGCACAGACCTGAAAGTTACACGGGTGTGTGTGTGGTTTTTTTTTTTTAAACACTCCAAAGCCTGACTATCCAAACCCGTGTGCTGTGCCTTCGCCAGCGGGCCTCTTGGAAAACTGTGTTCTCACAGAGCTGCCGTGGCCCCGAGCAGTTTTTGAGCTCGTCTTCAGCCATGGCCTTCAGGGCTTAGAGCGCATTCCTTTGAAAATCCCCAGTTGTGGCAAAATCTCTCTCTTCAATCTTCTGGGGCAGGTTTGATTTTTGGGGCAGGAGCCAGAAGTCATTTCAGATTTGGGTGAGAGTCATCAAACTGGGTTGTGTTACTATGTGTATGATTTGGGGTCCAAAGAAGGTGTGACTCCAAGGCAGAAAAGTCCTGACAACAGCGAAGCCTTTGGGGTCCTGTCGAGAGATGAGCTCAGGAGTCCCACAGCGTCTGAAATGCCAGCATCCTTGCAGGGGGCTTGGGGGTGCAGCTTGAACAAGATCTGAAGGTTCTTCAGAGGGAGAGGCACGATCAAACCCAATCAGGGCCTAAGTAAAAACACACGCGGTTCCATAAAGTGGCCTGGGAAAGATGCCACGTTAATAAAAGGGAAAAATGTGGAGGAATGTGTGAGGAGGGAGCCGTTAAGAAAATGCAAAGGCCTATAAACTCTGCTCTGCAAATGCCCGCCACCCCCACCCATCATGGACCCAACTTGGTTCTCATTAGAACTCAAGAGAAGCCTTAAGGAAACCAGCCTCTGTGTGGAGCAGTGGAAGGTGGGGCTGGACACCTGGCTTCTGTCTCGCCTTTGCTCATCCGCTGTGTGTCCCTGGCCCAGCCACCTCCCTTTCACCTGTCTCCGGTCTGACTGCCCTCAAGGAATGAAATTCCTCCTGGGGGTGTCTTATTAGTACTTCAGCCTTGGCGGGCCAGGATGCTTGGTGTAAGGAAGAAGGTTGGAGGGAATTAGAAGGAGTAGGGACCATTGTTTCCATGCTGATTCATTCTGAAATACTACTTATGTAAGAGGAGTCATTTTCCCCTTTTTCTCCCCAAATTGGCCTCGGGGACCAGCCAGTCTGTTGAAAGCTGGCCAAAGCCTTATCACATTTCCAGGCCCCAAGCGAACAGGAAATGGGCTCCAACTGTAGTCGGAGGGTTAGCTCTCAGGTGGAACTTCCTGATAGTCAGGAATCAGCTGCGTAAGCACTGGGAACAGTTCAGAAGAGGGGGAGGAGACCGGGTCTAAACGCTGGAGGAACCCCTGGGGTATGCAGCAGGTGGGAGAGACAACTACATGGTCGGGAAAGCAAAACTGAGAGAGAAAACCTGCCCCGGTAAGGATGATGGCAGAAATGATCAAGTCAGCACTCAGTATTCAGGAAGCTGGAAGGAAAGAAACGGGAATGACTAGGCTAGCTGGGGTCTCATGGTATCACTTACCGCAGTTTGGAGGGGATGATAAATCTTGCAGCAGAGATCTGAAGCCAAAAGAAGGCTTCCGGTGGCTGGGGCAATGGTGGGGGTGGGGGGCGGGGGTGGTGGTATTTGAGCTTGGGTGACAGCATTCACCATGCGTGGTAATAGAGGGGGACAGCTGAGCCTGGGAGACAGACAGTAGGGGACATCTGACAGCAGTGGGGAATTAGTGCAAGTAATACAAAGAGGTTGTGTAAAGGGTTTGGCTGCAGGAAGGATGGTGGTTAGGGGATCCCTGTTGGAGCGGTTAACACCGATAGACGTGACTCTAGGGGGCCACCAAATCACCCAGAGTTTTGTGACAACGGAGTGTCCTCCAGCCTCAGTGCCTGGAAGCAGAGAGGCAGGTGCCCTTGGTCCATGGAAGGTTGACTGCTTGCTCTGAGGTAGACGACGGCAGAACTCTTCATGTCCCACCCCCGAATTCTGGGGGTTGTGGTCGGATGCGGAGCAGGACTGGTTGTCTGTGCTTAGGAATCTACGCTGGGAGCCAAGGAGCAGGAAGCAGCTGAGATGCCTCCAATTAATACTGCAACTTGAACACCCTCTCAAAGAGGGCCCGGCCGGGAGACCTGACAGAATCTACATTGTTCAGCCGGACAGCTGGCAGCAGCTGCGGGGCCCCTGGGTCTCCCTGAGCACGGGGATTGTGAGTAACCTTCAGCCCAGGCTCGCAGACATCCTGTGAGACCAGTTGAATTGCCAGTCTGTCTGGTACGGGTACCGGGGTTGGGCCGTAATCATTAGTCAGTGAGAATCCGGGGCAGAGGCCTTCGGGAGCTCACATTCTCACCTAAAAGAGGTCACCGTGACATGTTGTGGACGGCTGGCAAAAGGAGCCAGGAAGGAAGGGATCTGTTGGGTGGAGTTGGGGGACATGGTCCTCCTATCATCTTTGGAGTGGTGAGCTAGCCAAGGGCTCCCCACTCCCAGCCCAAGCTCCAGGGGACCATTCGCAGTGCAACAGGCCAACTTTCAAAGTCACTTGGGGAAATTGTCCCTCCCCAACAGGGAGCCCAACCTGGAACTGAATCGAAGAACCACATCGTTTTACAGCTAGGAGTGACCTCCATGATTGTCCTATGTATCTGTCTCACGTTACGGCGCCTAGAAAACCCACTCCAAGTCACACCCTCATTAGTGTCGGAGTCAGAACTTAAAACTCGGGTCTCCTGACTTGAAGGCCAGCAGTCAGTCCATCATTAATCTGGATAAAGCCATTCAACCCAGCTCTCCATGGGCTGGTGTGGGCAAAGACTAAGGTAAAAGGGGCGGGCATTGGGCGATAATAGTGAATACATTTCAACAGAAAGTGACCAACCTACAAACGAGATGCAGAATTTGGGGTGAATGAGCATTCCAGACTTACCGGGTGAGCAGCAGCGGACAGAGTATGGGCTTGTGAGTCAACAGACCTTGCTTTAAGCTCTTATCCTACCACTAGTCACCATGGAACCCAGAAAACACTACTTAATCTCTTGGAGCCACAGTTTATTCATCTGTTAAGCAGGGGCTAAAAACACTGTGGGATTCTTGAAAAAAATTACATGTGTAAAAGCACTTTGCCCCCAGGGACGGCCAGGCAAAGATTCGCTGTTACTCCGATCGTTGGGATTATCAGGGGTTGAGCTGTGGAGTTTGGAGGCTGGAATAGCCAATGCTGGGATTCTCCGAGTTCTCTGAGCTTCTTGGGAGAAGAGGGAAATCCAATCATTGACCAAAGTTTCTACCCCCCCCCCCCGCCCCCCGACACGTTCAGATTCAGCACTCATTGCTGAATGAGGCAGGGCAAAATCCGAGGCCCGGGTGGAGTTTCTGTTGCACAGTGAGGAGCCTTGGAGGTGAGGGTGGCAGGCTCTGCTTTCTGCCCCAAGCGTCCAAGCCTTCCCTGAGCTGTCGCCTTTTGCAGAAGGAATGAAGCCTGAGGCCTCTCAACAGGAACAGGATCCCCCTCAGCTGTCTGGGGGGAGGGGTGAAGTGGGGAGAAGAGGAGAGTTTGGAAAAGGGGCTGCCGGCCGCGAGGCCCACATGCTTCAGCCAAAGCTCCTTGGAGCCACTTGGACTAAGGCCTCCGCAGCATCCTCTAGGACTTTTGGTCCCAGCCTTGGGTGGGAAGCTATGGCTCAGGCATTAAACTGGGGGTGCAGCATAGGTTCCTAGAAGGGGCAGGGTTTGGAGAAGGGTGGTCCTGTCGTGATCCAGCCCCATTCAGCAGCTTTTCATAGGTAAAAACCCTGCTGTGCAGGCTGAGGTCACTCCTGGCAGAAGTCCCCACTCACTGCAGACGCCGGCAGGTCTGTTTTAGTATCTGCAGCAACCGCATTCCTAAGCAGGGTGGGTAACAGGCTTTCTGGACAAGACTGCTTTCCATCAAAAATGACTCCAATTCACCAGGGTCAGATACTTCAGAGAGAGCTGAGTTGGTTTTTTGTTTAATTTTGTTTTGTTTTGTTTTTTAAGGAAGAAAATAAAAATTTGTAGGGAATGACTAAAAGCAGGAATCAGAGTGGAGCAAGGTCCTGAGGGCTGGTGCAGGGAGGAGGGACCTGGGGTCGTAAGTGAGCCAGAGAAAGGGACAGAAGGTTTAGGTAGTGGGGGCTGGGAAAGAGCCCTGTTTTGGGTCCCGCCCAGCCAGGTCTCTCTCAGATCCTGATGAGTTTACCTGTTACCGTGATTCATTCAACCATCCACTCAACCCACACTTGACTTCTGCTCTATGCCAAGTGCTGTGCTAGGAATACGAAGAAGTTGTATCTGTTATCTGTTTCTGTGTAACGAATTCCCCTAAAATGAGTGGCTTAAAACAATACATGTTTATTATCTCACAGTTTCTGTGGGCCAGGAGTCTGGGCACAGCCTGGCTGGGCTCTCTCTCCTTCAGGATCTCTCGCAGAGCTGTAATCAAGGTTTTGACCAAGGCTGGTCTGGTCTGAAGGCTCAACTGGGGAAGGATCTACGTTCAAGCTCACGTGGTAGGTGGCAAAATTCAGTCCCTCAAGGGTGTCACACTGAGGGCCTTGGTCCCTCCCTTGCTGTTAGCCAGAGACTACTCTCAAATCCTTGCCTGGGCCTCTCCTGCCTGGCAGCTGGCTTCATCAAAGTGTGCAGGCTGCGAGGCAAGGGAGTCCGTTAGCAAGTCAGAAGTCACGCTTTTATGTAACCAGATAATAGAAGTAACATCTTATCTTCTTGTCCCTATTCTATTGGTTAGAAGCAAGTCACAGGTCCCACCCATATTCAAGGGGAGGGGATCTCACAAGGCTGTGAAAACCAGGACCCAGGGACTGTCAGGGACCACCTAAGCGTCTGCCTGACACAAAAGTCAGACTGTTTCCTGTCTGCAGGTAACTTGGGATAAACAATAAAGGTAGCTTTAATAGTACTGGGGAAGCAGTGTACCGAATGCTCGGAATGCTCGCAGTGTGCCAGGAACTGTGCTAGGTAGGTCCCTTTATATACGCTCGCTTGATCTCCATGAAGTAGATACAGTTAATATCTTCTTTTGAGGTGAGGAAGCAGAGTCCCAGAGAGATCACAGTAGCAAGAGATATAGACGTTTTTGAACTTATATTTGTCAGATTTCAAAGGCTTTGCTCTTACTCCCTTCATTATAGGCTTCCCAGATGAGTGGCAATATAACATGGAAAGTGTCATAACAGTTCCTCTGTTTGGGGGCACGGGGCAGGCTTTCATGGGTGATGACTCAGAAGAAGCAATGGACAGAATAGCAACAGGACCCTAGAGGGGGTCTAGGGAATGGAGTCTGCATCTGGAAGAGGACCTTCCTGCCTTTAGACGTCCTCCCAGCTTTATCTCCATCTTTCCCTCTTTCCTCATCAATCAGGGCACAAATATTTACTTTGTACCCAGATTTGGAGAATATGGTGGGAGAAATTCATAGATTGGTCCTTGATCTAAAGGTGCCTACAAAAAACCCAAACCCAAATCCAAACCAAACAAACTGCAATCTGATTCAGGGAGTCAGGGAACCTGGCCTCACTACTGCACAATAGAATTGACATGGGTTCATACTCTTAAGGAGCCCTTGAGGCTCAAGTGGGGAGCCAGACCCAAGGAGGAGTTTCTAGGCACTTGCTAGAAAGGAACAGCAGCAAGTGCAAACCCAACAGCTGTTTGAAAGAACTCTGAAGAGATATGGAGGCCAGTGGCTGTTTAGATTAGCTTTCTAATTGGCTGAGTGTTAGCAAAGCCTCTTGTGTATACAATGGGAATAGTTAATCTTGTCTATTTGTATATCCACTCATGTTCTGTCACTCCCTGATCTTCTTAGCTGTCTGCCTCTTACTGTCGGTTTTAGGCCAAGAGAGGGTTTACATCTAAGGGACTCTTTCTACACGACCCCCAGCACAGGTGGGCAGCGGGAGGAAAGCAAAAAAGAGGACAATGATGCCAACAAGGGCCCCCCCATCCATGGCCCCTCTTATCACTGCCCGCCCGCCTTGACCCACACATCCCAGCCAGTCCCCCTTCCTACAGTGCCCGCCTCCCCCGCCACCCCCGCTACCCCCAGTCATCAAACTCACATATGTCATGCTTCATGACAGACCTGGAAGTTAGGCTTTATCATTCCAGATGAGTGACCCAAGAGAGAGGTTAGGTGACTTCCCCAGCATCACCCACACAACTAGGAAGTGGCTGAACCAAGACTGAACTTCGGTCCAGCCCTCCGGCTCCCTTGTATTGTCTCTGTCGTCCTGACCCACCTTTGCATCATGTTCATCGTATAACGTCTTTGCTCAAGAAGCCAGAAGGGTTCCCTTTTGCCCACCGTGTCAACTGTCCACATACCTTTGCCTATGTCTCAGGGTCTTCTCCTTCAGTACTTGCCCTCTCTCCCCCCATGAACCCATATCAGCTCTGCTGTGGATTCTGCGGTATGAGGCCAGGTTCCCTGACTCCCAGCATCAGATTATAGGCACCTTTAGATCAGCGACCAAGATAGGAACTTCTCCCACCAGACCCAGACCCAGTACAAAGCAAATATTTATGACTTGACTGATAGTGAAAGAGGGAAAGATGGAGACAAGGTTTGGAGGACTTCCAGGGTATGAAGGTCCTCTTTCAGATGCAGAAATGACCCCTCTGCCTAAAGGGCCTCCTGCCTCTGTTGTCATTATTCACTCACCTCCCAGGTGTCTCTGGGCCACTTCCTTCCCTATCTTTGGCTTCTAGGTGTCTGTTAATGATTTTCTTTCCTTTGTGACCTACGCATGGTCAAAATTCCTCCTTGTAACTGCTCTAGGCTCAGCTGGACAGACATGCTTAACCACATGCATCTGTGGGGCGGGAAGGGGGAGGAGGAATTCTTTACATATGGTGACACTCATGTCAAACGTTTGGCAAGGTACGGCCGGGACATGGTCCAGTCTTCAATGACGCCCAACAAATGGGACTGACGCGACCGCATTATATTTTGGGAACTTCATTTGGAGAATTCTAAGGTGATGATGAAAGGACATTTTAAAGTTTGCAAGAAGACCTACATAGGGAAACATAAATGAAAACCCCCTTGAGCAAAGTTTAGGCGCCCGAAGTACTTTAAGGAAGGGGCCCACTTAGGCAAACGCTAACCACAGCTTCTCGCTTCTGTACACGCCTGCTGCCGGCTTGCTAAAGATAAATCGAGTCCCGGGGTGGAGGGGCGCCTAATTGTATCCCACCCAGAGCTATCACTCTCCCCGGCAAGCTGCCATCCTACCCTCCACCCAGAGTGACACCCAGAGTGACACCCAGAGTGACCCTCCGAAAAGACCACCACCCTGTACCATCTGAAGCCCTCTGATAGTTCCCCGCGCCAAGCGACTTGACCTAAATTTCCTATTGGACAGTTTGTACTAGCCAACCGGACTCAGTCCCCCCCATAAAAACCTTACCCATTCCTGGCTCGGGGCTCTTCTCCACTGCCCCTGCGTGGGTTATGAGATGAGCCCCAGCGCGCTGGTCCTTCAATAAAGCCTCGTGTGATTGCATCAAGAGCTGTCTCTCTCGACCTCTTGGGGTTGAGTCGCCGCATCCTTTAAGGTAGGGTAACGACACCTTGTTCCCTCCTTACAATGACCATGCAAATGAGCAAGCCAGGGAGCCAGAGAGGCGTTAATTTCCCCTACTCTCTACCCATCTCATATGTTACTACAGCTACTACCTTTAAGCGTTTCCTATGTGCCGGACGCTTTCCTAAACGCTCTACGGAAATGATTGTACGTGGTCTTCGAAACAGTTCTGTAGAGTAGCATTAGGATTATTCCTGCTGGAAACTGAGGCTTACAGAGATTAAATCACTTGTTCAAGGTTACAGAGGAAGTATAAGAGTCAGGATTTGAACCCAGGATGCATGACCCCAGAACCTTGGCCCTTAATTTCTGATGCCAGTGGGTGATCTCACAGGTATTTTTCTTTGGTTTAGGATGTGTGTGTGTGTGTGTGTGTGTGTGTGTGTGAGGAATTCAGTAAAAACTCCCATTCCTCCTCTTCAGGCCGGGACTTGCGGTAAGAAAAAGAAGGTTGAGGTTCCTCCTACTTTTCTAGGAAGGGGCCAGGGTGTGGGCTCCTTCCCCACCTAGCACAGCCCTTGGCTTTGCAACTTTGCAGAAGTCCGCAGCTGGCAGGAAAGTTGCATTTTTTCAGCCCCAGGCTGCCTTCTTATCTCAGGGAGCCTTGATTTACGTTCCTCTATCTTATCTTCGCACCCAGCCCTGGTGATGGATTTCACCTTCAGCATTTGGAGGCTTGCTCCTTGCCAAGAGCGCTGCCCACCCCCCTCCTCCCGGAGAGGGATTGACGAGTTGACGAGAGAGCCCTGGGCTGGCTCTTCCAGCCACCCTCTCCGGCCTCTCCCTGCTCAGGTGGAGAGAGGAGGAAGATGCTCTTTCTGATTGGAGAAGACGAGGGGCGACCCTGCAGCTGAGCGAGGGTGGCACCGCCACTCCCGAGATCTGGCCCAGGCCTGTCCTTAGTCGGGATGTGTTAGGGGATTAGGAGGGGAGCAAATCTCAGTAGGAGCCCCGTCCTACTTTCTTCTTTGTTACCATTGTTCACATGTCTTTTCAAATTTTCTGCACGACAACTAAACGAAACAGCTTTTGTATTCCCCTTTTACAGATAAGGAAACTGAGGCTCAGCAAGGATAAGGGCACAGAGACAATACATGAAGAGTTGGGTGTCCAACACGTATCTTCTGGCTAAATCCTTTGCATCTTTCATGGCACATCAAGGAGAGAGTTGTATCTTTTTGGAGATGTCTCCCCCACACCTCCCCTTTGTGTTTTACTTCTTCAAAACCCAGTTGGAGGTTAGGTCAGGGCAGCCGATACTTTGGCAGTGGTGGACTCCAAGGGAGGGAGCATGGCCCGCAGGAAGGGGACCGGGAAGGCATGTGGGGTTGAGTCAAGGCCTGAGGGTCAGAGCAAGGCACACTTGAGGTGAGAAGCCGCACGAAGATGGAGATGGCGCGAAGTCAGCCGCTTCTCATGCCTGGAAGGGAATCACCGGTAAGGCAGTTGCTTACCAAACAAGCACTGAGAGCCTTCAGTAGGCATCAGTAGGTGACACGCAGTCATGTAAGACCAAGACTCGAGAAAGGAAGGCAAGGAACATTTACCTAGTGTCCCTGTGTGCCAGGCATAGAGCCAGGGCGTTTACTTACTTGATTTGATTTGCCTAACTGTCTTATAAAGTGGGCTCCGCAATCCTCGGTTTGGAAAACGCTGAGGCTCAGAAGGATTAGATAATTTGCTTACGGTCTTATAGCTGGTAAACTGTAGAAGGATGATTCAAATCCAGGTTCTCTGACCCTAAATCTGTTAGTAAACTAGAAACCTCTCTTTTGCCTGCATGGTGGGGAGGGGTCTCCTGCAGACCCCGAACTGCACCTTGCAGAGGGCAGCCTGACTCAGCTCTACTTCCTAACCCAGCCTGCACACATCCTGAAGACCTCAGAGGGAAGACAGACGGGGTTAGCAGCAGGCATTTGGGTGACTCGCAGAAAGAACTCCAGACACTCCCTTGCTGACTGTGGGCAAATCTTTAAGACCTGGACTGTGCCTTGTTCACCTTTGTGTTGCTGGTGCTTTAACGCCTCTCCTGGCCAACAGCAGGGGCTGAACAAATGTAGGCTAATGGCTTGAACTGAGGAAACTTTGAGTTTGGGAGTTCAAAACTGTAGAAGGGTGGCTGTCGGTTGAGTGTCCGACTCTTGGTTTCGGCTCAGGTCATGATCTCAGGGCCGTGAGATCGAGCCCACATTGGGCTCCGTGCTGAGCGTGGAGTGTGCTTGGGATTCTCTCTCTCCCTCTCCCTGTGCCCCACCCCCCCACCCTTCAACGCCCACTTGCATGTGTGTGCATTCTCTTAAAACAACAACAACAACAACATCGAAACTATATCTGCAGACTGGCCAAAAGTATACACATTCATTGAGTAGAATTCAGGGGAAACTAACAAAGGGACAGATACTTTGACGAAGGAGGAAATGGGCAGGTAGCTGGGGGACTTGGAGATGCTGTTTTAGAGGGTGCATCTTTGCTGGGGTCAAGGAGACCTGGTTTCTAGTCCCATCTCTGTCAATTACCAGCTGAGGGACCTTGGGCAGGTTGCTTCCTGTCCACAAGGCTCACTTTATTCATTTGTAAAGTGAAAGATTTTCTGGTATTCTAATATGGCTTTCAACTCTTAACATACCATGAATTTTGAATCATTAGCAAGAGAGTTTCACTTCCAACCATGATGACTTAGGGGCTATCTGACCCAAAGACAGGAACGGACTAGATGGCACTAGCAAGGTCTTTTCAAGCCTGGGAGGCTGGCTGATTGTAAAGTGGACATGGCTTCCCATTTGTAAATCTCATCTCCAGATATTTGACTCAGCCTTCAGAGCCATCGGAGAAGCTTCATTGTGCAAAGTGCCTCCTTGGGCCGGAGGGGGGCGGGGATCAAGAGCAGGGAAACCACCACTCTTGCGGGTAATTCTTAGCTCCCCAGTGTGCTGGCCATCTCCCACCCAGGACTAATTTGCACTGCTAATCTGTTATGTCTTTCTTGGTAATTTAGCACTTTCAGACAGTTATGGTTAGATTCTGTTTATTTTTCTAAACCTCACAAAAGCCCCATAATACAGCAAGGGAGTTGAGCTGGAGAAAAAGCGGGGGAGGGGGAGGTTTTTCTAGAAATATAAACTCAAGGTTCAAATGCTCTTCCCCATCTGCAGGACAGCTGTTGTGGCACCCGGTCCATCCCGAAAGCTCCAGCATTCCATTTCAAGGCTCTCCTGCGAGCCCCCCTCCCACCATCATTCCTTTGAGAGAATGTGGCCTTGAGATCAAGGAATGGAGAGCTGCCAGCTACAGCCCCCCAGCACAAAGCCTCATCACCCTCGCCTATCTCTTTCCCCTCTCCATCCTCCTTGTGAGGTCAGGACGTGGGTCACGCCTTCCTTTTACTCCAGGTAGGAGCAGGGAAATGAAGGCTGGAAAAAGAGACTTCTCCCTTACGTGGCTGAGTAGGAGGAAGTTTGGGGTCCAAGTGGGCCAGCCCCTAACCTAACCTAACCTAACTTAACCCAACCCTAACCTAATCTAACCTAATCCTAACCTAACCTAACCTAAACTTAACCTAACCTAACACTACCTATCACACCCTAACCTAACCCTAACCTAAGCTACCCCAACCTAACCTAACTCTACCCTAACCTAACCCTAACCTAACCTAACCCTAACTTAACCCTACCCTACCCTACCCTACCCTAACCAATCTGACGCCCCAGGGGGACTTCTTGTTTTCTTCCCCAGGAGGTGGCCATGTGTCTAATTTCCCAGCTCTGGCTGGAATGGTGGGGGAAGTTGGTATCAGAGCATTTTTGCTGGCTGGCTGGCTGGCTGGCTGGCTGGCTGGCTGGCTGGCTGGCTGGATGTCTGAACGGCCGGCTGGATGACAGCTCAGAGAACTGACTAAAGTTTGAGCAAGAAACAGGAAGACAAGGCCAAGGCCATTTAGTTCACCAGATACCCTGATGCCCCCTGGGAAGAGGAAAGGTGACATGGAAGAGGCAGACAAGGAGGAGTTTTAACTGAGACACAAAGGACACAGAACTAGATAAGTAGGATCTGAAAGGCCCTTAGCCATCATCTAATCCGAAGCTTTGTTTTTTAGGCGATGCCACCAAAACTCCGGGGGATAGTGACTTTAGTGACCTCCTTAAGATCATCGAATGAGAGTGAGGACTTAGATCTCTTGACTATTTGGTCCCTGGCAAAATGTTGGTCTCCTCTTCCCCATATCACCTCCAGCTTGTTCATTTCAGAAAAGCCCCTTACCGAACCTGGGGGTCCTCTTTTTGGGGCTTCTTTAAAACTAATGTGTTCTGAACTTATCTTAAGTTTAAGGTCCTCGAAGCATGTTGGCATTTGCCTTGTAGTCTCAGGGCCATCCCCACTTAAACAGAAGCCAGCCCTACAGGGCCAGTTTTACCCCAGGCTGGCCCCATCAGGTTTGGCTCGGGTTGTTCCAAGGTGCCAAGCCTTGCTTCCTGAAGTTCGTTCTAGTGGTCTGCAGTCATGGGAATTTATGCAGCCTTGAGCAGAGGAGTTCAGACTATGTCCAATGATCAGGAACTTAGATAGGAGCACACATTTCCCCCTTGGTAATGACTTGGGTGTCCCAAACAGGACCCATCACTCCCAAACCCCAGTCTAGGATTTTCTAACCAAGTATATAGTTAGAGGAAAATGTAATCCACATGTGTCTGACTCACTGATCTCTAAATTATACTAGAGTCTGATTCTGGGAATAGTTCGATATGTATTCTGTGTTGTTTTTTTTATTTAACTTTTGGATTGGCGAGTTGGCCAAGACAGAATAATCAGCTACCCTGAGAGAAGGAAGAAAGGTTCAAATATAGGCATGGGGGCTCCTCCCCTAGGCCCACCTTGGGACAGGAGGCACGGCAGGGCAGGCAGCAGACCAAAAACCCAGAAATAACCTTTAATTTATCTAACCCCCAGCTCCCCTTCTGCTTATACTTCTGATATGCTGAGCCCTACCTACTGAGGATAATCACCTGGCCTGCAAGATGGCGTCACCCCAGATTAATGGCACCCCCAAGAATACACAGAGGTCCCAGCAGGTGAGTCCCCCAGGCCATTCCAGATCTTCACTACTCTTCTCAAGACCCCAAACCCTCTTTCTCAATGGTTTCCTGTTTTGCAGAGAAAAGGGAGTCCATCAACAAGGAATTTCCTCCATCATCCATCACTCTTTACAAACCTATGTGCCTCAACAGTGGTCCTCCTCAGTTAGAGCTGTTTCTGAAGGGCCAGCCCAGCTTCAGAGCTCTCTGCTCTTCCAACTGCATCGTCCTTCAGCTTCTCTCTCTGCCAGTTCTGCCTCTTTTGTCCCCTCACTCAGCAGGTGTTGTTACCCAGGAATTCCCCTGCAGGAAAATCTCCGAGTCTATTTCCGGTGGAACCTGACCTGAGACAAGAGTGTTTCAGGTTGAGGGACCTTGTCCTGTGGGACCTTCCTCCCTTATCCCCTCTTCTTTCCTGAATCTTCAAACTCCATCTCTCCTTGGCATATACACTTACTTAAGTCTTCCCTATATTAAAAAACCGAAATTAAACCTTCCTTCCACCTGAAGTCCCTGTCTAGGTATCACCCCATACACCTTCTGTTTCGGTCATGCTTCTCAAAATAGCAACCTATCACAACTCCCCTCATCTCATTCTCTCCTCAACCTTCTGTGGCCCTGCATCCAGTCAACCCTGAAGGTCATTCTTCCAAGTCACCACCGTAAGCCCTTTTCAGTGACTTGACTTGTCGGTGGCATTTGACACCATTGACCTTTCTCTCAATTTTGTTATGCTTTGCTCCTTTCGTTTGTGTCATGCTACTCTTTCCTGAATTTCTTTCTGCTCCTTTGGAGGATTCTGTTTAGTCTCTTTTGAGCCCCCACACCCCCACCAGATCTGTAAGTGATGGTTGGGATCGCTCATGGCTCCATGGCTATGTGTCCTTCTCATCTCACTCTGCATCTAAGCTGCTCTCTCATGCCCGTGACCCCACATCTGCACTTCCAGCCAAGGTCTCCCTTCTGAGCTCCACCTTAAACTCTCAGCGATAAAGCAGGACTCAGTGGGAGGACTCTGTGCTACCCTTGAATCCCTCACCATCTTGGAGATGGGTGTCAGCATTTCCCTGGGGCCTCCATCTTATCCCCAACATCCAGCAAGTCACCAAGTTCTGCCAATATGACCCCTGAAGTACCCATACCCTCTGCTCTGGCCCCATTTCTACTGCCTCACTTCTCGATGGTGGTGCCTATGGTCTCTCCAGTTTCGCGTCTGCCAGTCTTAACCACGCTCCGTCATACCCCACAGCAGCAAGAGCGATATTTTTATGAAACAAATCTTGTCCATCAGTCCTTTCCTCAAAGTTTTTCAGTGCCTTCTATCACTCTCAGGATAAAATCTCAATTCTAAAGCATGGCATAAAAAAGTCCTGTGTGATCTGGTTTGTGTCTGTCAGTCCGGCTAGAACTCAGTTCTCCCTCCCACTCTTCCTCTTTATGCTACAGCAACACTGAAATTCATTGTTCTCTCCCAGAGCACAGCAGGGTTTCTCATGGCTCTGCATCTTTGCACTCGCCCCCTCCACTGCCCCCATTCTCACTTCTGGGCTTGTCTGCCAGGAAGATGCCCCTTCATACTTCCAGGTGCAGCTCATGCATTGCCTCCTCCTGGGAGCTCTCCCTGATTTCTCAAGGTGAACTTAGAGTGTATCCCTCGCCTCCCCCTCCCGCACTTCACACTTGCCCCCAGTGGGACAACCATCTTACTAAAACTACAATTGCTAATTGGAAGTAGGAGCCTCAGCTCACCTCTTTACGTCTAAATTTCTTGAGAGCAGTGTTCATATCTTCCCATCACTCTGCCTCCTAAACAAAGTACGGGGCCTGGCGTGGAATGGGCACTCGATAAATGTTTAATGAGCAGTAATGCCTCGCTTTTATTGAATACTTTCCGTGAGGCCAGGCAAAGTGCTCGGCACTTCAACATCCATCATGCCACATCCACACAATCACCATCGCCTTAGGAGGTAGCAGTCGTTATCCCCATTTTAAAGATGAGAAAACTGAGACACAGAGGGTCAGGCGGCTGTCCCAAGCTAGGAAGTGGTGCAGAACATTCTGTGGAGGTGCTCTGCCTCTCGCACTGTCCCCCAGTCCCCCATCCAGCCAGTGCTCACAGGGACCTCTGCCCATGAACTCGGGCCCTGAGGCCTGCACTTGGCCAAGAAGGTTCTGGCATTCCCAGTTCAGTGGTCTTTTCTCCTGTGTCAAAATCCTCTCTCGCTGCTGGAGTCCCGCAGCCCTGCCCACACCCTCCCAGGTCTGATGCCCGGTTTCCTGGTCTCCCGGCTGAGTTCTGCTTCCTGAGCGCGGCAGACTTTGAGCCAGCAACGCTCAACAATGCTTGGTTTCTCAGACTTGGCTGGCTTGACAGGTCTATCTTGGGCCTTCAGCCCTGGCGAGCTCCCCAGTCTATACCCCTAGCTCGGATCAGAGCGCTTCCCGTGTAGACCCAGCCCTGTTGTATGCCAGGCCCTGATCTGGCGCCCTTCTTGCCTTGCCCTGAGTCTGGACCTTGTTATCTGCTCACACCGACAGCAGCTCGGGAGCCAGACAATCAGAGAAGGCAGAGAAGTGGGGGAACGCTTAGAAAGGCCCAGGAGTGCCGAGGAGGGAAGTACTGAGGCTGGTGGGCAGGTGGGCTACCCCAGAGGTCCTCTTCCCCCCACACCGAGGCTGGAGAGCTCACACCTGAACTCTGGAACCACAGGCCCACTTTCCATGCTTTTGCTCAGTCCCCCTTCGCTTCTCATTATGGCAAAGCTACAATGAAAGTGCAAGAAATAGGCCCCTGACTAACAGGACTAATATTTTGTACTCGATTTTTATTGCTATGTTAATGTCATTTGCACCTAACTGTAATTAATTATAATTATAATTAACAGTATGCAGTCATTGAGGTGTTAGGCTTGGACTTTAGAAATATACCGGGGCCAGATTGATCTGAAACTATTTTAAATGATAATGCCTCAATTTGGTAGGTCATTTTTATTTTATTTTTATTTATTTATTTATTTATTTATTTATTTAAATATTTTATTTATTTATGTGACAGAGGGAGACAGCCAGCGAGAGAGGGAACACAGCAGGGGGAGTGGGAGAGAAGAAGCAGGCTCCCAGCGGAGGAGCCGGAAGACGGACTCGATCCCGGAACGCCGGGATCACGCCCTGAGCCGAAGGCAGACGCCTAATGACTGCGCCACCCAGGCGCCCCTGGTAGGTCATTTTTAATAGAATGCACTTTCACACCTATTATCTTGTTCCAACTTGGTTAATGTGGTGGGTTTGGGGTTTCTTTCGTACACTGAAGGAGAGCAAAGCTGGGATTGCAAACCATGCCATGTATACACATCATACATACATACATACACACATATATACATATAGATGCCATGTCTAGAGAGTGATAGTATAGGGTGTAGTATAGAGTGTTTGTAGTATAGAGTGTCTGTACAGCAACCACAAAAGATGGGAATTGCAGAGACAGAAGAGGTTAGGTAAATTGCTTACTGTCCCACAGCTAATGACAGAAAAGCCGGGACCTGAAACCAGATATGCCTGAGGCTGACACTTGCACGGGTCCGCTGTGCCGTGCTGCCCCACACAAGGCCTGGTCTCTGTCTGTGGCTGTCACCACTTGTCTCCCACTGCGATCTGGGCTTCAGCGCAGCATTAAACACCACCACCCCCTCACCCCTCGGGTGTCCTCCTCTTACGTATCAAACACGACTTCCTGACATTAACCTCCAGCCCCTTTGGCCTGACATGATTTTGCCTTTCTCGTTCCCTAGTTGGCACACGGACCCTGACATGCCGTCTGACTTACTGATGAGGGGGTACTTGGCACTCGGTTGTGAGCTGGATGCCAGGAAGTCACCCTTCTCAAGGGGAAGACAGGTTGCTCCAAGGTCACGGCAAAGGCCATGGTGACCACACGGTGAGAGGGCATCTCCTCCGTGTTGTCCAGGCCTTGTTGAGAACGTCATTCCAGGGGCGCCTGGGTTAAGGGTCCGCCTTCAGCTCAGGTCATGATCCTGGGGTCCTGGGATCAAGCCCCACGTTGGGCTCCTTGCTCAGCAGGGAGCCTGCTACTCCCTCTCCCTCTGCCCGCCCCGCTCATGTTCTCTCTCTCACTCTCTATCTCAAATAAATAAATAAAATCTTTTTTTAATTAAAAGGTTTTATTTATTCACTTGAGAGAGGGAGCAAGCGAGCAAGCAAGAGGGCAGAAGTGGCAGAGGGAGAGGCAGGCTCCCCGCTGAGCCGGGAGCCCGATACAGGACTCGATCCCCAGACCCTGGCATCATGACCTGAGCGGAAGGCAGAGGCTTCACCGACTGAGCCACCCAGGAGCCCCTAAATAAATAAAATCTTAAAAAAGAAAAGAAAAAGAACCTCATTCTAGAATGAGGCAGGTACTTGGCTAAGTGTCATCTCTTGATTCTGCCACCTGGACAGTGCTTGTGCCCTTTTGACTGACCACAGAGGATGGGCAGGGATTCACCGGGCGGTGGAAAGAGTTCTGGTCGACAGCTCTGACCCTGCCTCTGCAAGGCCTGATGCCCAGATCTCCGGCAAGCGTCCTTGTCTCCCGCGCTTCCGCTAGTTGAACTCATTACTGTATCATCCTGAAGGTCTTCTGGTTTCCCCACTGTCCCGAGGTCCCTGAGGGCCACCGTCATCGGCTCTTCGAAGGGGTCCTCCTGCACAGACTTGTGCACGGCAGAGCGAGCCTCGAGCCTGTGGTCTGGCTCTCTGTGCTGCTGAGCTCGTCGGTCGCCCCGGCACCCTGGCAGCAGATGGCAGTCTCGGTCACAGCGCTGAAGGGAGCCTGTGTGTGCGAGGCTGGAGCCCGCTGGGGGCTCCACGAACGGCGGGGAGCACCAGCGCGTGTATGTGAATGAGTGTGTGTAAGCGTGCAGCGCGCAAGTGTTTATTTATTCTAGAAGCAGTTGCTAAGTAGGGGTGTTTGCCAGCAGAGAGCTGCCGGAGTGCTGTGTTTGTTTACTTAGCAGAGTGCAGGGAAGGACAAGGGCAGAGACAAGTGCAGGCTCCGTGGATTTAGAGCTGCTCCGGGGACCACTGGGAACGGTCCCCCCCTGCGGGCACCGCAGGTTCTAGAGAGCCCCTCCCCCCAGGGACGCAGGCTGTGGTTTGCCTTCCTCGGCAGCTGTTTCTACTCCCGACCCTACTCCCACACGGGGTAGAACTGCTCATTCCAGGGCAACTGGCCCACCTACCCTTCATGCTGGGGGTCTCCTGGTGGCAGGGCCCTGAGAAAAGGTGGAGAATCAAAAGGAGGGGCGTGGGCTAATGACGCAAGAACTGGATCCTCACCTGGGCTCCCCTGACCAATCACTGCACGGCCTTTGGCAGGTCACGTGACCTCCCTGGGCCTCCCCGGCCTCACCTACAGCACGACTTTGGAGTCCCCTTGCAGCCACACGGTCGTGTCTTTCGAGAAGACTTGCAGACACGGACTGGTTTCTTCTCATGCCGCTGGGGCTGCAGGTGCAAAGTCCTGCTCCTGTAAACGTCAGTACCATTGCCATCCCTGCCCCCAAACCCGGCTGCCCCTTAACTTCGACTTGGTTTTCCACCAGGCCATACATCTGTGCAAGACTCCTGGCCCCCTGGGCTTGGTCTTCCAGGGGATGTATTGGTTCTGTGTTCCCTGTCTTCAGGAGAGAGAGAGGGAGAGAGAAGACAGACCAACAAGAGACCCTCCTGACTCCCTGTCCACCCTCAGCCGAGGGCCAGGAAGGCCTATTCCCCAGTAGCCAGAGCTGCTGAACCGCAGGGTCAGTATCCCAGCTGGGTGGCCCGAGGGACTCCCCAGAAGCCTCTACCCTCCCCTCTCCCGTCCACCAGCCCCAGCAGTGTGTCTGCAAGTCTCCGAGCGAGCACTGGCTCCCCAGACGCAGGCTGGCTGGCGGCCAGGGGTGGTGTTCTGGCTCCTGCACCAGCCAGAAGGGGTGGCAGGAAGGCCGTGCTAATCCCCTGGAGAAGACTTCTTGGCTCGCAGAGAGGAGTGGCTGCCTGCACGCTGCCCCTACCCCAGGGCCACGGAACACCATACCCCAGTCTTTCAGGCAGGCTTGCAGCCTCGGTGTTCTGCGCACACCCCCAGGGGGCTTGGGCTGGGAGCCCAGCTGGCTCTATGGGGGAGGGAAGGAAGACTGGCTTCTTCCTTTTCAGGTGAAGGCTCTTTTATAATCTCTAGCTTATCCTGTTCCTCTCAAAAACCCTGAGGAATGATGAAGAAAGAGGGTAGGTGGGCGCTCTGTTCCCCTCCAAGCTCTAGAATCCTCTGGCTCCCCTTAGCCCTTGGACTTCCCCAGCGACATTCGGAGACGCTGCTAAGTCCTTCCGCTCCTCCTTATGCCGTCACCCTGCCACCCACCTCTGCCCCCAACACACACAAACACAGACACAGAATCAGCCTTCTGTCCCTGAGGCTGCCTGTTCCACTGGTGCCACATAGAAACAGACGAAGCGCTGGAAAAATTGCCCCAGGGCCAAAGAGAATCAATATGGAAAAAGCAGGGAGAGAGTGAAACCAGATACAGAAGAGGCGGCCAGCTGGGGAGGTGGTATTGCGCCCAGCAGACCTCCTGCTGTCCTCCCAGGGAACCAGGGGCAGGGCAGGGGGGGAGCCTCGGTCTGCCTTTCTCCTTGCTCGCTCGGCTGGCCTGCCATCTTCGAGGAGCTGCCAGGCCCCTGCTCCTTCAGGGGTCCTGCCCTAGCCCTCTATCCAGGAAAGAGGAATCCTCCTCCATAAGCCAAGCCCTCCCCAGGCTTGGCTGTTACTGGGTGAGCTGGACACCAAGGGCCCAGCTATTCTTGCTTTCGCTTTCCTGTCACTCCATCCACATCCCTCCCAGCATGGTACCAAAGCAAGGCTTTGAATTTGGGGTGTGAGCGGCCTGGATTTCATTCTTCCCAACAGCAAAGAGGCCGCAGTTTTGCTCTCAGTTTGAAAGATCTCTACATTCCCAAGGGAGCTGGTACCATCCACCTCGTTTGACCCTAGAGGGTCATTTAAGCGCCCCTTCCAGGCCTGGCTCAGCGCTCTCCATGCAGGAGGGACTGGCGCTATGGCACTGAACAGGAGCAAGGGTCAGCAGAGAGAACTGCCCCTTGGTCCCCCCAGGCCACAGTTAAGTGCTGGCCTTCCCAAGGGGGATGCTCCGAACCAAGCAAGGCCCACCGTGTCCAGATGGACCCTTCCCAAACCGGTTCTATCACGGATCATTTCCCAGAAAGTTTCCAAGATGGGAAATCACAGCCCAAGCCGGTTGTTTAGATCGGAAAATCTGGGTGTAATGTCTTTAGAGAAACCAGGAAGTCTCCTCACATGAACCTTGCCTGCAACCTCTCCCTGCTCCCTTGGCCTGTCCACTCCTCTGCCTGAGTCATGACAGCAACCGGCCACATGAACGCGGAGCTTCATGAGGGGCTGAGCGCTCCCTTGCGCGCCAGGACATTTGCTCCTCCTAAGGACCTTCGAGATAAGTTATTGTTAGCTCCACCCAGCAGAAGCGCGAACTCGGGCCCAGGGAAGTCGTGGGGCCTGCCTGAGATTGTGCAAGCGGTGAGCAGCAGGACCTGACTGGAAGTCTTGGGGTCTTACTGCGGGATCCTTTCTGTCAGCGTCCCAGAGACACTGGGGCGGGGGGAGTTGGCTGGAAGGGACGGACTTGGTTGGCTTCCAGCTGGGCCTCTTGTGGTGGCCTCGGGAGCAGGGGGAGCTGGTGAGGGGCTCTCTGAGAGGCACCTCCCCTTCTTCTGTCCCCAGATCTGCCTCCTGTGGGTCTGCCAAGAATGGGGGCTCCCCTGCTTCTCCACGTCTTCCCCCAGATATCCTGGCCCTTGCATTGGGGGTGAGGGCAGGGGTGGCCCCATGGAAGCGCCAGCGTTCTCAGGGCGCTCCTCTGTTGCCTCATGTGCCCCATTTCAGCTTTGGCGTCACCGCTCAACCTGAACCCTGTTGGGCGGCTCCTTGCGCGTGCAAAGAAAGGACCCTCTCCTCGGCCCTCAGACTTCCCACGTGACCTACGACAGGCATTCAGACTCTTCTGGGCCTTTGCGTTCTGGAGCAGAAGGCTATGGGAACCCAAACCTGGACTCAGGAAGGCAGAAGTGAGGTGAGACGCGTGACATGTACCCTGTTTTCCTGAGCAGAAGTCTCTCCCAGGCCCATCGGTTCCCCAGGGCAGTTAGCTGTTCCCTTCACCCGATGACCTTGGAACCCCCTCCTCCAGGCCTCTCAGGGAAGGTGATTGCAAAAGCCAAGTTTATCCCGAGTACGGCAATGAGTACACTGGGGGGTGGGAGGAGGGAGGAGGTTTTATACAAAACACATGTTATTGCCACTATTTTAGTTATCTTGGATATTTCCTGCATGTTTGTCACCATGGTAACTGACTCAGCACGAAACCTTGTTTGCTGGGCCCTGGGGTCCAGCATCACGGCCATGTGGTGTCAATTTGGACCTCTTGGTGCTTTTCTGTCTCTCTGTCTGTCTCCCCCAGCTCCTGTCTGTCTTTTCATCTTTGTCTCTGTCTGTCCTCAGCCTGTCTCTGGGCCTGTCCATTTTTTCCTTCCCAGAAATAGCTGTTCCTGCGTCCCTGCTCTGCCCACCCCAGGCCCTGCCTCAGCACCTCCTGGGCAGTCCTTGACTAAGGATGTTCCAGAATGGACGGGGAGGCTGCATCCCACAGGAAAGGCAGGAGGCTGGCCTCGGGTGGAGAAAGGGCTCAGCCAGCCCCGGGCTGTTGGTTTGGAATAGATCTGCACTACCTACCTGCCGAAGGCCCCGCGGGAAAGGGGGGCTTGGGTCTGGGAAACATCGGTTAGTGGGATGTGGGCTTCTGATCCCGACTTTCCCTGTGTGGGGGCGTGTGGCATCCCCACCTCTCTGAGCCTTCATTCCCTAGACTTTCGGGGGAACAGATAGGTATAGAATGGCAGGAGACGGGAAGGAGAGCTGAAAGTCATGTGAGAGAAGCAAGAATAAGGTGAGGGTCCCCTAAGAAGGGAGAGGCTTGGCAGCTAAAGGGCTGTGAGCCCTCTAGGCTCTCTGGTCTCCCCAGAGGCTCTCCCTATTCCTGGGTGGGGACAGAGCCACGGCAGACAGCAGTGTCCCTCCGTGGGGACAGCAGGCAACAGAGAGGGTGTTGACAAGGACAGTGTGTGAGGAAGCTGGGCCAGCAGTCTGGAAAAGGCCATGTGAGCAGACAGAATGTAAACAGGCTCGTTCACGGGAGGTGAAGGCGTCGCCTGGCCCCCTCTCCACCCAGGTCCCGTTCCCTTCGTGCCCAGGAAGCCAGGCCTGGACACCTCTTGCCAGCCTCTCTCTACCACGTTTCCTGCATCCACACCCCTTTGGAACTGCTTTTCCAGATCCCCTTCCCAACCTCCACATTTGTCCTTGGCTGTTCCTTATCATGTGGGATCCCCACTCCCTGAGCCAAGTGGGCCTGGAGGTTGTAACAGACCCAGATCTCCAGGCAGGGCTGGCAGCCCCACAGGACTGCTGGGAGGAGAGGGGACTAGAGAAGGGAGAGGCTGGGCTAGGCAGCCGTGGGGCTCTGAGAACAGTCTCCTGTTGCCCCGAGGCGGTACCCACAGGGTGTGGCAAGTCAGCCTTCTTTGGGGCTGTGTCATGCCAAGGAGGTTCAGGCTTATGGATGGGGGGGAGCAGCAGGAACACAGTGAGAAAGGGCAACAGCAGCGTGGTTTGAGGGGTCAGCCAATTGGATGCAGGGGCCATAGGGGCTTTGGGGTGACACAGGGGCTAGGGCCCGATCCCAGGAAAAGGGACTGCCAAGAATTAGGAGGTGTGTTGGGGCTCCAGTCATATGGAAAGGGATTCAGGATGACCTCCAGTCCCAGTGGGGAATTGGAAAGCCAAATGGGAAACTGAGGCAGGACCAAGTGGGCAGAGATTCAGGGGAGACTGTGGGTTGGCAGGCCTAAGAGAGCCCGGTATGGCGAAGAGCATGAATTATGGAACCAGACAGACACGGTTAATGTCCAGCTCCACTCCTCAGCCTTGGGCACATTAGAGAACTCTCCGAACCTGGGTTCTCACCTGTAAAATGGAGAAAACCCTGATTTTGCAGCTTCTCGTAAGGAATAACTAAGATGTTCTCTGGAAAGTTCCCTGAACAGTGTCTGAGATGGCAGGGGGGTGCTTCATAGTGTTCTCCCTTCCCTGGAAAGAGAGGACAATTCCATACCCTCCCCGTAAAACTAATAAGCTTCTTGTTTTTGTCAGGGTTGGTTCTAACCCTGTCTGGCTCTACAAGGGCAAGGAGCGGTGCCGTTGGCTAAGAGGAGACTTTAGGATTGCAAGCCTCGAGGGGCGACAAGGGGGTGGGATTGACTGTCTCCCCCTGGGAGCACAAGAAGGCAGCTGTGAGAGGCATTCAGGGGGGTCCCTACCAGTGTCCTGGAAACCAAGTCACAGGGTCCAAATCCACCCACTTCCTTAGCGGGGCTGTGCAAGCCTGGCTGAGGAGGGCTCCGTGGATGACAAGCAAAGGGGAGTCCCCTCTCCCGAAGCTGTAGAAAACGCCAACACCAGCCGACAGGCAACCCGAGTTAGAGTCAAGAGTCCCAGAGAACCAGGGGACCTGGTGATGGGGGTGGGGGAGGTAAACATGTGACATGGGCAGCAGGAGCCAGGGTGTGAAGCCAGGAGTGGGGACCGAGTGACACGTGCATGGGACTGATAGCTGGGACGGGCAGGGAGTCCTGGGCAGGCATCGGCAGGCCTCGCTGTGGGAACTGGTAGCATCCCACTTGGGCCTCTGGCACTGGGTGTGGGACAGCCAGTGTGCCAGGCTGGGCACACCCACGCAGGGCCATTCCTGCCTCTGGGACACCCGTCTTTCCGGGGCTAAGGGTCCTGCCAGCACCTCCAGCTCTGCCGAAAGCCCAAGGCAGCAGACTTCACTGCTCACATCGCCCTGCTACCTGGCGTGGGTCCGCAGCCCTCTGCAGGCCTGTTCTCCTGCTGGACCAGTGAGTCCGGGGGAGAGAGAAGCGAGTTGTGAAGAGGGTTCTGGTGCTTCCCAAGGAGGGGGTGGGCCCAGGAGACAGGGCACAGAAGTCCAAAGAAGGGCGGTGAGGCGCGAGGCCCAGCAGGGTTCCAGCTCACCCCACAGCGTTGCTGAAGGGTTGCAGGCCCGAGGAAGGGGCTTTCCAGCCCTTTCTGTCCTCAGTCCTCCCCATGGACACCACATCCCAAGACTCAGCTGTCCCCTCCCAATGACTCAGGCTTTGGCTGCCCTCCTGCCCACGCCCAAGGCTGGGTCCAATGCCCCATAACAGGAAGGGCTGCGGTGTGAGGGTGCAGGGGTGGGGGACGGCTCCAGCATCGCGCTGTCAAGGGCCCTGGTGTGCAAAGAAGGGCCGAGGCAAAGAGGGCCTCTGCCCCTTCCTGGCCGTGTCACCCTGCGCGACCTCAGAATTGGGAGTTTGCGCTGGGGTGGGGATCTGTCCTGCTCCCCCTGCGCTGAGCCCAGCAGCCTGGTTCCTTCTCATTAGCAAAGCGCACGACATCACCACCATGGAGGGAATGTGTGTTTTTGTTCTATTTGCTGGCACAGGTAGATAGCACTAGGGATGTGCAGGCTGAGCCAGAGACAGGGCCCGAGGGACTGGGGCGGGGGGTGGGGCACTGTGGCTATATGGGGCCACGCCATTTGGAGGCCACAGGAAACCACGGTCCCTGCTAGAGCCCAAAGGCAACTAAGCAAAAATATGGGGGGCCAGGGGGAGGGAAAGGAGGAACCGGTGACGCGGATTGTAGTTACTGTAATGTATTATATTATAATCACTGAGGGACTGTGATTATACTTATTGGTCATAATTGTTGTTCGTAACAAAAACTAGCACTCATTTACTGAGGACCAGCCTGTGCTGGGGGTTCTTACTTCTATATGACGTCTCCTTCTCTCGGAAACTCTCTTCTGAAAAGCTTTAGTAATGGATCTCATTTTCACAGCCACGAGGCATTAGAGCTGGCACCCGGACCCCAGTTAGCTGGTATCCTGACATCTTGTCCGTTGTGCCCCATTGCTCCTACCGGGCTCAAGCCTTCTCTTCCAAGGACACAGTCTGGCAAGCCTATGGGCACCTTCTCGGAATAATGTTTTTAAAAAACAAAACAAAACAAAACATTAGGGGTACCTGGGTGGCTCAGTGGGTTGAACGTCCAGCTCTTGGTTTCAGCTCAGGCCGCGATCTTGGGGGTCATGGGATCGAGCGCTGCATCACGCTCCACGCTCCATGTGGAGTCTGCTTGGGATTCTCCCCCCTCCCTCTGCCCCTCTCCCTGCTAGCACCCTCTCTCTCTCTCGCTTTCTCTTGCAAATAAATAAAATCTTTTTAAAATATACATTAGATTTACAAAGGAAATGAATTATATCAAAATACAGTGTCCAAACATTAGAAATATGTGATATGGCAATGTTTGTGTTTCTTTATTAACACATTAAATAACAATATTTAATAACGATCATAATTTCAAAAATAGTGATGAATGCAAATAATATTTTGTGATATCAGCAAAAACTGCTCTGTGATTTCTATCAGTAACAAAGTCCCAGGTACCGATAATACCTATATTCTTAATTGAAGGAAGTATTAAGTATCAGAGGACGGTGAAAATAAGTGTGTGATTTTTCTTCCCATCAAGGTTCCCAGACCCCTAGAATTTTATCTGTGGATGCTCCAGGGGTCTAGACTCCAGGTTAAGAACCCTTGCTTTGGAGGAAAACTGTTACAACCTGTGTGCACGGTGCTGGGCAGGTCCCCTAGGAACCTTCTCTTTTGCTTTGGTGGAAGAGGGTGTGCAGACCATTTCTGGCCCCCGGGCCTCTGTGCCAGCTGGGGAAATCTCACTTGGCTCCATGGCCCAGCTCTGAACTGGTCTGTCCTGGTGACCTTGCTGGGATTTAGCAAATAAAAATACAAAAGGCCCACCTAAATTTGATTTACAGAAAGAAGTGTTTTTTATTTTATTTTTAAGTAGGCTCCACACCCAGCATGGAGTCTAATGCAGGTCTTGAACTCACCACCCGAGACGAAGACCTACGCTGAGATCAAGAGTTGAACGCAATATTTGGGTATACTTATATTATTTATTTTTCTATTGTTATATAACAAATTACCACAAAGGTAGTCACTTAGCAAAAACACATCAGCTCACAGTTCTGGGGGTCAGAAGTTGGCACAGCCTGGCTCATCCTGGTCCTCTGCCCAGAGTCTCACAGGCTGAAATCAAGGTGCTCTTTTCTGGAGGCTGTGGGATGAATCCACCTCCCAGTTCAGTTGGGTTGTTGACTGAATTCAGTTCCTCATGGTTACAGGACTGAAGTCCCTGCTGCCTTGCTGGCTGTCAGCCAGGGGGTGCCCTCAGCTCCCACAGAACATCCACATTCCTCGCCGTGTGTCCCCTGCCCTTTGCAAGCCAGCAAGGATAGGAAACCCTTCTCTGCTTCAAATCTCTGACTTCCCTCCTGCCACCACCTGAAGGACGCACTTCACTTTGGAGGGGCTCCTGGTGATTACATTACACTCATCGCGATCCTCTCTCTTCTGCCACACAACATAGCACAGTCAGGCCAGCAGCGGCGAGAGACGAAAGTCAGGTGCCGTCTTAAGCTCGGCCTACCACACTGACGCTAACGCTCTTATCTGTTGTTTCTCTGCAGTCACAGCTGTCTGGGGGTCCCGGTGCTACTGGCAGCCTAGTGGGGTTGTACCTGCCGCCGACGTGGCCTCATGACCGGGGTCAACGCTTCTCTCTTCTCAAACTCTGTTTCCTCTCAGAGAGCATAACTCGTTCAAATCCACATGTGTGAATTGGGCGCCAGCCGCCGTGCACCCAGCAGGGACCAGAGCCTTTCTCTGCCTTGCCAGGTCTCAAGTGTAAAGGTGGGGACTGACAGAGGCATCAGCCCGAGCTGGTAAGTAAGAGGCTGGTTGAGAAAAGTGCCACGGGGCATTGGTGGGGGAGACAGATAACTAGCGTACCTTGGCGAATGGCAGAGCAAGAGAGATTTTGCTCTTAGGATGAAGAGGGACTGGGGGAGGTTGGCTAAGCTCGGGATGAGCTGTAATTTCAACAGCACTTTGAGGACTTGGAGAGGCAAACAGCGGGAGGGCATTTTGGGCAGAGGGGACAGCACAAGCAAAGCCGGGGGAGGAAGGGACCCAGGGCACAATGAGGTGGCCCGTGCCACTGGAGGACAGGTGGCTGGGGGCCAGGGAGAAGGAGGAACATAGTCCAAGAGGGAGGCAGGAGTCAGACTGGAAGCTTGGAAGTCTCCATCGGCAGGTGCGGGCAAGGGTCTGCAAGCTGCAGAGTGCCCAGCTGGGAACACAGCTGCCCCAGAAATGCCGCTGTCCCCTTGGCTCTGGCGGGAAGTAGGGCTGTGACAGGGCGGTTGGGAGGCAGCCTCATATAAGTGGACAGAATACTGACCTGGGAGCAGGGAGTCCTGGGGCTGGCTTTGCCAATTATTCATGGATAGACCCTGGGCCACACTGGGAACATCAAGGAATAGCAAGGAGCCAGTGCGATTTGAGCAGAGTAGGTAAGGGGTGGAGTGTGTGTGTGTGTGTGTGTGTGTGTGTGTGTGTGATGACATAGGGCCTTGTAGGTCATCAGAGATGTTGGCTTGTACCCTGAGTAAGAAGGGAAGACAACAGGAGTTTCTGAGCAGAGTGCAGACATGATCCGAGTATTAAATGGTAACCAGAGCTGCTCTGAAGGGGCAGGGTGGGCCTTGTGCCACCAGGCGGTGTGTGGACTACAGGAGCACTACGTTATAAGGTCTCTAGCCACAAGGAATGTACACTCCACTGGGAAGACGTAACAAGGAGCAGTGGTAGGAACCAGGGCTTCAAGACACAAGAACCCGCGGTTGAGTCGGCTCAACACCACTTCCCAGCCTAGAAAGTTCCTGAGGTCTCAGTTACGTCAACAGTAACCTGATAATGACCATCCCTGCCTGATGGGGTTATTGCGAAGACTGGCTCACCCTCAAGTGCCTGACACACAAAAAGACAGTAGCTGATGTGATTGTCTAAATAATGGTACCAGGCAGCGTTCAGCTCCTCATCGAGGAGCACAGATAATAGTGGCCAATGGTATTGGAGGCTGTGAACTCCTCAAGGTAGGGGAGATAGGCTAGCCTCCAAAGGTGCTAGGAATCAGGAGGAGGAAGGACGATGTGCCCCAGCAAAAGCCCAGAGGCAGGAATAAGCACAGCGTGGTCTCCACCAAGATATACAAGGTGGAGCCCAGAGCAGCTGGGGAGAGGGGAAGGCATGGGCAGGTGCCAGATTAGGCTGGTGGGAAGGCTGGATTCAGAAAAGCTTGAACATGAATTCTCTAATTGGAGGAGATTGGGAGTGGGAGAGAGACTAGTCTAGGGTGGGGGGAAGGGAGGAGCCGGACAGACCTACAGCCTGGCTCAGCCTTTCCCCATGGTGGGGCCAGAGGGGGTTGGGATGGGGGTGGGCCCTTGGCAGGTGTTCTGATGCCCAGGATTGCCACATAGGAGGAGGTGGACCAGTCTTTCCTGAAACCGGATCTTTCAGGCAGCTGTCTCCTTAGCCTGAGGGCCCATGGGGGGGGGACAGGGGACGGATGGACCATTCCTTCCCAAAGCGTCATTTCCACCAGCTTCCCACCAGGGCCTACTCTCTGAGAGAACGGGAGCTGGCTTAGAGGAGGTGGGGGGAATGGCAGGGGCCCAACCAAATCCCAGGAGAGCCCTCAAGGGAAAGTGAGAGGGTACCACCTCCATTGAGTACAGCCCCCGACTTTCTATCTTCCAGCCTCAAGGTGTGGCTGAGAGGAGAAAGCCTCAGACCCTGCATTTGGGTCTGTGAGCCTCTAAAGAGCTCAGGGCTGGTGATTCCCAACCCGGACACACCAAGAACCAAGTGTCTCTTAAGTTAGGAATGGAGGTTGGAGAGCTAGTGTTTACTTAAAAAGCTCATAGAAATCATATATTTTCTGCAATAAGGCTAACTGACTCCTGCCCATCCTTCAGATGTCAACCTAAATATCACCCCTCTGGGAAGCTTCCCTTGGCTTTTTTTTTTCTTCCAGATTTTAATTTTAACTAATCTCTACGCCCAGCATGGGGCTCCAACTCATAACCCCAAGATCGAGAGTTGCACACCCCACTGACTGAGCCAGCCAGGCGCCCCCTTGACATTTTGTAGAAGTCAGGCTCCCAGCAGGAAAAATGGCTCATTTAAACCCAGGAGTTGGGGAGAGTTTAAGACGGATATTTGACAAAGCCATTGGCAGGATTAAGGGACACTAGCTAGGGGTGATGAGACAGGTAGTGATAGCATCCCTAGGCCTAACGGGACAAAGGAAGGGGGCGGTTCCTGGAACCCTGAAAGCCCTGTAGCCATAAGAAGGGGCTGCCTGCCAGGCCCTGTGGCCTTTAGTAGAGGATCCAGCCTCAGCCCACCAATGCTGGCTGACCCCAGAGGGAGCTGACTCGCCCTCCGAGGGCCCGGGGCCTCGCCCTGGTGAAACTCAATGGGAGCTCAAGGGCAGGGTGATCCAGGCGTAGAATAGATCTTGTGCGACAACAGGAGAATATCCTGCACGCTTCCTGCGTTAGTCTGTTCTAGGTTCCGTAGCAAAATACTGTAGACCGGGTCGCTCGGTCCATAGGAATTCACTGCTCACAGTTCCAGAGGCTGAAGTCCAAGATCAAGGTGTCAGCCAATTGAGTTCCTGGCGGGGGCTCTCCTCCTGGCTTGGGGACTGCCACTGCGTCCTCACAGTGCACGTGCGTGCAGAGAGGGAGAGGGGCTGTAGTGTCTCTTCTTATAAGGGCACTAATCCCATCGTGACATGACCTCATCTGACCCCATTACCTCCCAAAGGCCCACCTCCAATTCCATCACACTGGGGGTGAGGGCTTCAACATACGCCCTTGGGGGCCACAACATCAGTCCATAGCACCTCCCGAGGCTGCATTCCGTGTCTCCTGAATCTCCCACCCCCCCTCGTGCTTACCCAGAGCGTGTTATCATACTCTACTGGAGTGGCTGTGTGCTTACCTGCCCCTCCTACAGGATTTCAGTCTTCTCCAGGGCAGAGGCTGTCGTGTGTTCACATGTACTCAATAAGGTTCATCGGGAAGATGAATAAAAAGGTGGCTCAGACTAATGAAAACATCACATTTCCTCGCTTTGGCTGGGATTAAATCATCTCAATGTGGCAACAGCAATTATCTGCCGTAATCAGAAGCCTGGATTACCCGCTAATGTAGGCCCTTGATTAGTAAAACATGAGGGAAAAGTTACGTAGTAATTTAATGAACTCAATTTGTTTCATGGACAAAAACCCTTCAAAACAATCCGTGGGGGTGAGAGTGAGAATAGGAGTCCTTGGTGCTGAAAATCTTCGAAAATACTCCATCAGTCGTGATGGGTGGGTGTTCTAAGTGTGTTCACGATTGTTGTATAACTCAGACCAGGCCAATGGCTGATCCTCCAGGCCAACTAGCCCCCATTACAAATGGCGTTGTGGAGGCTGTCTGCCTCCCTCTGCCTCCACTGTCCCTCTGAAGTCCAAGCCACTTCTATAGCTCTTAAACCATTGCCCATATCAAGAAGGAGTGATGTCTTCCCATTCCCTTCTTTTCCCAGGCCTCCTTACCAGAAGAACCCCAGCTTGGATATCTCACCTGCCTGGTTTGAATCCTGGCTCTGCCACTTACCTGCTGTGTGTCTTTGGATGACTTACTTAACTTCTCTGGGCCTCGATTTCCCCATTTGTAAAACTAGGATAACTGTGCAGATGGATTAAAATGTATTGTACGTCCAGCCTGGACATCTGCTCCAGCAGCCTGATAGATCCTGTCACTTCCATTCCTGGCCACCCCTTCTCCTTTCTTTTCTCTGCCCGCTCGCACTGGGGTATACCGTTCCCCCGCTCAAAACCTCACACTGGCTCCGTATTTCACTTGGAATATGATCTAGGCTTCTTAGGCCCACCCCTCTGGCAGCTGCTCTTCTGATCTGGGCCAGGACTATATTCCTCCCCCTTGTCCCCTGTCATATTTCAGAGCTCAGCATAAAGGTCATTTACTCAGCCCTCCCAGGGCCCCAGCACCCCCCGTTATGTTCTCATGATGGCCTAGACTTTTCCATCACAGCGCTCATTGCAAGTAGGTGAGACTCACCGCGACTCCATGCAGAATGGATCAGGGCCTCTCTGTCCATCCCACGGGGGGCTTCGTGAGAGCGGGGACCTTGACTGCTTTCTCCGCTGCTGGACCCCCAGTGACCCGTGCAGCCTCTCCAAGAGGTATTTGTTGAATGAATAACAAAGCAGAAGGGCTTTCCTGGAATGCCAGCAAGTGTGTTGGCTGGACAAAGGCTGACATACGAAACTATTCAGAACAACACAGGATAATTTGTGCAGAACTGTCTCCAGAGAGCTTGACCCTCACGCCTGGGGCTTGAGGAATTCAGAGTAAGGAGGAAAGGGTGTTAACTATCTCATGAAAACCGGGCTTAAGGGCACCTGGGTGGCTCAGTCGGTGAAGGGTCTGCCTTCAGCTCGGATCATGATCCCAGGGTCGAGGGATCAACTTCTGCACCGGGCTCCCTGTTTGGCAGGGAGTCTGCTTCTTCCTCTACTCCACGCCCCTGCTCATGCTCTCTCTCTCTCTCTCAAATAAATAACTAAGTAAAATCTAAAAAAAGAAAAGAAAACCAGACTTAAGGCCTCTCACTCCAGGGGGGAGCAAGTTGGGCAGGAAGTCATGTTTGCCAGGCACCTACTGCATGCCAGAAACCTCTCACACAGTATCTTTTTAAATCTTCATGGTTATCCTCGTTCTACAAGCGAGGAAACTGAGGCCCCGATGAGTTAAGTCGGTCCCCCAAAGTCATAGAGCAAACAAGTGGCACGATCAGGATTGTAGCCAGGCAGGCGAGGCGTCAAAACTTGTGTTCCTGTGAGGAGGCCTGGAAAGAGGGGGCAGGTAAGATGGCGCCCACAGGCCAAGTGGGCAGCGGTTTAAACGGGGCTATGACAGAAAAGTATTTTACCTATGAAAATGGGGTTTTTCTGAGACTGGGCCCAGGTCTCAAATGCCACGTGGTTTCATGTCATGTGGGTTCGGAGGGGTCCAACAACCAACGGGGCAGTGGGGCCCACCCCGGAGCAGCTGCAGGCCCTTGGAGATGGCCCGAAATTGGACAAGCCCTGGAATGAGGGTCTGGGCACCGCTCCAAGCATCTGCCCTTAGAAGGGGCAGCAGAGCTGTAGTTGGAGAGAGCTTCCTTCCCCAGTGAAGAGCCCCTGCAGTGTGTCCCCAGGGTACAGGTAAGGAGCTAGGTGGTGTGCGGTGCGTGGTGGGGAGGGGGCGGTACAGGACGGGGGTCATTCCTGCCAGGCTGACCTCAGCTGGGTAATGTGATCAGCCTGTCATGGTTCTGAGCCCTGATTTGGGAAGAACAAAGGGGCCAGGCCCCTCTGAGTCCTCTAGCCCAGGAATGCAGCTGGGGCCAGGCCGTGACCAATCGGGAATGCAGGTTGGGAGCGCAGCGAATGCAGTTTGTACAGCGAGGCTTTCATGCATTGATGGGAGCCCGGCTCACAAAGCCAGTCTGACATGCCCCTGCGCTTCCAGCTTTGATATCCCAGCCCTGCCTTGGGGGAGCCGCGCATCCCCAAGCTGTCTGCCCTGCTGTGGCCCTTGAGGTGGTGTTGGGGTGGGGAGTGGAGGGTCCAAATCCACACACCTCCCCCACCCCAACCCTAGCAGTGTTCCCAGCATCTTCTTGTCCATCTCTCTCCATCTCAGAAGTCTGAGAGATAGGCAGGGGGGAGAAGGGAGCTCCCGTTGAGCCCCCTGTCTGCTCCTTAAGGCTGGGGTGACATGAATGCATAGACAGACAGATGTCCCATGGGAGAGGCTACCAGCCTCAGGCAGACACTGCTCGGAACTGGGCATGGAAACCTCTAGAGGCCACCCCCTCCAGGGAGATGAATAACGTCGGGGTTGGGGGCTCTGAATCCTGGGTTGGAGGCTGAATGCTTTCTGCATTCCAAAGTTCTTCACCTCCCCTCCCGGGCCCTTCATCTCTTCCCACTGGCTGGTTCTATCAGTGTGGGGTCCTCTGGGCCAGCCCGTCTCTGCATCCCAATTATCCACAGTCCCCTCCCCTCCGGCCTCTCTGCGATCCCTGCACTTTCTCTCATCCTAGCCATGCTTTACTGTTTACAGCGCACAGTAATTCACAATAAATTGTTTGACCCTTAGGAGAGCCCTGTGACGTAGGTAGTCTTGTCCTCATTTTATGCAAGAAGGGAAGAAGGAAGGGAGGAGGTGGAGGCTTTTGGAAGGAAGAAGTGGATATTACATGGATATTACAGGTGCGTGGATGACGGCAGAGTAGAGATGGAGAGGATGTCAGGGAGCCAGGTCCCCATGACGTGGGGACCAGGAGTGTGGGAAACTTTCTATCCCCACCCCTGGAGCACAGCAGGTATTCAATAAATGTTTGTTAACTAGTCAACTACGTCCAGTGTTCTCCTGCTTTTCTCTCCCCTGCCTTCTGTTTGTATCATGGAAAGACCTGGAAAGCCACACGGCGATATAGATCACTGATGATCGCTTTCGAATGGAGCTTCTCAGAGAAGTTAGAGCTTATGTTATGGACATAGTCTCAGTGATACTGCAGAATCTACAGTGAGAAGAGCCAGGAAGAGGACAGAGGAGAGGACTTTCCCAGAGAGATCCTTCATCTTCCAAGGGTTCAGAAGCACCCAGCCAGGGTTCATAGGAAGGAGGTTTGGATGAAATGGAAATCAAGCTTGAGGAGCCCTGGCGTCCCCTCCATAATCACTCTCCCAGAGTCGTAGAATGTAGAACAGAGGGACCTCAGAAATGACGTAGACATTTGGTTAGGAAGAAAGAAAGTCTCCCTTATCGCTGCTGTTCTGTGGGTTGACTCAGGCTCTCTGGCGGCTCCTGGGTTTTTGCCATCCCCGTTCCCTAAGCAGAAAGAAAATAGGGCTCCCCTGTCCTGCATCCCATCTGAGAGATTCTGGGCAGAGATTCTGCCTGGTTCAGTTTGAGGGGTGCTCACCACTCTAGGACTGATCGTGGTGGCCCTGGAAACAAGGTGACACAGTGCATATTCAGACTAGAGGTTAAAGGGTGCCGAAGAAGGGAACTGTTCCCCAAGACCGAGGAGCTTCACAGACATTGCCGCTGTGAGAATCATGGGCTGGGCAATCACCCAAGCAGAGTCTAACTGCAAAGCAATTCATTACAGCATTGCTTGTAATAATGAAATTTTAGAAACAACCTATGTATTTATTAATAGGGAAGCAGGTGAACGAATTCTAAGACCTCTTATGAAATCCTATGCAGCTGTTAAAAGATTGAAGTAGAACTATACATCTCTAGACAGAAAATATTCATAATATATTAAGTTTAAAAAATGCATGTTCCAGAAAGTCTGTATAGTATTACCTCATTTATGTAAAACAAAGCAAAACAAAGCTCTATGTATTTATATATTTATATATTTAAAATTCGCTTTTAAAAATTTCAGAGACTATACGCCAAACTGTTAATAGGTTGGCCCCTACGTACTGACATATTGGGGAAAAAGTTTACCAAAGCCATATACTGCTTTTGTGTTAAAAAAATGAATATAAATGGGGCGCTTGGGTGACTCAGTCGGTTAAGCGTCTGCTTTCGGCTCAGGTCATGATCTCGGGGTCCTGGGATCCAGACCCTCATTGGACTCCCTGTTCAAGAGGGAGTCTGCTTCTCCCTCTGCCCCTCCCTTCCCACTCGTGCTCTCTCTGTCTCAAATAAAAAATTAAATAAAATCTTTAAAAATAAAAATAAATGAATATAAATGGAACGGAAAAGGTCCAGGAATACACAGTACAAAGAAACTTAATGACCGATATGAGATCACACACAGGAAAGTAAGCGGTATTTAGAATCCTGATCTTTCAATCCCCCAGGAGATGGACTTTCTTTAAGTATCTGTCAGCCTAGCTGCAGGGACAGGAAAGTAGTGGGGATCCAAGGGAATCCAGGCCAGATGCCGTCCACGAGGAAGCAGTAAAAGCCTGAAGCAGAGGAATGGAGTGGCGTTCATTCTTTCTGCATCTTGCTGATGCTGAGAACCGGCCCCCCATGCCCTACTCCGCAAGAGTGTGCTGGCGAGTGACACATACATCGGAGGGCCAGGAATGGGTTAAGCCAGAGCCTTTCTGGAAAGAGCTGGCTCTCCGGGGACATGAAAGGAACTCCATGACTCCTTGTGGTGATGAGAAATGAAGAGGCCCAGGTCCGACTCAATTAGAGTCTTCATCTGAAATGTAAACCAGGTTCCTGACCGAATGCCCCCTTTCCCTCGTCCTGGTCCTGGAGTCCCAGAGGACGGCAAAGAGAACAATCCAGCCTTTGGAGCAGCTGCTTTGTGGAGGCCACAGCTGTCTGCTCCGGGAGGGCCCTGCCCCACGTGGGGAGCACTGGCAGTTCAACCCCTGCTCTTCCTTGCTCCTGGGTTCCGCTGACTCCTCTCAGTAGCCAGATCGTGCCTGGGCTAACTCCCGCCAGCTCCAGAGCCTCCACCCAACATCTTAGGGTCGGGCAGAGATTTGGGGACTCTGAGAGGCATCAGATGCTCAGGTAATTGTGGGACTAGAAGCCCCTTGCGCTAATCCCAAATGCCTGAGATTCCTGCCCCCCAACCCGCTGCCATGTTTTTACAATTCAGGGTGCTCAGATTACAACATCCATCCAGCCTAGTGTGGTCTTGTTTCCATTGCCTCTGCACTATTCCATTTCTTCTGGGTACTTCTGAGTCTCCTCATCATAAGCTTCCCTCCTAATCACCCCCAGGATCTTATCTCTTTATCCAGTCTCACTTGCTCTGAAATCAGATGTGAGGGTAATTCCAGTTCCAGCATTTTCCCGCTGGGGAGGGTCCTTCTGTTCCCTCCATCCTAGTGTGTTTTTTCTGAATGTTTGCTATTTGCTGGACGCCGTGCCGAGAGCTTTACACATGTTGCATAACCCACACAATAACCCTGCAAGGCAGGTGAGTTCTATTTAGTAGCTACATTTTACAGATGTGGACACTGAGGCAGAGAGAAGTTAGCTGTATAGCTCTTGGAGGTGAAGCCAAAATTAGAAAGCCACCAAGCTTTCACAGTGACCCCATCTAGTGTATGGTTAATATCCACATGCTTAAAATAGTATCTGATAGATCATAAAAGCTCAACAATTGTTATTATTGATTGTCTGGGGGGACTGTTTCTTGGCAGGTGAACAGTGGAGTTCACATTCCAACACTGGCTTGAACTTCTAGTTAAACATAACAGATTAAACATACTCTTTGGGGCGCTTGGGTGGCTCATTCAGTTAGGCGCCTGCCTTCGGCTCAGGTCAAGGTCCTGGGGTCCTGGGATCGAGCCCTGTGTCGGACTCTCTGCTCTTCAAGGAGCCTGCTTCTCCCTCTCCCTGCCCCCACTTGTGCTCTCTTGCTATCTCTCTCCCTCTGTCAAATAAATAAATAAAATCTTAAAAAAAAAAAAACCTATTCTTTAACTTCATTCCTCCTGAAACACCATTAAAACGAAAACTAGGGGCACCTGAGTGGCTCAGTAGGTTAAGTGTCTGCCTTCAGCTCAGGTCATGATCCCAGGGTCTTAGGTCCGAGTCCTGTATTGGGTTCCCTGCTGAGTGGGGAGTCTGCTTCTTCCCCGGTCCCTCCCCCCACTTGTGCACACGCTCGCTCTCTCTCTCTCTCAAATAAATAAGATCTCTTTAAAAAGACAAAAATTAAAGGAAACTAAAAAAAAGAAAAAAGCATAAACTCACAAAAACATGGCAAAAGAGACAATAGCAACAAAGTTCTGGAGGCTAGAAAGCTTATGTAGTATATACGGTACTAGTAAGTGGAACCCATCTAAGCAGGTCTGGGAAAGTTAAGTCCCAACTCAGACACAACACCCCACGTTATATCTCTGAACCCCCAGAGACTCAGAAAATAGTGATACAACATGCTTCTAGAAGGGGAAGGACAAAGTGAGCAGTGACAAGAAGATTGGTTCAAGGGCACGTGGCTGTCTCAGTTGGTAGATCACGTGACTCCTGATCTCAGAGTTCTAAGTTCGAGACCCACGTTGGATGTAGAGATTACTTAAAAATATGAATAAAAAAATCTTAAAAAAAAAAAAAGAGATTCGTTGAAAGTTTGCTTGAAATAGGTAAGCCCCAGATCTTTCCCCATACTCCTTGCTCCCATCCTTAGCAAAGATTAGACCTCTCTGGAGGAAAGGTCTGCTTCTGTAGAGGAGATAAAACATAGTTTCTTTTTCTCTCTCTCTTTTTTTTTTAAGATTTTATTTATTTATTTGGCAGAGAGAGAGAGAGAGCAGACAAGTGAGCACAAGCAAGGGGAGAAGTAGACAGAGGGAGAAGAAAGCTCCCTGCAGAGCACGAAGCCCGATGCAGGATTCGATTCCAGGACCCTGGGATCATGACCTGAGCCCAAGGCAGATGCTTAACCGACTGAGCCACCCACGTGTCCCAAAACAGATCGTTTCTAGGCTGAGGGATATCATGCACAGAGGTACACGAAAACAGGGGAATTAAGTGCAAGTTTACACATTGAATGCTGAGACCACCAGCCTTCTTCCGCCGAATGGTGAAAGCCAGGTGTATACTCTCCAAGCAGGAGACCAGATAAAGTTTCTCAAAGGACATCGAGAGTTTCCCAAGGGAGGGGCGCCTGGGTGGCTCAGTTGGTTAAGCATCTGCCTTCTGCTCAGGTCGTGATCCCAGGGTCTTGTGGTTGAGCCCCACGTTGGGCTCCCTGCTCAGTGGGGAGCCTGCTTCTGCCTCTCCTGCTCTCCCCGCTTGTGCTCTCTCTCTCTGTGTCAAATAATGAATGAAATCTTAAAAAAAAAAAAAGAGAGAGAGAGAGAGAGAGATTCCCAAGGGAATGGCCCAGCCAGCTCACCTACAGTGAAATCTGCAATGACAAGCCTTCCCGTGCACTGCTAAGCACCATCATCCAGCTTTTCGGGGCTCTGTCCTAAGCGGTCAGCCAAGAAGCACTAGATATTTGAAGAGAGCTTCTAACATGAAAAGCAAAGGCTCAAACCAATAAAAGACAAAAAAAAAAAAAAAACTTAGAAAAACAGAGAATAAGCAGGGAAAAGGAGAACCTCATATAATTAGAAAGAGGTGATATTGCATCTAAAAGACAAGAATGAATGCTATTTTTTTTTAAAAAAGGGAATTCTCAGGGAGCAAAAAAAGTGCTCTTGGAAATTCAAGGTGATAGAAAATGTTCTAAATCAATAGATGATTGAAAAATTAGTAGAGGAAATTACTCAGGAAGTAGAGGGAAAAGTTAGGAGAGAATAAAGGAAGAAAATTGGAAGACGCATTGACGATAACTAATATTCGAATCACAGAATCCCACAAACAGAGAATACAGAAGATGGAGGTTAAAAATAATCAAAAGTAGAGTTCATGAACCCTAACCCTAGTCTTAATGGTCTGTTTCCAGATTAAGAGAGCCCACTGAATGTTCAGAACAACCAATAAAGAAAACATAGAAAGGTACGTCATCATGAGATTTCCGCATAGGAGGGACCAAGAAAACATCTTCCAGGTTCCAGAGAGATTAAAGAGGCTTCATACGAAGGAATCAGGCCAGCAGAAGGCTTCCTGGCAACAATAACCCTGGAAGCGAGAAGACAGTGGAGAAGACAACTACTCCCAACCTAGAACGTTCTGCTCATCTAAACTCTCAATCAAGGTTGAGCGTAGAATGAAGGCATTTTCAGTTACGTCTCCAAACTTTGCCTGCCATGCACTCTGTCTCGGGAAGCTGCTGAGAAATATACGCTCCACCAGAAACTGAGGAGTGAACCAAGAAGGAAGACACGGCACCCAGGAAAAAGGGGGTCCTGTACAAGAGGGAAGGCCAGCCCCAGTTAGCTCGTGAAAGGAGGTCCCAAGGCGACAGCTTTGCAAGCAAGCCTGCGGAGCACCCTGTCCGGCCTGGCCGAGCCAGCAGCTCCCGGAACGGTCTCTCTGAGAAGATGAGGTGACAGAACACTTGAAGAGTGTCAGCGTTTGAGATGATCGAGACGCAATCATTTAATCTGGGGAGAGTCGGGGACTAAATGAGTGACAAATACGTGGAAAACCGAACCAATAAACAAACAAAATCAAAATGATTTTTAACCCCAGGAGAAAAATTTTACAGAAAGAGGAAAATAATCATCATATACTTAAGGCGTGGCTGAGCACTGGGCGTTCTGTGCGACTAATGGATTGTTGAGCACGACATCAAAAACTAATGATGGCCTATATGCTGGCTAACTGAACATAAAAAAAAAAGACTTGGCTATGAATAGTACTTCTATATTCATGATAAGATAAATATTGAAAGTTGATCTAACCCAAATCATGATCTAATTAGACTGGGGAAATGGCAGGCTGAACGGGGCAGGAACCATGTGTGTGGTGGGTATGTACTGGGGGCCTCGAGACTTGGTGACAGAGAGTGAAATCCTCCTTTTCCACAATAAGGAATTAAACAATGTCTAAATTAAGGAAATTTAAGAAATACCTAATGTTGGAAAATGTAGAAGTAGGACTATATGCTTGCTATTTAGCATTCTGAAGGTAAAGAATCTGTTTTAAAGAGTTGAAGAGGTTAGTTCTGAAAAGCAGGAGTTGGCAGGAGTAGGGGCCCTGTTGTATTTCTTACCAAGGCTTGCAGAACTCTCAACTCTCATCATTTTTTTTTTTAGACTTATTTATTTATTTGAGAGAGAGAGAGGGAGCATGAGCAGGGGGAGGGGCAAAAGGAGAGGGAGAGAAAGAATCCTCAAGTAGATTCCCCGTTGGGCACAGAGCCTAACACGGAGCTCTACCTCATGACCCTGAGATCATGACCTGAGTGGAAATCAAGAGTCAGATTCTTAACCAACTGAGCCACCCAGGTGCCCTGAGAGAGAATCTCAAGCAGACTCCCCGCTGAACATGGAGCCTGACACAGGCCTGATCAAGATCACGACCTGAGCTGAAATCGAGAGTTGGACATTCGATCAACTGAGCCACCCGAGCGCCCCAAACTCTCAGTATCTTTAAACTATGTGCAAGAGAAAGTTTGATTAGACAAAAACCCTGGTAAAAGACAGAAAAGGAGAAGCAGGAGGTAGAGGAAAAGAAGAGAGAGCCCAGAAGAGTCTGGTAAAGACTGGGCTCTGCTGTATTTTGGGCGAATTATTTCCATTACCTAATTTCTCTGATTTCCTCTTCCAAAAAGGAGGATAATAGTACTGAACACACAGTGTTTTTTCTTGTTTCTGATAGATAGTAACTATCATTATTGGAACCACCAAAGGATTCACCCTAGTTTTCTCATCTGGATCATGGAGGTAACCACCTGCCTCATTTAAGGGTTGAGAGATTAAATGAAGTAACAAAGTTAAACCTCAAATTCATTTGGAACTAGGCAAAATATGACTTCAGTACTTCCAACATAGCGCCTAGGGATGCGTCTAGAGAGTTTCCTCGATGCAGTTCTCTGTGTGAAATGTTTTGCATGGGAATGCCTCCCATCTTAATGGGCCGAATGTTCTTCATTACCAGAACAGCTGTATGTTCCTGGGGAAACAAACAACGGCCATCATACTGCATGAGAGCGATCACCTCCGGGCAGCGTGGAAGACCAGAAAGACCGGAGGAAACATTCTCCCTGTCTCTGTGCACAGCATTGATTCATACCTTGTCCACTTCCTTGACGATGATGTAGCAAGAGTAACTCAGGATTTAAGGACAGAAAGTCTGGCTTCAGATCTCTACTTCGCTCACTGGAGAGTCATTTCCTGAGATCCTGCTTCCTCACTGTAAATTGAAACCGCTAATAAGAGTATTGACCTTATTATATGCTTATCATGACACTTAAATGAGATTTATATGTGTGTGTATGTGTATAATGTGTACACGTATGTAATACAATGTGTGTGTGTGTGTGTGTGTGTACCCTTTATATGGCAAATTACTGTTTTCAAATAAAAAACAAATCCAGACTAGTAAGGAGAGACTTTTACTCAGAAAAGACTATTGCAGGTTTGGGGGAGGGGATAGCATTTTGCAATAGGGACAACACTATTGATTATAAAGTCTGCGGGCATCTCAGGAGTTCAGCAAAAAGGGATTTTCTTCTACAGAGAGGAGTAAACAAGGCCAGAAAGAAGGAGGTGTAAGAAAGTGGGCATAAGGGACAGTAGTTCAGAGACTGTCCCCCCACAACCACCCCGGGCCAGCCTATTCTCAGGACAGGACGGTTGTAGGCCAGTGGAAGGTGGGCCAAAAAGTTCAGGGTCCTGGAGATAGGCAGAAGCGTAACCGAAGTTTGATTAACGAAATTTGTTCTGGGTGACCGGTGGGTACAAGCAGTTCAGATCATTATTTATAAGGCAAAGGGAGACAATTTTGAGGGTCTCTGTCCCATCTTGTTGTAGGTAAACAGGGAGGACATCATTGAGTGTATGGGGAAGGGTGGTTCTTTGCGGTTAGCCATTTTCTGGAATGGGAAAGTTGGGGGGGATCTCTCAACCTTCACCGTTTTCCAGGATTACAGGGCTCAGGCAGACTTTGACATTGTCACTATCCAAATGCTGTGTTCTACTACTACCAGGAGTCGTAATGAAAGTATTAGTAGTATAGGGGCGCCTGGGTGGCACAGCGGTTAAGCGTCTGCCTTCGGCTCAGGGCGTGATCCCGGTGTTACGGGATCGAGCCCCACATCAGGCTCCTCCGCTATGAGCCTGCTTCTTCCTCTCCCACTCCCCCTGCTTGTGTTCCCTCTCTCGCTGGCTGTCTCTATCTCTGTCGAATAAATAAATAAAATCTTAAAAAAAAAAAAAAGAAAGTATTAGTAGTATAAAATAAGGCTTACAATCAAAGTAAAGAAACCAAAAACCATACAGGGAGGAAGAGGAAAAACAAAGCCTTATATTAAGTTTAGTTCTAGGCTTCCTGGCAACTAAACAGACATGAAAGCACCGATTATCATTGATAAAAAGCAAAGAAAAATAGAAAAACTCTTTTCTGGTGCTAAATTCAAAGCAGTTTGTCCTTTCCAAAGCGTCACAAGGATTCTGAATGGACGACATACGGAACGGTACCTTCAACTAGAGTTTTGCAAAAGAGGCAGAATTCTTATGATAATGTCTTAGGATAATCTTCGAAAAAAATTAACATCAAAGCATTAAAACACTGTTTAATGAAGGCATTTCTCTGGGAACTACAGAGTCTCGAAATGAAGTCTAGAAATATCATCGGCTGGTGAGGAAAACCACACTTTTATCAGAAATAGGACCAGCAGTCTCGTGCCTCATCTCTAGTCCTCCTGGCAGCCTGCATGGAAGGTGTTACTATTCTCCTTTTACAAGTGAGAACACAGAAAGGGTAACCGATTTTGCCAAGGTCACACAGCCAGAAGGTTGTGGAATCCACATACGTCTCATTCCCTTTCCCTGGAACCAGGCCATATGAAAGGATACTTGGATTAGGTTTAGAGTATGAGGGACAAGCCCATCTTCAAATGTCAATGGTCTCAGGCAGGCTGGGCAGAGGAAGCGGATGGCAGGGGGCTCAAGGTTCGACTCCCACCTGAGTGTCCAGGGCTCAGGTTCTGTCTTCTGATCGGAGGAAGACCGTACACGTTCTTCTTTGCTTTCATCTTAGTCAACTTTTTTTTGGAGGGGGTGGGTGGGCAGCCTTTGAGGAATTGGAATATCCTTTCTGTTATGGACATGCAATAAAATAAACTGTATTTACTAAGATTGTGCACACTATCTTCTTAGCAAATGGTACTTTTGTGTTTCCCAGGCCAATATTTTATGTGGGAAACCACTGGGGTTCTCAAGCCACTCCCTGTTGATCACTGATTTTCTCTCTATGGTTGTGAACGAATCTGGCAAAACCATGATCAGATTGAGGTTTTTACTAGCCGTTCATTGCCCAGACTCAGTGGACAGGAAATGGACCACATAAGAACAATATAGATCCCTAGTTGTTGGTGTTCAGATCAAACCTGCATTTTGATGCCACCATGAGAATCCAAGTCCACAGGACTCATTTCCTGGCAGAGCAAATAACAATCTAGAACATTCTAAACTGGAACACCATTCTGATGCCTTTCCTTTTTCTTTTATTCTCCTTTGTCCTGCTCCAAGTTTTAAATTTTAAAAAATGCATACCCTGCTGCATTTGGGTTAGCATTATCTACAGACGGATATTCCTGCTTCAGAAAGAGGAAGATAAGGGACCTCTACATGAAGATATGATACGCCTTCTGTTGGATGTGATCCGGGAGTGTTCTCAGGGGGTTATCCTGGCATCTCACCATGCTCGGAAAGCGTGACTTAACGATGTTCTAAAACACAAGTACTATTTTTGGCAGATAACGTCGTCCACAGCTGAATTGGCTCACACAGCACAATCCCGTAGACCAGGTCCACCAACCCAGCAGTTTAAGAGTGCGTTTACAATTCATTTTCCTCCTAGAGCCATCAAACCACGGCTCTAAGCTAGATACTCTAAGGGGGCATTTTTGGGATTTTTCTGTGGCTGGGTAGACTAGTTGACTGGCAACGTTCCCTCCGGGCATTGTCAAGGCCCAAGCAATTTCACTGGTTCTTTATGGCCAGGCTTTTCAAATGGAGTTCATTTGTCCTGAGGGAAATACACAACAGGCCACAGGGATCGATAAAGCCGCAGGATAAATATGGTTCATTTTTCTAAGAATATTCTTTTTATTGAAGACTTTTAGCGAAAAGTGTCGTGCAACAGTTAAGTAATTCATCAGAGTGTACTATAGAGTATAAACGTATTTGCATGAAATTGTAAGAGAAAATGTGAAACTTGAAAGGAATTAATTTCATGCTAATGACAAGCTAATCAGCTGCCTGGCTCAGACTCCTCAGGAGGCACAGAAGCTTCTCAATATTGGAGAGCAGAGGATCCTGGAAAACAGTCATTTAAAGTGACTCCACTTAGGGGCTCCTGGGGGGTTCAGTCGGTGAAGCCTCTGACTCTCGATCTCAGCTCAGGTCTTGATCTCAGGGTCATGAGCTCAAGCCCCACATTGGGCTCCACTTAAAAGCAAATAGAGTCCACTTAAAAAGGGACCAAGCATTTCACAGTAAATAGTAGGGAGAAAAAGTATACATTAGAACTTTATGTTGAAATTAAACCAAAAATACAAAAAATAAGTTCATTTGACCCCACGTCTAACAACATTGAAGTTATAATTGCCACCCATGCAGTATTTCTCTAAAAAACAAAGGACGACTTACGTCTCGGGAAGGTTTTCGGATGCCAGGATCTGCGAGCCTGCAGCAGGATATGTCGCCTCTCTTTCCCTTTTGACTTTCACAGCATGACCATAGAGTAGGTTACGTTTACAAAAATGTTCCAAAGGTCCATCCATGTTCTCAAGGGAGTTAAATTCTTGTTACTCAAAAATTCTCGTTCAGAGCACCTAGCCACTCAAGAATTTTGCCGATTTTCTCTGCAATCATTAGCGATCTCTCGTTTTAAAGGGGCTTTGTGCGTGGTTTCCGTAGTTTACCTGATCCTGCTTCGCGGACTTCGTGAAATCCTGCACTGCGCATGCGTTTTGCCATCGTCCTTGCGTTGTTTTGTTGGGCATACACCGCCTCTAACACTCAGCCCACCAGGCAGAGCCTGAGAGGGGAAGATGCTATGCTAGGTTGGGTGTGTGGGAGGGTGCGGTAGAGAGATAAGCGCTGGGGTCAAGCAGGAGGCCAATTTTATAAGTGGTCTATTCACTAGCGAATATTTTCACAGCTCGATGACATTTTTCTTCCCTACACAGCCTTAGAACCTACAGGGACTCCAGTACAGAGGCTTTTGCAATGAAAGATGCTTTGGGAAAGCTGGAAAAGCACGTTATAGTGTAGAACGTTGGGAAATTAACTGACCACTTGTTCATGGTCTATGACAAAATGGGATCGGTTTCTTAGAAAAACTCTGTCTTTGCTTGCAGGTCCCCCTTCAACCTTCCTCCTCGCAGAGCTGGAACAGCCCTCCATACAGGTGGGAGTCCTGGTAGATACCTTCAAAACAAGATCAAAGAGATTCCTTGATCTGCTGGTTTCCACGCATACGGATCTATTCTCATTCATCAACAAAGAACATCAGCATTCCAGGGTCTCTTTATGGAATATAATATTAAACCATCTGGCATTTGGCGGTCACCCGAGGGGACATTCATGACAGCTTCTCTGAAGAACATAGAATTTACCCATTTCTCCAAAATTCAAAATGTCTATCTTTTTTTTTTTTTTAAGATTTTATTTATTTATTTAACAGAGAGAGAGACAGCCAACGAGCGAGGGAACACAAGCAGGGGGAGTGGGAGAGGAAGAAACAGGCTCCTAGCGGAGGAGCCCGCTGTGGGGCTCAATCCCATAACGCCAGGATCACGCCCTGAGCTGAAGGCAGACGCTTAACCGACTGAGCCACCCAGGCACCCCAAAATGTCTATCTTTTTGAAGCAAGGGGCCTAGTTCTGGTCTCACCTGTATCTACCATTGCAATTTGAGACATGTCTAAGCAAATTTGGCAAACTAGTGCACCGAGTCCTTGAGAAGTCTATTTGCGTGAAGGATCAAGGAGCCTTCCAGGAAACAATCCCAAGGGAAAAGAGAGGGGAACGGGTTTGATCCAGTGACAAACTGTGGTGTTGAGAGGTGCCCGAGTGGCTCAGTTGGTTGGGCATCTGACTTCAGCTCAGGTCATGAAGTCGGGGTCCTGGGATTGAGCTCCACATTTGGTTCAGTAGGGAGTCTGCTTCTCCCTCTGCCCCAGCCCTGCTCCTGCTCTTGCTCTCTTAACTAAATAAATAAAATCTTACAAAAAACAAACAAACAAACAAACTTGGTGTTGAAGGGGAAGAGAGAATATTTCTGAATATAACTTGCTGGAAGGGACGGATAATCTTGTGTAAAATATTTTTAGGGTTTGTTCCTTGCCTTTTCTCTGAAGAAAGTACAAGGACAGCTTCATATAACAATCAAGAGTTGTTTTAATTGAAATCTTCGTTGATATCAGGACATAAGACTGTATTGATTTAGTGGACCTCTAATAGAAGATGATGTTAGGTAGAGAGAAAGGCATTTTCTGTTTTCCAGTTGGGAACACGGTGTGGTGTTCTGAGGGCTTCTGAGAGCCCCATCTCACTCCAAAGGGCAAGGGTGTCAATATCCTCATTAGGCCCTGATACTGAACAGGCCCAGGGTGACCCATGATGCTGCCAGGGCCCAGCAGAGAAGGCAGCTGACCTGAGGCTTACTACAAACGGTCCCCGGAAGGGGGAGCTGTGCCCAGAAGATGCCCAGTGGACCAGCAGACGGGGCTGGTTTATGAGCACCAGAGGGACACTCCCTGAATTCTCCTGGGAATAATTATGGGAAGACTTTGTAGAGAACTAGAAGTCCTGCCTTAGCAGATCTGAGCAAGAGCAGGAAAACGTGGACTGCTATTATGGTGTCACCATGTGTCCCCCAGTCTGGTGTGACCAAAGCAGGATAGTGGAGTAGATATTGTCAGCACTCTGCCTGTGGGCACACTGGCCCACGGTCCCAGGCGAGCACCTGCATCTCGTTCCCGAGGGCTTTCTCCGCCTGCTGGGGTCTGCTTTGCAGATGAGCATGGCCAGCTGGAGGTGCCGGGGAATTACTGCTCCCTAGGAGCCATCTTCAGCCAATGACTGATGGGAGTATAAATGCCCCAGCTCCCACCCCTCAGGTAGGATAACTCAGACTGCTTAATACTCCTAGCACCCCCCCGGTAGGGTAGGCTCTAATTTCTCTTAGTAGTAACTAGCCTGATAACACACCTTTGAGGGGGCTTCTTTTCCTTCTCTGTCTCACTTGCCCACTCCCCTACCATGTTTACTGGGATCATATCTCAAACAAATGACTTGCATTTGAATCTTTTTTTTGAGGTCTGTTTCTGCAGGAACCCAAACTAAAATGGATGGGCTATGCTAGCAGCAAACTAAAGCAGTACCAGACCACTCTTTGGGCTGTTTTATCTTGTATCTTCGCCAACCTGTTTTTACGTTTGCATTTTCATATTAATGCCTTTGGTTTTTATTGACCATCCCCAGAATCAGCCACAGGAGTCTATTTCCATAGGAAGCCAGCTAAAGACCCAATTCTGTGACTCAGCCCTTCCTATATGAAGTTCATTGTGTGAAACTTCTAAAATTTTTTCTAGGGGCACCTGGGTGGCTCAGTCAGTTAAGTGTCTGCCTTTGGCTCAGGTCATGATCCTGGCGTCCTGGGATGGAGTCCCACATCGGGCTCCCTGCTCAGCAGGGGAGTCTGCTTCTCCCTCTCACTCCCCCTCTGTGCTCCCTCTCTCTCAAATAAATAGATAAAATCTTTTAAAAAATAAAAATAAGGGGCACCTGGGTGGCTCAGTCCATTAAGCATCTGTCTTCAGCTCAGGTCATGATCCCAGGGATCTGAGATTGAGCGCCTGGGTCCAGCCCCCTGCTCAGTGGTGGAGTCTGATTCTCCCTCTGCCCCTCCCTCTGCTCATTCTCTCTCTTTCTCTCTCTCTCAGATAAATAAATAAAATCTTTAAAAAATTTTTAAAAAGATGTCTGGAAGATATTTTTTAAAAATAAAAATAAATAAAAATTTTTCTAAAAGAATTTTGCCTTACCTGAGAAGTTGATGTATTTCCTTCATTCTGGTAAAGAGAATTAGATACCAGATTCTCTCTCGTCTCTCTGTCTCTGTCTCTCCCTCTCTCCCTCTCTCCCCTTCCCTGCCTTACCGGAAGCTCAGAAGCCAATTTGGAGTCTGGTAACAGTAAACACATAGAACTTTATCACCCGCATATGCGTGCTTCTCTTCCCTAGTCGTGGTTTCACTTCACGTATGTTTTCTCCAGTCCTGGTAACTTATTCCCATTTATATTTGCCTCTATTTTATGATACACGTCTCTCTCTCTCTTTTCTAAGATTTATTTATTTGAGAGAGAGCGTGTGCACGCAAGCAGGGGGAGGGGCAGAGGCAGAGTGAGAGGCTGAGAGAGAATCTCAAGCAGACTCCCCATTGAGCATGGAGCCCTCCGTGGGGCTTGATCTCAGGACCCTGAGATCATGACCATAGCTGAAATCGAGAGTCAGACGCTTCACCAACTAAGCCACCCCAAAGCGCCCCTATACACACCTCTTTGTAAGCAGCCTCAAATCTTCTGTGGAGCTAGTGGTCTTACAAATAAGGTGTCCTGGGAGCATTCATTTAATGAATTACATTGGGATGCCAACTCTGCAGAGAACAGGGGTGCATGAATCTCCCCTCTCCAACGTCTAGGCTCTGTGATTGCTTCTTCAAATGAAATCTTATGTGAAAGATGTATCAAGTAAATTTAAAAAAAAAAAGTTGCTCTGGTTGAGATATGTGGGCGAGAGGAGGAGGGACACCCCTCGCTCCGCTTGGGCTGTCCCCTTCCCCATCTCGCATTGGCCCCTGGGCTCTACCTCCTAAGCCTGAGGTCTCTGCAGAGCACTGGTTGACAAAGAGCTTTAGTGATCACCCAGGAGGGTGTAGGGCCCCAGACCTCGGGCCCGGGGCTGGGCCCCACAGCTGCGCAAGGAGCCATTCTGTCACCACCCAGGAGAGAGGGACCCCTCCCTCCCGTAGCCCCATCTGCCCATGGGCTGGGCAGAGATGAGGGGCCCAGGGGCTCAGGGGTAGGGGCTGGGTGTGGAAGGAGACGGCCCAACAGTCCTCTGGCTCTTCCCTGGATGATAGTGGTTTCAAGCTGAGACTCAAATGCCTCCCCCACCCCCTGTTTGTCTAATAAGGAAACCTTTTTGACCTAGCCAGTTAAAAGTTCTGGCTCCTCGTCTCATTACTGCCAAGCCTCGAACTAAAGAGGCGAAAGCTGGCAGCCTTGGGCTGCCTTCAACTTGGCAACTGCCCCTCGGGGTCTGTGTCTCAAAGTCCCAGCCTCTCAATAGGGCTGTGTTTTCAATCCCGGTGAAACAAAGAGGCAGTCTGCCCCCTGGGCCTGAGCTCTCCATTCCCATCTTTCTGTGGGGGATTAAGAGCTGCTCTCTTGTTTGGGTGTCACTCTCCCTTTGAACCGCTGTGGCTTCATCGAGTTTCAGGCTCAGCTTCCTGCCAGGATGTGGATTTACCTCTGATTTGTTGTTACTCTCTCCACAGGAGGACCTGGAGGGAGAGAGCCAGCGAGTCCCCTTCTCCCCAGGCACCCTGCCCGTCCCCCATCTCTCTCCAGTCCTGCTCCCCAAAAGAGCTCCAAGCCACCTCTTCCTCCCACACAGGCAAAATCGGGGACTCTGCAGGTTGGGGAGCCCTGGGCTGCTCACTCTGGGGTGTGATGGAGGGGCCAGAGCGGCTCGGTGTGCGCACGGCACGCCGGTGGCAGGAGACAGTCCTGAACTGATGAGAGGCTGGCTTTGGCCCCGCTCTGGGGCTGTAGCTCTGCACCTGTTCTTACTCTGGTCTCTAGAGTCCCAGAAAATTGGGTGAAAGATGTTTCCGCCGTGGAGCTAAGTTTACACCAGAAGACAGATCTCTGGAGTGCAAATCTAGGACTGTTTCTACCTCACCACTTTTGAAATGTGTACTTTCACCTTTACTTGCACTCAGCAGAATATTATAGAGACAGGCCTTGGAGTCGGGGTGGGGGAGAGAACGTGTGTGATGTAGGAAGGAGGATAAAGGTCATTTGATTTTTGGTACCCTGACATCCAGGCAAAAGACATTTTTTTTCTGGAGGGGATGTTATTGTCCTTATCCTGGAAAAAGATTTCCTAGAAAAGATCAAGAGAAATATCAAAGTATAGTTAGGCTGACATTACTTGTAGTACGTAGAAAGTGGTTGTCCATTGCCTACAAAATAACTTCCGTTTTATTAATAATCAGGAAAGGGTGAGCTGTGGCAATAAGAATCCACATTGGTCCATATTTCTGGAAATCCCACTCAGGGGCCTAGAGCAGTCCCCTGGAGAGCTTTCTAGATCTCAGGGAAAAGAAGCTAAGGAAAGGTAGTGATCTTGCCCGGCAAAGAGACCATCTCTGGATCAGAACAGGTGTGTTTTTGGTTTTGGTTTTTTAAGATATTATTTATTTATTTAAGAGAGAGGAAGAGCACAAGCAGGGGGAGGGGGAGGGCAGAGGGAGGGCTCCATCCCAGGACCCCCAGATCTCGACCTGATCTGAAGGCAGAAACTTAACCGACTTGAGCCTCCCAGGTGCGCCCAGGACAGGTGTTTTTTCTTGCTTGCTTGTCTTTGTTTTCATGGGCTATCCCCACACACTGCCAGGTAAAAGAGAAAACTGCACTCCAACACTGGGCGTGATGAATCGGAGATGCACTGAGATTAAAACAGGTGTGGGTATGAACGTGAGTCTGCGTGTGTGAGAGACAGAGACAGACAGACAGACAGAGATGGGTCGAGGTGGGAGAAAGAACCTCGAACCCCTCACAGGAGGAGAAGGATGGGCCAAGCAGCTCGATGTGAAGGGCGTTTGAGCTGAGAAGAGAAGCCCAGCTCCAGGGGATAAACGGAGGTACAGGAGCCTGCAGACGCCACCAGCCAGGGCCTGGCCCTCCCCTGCCCACCGGCTCTCGGGCCGAGGCGTGCTGGCCCGGGCCCTGTCTGCCGTTCTCCTCACAAAGCCTGGGTTGTGCTCTTGGCAGGGCTGGGCCTCCCCGGCTCTGAGGTCCTGACTGGGGCCGCCTGCCCTGGGAGCCTCCTTGCGCCGCCAGAAGCCCCAGATTTGTCCAAGTGCCAGTACCTAATGAGGAGCTCATGTGAATCCACGAAAGTACTAGGGAGCAAGGAGACATGCTAATTAAAGTGATTGCTGTTCTTTAATTAAGCAATAATTCCCCCAAAGAGGGCATTATCATGCAAATGGAGCCCTCTTGGGTGAGGTAAGGGCTTTGGACAACAGCTGAGGTCTGTTAATAAGGCCCCTGAGTATTGGAGGGCAGGGATCCAGAATGCCCCATTGAGCTGGGTGATAGAGCAAGGGAAATAATCACGGCCCCGCAGCCCCGCAGCCCCGCGCTGCCTTTTGTCTCTCCAGGCTTTGGCTGCAGAGCTGTGGGAGGCAGGGACCCTCCTCTCCTCCCCGTGCCTTCTCCCCAAGAGAGGCTTTCAGAGCTGTGTGGGGTGGAGAGGTTTGTAGGACAGTGTCTAGTTTGGCCCTTTGTACAATCAATGTCCCGATTATCAGAGCATCAGTGCGGAAGGGGTAGAATGAGTCGGGAGTGGGGCTCCTCAATGCTCATAAACATGCAAGAAGCTAAAAAGGGTCGAGCCTCATTCAGCTGCTGGAATACATTGGAGAGCACACTGGAATCACTCCAGCATCGGGGGGACCACGGCTGAGCTATTTCCCTCTCCCAGACCCAGTTTCCTGGGTCTCTGGTCGCTGCCAGTTATCCCGTGGGTGCGCGGATGTGAGTGAAAGCACAGGGCGTGCCATCTGACCCAGGGCTTCTCCACCCGGGCTGAACTGCCCAGAGTAAGGCTGATGGATAAAAAAAAACTTTATAGTTTTATTTGCTAAATCTGATAACTTTGGCAATATCTAGAGACTGGAGGAGTGTTACTAGCATCTGGTGGGGAGAGGCCAGGGTTTGTGCTTACTGTCCTACAAGGCACAGGCCAGCCCCCCACCCCACCAAAGAATTATCTAGTCCAAAATATCCCATCGTGCTCACGTTGAGAAACTCGGATGTAAACAGCACTCAATAAATCAGAGTTTACTGAAAAACTGAATAAGGAGATGGCACATTTTCTGGAGCAAGAGCGTAGCAGTGTGGTTATAAATCAGCCCCGGGATGAACTCTCGGAGATATTTCTCTTTTCTCCAAAGGCAGCGTTTGGACAAAGATTGTGTTTGTAAAAACTGAACAGACAGACTGAGTGGTACGGCCTGGTGCTGGGAGGCTCGTGCAAGGCCCGGGACCAAAGAAGCTGGCTATGAAAGCCAGGAGCTTCGGAGACCACACAGAGCCAGCTCCGAGGTAAGAGCAAGGTGCTCCTTCATGAGACCAGAGCCCGGGAGAGGCACCAGGGCCCAGGCCGAGGGCCGAATGAAGCCGCCGAGAGCGGGTACCACGGACTTAGGCTGTGAAGCGGGAACTTGACGCCTCCCTTACCACTGACGGTAACAGTAACAGCACAGCTCACGCTTATATGGAGCTTACCGTTCGTTCTAACGGTCCCCACAGCCCAGGGGGGAGGTACGATTATGATCCTCATTTGCAGACACCGAAATGAAAGAACACGCCCCGGGTCATAAGCCTGGTAAGATGCAGGATTTCCACTGAAGCAGCATCGGAGCCTAGAACAGCAGGGGAGCGAAGTTGGCCCGGAGACTGTCTCCGTGGTCGCAGATCTCCAGGCGTCCTCGGCTGGCTGCAGGGAAAGGAGGCCCCTCAGCAAAGTGACCCGTGGGCCCCGAGCTGGGCCTGCACTGGGGGCTCTGGGTCCCCTGACAGCTGGAGGGCAAAGGCGAGAAGGGGAAAGCAGTCACCAAACCTGGTTTTGCCCCCGTCATGGCTGATTTCTTCTGCTGCCCATTGGTCATCCTCCCAGCCGCCTAGACAGTTTTCCTAACTTCTGGGACCTGGGTGGGTGGGGGGGCTGTCTGGTGCTTCTAGAACTGCCTTCCTAATGGCCTATATCTCAGGTAGGGCTTGTGCCCTGCCATAGGGAGACAAAAGGCAGAAAGTCAACAAACCAGGCAGTCCGGCTAAAGGAAGATCCAGCCTCTTGCTCCCAGAAATCTTGGAGCCCTTTCAATTTTGTGTTCCCTCCCTGCAAAATAAATGTTTTGTGTTACAAGGAGACAGAGATAGTATCTCCTCGGCCCTACTAGCTTAGCACGGCCTCTGCCAACCACTCACTCGACATTTGGCAGGGGGAAGGAGCATGGAGAAAAACAGGCCCAGGTTCTGTTTGCAAAACATTTTCATCAGTCAAAAAGCTGCCAGGGTTGCAAATATTAAATAAACCCTGACTCATGGAGACATATACCTTGCTTGGCTTTGCTGATCGGCTGGGTAACAGACAGAAATTACGTTACTTTGCAAGTGACAGCTCTAACATTCTGCAGACTTCTCAAGACGGCTCTGGCTTTTTCGGAACAAAGAACAATCCACAAAAACGCCCATGGTTTGCAATGCATTGGAGTCTGTTTACAGGATCACAGACTCAGGCCCTCTCGTTGGTCAAAGGGGACGGGGTGAGATCACCCATTTAATCGCCTTCCACCTCCAGGTGGGGCTGGCTGGCTCGAAGGTCTTCTGCCAGTGAATTTAGTGAGAGTGTGGCCCAAGCCTCAGGCCCTTACAGTGAGTTCCCTAAGGGCCAGCCCCGTTTTTTCCATTGCAGAATTTATAAGTGGGGTTTGAAATGAGAGCATAGTGTTGCCTTGCCAGGAACAAAGGTTTTCAGTGTATTCCAGTCACTAACCTAAGACACCATAATATAAGCCAGGCTCCCCTCTCCCCAACGCTAGCCAGTCCTGAAGTAAAAGTGCATCCAAGAACAATAATAGTAATAGTATAGTCAACACTTACACGGAGCTTGCTACGTGCGAGACATTGTTCTAATCCTCACAAAACCAGGAGGGAAGGACTATTATTACCGTCATTTTGCAGTGAGGAACTTTGCTGTTTTCCTTACTCTAAAGTCAGGCAAAGCTCCCATCCTATCTCTTACTTTCTCTTCGGATCCCCAAGCTGTCCTCTTCATTCTGCATGAGAACAATGTCTTCCATCAGCTTTGAAACCGCTCAACCCGGCTCTTTCTGCAATTCTTTTCCAAGAACCATGTCTCTCGCTTTTTAAACCCATAACCTCGTGGACATCAGGGCAAACCAGCGTTTGTGTCTATGCCACTCGGCACGGCTTCCTCACTGTCGTGGAGACACCCTTGAAAGGCTGCATGAGAGTCATGCGTGTGGATTGTGACACTCACCTGCTGGGATTCGAATCCAGCTCTGTTCTCCCCAGTCGTGCCACTTTGGGCCAGTTACTCAATCTCTCTGAACCTTGGTTTCTGCACCCATAAATAGGAATAAGAATGCCTCTCTCACAGGAGGGTTAACTGAGTGCTTGTAGACAATGCTTCGAATTCTGTGCCTGGCCCTTGATCGAGACGACGTAAGGGCATATTTTATCTCATCACAAAAGGCGAAGTGTCTCAAGAGCTCGGATGCTGTTATGTCCTTCTTTAGGCAAGCTCGTGGTGAACAAAGAGAAAAGCTTGAGAAGCATTTGTTGACTTGCTTGGGTCTTTGGCAGCTCAGAAAAAGGTAGGAAGATATATACACCGACCTGTCCCAGGAAAGCAGCAAGATGGGAGGCAGACACAAAGAAGTGTTACGTTTTGCTTGATAATATCTTGTAGGTGCTTAGTAAACATCACTGAATAAATTGATTATACTTAAAAATCAGCAACATTAACCTTGAGCACTGTGGCAATGTCAGCATTTTAAAGGTAGAGAGAGAAACAGAGGAAGAGAGAGAAGAGGGACGGTGATCTATTCTGCCTCCTTTGTGCCTTTGGCTCGTTTTTCCAAGGGCTTGTTCAGTTGGGCACCTTCGTAGCCATCTGTTCCACCCTAGGGTGGAAGCATGCACAGACCCAGGCACTGGAGGTGAACAAAGGGCTGAATGGCCAAACGGTGGCTGCTTATGCTGAGAGAGGAGAAGCCAGGATGACCGTCTCCCCGGTGACTTTCCTCTGCAGACAGATCCCACGGCTCACAGACCAGAGTCCAGAAGGGCTGACCATTTCGAAGAGGTCCTGAAATACTTCCCATGGGAGAGGACTATCCAGCCAGCCTTCCCGCTCGGGAAAGGGGCCTCCAGAGCACACGCCTCCTGGTCAGGAGTGTAAGAGGCTGACTCGTAACCCAGAGGGGGATCCATTTGGGCTTTTGCAGAGAGGAACAAGCCGTCTCGGAGCCATCCTCCACGCGCGGAGGCAAAGGACAGGGCCTGATGAGCTTAAGAGGGCACGTAGAGTCCCCAAGGTCATGGCTCCGGGTGGTAGGTAAAAAAGAAAATGATCTCGCTCTGGAAAAAAGGTTGAGTCCTGACATTTTGTGTTGGTTTGTTTTGTTCTGAGTTGAAGTCTCCAAGCCCCCACCTCAGTTTCTTCCAGCTACAGAAAGGCCTCTGCCCTGCCCCTCGGGCGTTTGCGAAGAATGTGAAGCACGGAATCTCCTCAGACACAGTCCTTTCATCAAGGTGGAAGCCCTTTGTGAAGGGGCCCAAGAGAAGCTGGGCTGCAGGGGGGGCTAATTGGCTCAGTGTTGAGCTTTTGACAAATCCTGAAATGAATACAACAGAGGAGCCGGGGAAAGAGGTGTTCCTGAATGCAGGTGGGGGTCTGAACAGAATGGGAGGGGTCCTGTGAATGGGCTCTCCTACAGGTTTTCCCATGCCCCCTCCCAGCCTGAGACCAGGTCAGGGAAGGTTGCTAATCTCAGCCACCCCCCCACCCCCCCACCCCTCCACCTGTCACCAGGGAGCACAGCGATCTGAAAGGTAGAGGAGACAGAAGGTCCCCCAAATCCAAAATATCTCCCTAGGGTTCTGTCTGCTGCAGTATCCAAAAGTCTGCACCTGGAGAGCCATTCCCTTAGATCCTGGGAGAACTAACGATAAAGCTGCTAGGGGTTACTGACACTTTAGATGGCAGGAGTTCACTCAAGCCTTGCAGCCCGGAAACCTGACAGGAAGTCCCCCCCCCACCCCACCCCCCCGCCAATTTGTGTCTACAATCTGGAGAAATCTGGAGAAAACCCCTCTCCTTCTTCCGTTGCCTTCCCTTTATTAACAGTCCCTCTGCAAGGAGGCCAGAGGCTGCGAGCAACAATTTTCTAACAGTTTAATGGCTCCTCAGAGAGACAGGGGTGCATTGGAAGGGGAAGGGAAATGGCTCCCCATTTCAATTGTTCTCAATCCCCGCTGCCTCGTCCTAAGCCTCCGCATTCAGGTGTCTCGCTCCCAGGTGCTCTCTGCCTCCTTGCTCCCCCTCCTTTTCTGGCATGAACATGAAGGTCAAGGCTGCATCCAAAGCTGCTTCAAGGAGAGTCGCCCAAGGCAGGCGACTTCTTGAGTCTCTTAGTTCTGCTCCAACAGGCCAGAGTTCCAGGTCCCCTTTCATGGTATCCTCTCCCTGCGACACTCTGCTCCAGGGTCTCTCAAGCCCCCAGAAACTTGATAAGGCTGGGATGGTGATGCAGAGGACTCCATTCAAACCATTGTCTTAAGGTATCTGCATTGATGCCCCTTGTAAGTACATTTTAAAAAAACATTTTATTAGTTATCAAACAGTACAATATTGGTTTCTGGAGTAGAATTCAGTGATTCATCACTTACATACAACACCCAGTGCTCATCACAGCAAGTGCCCTCTTTAATCCCCCTCCCCCATCTAGCCCATCCCCCACCCACCTCCCTCCATCACCCCTCACTTTGTTCTCTATAGTTAAGAGTCACTTATGGCTTGTTTCCCTGTCTCCTTTTTTTCTTTTCCCCCTTCTCATATGTTCACCTGTTTTCTTTCTTAAATTCCCCATATGAGTGAGATCAAATGGTGTTTGTCTCTCTCTGACTGACTTATTTCACTTAGAATGATACACTCTAGTTCCATCCACGTCATTGCAAATGGCAAGAATTCTTTCTTTTTGATGGCTGAGTGATATTCCATTGTGTATATATACGACATCTTCTTTATTCACTCATCAGTCAATGGACATTTGGGCTCTTTCCATAGTTTGGCTATTGTTGATAAGGCTGCTATAAACATTGGGGTGCATGTACCCCTTCAAATCTGTATTTGTGTATCCTTTAGGTAAATGCCTAGTAGTGCAATTGCTGAGTCGTGGGGTAGTTCTATTTTTAACCTTTTGAGAAAACTCCAAACTGTTCTCCAGAGTGGCTGCACCAGTTTGCGTTCCCACCAAGAGTGCTAGAGGGTTCCCGATAAGCACTTTTAACTAACCAGAAGAAAACACTTGGTTACATAATACAAAAGCAAGACTAAGAATAATGATTAATGAGATTTCCTTTTAAAATATATGCACGTGTTTATTTTGTTAACAAGCACAATGAAATGCTTACCAGGTGCTAAGCTTGTCTGATCCTTACCAGTCTTCTAAATTTATGCCACTTACGAATAAATACCTATATGTTTTATACAGCAAGCATCAGCCTTATTACGAATGTGTGAAAGACTGTAACACAAACCAATAATTCATGTGTGTTCCATCTTTCATTGCCCATGTAACATGATAGGTGCTCACAGCTAAAGCAATTAGAGACAACTTCGGTCTATAGGAGAGGAATTCACGATGATTCTTACCACGATGATAATGATAAAAATAATACTACTTCATCTTTATTCTTGATTATGTCTTTGTTTCTGGGCCAAGTTCTTTATGTGCATTACTTCATTTAACCCTCACAAAGTCTTTTTTTTTTTTTTAAAGATTTTATTTATTTATTCGACAGAGATAGAGACAACCAGCGAGAGAGGGAACACAAGCAGGGGGAGTGGGAGAGGAAGAAGCAGGCTCATAGCGGAAGAGCCTGATGTGGGGCTTGATCACGCCCTGAGCCGAAGGCAGACGCTTAACCGCTGTGCCACCCAGGCGCCCCTAACCCTCACAAAGTCTTAGCAAATGGTACCATTCCTGTTTTGCATTTGGATGAGAAAACAGATGCACAAAGCATGTTAGGTGCAAGTTAGTTTTCATACCATTCTCTGCTGCTGCTCTAAGGAATATTCACAATGGATATGGAACAGTAGTAGTCTCAACCCAGCTAATGAAAAGTAAGAGCAGTCGTTACACGGCGTGCCTGTTCTGTGTCAGCCCCTAGCAAGGTGTGTCGTACACCTCCAATCCTCAAAACAACCTGGCAGCCTGTTACATTGGTACCTGATTGCTGATGAGAAGACTCACCCAAGTTCGTATAGCTTGTGGACAACAGGACCGAACAGAAGACCTCCAGCACCTCCGGAGACTAGCCCAGTTAGAACTGCTCTAGGTGTTAGGTGTCCAGAAGGGGACTTAAAACCAAATCCTTCAGGGGCGCCTGGGTGGCGCAGTCCTTAAGCGTCTGCCTTCGGCTCAGGGTGTGATCCCGGCGTTCTGGGATCGAGTCCCACATCAGGCTCCTCCACTGTGAGCCTGCTTCTTCCTCTCCCACTCCCCCTGCTTGTGTTCCCTCTCTCGCTGGCTATCTCTCTCTGTCAAATAAATAAATAAAATCTTTAAAAACAAAAAAACAAAAAACCCAAATCCTTCAAGCAGCAGCTAAGACATTATGTTAAAATCTTTGTGTTCCAACCCATACTAGAGCTACAAAGTTCCCAGAATTTGCTCTAACAATGCCAGCCTCTTAGATACAGTACTGTAGCTCCTTTTTCCTCTTTGAGAGGAAGGAGGGAAATTCTCCTGTAGAGACAAAGTGATTGGCCCAAGTTCACACAGCGGACAGGAGGGTAAGGAGGGATCTGGAAATAAATGATACTGAACAGATTTCCCAGTCTTTAGTTCAGTGCTTTTTCTACAAGACCGTCCAGTCTCCAATAACTCATTCATTAGCTGCTACCCTCTGCAAATATCCCCAACCGGTCATTCTCTTTCACGTCTCGGACAAGGGCTCCTTTGCCGCATGTAACAGAATGACACGGAAGGTGGCTTCCGTATCTGCTCAGCGCCCGCCTGCCTTTCTCTTTTCTGTAAAATGATCTCCACATTCTTTGCTAGTGCAAAGAAGATGTGTAAAGTCATTTTCTTCTGTCCTGGTGTGTGAGTAAATTAATCTAGCATCACAAACCTAGTCACAGAGTTAGGTGATCTGTGTGTAATGGGTTTAGGCAGTGAGTCTCCGGGGCTTAGGCTGTTCAGCATAAAAAAGGCCATAGAAATCTCCCTCTCCGTGAAATCCTCTTGCGCATAATTCAGGAAATGTACAAGACAGTGAGAATACAGTCAAGCTATTGGAATTTCTTTTTGAAGAAAAAAATATCTTGCAGGGGCAAACTGTTGATTACCAACTCCGGTCATGGTGGGAGTGCCAGGTACCTTGCAGTCATCAGACGGAAAAGTCCGAAAGCTTGGGGGAGGCATGGGCCAGTTAATAACATGTCAATATTAAATTACATCATAAATAATCAGAACTTCCTGCATATTTAGTGGGAACTTTGTTGTGTAAATTTGGAAATTATCCAAATAGAACAAGTGGCTTCTGTTATTATTGAACCCCCTGGGTCCAACATATTGTGGGGGTTTAGTTGTTGTTTTGAACTTTGGAACCCTTAGCAGAGAGGAAAAAGAAAGGCCCTAAACCAATTGACTTTCGATGGTCATTTTCCCTTCTCTTTGTCAGTTTTAAAGGGATGAATGGTTTTCTTATGCAAATAAGATCAAATAAAATCCAAAGCCATGACCCAAAGCAAAACATGTGAAATCACTGTTGAGTTGGAAAATGTTCCACAGACTGAGCCAGCTTGAGGATGATACCCTTTGACCCACCTCGCTGTAGCCCAAAGGGACACTGACATTTGCCACACCTATTAGATCATTTCTAGCCCAAGGATATTTTAGAGGCTTATAACATTAATGTGAATCGGTATCAAATCCAGACAGTAAGATTTAAGTTTCTAACATAAGCTATAATACAAAGATTAGTTATTATGATGACCCAAAGAATGAAGTCTTAAGGTCTTATTTACAATTCAAACCCTCCCTATGTGGCTCCAATTGTCTCACTAACTTCATCTCCCACTGCTCCTCTGCTCTAACCCCTGGGTCATGCCCTGTCTAGAGTCTTCTACATGCAATCCTGCTTTCACCGGAAGGAGGGGAATGGACCCTGGTTAGGAATGGACCCCATTTCTCTACTGCTGAGTCTTCCCCAGTCTCTGAGCTGAGGTTAAGTTCTCTTTCCTTCCTTTTTAAAAAAATGTTATTCATTCATTCATTCATTCATTCAGTCAGTCATTCATTTGAGAGAGAGATGGAGAGGGAGAGCGCATGAGTGTGCACAAGTGAGGGGAGGGGCAGAGGACAGAGGGAGAGGGAGAAGCAGCGTTCCCGTGGAGCAGCCAACCCACCACGGGGGGCTCCATCCCAGGATACTGAGATCATGGCCTAAGCAGAAAGCAGATGTCTTACTGACTGAGCCACCCAGGTGCCCCGTTCTCTTTCCTTCTTGAAGCCTTTCTTCCTCCATTTCAGTTGAAAGTTGTTTTTGTTTTGTTTTTGTTTTTTGTAGCGACCGTTTACTGAGGTCCTACCATCCTTCAGGTACCGTGCTAGGAATTTGACACTTTATTTCACTTAAGCCTTGAAAGGCAGATACTATTTTCATAGTAAATTTTTGTTTTGTTTTGTTTTTTATATGTGACCCATTTACATGTTCAAAAATCAAAATGTTATAAACAGCTGTAAGTTACAAAGTCTCAAGTTTATCTCCGTTCCTGTCAATACTATATACCCACCTTCTTTCAGAGGTAATTATTTTTAAGTTATTCTTTAAATCCTTCCAGTGGTTCTCCATGCAAAACATCAGCATGGAAAATACATTTTCTTAGCTTCTCCCTCCTAACTCTATATACTGGGGCGTAACACTGTATACGCCATTCCGTGTTGACATCTCACTCCCTGTCTTCCTTTTCAGGACGGGTCCTAGAGTACTTTCTTTTGACATATAACATTGTATAAAAGCTGAAGGTACACAACACCATGATTTGATAGATGGATATATTGTGAAAAGATCCCCATAATAAGTTAACATCTATCACCTCACGCAGTTATACTTTTTCTTCTCATGGGGAGAACATTTAAGATCTACTCTCTTAGCAGCTTTCAAATACACAACACAGTGTTGTTCACTCTAGTCGCCATGCTGTATGTTACCTTCGCTGGACTTATTTATCTTAGGACTAAAAGTGTGTGCCTTTTGACCACCTTCACCCAATGCCCCCTCCCCCCACTCCTGTCTCTGGTAACCACCAATCTGTTCTCTGTTTCTATTAGTTCTATTACCTAGATTCCACACACAAGTGAGATCATCCGGCATCTGTCTTTCTGTGTCTGGTTTATTCACTTAGCATGAAGGTCCATCCATGTTGCTGCAAATGGTAGAATCCAGAGTACTTTCCGTAGAAACTCTCTAGAGTGTCTTTTTTTCTTTGTTTCGGCTGCATACTATTCCATCGTGTGGCTAGAAGTCCTCATGATGGACACTCGGGTTGTTTTTAATCTATCGAACAGTGTTGCAGTGATGGGCCTTGGCATGTAGCATTTTATGTGAGTGTAAGAGTATCTGTAGGATAAATTTCAAGACTGGAACCACTGGGTCAAAAGGTAAAAGCATGTGAAATTGTGGTAAATGTCATCAAATTGTCTTCCCTGGAGGTTGTACCATTTTTTATTCTCACCACCAGTGTATGAAAGTACGGCACAGGTATCACTATCCCCATTTTACATATGGGGAAACTGAGGTGCAGAAAAATAGAAGATCGTGGAGTTAATATTCAGGTGGGGACTCAAACTTGCACTCCACTGCATTCTACTCACTGTTTATTATGTAGTTCTCTGTATTGTTACTTATTTTATGCAGAGATAGGCCCAATCCTTCTAAAGCTTTATGAACAGAAGTCCTGGGGTTCAGAGTCTCTCTAGGAAATGGGAATTGGGGCAATTAAGTCAGTGCTAGGTGAGAGTGAGGGCAAAGGGAAATGTGGTAGGAAAAGCTGGGAAACAAATGCAAGGTCACAGCTAGTCATTCAACAGGTGCTCTGGCTGGGCCACCAGGGATGCCTCAAGATGAGAGGTACTGAAAGCTACGGCCACTGGGTGGAGGAAGGGAGGAGGAATCTGTTGAGCTCCTCCGGGTCCTTCTCACATTCATGGGGGAGACACACCCACACGTTTAGTTGGGTCACCTGGCCTTCTCAGCAGATGCTGGGGGAGTGAGATCCCAAGTTTTGCAGGGTCCAGGAACAGCGGGAAGAGCCCCAGATGGGTCACTGTGGTAGCCAAGGGTCCTAGAGACAACGAGGCCAAGGGATCCTGAGGAAGTCCGTAAATGTATTTAAATCTAGGCTCGCTCTTTCTTTCTTCCTTCCTTCCTTCCTTCCTTTCTTTCTTTCTTTCTTTCTTTCTTTCTTTCTTTCTTTCTTTCTTTCTTTCTTTCTTTCTTCTTCTTCCTTCCTTCCTTCCTTCCTTCCTTCCTTCCTTCCTTTCTTTCTTTCTTTCAAGATTTTATTTATTTATTTGACAGAGAGACAGCCAGCGAGAGAGGGAACACAAGCAGGGGGAGTGGGAGAGGAAGAAGCAGGCTCCCAGCGGAAGAGCCTGACATGGGGCTCAATCCCAGAACTCCGGGATCACGCCCTGAGCCGAAGGCAGACGCTCAATGACTGAGCCACCCAGGCGCCCCAAATCTAGGCATTTTCTTATACCTCTCTAATTTAGTGCTTTCTGCCTAAAAGGTGCTCAATGAAAGTTTTGTAATTGACACATTAATTTGTAGTGATATTAATAAAGATAAATATTCTTATCGTGGGGAGACATTAACGGTACAGTAATCAAGAGTCCAGCCTCTAGAGCCAGGCTACCTGGGTCTGAACACAAGCTCTGACACTGACTAGGTGTGTGATCCTGGTCAGGACATCTCATGTTGCTTGGCCTCAAGTTTTCTCATTTGTAATATGGGACTAATGCTTAAAATAATAGTTGGCATAATAAGGGCTATATAAGCATTAACTATTATTATTATTATTATTATATCTAACGTTTATTCAGTGTTTGCTATGGCCAAGTACTAAGTACTTCACATGTTTTACCTCAATTAATCTTTCTAGCAACCCTATGAAAGGAGGTCATATTATCAACCCTCTATGGGGTATTAATATCATCTCAATTTCAGAAATGATGAAAAAAAGACTCCAAGAGTTTAAATAACTGACCAAGACAAATGAGGTGGAGTCAGAATTTGATGTAGGTCTACTCAGTCTATGATGTTATTCCTGGAGAACAAGTCTTAACAGTTTTTAGCATTATAAAAGCACCCAATTCAGGCCTACAAGTCATTGACTGTACATCGTGTCACTTAAGCATCTATCCACCTTCCAGTCATTGTGGGCGGACTTGGGCATTTGGCTCCTGGTATTTCTTTTCACATTTCTCAGTCTCTTCACTATCTGCCCATCTCTCCAGCCCTGATCCCATAAATTAGGATGACCCAAAATCTCTACACCGCTTTCGCCACCGGCATCCATTAGCCTGCTAGAGCTAATTGTTACCCGGAACTTTGGAAATGGTGAACATAACCAAAGACCTGGTGGCTTTTTCCCTCCTCAATCCTGTAACAACTGCTCTTTAACCTCACAGAAATGTCCTTTTCTTTTATTTGACATCTTATTTGGGTTTATCATCCCTTCCCAGCTCACACCATGGATCCTAGGGTTGATGATTTAAATTACTTTCTTACCAATACCTTGTATTATTCTCCTCCTCCCACATCACCCAGCAAAGCTCCAGATTTGGATCAGCATTAGCTTTTCCCCTTGCACTTGAGTGGTTACCTTTCGATAGAGAAATCAGACAATCATGCAGATTCCTCCACAACAAATTCATGACCCCAACCTCAGCCAGGCTCTCGGCATCACTCCTTACTCCTGTGACCGAGTTTCAACTTTCAATTTGCAACTCTCATTTTTCCTAATGGCTATTCCAAACCCTCACCACTTTCCTCAAACACCTTTTTCATTTTCCACACCTTGAATTCAGTAAACAACTTCCCTCCAAATTCATCAGGATAACTGAGGGCATTAGTTAGTGGAGTTTTAGAAATCCATCACCCTTGGCCACGACTTTATGAGGTCCCATAGTCTTCCTGAGGGGGTCACTTCTACTTTCATAGCATAAATATACTGCATGCTGATGACTTTCAAATCTCTATCTCCAGCTTGGACTTATCAATCTTGTGGACACATGAACATGGAAGTTCCACAGGGATCTCAAATTCAAAAGGCTCAAAATTGAACACACCATTGTTTCCCTAAAACCTATATTTCCTACAGGACTTTATGCTCTTGCCAGGTACCATGGGGGTAGGAGGCATGACCACCATCCACTCAAGCTGGAAGGCTGATGTCATCCTCGAGTTCCCTCTCTTCTTTCCACATGCAATCAGTTTCCAAGTCCTGCCAAACTTTCCTCTTGCTTCTGGAATCTCCCCTCTCTTCTCTGACCTTATTTTATCTTTGTCCCAGTGCAGTCTGTTCATCCAACTGGACAGTCCGGACAGCTTCTGAAGCTTCCAAATTTTTTTATCTCAGACTTGGCTCCGTCAGTCTATCCTCATCACTGCTACTAGCTAGGTGATGTTTCTAAACACAGATCTGACCATATCAACTCCCATTTAAGATCCTGCATTGACTCCCTATTGCCTACAGGATGAAGTCCCAGCTTCTTGGCAGGACATGCATGGCCACCTGTGATTTGGCTTTAGCGTCATTCTGCAGTGCTTTCATTTACCAATCCCTACATAGCCCCTTACACTTTAACCACAGGGAAGAGTTTGCAGTTCCTGTGGGCTGCCTTGTTTCTCACTCCTATGCCTTTATTCATCATGTCCCCTCTGCCAAACTGCCCTTCCACTCCTTCACCTTTACCTGGGGAACTCCTACTATTCTTTAAGACTTAGTTCATGGGTCACTTCTTTTGGGAAGCGTTTCTTGACAAGTCACCCTCCGCTTCCCCCGAACTCCAGGCAGTGTTAGCAACACTGCCCTTGTGCTCCCACAGCTCCCTGTTCATTGCATTGAAGACATCTCAGTGTACTTACCCATTTATGTGTCTGGATCACAATTAGATTGTGAACTCTTTAAAGCTTGGGACTATGTCATATTTCTCTATGTACCTCTTTGCCTAGCAGTGGCATAGAGTAAGTGCTTAGTGTTGTTTTTTTTTTTAAGATTTTATTTATTTGTTTATTTGTCAGAGAGAGAGAGCACTAGAGAGCACAAGCAGAGGAAGTGGCAGCCAGAGGGAGAAGCAGACTCCCTGCTGAGCAAGGAGCCCCATGCGGGACTCGATCCCAGGACCCTGGGATCATGACGTGAGCCGAAGGCAGCCGCTTAACGGACTGAGCCACTCAGGCGCCCCGCTCGATAAGTATTTTTAAAGTAAATGTTGAACAAATAAATGAGTGATCCATTTATGAAATACTATTTGATATGTGAAATGATTTCTCCACTTTATGAACAAGGCAGAAAGAGAGTAATCAGTATAATATACAACGCGATTATTTCTCAGTCTGATTATGAGCAACAATAGGTGTAGGGACAGTCAAATGGCTCCGCGAGATGGGGGGGGCCAGAGTCAATGGGGCCCCAAAAGAGAAACCTGAAGTGTCTGTAGTGTCAGCACTGTGGTGGCCGACGGCTAGGATTCCTACAGAGTGCCATGAGAAACCTGCAAGACCTTCATTCTATTCATACACAACTCTCTCAGTTAAACCTTCGTGTTTATAAGTTTTATTGGCTGAATGAAAAATCATTTACTATACCTTACGTTAATAACAGATAGATTTGTGATTTGAAGTAAAAAATGGGACAATGGAAAAACAAACTCGAGTTGCGGCTCATTTGCACCCCCCCCTCCCCCGCAAACTGACTTTCTTAGGATCTAATGCTTTCACAAAGACCCTGGACAGAGCAAAAGCAGCAAATTCAACTGTTCCACCACCACCCACTTTCAAAGCATTTCTTTGTGGAAGCATTTCTTTACTTTCAAGTAAGAAAGTAGGGGAGACTGGTGTATTTCTCATAAGTTCAGTACTGAGTGTTTTTATTTTTATTTTCTTAAGTAGCCTCCACCCCCAGAGAAGAGCCCAACTAGGGGCTTGAACACACACCCTGAGATTAATATCTGAGCTAAGCCGAGGCTTAATAGACTCAGCCACCTAGGCACCCCAGTACTGAGTGTTACTTGACTAATAATAAGTAATAATGGTGGTAAAAAAAGAAAAGAAAAGAAAGGAACCGGTAGTAATAATAATTATTATAAAGAAGTCACAGTCCTCGAATGTCCAGTGAGTGGCAGGTGCTTTTCACCAAATATCATACTTCTGCTTCACAACAACCTTGAAATAGAAATTATTTTTCCCTTTTTCTGTCTGAACAACCGAAGTTCAGTGAGCTCAAATAACTTGAGGCAGGTCCAAAGGACGGGCTGGGGAGACTCTGGGACCAAAGGCCACGTTAGCTCCACCAGGTGACACTGAGCCTCTCCTGGTCTCTGAGTTTTGGTACCTGCTCGCGTGTATGTGAGTGCTGGGCGGGATGAAGCGGTCTAAGAAACTAAACACTAAAAGTGCTGGAAAGGCTCAGGAGCCACACGCGGCGGGAAGCTGGAAGCAAGGCAGAGCCTAGGTAGAAGCCAAGAGGAGGGCTGGACTCGCGGGCTCCACGGAGAACTTAGGTAGCGGGGCGAGGGGCGGGGCCTGGGCGGGCAAACAGCGGAGCGTGGAGACCATTTGCGGACCGGGCAGAAATGCCGCCTCTCCCGGGGAAGCAAGGTGAGGGGAGAGTGAGCGCAGGCACTCTGGAGTCTCCGTGAGTTGCGGAGACAACTCATCCTCACTATCCTAAACCAAAGCAGAGACCGTACTCGACTTTCTTGGGGCGGCTTTCCCGTAGAGCAAGCGGGAAGGGGACTGGGAGAAGGTCCTGCTCAGAGCGCCCCCCTGCCCCCCGCAGATTGGTACGGCCCATCCCCCCGCCGCTGATCTGGCAGGCTGCGCGCGCACCCTCCGGCGGGGCGCGGGCCGGCGGGGCGCTGCGGCCTCTGCGGCACGGTTCCCTCCTCCCGCTCCTCGCGTGCTCCTCGCTGGCCCAGCGCCCGCCTGTGACGCGCCCGCGCGCCTTGGCGGAGAGGAGCGCGGCCGCGGGGGCGCGCCCCGGTGGCTCCGCCCCCCCCGCAGCTCCCCTCCCCTGAGTCCCGGGTGCCCGGCTCGCGCGGCTCGGTGCGAGGAGAGCGGGGACCCCGCGCCAGCCCGCCCCTGCGTCCCCGCCCCGGCGTGCGAGGCGCCGCGCCCTCCTGCTGCCCTGCTCGGTGCATGGAGGGGCCCGTTCGGATCGCAGCCGCCGCCGCCGTAGCCGCCGCCAGCGCGCGGGGGATGACCTGGGGGTGGCTTTCGGAGCCGGCTGCCGCGCAGGAGGTCCGGGGACTGAGTCTGCCCCGCCAAGAGGTGCGGGGGTGGGCCCGCCGCAGGATCGGAGGGAGGGGTGGTCCGGGGACCCCGGGCTTGGGGGCTATGCGGCTTGGGCGCGGGAGGTCCGCGGGAGGGCAGGCCGGCGAGCCCCGGAGGGCGTGGGGGTCCCGGGCTGCGTGCGGGGTCTGGGAAGGGCAGCTGACGGATGCCCAGCGGGGAAGCTCCGACGTTCCGTGTTGTCTGGGACTCTGAGCCACCTCGTGGGAGGAGGCGGGGTGAGGTGTCAGTAGCACGATTAAATCTCTTTGACCATGATCCGCTGGGGCAGGTGAGATCCAGCATAGCCGGGAGTAAGGGGCGCCAGCACGTTTTCCCAAGGGAGCGGGGTCCCTCGGCTTTCTCAACCTCCATCCCGCAGAGCGCCGGTGAGAGACAGTGATTTATGTGTAGGGAGAAGCAAGAGAAATTTCCTGCACAATGTATCTTTCTCTGCCTTCACAGACTCAGTGACTTCCCAGCCCCAGGGAGTGTATTTTTCCTTCTCCTCTGTAAAGCTTTCTGTGGATTGCATTATCATTTGCTAAATACATTACAGCTCGCTATTTATTTCAGTCTGCAGCTTCCAGACCTTTGTTGCTTTCTCTCCACATCTAGGGATTTCAGTAATAAATCACTAAGAGGGATAGATAGACTCTCTCGCCCTTGCCTTCATTGTTCTTCCTAACCCCACCAAATCAGGTGGAAGGCTCTCCAAAAGGAGCGCTTCTCCAGAATGCCTGCCTTTTCTGGTCAGGACTACCAGAGGGTGGCAGGTGCTTTAAGGGCAGGCTGCTTTCCAACTGAGATCTAGAATTTAGGGAACATCATTAACAGAAAGGGAGCCCCTGTGTCCTAACACAAACACTTTGAGAAACAGAAAATTGAACCGAAACCTAACATGAGTTCATTCTCAGGGCAGTGGCCAGCAAAAATGAAAGAGGCCAGTTCTGTTTCCATGCCTCACTGATACCATTGCCCTCAGACTCCCAGCTGACACTTGGCATACCTAAAGGGCAGTGTCAAGGAGGAAAAGGTGGGGAGGGGAGCTGGAAAATATGTGGGTTTATTCTCAGTGTAATTCTAAGTATTCTATGACATTTTATAGCTCATTTTTAAAAAGTAGTCTATTTTAGCTGAAAATGGGGGGTTCAACTTTTAGGACAAGATGAAAGAAAAAATTTCTGGAAATTTTAAATTAGTGCTTAACTAGAAAGCATTCTTAGGAACCCAGAGAGGCACCAAATAACCGTCGTTTCTGTTATGCACATGTTGAAATAAACTGCCTCATACTTTAAGTTATATGAGAAGGATGGAGAAAACCTGTTTCATTTTGCAAAGACGTGCCCTGGGTGTGTGCTTGGCAGTGGGTAGAGCAGAAACGTTTATATTTCTATAAAAAACACACAAGTGTATATTGTTTAACTTTCATGCAAAAACTCGGATATATTATTTGGAAATCTGTCTTTGTTTGAATAGTTTAGTCAACCAGGAAAATCAGTTACTAGAGGTACTGTGCTATTGTTTGTGTAGTAACTCACTTGGGATGCTTTGATTGATTGCTATGGTTCTCATCAACCTCCTCTTCTGTGGAAAGTACTTAAACAGCTCTGACTCTCAAGCCGGGAAGTACAAAGAACCCTTAGGACTTGGAGCATACCGATCAAGCTTGTGTAGGTTGGCTTCTAAATCAGTCTTACGCCTTGCCTTCTTTGCAAGAAAGGAATTAAGTTCACTTTAAGATAGGACCCCCTCCCACTCCCATCAGCAAGGTATATATGAGATGGAGGCTTTGTGTGGGAATAGGAACGTTTGTCATGGGGGGCTCTGCCCTAAAGAGGGCAGGTAAAATTTGTTGACTAGTGCTCCTGCTTTTCTCTTTTCCACCTTGCCCTTATGCTCTCGTAACTTTCTAGATGATTTCATTTATGGGTTTGTCAAAATATAAGTTGAAGTGAAAATTTTCTTCTCTAAAAATATTTCTTTTGCACAAATTTAGACCAAAAATTGGTGATTATGTCTAAGCATATCCTGGGGAAATGATTTCAGGAATTCAACATTATCTTAGTGAAATGAGGCTGGGATAGGAAATTAAAATTAACTAATTGAAAAATTGGTTATTTATAACATGTAATTACATTAGCTATGGCCTTGTAATTAGCATTTACTATGTAGAAGAATAGATAAGACAACACTTCAGAAGAGCCGATGAGTTGTCTACCAGGTAGTCTTTCTGTAGATATATGATCTTACTACTTAATAGGAACTAATTAGATTAGACAGAGAATTTGGAGTCTGGTTGCTAAATAGATTGCTTTGAAGGACTTGATTTTATGGTGAGTTTTGATGAGTGCTTTTTTTTTTCCCCAGAAGTTTTATTAACTTGGATTGAATTAGAGAATGTTTTATTGTTTTTATTCAAGATTTTATATTGCATGTAAACATTCCATTTATTTATAAACATTCCATTTATAAATTTTTGTTGTGTATGTGGCACCAATTCACTTTTAAGAGATGGAGGAGGAGGGCTTTGCTTCTTCTCAATTAAGATTAAAAGATGATATATGGAATATCTTTTATGTCATTTTAAAAATATTGGATTACAATTAAGTGAAAAACTGGTTTGTTGGTTTTTTTATTTTATTTTTTTATTTTTTTAATCCTTCAAGTTTTTCGTCATTGTTTGTTCTCTTTCCCCCCTTGTCAGGCTTAAAACATACAGTATCATTGTCATCTGTCCCCTGAATAATGGTCCTGAGGTGATATTATTAATGTGGCTTTTTAAAATCAAACTAATTATACTTGCCTAAAAGAGCCACATGTGTGTGATTCTAGCTGCCTGGTGCCTTTTGAGAGCCCGGGAGACAAGCTAGTGAATAGAGCTGAAAATTCATTCTGTATTTGATTAAATGGAACAGACTCGCTGCTCCTTACCCCAGCAGGGGCTATGAGATCTCTTGATCCCCGAAGCGGCTCCAGGACCCTGGGAATTCCATTAGCGAGCACCTGAGGAATTTCTGCCCTGCAGTGCCTTTTTTGTATGTGTGTATGTGTGTGTGTGCAGAGGGAGTGGAGCTGAGTGGTGATGGGGCGGTGGAGGGAGGGGGGCGGAGAGAGGCTACGTTAGAAGACTCCATATGTTAGCAGATCTAAAATCAAGGCATGACTTAACAGCTTATCTTGTAAGAGAAAAGCCCAACCCGAAGGCAGAGTGCTAGTCAGGACTTTCTTCCAAGCAGGCTGTGTGGGGATGTGTTTTTACCACTGAACCGAGTGCCACTGTAAGTACAGAAAGTCACTTCTCTGCTTTCCCTCCGAAGCACAAGCATATACACGTTGCAGCCTTGGTAAGTTTTCTCTGAATGATCTTTTGATAAATAATGTAAAATTGCGTTACAGTTTGGCTTTGCCTGGAAGGACTGTTGTATTGTTCTAATAACTTTTTAAACTGAGAGCAAAATCAGACTTCTATGGGAAGCCAGTTGCTATGCAGAGATGAAATGCTCATTCGAATGGGCATATTTTAGTGTGCTCTTTTGTTTTTATATGATTTTGTTGCATTCTTGTTACCTTAGTATAGAATTTAAATTCGTGGAGCGTGTGTGTTTCTTTCTTGTTGTCTTTTTGAGAATTCTGATTTTTAGTACCTTTGAAGGCATTGCTCTGCAGAACTCGCTAGCAGCCACAAGTAAATGAAAATATATCTACCAAAAATATTCTGTAAAATCTTTGGAGCAAAATTTTTGGTAAACCTGAGTGTGTCTTCCTCCCCTGCCCCCCCCCCCACAGCTGCCCCAAATAATTTTTGGATACAAACATTTTTCAGGATATTAGTCCAGTTTGGTGCTTGTGTACTTTTCCAGGAGGAGTAGGTCTGAATCTTGGATGGTATCGTTCATTGATTTTCATATTCCGAGAAGAGTTAAAACATGACTGTGAATTCCAGTTCTAGTTTTCAACCGATGCACACTGAATGCTGTAGCTTATTCGACGGTCAATTTGATATATTTTGTTTCTGATTAAAATCATATCGTGTCACAGTGCTTTCCATCCTGCCACCATGTCGTCGTCTCCCAAATTCTCCTCACAATGCAGAGTGCTGGGAAAATAAAGCAGCCTTTTAAGAGACTACGTTTAAGTCTTTCCCACCTTAATCCCGAGTCTCCCTTCTCTGGTTCAGCCACATTGAAAGGACTCTCGAATGGATTGAAGTAAACACTAAAGTCAGCAGCGTGCCTGTCTTGGTTCACAGTTGTTCGCCCTCTTTTGCCGTGTGATATATATTGATGGCCAGAGAGCATATAAAAATCTACCGCAAAGTACATTTTGTTCTGCTGCATGTCACTTGGAATGTGAGTGGGGACTTCAGCTCTGAAGAGCCAGCGATGTGCCTTTCAATCATAGAATGAGGGAGCGGTGAAGTCCCTTGTGTCCGAATTCAGAGGGGAAAGAGCTAGCCACATTATGACTGAATTGAGATATATTCTGCTTTCTGTTCTGTTGCTTACAGCCGCATGGTCGGTTTTATTTTTAGATTACCGTACTGCAAACAGAATGAAAAAGTTGACACATAAAGTTTGCTTTTCTGCTACATGTTCTTGTTAGAGACCAGCTCACTTTTTTTTTTTTTTCATTTATGTGAGCCAGGGCAGTGAGCTTGACCGAAATCTTGGTTTCGTCATCTGTAAAATGGGGATAACAATAGTATCTCTTACCACGGTCCTGGGGATTCCATGGGATAATGAAAGTAAATGGCTTGAGTATACTAACACGTCTCTGAGGGTTAGCTTCTGTTACTTTTGGTAACTCTTCCTGTACAAATTAGTCTATGACTTTGATCCAGAGTAGTTTCTTTGAAGTACTAACTAGTAAGGAGTTCTCGGAAGTTAGTGGTTTGGGTACACGCGGCTGCTGTAGTTGTAGTATGCTACCATTTGCTTAATTTTGCAGTTGAACTGAAAAGGCACTTGGAAACAATGTTGCATTTTTCTAATTGATTGTATAATATAATAATGTACATGAGTATATAGTTAATATACACTAAGCGAACAGCTAGGCGAAGTTTTACATATGCACATATGTGTGTTAACTGTTACCCAGATCGGGATCTAGAATATTTCTTTCACCTCGGAAGCTCCTTGGTGCCCTTCCCAGACCACCCTGCCTCCCCCAGCAGGCAGTCACTGTTCTTACTAGTCCCACCGTACATTAGTTTGGCCTGCTCTCAAACTATATTTATAAAAACAGATTCATATGGTGTATACTTTTATATCTGCTTTCTTACACTGCTCATTATGTCCGTGAGAGTCATCTGTGTTATTGTATGTGGTAGTAATTTGTGCTTTTTAAATTGTTACAGCATCTTTGGTATGTTTTGAAATTTGTAGTACATTTTTTTGGCACATTGGGTATGTGCCCATTGGGAAAAAAGAAAATAGAACCTCTTCCTAAATTAATTGACAATCAGATCCTCGTGGCTAGCTTAGAAAAATTACCATGACCTTATTTTTGTACATAAAATTGGGTGAAGGTAATATAAATCCTCTTAGTCACAATTACATTAAGCAAATCCATCGATAACTGTGTTCTTTTGTAGGCGTGTGTGTATTTTTTATTTTTTTTATATAATTTTATTTTTGAGATAGAGTGTCTGAGTGGGGGGGGGGTAGAGGGGAAGGAGAGAGAGAATCTTAAGCAGCCTCCACACCCAGCTCAGAGCCTGACACGCGCGGAGCTTGCTCTCACGACCTGAGCTGAAATGAAGCGTTGAATGCTTAACGGACTGAGCCACCTACGTGCCCCTTCTGTGTGTGTGTTTAGAAGGGAAGAAAGAGACCCTCAAAGCAGAGAAGAAGGACCATCTAAGGTAGCTTACATCTTTTGTACTTAGCATTTAATCCATAATCAATACTTGGAAATGTACAGAAAAAAACCACTAGCCCGGCATTGGCGCGATACTCTTTTAGAAGAAAGCACAACAGCACAATGTTCTTTTGGAAAACACACCCAAAATGGAAGAAAGTGGAGCTAAGATGTTGTTACGTTACAGAAAAATTTTGAAGAACAGGACTGTACCCACTTCAGGGAGAAGGTTTTGGCTTCTTACTTGCTGTCAGACAATGCCTATATGTTTAAAGTTTCTGTCCGTGTTGTTGGAATTCCCCAGTGTGCTAAATAAAATTTATTTCACCAAACAGTGAAACGAGAATACGAGGTGATGTCCCTGAATTAGAAGGCCGCTTGTTTGTTTCTTAAATTCTGGAGGGGGTTGTGGTTGAGGTAAATAGCTTGTATGTCTGTTTTTGGAAATGTTGAGGAAGGATTTTCTGGATCTGCTTGAACACAAGCCACTTCTCTCTCAGGAGATGTTGTATTTTTCAGCTCTTGTAATTTTATGAAATCTTATTATTTCGTACTCCTTGACACGAGGTCATTCTTCACATACAGCCATGTGTAGGGATGGGTTCCCCGTACTCCAGAGAGGCAAGTGGTCCCCTTTTCTTCTTAGATCAGCAGTGGCCCGGATTTCGGGGGTGGGGTGGGGAGAGTTGAAATAGTGATATATGTTTCCTCTTTTGTCCCGTAGGGGTGCTCAAAAGATGCAGATCTTGGTTCAATAGAAGGAAGAACCGTGACAAATAGGACTGCCTCATGATAGGAGATGCTCTTTTGAGGGGCCATGAGCTCCTATTCCTAGACATTTGCTGAAGACACTGTGGACGGATCTCTTCCTTGGGTGAGAGATTGAACCACATGACCTCTAACGGCCCTTGCAGTACTAAGACCCCACGAAATGGGGTTTTCTGAAGGAGTGACTCTACACTAACCCATCCATGAGTCATTTTGGAGGGAGAAAAATATGTTACACATTTCCAAACAGCCACTGAAGAAATCCGTTTTCTCAAACCTAGTTTAAAGTTGAGGACTGCCTCTACTTGGCTGCTCTTTTTTTTTTTTTTTTTTTAAAGATTTTATTTATTTATTCGACAGAGATAGAGACAGCCAGCGAGAGAGGGAACACAAGCAGGGGGAGTGGGAGAGGAAGAAGCAGGCTCATAGCGGAGGAGCCTGATGTGGGGCTCGATCCCAGAACGCTGGGATCAAGCCCTGAGCCGAAGGCAGACGCTTAACCGCTGTGCCACCCAGGCGCCCCTTGGCTGCTCTTTTTACTTTAAATATAATTCTTTGTTTATCATTAATAAGTAAATGTCAGATTTTCTTTATTACTTGAGAGAAAGTAGGAACTTTTCCAATCGTCTAAATCTGTAAGTGTCAGGCACAATAATGCTTTACAAGGATAATATTTGCTACCTTTTTATGGAGGGGCATATCTGAGAACGTCCTTGAGGCCCTCACCTGGCCCAGTTATTTCTTCACTCTGACAACAAATGTACAGTCAAAATGCATAAATATATATCTTTGCTCTCTGCCTTCTCTCCTCCACCCTACTTTTCTATACTTGAATTTCAAGAGAGAGATAACTCGGGGGGAAACGGCCAATACTAGTGACTTATCCCATCAATAAAACTGTATTTGGGGCATTTTCTGAGGTCCAAGGTTATTTAATCCAACCATGTACACATCTTGTATCTGTAAATGTATGTTAGTAATGGATATTTAGAATGATTGAAGGGGGTGTAGAATCCTGAATCACCACAAAATAGTATCTTCCCTATTTTATAAAGCAGAAAAGTATAGTAGATTGAGTTTTTACAGTTTTGTGTTTATGTTCACACAATAACCCTCCATGCCCTCCCTGGCTCTAAGCAGGTCTCTCTCATCTCTTCTCTATTACCGCTACCTTTTACCCCTCCAGTGTTCTTTTTAAAATTTGGGAGAGGGATGGGAAGAGAGTCAGAATGTGAGACCAAAAAGAACCAGTTAAATGTCACATTATTACTGGGATTCATGCATGATGTTTTAACACTTTCATTTTTTTCTTTAAAATTTTTTTTCTTTTTAAAATTTTAAATGGGTGAAGTTTTAAACAATTCTTTATATTTAAAATGTGTATTTTTCTTCCATGCAACACTTGGTGTCTAGAGAGCTGATGTCAAGTCCTGTCTGTTTTTAGGATACTCAGCATTGCAGGTGTTCTGTTGGAAATATAGGTACTAAAAAGTGCATTCTGGCTTCAGTCTCTTGCCAGGGAAGTGCCTGACAGTTACTGGCTTTTTATGGTATCAGAGTAAAAGTAATTAGTATTCTCTATTTTACTATAATTTGATATCCGTTCATTGAGTCATTGTACACACTGGCTGGTCGGAGGTAAATTTGGCAAGGGGGACAGATGTTTAATGGATAAAATACTATTTTATCAGGCCACGAAATTACTGTAATGACATCAGAACTTGGCAACCTCTTTTATTCCAATAAAAACAAAAATAGCATCATAAGCTAGGGATAAGACATTTTTCTTGTCCATTTATTTTGGCTTATTTTCATGGTTTTGGCCTCAGGGTGTGTATATAACCAAATAACAACACAGTGAGTAACAGGCAATAAGAATTAGGGAGTGAACATAGTTTCAGCTGAAAGGGACATGCTGTTGATCGCTCACCTCTTTATACTGTTCCTCTCAGTTTGGCGACTAGGAGAGCATGAGGTGGGTACGAGGAATCCTCATCCGTAAAGTGGAGTTACACTTCATTCTTTGGCTTAATATGACCTCGCTTGCAATGTGTTGGAAAAGTTTGATGATTGGCTTATAAAATCGTCAAGTGACGGTGAATGTCTGGGCGTGATGACAAATGTGACAGTACAGTTTTGTAGAGAAGGTGCTATTTAATCCTTTTTATAATCACCCCTAAAATAACATCGTGTTACCAGTTAATTCAGTTTGATTGAATATAGTGTTTTCTCCTGCCTGTTTTACCCTGTTCACTCCTGTTGTGAAATTAGATTTTTAGATGTTACCTTGATTTTTTAATTTATTTTATTTTATTATTTTATTTTTTTTAAAGATTTTATTTATTTATTTGACAGAGAGAGAGATAGCCAGCGAGAGAGGAAACACAAGCAGGGGGAGTGGGAGAGGAAGAAGCAGGCTCCCAGCGGAGGAGACTGATGTGGGACTCGATCCCAGAACGCTGGGATCACGCCCTGAGCCGAAGGCAGACGCTTAACGACTGAGCCACCCAGGCACCCCAACCATGATTTTTTTAAAAAGATTTATTTATTTGAGAGAGAGAGAGAGATTGGGCGCGGCGGTGGGGGGGGCAGCGAGGGAGGGAGAGGCAGAAGCAGGCTTACACTGAGTGCAGAGCCCATGAAGGATTCAGTCTCAGGACCCTGAGATCAGGACCTGAGCTGAAACCAAGAGGTGGACACTTAACCAGACATGCCACCCAGCTCATATACCTGGATTTCAGTTTGGTGTCCAGGCATCTCAGCAGTAGGTCCAGTAGATCCAGACATTACTAAATAGTGAGAAGACACTTTCATTGTTCTTGCTTGAGTAGAACCATACTGAAGTCTGGCTATTACGGGCTGTCCGTGATTTACCTTGTGGGTTCATCTTACTGTGATCACCTTTTTAAACAAGCTCATTTTGTTTCTTCCATTAAATTTTGGCTGTTCATTAAATCCAAAATGGAATTACGGGTGTAGTTTTACAGTAAGGAGGATTGTAGTTCTGATGGGTTAAAGTATGTTTCAAAACTAATTTTTTTAAAAGATTTCTTTATTTATTTGAGAGAGAGAGCACAGAAGGAGAGGGAGAAACAGCCTTCCCACTGAGCAGGGAGCCGATTCTGGGGAGCTCGAGACCGGACTCAATCCCAGCGCCCTGGGATCATGACCTGAGCTGAAGGCAGACACTTAACTGACTGAGCCACCCAGGTGCCCCAAATCTAATTCTAAGTAGATACTTATACTTAATATGTTTTCAAGTCGTATTATAATTTGATTAGAATGGTTCTGATCTCTTCATCCGATCTTTTGATTCCTATTTATTGATGGTTAGGCATATTTTCTTTTTTTATGGTCAAATCCTTTTTGAGATTAAAGTAAAAAAATCAAAGTTCTACCCTGAATTTCGGATTCCAAGCTCTAGTCATCGTGTTTTAGATTTGTATTTTAGTTGGATTTCTCTTTTAAAAGAAATCATTTTTTGTTTTGTTTTGACATGTAGACCTATATAGGTCTTTCATATAATTTTCATTATACGTTTTAGAGCTAATTTTTTTTTTTAATCCCGTGGCTAACTAAAGCCAATGTTGAGTCATTATAAGATGGGTTGTTAACTGTGGTCTCCTGTTAGGCTAGCAAACACAGTAGTCATTATTTGTTACTTCTTTTGTGTTTGAGGATGCATTTTAAAAGAGCTATTGTCATAGTGGTTAGGTCTTAAAATAATTTCACATTTGTTACTATGACAGCAGCCACAGTGGGGTTTTTAATCATACAATCCAGCTTGTGCGGAGATTCATATCAGTGTTCTGTGGCATCAAATAAATTTTAGCCCTGGGATTTGACTACATACATCTTACTGTTGTCAGTAGGGGTTCTTATAGCCAGCTCCCAAAGTGGGTGTCTCAGTGTGACCCTTCCAAGTCTGGGCTGTAGCCCACCCCACATGAAAATAACATAAATGTTTTAAAGAGAACTTGTCAGTGCTTTACTTATTTTGGGATCTCTCTTTGAGATAGGAGATAATCAGGGGAAAGATAAGGAAATGATTAACCCTGTAGGACAAAGATCACGTGCGTGTTTTCTTAGCTAGCTGTACGTAGGTACAGAATACTTAATTAGTTGTGATCACAGATGTCAGCTGGTCATGGAATCAAGTCAACGGGCACCACCTATCAAACAAACTCCCGAGGCTTTCAACACACTAGAAAGAGAAGCTGAGTTTTGAGTTTTTCATTCATTTCTGCAATTAAGGCTTTTTTTCCCCCTTCATGCTGAAATGTGAGTTTTCTGGCAAAAAATCCTTCCACTTGACATTTAGTAGGCAAATGAAGTCCCTATTTACTTGTAAAAGTTCCTTCTAATTCACTGAGAAATACTAACCTCTTTAGTGTCTGATTTACCTGGAGTGAATGTACGGCCCGTATCCTGGGGCACCTGTACAGTAAGGAACGTGGCGACAAAGGACTGGCGTATTGTTTTTGCAGACTGGGACCCTCGTCTGTTTGGGTGCCCTGCAGACATATAAGAATGGTGCCTCCAAAGAAAGGACTGGGAAAGCAAAGGACTGTCCCGTCTGGTGTTGCATGCACAGGAGGGTGTCAGCGGAACTGTCACAACCCGCTGTTCACTTAGCTCCTTGCGGAGGAGTGGCCCGTTCCAACAATTACTACTCCTGTCTCGTGGTTCTTTCTATTCCATACACAGAATTAATTGTCTCCTGTTTCTGATGGTGATCATTTCTTAAATAACTTTTAGCCCTTTGTACTTTGCAGAGTGTTTTACAGATTTGGTGTGTGTTTACTCTTCTGCTGAAATACATGAGGTAGTAAAATTTTCATGAGAATGGAAACCATGAAGACAATACCTGATGGAGCGTGAGTATCAGGTACAAGAGTTTTAACATAGCTCAGAGTTAGATGGTCTTTAAAATCTCTCGAGTGTTGGGAAAGGAGGTCCTTTGAAACTGTAGTCTTTCTTTTTAAGCTTAAAGTAGGTTATAATTGCACACTTGTCTGTGCTTAGGAATAGAATAAAATACTTCCAAATTGGTTATCTTTTTTCTCTTTGACATTTCTAAACCACAGACTCTGCATTATACGTTCTGTTGACCTAAGGGGAGTTACGGAAGTGAATTTGGCCTAAGGTAAAATTGATTCCCTGGTGTCTTGGATTTTCAAACTCTCTCCTTTACAGAGGTCACTTTATTTTTATTTCTAGCGCAGAGATCCTTGCTTTCTAGCACATTTCTTTAGAGCGGGTACTCGGGTGCTTAAAAATTCCATAATGGAATGTCCAGCTGAAAATGAAGTTTGAAAGCCCTTTCCAATTCTGGGTAAGTAAGCAAAATAGCAAAGGGGGCTTTTTAGAAATAAATGTCATTTTATATTTGTGTCTTTGATTATGGAATGAATATAAAATCTAAATTGATATGCTCTTTCTCTTACCAGTTGTTTCACGATACCCCTGTATCCAAAACATGACGGACGCTATCGAGACATAATTTGGTTTTTCATTTCTTGGATATGTAGGAAAATGAATTCAAGCTTTGCGGTTTTAAGCGAGCCTTTTAATGTTGCTCTGGTCAGTTAGTTATTTCCCTTTCGTTTTGTATCCCTGTATCATGTTGGCTAAAACAAATGTTAACGCTAAAGCATTTAGTGACAGCCAATTTGTGTCATTTCTGTGAAAATCAAACCAGTTGTTAACTATTTGATGAAATGGTTTAAAAATGGTTTTGATGACCAGATTGAGAAGGCAAGGAAGAAACGTAGATATTCTTAAAGGCAAATCTTGCCCCTCCTCCTTCATCGGAGTGAAGAGTGAGTTGTAATACCAACAGAGACCAGCTCCCAGTAAGAGGTGTGAGGCTGTTTATTTTCACTCTGGAGATGTATATACTACAGAAGGGAAACTCTGGCCTTGCTTAACCCAAGCAAGTCATTACTTATCTGCGATCTGGCAAGCAACTTGATTAAAGTTGACAGAGCTCATATAATATCAGAACCAGGCCCTCTTAATGATTGATGAAGCTTGTCTGTAAGTCTTTTTTTTTTTTTTTAAAGGAGAAAAGCTGAACAAGAATGAATACTTGTTCAGCTCTCTAATTACCAAGTATAAGCCAAGTCAATAATGTAGTTTTGTCTCTAGCGACTAATATGTATTAATTTGTATGTTGTTTTTTAGGTAATGATTAAGTGGCTTCAAAATAACAATTTTACGTCGGCAGGTTAATTTGGCTTTTACATGATTAAATTCTTGAAATTTTAGAGTTCCTGCCTCATACTTTTAACATCTTTTAAACGTGGTTTTCTTTGATGTTTCTTTGATATTCCTTAGTGGAAGTTATAACCAATAAAGAATTTTCCTCTTTGTTGTCTTATGAAATTGAGTTATTTGGAAAAGTCTTCGGCTTTAATTTTAATTTTTTCGACCCCTTGCTCTCTAACTGTATGAAAATGGTTTGGACAATTGTCATAGCGTATTTAGGCCATGGAGTCTTGGTGGCTCATTTCTTTGCTGCGTTGTTTCTTATTCTCATTCCCAACAGATTGATAGTGTGACTTGAATGTGCCCAATGTTCTTGCGATGCTTTAAACCAGGATTCTATATATGGTGCTGAGCCCAGCTAATGAAGACCATTGTTCCTTGTCATTCATATGCTGCCTAGTAGACAGTCAGTATAGGACTGGCAGACACCTCCCCCGCCCTTACACCTTGTTTTAAGTAAACTTAGCATGTGCAGTTTCCGGATTAATGAAACAGTTGAATTGAGGGTGAGTTAGTTTTCTGTAAATGGAATTTTCTTAACCTGGGAACTGTCAGGCATTGTATCGTAAGGGTTTGGACGAGGGTAAGCTCAGGAGTGTGAGTACCTGGTGTCAAAGCCAGATTCCACTGTAGACTCGTGACACAGCCTCCCTGGGCTTTAATTTCTTCACCTGCATGACGGTAATGAATGAGAGCCCATCAGGCTCTTGGGCTCTCTCAGTTAGTGTTCGGACAGTGTGGTCAGTGTGTGGTCGGTGCTCCTGGAGGGTGAGAGTTGCTGCTCTGATTGTTAGAATTGCTCTCTTCGAGGTGGGGGTTTGTATTCACAACATAGGATGTTATTTGTGACATCGCTGAATTAGACTGTCAAATCGAAATCAAATGAGTGGGGGTTAAGCTCTGGGGAGCTACAGATGTGGGAATAAGCTAGGATTGATGATATGTTTCTGGTTTTGGATTGGCTAGAACCTGGCGCAAAGCGAGGAGAGCTGGTAGGTGAGTGCTATGAGTGTTAACGGGGAACTTTTGGGTAAATTTCTCGGAATCTCCAAATAACTGCACACCGTTTGACTTTGGGGGCCTGAATGTTCAATTTTGTGACTTTGAGATCTCCCCTTTCTCCTCCCTGTCTCCTCAAACTCAATATAAACATATCAGTTGAATACCAGGAAAATAAAATTCACTTTGGGAGAGATGTACTTCATACCTTCCTTACTGACATGTTCTTAGAAGCAAGGGCTCCCTGTTCTTGGAACCTTTTGCTAACTTTTCTCTTGATAATTTCCCCAACAAGTGTTGTCATCTATGGGAAATCCCAGCGCTGTCTAGAACTCTTATATGTATACTCAGTGAGCTTGAATCTTACATCCCTTTAAATTTCTTTTCTTTTGGGCTTAACGTATGGTCAGAACAGATAGACCCTTCCCTGGGATTGGTAGCATTAACGACCACCAGTAAAGTGCCATTTCCAAGTTGTTTCCAGAAAAGAAATAGGATAGGCATGGGATCATCAGATGCAAATATTTGACTTGGAGATGGGCCAGTTATGCACACTATTGTCAGCCCCACCCGGCAACTCCCCTATTTTGTTTCTAGCTGTTGCCCTCAAGTGACTGCTGAAGACGGAGGGTTAGCAGTGAAGGGGGATCCAAAGAATTGCAGGAGTTGTGGAATCAGTTAAGTGTTGAGAATTCCATCTGTTTCTTCTACCCCACAGGTTGGCCTCATTATTGGATTTTTATCACTGGAATCCAGGTTTTCAAGGAAGCACAGTAATTTTTGTAGTGATAACTGAATGTGTTTGCAGGAGAAAACGTTGAGCCACAACTCTGCAAATGCACAGACTTTAAGAAATCCCTTCTGGGGCCTATAACGTAGAGGATAAAGCTTGATTGTATTGCATTTATAGAGTTTTCTTAGGGTAGTGGCCTTGGTGGCCATGGAGGTAGGTAGCATTTATAGGATTCTTTTAACTGTTTTGATTTGGGGGACTATGAATCTTATGTTTTGAAACTATAATTCTTGTCCTATTCGCCACCCCCACTCTCAGCTCAGCTTGGTAGGGATGTGTGTGATTTTTATTACTAATCTCTTAATTATAAACAAAATAAACTAGATGCAAAATTCTTATAAATCTAAAATTCACAAAATAAATACATAACCACAATTGAAACATTTAAAATTCTTAAAAAATTTTTAGATTATCAGTATTGTTTAATAGTAGAAAGATACTTACGCTTATTTTCTATTTCACTTGCCTATTTGATTTGGTTCTTTTGATTTGAAGCACATTAATATTTTTCTTTTTTTAATAATGACTTCGTTTTTAACTACCAGCCCAATATTTTGCGGACCATCACTTTGAAAGTGCCTTGTTGTGTATAGTACTGGGAACTCTCAAACCCATTGCATGAAATGTATGGGTGTGTTAATACTTACTTATTGTTGATGACCCAGAGTAATGTGTGATCTTCGTAATAAGTGTTTCATCATGTTGTATAAGGCTGTTTGCTACATCACATGCTTTTCAAGTTTGTCACACTTACGCTGCCATGAGCTAGAAGATAATTCACATCTGCTTTTCTTCTTACCAATTCCAAAACTTTCTTTGTCCCCTGTATCCTGTAACATCACTTGACCTTCACATGTCATAGACTTGATCCAAAAACAAATGCCAGTTGGGCACTGATATTCACTGTCTGGCTGATGACCCACAGTAACTTACGGTAACTGAGATTCAGCAGTACAGAAACAGGGAAATTTCCAAAAAATAATTTTCATGCCTCCAACAGCCTGTCTACAGATTAAAATGGAGAAAGAGAGCTAAAACCTGGTAGGTTTGAGAGTCCCTCTGGAATGAGAAGTGGCTATGGATTCACACTGAAGTCAGTGGACATGAAAACAGATTTGTACTTAAGGCCTTTCTTTTATTCAGGAAGCTGTGTGTAGAAAGGGGTAAGTGTAGGCCTGGGAGTGCCCTGGGTTCAGATATTACCCCTGCCATTTATTAGCTGTAGAATCCTGGGCAGGCTGTCAGAGCTTTCTTTACTGTTACCTCATTTGTAAAACGGAAACAATACCTATCTTTAGGATTGTTGTGAAGATTGGTAATAATGTACGTAAAATCTTTCACCCGTAAACTTAATAAATGGTAGTTGTTGTTATTCTTCGGAATAATTAATCTCATAAGACAGATGTCTGATAAGATGGACAAATAGATAGATGTGTTTCCACACAAACCAATTATTCCCTGCATAGTGGAAGCAAGAAGCAAGGGTGGTGTGGAGTATCAGAATTTTTCAGCAAGGTTTTTCATGCTGCATGAAGAGCCCTGCCTCTTTACATCATTTCCAAGGCACCCACCATTACCCCTGGCAGTGTGTCATTGCTCTTTGGTGCTGGGGCAGATAGATGACAGATCTACTGACTGAAACATTTGAGTCTTTCTCTGGGAACTCTGATTTAAATACTTGTACTATCTTTTAAAATCTATAAAGATTTATAAAGGTGAACTTATTTATTTATACAAATAAATTAGCAAGTTGATTTGTCTGATGTTGACAGGGAGTCCACCTCATGTGTATGTGTAAGTTAGCATTGTGGCATTTGGTTTAAAAAATGTGCTTGTTTTCCTTAGATATTTATTTACCAAATTCAGGACTTTAAAAAGTGTTACCAAGAGGTGGGACAGATTGACTTGATAGTTTTTTTGTTTTTGTTTTTGTTTTTTTTGGGGGGTCAGCAAAGCAAGGTTTATTGAGCAACAACAAAGGGATAGTGCAAAGCTCCCAAGGAGGGAGGGGACCCGAGAGGGTTGCCCTTGATAGTTTTAAGGACATTTATAAAATTATTTGTGGTTTGACCCAGTTAACTTGGCCAGTACTCTTTAAGTATATTTGAAATTCCTCCTTGAGAGTTATCTTTCTAAATTTAATAATGCTTTGTGTGGTAGGATTTTGTTTACATGATCTTGACCTTAGAAAAATTCATATCACATTGCAGGAAACATGACTGTGTACAATGAAAACCCTGATATTTTAGTCTGTAATGCCAGTCTCTGTCATAAGTCTATGAAGAGTCTGTCGTTTAAGCTACAAATCCTTACAGCAATCGTAACAGCAGAGACTTCCAGTTTCCCACTGTTGGTCCTATGCCTTTAGAACTTCCAACATGATGACGAATGCTTTGCAGCCCCCACTGGTCATTTCTGTGTGAGCAAAGTAAGGGTGCTTCTGGCGTTGTATGTAGGATCCTTTTCTATTCAGGTTTAAAAGGACTTTTTGATAACGTCTGTTATTTAAACTCTTCTCTTTTCCTGTGGCTTTTAGGTAATGCATCATGTACTTTGTTAGTCATTCGGCTAAAGTACTTTTTTTTTTTTTTTTTTAAGATTTTATTTCTTTATTTGACAGCCAGCCAGCAAGAGAGGGAACACAAGCAGGGGGGGTGGGAGAGGAGGAAGCAGGCTTCCAGCAGAGCAGGGAGCCCAGTGTGGGGCTCGATCCCAGGGCTCTGGGATCACGCCCTGAGCCGAAGGCAGATGCTTAACGACTGAGCCACCCAGGCGCCCCTCAAGTACCTATTAAATTATATAGCACATAGCTATTAGTTATTGGTTTTTAAAAATTTACATAATAAGACATACGTGAATATGGGAGTTGGCTTCCATCGAAGACCAAATGAGCTCTTTAAACAGGTCATAGACCTTTGGTGCTGATTCTTTTAAACTGCTGCTTAGTAATGTGAGACCATTCTCATATTATCTCTTTTGGCATACTAGAATGTTTTTAAGCATATTACATTAGTCATTTGTGAAATAACTTCATAATCCCTGGGAAACATTACTGGGTTTCTCTCAATGTGCGTGTATTCCTTTACCAGCATTTACTCAGCATTCATTTTGTGCAAGAAACTTCCTAGGTGTTGGGTAGACAGTGGTGAACAAAGTAGACTTGGTTCGTTTCCTTCATGGAATGGACAAACCAGTCGTCAGTCCAGGTCTGGTGAGATTTTTCTGCATTTATGGGGCCAGTAAATCTCTAGCCTCGTTCTTTTTTTCCCACCGTAGGGAGAGTCGGATGAACTCAAATTCTGCACTTTCTCTTCCAGGACTCCTCCTTGGCTGTAATTTTGACCCAGGGGAAGTCAGACTAAAATGAAAATCAGAGCCATTCCTGAAGAAGGAGAGACGTTTTAAAGCATGAAGTTTTAGAGTGGCGTGTGGAGAGAGTCATGGGAATTTTTTTAGTTGGATGTCGGGGTGTCTGTGTCAGTTTCCTGCCTCTGAAATACCAGTTTCCCAGCAAGGTCTGCAAGTTCGGCCTATGTTGGAGGGGAATGTTACTATGGAAGCGTAGGCATGGCAGTCTAGGACCAGTTGGGTATCTTTGAGTGGCAGAAACCTGTCAATACCAAGGAGATTTAAAAATGCTGCTTTAGGGACATTTGTTGGTTGACATTTAAGATGAAAAGCTACAGGGTGTCTGTGTTTAATGGTCCATTAGGGGGCGCATGATTTAGCCTCTTTTGAAGCCAAATGTATTGAGTTGTTATGGTATATATGTGTAATATAAATATATAATTATAGCTTATCATTATATAATTGTGTATAATATATGACACATGATAATATATAATATACATAATATATGCACATAATATATATCCAAATGTATAATATGCAATGTGTATAATATTACATAATATTAAACATACCGATTCAAGACAGTGAAAACTTCGATCTATTGATTAGTTGTTTCTCAACATTGATCTTCAAAGCAGCATAGTTTATAATGAAGATTTTATATGTGGAGTAAAATGAGGAACAACCGACCAAAAGACGTGCAGTCATTGATTCCTAAAGCCAAATTTATTCTGAAACAGTGTTTCGCCTAGCTATTTGTTCTGTTCTAATGAGACAGGGACAGATGACAGTTTTCAATTTTTTTTTTTTTAAAGTATTCTTACTTGGCAAACTGCTGGCAAGCTTACGTGGGACATGCAGGCGTTTTGCTTTATTTTTCGGTGTTCCTGATTATTGACATCCAGATGTCTGGGAACCGCTGCTGTAGATTAAATCTAGCAAATTCTCAGGATGCTGTTGTCCATCCTGGGATATGGCTTCTTTGCGGTTTCTCATGCTAGCTATGTGTCCATCTGTGAGATTTATGCCCAAGTGTTGATGAGGCATCATTATCAAGAAGGGTTCTCTTCCTTGCACAGCCTCAAGTGGGCTTTTCATCCTTCTCCAGCACAAATGCAAATGCCTCACTTAGTGTTAAGTGCACTTTCATTGTTCCAGGTGCTGAGGTCAGGAGGCAAGCACCTAAAAAGTCTCTCTATATAAAGGCTGCTTTTTAGATGTTTTATTAGGACTGCTGTTGGTTATTTTAATTAGTAGTATGTTTTATGTGCGCCCTGAGGCTGTTCAAGCAAAGAATGTAATTCAAATAAACAAAATAATATCTGATGTTTTGGAACACCCGCACCTGCCATCTGGGCCTCTGCTCTTAAGGTATTCTTACTTAGGTTGGCAGGAAAGCTAGGAAGAGAAAAAGGAGATGATTATGTAGGGTGATGAAATGTTTTAAACGTAAATTCTTGGAAAGCTTGATAATCAAGTTTTTAGCTTGGTAATGCCATTTTCTTCATAAGCAGTGGTTCCTTTTTTAAGATGACTACTGAGTTTTCATGAGAAGACCTATCTTTTCTGTTGTTTTGCACGTTGCTCACGTCTTCCTAACTGTGTTTCCGGGGTCCCGTGAGCACCTTAGAGATAATTTGCCTGTAAAATGCTGGAAAACGTTTGACTGTAAAATGAAAAAATGCTTTCACGGTGCAAGAAAGTTTGCTAGGGTAATTTCTCCAGTTTTTGTGGGTTTTTGTTTTTTTTTTTTAACTTGGATATAAAGTAAAGGGGCCACCTCTCCAAGTTGTTACAATGAAATTGTAAACTAGTCTCTGACTTTTTTTTTTCTTTTCAACTTGGCTTTTTTTTTTTTTTTTTGAGTTAACACAAATACTTTCTTTTCTGTTTGCAAACTGAAGTGAACTCTGTGCATTTGACTTAATTCTGAGAGCTGAGATGGTGTTGATTTTGGATACCTTTGCTGGGTTTTCCTGCCATTCCCTCTTGCATTAAGTGCAGTCCTTTTTGGAGTTTGCCAGAGATGAGGCAAAACTTGTGTAAGAGGTGCACCTGAGCTTTTTAAGTGTTTTGTTTTGTTTTTTCACCTAAACACAGCACTTGTAAAATGTTTGTCATAAAGCTGGAAAAAATTACGGAGTTTTTTTCCCTCCCTTAGAGACAGTAGTACCTAAGCCACGCTAAATTAGTAAATGTTCTACCTGACTGATATTCTCTAGGAAAAAGAAATGTATCCATTTAGACCACTAACTTATTTTTTTAAAAATATGTTTCACATATAGTTATTGAAATATATTTAAAGATTTTGTAACATTTTTAAAAAATACTATTTTTAAAGTGAGGGCATCTGCCACTTTTTGAAACATTTTTATGCCTCAAAAATATTTTTAAATACTATTGTTTATATGTAATCCTAGAGTTAAAGATGTCAGAGACTTAGGAAATGAGGTCATGGTGTCTCTATTGTCTGTTCCACTTCATCGCCCCCCGCCCTTCTTTTTTTCCCCAGCTACCTCGACTCTAAGTACACACTACATTTTCTTTGTGTAAATGGATGAGAGACTGCTTTTTTGTATTTTTTAGGCTGTAGATTCCAACTGCACTTATAATTTGGCTTAGAAAATGGGTCTAATGAAGAGATCTCAGAATATTAAGCTAAGGATACAACCCACAGCACTCTTTTTTCCCCCAAAGATTTTATTTATTTGTCAGAGAGAGAGTGTGTCTGCGCACAAGCAGGGGGAGCGGCAGGCAGAGGGAGAGGGAGAAGCAGGCTCCCCGCTGAGCAGGGAGTCCATGTGGGACTCGATCCTGGGACCCAGGGATCATGACCTGAGCTTAAGGCAGCCGCTTAACCGACTGAGCTACCCAGGCACCCCAACCCACAGCACTCTTAAAATTCCAAGACCCACATTAATTATGTCATTATGTAAAGAATGAACCTACTGTAATGCTCCTGTAAATCTCACCAAAAAAACAAAACAAGACAAAAACCTCATGTTGTTCATAGAAGCCGATGATGACAGGTCTTTCCAAGAAGAGTCCTGCTACAGGGTATGTAGATGTGGCAACATACAAAGTGTATTTGGCAGATGGAAGGTGTGGCTAGTGTTGTGTACATGGGAGACGTTGAGTATAGTGTAATATAAAAGATTTTAAGAAATATGCCAGAACTTACGTATCTAAGTCAGAGTCTGTAAGCTGTGTACTCAATCGCACATTGCTGTTGCTGTGCCAAGAAATTTGGAGCTCTTTGGGAATTATCTTTACTGGTTATAGCAGTGTAAGAAAATTCTTGGTGTCTTTAATTTGTTGGGAAATAGCCATTAATGAATAAATTGGTTGATAATGTTGGAGTTAAGACACTGTAGTGTTGGGGGCACCTGGGTGGCTCAGTCGGTTAAATGTCTGCCTTCAGCTCAGGTCATGATCCCAGCGTCCCAGGATCGAGTCCCGCATTGGACTCCCTGCTCAGTGGGGAGCCTGCTTCTCCCTTTTCCTCTGCTTGTGTTCTCTCTCTCTCTCTCTCAAATAAATAGATAAATAAAATCTTAAAGAAGAGAAAGACACTGTGGTGTTAAAAATCGGGTATAATCATAAGAACATAATAAGAATCAGGTTTATACACTGACACCGAAAATCATTAACAAAGGAATTTCAGAGAAGTTTTGCACCGAGGAGTTATCAGTGGAATAAGTTTTTGTGTCTTCCAAGTTGGGCCAGTTGGCTGTGGTTTCCCCAGTAGTGTACCCGGTGCATGCATGTGTGTGCGTGCGTGCGTATGTGTCTTGGGTGTCAGCGTGTCCTTAAATGGTCTTGACCATCCTGTTTGCTGTCGCCTCCCATAATGTCAAAATGCAGCCACTGCTCTGAAGGCATACGCAGCCTAGCAGAGTTGTTTGGCAAGCTTTGCTTCATTTCTGGAAGACAGTTGGGACCTAATGCTAACGCTGCTTCTTTGGCTCTCCCAGTTGGATTAGAATGACCCGCGATATTGTGCTGTTTGCAAAGATCCCGTGATCTTGATTTCTCTATTTTCTCATTCATCGGGGCATTGTTTCTTGATCATTTCTTTGGCTCTCACTGCCTAGCAAAGTTTTCTGGGATGCAGGTTTTCTTCCTACAGGCCAGTATGTATTTTTACATATCTATAGACTTAACAGTCCATTTGAGGTGATTAGGTACTGACTACATGGTAATCTGTGATTGACTTGTATGTCCATTTATGAATGTGCTTGAGGAGTCCCATTATCCGTGCACGGCCTCCCTTCCATGGCGCTGTGACAGCTGTGATGAAGCTGTGTCTGACCTAATTCCCATCACCAGTTGAACAAAGCAGGGGCGCCTAAGAAATCTAGATTCCTTCAGTGATTTTATGCAGCCATGGTTGAAGGTGGAATGAGGTCCTTGGAAACCAGGGTCACTGTGTCCCAGGTCTCTAGGAAGCTTCTAGCTCAGCAGGTGGCAGAATATAAAAGTCATTGTGATGCGAGTCCCGTGCTCAGCCAGCATTGACTCAAGTTTATTTGCAGTGTGCACATTTCTCATTTTTTCTTATTTTGCTTTTTCCTAAATGTTTGACCATATACATTAGAATCCATTTCATGGAAATGAGTTTCTCCTTGAGGTTTTATTTCCTTGTTATTAAAATGAAATCTAAACCAAACCCCAAGAGGGCGAGTCTTTCGGAACAGCCAGGGAGAAATTTGTTTCATTTGGTAAGGTCTCAGCAGTGCGCCGAACATAATAACAACTATATTAAATTTATTACCTAACACTTATCTAGAGCCCCTTTTTCAAATGTTTTCGTATTCCTTCTCATCCTTCATCAAAAAACGTTAGCCAAATGTCTGTCTGGATCTTTGTAAGATCAGTCTGTTCAAGTTTAACTAGTTCTTAGCAAACTTAAAAACTTCTGCTCTTAGCTGGCTTTTGTTTCATGGTTACTAAAACTCTGTTATTTTTCTTTTCCCCCCGTGAAGCCAATTCCAGTGGCAACCTTGAAAAATGTACCGAGTGTTGACTTGTGAGCAAGTGCTGACTCTTTGGTGTCTGCAAAGTGGTCCTCTTGAAACTTGCTGTATTTTGTCTTTTTAATAATCTCTGCCGAGTCACTCTGTAGAATTTCACTGTTTGTCTGCAGCTGTGTTTTAAAATATTCGTAATGCTCCCGTACAACCCACGGTGGATGCCAGAATTATCTTATCTCCATGATTTTTGGTTTCCTGTGTTCTGGAAGCAGGAAGAAATAGTCTCTTTGAAAGACAGTGGAACAGGAACACTTGACTTTTTTTTTTTTTTAGATGCATAAATATTGTGACTAGAACCTAACTCCATACTTAGACCCCTTCTGTTTGGGTGTGTAATTAGGACCACACTGACTCCTCTGGCCCCTCACTGTTGCCTCTTTCTGCTGGTGACCTCTGACCCCAGTGACCTTTCCTGGGGTTAGTCCTCAGCCCTTTTCATTGTGTTGGAGCCGAAGTGGCTCATGTGGAGTTGATTATTTCTTTGCTCATTTGGCCTTTTTGGTGCCATACCTCCCAAGTCACTTCCATTTTCTGCCTCTGCTTCTGACGGTCCACAGTGAAAGGAACTGCTTGTGCAGCAGCAGGATCAGCTCGTGTGCTTGGCTGACTCGACTGAGACCCGGGGGCCGTGGGGGCAGGGTCGTGAGGTTGTAGGTGTGCACAGTTTTTAAGGAGTCGCTCTGAATGAGGGTGCGATCGTTGTGTGCCCATCAAATGCGCCCTCTGTAGGGCTGCGTTTCATATGGATGGGTCCGAGTTCTGGGGAGGAGAGACTGGCCCAAGTTCCAGATGTGGACCTGGCTGTTTGATGTCCTACCAGCTCTCCATTTAGAAGATTTAGACGTTCCTCCCACTGCCTCCGAGCTACTTGGCAGGTCAGAGCATGCGCGGTTGTCAATTGCACATCACCGCCCTAAGGCATTCTTCCGTTTCTGAAAGGAGGAGAATCACCCCCCTCCATAGATTAACGTGCTAGAGGGTGTCTCTGTGGCAGCTGGACTCATGATGGCACTTTGCTGCTTTTCCTCACCCTCCTCCTGCCCATACCACTCCTGCAGTGAAATCACTGAAAGATGTGTGCCAGCTGTTGCTCTCGTTTTCTGAGTGTGAGGACTGCTGCGGATCAAAGGCTCGAGTGATCACGAAGGAGTCAACAGGGAAGGAATGTGTCCGATGACCTTAAACTGCGTGTTCTGTGCAGCTGAGGAATTATCGAACTCTCCATCTGAAACTAATGATGTTCTCTATGTTGGCTAATTGAATTTAAGAAAAAAAAAAGGTAGATGCGTATGAAACTCAGTGACATTTTGAAATTTTTAAGAAATCTGAGGGCTCATCCCTGGTTCATCCCCCTTTTCTTTTTTGTTTTAAAAGTTTTTATTAATGGTATTGATCACGTGGATTATTTTGAATGAGGCGTTGCCACGCCTTCCAATGCGGTGGATTTTTTAAGGGTCCTCCCCTCCTCAGAAGGGAGCAACAGTTTCGTCCATCTGTTATTGTCCCCTGAAAGCTCTAAAGCACTTCAGGCTTCTTTCTGCTCGCCTCCTCGATCTCTTTCTTAGAGTTCCCCTTATGGCCAACTCAACTCATTCTCTCTGCGCCTTACGGGACACACTCCCCATTCCCTGCTGCCATCAAAACAGCGACGACAAGCCATGGAAAGCCCTGCTGTTTCTCGTGTATTTCCTGCACGTCACGCACTCACTTGTCCAAGTAGAAATCTGGACAGCAGCCGTGTTCCTTTATTTGAGGTCAGAGCAGTGGGGAGACAGAGGTGGACGGTGATAAATTCCAAAGACGTCTAAGAGATCGTTTCTTTCCCAGTCCAGATCATTCACTATCCCAAGTCCTATCAGTGCCACCTTTTAAGAACATCTGGTAAATATGTCCATGTCTTTAAAAATTTTTTGTAATCTTTCAAGTCTATCCTCTGCTATTTCTCTAGTACAGGCCTGCATCCTCTTTCCCCGGCCTTCTAACCTCCATTCCTCTCCTCGGCCATGCTCCACATGGCAGCATAAATGATTTTTTCAAAGGCACAAGTCAGATCTTGTCCCTTGCCTGCTTAAAAGCCATTAATACTCCCCTCTCAGGATAAAAGCCAAAACCCTGACCTGATTTATATTGTTCGGTGTGCTATAGCTTCTGCTCCCCTGTGCCGCCTTGCCCCCCACCCCTTATTTTCCTCCTCGTACTCGGCTCCGCAGCCATACCTCCTTGCTCCTTCTAATTCTGTGCACACATAGCTCCTTCTGTTTGGACTGCAGCCTCCCCTTGCTGTTCTCCCTCCCTTCCTCCCTCCTGCCCCCCAGACTCATCCATTCACATTCACCTGATCATTGTTTCCAAGAGAAGTCTTCTTCAACCTTCTAAGTCCGGGGGAAGTGACCCTTCTGTTTCCTGTAACACATGTGCCTCATTCTGTGGCTCGCCCATCCCCCCTCCCTTAACTACTTTAATTCTTGATAACGTTTATCTCCTAAAAGCATTGCCTCTTTTTTTTTTTGTTTCTCCCTTTTTTTTTTATTTTAATGATTTTTTTATTATATTATGTTAGTCACCGTACAGTACATCCCCGGTTTCCGATGTAAGGCTCGATGATTCATTAGTTGTGTATAACACCCAGTGCACCATGCAATACGTGCCCTCCTTACTACCCATCACCGGTCTATCCATTCCCCCACCCCCCTCCCCTCTAAAGTCCTCAGTTTGTTTCTCACAGTCCATAGTCTCTCATGTTTCATTCCCCCTTCTGATTACCCCCCCTTTCTTTATCCCTTTCTTCCCCTACTGATCATCCTAGTTCTTATGTTCCATAGATGAGAGAAATCATATGATAGTTGTCTTTCTCTGCTTGACTTATTTCAGTTAGCATTATCTCCTCCAGTGCCGTCCATGTTGCAGCAAATGTTGAGAACTCGTACTTTTAAAAGCATTGCCTCTTAGTGCAAACCATTTCCATTGATTTTGGTGGGAAAAAGTCATGATGTATGCCATCCTGGTCCAAGATAGCCACAGTCTTCACAGATAGAAAAGCAAGTCAGCTGAGCAATAAAAACAATTGGGAAACAAACACGTTGTAGAGGTGATAAACAGTATTTTGAAAGTAAACGCAGCATGTTCTTAAATACGGTGCAGTGAAGTTACTATGCTCAACTAAGGAAGAGAGGACTTGAGGCTGGTGGCAGGTGTGGGAGGGCCGTGAGGAAGTCCTCCCCCCACGATGGTGGAGAGGCAGGAAAATCGTGTTCAGACAGCAGGTCCTCTTAAGGAGTGATCTGCATTCACATTGAACTGAAACAGAGTTAACAGGGGAGGGGTCCCCAGCTCATAGGAACGGTGCACAGAGCGCAGAGAGGTTAGCAGAAAACACTCCCCGTCCTCCCACTCACTTGGCATCTGTACACAGAACACAGTGTTTTTGTTCATCCAGATATAATAGGCCATTCCAATTCTCCTGGATGAGACTTCCTGACTAAAAATCGTGGGGTCATGGACACTGGTGGGTGTATCTTTGCCCGAAGCTGTAATATCAAAGTACTGCTCTTTTTGTTTCTGATTGAAAAAGTTGTGACGCCAAATAAAGAAAAACCACCCCAAAAGTGGTGATTGCGGGAGCCCCTGTGGCCAAAAGGCTAGTCATTCTGTTAGGTGAGCGTGTGTCTGGGTGCTTTCCTTAGTTGTCCCTTCCCTCACCTGAGCACGAGCCGCAGGGAGACAGACGTCCTGTCTGTGGCTGAGTGCCCAGCAGAGCCTGATGCCTACAAGATAGATTCCTCTGAATATATTTCACACTCCCGTTGCACTGGTGATACTTTATTCCAAAGCTAATTATATTCATGCCCTCTTTTCTCATTTAGACCACAATATCCTTTAGTTCAGGAATTACGCCTACCTCATCTTTCTTAATCTTTGTACCCCCCGTAGGTTCTTGCCCAGAGTAGATGCCCTGTATATGGAATTAATTGCCTGAGTATTTTCTAGAAAAAGTAGGGTTGTTTGAGAAGTCCGTGCAGAAAACAAGTTAACTTCTTAGCTAAATTATTCAAATAGTCAGAATGAAGAAGACTTTTATAGGAGATTTATAATTTGATGTGATTAAGGTCAAGGTACCTCAGTGAGTTAAAAAAAAATTATATGTTTGACTTCCCTCATTGAAATTGTGCTGAATTAATCTTGAGAGCACTTACTTCAAAATTTTTAAGTAGACATGTTCTATTTTTTCTTTTGTTTAGTTACTGCAGAAGACTCGTTTAAATCAACAGGAGAAATAGCATGTTATGGAATAGATTATTTGAAAATAAAGGCCAATCTTTTGTTTTTAAAGAAGGAAATTATTGTGTCATGCAGAATAAGATCGTTTTAAAAAAGGAAACTTAAAGAATTTTCTTTTCTGAAGACATACATGGATCCCAAGCGAGTTTTTGTTCACAGGTTAATCACAGTTATTCCCTAAACCTAAAAGAAAACTATAAGAAAGTTTGATATAGGAGTCTAGGGAGGGGGATAATTCAGAGAGACAGCTTTGATCGTCCTTAGGAAAGCAAAGGCATTGCTTCAAAAACAAAGGAATCAAATCTAGAAATTCAGGAAAGACTTTTCCCCGAAGGATTATTCTGGCAGCCTGTTGAAAAGAGGTTATAAAAGCAGTAAGTTCACAACCTGAACAATAAGTTAAGTAAATGTTAGGGAAGTATTCCCTTTCTTATTCTAAGACTAGCCATACCCTTAGCTTGCTTTTGCCAACAGAAATGCTGCTAAGCCTGGGCTGGCACTCAAATACAGTATTTTACAAGACAAATTGTCTTGCATGTGGATGGGAAAGAGAGCTTAAAGGAAGCCCTCTAACTTAGGACATAAACAGTCATCTTTAGGAACATCAGGCTAGGACTCAGGGAGCAGCACTCATCCCATGCAAAAGTGGGGAGCCCTCCAGGGATTTTTATAGCATTGAGGAAAGAGTTGTCCCCTGATTTGTAGGTTTAATGGGATGCTATGCTTAGCTGTTCTGTTTTGTTTGGGGGTTTTTGTACCCTATAGTCTTTTCCCTAGAGAGATTGTACCACCTGCCCCAGCTTCGGAGCGTCTTCTCTCTCTCTCTCTCTCTTTTTTTTTTTTTTTTTTTAAGATTTTATTTATTTATTTGACAGAGACAGCCAGCGAGAGAGGGAACACAAGCAGGGGGAGTGGGAGAGGAAGAAGCAGGATCCTAGCGGAGGAGCCTGATGTGGGGCTCGATCCCAGAACGCCGGGATCACACTCTGAGCCGAAGGCAGACGCTTAAGGACTGCGCCACCCAGGCGCCCCCGGAGTATCTTCTCACTTAAATCTGCCACTCGGAACTGTAATGAAAATAATAGAATTATGTGGGCCATTGACTTCGTCTGAAGATAGGAAGCAGGTGGAAGAACTTCCTCAGGGTCCTGTTAATTTCTTCTGAGACCAGTGAGTTGGATAAGCTTCAGGAGTTGTGATTTTCACATAGGGAATTGATCATGTCTTTGCTAAAGTCCAATAGTAAGGCAAGAACAAACCCAATTTAAAATCCAGTGCCTTGAGTTATTTGATTACCTCTAGTAGTTTAGGGAAGTAGAGGTGCTTAAATGCTTTATGGACAAGGGGCGCTTGGGTGGCTCACTCAGTTAAGCATCTGCCTTTGGTTCAGGTCATGATCCCAAAGTCCTGGGATCAAGCCCCGAGTTGTGGGCTCCCTGCTTAGCAGGGAGTTTGCTTCTCCCTCTCCCTCTATGCGCACTCTCTCTCTCTCTAAAATAAATAAATAAAATCTTTTAAAAAATGCTTTATGGACGAGAAAAGCAGTAGGGAAGGGAGAATTAAGTTTTGAAATAAATGGTAATTTACTATTTTGAATGCCAGCAAATATTGCCAGAAAGTGTCTGTCAGCAGTTTTCGCATACAAATTTATTTTTAGAGAAATGCATGTTATAAATTAAAATCACCCAGTATAACAACAGTGACCCTGCATCCTACTTTACAGTAAATTTTGGGTAAAAAGCAGAGATTTTTGTATCTGTCGTGTTTTTTGTAATTGAAAGTTTAGAAATTAACAAGGGTTGATAAATGTGGTCCACAATGTCCATTCCTTTTACTTTTTTTGTAGTTACTTTTTTTTTTTTTTTAAGATTTTATTTATTTATTTGACAGAGAGAGACAGCCAGCGAGAGAGGGAACACAAGCAGGGGGGGTGGGAGAGAAAGAAGCAGGCTCGCAGCAGAGCAGGGAGCCCTATGCGGGGCTCGATCCCAGGACGCCAGGATCATGACAGACGCTTAACGACTGAGCCACCCAGGTGCCCCTTTTGTAGTTACTTTTTAAAAAAAAAGATTTATTTATTTTAGAGAGAGTGTGCATGGTGGGGCAGGGAAGAGAAGGGGCAGAGGGAGAGAGAGAGAGAGAGAATCTTAAGCAGACTCTGTGCTGAGCATGGAGCCTGACATGGGGCTTGATCTCCGGATCCTGAGATCATGACTTGAGCCAAAACCAAGAGTCAGACGCTTAACCGACTGAGCCACCCAGGCAGGCTCCTTTTGTTGTAGTTATTATTATGTAAATTTAGCAGATTGTTTTTTAAAAGTCCCTAACAGATTAAACAGTAAATGTTGCTCTGTGCCTTATCAAATATTTGAATTAATTGCTCAAATTCCTGTGTGACATCCATGCTTTACTCACCACAGGGTAGGGATGTAAACCATACTATGCGGATGGTGGTTATTGGGGATAGGTTGTACATTATTGCCTTGTTTGGGAAAACTACTTGTCAGTATATATGTTAAGAGTATTAAAAATGTTTATGTTGGGGCCCATGGGTGGCTCAGTCAGTGAAGCATCCGACTCTTGATTTTGACTCAGGTCGTGATCTCAGGGTTCGGGGATCGAACCTCACGTTGGGCTCCGTGCTCAGCAGGGAATCTACTTCTCTCTCTCTCCCTCTAAAATAAACAAATAAAATCTTTTAAAAAGTTTGTGTTCCTTGACTCAGTAATCCACTTAAAAAAAAAAATCTATCCTGAAGACGGAAGTAGAAGAGTGGTAAAGATTTATGGACAAAGATATTCATAACAGCATTATCTGTAATAGCAAGATAAATATACATAGCTACACACACGTATTAAAAAAAGAAGCCTAATTACCCAAAAGGGAGTGGCTAAGTAAGTTAAAGTACATCTATTCAGTGAAGTATCTATAGCTGTTATAGATTGTGTTTATGAATTATTTAATGAGCAAAAATGTTCATTAGATAAAAAATGAATAAAGCAGGATTTAAAACCATATTGCATATATGTTTAGTCTAAGTTATGTACATATACACGTATGAAAAAGATTAGAAGGAAATGCATCAAAATATTGATACGTTATCTTTAGGTGGTAGAATTATGTTTACTTTTGTTCTGTGCTGAATGTGTAGGGGTTTTTTTGTCAATGAATATTTGTGGAGACTGTTAAGAATTTTTTACTTGTAACATATTCATTGTAGAATATATGAAGAAAACTTGAATATTTTATTTAAAATATCATCTGGTATGTTAACCACATTGGATGCTTTAAAAAAAAAAAGATTTTATTTATTTGTCAGAGAACACAAGCAGGGGGAGCGGCAGGCAGAGGGAGAAGCAGGCTCCCTGCTGAGCAAGGAGCCTGATGTGGGGCTCGATCCCAGGACCCTGGGATCATGACCTGAGCCAAAGGCAGACGCTCCACTGACTGAGCCACCTAGGTGTCCCTAAAAAAAATTTTTAAATGGGAAAAACACTGAAGTTTAAAACATGACATTGTAATTTAAATCAGAATTCGATTGCATCTGATATGATTTAGATCAGAATTCTGTTTTTAATTTTTGCATGAAAATATTTGGATGTTATGTACACTAGAACAGAGGTTAAACAGCCTTTGGCAAGTGGTGTGCCAAAAATGATGTGTGGTGGAGTGGGCGGTTGTGATCCTACCGTGGACCTTTTCTCTGCTGCCCACTGTTTGCAGATCAGGAGAGAGGATAAGAGGAGGATGGGTTAACAATTTCTGTGCAGAGGAAATGAAGGCTGTTGTCTCCCTTGCCAAGGTAAACTTCTGTAGGAAAGAAAAGTAAGGAAAGTAACATACATGTTAAGGCCACTGGCCTGTTTGTAAGAAGGTGATAGGAGCCTCATTCAGTTGCGGTAAACTTGGCCAAACACACGCAATTGTTCATTTGGTAGAGCAATGCAGGGGAAATAAGTAAATATTTACATTATATATAAATATAAATATAGTTGTTGTTTTCCAATAACTTCTTAGATCAATACAGTAATGCTAATATTAAATTTTGTTGTTTTTCGCTTTTTTTTTGTTTTGTTTTTGGACAAAGCTAGTACTTTTGGAAGCAACATAGCATTAAACAGTTTTCCAACAGTGCTAATGGATATATTCTGCTTTCTACGTCATCTCGCTTTCCTTGTGGGCAGCAGTGTTTATTTGTGAGATCAGACCTAAGGGACTATTGGTGGGGGTCAAATGTAATTTCAGGCCACCTGACTCCTGTTGCAATAGAATCCAGGTCCTTGTTCTCGTTATCACAGTTCTTTAACAAACGCATCGAGCTTTCCTTGGGTAAGTATAAACGAAGTCAATAAATATTTATGTTACGGTCCTAAGTTCTTTCCAGCCTCCAAAATCAACTGACAGCATGTTGCAAGGAACCTAATAGAAAGATAGAATTCATACAGGATGGTCCTGTGGGATCATTTAGGTAGCTATAATGAGCTGTGAAGTTTTAAAGGACAGCTAAAGTAACTCAGTGAATCGCGTGCTGGGGTTAAAGTTGACTCTGGTATTTGTTTCACTGCTTTTTAATAAATAAATAGTCGAGGAAAGATTTGGCAAAAGGAAGAACGCCCCTCCTTGTCCTCATTCTCTCAGGACAGCGGCTTCTGTTAACAAGTTATTTGAATGTTTGCTTTGCCTTGACCGCTTACCAGTGGTGTGTCAGTCCTTGCCCTTGAACCAAGTGAGAATTCAAATAAACCAAAAAAAAGTTGCACACAGCTGGTCTCTTCCGCCAATGAGTGATACCAGAATATCCTCTCCCACTTTTTAAAAGAGGTCGGCAAGAAGAAACTTAAAAGGCAGTCCGTGATCTGATGATCTGTGATCTAGATAAACTTGAGTTGGCAACTCGCAGAGTCAGAGTGCATGGCATAGAGAAGGGAGCAGATCCCGGGAGACATCATTCGATTTATAAATAAGAAGTATGCCTTGCTTTGTATTTCTGCCCAGTCTTATCAGTGGTTAGAATTAACCTTTGCATAAGTGAATATGTGCATAAAGTTCCCATTTCTAAAACGTCCTTCATGTAGCTCTTAAGTTATATTTTGTCGTATTCCATAGTCACGGATTCTGTGGCCAGCCCTGGCCACGTAGGAATGGGGGGGAGAATTTGCAGACATAATAACCGCTCTTTGGATCCCCAGCCTAGCAGGGTGCCTGGCATATAGTAGGCACTTATTATATATAATTTTTGCTGATGTTAAAAACATGTATATGAGTGAATAATCGAATGAAGGAATAAAAACATATAGCGAGAATATGCCGAAGTCGCGTGAGATGACAGGTTTCATGAAATACTACTCTCTAAGGTACTTTTGGGAATTCCATTATAGGAAGGTATTCCTTTCATTTTGAAAAATGTCTCTTCAGTGCCTGTTTTCGGCTAGCTATTAGAATTTACGGTGTTCAATATGAGAGCATTCTTGCTTTCAAGGAGGACATAGTTACGTAACCAGGTGCACTGCAGAACAGAGTGATGAGTGCAGTGGCAGACGTGTGTCTAAGGCATGGAGGCAGCACAGAGGAGGGATGGACCATATCTGGAGGGTGGCATGGACTTTGTTAATTTCAGTCATTTTATTTATCATGCGTATTGTCCAGTCCCACTAGAATAGAAGGGATACGTTTTTGCCTGTGTCACTTATTCCTATTTATATATTTTTAAATTGCTCTGTCCATAGCTTCTAGAATAGTACCTGGCATGTAGTAAGCATTCAATAAGCATAATTGCATGAATGAATGATTTTCGATAGATATTGCTAAATTCCCCCCCAAAAAATTTGCTGAATATATTTCCACCAATAGTAGATGATAGCGATTTTTACCCACGTCCTTTACCAGTGCTGGGTTTTGTGAAGCTCTCTTTAGATTTAGCCAAATGTGCTGCACTGTCTCTACATTCAAGAAACGCAAGAATGAGCGAGCCTCCCCTTGACTGCTACATGTCTCCAGCAATTCGCCCTATATTCCTGCTGCCCTTTTATAGCAAAGCCCTGGAAGGAATTTTCTGTGCTTCATTTCCTCCCTTCCCATTCTGTCCTGAACCCACCATCAGATGCTAGTCCCCCCTGCATTGAAACCACTGTTGTCGGTATCCCCTGCGCTCTGGTATTTGCCTTCACGATGGTGTCTCGCCTTAACTCTATTTCTCAGCAGTGTTCGCAGTAGTTGCTTATGCTTTCCTTCTAGAAATATCTTTTCCATTTTTCTCCCTGAGCACAACATTCTCCTGGATTCCTTCCTATTTCATTGGCTACTTTTCCCCTCGTCTCCCTTGCTGCTTCCTTCTCTTTTTTGGTCTCTAAAGGTTGAAGTATCCCAAGGCTCCTGCCTGGTCTCTCCTCTCCTCTGTCATACTTTCCTTAGAGATCAGGTAGTGCTAGGGCTTTAATAGGTCTCATGTCTCTATTTCTATCTTTTTTTTTTTTTTAAAGATTTTATTTATTTATGTGACAGAGATACAGCCAGCGAGAGAGGGAACACAGCAGGGGAGTGGGAGAGGAAGAAGCAGGCTCCCAGCGGAGGAGCCTGATGTGGGACTCGATCCCGGAACGCTGGGATCACGCCCTGAGCCAAAGGCAGACGCTTAACGACGGCGCTACCCAGGCGCCCCTCATGTCTCTATTTCTGACATCTATATTTCCAGCTCTGACTTCTCCACACAGCTCCAGATGCCTATATGCAGCTGTTGACTTGACAGTAGTCCTCGGATGCCTCGTGGTGGGTATCTTGGACCTTCCCAAGACAGAACAGCTGACTAAACTCTTCGATCCATCTCCCCCTTGCCAGTCTTCCCCATTTCAGTAAACAGAGTTATGATGGATTCTGTTACACCAAAAACTAAGAGTTATCCTTGACGCATCTTTTGATCATACTCTAGCCAAGTCTTCAGCAAATTCTGTTGGTTCTACCTTTAGACTACATTGAGTCCAATTACTCCTTACCAGCTCCACAGTTGACTCACTGGTCTGACCCACCATGTGCTCATCTCTCTGCTGAGTGATTACATTACCTCCTCCTTGGTCTCCCTCTTCCCTTCCTGCCACCGTTCCGTCTACTCTCACCACCGTGGTCTTTGGGTCTACAGAAAGCACCGAAATGGTGTCTGGCACGCACCAAGCACTGTGTAAACATTTGTTATTATTTTGTTGTTTTTGTTACTGTTTATATTTTAGGGCCAGCCATAAAGCGGGGGGTGCATTTTGGCGGTGTTGAGTTTTAGATGCTTGTAAAATGTACAAACAAATGCACTAAAGGCGGTTGAATGTATTCGTTGGAAGCAATTGAGTCTGTGTACTATGAGGTATTATCTTAGTGCCTCGGAAGGATGAGCAAAACCGCCAACGTTAGCTTAGTGTCTAGAGATGAGTGTGTGGATTGGGGAGATTACAGGTCATCAAGTGCCTGTATTTGCCACACTCGCTACAAAGCTTTCAAAATAGATGGCAGCCATCATGCTCCCAACTGGGACGATGGAGATACAGGATTTCAGCTGTTTGGGGCGTTTCGATGATCTTTTCTTCCTTTCTTTCTCTGGATGTGTTTTAGTGAGCCAACGCCCGGAAGTCTGTCCTGCCTGCGTCTGTAAGCTGGCGCTATGCATCCAGATCCTCGGCCCTTACAGACACTGCTGTATGTTGTTACCCTTACGGTTCTGTGCCCTTCTGTGAATTCAGGTAAGAGCGGAAGAATGGTCGTGGTTGTTTTTTTTTTTTGAGTTTTAAATTTTAATTCCAGTAACGTACAGTGCGATATTAATTTCAGGAGTATAATACAGCGATTCAGTCATTCTATACATGACTCCGTGCTCAGCACCCAAAGCGTGCTCTTTAATCCCCAAGAACAGTCATGTCCACACTCAAGCTTTTCCTCTTCTTAATCCTATAAAAAACAAACTTCAGCTTCAAATCCTCATTGATAATCATGGTTTCCAAAGACATTTCTAAGGTTGGTTTGACCCAGCTGAATGATTTAAAAACTGATTCCTTCAGCAATTTCAGGATCTCTGTAGTGCTTCTGGGCCTTGGCAGGCCTTCCTATCATTGTCCTTATAATTTATTCCTCTTGTTGCCTTAAAAACAAATATCATCGTATCATGCGCTTTTCAATAAGAGGATATGTTGCAAATGTCTGAATTTGGAAATTATAACAAGAAAAAATGCTGACTCCATACCACTGAAGAAATTTTAGAATCAGCATGTATTAGTACTCAGTCTGGAGAGAACTTGGTTCAAATCCCAGATCTGCCACTTTCTCACGTGACCTTGGCTGAGTTTCTCTCTACTTCTGTTTTAAGCTGAAAAGCTTAAAAGCGTTGATTGTTAAATGTGTATGTAAGCCCATGCCCAGCGCGTGGCGCGTGTGCGTTTCTTTTAATTTTAGATTCATGTTCAGATTCCTATAGAAGTAGAGAGAAATACAAGTGATGTTTATTCATTAAGTAATATTTATTATCTCTGTTAAGAATACTGTATAACTTTTTGTAAGCCCAAAAGCTGATCTTCTGGTTTTATTTCTGTTTTTGTTTTGCTGAACAACCACCTCAAGTTTTAGTCGAGAGAGGCACACCCCTCAGTCTTCATTTCTGAGGAAATATCCTGTGAAAGTAGGGTTAGCAATTTATTCAGTTTTTTTTCTTTGAAGTAGTTTATTCCCCCAGATTAATAGTATTCTTGTCCCCCGCTTTCGGGTGGAGGGGGAGGATCTGTTTTGATACGTTAGTTCGAGAACCCACCCTGCCCCCCACGTTGCTGAGGAAATGATGTCATAAATGCAACTACTCTAAACACCAAATAAAACTTAAAATTGACACTCTACTTAGCTTTATATGCAAAAAAGGATAGACTTTGTATGTCAGCATGACTGAACATTGTTTTATATTAAAGGGAAGTAGTAAGACCATAGCCATTGTTTATAGAATAACTTAGTCTTAAAATCAAATCCTTGGTGATATAGGAGAGAATTCTTTTTATTTTGCAAGTTATCTTCACTTTTTCAGGTTCCTAACTTGCATTTCTCAGAAGCTACTTCATAAAAAGAGCCATTTGCCATTCCCCTCACTTACAGAATCGGCATGTTGTCTGATTTATATCAGGTTTCACTCTCTTCTACCCTAATCATTAAGTCCTAGGTTAATGTGTTGCCCTTCTTTCCTTCTAAGAACGGGTGTACAAAAATGTTCCTAGAACTTTTACAAGCATTGAGAATGGTAACAGGTATGACGAAATAAGGGCTTGCCTGTAATTATATAGATTCAGATGAAATGTATTCAATATACTCTTCTTTCTCTCTCCCCCTTATTCCCCCCCCCCCGACGTTGGCATGTGGGGAACGTTTCCTTGTAGACTTGGCACCTTATTTTATTTCTGAGCCACTGTCCGCTGTCCAGAAACTTGGCGGACCCGTAGTACTACATTGTTCTGCTAACCCTGTGACCGCTCATATCTCATGGTGGCATAATGGAAGAAGATTGGATAGAGACCTGGAACAGATTAAGATTCATCAGGGCACTTTGACCATTCTGTCTCTTAGTCCGTCCCTTTCGGGGTCTTACCAGTGCGTCGCCAACAATAGCATCGGTGCCATTGTCAGTGGCCCTGCAACAGTATCGACTGCTGGTGAGTTGAATTTTGTCTCTGGCATCTGTGCTTTTTCCTGGAATTAACCGTTAGTACTTGCGTTGTTGAACAGAGGGGGAGCATGGGCTCTGGAGTCGACACATAGGAGTTTTCACCCCAGCCTTGACGCTTGCTGTGTGTTTAACTTGGGGAAATGTACTTGAACTTCTGTGAGTCTAGCCTCGTCTTCATCTATAACAGAGGCACGCAAATAACTTTTACATGGTTAGGACCTTTTTCTAATGCGAATTCTGAATTCCCTTGGGGATATTTGAAAGTTCTTAACATTAAGGAGGGCACGTATTGCATGGTGCACTGGGTGTTATATGCAACTAATGAATCATGGAACCTTACATCGAAAACTAGGTATGTACTGTATGGTGACTAACATAAAAAAAAAAAAAAAAGTCCTTAACATCAGCAGCAACAAAAAAGCTGTTGTCTCCTTTGACACTCAGTTGTTTCATGCGGTCCTTTATCTTTCATATCTAATTGTCTTATTTGTCTTGATTACTGAGTGATTTTAATGTATGTAATTGAAACCAGGCTAAAGAAGCAGGGAAAAAAAAAATTGACCGTAGAGAAAGGAATGTTGAGTATTGAACTGATGGAAAATCTGGAATGTGGTGGTTTTCTTAGTAGGTTTGAGCCATCTGCCTTTCAAATGGTGATGGCTTCCAGTAATGGAAAATGTCTTTGTAAGAGCACCCCTATTTACAGAACAAATCTGGATTCCCCAGGAGTTGTGAGTTTGTCATAACCGAGAAGAGTAAATGTTTGCGTAGAGCTGTGACCCATGGACAGCTCCAAGACACAGACTGGAAGGCTGAATTCCTGGTGGCAGGCGGCTGAATGCTTTTAGCCTTGGAGATAATCAAGAGCCCTTCCATGCAGGCTCCATCTGTAGTGCACTTTAAGTAGTGAGAGGAATTGAGAGAGAAACGAGATAGTGCTTGGTTTGTCGATGTCCTAGGTTTGTTCCTGTGAACCATTTTATTGCAATGTGAGTAGCTGCCCACAGAATAAAGATGCATAGGGAAAGTGAGTTTTGATGAGGGACTGGACTTGAAAAGAATTTATCCCGACAGAATGGGAACGGGGCGCCTGGGTGGTGCAGTCGTTAAGCGTCTGCCTTCGGCTCAGGGCGTGATCCCGGCGTTATGGGATCGAGCCCCACATCAGGCTCCTCTGCTAGGAGCCTGCTTCTTCCTCTCCCACTCCCCCTGCTTGTGTTCCCTCTCTCGCTGGCTGTCTCTCTCTCTGTCGAATAAATGAATAAAATCTTTAAAAAAAAAAAAAAAAAAAAGAACGGGAAGGACCGTACTTCATAGTTCTCCCTGATGTTTTAAGAGCTGCTTGCTTGTCTTGTAACCTCCTGGAAGCACTGACTTCTGGAAAAGGATGCCATGACTTAGCTCTAGCCCTCAACCATGCGCCCCTACCCCAGCTGCTTTCTGAAATAAAAAAATCACGCTACTCTGTGAACTGGGATCAGTTGCCACCAACGGCCATGTGGCCGATGTGGCCTCTGGTTTTTAAATTTCCTTTGGGAAAGAGAGTTTAAGTTTGCATTTATTTATTTTAATTTATATACTTATTTACTTATTTCTTTTAGTTCTCGGTGATTTTGGTTCAGCAACAAAGCATGTTATCACAGCAGAAGAAAAAAGTACTGGTTTCATTGGCTGCAGGGTACCAGATAGTAACCCCAAGGCTGAGGTGCGCTATAAAATCCGGGGAAAGTGGCTGAAACATTCCACAGGTGAGACCTTTTACAAAAAGCCAGTGGCACCCATGGAACCAATGTCATTCACCTGCCATTGAGCTCTGCGTGCTAGGGACTGTAGATAGCAAAAAAATACGTAAGCTGTATTGTCTCTCCTCTGGGAAATCAAGTGGAGACAAGCACAGATGGCTATATTATAGATGTGATTACAGCCCCACACTCCCTCCATTCATTCAGGTCTCCACTCAGATATTTCTTCTTCTGACACCTCCCTCGTGGCCCCATCTAAAATAATATGCCCGCTGCTCTCTGTCCCCTTTACTTGGCTTAATTTTTTTATTTTCATAGCATTGTGTTATACGTATTTTTGTTTGCTTGTATCTTTAATTCATGTGTCACGCATGAATTAAAAGTTGAACCCATTACCCCTTTCTCTGCCACCCCCCTTTCCTGTGCTGGAATGTTGGCAGCATGAATGCAGAGCTTTTATCTGCTTTCTTGATTGGTGTAGCACCTGTGGCTGGGCCCTCGCCGGCAGGATTTGTTGAGAAAAAAAAATGACCGGATAGACATAGCTGGACCCTGGGGGATCAGTGCTGTAGATGGAGGTTTGCTCAAGGTGGAAGCTGTGGTCGTTGTATCTTTTTCTAAATGTGCTTGTGCTTTCAGTGTTCTCAGCAAATGATCTGTTGTCCAATGTTTGTTTCCATTGGGTTTGATTTTTGTTCCTCTAGTACCATTGACTTTTTTTTCCTCCTGCCTCAACTTTCCCTTTCTTTCATTTAATACATTTCCCTGATTGCGTATTTGCTGCTGTTCTTATGTCTAAAGTTAAAGCACAGCTATCAGCCTTCATTTATTTTAATTGGTGTCCTTCTTCTAGAAGCCTAACTGCGTTCTCTTCTTTCCTCAGAGAATTACTTAATCCTTCCATCAGGGAACCTTCAGATTTTGAATGTATCGTTGGAGGACAAGGGCTCCTATAAATGTGCAGCTTTTAATCCTGTCACACATGAATTAAAAGTTGAACCCATTGGCCGAAAGCTTCTTGTGAGTCGTAAGTATTTGGGAGAATAATGGTAACTAGGAAGTGTCCTCAGAAGCATTCCTTATAAAACATTAGGAAAGCAGAGTTCATTTTTCTTTCAGATCCTGTTTGCTTATCATAAGAGAGTCTTACGAAAAATTAAATATGTAAATGCGTTATGGAATGGTATTGTACATGTTTTCAAAAGATAATGAATTTTTAGGAGAGGTTTTTGATCAAGATTGACAGAGCGGAAAGCATATGGAGAACTTGACCCTTTGCTCAAATAAAAGGAAATTATTGAGAAAATATGACTTTATATCTGCGGTAATCAAATTGGTGGCTAACTGTGAATTATGAAAAAATACGTATCTTTTGTCTTGTAGATTATGGTAGCTGAACTAAGCTAGAACCAATAGTCAAAGCACAACAAAGTCGTGGTTTCTGGTCTTGTCCAAAATTTGGCATTTCTCAGCTGCTGATTCAGAAATAGTTCCAAAGGGTCACAGAGTATTTTAATTCTCAACTAAAAATGATTTAGCTACCAAGTAGGATCTTGTAGTGTAAGGAAGAATGAAAGGGAAGATGGGAAGGCTCACAGATTTGCTAAGGAAGAGATTGAAAGGGAATATTTAATCATAACAACTTTTTGTTTTCTTTTTCCAGGCCCTTCTTCAGATGATTTTCACATTCTTCACCCTACCTTGTCACAGGCATTAGCTGTCCTCTCTCATAGCCCTGTCACCCTGGAGTGTGTGGTGAGTGGGGTCCCAGCTTCTCAAGTGCACTGGCTGAAGGACGGTCAGGACGCTCTGCCCGGGAGCAATTGGAGGCGGTTGTATTCTCATCTTGCCACAGATAGCATTGACCCAGCGGACTCCGGAAACTATTCTTGTATCGTGGGAAACAAGTCTGGAGACGTACAACGTGTGACTTACATGGTTAACGTACTTGGTAAGATGTGACTTACTAAATTGTTTTTCAAGTCAGGCTAATTTTCCAGTCTAACTGATGTTGAATGGAAGATCTCTTGGGGAACTATAAATGAAACAGGAACTAGCTGGAAACAGCGATACCGGTAGTCAGAACAAGCTTCGTTTTTTTAAAGGCCTGCTGAATTTGGCAGTATTTCTTGGTGGCACAGAACATTTCACCTGGGATGTCCATGAGAACCTCACCCCCAGCCTGCCTGTGTCATGCAGAGATAGTTCTTCCTTCCTAATGACATGGAGGAAAGAGATGGGAATTCAGTAGGATGGAAGATTCTGGGCTGTATCAGTGTGTAGTACCCAGGAGTAATAGTAACTGAGAATACTGATTAAAAAATGTTATCTCAAAAAGAAATCTATTTCGGGGCACCTGGGTGGCTCAGTCGGTGAAGCATCTGCCTTCAGCTCAGGTCGTGATCACAGGGTCTTGGGATCGAGTCCCGCGTCGGGCTCCCTGCTCAGCGCGGAGCCTGCTTCTCCCTCTCCGTCTGCCTGCCACTCCGTCTGCTTGTGCTCTCTCTCTCTTTCCGTCAAGTGGATAAATATAATCTTTAAAGAAAAATCCATTTCATCTTATTTTCCCTTTTGGGGTGCTTTCACTGTATCTGGCTCATAAAATTTGCATTATTTCTACCCACATTTCTGTATATACGCTCTTTATCTCAAAGCTGCTCCTTTCCTTTCTTCCAGGTACCTATCTCACTGTCATGTCTAGCAGCAGAAAATGTTTTCCTTTATCAAAACAGATTTTCACGAAAGCCAGAAAAAAGTAGGTAGTAAGTGGTTACATAGTAAAGATAGTTTTCATGAACTTCTGCATGTGTTTCTTTGCAACAATGGCCTGACATAGGTAACACGGGAAATAAGGAAGGGTAGGGCAGGGGAGCTTTAAAGTGCAATGATAGATCAGGTCTAGATTAATATGCATAAGCATATAATTTGGACATATATTACAAATGTTGGTCAATGATTTACTTTGTCTAGGTGTAAGTGACTTGATGGATAGTAAAGTTTTCTGCCTTATATCTAACCTTAAGACAGAACTGACCATGGAAAGAATTTAACTTGCAAATAAGCATTCTTCTGTTTTGGCTCTTGTTTAGTGTGAAATCCGGGGAAGCTATTTATTTTAAACAAACCACCTGAAACAAAGGCTCAGAGAAGCCCAAGGCGGGGTGTGTGTGTGTGTGTATGTGTGTTGGCAGGAGCTAGGTGGGTGCAGAGATCTAGAAAAAGAGACAATGACATATCAGTAACATGTGGTTTATCCTATTAGAAGAAAGTTCAAATACATTTCCAATTTTTTCTTGATGACCGCAGCAGATGGGAGAATGTGAGTGAACAATACAACCGTATTGTTTCAACTAGTTACTGGTAGAGGGAAGATTTTCTGTGTCTTGTGTTAAGTTAAAAAGGTATCTCTTAGGGGCTCGAGTTTAATTTATATGTTTTATTTTCAGAAAGTGCTTCAATTTCGAAAGGACTACAGGATCAGACCGTCCCTCTGGGTGCCACAGTACAATTCACCTGTGAGGTTCACGGGAACCCAACTCCTAACCGTACCTGGTTCCATAACGCAGAGCCTGTTCACCCTTCCCCACGACATCTGACTGCAGGAAACGGACTGAAAATCAGTGGTGTGACTGTGGAAGATTCGGGGCTCTATCAGTGCGTAGCAGATAATGGGATTGGATTCATACAGTCTACTGGGAGACTTGAAATTGAAAAAGGTAAGTTTTTGGGTCCCACAATCATAGGAAGTTTTACTTTACAGATAGGCTTTTGCTTTAGTTAGAAATTAAATCATTTTTACTAAGAGGACATCATCCTATTACTGTAACAGAACTAATGCCTACTTCCCACGTTCTTTCCTAGTAGCAGATAGGCATTTTCATGAAGAAGCAATATTATTTGACCAACCTCAATTGAAAAAGAATTTTTTTAATTATTTTTTTTTTAACAGTTACTACATCGTTTAAAAGGCATGTGGTAAAGTCTCTCATTCCTATTCCCTGGCCAACCATATTGCTTTTAGCACTAACTCGTTTTATCAGTTTCTTGAATATCCTTGTATGTACATTTACGATCACTTACACATAACGTGTATTTAATAACATCTGTCTGTTTTTTCTCCTAAATGGTGGTAGTATTCTTCACCTTGAATTTTTCACTTAACATATCTTGGATATCTTCCCATATTAAAGAGCGTTTTATTCTTTTTCAAATTGCTTATTAGTATTCCGTGATACGGTTGTAATGATTTGGCTAGTACCTTACTGATGGCTATTTCTAAACTTCTGCCATTTTAAGGCGTTCTATAATGAATGTCCCTCTGCAGAGATTACTTTGCACAGGTGTGAATATCTGTAGAATAAATTCCTAGAAATGAACTTGCTGAATAAAAGCAGGTATGCATTGGTAATTTGGGTAGATATCACCGAGTTGCTCTGCAAAATTGTTACTGGTCTTTATACTCTTACCGACCAGCAGTGGAACTGCCTGTCTCCTCCTGTCCTCACCGAGGCAGGGTGTTGTCAGTTGTTTTTTAAATCTTTGCCAATCTGGTAGGTTAAAAAAAAGTACCTTTGCATCTATGTTTCTTCTATTATGAGTGAATTGGGCTTCTTTTCATGTGTGTGAGTCATTTGAATTTGCTTTCCCGTGTATTGACTCTTCATTGTCTTTTGTCCATTTTAAAAATTAGATTGTTGGTCTTCTTTCTTGTGGATTGGTAGTCCTTTATGTATTAGGGAAATCAATCTTTTGTCTATGAGTTATGACTATTTCAAATGTCAAAGAATCAGTGTCATGCAGACCAATTCTCTGATCTTCATGCAGTTATTTTAGAAGTTAATAATAAAAAATAAGTTTTAGTTGGCATGTATTTGGAAATGCAAAATTATACTTCTCAATAGTGGAATAAAAGAAAAACTATAATGGAAATTCAAAATACTTTGGTAATGAAAATGCCAGAGATTGAATTGTGTAGGATATAGCAAAAATGGAACGTAGAAGGAAATGTATAGCCTTAAATGCTTATAAAAGAAAACTGGCAAGACTGAAAATTAGTGAGCTTAAGTGAAATAATGGAAGAGATTGAAAGAAAGCGAAGGAAAGGAGACAATAAAGATAGGAGCAGAAATCAGTTGAACAGAAAATGAAGATAAAGGAGAGAGGGTCAAGAAAAAAGTTGGTTCTTAGTAAAATCTAATAAAATGGACAAATCTTTGGCAAAATACAAATAAACAATAATAGGAATAAAAAGTAAAAGTCTTACAGAGATTAAAAATCATAAGACCATGATAAACTTTGTGCCAACAATTTACAAATATAGACAGACATGGACAAATTCTTAGGAAAAACACAACTTAGTAAGGCTGTGACTTAAATTAAAAAGCCTGAATAGTCCTACACTATCAGAAGGAGACTGATTAGGGGTTTAAGATCTTCTCAAAGAGAAAACACCAGGCCAGCTGGTTTTATGGAGAGTTCTACTAACTTTCAAGTAACAGGCCATTCCAAATATTACGCAGACTCTTCCAGAGAAAGGTAGAAAATGGGACCTCTCCAGTCAGTATGATTTTGATGCTAGAAATCACAAAGGAATGGCACAAGAAAGGGAAATCAAAGGCCAATCTCATTTATGATCATAGATGCAAAAATCCTGTATAAAATATTAGCAAGCCATCAATATATAAGAAAGGAAATATAGCTTGACTAAGGAGTCATCCCAGGAATCTGTCAGAAAATTTAAAGTGCCATTCATCCTTTTGACTGAGTAAAAAAGAAAAATAATATGATTATATCAACAGAGGCAGAAAAATTTGACATACTTCAGTATCCATGTTAGACACTCTTAGAAAAATAGAAGGGAATTTTCTCAACTTGGTAGAAAGTTCTAACAAAAACTTACAGGAAACATCACTTTTAGTGGTGAAATATTGGAAGCATTCTTTTTAAAATCTCTTTTATTTATCATCATACTGGAGATTCTAACCAGCGTGGAAGGACAAGAAAAATAAACTGTGTAAGGATAAGAAGGAAAGAAACCAAATCATTATTAATTTATAGCTGCCGTGATTGCCAACATAGAGAATTCTCAGTTTGCTGGTGAATTATTAGAAATAATAAAAGCATTCAGCAGGGTGGCTGGATGAAGACCATCAAATAAGAATCAATGGATTTCTTTATACCAATGAATTAGGTTTCTCCAGAGAGACAAACCCAATAGAATATACAAGATACAAAGAGGAGGTGATTTATTATAGGAATTGGCTCACATGGTTATGGAACTGGAGAAGGAGGAAAGCCAGTAGTGTAATTTATTTATGGGGGGGAGGAGGAGCTGATGGTGTAAGTCTTTTTTTTTTTTTTTTTTTTAAAGATTTTATTTATTTATTTGACAGAGATAGAGACAGCCAGCGAGAGAGGGAACACAAGCAGGGGGAGTGGGAGAGGAAGAAGCAGGCTCATAGCGGAAGAGCCTGATGTGGGGCTCGATCCCGTAACGCCGGGATCACGCCCTGAGCCGAAGGCAGACGCTCAACCGCTGTGCCACCCAGGCGCCCCTGATGGTGTAAGTCTTGACCAAAGTCCAAAGGCTGGAGAAACACAAGCGCTGATGTTCCGTGTCCGAGGGCAGGAGAAGATGGATCAGCTTAAGCAGAGAAAGAATTCACCTTTCCTCTGCATTTTCATTCTACAGAGCGCTCAGCAGACTGGACGGTGCTCACCCATGTTATAGTGATAGCAGTGCCATCTGCTATACTGTGTTCATCAGTTCTAATGCCGACCTCTTCCAGAAGCACCATTGCAGACACACCCAGTTATCTGGACATCCCTTAGTCCAGTCTAGTTGACACATAAAATTAATCGTTACAACCAGCAACAAACAGAGGATATAATTTAAAAGTCACCTTTCAATATTAGCAACATCAAAAAGACCTAGGTAACCTGGAAAGGTATACCAGTTCGTAGATACCCAAATTCAGTATTAGAAGCTCTCAGGTCTTTTTAAGACCTTCTGTGTAGATAAAATCCTATCAAAATATTTTGAGGATCTTGACAAACTGGTTCTGAAATTTATATGAGGAATGGCCCAAGAATAACTAAGACATAGGAAAAGAAGAAAAGGAACATGGGGGACTTGTTTTTACAGATATTAGTATACAAAAGTCTGTGGTAATTAAGATATAACATATTGGTACAGGAACAAGTAGACTCTTAAAACAGGGGCGCCTGGGTAGCGCAGTCGTTAAGCGTCTGCCTTCGGCTCAGGGTGTGATCCCGGCGTTCCGGGATCGAGTCCCACTTTGGGCTCCTCCGCTGGGAGCCTGCTTCTTCCTCTCCCACTCCCCCTGCTGTGTTCCCTCTCTCGCTGGCTGCCTCTCTGTCACATAAATAAATAAAATCTTAAAAAAAAAAAAAAAAGTAGACTCTTAGAACAAGACAGAGACCGCCAAAAAGACATTTGCACCTAAGGACTTGACTTAGGTGACGTTGCAGATCCCCAAGAGGAGGATATCCATTCCAAGTTTTGGTGTGGGATAATTCGTTGTTAAAATGGAGAAAAAGAAATTAAATCTTTAATTCATAATGTATACAAAGATAAATTCCTAGTGAATTAAAGTCCTATCTATGAAAAGGAAAATGACCAAAAAAAAGATTTTATTTATTTATTTGTTTGTTTATTTAGAAAGCGTGAGTTGGGGGGGTGGACAGAGGGAGAAGAAGAGACAGAATCCCAGGCAGACTCTCCCCCAGGCATGAATCCTGATGTGGGGCTCGATCTCACAACCCTGAGATCATGACCTGAGCTGAAATCAAGAGTTGGATGCTTGACTGACTGAGCCACCCTGGTGCCCCGAGATGGCAGAATTTTTGAAGAAAATATAGGAGAGTATCTATCTGATTGGGTTTCAAAACTTAAGACGTTTTGAGCTAATTTTTTTAAAAAGATTGATATGACTACATTGAAATTAGAACATCTTTGTTATTAAAGAATAACATTAAAAATTAAAAGAAAACCAATATACCATGAGAAGATACTAGTAACATAGAGAACTAATAAAAGAACAGTATCTGGAGGATATACAAAGAACTCTGAACCATTACAAAAAAGATAAATGACCCAATAGAAAATTGTACAAAAGGCATTTCACAAAGGAGGAAGAATATCAGTGACACAGGTGAAAAAATGTTCAATCTCGTTAGTACTCAGGGAGGTGCAAGTTATGAGCAGTGAGACAGCCTTACTAGATTGGCCAAAATTCAGAAACCTAATCATACCAAGTGATGGTTTTGTCAAATGTAGGAAGTAGGATTGGAGGAAGAAAAGAACGTGCTGGAGAAAATGCCGTTTGTAATTAATATTCCATTGTAGGTGCACTTAAAAATAGCTTCAAGGGTGCATGGGTGGGACAGTCGGTTAAATGCCTGACTCTTGGTTTCAGCTCCAGTCGTGATCTCATGGGTTGTGAGATCGAGCCCTGCGTTGGGCTCTGTGCTCAGTGCAGAGTCTGCTTGGGATTCTCTCTCTGTCTCCCTCTGCTCCTCCCTCTCGCTCTCTCTCTCTTTCACTGGAATGAATGAATGAATGAATGAATGAATCAATCAATCAGTCAATCTTAATTAAAAAAAATAGCTCCAGAGAATAAATATCTAGGGCCAAAAGGAAAGAGAGTTGGTGTCACTATAGTTTGGAAAAAAAGTGTTGTTCGTGTATATGGTAAGAAATACGTTCATCGACTTTTACTCAAAACAGGTTTCTCTCCCAGGATTTTTGTAATCAGATGTTTTCCGCTGGAGTTAACTATATTTTCGTGAAGGAGTATTATTTTGTCTTATGCTGCTTCACACTGTTTTCATGTTTGAAGTCTGAGGTTTTGGCTTTGCATATTCTGTACTTAGCGTGGTCAGATGTGTAGAGGATATATAGTGGAAAGCTCTCAACAGATTTCTTTATATACATTCCTTTTTTTCTAAAGGACAGGAAGTCTAAGTAGGAAATGTCTAGGAGCCTACAATGAAGAATTCTACTTTTTTTTTTTTTTTTTTTTTTAGTTTATTTATTTGAAAGAGAGAGAGCACAAAGAGGGGCACTGGTGGAGGGAGAGGGAGAAGCATGTTCCCCACTGAGCAGGGAGCCTGATGCAGGACTCGATCCCAGGACCCTGGGATCATGACCTGAGCCGAAGGCAGACGCTTAACCAACTGAGCCACCCAGGCGCCCCAAAATTTTACATTTTATGGGCAATTTCACTTGCTGAAAGTTGAGAAGGGAGCCAACAAGGAGCGAGTTATCTTTGTTTTAATTATTACTATCCTTACTGTATCACTGTTTGCATGTGACTTTGTGAACACTGTTATTTCAGTGAATGAATGCGTTCTCCATACTATTCTGCACGTAAAACATTGCTTAGGGGATCGTAACTAGATTTACTGTGGTGAGCATTTCACAAAGAGTTTATATATGTTGAATCATGATGTTGTGTACCTGCAACCAATGTTATATGTCCATTATACTTCAGTTAAAAAAACACTGTTGAGAGACACATATAAAAGATGTGTTTAAGACTGCTACTTGGGCACCACATTGAGAACACTATGCAATAGGATGAATTTATATTATTTTGCATTATAGATGTAACAATGTTCTTACTTTTTGTGTGTGTGAATTGCTTTTTAATAGACAGCGGACTCAAGCCAGTTATAATTACAGCACCAGCAAGTGTACAGGTGGTAGATGGAGACTTTGTGACTTTGTCCTGCAATGCCACTGGAATGCCAATCCCGGTAATGCGTTGGTACGACAGGCATGGGTTGATAACCAGCCATCCGTCTCAAGTGCTTAGATCTAAATCCCGGAAGTCACACTTACGACCGGGGGGCTTTGACCTGGAGCCTGTCTACTTCATCATGTCCCGAGCCGGCTCAAGCTCTCTGTATATTCAGTCTGTCACTCAGGAGCATGCTGGGAAATACACCTGCGAAGCTACGAATGAACATGGTACCACACGGTCAGAGGCCGTCCTCACAGTGGGTGAGTGGCCATTCGTTCTTTTTCTCAGGTGATCAGCTTCCTCTAATAGTAGGGGATAAAGTGCTTTGAAGTATGTTATTTTCATGAGTCCAGCAATCTCTAAATATATATACTTTTTCCCAGTGATAGTGAAATACAGAACTGTAGTGTTTGGTGTTTGGTCTTCACAAGAACCGGATGAACCTTAATCTCCATTTCTGATCTTTTCGTCAGGGTTGTAGTTGTCCTATGGACAGCTCTCATTTGGGAGCAAGCCCGGTTATGACCTCTTTTCGTGATTAATGCGTTTGGTTTTCTAAGCTACTGAAAGTGGTCCTTGCAGACATTTTTCAGGGGAGCCCTTGACAAGTACAGTGCCCAAAGTCTCAAGGGTTGGTTTTCACTGAGAAAGGGGAGTCGTGGTCTATCAAACAGTGCCTCTTGTTCAGAGTTACCTTTCTAATGGGATGTATAACATTAATTCTTGATATTCTCCTGATTTTTGGTGAGGCTGTCTTAAAAGCTTTATACAGTTTTTGAAGAGCTAGTATGTAGAGTATCGGTAGTGTTAAGATTAATTCGAATTCGACTTCAAATTCAAACCTTCCGTCAGTGAGTATTTAGGGCAGGTTCCCCAGCAGGTAGTCCGTTGAGAGGAGACTGTCACCTTATTTGTCACGCACAAGGCAGAGTATGGCCCTTAGTTTTGGCAGCTAGGTCCCTGCCATGGTCTGCTGCTTTAGAGGGTTTCATGTGGCCTCCTTCTGCCTGGGTCCTCAGATGCCACAGGTCAAAGAGTCCATGGGGTTAAGGGGTTGTGCTCACCGGGAGCCTGGAGCCCATGTTCATCCCTGTGTACAGCAGGACGGGACTCTGGAATTCCTCGCTTTCGTTAGCCGCAGTCTGGTTCCACACAGCTCTTTCTCCCTGGCCCATCCGCCAGAGTGCAGGCCACACCACCAGTGGCCGGTACCCTACGCTGGGAGAGTGGGCAAGGGGTGGTCTTTTGCACGGGGCTGAAGGCGAAGTCGACAGAGGTTGGATGTGTTTCCGTTCACATGCACACAAGGCCCCTCTGGCTCTAGAGGAAGCTGGAGGCAGGAAGACGAGCGGGGAAGGCCGAGACTTCCGTTTATACTCTTGTGCTGCTCTGTGAATGCCAGAGGCGGGATGACGTGGGGGGTAGGCGTGCGGGCTGGGTTGGCATCCTGGCTCTGCCACTTGGGAGCTTTGAGACCTGGGGCAAGCTGTTGAACTCGTCTCTGCTTGTTTCCTCATCTGTGTCACAGGGATAGTGAGGGTCCGACTGATCAGATAGGTGTGAGAATTTAAGGAATTCAGAATACGTGTGAAGTGTTTGGAGTGGTGTCTGGCAATAGAAACCCTTCAAATTCTAAGTATTAGGTTATAATTATTACTGTCTAATTACAATTAAATGATAATTATCCCATGTAGTGGTTAGGGAAGGAAGAAATAGCTACTGATTTAGTCATCTTAAGAATCCTCACATAGGGGCGCCTGGGTGGCTCAGATGGTTAAATGTCTGCCTTTGGCTCGGGTCCTGATCTTCAGGTCCTGGGATCGAGCCCTATGTCGGGCTCCCAGCTCAGCGGAGAGCTGCTTCTCCCTCTCCCTCTGCCTCTCCCCGTGCTTGTTGCTCTCTCTGCCTCTCTCTCTCTCTCTTGCAAACGAATAAATAAAATCTTAGAAAAAAAAGAATCCTCAAAGCAGGTAGTTGAGTGTTGTATAAATATATACATATATAAATATGTGCGGTGTATGTATACGGGTGTATATTTACATATCTATTCTGCCGAGCAAAAATCGGAGTGGCTCTACTCAAAGTTGTTAGCTGTAACCCAGGTGTAACCCAGGTGCTGCTTGGTTAGCTTTTGGCTGATGGGATTGTTTCATGTAAATACAGGGTAGCGGGAGGCATAGATGTGATAGAGCTGATGGAACTAGTCTGTCTAACTCCCTCGCTTTAAATATGAAAGATACAAATCCCTTGGAAGATGCATAAGCTAACTTGTTTAGGTTAGAACTTTTTAGATCTTTAAGATCCCTCCTCCCCCAGGATTTTAAGTCTAGATAAATACCATTTTCATGTATAGTAAGCAACCCCATCACCTACATCCTGCTCAGCAGGCCTGCGTTCCCTCTTTTGCACGCTCTGTAATTATTAAGATCCAGCCGAGTTTATTGCGGCTCACAACAATGCAGAACAACCCACTTTTACAGGAGTCTGAGCCCTATTAAATTCTAGCACACCGAGAGCTGTTTACTTGGTTTTCTGTGAAGAGCGGAGTAAGCAAGGTCAAAGACAGAGATGACTACCCCCCCTTTTTTCTTCCCAGAGACCTTGGGTTTTGAGGTCTTGGATGTACAAATATTTGTAGAGTGGGTTGTAACTCTTCAGAACTATAATGGGAGTTGGCTTGGGACAGTCTGGGTAGGGGTGGCTGGTATGAGTGGTCACAGTGGGAATGGCTTTGACAACTTTGGTTATAGTCCTTGTTGAATTAGTTTTAACTCAGAGTCATTAAGTTCATTGCCGTTAAAAGCAGAGTTTTATCGATCTCTTTTCCAATTCAAAAAGCGCTCTGCCTTTAGAAATGCTAGATGTCTCATCTGACCATTTCACAGAGTTTTTTTTTTTTTGTTTGTTTGTTTTTTTAAGATTTTACTTATTTATTTGAGAGACAGAGCTCACAAGCAGTGGGGAGGGGTAGAGGGAGAAGCAGGCTCCCCGCTGAGCCGGGAGCCCCACGTGGGACTCGATCCCAGGACCCTGGGATCATGACTTGAGTCAAAGGCAGACACTTAACTGACTGAGCTACTCACGTGCCCTCACAGAGTTGGCATTGAGGCTTTATAGATTGTGTCTAGTAGCTTGTGAGTGCTCAAGTTATAGTATTGGAAATAGTAGAGGGGAAGGAATTGAATCCCCTTCTTAATAAAAGTTACAGGAAAGGCTCATTGCATCCTGAAGAGCAGAAAGAATTCTGACCCTCGTATGGTTAGACCCCAGCTAGAGCATAAGTTTGTCTCATGCCTCTGTATCAGTTGAGGCATGTGGTCTTTAAAGTCTTGTACAGCCAAATGCCACTTCCCAGTGGTAACCAGCCCAGAGGATCCATGAAAGTGCTAATGATAAAAAGGTCATTCTCCACCACGCTCAGCCACAGCTAATTACCGCCACTTGCTCAGTCCCTGTGCCTGCGGCAGCAGCCCCAGCTCCTGCCCTGCCCAGCCAGCCCACGTTCTGACTCACTAGGTAAACACGGCAGCTCCAGGAGCAATATTTTGAAGTTTGTCTCAGTGAACTTAATTAGTTTTCTCCTATATGATTTTCTCACTGGCGTTTTGTTTTATTTAACGGAGGACGCGTCTGGGACACCTTTTCTCTTAAACCGAGTACTGATCTTACACCAGAACTGATCTTACACCGTTAGCTGTAGGGTTTTTTGCTGCCTCTCTCCTAAACTGCTGTGATTGTCCTAAAAACACACCCACCTTTTTTTTTTTTTAAACCAGGAATCTGACTTCATCGTGCAAAAGAAACGCTTTCACATTGTTTCCCCTGCTCCCTTCCTCCACATAAGTGGTCAAAAATAGGAGATCTTTTTGTTGCCAGTATGAATACCACTTTAGAGAAAGCAAGCTGTCAGTACTTGGATTTCGCGGTGCTGGTGGCATACTTGTTTTCCTAGACTGCTTTCTCAGTTTTGACGGCGGCACCACTAACATTCTTCTGCCCCCTCCTGTCACCATCTCCCAGAACCCTCATTTCTTCATCTGTGAAGTAGGAGTGGTGCTATCTACCTAAGAATGTTCTTTTGAGAATTTAATGAGATTATATTCGTTAAGTGTCTAGCACAATGCTTGGCACATAATATGTGCTCAGTAAATTTTTTGGGGGGTGGGGGTTGAAATGCAACCTATTTATTTTTCAGTACAAATAGAAGTATTTTTCCCTTCTCTGGATGTCCTGGATGCTTATAGTCCTATTGGACTATAGGCTTGTTTTATTTTTCTTCAGGCTGGCAGTTTCTTTTTTTTTTCCTTTTATTTGCTTCTGTATTTTATTTACTAGAGTGGCAGTTTCTTAAGCCAACCTTTGATTCTATCCAGAAAGAGGGCTTGCTTTGGAAATAAGTAAACTCTTCTTTTATCTTTGCTAGTCTTGTTTCATTTCTTTCCTCTTGTTGAATATAAATTGTTTTGCTTGTGTAGGGTAAGTATTTTAGTTATCCAACAGCCCCTTTATTTATTTTTTTTAAGATTTATTTATTTATTTGAGAGAGCACGCCAGCGAGCATGGGTAGAGGAAGGGGCAGAGGGAGAGAAGCAGACTTCCCAATGAGCGTGGAGCCCAACACAGGACTCGATCTCATGACCCTGAGATCATGACCAGAGCCAAAACCAAGAGTTGGATGCCTAACTGACTGAGCCACCCAGGCACCCCTCCAGCAGCCCCTCTATTATGTCTTAGAGTTCTGTGGGTTGACTGGATACAGCTAGGTAATTCTGCTGGCCTTGTTTTGGGTCTCATGCTGTTGCAATCATATGGCACCTGGGGCTGGAACAGCCAAAGTGGCTTCACTCCCATGCGTGGTGCTTTTGTGAAGGCTGGAATCCCCACCTGCCTCCCCTTCCTTCCCTCCATCTCGCCACACCCCTGTAGTCTCTCTGCATGGCTAGCTTGGCTATCTGTATGTGGCAACACAAAAGAAGAAGTGCCAGGCCTTCTTAAGACTCAAGGCTGGAAGAGCACAGTCTCACTTCTGCCTGCCATTGGTTAAAGCCAGTCTTAGGGTCAGCCCGGATTCGGTGGGGAGGGTACTGTACGAGGGTGTGTATACTGAAGGCTCTCTTTGGAGACTGGCTGCCCAGTAGGTACTAGCCTAACTCTTGACTGTTTCCTTACTATTTAGTTCACCTCATCCCCAGGGGAATGCATTGCTTCATTACCAACTGAAGTTAACGCTCTGTGTTCTCCAACTTAAAATCTTCCGAAGTTAAACTAGCAAATTGTTGTAAAAGGGAATACTAGCGTAGAGCAAGGAAAAATAACATCCTTCAGATCACTAAACTCCTGCATCATGTAATTGATTTTTCAGTAAGAGGTTGCTCCTGGAGGTTAGATGTTTCCAAGAATTACAGATCGAAATGTTACCTGTTGTCAGTTGGGCTCAGATTGTCAGTGTCCGTGTGGGCAGTTACACCGCTGGGTAGAAGGCACTGAAATCATGAATTTCCTCACGCTCTCTCTTCTGTCTCTTTTTCTCCCATACTCTGCAGTTCCTTTTGAAACGAACACAAAAGCAGAAACAGACACAGCTTCTGATCCCACTCAGAATGATAAAAGAGATAGTTCAGAAGCTGGCTTATTGAGCTCCTTTCCCGTGAAGGGGCACACCGGTGCAGTGGACTCAGCCCCAGAGAAGAATGCCAGTGGAGCCTCCGTGCCTGACGCCCCCATCATTCTGAGCCCTCCGCAGACCTACACAGCTGATACGTACCACCTGGTCTGGAGGGCAGGGAAGGATGGTGGGCTGCCCATCAATGCCTATTTCGTGAAGTATCGGAAGGTAATCTCTTCTTGTGTACCGGCTTTCTCTTTGCTCGCCTTAACATCGTCTCGTAGAACACGTGCTTATTGTCTTTGACATTTGTGGGGCAGCGGGAAACAGGACAGGCGTGTTCTAGGACTGTGAGTTTGGGAGAGCTATCCCAGCAATCATGCTGGATAAATCAGTCTTCTAAAAGCAGTAGGAATGAAGTGTACGTAATTTCCCCCAAAATAGGAATTCCAAGAACCCGGTGACTTCTTGACGTTTTTTATCAAACATTTTAACCCCTTGGGTGTAAAGCTCCAGAAACCACTTTTTAAAAAGTCATCCCTTCCCTTTCTGAGATAGTAAAGTACAGTTTATTTAGCAAATAAAGCAGTTTCTTATTAGAAACCCCAAACAGAGTCCTCTGGCATAATCTGTGACAGTTATTTTTATTCCAAGTTGTCCTTCTTCATTGTATGGGAATCTCATGTTGTTTGGTGATTTATTCGGGTGAACCTGGATCCTCTCAGTTGATTTTTCAGTGTTTATCCTTCTAGGGGCTTGTATGAAAGCAAACTGAGAAAATCTCCCTTTGTTTAATGAGACTAGTAAATGAACCAAAGATGCCCTCATATTTAAAATACTTTGTCCAAGCCATTTTGGTACCCATCATCGAATAGTAATATTTTTAATATCTAGAAAAGCAAACATGGTGATATTTGAAAGTTTATTCACTGTTTCTAACCTGAGGATCCCGGGTGAAGAAACTTTCACTGTGATTGTTACCCACAAAAAAACTGCATGCGATGTCATTTCCTGGTTCCATTAACTTTATGCGGCAGATTGGATCTTTTTAAAATTATTTCCTCCAATACATGTGGAAAGTGTCAAGACATGAAGAATGCTGGAAATAGATAATGGATAATTATAGAATTCATATGTGCCTACATATTCTAATTTATATTATAATATATACAGATTATATTTATTTTATACTCCTATTAGCACAGTAAGAAAGGAGTATTGTTTCCTTTACAAGTAAAGGAAGCAGACTCTGGGAGATCAGATAACTTGCTTGAGGCCGTAAGTTAGTGGTAAGTAGCAGAACTAGGAGTCTTTTTATTCATAAGAATTCCTAAGTTCTTGCTGTATACAGGTCTCCTTCTACTTCTTAGCATGAAGAAGTATTATGTCTCTTTTACTTCCAAGGGGATATTCCATACCAAAATTCATCTGAAATTGAAGATTTTCTCCAATTTGAATGGAAGGTTTTTCTGCCCTGAATCTCCTTTTTTTAATGGCTTCTTTTCTCTTGAGTAGCTAGATGATGGTGTTGGCCTGGTGGGAAGCTGGCACACAGTTCGAGTCCCAGGAAGTGAAAACGAGCTCCATTTAACAGAACTGGAACCCTCTAGTCTCTACGAAGTTTTGATGGTTGCAAGAAGTGCAGCTGGTGAAGGGCAACCTGCTATGCTTACCTTCCGAACGAGCAAAGGTGAGTATCACCTCCCTTAAGAGGGTGAGCTGGCTGGCTTGATGTCACTTTATTAGTTAAGTGTCCTTTTGGATCACAGAGAGTCATATATAAATTCACTAAATAATTTTACTATTGTACATTTTTTGGCCATGCATGTTGTATCATTCCATCCCATCCCATGTTCTCGAAATACTTTTGAGAGTTTATGGTGTGTAAAGCGTTAGGGTCGGTGATACAGAGAAAACAAAGATGATCAAGACCAGATCCATCCTAATGGGGCTTCTGCTTTGCTAAGAAGGGTAAGACACATAAGTAAATACCAACTACAAGGCAGGATTTCAGTTCACTAAGATTTACTGGATGCCTTCTGTGTGTTGGGCAATAAACAAAATCAGCCAAACCCCTTACCCTCATGGAGCTCACATTCTAGTTGGGAGAGACTTACACCTAAGTTATAAGTACATTAAAAAGCGATGAATGCTAATAAGAGAAATACATTAGGGGATGGATATAGGAAGTAGATGGGGTAGCAGTTGGCACAATTTAAGCGAGGTGGCCAGAGAAGTCCTCCGTGAGCAGAACTTCGAGGGTGAAGCGGAAAGCCACGTGGATATCTGGGGAAAGAACATCCCAGCTGAGAGAGTAGCAACTGCAGAGACCCCGGGGTGGGGTGTGCTTGATGTCCCCTAGAAACACTGGAGGGGGGCACTGAGACAGAAGCAAAGTGAGGAGGCTGTAAGGGAGAAAGCTCCAGGAGATGACAGAGTGGCCAAACCACATGGTGCCTTATCGACCCTGCAAGGACATTGACTTTGACTCCGAGTGAGCTGGAAGCATTGGAAGGTTTGAGCTGAGTTGTGACACTGTCTACTGTATGTTTCAATGGGGGACTCTGGCTGTAGGGTAAAGATAGACTGGAGGAAGGCAAAGGTGTCAGCAAAGAGGCCCAAATATGACAAGTCAAAGACTTAGACGATGCTAGAGGAGTACAAAGAAAGGATGTTCTTTCTGTGGGGTAGCTTGTTGAGGGTTAGGCTTGATTGAAAGGATGCCATTATAGCTTGGCCATAAATGGGCAGAAGGACCAGGGAGTGGAGAGAGGAACGGGGCGGAGGGGTATTTTAGGACGACACGAAAATAAAAAGGAGGTGTGATCGAGAAGAAATTTATTTATTGGCTTTTGGAAAAGACTCTTTCATACTAATTACAGAGGCTAGCTAGAAAAAGAATGGGTATTTGCACTGTATTTTGAGTTAATTTTCATAATTAGTCCACAGTTGTTTATAGATTCTAACCTGTAAATACTGAATAATAAGCATGTATTTCAGTTTTACAATAATCACCCATTTTCACTTTTTGCCTCTTGGAATTTTAAAACTCAACATAATAATTTTCCCGTAAAGAAACAGAAGCTCTTTAAGCATGAATTTTATGTTTTAGAATTAAGAAATAGGTACAGTGAGAAGAAGAGTGGGTGAGCAGTTTGAAAGCCTTTACTCTAGTCATTTGGCTTTTTTCACTTGTGGTGTTTATTCTGTGTGTAAATGAAAGTTAGCCTGATGAAGAAAGACACCTTTTAGTTTTCCCTTAAAGCTGCTGGAAAAAGACAAAGTAATTTTTCAAGTGCTGTTCCTCAGATTAGCTAAGTATTTACAAGGTAGGTCTTTAGACACTGTAACAGAGAAGCTCTTATATTTGTATACCAGTTGGGTTTTATAGTATCTTTTCTTACTCTGCATACACACAGAATTTATGTTGCAGCAGATGAGTGTATGTCTTCTAACTTTTCTAGAGAAAACAACCTCATCGAAGAACACGCAGGCGTCCTCTCCCCCCATGGGCATCCCTCGGCGCCCTGTTGTTTCAGAGGCTGCGGACAACTTTGGAGTGGTCCTTACAGATTCCTCTAGGCATAGTGGAGGTAAAGTGGAGAACCTTCATTTTTTTTAATTTTGTTTGTTTACCAGTGTAACTGACATGTTTCAAATTATTTGGGGGATAAAGTGGGAGAGGGTGTTTGTTTGTCATTCAGATTACAGCCTACCATATAGTTCTTCCAGGTCCTATTTCAACCATTTTTTAATGCCCTTTACTCAAATCTTGGTAACTCAGTGTCATGATTGGTGTTTAAGGTAATAAACTCAGATTCACAATGTTCTGGTACTAAGGTTTTATAACTCACAAAAAGGATTTTTCTGTTTCCTCTCTGGCAAAGAAACCAAATTTTTTTTTTTGTTAAGATTTTATTTATTTATTTGACGGAGAGAGAGAGAGAGCCAACAAGAGAGGGAACACAGGCAGGGGGAGTGGGAGTGGGAGAGGGAGAAGCAGGCTCCCAGCAGAGGAGCCTGATGTGGGGCTCGATCCTAGGACTCCGGGATCACGCCCTGAGCTGAAGGCAGCCGCTTAACGACTGAGCCACCCAGGAGCCCCAGAAACCAAATTTATACTTTAAAAGTCTGACTTTTCTTGTTTGTTTGTTTTTTTGGTGACTTATCAAAATGCGTAGGGGCACCTATAATAACTAAATGGTTACATGCCGTACTCTGTTTTATTGCTCCGTCTTATCAATGTCATGCTCCATTTTATTGCTATGGCTTGCCAATTGTATGGTTTCTATTTTTAATTTTTTTAATTTTAATATTTTAAAGATTTTAAAATTTATTTTAGAGAGGGGGAGGGGCAGACCAGGAGAGAGAGGGACAAGCAGACTCTCCACTGGGCATGGAGCCCAACGTGGGGCTCAGTCTCACAACCCTGAGGTCATGAACTCTTGGTCGAAACCAAGAGTTGGATGCTTGACCGACTGAGATACCCAGGCATCCCCCAACCGCATGGTTTTTAGATGTCACAGCAATACCGTTTTCAGAAGCCTTCTTTTTAGTATTTAAATTTCATACTTATCAATTCTGCAATTAAACATAATGTACTTTCTGTGACTGTGTTAATAGGTGTTAGCAGGACATCCAGGGAGGGCTTAAAATTTCATTGCTGAGCTCTGAGAATGCTCAAGCTTCTCTTCCCTATTTCTATAGTCTTTCATGAACTGGTCTCAGGCAAAAGTGAGTCGTAACATTCGAACACCTTCTGGAACCCCTCTGCTTCTTCAGTATCATGAGCCCCTTCTGCTTGGAGTGCTTTCACCTCTGAGGAGCAGTTCAGCTGCCTGAAGCAGATTACTTACACGGGTATCCCTTTATCTGAGTAAAGCTGCCATCTGGAAAACAAAAACCTTACGATTGGTGTAACATACTCGGGTAGATACGGACTAAATGCTGTTGCAGTGGAGGTGAAGTTAAGTCTCGTCTTCAGGAGGTTTACAGCAGAGCGATGACCCAGACAAGAAGTCAGTAACCATAGAGGGGGTAATATAGACAAACGAACCCACAATAATGATGTTGACTCATTGTGCCTGAGGTCCTATCCTCGGTGTTAATGGGATCACAAAAGGAATATGAAACGGAGGCAGGTGGTGGTAAGAGAGGCCCCGTCAAGCTAAGCCTCGAAGACAAGACCGCTATGAAGACAAGAATGGATGAAGGAACAGGAAAAGAAGTTCTAGGGAAAGATAGTTCCTGTGCAAAGAGATGGATGAGGGACATGTTGTATTTCATTGAGAGATGTGGGGGTTAAGGAATTGATTTGGTTTGACTGGTTGCCTTGGGGAGTGACGCCAGAGTGGGGGAGGCAGGTGGGTCCCTTGTATGATGTACTTCCAATTTCAGCCTTTTCCTGAAAGCTATGAAGAACTCTAAAGGACTTTAAGGAGGGGGAGAGGGGAAAGGCCAAAGATGAGGCTAGGGAACTAATGGGCAGAGTGACAGTGTAGATGGAGAAGGACACAGGTGACAGACAGAGGGCATTGAATCCACATTGAATGAAAGGGAGAAATGGGGTGACTCTGGGCTGGGGTGGCCAGGGACCATTTACCAAGGTAATGGTAATCAGGATTTTTCGGTGCAGGTTATGGATTCAGTTCTAGAAGTCACGAGTTTGGAGTTCCCCGGGCAGAGATAGCTATAAGAAGTGATTCTCGAATCTTCGTGACAACCTGATGAGGAAGATAGCCTATCAGTTTTACAGGTTAGGAAAGCGGGACTCACGGAGGTCATCCAGCAGGCGTGCAGCTGCTCTTCTCATTCAGATTTTTAAACTCCAACTCGTCTTTGTTTTATCCCTTAACTGTCACATGCTCTTTCTTTTAGATCTTGAAGAGTCTCCTCTGTAGAGATTCTTTTCCCTAATAACCTTTTTCTATTGGATCTGTGGTGTTCTTTGAAGAGTTTTAACCTTCCGTGAATCAATTTAAGGAAGTCGTTGTTTAGTACCGAAATAGAGAATCACTAACCGTTCTATTCATTCTGTTTCCATTGCTTTCTAACTTGAAAGGAATACAGTAAGTATCACTCAAAAGCTGCCTGCTTTGAGTATTTTCCTCTTTTTATCCATTACACCATTTGTTTTTAAAGTGCCGCCATTTTCTCCATACAGGTACCATCGGCAACATGATTACGTTCTTTCTTATGTGTTTGTGTTGGGGCTCAAGAGATGTTGAGACAGAGTGGTCTTGCTTAAGGAATGAGGCTCAGGCTAGACAGACAGGGCTCCCTGAGTGACTTCACCCACGTAGCATAACCATGGCCCGGACTTGGTCCTCCTCCTTCAGCTCTGGACACTTGATCGTTAGCCAGCCCAAAGGTAGTCTCCCGAGACCCAGCTCACTTGTACAAAATTCATAGGGGATTACGAGTGTAAGCCAGAAGGGTGATTTACTAATTTGTCCTGTAACGGTCACAGAGACCAGGTTGTTTCTATCAGGGTCCTTTCTTTGGAGGAACCGAGTGGGAAGCCAGTTATAACCACAAGATTGCTTGGTTAGCAAGAAGCGTTAGGTACGTGGTTTAAATGCGGATGGACCTCCTCCTGATGTTTCTACCTGCCACGGGACTCTGGGCTCTTGTGGGCTGGGACATCCTCTCCCCTTGGCACAGTGAACTACAACTGCTAGACATCGGTTCTCTCAGCCCCTTTTTCTAAAGTTTTTGTGGATAATCAGGTGAACCATCTGATTGCTGAGAGCCTTTTTTTAACTCCATACCCCGTCTTCCTGCTTTCATCCCGCACAGCATTCTCTCTTACCATCAGTAGCCCTGTTGATTTATTAGTCAAACTTCATCTCTCTACCACTTGCCGTCTGTGTTTTGGGAGTAGCATTCCTGTAGCCTTGAGGTGTATTGAGAGAGGATATGAGAGCAATAGCTAATAATCTGTAAATCATTTGCTGGATGTGTTTTATGTAGCTTGGATGGATAACGAAAAACATTAAATAACACCTAATTTTGAACTTTTACTGTAAATTACAACCACAATCAGACTTGAAGCACTGAGTAATAATTACACTGTTTAGCTATGAATCCAAAGTAGCATGGTCACTATTCTCATTACCATTAACTTTCAGTTTTTTAGAGCTGATTCTCAAGTTTATAGATTATCGTGCTTTTCCTTCCTTTATTTCCTGTTTTTGGCCATTTCATTGCCCATTAGCTTTTAACAGAGGGCAAGAAGACAGTCATAATATTATTAACTCTGGTAATAAGTTTGGTGACAAACCTTTACTAAAATGTTGCTTAGGATTTATCCCTTTCCTCTGACACCGTGGGTTATTGGAATGGATGTCTCCATGTTTAGTTCCAGAGGCACCTGACCGGCCTACCATCTCCACGGCATCAGAGACCTCTGTCTATGTCACTTGGATTCCTCGGGCCAACGGGGGTTCTCCAATCACTGCCTTCAAGGTCGAATACAAACGGATGAGGACCAGTGATTGGCTGGTGGCAGCTGAAGATATCCCTCCGTCCAAGCTTTCTGTGGAAGTTCGTAGCTTAGAGCCAGGTAGTAATATTCAAACATTTCCTTTTTTGCCATCTGTGCTGACTTTATGTATTTATTTTAAAAATTTTATTTATTTATTTGAGAGAGAGAGCATGAGAGCAGAAGAGATTGAGAGAACGAGTGGGGGGAGGGGCAGAAAGAGAGAAGCAAACTCCCCATGGAGCAGGGAGCCCGATGCAGGACTTGATCCCAGGACCCTGGGATCACGACCTGAGCCGAAGGCAGATGCTCAACTGACTGAGCCACCCAGGCACCCTGTGCTGACTTTAGATGCATATTTGTAATGATTTTGTGTTCTTCTAATTGTTAAAGTAACGGGAGCCTATTGTGTGAAAATTTGAAAGCAAAGAAACTAGAAAGAAGAGGGGCGCCTGGGTGGCGCAGTCATTAAACGTCTGCCTTCTGTTCAGGGCGTGATCCTGGAATTCTGGAATTGAGCCCCGCATCAGGCTCCTCCGCTGGGACCCTGCTTCTTCCTCTCCCACTCCCCCTGCTTGTGTTCCCTCTCTCACTGGCTGTCTCTATCTCTGTCAAATAAATAAATAAAATCTTTAAAAAACAAAATCTAGAAAGAAGAGAATAAGTCACCCAAAACCCACCCATCCAGAGATAAGCATTGTTTACACTTTGGTATATTTTTTGTAGCCTTTTTTGTTTTTTTAATACAAACCAGGATCACGCTGTAAATACTGTTTTGTGACCCCATTTTCCCTGTTATATGCATTTTCCAGTGTTATTAGAAATTCTTCAAAAACTCAGTTTTTAATAACTATATATCTGCTATATAAGTATTAGTATAATTTACTTAACCCATCCTTTTTTTCAGGGTTTTGGACTATTTTTAACTGTCAGTAACTTAGAGCATTGCGGTGACATCTTTGTGTACATGTGTGTAGGTGTTTTGCTATGATTACGTGTTTTAAGAGGAAAATTGCTTGCTATTTGACTAAAATTATTTGATCTAATAATGACTTTCAGCATAGTTATATTAGCGCTTAGGCTTATGGAAATGAGGGAACACTTACTGCTTCTTTGCTCTGTAAGATTTATTTCAGCACAAAGACCCCTTCCCCCATCCCCCCCCCCGTCACCCCAATATCTTGAGGCTGTATGCGGGAAGTTAAACCTCACAAGAGAAAAGCAGTAATCACAAGTACACTTTTGTGCCCTTTATTTGTTTGGGTTTCATGGCCATTTTGTTTATGGACTTTTCGATGTACTTTAGTGGCGAATGCCCATGTTTGTCTAAACAGGTAACATGAGCCTAGGAGCCCGTAGGTATCGTTGGGAGAAGATGACAAGTTTTAAATGTGGGTGAAGCTAAATAGCATTTTATAGACGGAAAGCATCGTCTTCAGAAGCCCAGTGGCTGTTTCTGAGTCATCGGGAAACGTGCTGTAGGAGTCTGATGTATTCTCCAGACTCAGGGTTTCAGAAACACAATCCTTCGAGGTTTTTTGGGTTTTTTTTGAGCTCCTAATATGTAATACAAAGAAACGCCTTCTGTTGTAGTTTCGATCTGCTCCTTCTTATCGTATTCTTGGTGAGATCAGAGAGACGGCTGCTGTCCCCCACACGGTGCCCCTTCGGAAGAGCTTTCGCCGTATTCAACCTCGCTTCGGTCGTTTCTTTCAAAGGGAGAGGAACCTCCTTGTGAGCGGTTACTTCAGCTCGTACCGCATGTGAGGTTATTATGACTTTAGAACATGACGGTCAAGAACGTGAACGTGCTCTTTCCTGTTCCCTGCCTGCCCCTTCCGTGACAGACGTCGCTGATCGTCCGTGGCATCGTCTCCCGGTGACCCCTCATGAGCTCTCGGGTCGGGGTCATCATGAACATTCACTGCTGGTTGACAGACGCCGGCCAGTGGCTGGAAATCCGTTCACCATACAGGCTTCAGAGGCTGTGTTTGTTAGCGTAGAGACTTGAATGCAGCTGTTCCATTTTTGACCATCATACCTTTGGCTCTCGTATCCTGTTTTTTAAAAACTGGTTTTTTTCCTTCCCTCAAAAGGTTCCACGTACAAATTTAGGGTCATTGCCATCAACCATTACGGTGAGAGTTTTCGCAGTTCGGCATCTCGTCCTTATCAGGTGGCTGGGTTCCCCAATCGTTTTTCTAACCGCCCCATCACTGGACCTCACATCGCCTACACCGAAGCCGTCAGCGATACTCAGATCATGCTGAAGTGGACGGTGAGTGGGACATCTTCTCGAACCAGACGCTTTCTCGTTTGGCCATGTTGACGATCATTTTACGCAATATTACGAGTAACAAAGTGTTTTTAACTGTTAAGTGTTTGGCTGTGTTAACAATCGATTTACTATTCTGATGACACAGTATTACGAATAGCAAATGTTTTTCACTTTTAAGTGAGGGAAAAATGAAGGGCACAGATACTTGTCTAAAAGCATGCGTGGTAAGTGGGGCAGGAGTAAAAATAAACTTGTCTCTTCAGCTCTCATCCAAGTGTTAACTTAATTGCCCTTTCAAGATCCATTTCTTTGGAGCCAAATGTCCCTTTATGCCTTCGAACCTTGTGAAATATACTACTTGATTTTTGCTCAGCCCAACAGAAAACTAAGTGCTCTTAATACCTTTGACTACCTTTGAATTAAATTCAAAATGGCCATCAAGGGTGTTTGCAAAATGAAGCTAGAAAAATATCGCCACACAGATAAATGAATCTTCATGGCTGTGAAAGTTACATTTATTTTTGTCTTTGACAAGTCTTTGCTTCTCTTTTTCTTAGTACATTCCGTCAAGTAACAATAATACACCCATTCAAGGATTTTATATCTACTACCGGCCGACAGATAGTGATAATGACAGTGATTACAAGAGGGATGTGGTGGAAGGTAAGTCCCCCTGGCAAGCTGGCGTCCCAGCAAAGAGCTTTGGATGGAGAGGGTTTATAAATATTACAAAAAACATCGTTCTAGGTTAAGATAGAGAAGGCATGAAATGTTATGTACACTATTACTTTGACTTTTTCCCAAAGAAAAACCATCTTTCCAATTTAATATATGTAGTATCTTACATTTTGGTTATAGAAACAGCAAAGTATGGGGGAGATAGGATTTGTCAGTAGTTCATCTGAAAAAGAATTGTGTTTTCTGTTTTATTTCAATGAATAGTAACCTGAGTATAAAAGTCACTTGCAACTTCTAGCTATATTTGCAAAAATATTGTCTCCGTGCCAGTTTGATTGAAGTCTGTACTAGAACAATCTGCTTTTAGAGATGCTGAGAAGTTGGAATATACGTAGAGTAAAAACCAGCCACAACAGTGGAGCGTGTTGAAACCGCCTTTCCCCTCATTTAAAATCTAATCCAGAACTTTGCATGTGGTCTGAAGGCTGTATGTGGTCTGGCTGGCCTCTGCCTACACCTGCCACCAGTCTCATGTACCTCTCTCCCCCACCCCCCGCCCCGTGTCTCTTCCGTGACACACCGGCCCTCTGAGTGTCGTCGTGTGCGCCAAGACCTCTCTTGCTTCAGGACGATCATACGGGGCAATTTCTGCCACCTCCTGTGTTCCTCTTCCAGTGTTTTATTTCGGTTACTCCACTTTTCTGTTGTGTGCTTAAATATTACCTCCTCAGATAACCCCTGCTGGTGTATGAGATACCTTGGTGTAATTTCTAACCGTGACCTTTATGGTTCTGTCCTAGATTTCATCGCGGTTGATATGTAAGGAGCGTGTATGTCTGTGTATGTGTGTGGATATATGAAATTATTTACTTAGTGTGTCTCCCCCACTAAAGGGTAGCCTCTCTGTAGACAAGGAGCCTTTGCTCCCAGTGCTGTGTCGCCAGCCCCGACACTGATGTGGTGTTCAGGATTTATTGAATGAAGGAACGATTGGAGTCCAGAAGGAACAAGGGAATGTCTGGGGATATTGAGGCTGGAGAAGGGACGATGGATAAGCAACATGGCAGCTGTCTTCAAATACCGAATGATTGTTAAGTGGAGGAGGAACTCAGCCAGGTGGGGAGGGGCAGCCAAAAGGGAGTAGTGTTAAGGAAGACCCCTCCAATGCAGCGTTTTAACAAGGGCTCTCGGACAAAATAATCTCCCTAACATTGGAGGTGTTCAGTAGAATCTGGCTGCTTATTTCTCGGTGATATCTTGGAAGGGGTTCTTGCTTTGGGAGCAAAGCTTCTTCCAAGGGTTTTTTGCACTCCAAGATTCTGACTCTTTGAACTGCTAACATCCATGGATCATGTCAAAAAAGGGCCCTAGGCCAAGGTTATTTTCATATGACTTCTTGACATCAAATACTGCATATCGTTTTTGGTGTAAGTAGCCTTATAATAAATTCGTTTAAATATGCTATATCAAGTTTCCTTAAATATTGTAACATTCCTTTTAATGTTTATCCAGTGGAATTACTTTTGTAAAGTGGTAAAAGGTTATCATCTGAGTTTTAATACCTGGTACATGGTAGGTGCACAGTAAATATTTTTTGAATAAAAGAGTGATTATTTCTCTTTATCGGGAAAAATAGTGAGCAAATGAGTTTCTAAAATTTGCTTTAAACACGAAGAATCGAGGAAATGAGGTAGGAGACTTGTTAGTGGCCAAACTATTCTGTGAGGTTAGGATAGTAGCTGTCTTGAGGGAGAAGTGACCAGAAGAAGCATGGGGAGGCCTTTTGGGGTGCCAGTACTCTTTCCTTTCTTGACCTCGGTATTGGTACCATGGGTACACTCAGTTCATGAACTTCCGCGAACTGTTCAGTTATGGGCACTTTTCCATATGCACATTTCACTTTCTAGAAATGGTAAGAGTTGCTAGTCACCGTTCTAGATTTGAGTCCTAGCAAACTCTTCATTTTAGTTTAGCTGGTTAGGAGAGCGGGGCTGTCAGACTTTTAAACTCTTTTGACAGAAGTTAAACATTTGCTGTAAAATAGTTCTCAACAAGGTAAATGTAAGTACAGTGAACACCCCTTTCCGTCTCTCTCCGTGTCACTCTTTTCCCTACCCCTCCTGGTTCCCTCTAGAAATATCCGCCGGTGACCAGTTTTTAAAGGATACTCTCAAGTTAAATCTTTGGACTTTTGCAAGCTTGTGTGATGTGAATATAGTGTGTGGAGCTGGGATTCCTTTACAGGAGGTTTTGTTTCCAGTAGTGGGGTCTGCAAATGTGAGTTTTGCCTTCTGGTTCACAGAGAACTTGTTTATAAACTTAGTAGACGGAGCAGTCAGATGTTTACGTGGGCTTCACTGTGCTGTGTAATTTGCTTATTCCTTATTTTCAAGTTTATGCATTTGACATTCTTTTTGTGGCAGTTTTAAACTATTGGCCTGTTCTCCCAAACCAAGGAACAAAAGTATTTATCCTTTGCATGTAACGTTCTCTTTATAGTAAAGTTTTAGATTACTTATGTGTATTGACTCAGAATTGTTTAAGCTTTTGGTAAAAGAATCTGAAACTCAATTACAGCGTTAAAGAATCTGCTAAGAGCACTGATATTAAGTTATCCTTTCTTTTGAATTAAGTTCCGCATTGGGATAAACCGTAAATGTTTCTGGCATACCAGTCCCTTTGTGATGAATATTTTTATCTTATAGAGTTAAGTTGAGTTTCAAATAAATCAGAATTTCAGGCATCCTAATCTTTAAGCCTGTGCTTTGGTTTCTCACCTTTTCTAAAACATCCTTTGAGAAAAAATTACCCGTTTAAGCAACGGATATGCTGGTTGGTTGACTTTCAACCTGATAATACACTTAGTTGTCTTATTCATCAATGATCAGTTAAAGACTCTTTCTCTCTATTAGTACTTCCTGTCATTTAGCTATTCGAAGAGTTACCCTAACAGTGGAATATTAATCTAACAAGATTCGTATTCTTTTAATAATTTTCTCTTGTTTGTAACATATCAGAAGTGTAGTTTAATTCTGTTTTGACTAGGGCTTTGAAGGGAAAACTTCAAATCTAGTGGGGTAATTATTTGGGAGGAATGTCTGTAGTTAGGTGAGAGTAAGGCTAGGCGAGGAAAGACCCAAGGACAGAGAAAAAATAGAAGTCTTTGAGAAAGTGTGTGGAATTTAGAAGCAGATCTGTTCCAGTCTTCGAGTCGAGGTTTTGGGTCAGGTTTATTGTAGGGTCCTCTTTATGCTTATAAAGGGGGCATAGAATTCCTCACTTCTCGAGCCTTTCATAGTCCCTTGATCCTAGAACAAGCAGATTCTCTTCCATGTAAACTACAGGGCTTTATGAATGAGGGGTTTTGTGGTGGTAACCTGCAAAAGGGATTGTGTTTCCGGTTTGGAGTATTTTTTTTTTTTTAAAGATTTAATTTATTTATTCGACAGAGATAGAGACAACCAGCGAGAGAGGGAACACAAGCAGGGGGAGTGGGAGAGGAAGAAGCAGGCTCATAGCGGAAGAGCCTGATGTGGGGCTCGATCCCAGATCGCCGGGATCACGCCCTGAGCCGAAGGCAGACGCTCAACTGCTGTGCCACCCAGGCGCCCCCGGTTTGGAGTATTTTTGTCTGTGTTGAATTAGAAAGGAACCTAGGGCTCTTGGTCCTGTCAGCCAAGTACATTTGACTTGGATACTTGGTTTGATTTTGTTTTTCCTCCGCCTCAATTAATTCTTTAATCAGTAGGTGGTATAGTTGAGCATCTATGGAGCTGTGGAAACAGTTTGAAGAGGTATTTTCTAAGAGGGATTAAAGGTGCTTGAAGAGTTCATTGAATCTGGAAGAAGTGTCCCTGTTTATTAAAGTTCGTCACATGCCTGCGGAAATAAAAATGGAGGGCGATTTATACAGGAGTGTTCAGTTGAAGAGTGTTTCTAAATGAAACGTTGGCCGTGTGCCATGGATAACAACAGACTCATTCTGTTAGAGATCCTTGTGTGGCTTGGGGACCCTGACTCAAAGGAAAAGAAATAGTGGGATGAGGGACCCAGAGGTTCCCCTAGTAGATTTTGCTCTTTGATTACTCTCAACTATTTATTCAGGCATGTGCTGAGCTGTGCGTTCATATCACGTCCAGTCCAGTGGGACTGAGCGTTTCTGTCAGACTGTCTTGTCAATAAATGGTCACTTGTCCTGGGTTAAGGCACCATTTTCTGATCTCGTGTATAGTATTCCTTTCTGGCGGGCAGAGTGGATTGACTCGCTAGGCTAACATGGGGCGTCAGAGGACTTGAGGGTTTTTTCCTTCACCTATGCATAAAATTTATGTTGTATTTTATGAACGACTCACCACTAATTATTTATAAAGAAAATGAGTATTAGTATCAGCACACAGGTATAGCTTTAATTCAGGGTGTTTCGTGGCATGTAACAGAAATGCTGTTTATCTGTGGTTTATTACTAAAATACTTCTATTAAGGATGTTTTTTTTTCATAATAATATTTTTATTATATTATGTTATTCACCATACAGTACATCCCTGGTTTTGATGTAAAGTTCGATGATTCATTAGTTTTGTCCATGTTGCAGCAAATGTTGAGAAGTCGTTCTTTCTGATAGCTGAGTAATATTCCATTGTATATATGGACCACATCTTAATCCAGTCATCTGTTGAAGGGCATCTCGGCTCCTTCCACAATTTAGCTATTGTGGACAGTGCTGCTATGAACATTGGGGTGCATATGGCCCTTCTCTTCACTACGTCTGTATCTTTGGTGTAAATACCCAGTAGTGCAATGGCTGGATCATAGGGTAGCTCAATTTTTAACTTTTTAAGGGACCTCCACACTGTTTTCCTTGCACAGACTGACTGGTGATATGTGCTGTCTCAGCCTCGTTTTGAGATCACCCTTCAGGTCATACGATACGTCAGGCTCCTCTTTTATTTTTCCTTTCTAGGTTCAAAGCAGTGGCACATGATTGGCCATCTGCAGCCAGAAACGTCCTACGATATTAAAATGCAATGCTTCAATGAAGGGGGAGAAAGCGAGTTCAGTAACGTGATGATCTGCGAAACTAAAGGTAGGAGAGGAATGAGAGCTCGTGCTTTGTCCCCTGGACAGTACTGGAATTCCAAACTCTGCCTTATTCCTCTTGACTCTTGATATGTTGACCTAAGGAATCGTCTGCTCCGGACCGCTTTCTAGGTGCAGGCATTAAGACCGTCCCAACAGAAAACAGAATATGTTGGCTAGAGCACTTGCCTAAAACTTAGTTTACGTAAGCATCGATCATATTCGTGAATTTCCATGTGACCCCAAGTAAGTCACTTCCCTTCTTTTCTCTCTTCGCGAAGAGAGTAGAAGTATTTGCGGAATAATTTCTGCAAATTAGAATTGCTGCGGGAATTAGAATTCTTAAACACTAAAGTATAATTTTAAGGAAAAGTGCTTCATACACGCAAGTGGCTTCTTGCATGACTGTTACGCATAACACTGTCTGCTTCTCAAGTGCGGTGGTTTCGTTCAGCGTCACAGTGCGCTAATGCTGAGCTGAAATTCTCAACTCTGCAGACATACCTAGATTGTGAAGCATCTTCTGTCGTTAGGATGGCGATGCTACACGTGAACGATAGAAACAGCTAACGTGGCGATTTACAAACTCGTGTCCAGGCTCCGTTGATTCGACAGAAAAAGGGATTGTTTGAACTTGTGTCTGTTTTCAAGAACAAGAGGAGATTTCCCAAAGTCCTCACCCGTCCCTGAGCCCTGCTAGTCTCGGTGGTCAGAGCTCAGTCACACGCTCCCCAGACCATTCCCTGGAATGGAATGATTGATCAGGACCTAGTCGAGTTGTGTGGGGTTTGAGCGGACAGCTGGATGAAATCGGGGCTCTGTTAGTGTGGCAGGAAAAGGCTGCTGAATGGGCCAGGCAACCTTCTGTGTCTGCGACAGGTGATTTTGTGATGCTGATTTAAAAATGAAGAAACCGAGGCTCAGAAAAATTGAATTATAAAGACAAGACATAGTTTCATCTTTTAATGCTAAGTCATGGGCCTTTCTGCTGCAAAACCCACATATTAAATCTACCTTTAAGCCTGTGTATACACAGACCTTTAGATTTAACTTTGGTTAGTATATATTTGAGGGGCTTTTTGTACTAGTCACTGTGATATGTTAATGGACGTTTCTTTTTTTTTTTTTTTTAAGATTTTATTTATTTATTTGACAGAGATAGAGACAGCCAGCGAGAGAGGGAACACAAGCAGGGGGAGTGGGAGAGGAAGAAGCAGGCTCACAGCAGAGGAGCCCGATGTGGGGCTCGATCTCGGAACGCCGGGATCACGCCCTGAGCCGAAGGCAGACGCCCAACCGCTGTGCCACCCAGGCGCCCCTAATGGACGTTTCTTACTTGCCTCTAGAGTGTTGTAATTCTCAGGGCAACATTAAATAAAAGTGGAATTTATCATCTCTGTCCCCAAGACATTTAAGAATCTAGCCAGGCAAAACACAGACGACAGGTAATAACTGTATTGTTTAAATAGCGTTAGAGTTAGCTGTGTCTGTAACAGTATGCATCATTAGTGGACTTTGCTGGAGAAGAAAAGGTTCTGCCTACAGACTTTCAGGTCACTGACAAATGAAAACAGCTCTTTAAAACATTAACTGTTTATAGTGAATAACTTTCTAAAATGTATGACACAATTCCCAGCCTATTTAAAGAGAGAATGTAGGATACACAGTCTCTGCTTTTAAAGAAACGAGTCAGGGTTCGCGTTCTGAACAATGATTGTCTTATCTTTAGTAATTCAGTACGGTGCTCCAGGAATGACAGAGGTGTTGAGGCCAGCCATTTCCCCTGCCCTTAAAGATCAGAGACTGTCACGGTTTTTCTTTAGTCCTTGGGTTTCTCTTTGTTTCTCATCTCACTTTTCTTTTTTCATGCTCTTATCTTCTTTTCTTCCTCCTCCTCCTTCTGCTGCTCCTCCCCTCCCCTCCTCCTTCCCTCCCCCTCCACCCCCTCCTTTCATCCCACTCCTCCCCTCCCCTCCCTCTCCTCCCCTCCCTTTCACCTCCTTTCCTCGGCCTCCTCCCCTTCCCCTCCTCCTCTTCCCCTCCTTGCCCCTCCCCTTCTCCTCCTCTGCTCTCCCTCCTCCCCTTCCTCCTCCTCCCTCTCCTTCCTCTTCTTCTTCTTCCTCCTTCTCCTCCTCTTCTTCCTCGTGTTAGCTTTCCCTCTTACTGACGTTGATGCATCTGTCTCCCTCACCATCCACCACAGACATTTTTAACTTTAGCAGAGACTGGCAAAATCATCAGGCTTGGTAGAATTATGAATAAATAAAGAGTAAATGAAGAGTGAACCAACCTGACGGACTGTGGTGATCGTTAATGTATGATCTGCAACATCTATTTTGCCTCAGAAACTCGTTTGTTTTCTTTAGAATTGGCAGGGGCCTTAGAATCGTCTAATCCAGCATACCACCTGAAGCAGGAATTTCCTTTAGAGTCTCTGCCAAGTGTTCATCCACTTCTCAGTGTTGGGGACCTCTTTCCTTTGAAAGGTGGCCTCTTCTTTATGGATTCCTCGCTCTGTTCTGCGTAAAGGTGCTAGAAAATTGAACCCCAGCATAACGTTTATTGAAGTAGAATTTTTTAAGGACCGCTCTGCTCCACTGGGCTGTTAGGGGCCATAACAGGAAATATGATATAATACTTAATAGTAACAAAATTGGTTGAGCACTGCCTTGTGCCGGCCTCTGTTCTAAGTGCTTTACACGATTAACTCATTTACTCTCCATCACAGCCTTACCGTAGAGCCTTTATCCTTATCTCCAGTTCCCACATGCAGAAACTGGTTCCCGGAGGTCAAGGTCATGCAGCCAAGGATAAGTGGTAGAACAGAATATGCACCTGGCAGTCTGGTTCCAGAGAGCCGGCTGTCCGCCCCTATGCTCTGCTGCTTTTCTATGGCATTTAAAGCATTAAGCACATGTTATTTGAGGACAGAAAAAATGGGCTTTGAGTCCCACCTGTTATTAGCTTTTGTTGTCACTGTCTTCCAGAATATCAATGAATTAGGTGAAAGAACTGCATTTAGGGGCGGCTGGGTGGCTCAGTCGTTAAGCGTCTGCCTTCAGCCCAGGGCGTGATCCCGGCGTTCTGGGATCGAGTCCCGCATCAGGCTCCTTGGCTGGAAGCCTGCTTCTTCCTCTCCCACTCCCCTGCTTGTGTTCCCTCTCTCGCTGGCTGTCTCTCTCTGTCAAATAAATAAATAAAATATTAAAAAAAAAAAAAAGAAAGAAAAAGAAAAAAAGAACTGCATTTACATGGACTCCAGAGGTGGTCGGTTTTGGAATGCTTCATATTAAGCGTGAGGTTTTTGGAATTGTATATAATTGTTTGAATGGTCCACAGTCATATCTTTAATATCAGTCACATCAAAGAGGCATAAAATATGTAATTTTCAATCTTATTCAGCTCAAAGTGTGGCACATAGAAAGAAGTTTTTGTCCCATCCTTAAGTTGAAATATGGGGAGTCTTCTCCAAGTACAATTGAGCAGATAATCATATGGCAGTTTGGGTTAGACCGAGGGCGTTTGTTTCTCTGATTTTATGATGTCTCTAGAATTTGTGGACTGAGACTTTGGCACATTAGATTTTTAAACTTTTGAGCCCTCTTTGTGACTCACTGGTGGTCAGATCATCTCAGTAACAAGTGTAAACAGACTGGCTTGCATTCCCAACCAGACCTCCTTCGGAGAGTAAACCATTGCATGGAGCCTGTGTGCACTCTGACATCATGTTTTCCTTTATATGTCAACTAGTGAAACGCGTTCCTGGAGCTTCTGAGGATCCTGTGAAAGACTTGAGTACCCCTCCAAATTCTCCGGGAAGTGGACGCAACGTCGGGCCTGCGGCCAGCCCCGCTAGAAGCAGCGACATGTTGTATCTGATCGTTGGCTGTGTGCTGGGCGTGATGGTCCTCATCCTCATGGTCTTCATTGCCATGTGCCTGTGGAAGAACCGCCAGCAAAACACCATACAGAGTAAGCCATTCGTCAGTGTTTCCTTGTCTGTTTCTCAAGATGGGGAGGAAAATACTGTCAGGATAAATATTGATCTCTAATACTTCTGTGGGTTAGCATCACGGTATAAAGCACGTCAGATACTCTACAGGCAGGGGAGGTGACTTGAGGACTGTTGTAGCTGTCAGCCAGAGCAAGTAGGGCGTCACACGAAATCGCCCAGGAGAAATAAACAGCAAAGCCAGAACCAGGCAGGTCTCTATGTAAATAGCCGACTCCGTGCTGGGAAGCTCTGCTTTGTCAGACCACCAAAGAGCATGAGTTCTCGAAGCAGGAGCTTTGGAATTGCTGCAGGAACACCTCCGTACTGGTACACGTCTTGTCAGCGGGAGTAGAAAAGGCTGGGAATGAGGGAAAGGAATTCCTTTCTATGTTACTGTTACTGAGTGATACAAATTAAGGTAACATGTCCTGTTTCCATCCCTGATGTACCCATACTGCTCCAGCCTGGCATCTTGTCCCCCCACGTGTATCTAGTAATGGAAGTGATGGTGCTGTATGAAAACAGATAACCTAGAACCCCCTTTCCCTCTTCTTTCCCTAGTTCTGTCCCCTCCCCAGCTTTCTTGTTCCCCCAGCTATTATAAGACAGGGGAATCGGATCAAGCAGAGACTTCAGTCTTTGGTGGGAGGAGGTGTTTTTGGTTTCCCCTTTGTCCCCAGAAAAAGAGAATCACAGCTAATAGTTCAGGGGGAAAAAAAGGTGATTTGTTTTTATCGAATCGGTGCTTTCTAGGAGATAGACAGGGAGAGAGGTGGTGGTGGTGCTGCCAGGTTAAAAGGGTCGGAGATCATTTGATTGGGTCTTTTCCTAAATGGTTTCGGTGTCATGGACTTTAATTGTGTGAGTGTGTGCTGAATCATTAAAAGAAAAGTGTTGCTCTGGTCGTCTGAGCAAGCTTAATCTGGTTAAGGTCATTTTCCTTTGTGACTTGGTGATATGTTCAAAGATGGAAATATATGGTGGTGATGTTCATTCAGCCATTTCCAGAAGGTACTCACTGGCTGTCTTTGACGTGCCTGGCACTGTGTTAGACAATGGGGATACAGTGGTAAAAAGTAAACCTGGTCTCTGCCCTGTCAGCTTCTAGTCTGAGGAAAAGATAAGCAGGTATAGTGACGGTAACTCACCTGTGCAAGAAGTTCGGTAATAGGAGGAAGGACGCCTACTCTAGTCTTGGCGTGCTCTAATACCTTTGAAGATTTTATCAAAACTCTGCCAACAAGTCTTGTACAGTGTAGGTGCTGTATTTTCTAAGGGCTGTTACGCTTGTTCTAAATATATCTCGCAAGCATGCCTCTGGAAAGTGGAATTTTGAGGCAACTATTTAAGTGCTTTTAATATAAGGAAATGGAATAATGAGCCTTTTGCCTTTAGTACCCCGCAACTTCCACACGGGCCGTATTAACCAAGGAACTGATAGATAGTCAGTGAATGTATACACAACTCCATCCTTTCATTTAAAAGTGTTGTTTATTTCTATTTAACATTTGCCTTTTGTTGTTTTATAGTTTCTCTCAGCACTTTGAAGTGTGTGGGAATTTAAACACTTTTTCTTAATGTTGCCGGTACTTAGATAGTTTCAATTTGCATGATTTATTACTCTTGAGTAATTTCTCTCTGGCTAATTTCTCTTCCCATTAACAAAGCCTTAATTAACTTAAAGTTCCTAGCTATCTCCACACAAGGAAAAAGTAATAACTTTCTTAAAGCATATCTCATAATTAGACTTTAAGTGAACACATTTAGGGCATTTTATTTTAGCGTATTTGTAGTTTCTTAGGGGTTTATTAATAAAACTGCCCACGCAAGAAGATTGTCTTTTTCACCATCTTACTTTTTTTTTTCTTTTTTGTTCTCTCTTAACAGAATATGACCCTCCAGGTTATCTCTACCAGGGGTCAGATATTAATGGTCAGATGGTGGAATACACTACTCTGCCTGGCACAAATCGGATAAATGGGAATGTTCATGGAAGCTTCATAAGCAATGGGGGTCTCAGCAACGGTTGCTCCCATCTTCACCATAAGATCCCGAATGGAGTCAATGGAATCATGAACGGGAGCTTAAACGGAGGGCTTTACTCGGGGCACACAAGCTCACTAACCAGGACACATGTGGATTTTGAACATCCTCGTCACCTAGTAAATGTAAGAGACCTAATTGTAGATAAAGCCTCCCTGTGCCCCATGGTGCCAGGGAGCAAGAACAGGGTCAGCCTCCTTGGCCTTTGTCAACATAGAAACCTCATGGGTTTATTAGACTGGAAACAGTAGGTATTACTGGCAACCCCTTGATCCAGAGTAATCTCCGTTAAGCTTTCTATTGGCAGGTGATAGTATGTTCATCAATTTGCTTTATGTTTTAAAATTATTTCACAGTGAAAGTGGAATACCAGTAACAAACTGGCTGGAAGTTATTCTTGAGAGGTGGAAATACCATTGAGCGTTGAGTGGACCCAGTACTTTAAATTTGCTTCATTAAGAGCGGAGTCTGGAAACTCATATGCTTTAGAGGGGTCGGGCAGATCGTGAAATTGAGCAAAGCAAGCTGGCAATGAGACAGAAACAGTGGAGGCCGTAGCAGTCCGAGAGCACCAGCTGCAACTCAATCCAGTTGTTGGCACAGAGAACTGAGGGCCCCGGGTTACCGGGTTTTCTGATTTTTTCAAAGCATCTTGTAAATCTTGGCAAAATTGCCAGATTTTTTACATGTTGGCAACTAATTCCAGTTTTTGAAAGCATTTTGTAGGCCACGTGGAACCTGTCTGCAGGCCACCAGATTGTGACCTCCAACCTATAGTGAGTTTTTGCTTGTTGTGGCCAACGTGTGGTAGGGTTGCTGCCTGTAAGATTTTTGCCTTTATTTATTTATAATTTTTATTATTTTTTTAAAGATTTATTTATTTGAGAGAGAGAGAAAAAGCGCAGGGGCAGGGGGAGGGGGAGTCGCAAGCAGACACTGCACCCAGTGCAGAGCCTGACTCGGGGCTCAGTCTCACGACCCTGAGATCATGACCTGAGCCGAAACCAAGAGTCAGGTGCACCACCCAGGCGGCCCCGGGATTTTTGCTTTTTATAATATTAGTATTCTTTAGCCACAAGGAGTGATAGACCTTGAAAAATACTTTATTTCGGGATAACTTAGTGATGTAGTTTAATTTTTGAAATGGGAATAGAACGGCTAGCATATTTTACATTTATGTTGGTGAGAGAGGTTCTCTGCATTAGGGAGTTTGCTTTATTACATGGTTTGGATGTGTGGCCATGTTATTTTTCAGTCAAACAGGTGGTATGTTTAGTTGCACTCATTGTACCATTAAGCCCTCATTGACGTTTTTGTCCATGTTCTGATTACAGATGAATTTTCCATAACCCACAAGGTGCTAAAATTTGAAAAAGTTTAGTTTTTTCACCTTCAACTTCAACAAAGATTTATTAAAATATTACATTTGGAGAACAAAACTGTAATATATATTTGTATCTTGAAGCTGGACATGTAATGGGTTTTGTGTGATCTAATTTAAGAATATTGTAGAAAAATACCTAATTTGCTTGAATGCATCTCAGGACCAAAAGAGTAACGATTTCGTTATTTTACATGGAATGGCGTGGCTTATGTTCAGACTTTGTAAACTTTTTTGGTCACTATTCCTAGTCCAAGCTACTAACGTTGTCCAAGAAACGAAACGAGAGAGCATTAAGGTTTGAATAGCACATGCTGTTTCCATAAGAAGGAGAAAAAATAAATCTGATGTTTGATTGAGGATTTGGACACAACAGTTTGGGTTTTTTGAACATCGAATTGCTACTTAAATAATAGTTGCCCCTTTAGGTGTATAATTTTAGAGGCTACCATCTGTGGGTTTTACTCACTAGTTTTCTTTTCTTTTCGGGGTGGGAGGAAATGGGGACATATTTAAAAATACTGGCGATCGTAAAAATCATCGAATTAACTTTGATGTGTTTAGTGATTCGATTAAGCACATTACCCGTAGCTTAACTTCACTTCGTGAAGTTTTGGAGCTGACGTCCACAGACGGCACGTAGCAGAAGATATACTTTCTCGCAATGTTTTCTTAAAAATTCCTGTTGCTAGCTGGATCAGGAATGTTGAGAGACGTTTTCAGTGCTTTTGGTTTGCTTAGATTCTGGCTGTTGTTATGAGATGAATGGAAATGGAAAGTATTCTGGGAAAAACAATTGCCTGAACTTTCCTTAACCTCAAAGAACTACTCTGGGTTTGGGTGCAGTGTGACAACGTCTCCCACCCGTATCAGACTCCGTTCTGCTGTTTTTCATCTGAAAGCAGAATTTTTACTCTGACCAAAAGGCTGGTTCAATTCTGAACATCAGCTGTGAAGAACTCTTGCCATTGTATGTGTCAGGCAAGCGTTTTACAATGAGGTATGTGTTAATCTGGGCATTTTTCTTAATTGCCGGGCAGTTTCCGCCAAAAGCAACATCAAAATATTAATTCTCCCCTCCAAGTCATTGCTGGCTGAGAATCTACTCCATCTGGAAAAATATAACATGTTTTAAAACTTAGTGTAGTCAAGTGAACAGACCTAATCGAAATAATTACAGGAAAATGAAGATGGGTTTATCTTGTGACATCATTCAAACAGATTTCCACCCTGTTTCTCCAACTGGCGTCACGTAAAATTCTCCCATGACTGCGAGAAGAGTACAAATGAACAGGAGTCTCTAATGTACAGTGTATTGGGGGGCCAGTCGATTTGAACCACTGAAGGGGAAGTGACTAAATTTCTCCATTTCTTTGGTTCCTTCCAGGACAAAAATACATGGAAAAAAAACATGGCAGTTGGTTCGTAGACTGTAGTTTTAATGTCGTAAGGAACCCATTTGTAACTATTGGTAAATAATGATAAACATAACCTTGTTCGGGGGTTGGTTAGACTACACCGTGTGGCCGTTTGTCACTGGCCTGGCTTTCCCATTGGGGCTGTTTGGTTATGGGTTTGTGGTCTCTTCACGCTGTGCGTTTCTCTTTTCCCCTGTACTTCCTTCCTGACAAGGGTGGTGGCGTGTACGCGGCGGTACCTCAGACGGACCCGATGGAGTGCGTTAACTGTCGGAACTGCCGGAACAACAACAGGTACTCGGCTCTGTATTTGCGCGGGTTGTTGGGAATCCGGTGTGGGACTCTTCTCTTTGCCCCCTTCCCCGAAGGGCGTTCGTGGCGGTTTACACAGGCTACGGCTCTCACAGTAGGAGACTGAAGCGTAAGGCTGTTACCGCTCTTTGGGCCCTGCTCGACGGTTTTCACCTTTCTGGGCCTTGGTGTCTTGAGCCAGATGGACAATATTAAAGACATTGCTTCTCACTGAGATGTTATTAAAAGGTTTGATGTATGTGAAATCTTTACAGTCATTCTCTGTATACAGACTTTGTCTTTTCTCACCTGTTCTTTTCCACTCCGTTCTTTTCCTCTGCGTTAGGAATGAGAGCGTGTTTGAATGTGAGGGGACAAACCCTCTGTATAAAGTAATGTGTTTTCGTGGTAATATTGCTGAGATTTTCTTACTGGAGTATTCAATACCTTTTTTTTTTTTTTTTAATTCTTAAGACCTTGTGATAATTAAGTAGCAGATTTCACTTTTTTTCCCACTTTATTTTAATTTGGGGGGTTTTAAAAATTCCTAAGATAGGTACTCACAGCATTTCAAACAAGATAGAAATACGTAGGATAACATGGCCATTTAAATTTTTTTTTTAAAGATTTTATTTATTTATTCGACAGAGATAGAGACAGCCAGCGAGAGAGGGAACACAAGCAGGGGGAGTGGGAGAGGAAGAAGCAGGCTCCTAGCGGAGGAGCCTGATGTGGGGCTCGATCCCAGAACGCCGGGATCACGCCCTGAGCCGAAGGCAGACGCTTAACCGCTGTGCCACCCAGGCGCCCCGTGGCCATTTAAATTTTGACGCTCTCCAGGAAGCTTTCAGGCTGCCTCTACACAGTCACCCCCACAGATGGTCAGATTTTCCTTTGTATTAAAGTTGTGTCTGTCAGAAACCTTAGCTCTTTTTCTCCCGTAACAACGGTGTTGGGGGACATGGTCTCAGAAGCCCTCCCCAGCTCTAAAACTCTGCATTTAACAATCGTGTTAGAGTTAGTATGTTAAATAATGAGTATGGACTGGAGTTTGGATATCTCATTATTGAAAGGGGGTGGGACCTATATTTTTTAAATCAATTACAAGGTGAAGAGTCGTGTCTGGAAATTACCAAAACCAGAACTTGGAAGTAGCCAGTCAACTATAGGCTTAACAACATGTTTCTCAGCATGTGTTTTGAGAGTTGCAGAGCAAAAGCAGTAAAACTTCTGGAGGCTCGTCCTTACCGTTCACTTAGCCCATCTTAGGGGGTCTGTGTTAGCAAGAGCCATCTGCCTATTTTGTGTACTAAGATTGTTTGTTGCATTTTTTAAAATTCTGTCTGACCCTAGCTAAATTTTAAGATGTTTGTAACATTGGAGCCGTATTTCTGTCCTGAGCTGGTTGTAGACTTTATCGCAGTTTGTTAGGGACATGCTGAAGATGCTTCATACACCCGGTAAGTAATCGAATAGACTTAATTAAAACAAAAGGTATTGCCTGAAAACGTAGTGTGTTCTCCTTTGTGGTCTTGTGGCCAGTGGCGGATCTCAATTCAACATTGGCATTAAAGCGATGTTGCGAGAGTACCTCTGGCCTGAGAGTAAGTAGACAGACATAGGCTTTGCCACTGCTCAAATCCCTGATCTTGGAAATGTTATATAATGTCTCTGACTATTTCCTTATCTGAAAAATGGAAAATTGCCCTAGGTAACGTAAGATCTCCCCAACATACTCTGATGCTAGATTTTGAAATTTGCTGGTAATCACGTCTTTATGACAAAGTTCTCATCCTGGTACCAAAAAGACATCCCCTTTCCTTAAAAGAACTTTTATGACCAGTATCTACCATCTTGCATTCATGGCCGTTTGTGTATTTGTGTAAGTGAATGTGTGCATGACTGAGTATGTGTATAGTACTGGGGGCTTTTGTTACACATTTTTTTTCCTTCAAGACAATGGACAGTTAATAGTTCTATTAATTTTTCAAGTTGATGACTTCTTGCATTTCATGTGTGGGGGTTTTACTTTTATCTGGGAACATAGGTGCATTCTCTTTAGCCTGAGAAAACCAGCTTCTGTTTCCCCCTGGCTTAAATGTACTTCTTCCCACATAAGAGTCTGCCTGTTTAGGGCAAGCCTTGGCTTGCCTGCTTGCCTCCAAGGTTAGCCTGATGTCTCACCTGGCTCCCAGGAGCCATTATGTGATTTTGATGCTTAGTGATTGGCCAGATAAATATCAGTAAGGACCTACCTTCAACTCTGGAAAATTGGAATCATTACATTTAAAGCCTCTAACTCTTTTGACTTTGAAACTGAAAACAGGTATCTTTGCTCAAGATCCCCCCAGCTGGCAAAATCTGTAATAAGCTTTGAATGCTGACAGGTACGATGTGCACAATTTTAGTCAATTTGCACTTTCAGAATATTGACATTGCTAACAATACATTTGCATTTCCTAATGCCAGTTGAACTAATGTGTAAACAAAAAGAGGCATAATTTCAGTGAAGTTATGTGACGGTCTACCGAAGGCTGAGCACAGGCACACCTCGTTTTATTGTACTTTGCCTTACTGCACTTTGCAGATACTGTGTTTTTTCACAAACGGAAGGTTTGTGGCCACCCTGCCTCACGCAGATCTGTCGGCGCCCATTTTCCAAGAGCATTTGCTCACTTTGTGTCTCTTTCGCATGTTGGTAATTCTTGCAGTATTTCAGAATTTTTCATTATTCTGTTATAGTGGCCTGATCAGTGATTGCGACTCACTGAAAGCTCAGATGACGGTGAGCGTTTTTTAGCGATAATGTATTTTTTAATCAAGGTACGTACGTGTTTCTTTAGACAGAGTGCTGTTGCACGCTGTATAGACTGAAGTATAGTGTTCACGTAACTGTGTGCACTGGCCAACCAACAGATTCCTCTGACTGGCTCTAGGGTGGCATTTGCTTTATTGCAGTGGTCTGGAAGCAAACCTCAGTATCCCCAAGGTATGCTGGCAGTGTGGTTCAGTGGTTAGCACGCTCCAGCATGCGATAGAATCACTCGGAGTGCTTGTGAAAACACAGATTCCGAGGCTGTCCCCTTAGAGTTTCTGATTCAGTAGGGATAGGGTGGGGCCTGAGAATTTGCATTTCTGATGAATTCCGACTGATGCTGGTGCTGCTGGTCATGGCACCTTGTTTTAAGAACCACTGGAATAACTGGGCTGGTGAAGAGCAAGTACAGGGTTCGCAGGATGTAAAATGGAAAGCTGGACTGAGTTTATGTCACGGATGATCCTGAATGTCACGGTTTCATAGTTAATTTCATAAACATGTGTCAGGCGCCTGTCACCTACTGGGCGCTGGCCCAGGCCCCACTTTCGGAGAGCCCGTAGTCTAATCGTGGCGATTCACAGCAGAGCTCCAAATACAGGGAGTAGGGTTTGAAGAAGCACGTTGAGTCTTGCAGTTTTACGTTTAAGGAGTGGAAAAAAATCCCTATTGTTTCAATAATAAAGGTGCAGGAGGGATATGAGATTTTTTTATGTTAATCAAAAGTGGGGGATATCAGTTAAAAGTTGAAAAACAATGGGCTGGTCGCATCATGTTTCTCCGGAAGATTTTTGAGAAGGGGAGCCATGTATTCGAGAGATGTGTTTAGGCTTGGTTAGTGGTAGCAGGACACAGGTGGGATTGCAGGGAGGAGACCAGTTAAATTGTTTCTATAATGAAGCCCTTAGCTTTCATGCAAGGAGGGGGGATAGAAAAGAAGGGATGAGGGGGGTTCTTGTTTGGCAATCTTTTTTTTTTTCAAAGATTTATTTATTTGAGAGAGAGAGCACGCAGGGGGAGGAGGGTCAGAGGGAGAGCGAGAGACAGAATCCCAAGCAGACTCCCGCTGAACATGGAGCCTAATGTGGGGCTCAGTCTCACAACCCTGAAATCATGACCTGAGCCAAAATCAAGAGTCAGATGCTTAACCGACTGAGCCACCCAGGCGCGCCTAGAGTGGGAATCTTTAGGACTTGGCCATTGACTGATAGGGATCAAGAAAAAAAGGAAGGCTCAAAATGAATAGAAAGTTTCAAGCATGGATGGCATGGTAATTGCCATGGTAATAGTCACAGAAATAAGGAACTGAAGGGACGCCTGTGTGGTTCAGTCTTCGGTTAAGCGTCTGCCTTCAGCTCAGGGTCACGATCCAGGGTCCTGGGATTGAGCCCCATATTGACTCCCGGCTCAGTGGGGAGTCTGCTTATCTCTGCCCCACCCTGCTTGTGCTCGCTCTTGTGCTCTCTCTCTCTCTCTCAAATAAATAAGTAAAATCTTAGAAAAAAAAAGAAAGAACGAACTTAATAAAATGACACATTGAGAAAAGGTGATGGATTTGGTTTGGGGCATTTAGAGTTCCAAGGGTCAGGTGGGTATCTAAGGGCACAGATGACCTGCTGGTGTTGGGTCGGGGGGTAGATGGTGAGACGGATTCAGAGTCATTTGCATCAAAGTGATAGAACTTAAGTATGGGTGGGGTCACCAAGGGAGATGGTAGCTATGGCTCATTATTTTTGTATTTTTAATCATTTAAGGTACTGTTTTTGCCTTATTTCCTATGTATTTAAAGTGATTAGACATCCTTTTTATAAGACATTCTCTCTTTTATGATTTTTTGTTTATGGCCTTGAAATGTCTTCGAGGAGAGGCGTCTCAGTTGGTTAAGCGTCTGACTTTTGGTTTCAGCTCAGGTCATGTGTTCAAGCCCTTCATTGGGCTCCACTTAAAATAATAATAATAATAATATAATAATAATAATATAATAATAACAATAATAATAATAAAACATCAGATCCTGGTACTATTATTTGAAACGTCTTCGAGGAGATGATGCAAGGGGTGTGATAGCATAAGAAGGGCGAAAGGAAAAAGCGTTCATTTATTCATTCAGCAAACATTTGTTGAAAGTCTGTACTGGGCCAGACACCCAGCTAGGTCCTGGGGGATAATGAACGAATCAGGCATTGTCCCTGACTGGTTTGCTCACTGTAAGTGAGCTTATAGTTTAATGGGGAAACATACCTTTTTTCAAATGATATAAATAAATCATAAAAATGACTGTATACCTAAAACTGGGTGCTTTAAAGGAAAAGTAGGGGCGCCTGGGTGGCACAGCGGTTAAGCTTCTGCCTTTGGCTCAGGGCGTGATCCTGGCGTTATGGGATTGAGCCCCACATCAGGCTCCTTCGCTAGGAGCGTGCTTCTTCCTCTCCCACTCCCCCTGCTTGTGTTCCCTCTCTCATTGGCTGTCTCTATCTCTGTCAAATAAATAAATAAATTCTTAAAAAAAATAAAATAAAAAAATAAAGGAAAAGTAAAAAATGTATTAGGAACAACCTCCCTAAACAAGTGACATTTTGCTCTAAATGAATTTTAACTGAAGAATTTTAAAACTTGGTAAAAGAGAAGGGGATAGGTTTAAAACTTCCCAGACAAAAACAAGGTACCATTTGTGCAGTATCTATAAAGCAGAATGCCGGGATCTGTACAGATCCATGGCAGGAACCTTGCAAGCGAAGGGGTCAGAGGTAAAAGGTGAGTGAAAGCAGGTCATACAGAGCCGTGGTGAGTCAGCAAGAGATGTTAAGTAGAACAGCATTGTGCTAGAACATTCTGGATGGAGTTTGGAGAATAAATTGGATGGGGCAAGAGAGGATACAGGGGACCAGTGAGATCGCCAGTTCAATAACTCAGAGGAGAAGCTGTGTGCTAGGACGGTTGCAGTAGACATGAAGAGAAGTAGATGGGTTTGTGAGATTTAGGAGGTGCCAATTAAAAAAAAAGAGAGAGAGACGAGTGATTGGTTGAAGAGGCAGGTAGGGGATATCTAGGTAACTGGGTGCAACCACTGAGCTAGGAATGACTACAGGAGATGAGAAGAAACTGTTTACCCCTTAGTGCACCCTTAGGAGTCATCCTTTTAGAGCCCACATCAAACTAACCTCAGCTCTCGTATTCCGCAGATGCCTGAGAACTGAGGAAGTCTTGCTTAGGGCCTGCCCCCTCTGCAATCTTAGCTGCATAGTGTCCTGCCGTGCTTTCGTGGGTTTAAACTTAAGTGTATTTTGTAGAGTGGCACTTAAGAAACAAGTCAGTGCCAGCTTTAGACCCCTTTTATCTTCCCTCTGTTTTGGTAATAACTATCTGGAGAGAAAACGTTGCCTTTATTGCCTAAATTGGAGTACTGATGTGAAAATTTGAGAACAAGAGGGAAATGTACAGTGCAACAATCTGTGGAGTTTTATTTGATTCTGGTGCTCTCGTGGCATGTTGTAAATGACTGCCTGCTTCACTGTATTCAGCTAATTTGAACCCTTTTCACGTTTTAAGAGTGATATGTAATAGCTCACCATGGACAGCTAGAAAGAGGCGTATAGAACGCAGCTTTCTGGGGAGCCAGTCCCATACACTAAAGACTTAATTGAGAAATCCTTGTGCATTTCAAGAATGTAACAGATTTCAGTCAAACAAATCAAAAGCTTTCTATCCTTCTTCTCTTCTCCTCTCCTCAATTTAAAAGGCATTGGCGCAGTTCTGGATATATAATCAACTGGGGTTTGTCAGTTGCTTGGCTAGCTTAGTGGGAAAGGATTGACGTTAAATCCTGTGTGTTTACCATCAGTCTTGATCGTTTGTAAAAGACTAGAGAGGACACTGATGGAATTCACAGATGAACGAACTGAGAGGTCCCATCAGGAAGGAACAAGAAATTAAGGGTCCTAGAGAGATTGGAAGTGGGCAGGAAGTAGCCAAGTAAAAATCAGCTTGGAAAAATGTATATAATCCATCTGGGAATAAAAGCACAAGCTACACATGGCTGTTGGTCCAAAGGAGAACTGAAATTAGCGCCTTAGGAAGCACGGATACTATGAATGATCGATCTCCAAGGCTTTGCCTGATGACGACCTTGAAAGTCTGTGTGTTCCTGGGCTTGGGGACACTCTTTTACCAACTTGGAAGCTTCCACTGACCTCAGATATCGGCAGATAAAAACAGTGTATACAGATGAGCATGCAGACATTTTGTTACATTCTAGCTCTTTCTGGCCTACAAGTCGAGCTGCCCCGCTGGTTTGTGAAGCATGAAAACGACTACTTGTCGAGTGCGCCCAAATTCTTTCCTCCAGCAAGTGAGTTGTTGTGACTCAATCCGTCTCCTGCGGCTGATCACGTCGCTACTTTAGAACTAGCCATAAAAACCAAGGCAGAAAACACACAAAACCTAAAACTTGGTTTCTTTTCCATCTGTGGTAATCTTGCCTAGTTTCCTAAGAAAAAAAATTCAAAGCACTGTATCTGAGTTTTAAAATTGCTCACTACCTTCCTTTTGGGGAAGGTCTGTACTTCCTACTTAGAAGATGGAGACCGAGGGCCCACTGTGAAGGGTAGGTGGTTAGGATAGTGTTTTTTGGTCTCTTATTTGTAAGATAGCGTGCACGTGAGCTTGTCAGTGTTCAGTAATGTCCTCATTTATTGTCGCTTGTTTGTGACAGTCACCAGTAAACTAATTCCCAAAGGGCAACTCCCACCTTGAGACTGGGGTCATTGCATCCAATGAAGAGTATACCGTGAGAGTGGGGGATAGCCATGGTCCTGGGGGAACGTCAGCAGGGTTCTGTTGCATAGCAACTGATGAGCCTCCAAAAATAAGGGCTGGGTCAGCAAACTGACAGAGACACTGAGGCAAGAGGAAACAGAAGTGAGCTGAGTATTAAAACAAACCACCACCCAGATGTGACTGTGTCAGAAGTCTCCAGAACATACTCATGAGCTTACGTGTCACACATCCAGGAGATTCATGAATAGCCAGTCTTTGCCCTCTGGGGATAATCAAAAGAGGAAACTTAATGCACGATTTACGCAAGTATCTAATCGGAGTGATTATGTAATCACGCTTAACACAAATATCCAGCTGTGTGTGAAGAAATGGAACATCTCGCTAGAAAATATGTCAGGGGTCCTGGATAGTTTTCCTGGAATATCCAGAATACATTTAGAGAAATACTAAAGCAACATACTGACCCAGGCACAATTCTATGCCACTGCTCCAATCTCTTGTTTTCTAGCGTGTGCTATTCAGATGGTTCGTTCAAGAATATTATTTTTATGACACTATAATAGTCATTTTTCTGTCTTACAGGTGTGTCAGGTCTGTCCTGTTAACTGAAAGATACCTTGGTAAACTAACAGGTCCCAGACCACCTGAATTCATTTTAGCACACATTTTGGGATGTGGCAAGATGCCCAGAGTTCTATTTACTCAATGTTTTTAAACTTAAAATTAAGAAAAGTAGTTTCATTGAGCCAGAGACAGCTCCGTGAAAACCTTCACTCTCCCTTAAGCCAATAATAACTGCAGTTGAAGGGCTGTTTGAGAAGCCTAAGGCAGTGAAGCTACAAACTCTTTGACTGTGTGAACGGTAAAGTGTGCCCTGTAAGGGCAGCTCGATGAGTGTCAGATATTTGCAGTATACTTCTTGACCTGTCTTCACGGCCTATAGATTTGGGTCTTTTTTTTTTTTTTTAAGATTTTATTTATTTATTCGACAGAGATGGAGACAGCCAGCGAGAGAGGGAACACAAGCAGGGGGAGTGGGAGAGGAAGAAGCAGGCTCATAGCCGAGGAGCCTGATGTGGGGCTCGATCCCACAACGCCGGGATCACGCCCTGAGCCGAAGGCAGACGCTTAACCGCTGTGCCACTCAGGCGCCCCCGATTTGGGTCTTTATAGATATTTTTTTATATGATTACCTGACAGCGTTAGAAATTTTAGTTCAAGTATTAATCAGTAAAATTGGTTTCACATGCTGTGTTCCTGATTCTATTCAGAACAGGTATTGTATTCCTTTTTAATTTAATTTAATTCTTTAAATTTAATTTTATTTTATAAAGATTTTTATTTATTTATTTGAGAGAGAGAGAACACGAGCAGGGGGGAGGGGCGAAGGGAGAAGCTGACTCCCTGCTGAGCAGGGAGCCCAATGCGGGGCTGGATCCCAAGACTCCAGGATCATGACCTGAGCTGAAGGCAGACACTTAATGACTGAGCCAGCGAGACGCCCCTATTCCCTTTTTATGCATTTTGTCCTCTATGCTTGTGTCTTAGCACATAACCGCTAAGTTGAAGCCATTTTTATGCCAACACATGTAGATACCTGGACTAGAATGAAATTATCTACGTGTGGTTATCCAAATGGTTAATTCCTGATGATTAGGAGTTAGGATTTGGTGTATCAGAAAACTTTAAATCAGTTTGGTTTATCCTGTTGGAAAGTGGGTAATCCAACTCAAAGTACGATCTTACTGTCGACACCGTTCTATGAATTGAGAGTCACAATTCAGAGCAAAAGCATTAACAACTGCGGTCATCTCGCGTTTCGCTTAGCTGAAAAATAGATACCAAAGAATAGGGAATAGTAAAATTGTACTTTTTTTTCTTGTTAAATATATGTCATTTCTTTTAAAACATCTTGTGTATTTAATCTGTGTGTTTACTTCGGCACAGAAAACCCGGTTATCAACGATCATAGTTGGCCGGGGCCCCTCTGACTTGGCCGGCCCTTCAGCCCTGCCCCCCCCCCCCACGTGATTCAGCCCCACTGCCACACAGCGGTGCCTCACACTCAGATGTTAGGGCTGCCCTTACAGTGCATTTAAAAATCTCACCCTTTGCTGTAAATGAAAGAAATGAACAGAGAAAAAGAAACTGAAAGGAAAGAAACAGAAGAATTTAAGGCTTCTTCCTATCCGGTGAGTCTTCATTATTTTATGTTAACGTGATGAAATTTCATTCATCTTCTATCTACCTAAACAAATTATTAATTTATAAAATTTTGTTTTTAGGGAACGTCCTTGGTTTTTCTAATTCTGGCAAGTATTTTTTTTTTCCCTACATTTTAACTTTGCTTCTTTTCAATGAAAACTTTTCTTTCTGACCTGATGACCCTTTTTGGTCTTTTAGGTTTCTAGGACCTCTGTGTGACTTCTAGAACCTTGCAGAGAAACGAGGCATCAAGCCAGAAGTTCAGTTACTTTGTTTTACAGCATCCCCGTTGGGGACTTTTTTTAAAGGACCTGACTGTGTGTGCTGTATGTCTCACTGTTTTAAGAGCTTTCTCTGACACTGAGGACAGTCATTGCCTGCCCTCAAGGAGATTGAAGTTTAAGTCCGACAACTTTGAAACCAACAGATAAAAGAAAATCCAGACAACAGAGCCACTATCGAACAAGGACAGAGATAACTACTACAGGGAATGAAAAAACTTCAGGGGTAAGTGTATCTGTTCGTTCTCACTTTACTGGATATGTCTTACCTTAGTACTGGGCATTAACAAGCTATTACAAGGTATTTTCCAGTTACTTGAGTCTTTGCCCCTCCATGCCCCCCCGATAATGGATTTACTTGCTTAAGAAAAAGGATATTTAGGGGTGCCTGGGTGGCTCAGTCGGTTAAGCAGTTGCCTTCAGCTCAGGTCATGATCCCAGGGTTCTGGGATCGAGCCCCACATCAGGGCTTCTCGCTCGGCAGGGAGCCTGCTTCTCCCTCTGCCTGCCGCTCGCCCTCTTTTTGTGCTCTCTCTCTCTGACAAATAAATAAAATCTTAAAAAAAAAAAAGGAAAAGATATTTTAAAAATCTGATGTTTTAATGTTTATTAGTTCAACGTTTTCGAGGTCCTACTATGTGCCATGAACTATGTGCTTGGTGCTGGACATTATGACTTGAATCAGAGTCCCGTATATATCAGTACTTTACCACTTCCTAGACCATTTTAACTCCATTCCTTCTCTAGGGTTTTGTGTTATTTTTGTCACAGGTTTTCATTCTACAAATACTTAAAATCCTCTATGACATTACAGTTACTGTTTTTGGAAGTCAGTATTTATTCAGAATTCCCGACACTACCTTTCTTTGTTGCTCCTCATTCCTTTCTGTATTTTCTTTCTTGTGTCTGCTGGTAATCATTTCCTTCAACTTGAAAAACTGCCTCTAGTATTTCTTATAATACAGGTCTGAGGGTCACAGATTCTCCCAGCGTAAATGTCTTCAGTTCATCCTTTTTGAAGGATCCTTTTGACAGTTTTATTGAATTCTAGGCTGGCAGTTACTTTCTTTTTGTACTTTAACCACATTGCATTATTGCTTCTGTCATTTCTGGTGAACAATCATCTGTGCAGCTAGCATTGTTCCCTTTCAAAGGAATAACGTCTGTTTCTTCTGGGTGTTTTTACGATTTTCACATTGTATTTCGCTTTCAACAGTTTAATTATTCACATCCAAAAGTGTAACTGTCTTTGTATTTATTCTGCTTGGGGTTCGTAGGACTTCTCGAATCTGTGCTGGAGCCTTCATCAGTTTTAGCGAATTCTTAGTCCTTATGTCTCCAAATATGGCTTCTGTCCCATTCTCTTTTCTCTCCTTTAGAGAGACTCCAACTATATATATTTTTGAGCTTTTCACTATTCCTCACCTGTCTTTTAAGCTTCTTTCTATATTTCCCACCGTTTTTGTCTCTGTACTTCGGTCTGAATGGTGTGCAATGCCTGCTTCATGTGCAGTAGACCTCTGTTCATCTGCGCCCAGTTAGCTCCTCACCCCATGTATTTATTCTCAATTTTGGTTATTCTACTTTTTAGTGTAGAAATCCCAAATAATAATTATTACTAGAGTCTAGGTCTCTATTAAAATTCTTCGTCTTGGGGCTCCTGGGTGGCACAGCGGTTAAGTGTCTGCCTTCGGCTCAGGGCGTGATCCCAGCGTTCTGGGATCGAGCCCCACATCAGGCTCCTCCGCTATGAGCCTGCTTCTTCCTCTCCCACTCCCCCTGCTTGTGTTCCCTCTCTCGCTGGCTGTCTCTATCTCTGTCGAATAAATAAATAAAATCTTTAAAAAAAAAAAAATTCTTCGTCTTGTCATCTGTTTTCTTGAATATATGCAGCGAGGTCTTTCAGAGTCTTTGCCTCCTAACTCAGTATATGCATCACTTACTTTTCTCTTGTTCCTTCCTCTTGATATACCTGGTAATGTTTTATGAATTCTGGGCATGGCGTATAAAAACTCACGGAGGCTCTGGAGGAGGTTTTCTTCCTCCAGAAGGAGTGCTTTTGGTAGGCAGTTTTGCCAGAGGCAAATCACTTTCGCTCAATCAGGGACAGAGCTATTTTACTGCTGAGTTTCAGTGTCTATAAAAATGTTGTCTCTTTCTGCTTCACCATGATTTTTACAGCATAAACCTTCCAGGGTCCCAATTGAAAGTCTTTTTCTCTTTAGGAGACTCTGAACTCCAGTTTCTATCCTCCTAGCCCCATGAAAGTGCCAGGAGTCGTGCTTGGCTTCTTAGCTTTGCAGCCACCACCTTCTGCTTGATGTTTCAGCCTTTTCTTTTTGCACTGAATTGGGCAAATGCCTCAAAAGGAAAAGTGGTATTGAAACTCACGTTTACATTTACCTTCTCTGTGACTCTCAGCCATTTGGGTGCTTGCTTTGGTAGTTGACCTCTGATATCTTCAACAGATTTAAAATAAAAATTTCTCCATCCTTTGTAGTTGTCCTTGGCAGGAGAGTTCTTCTGATATAAACTACTGAGTCATAGCCAGAAACCAGCAATTTAATTCTTAAAAGTTATTTCCAGCAAATCATAGTGGCCATATAGATTCCCCTGACCAGAGGTATTTCTGGTTTTGGGAAATTAGAATCCTTCTTATTCTCTAACTCAATAATTGCTACCTAATGTAATTTCCTTGACTGTAAGACAGTTGAGTCTGAACTAGTAGGACAGAATAGACACTGGCCTCTAGCTGATCACACAGGTCGTGCTCTTTCTCATCAGCTACACGTCTATCACCCATTTCACAGGTAAGTGCTGAGAGTGTCTTTTGTATCTTCTTACAAACACTGCATCACACTGTAACCATTTGTTTACTTGTCCATCTCCTCCGCTTGACTGGAAGCTGGAAATCTGCTCTATTTACCTTTTTATTTTTAGTGTCTACCACAGTGTCTGACATTTAGAAGTTGTTTAGCAAATGCTTTTAGAATAAAGAGTTCTTGTAGGGAAGGTTATTTATATAAATGGATAATATCCATTGAATTTGCATTAGTAGTATCTGAATTCGGAAAGGTGGGGTTTTGTGGTTTGTTTTTTGGTTTGTTTGTTTTTTGTTTTTTTTTGTTTTTGCCTCTGACCATGCCCCACATTTTGGGTAAATACCTTACTTAGAGTCTGTATTTGATCCCCATGAACTGAAAACATTCAGGGGGATTCTCAGGTTCCCTGGGTATTGGGACAGTGGAAGAGACCTGACAAAATCCAAGAAGGAAAGAACCCAATAACATGGACATCATTAAATGGCTTTCAGGAGATTAGTGCTCCCCTTTGCCAGCATCCCAGGAAAGTTTTTAACATTTCGAATAGAATAAAATGTAGCATGGGACAAGCAAGGAGTGCCATACTCTCCTGGAACCATGATCTGTCCAGCCCAAAGCTCTGATTCTGCCTCCAGCAAACTTCCTTCCATACTAGTGCTTCCTTCATTTTCTATTGGCTTAAGACATGCATGGAAACGGTTGGGTTTTATTTAAATCAGTTATATATTTCTTCTATATTTTTGAAACTTAAAATATAGTCCTATTAAATAATCTTTTACTCAAACTATTCTGTACAAATGAATACCTCACATACTTTGCTTTCATTTCAGGTGACAAGTATCTGAATTCCACTAAATGTATGGTAAGTATTTTTTCTCTATTTGAAATTAATGTTGGACTTACTTAAATTAAGGATCTGGTTTACTGACAGATATCTTACTCTCTTTCAGGTTCACATCTTTCTTCTTGCCTAGCATTTGATACTTCCAATAACTTGAACCAACAGAGATGCTAGTAACATTTGCTTGGACTTCCTTTTACTGATTGTCATATGCCCCAGAAATGTACCATTCCATGTTAATAAGAATTCGTACCTTTATTCCCTAACATTGCATAACTACATCATACTACCAGTCAGTGTTATGTGTCTTCTACCTAACATGCCTAAAGCAAAGCCAAATGAAATGTCTTCATGAGACTCTTCTTATAATTTTGGAAATAAAAAATATATTCCTGTAATTCCAGCTTTTGTTAATGATGGACTAGCTCGATCATCCACAGGTAATAATGATGAAATCTGGACCATTTGGAAGTATTGGAGAATAACCAGAAGCAGGCAGAAACTGAATAAATCTAATTTTGAAAGACATTGTCCTGACATTTGTTCATGGATTTTTGCTGGAGTGCATTTCTCCAGTCTTGGGTCAAGGGCCCAAGCAGAAAGTGTCAGAGGATGGAATTCAAGACCAACAGAACAACCAGAAAATTAGAGGGGGAAAAACAGTAAAAATTACTATATGTGTGAAGAAATAGGAAAATGTGATACTTAAGGGAAAAAAATGTCAATAGAAACAGACCCTGAGGTGACACAGATACCACAATGAGCAGGCAGTAACTTAAGGCAGCTATTATAAATAGGTTCACGCACCTAAAGGAAGATGAACACACAATGAATTCACATATGAAGAATTGTAGCAGAGAAATAGAAACTATAAAAAGGACCAAATGGAAATTCCAAAGCTGAAAAGTACAATTAACTGGAATGAAGAATTTACTGAATGAGCTAACAGCAGATCGAAGACAACAGAAGAAAGAATCAGTGAACTAGAACATCAATAGAAATTATCCAACCGGAAGAACAGAAAGAAAAAAAGAAAACACATATCTTAGATGAGCACAGGAAGTAAAAGTAGGGCAGGATTGAAGTGCTCAGTGCTAATAAGTTCTAGCAACTATTCTGCAAAGAGAAAAGTTTAAAAATAAAACCTGGATTTTTGAATGTCCAATCCGTGTAGTGTTTTTTTCAAGGGTGAGAAGGAACATATTATCTGATTTCAAAGCAGTGTGTTTTTGTTGGCTTTCATAAGATTAGTCCGCTCATGTGGCCATAGGTTTCTTAGCTTTCTGTTTTCTTCTTCCTCTTTTTCTCCCCCATTCCTTTGAGTGGCCAATGGCCTTTTTCTTCCGTGTGCTATATTCAGGAACCAGTTAATTATGAAATGGAAGACAATTTCAGACATGGACCAAGACAAAGGAAGCCTGTGAGATAGGTCCTCACCTATGGTTTTTTTTTTTTTTTTTAAGATTTATTTATGTGTTGGCAGGGGGAGGGACAGAGGGAGGAGAGAGAGTCTTAAGCAGACTCCACAGTCAGCACGGAGCCTGAGGCGGGGCTTGATCTCACGACCCAGAGATCACGACCTGAGCTGAAACCAAGAGTCAGATGCTTAAACAGTTGTGCCACCCGGGCTCCCCGCATACGGTTTTATTCTTAAGTGGTGCATTCTCTTCCTATATTCCATTTTAACTGTAATTTTTGAGTTCTTAATATCTCAAATCATAGTGAATCATTTCATTATTTTTAAGCACTAATCTTTCTTAAGAGTCTGTGAATACAAAATACCAAATGGTATTTCAAAATACGTGTGTTTTAATTATTGATCCCTCTAGACACAACTCTGATTCTTTCGGTTGTATTTTGTAGGTGTTTCACCAAAACTAACAGCACTTGCAGCAGCAGCCCCCTTCCTGTGGTCCCAGTGGTAGCACCTTACCCTCAGGATGGTTTGGAAATGAAGCCCCTCAGTCCCATGAAGATGTCTGCATGTCTGGCTTCCACAGTCCCCGACTGTGGCCAGTCACCTGAGGAGAGTTGCAAAGATGACACGGCGCCGAGACCTGCTCAGCATACTTGCTGTCAGGACAGTAGGAATGAGATCAATTCTGAGTGCACAGAAGATACAGCAGAGTTCAACAGAGGTACTAGGAGACATTATAAATCTGAAGTTTCTAGCTAGTCTGCAGTTAGCTAAGACCTCTATGAGGGCCGTCACTTTCAGGATGTTCTCTCTGTGATCATCTCACATTTTTTCTGAAATACTGGGTGGGGGGTATTCGGTACTTCGAAACAATTGACTATATAAGGAATTGTGTGAAATTCTGTTATTCACATCCTTCATCTCAGGCTGTTAATCCCATTACATTTTGGAGACTAAATCCAAATAGACTTTGGTTTGGTTTGTGCCCGGACGGTAGACTTGCTGGAAGAAGGTATTTTGTGATCATGGGCCTCTTTCATCATTTGAGTTGCGTCTGGTGTTGTAGCCTTTCCTCGAAGTGGTTATCTGCGGGGTTTTAAGGGTTTTGCTTTAGCCCTCAGATGAATTGTACAATTGTTCGTGAGAGCTCAACCTTATTTTAAATCTTTGAAGCTTACTTTCTCTCTCAAAGTCAAACTCAGCGTAATTGGGCTCATTATTCTTTCTTTATGGCTCAAAGTAATGTTGTGAGACTGTTTTGTAAAAGTCAGCCTTTCTGATTTCATAATGCTCCCAAACCTTTGTGTTTTTCAGGAGACAGCTGTGTCCATTCAGAAACAGAGAACAAAATTTTAAGTTGGAACCCTCTTATTTTGCCACATGTGTCCAAGGACTGTACGGAAAAGACTACCTGGTCTCCTCCTGGCATTCCTTTAGACAGCCCTGCAGGGGTCCTTCAGCAACCCCAAGAAACCTGAGGGTGTGCAAATGACCAGTCGTGTTCCTGCTTCAAGCCAGTAACTGCACAAAACAGGCCTGGGGATGGACTGTGTGAAGGACATGAATTCAGATCAGAGAAAATCATTATTTATTTTTTGTAGTAGTAATTTCCTATGAATGTATCTTAAAATGTGTGCCCTTTTATATTATTTATGCCTTAAAATTTCCCTCATCCTCCTTCCCCCTCAGTAGGAAACAACCTAGTTTTGCGTAGTTTTCAATCATCTGAGAGCGGTGGGATCATTCCATGTTTCCGAGAACCTCAGTGACCATAAGTCTCCTCCTGCAAGGATCCAGCCTATTGGCCGATTCGGCTAAGAGGGAACTGAAGTTTTCACATGGAAAGCTGTCTTTCGATGTATTGTGTTATCAGACTTTCTGAGAAGTTTGAAGTCCCGCTCAGTTGTAACCTAGCGTTCGTAAAGTAGGTGTCTTATGAATTTTATGAGTGCCTTCCACAGAACTCATAGGTGACCCCTTGACTCTCTGTCTGCACATGGGCACAAATGATGTGCAGTTTTCTAGCACTAGTCCCCGACGGTGTCATGAACATGGTTGAGGTTAAGGTCTGTAGAGTTATTGCCATATGCAGACATGGGACCAAGGCCAGAGAGAAAAAGATAGCCCCCTCAGGTCCCACTGCATTAAAATTGGACTGGTTTATTAAATTGTCACTATAGGGCCCTTTTGGACTGTTTCTAAGAGTAGGAACAAAATGAGTTTAAAGTGGCAATTTGGAAAGAAAGACCCACATTGTGCTCCCAGTGTCATGCCACCCAAAAATTATTATTTTTCAAGCTTCCAGCTTGGGCAATACTTGGAAGATGTGAGTGTCAGAAAAGATTTAATTTGGAGGGAGAGGGGTATGGTTTGAAATTTCCTGACGTTTTTCAGAATGTCGTCACTGTAAACACACACGTGAAGCTTTGGTTAGCAGAGCCCATAAATCACAGTTACGGCTCCCTCTGAGTGACAAGGACATTTGCAGCTGCCTTTGGAAGGCTTTTCTTCTCCACATCTTAAAAAAAAAAAAAACACAAAAAAACACTACTTCTATTTAATAACTATTTTAATAGCTTGATTCAAGCTTCAATAGATCACTGCTTGTTTTTGGATTGTGCATTCCGTTGGGGGAAAAAATAGAAAATGATTCTCTATGTAGAGTCAAGCAGTTTCAGCATCAATGAGAAAAGTTCACAGTTTCCCAGAAATTGCAGTGAAACAGACTAGCATACTATGTTAATCAACTGTTTATGTAAATGCATCAGTATTCCCTTATATATGTCTACGTATCTTATAAATAGAGCAGTTAGGGAAATACGCTGTCGGAGCTGGGTCCCTATGCCAGAATGACTTCGAGTAGAATGTAGTGAGTATAATTTCAGGGTCAGGTATTAGGGATGCTGCAGGAGCAAGTTCTGCGTTCCCAGTGTCCATACTTAGAGTATACTGGATTTATTCTTCATGTGATGTAGACGCAATTAGCTTTGGAGGCGGATAGCTGCATCCCTTACTTCTGTGACTAGCAAAGGACAGAGTCCTAGTGCGCAGAATATGAAAACATACCCTGTGTTTTGCCAGCCCGGATACAACCATGCTGTCACAAAGGGAGTTTCGGAGAACTGGGGAGTAGATGGCGTGGGCAGTCGTCTTGATTCAGGAAACAGTGGCGTGCTAGCATGAGCCTTAGGCCATAACCTGCTTTTAAAGATGGAGTTTGAATATGGGATTTGTCCACTAGGAAGAGGAGACGACTTTACCTTTAGGGCAATCTCATTGTGGACTGCTTTTATTTATATTATTAGTAACGCTGTTTTAAGTGTTATTCCTTTTATTGTATTTTATTTATAAAAAATGCCTTTATATATTGAGACATATAAATATAAATATATAAATATATATATATATAATTGCCTTACCGCTTAGGAGTTATGCATTCTCCCTAATGTTGAGTTGTTCTGAACTTGGATGACCTACACGGTCACCAAGGACAGTCCTGCCTGATGTCGCTTCCCCAGGAAGTCAGAGGACACAGCAGCATCTGCGGGGTGACCGCAGCGTCCCAGGCACCGTGCTCGGTGCTGCTCTCGGCTATCTCGTTAACCCTCACAACAAATCTCCAATACCATCACCCACCACAGAGCCTGCATTTCAACCCGATTTGCCCGGAGCCGTAATCCGAGCTCCTTCCAGTTTTCCAGACGGCTTTCCAAAAGCATGCGGTTCCCTCTTGTGATGGAACCAGCCCAGTTCTGCGTGCTCCCGCCTCCCCTGCCGCAGGGTTCCTCTGACCCCGCAGCCCGAGAAGCCGCCCTATGTCCCACGCAGGCAGAGCTCCGTGCCCATCACTTGGCCTTCCCAGAGTCCCCATGTCTCCTGGCGACAGCCCTCACCACCCCTGCCTGGGAATGGAATCTTCCCTGGGCTTAGTGAGCACGTCATTGGTTAGGCCTCTTCACGTTCCTTCTCCTCTTAGAATTCTCTGTGGTTCTTTGTTTTAGCGACAAACTCCACCCCTGCCCCTGGTGTATCATTTTACCGCGTCCTTTGTCCCCCGTTAGGAACCCATAGTCTGCCGCTAGGCGCGGTGCAGGGCGTAAATGACCTCGTGCAGTGTTAACGCCTTGGGAAGTGGTCTTTTCGAAAAGCGTGTCTTTCTGGGTTTGGGTTCTGTGGAGCGAGTCTGAAGACCAGCACGTCTGTATAGGCCGACTGTGTCACAGCTCGTTCCCGGATGGAGTACCGCCAAGAACTTGACCCCATGGCTGGATTTCACCTGTGTTGCTCTGTTTTTTAAAGTAATGGCTTTGAGATGCATGTTTTTGTATCCTATTGAAAAGTGTGTTTTATTTTCCTGAAAGTTGTAATGTTATGTTTGGAACTGTACATATTTTAAACGATGTAGCGTTGACAGGTTTTGTCTGGTTGATACGACTTTGTATTAAAAGAGAATGCTGCTTTCCTGTAGAGTAGCACGTGAAGATGGGGACCCTCAGATCCTCCCTGTTTGTATAAAGCTGCTTGTAGCTTGTGGTCGGGGTGGCTGTACGTCTTCCTCGGAAATTCTTTGGAACCTCCATCCCTGCCCTCCCCTGAAGATCCCCATCGCACGGCCCAGAGTTAATCCCTTCTGGTCCGACCGCCGAGATCCAGGCCCTGAAGGAACAGGATCTAGGACAGCAAGTGCTTTATGGGGACGCTGGGAGAATCCCTGAGCCCAGGAGCTGTGTCCAAGCAGGCGGACGCCCCTCGGGGGCCTCAGTGTCTCTTCGGAAGGAAGAGAGGACGGGGGGGGGGGGGGGGGGGGGGGGAGAGCAGCCTGAGGAGCGTGGGGAGGGGAGGGCCCTCCTCGCCTGTTGTCTGTGTTTACCGTTAGCATCGAGCAACATCCGTGTGAACTCCTGGGCAGACGTTTAGCCTCCTCAAGAAAAGCAGCCCTAAAAACCCATCAACGTGTCTGAGCTGCTTTGACCGGAAAGCCAACAGGGTCTTTGACGTGGGGTGGGGCCTTGTTCTAGTTTATTCCCCATGTTGAAATAAGCCTCCCTTAAACCTTAGCTCCAGCCCCGAGAGCCTTGAGAGAACTTGAAATCCCTTTTCTAATAAAGTCTAAATCTGTGAGAACCTAAGAAGCAACTGAAGTTTCTGTCCGTTTCCCGTCTCCTTCCAGGCGCCACTTATCCTGGCGAGCTCATCCGCTGGCTCTGCTGCTGTTGCTTCTCCGAGTCCCCTGCCGAGGCAGCGCCAAGTCCTGACGCTTCTAGTCCCTTGAACAAGCATTCGTTTGTGTTTCACCCAGATTTCAGACACGCACGCGCGCACACACACACACACACACCCTGGAGCCAGTGAGTCATGCTGGCAGCTGACACAGCACGACTCTGGAACAGCCCCCGTCCCCTGTCAGCCAGCTCCCCCGGGCCTGGTGGCAAGAAGCTGCTTCTGGAATGCCTCTGCTCTGTCGTGTTGGCACAGACGCCCGGAGTCTAGCGCCTGTGCGTCCCCCTGACGGCTGCAGACTCGGGGTTACTCCTCCACCCAAGGGAAGAGAGAGACGGGGACGCAGGGATGGGCCCCTGGCTTCACTACCCCTCTGATGAAGCCGGTCCCATAACTGAAGCTCGTGTTCTCGCGGAAGGAGTTTGAGATTTGGGAAAGAACTAGAAGAGCACGTTTCTTGCTACCGTTGAAGGAAGGGAGCACATACCTACAGATCTCGCTTCCCGTCTCCTAGCTCCCTGCCAGGAGGAGAAGCTGGGACCCGGCTGACGCCGGTCTCTCCTAGTGACCGCATCGAGGAGGGTTTATTTAGCAACCGCTCAGTTCACCGGCTTTGCGTGGAAGCGGCTAGCCTGCTCGTAGCGCACCCGGCGCCGTTCCCAGAACCACCCTCGTCCCGGGGCCTCGGACACCCAGCTCGGCTTTTCTCCAGTTGGGTGTCTTCCTCATCCTTCCGCCTCTCTCTTCCCCCAGCCGGGCCAGGACTTGTAGCCAGGTCACGGAGAGGCCCTGCCGCTGAGCCTTGTCCTCGTGTGAGGCTGGGCATTAGGGGGTGAGGGGTAGCCGGTGGCTTAGCCATCTGGGTTTTAAGACCAAGTGTGACACAGGCATCTTTCCAACTCCCACCTGTCTCCTCTGTGCATGTCTGGGGCCTCACGGAGTTGCAGTCACATGATGGTGACATGAGCTGGGGCTCATCATGAGATGGTGACATGTGGGTTCTTCTGCGGGATCCGGACCTGGGGTGGTGGGTGGTGGTTCGACGCCTGTGAAAACCAGACACAAGCAAAGGAGACAGATGCCGCAGAGGCGTCCCAGATTGTTCTCAGGACCAGAGACCGAGCGTTATGCATGCAGCTCCGGACTGCTGTCCTCACATACGAGTTATCCTCCTCAGGATAAAACCCTTCTCACCCGCCGGTGCCTCCAGGCCTTCCCCTGAACCCCCGTATTGGTGACTGTGCTCCCTGAGGGTGACATGGGAGAGTGACGTTAGTGACAACTACACTTCCCCAGCCTTCCTTTCCGGTTAGAGGACAATCCCAACCCCCGGAATGACTGGGGTTCTACACTTCCGTGGGAACAAGCAACTGACCGAGGCCCGTAGGAAGAAAAGAAGGTGTGTTACTCGAGCAACTTGAGCGTGGGTTCCGGGAAAGTAACCCGCCCTTCCCCGATAGGCTCCGCACTAGAGACCCCGGAACGCAGAGGGGGATAGCCCCAGATCCTAAGGTTGGCAGTTGGAGCCCGATGGACAGCTAGCATTGGGGAGAGGTCACAGTTAAGGAAGAGCCTAGATTCCTTGCCCCGGGGGGTCTGCCTCTCTCCTTGGGTAGGTCTAGACCTGGCCACCCATGGAGTCAAGCAACCCTGCGCTTGAGCTTCCCACTCACAGGGGAGAGTCTCCGGGTGCCGGGCAGCGTACTGGAACACCAGTAGGGAGGCCACGGCTGCCCCCACCACTCCTGTGCCCGCTGCACCCAGCACTGCTGGATAGGCGCTGAAGGGGGCGTCGTCCGCTAAGAGAGGAGAGCGCTGGTTACATGGCTTTGGAGCCACTACTGAACTTGACAACAAAGGCTTCGAGGGCAGCAAGCGGGCAATGCTCCGCGGTGGGCAATCAAGAGCAAGACTGGACCCCCAGAATCCGGAGCTCAAGTCTTTCTCAGGGAAAGAGGTGCTCTGCATGCCTCGTGCTCTTGAGCTTTCGAGTCCCCAGCCAAGCCCCCCATTTCTGGCACAGAAGGCAGCAGGCCAATTATCTTGGCAGCCTGGGGCTGAAGGGAAGGACGCCATGAAACACGAGTTCTCCACTGGAGAGAGAGCAGCGGGAAGCTGAGAGCCCACCTGTGCCCTGGGGGGTGAGACTGAGGCACAGAGTTGTGCCCCTACTCTTATTAATCACCAGCACCCTGTACCCCACCCCATTCCCATTTCTATTTCTTCTGATTCAAGCTGAACCGTGGCTCTTACCCCCAGGCCTGGGACCTCCAGAGCCTTGCAAGGAGGAATGGGGAAGATAGCAGTGGGGATGACCTGAGGGGAGGGTGGAGAAGAGGAAAGAGCCCGGGATGGAGGCATTGGGTGGGAGGGAGGCCAAGGAGGGGATGGAGGCATTCGGTGGGAGGGACACCGAGGAACAAAGTAGGGGACGCCCTGTGCGGACCAAGATGACCCTGGGCTCGGGTTCGGTTTTGCCGAGAAAGGGTGAGTCCCTCCACGGCCTTAGGCCCAGCACCTGGTGTCTTCACCTCAGACGGGTGTCCGGCCGTGTGGTGATTCAGAGCCAGGACACGGAAGGCGTGAAAACGCTGCCGTTGGGGAGCTGGGGAGCTGGCTGACTCCAGGTGACATTGCTGAGGGCAGTAGGGCCGGTTCCCTGGGGCCCTTCCCACTGCAGCTGGGCAGTGGGAAGCCCCCCAGGCCAGGTGCAGACCAAAGTCACAGCCCCAAGGGTGGGGAGCACAGCACAGGAGGGCTGCCCCTCAGGGGGATCTGGGTGGAGAAGCGGGTGACGGTGAGGCTGGACAGATTTCGCTGCCCGTGCACCATGGTCCCCAGGCCCAGCTGGGGGACCCGGAGGCCACAGGGCGAAGAGTAAGAGAAGTAGGGAGAAGTGGGTGGGCGGGGAAAGATGGATTCCTCTGAGGGGCTGGTGAGCGAAGAGCTGAGCTCTCAGGTCAGGGGGCAGGGGCTGAGGGGCTGAGCAGGAGTTCGGAGTCCCTGAGGAATCCCAGAGGCCCATGGAAGCCCCCACCTGGGAAGGTTCCCTCTTTCCTGGTCTCTTTTGGCCACTGGGCACTTTGCCTCACGGTCATTTCTCTACCCTTCTCTGTGCCTCAGTTCAGTCCCCAAGGCGGTGGGAAGAATCACTTGGGGATGAGGTCCAAATAAGGTCAGGGGCTTCCCCTCTCCCCGCCCCTTCCCACAGTTTTCACAGCCTCTCCCCGTGCTCTGCAACTCCGTCTGGCTGCCACCCCTCCCTCCCCCACAATGTCCACACCGCGTCCCGCGGGGCTGCAGTGCAGCGGCCCCAGCTGTGAGTGGCCCCCACCCACACACTCACAGATGGTGAGCCTGATGCTGGTCTGGGTGCGGGTGTCCAGGCGGCTGTTGCGGGCCAGGCACGTGTGCAGGCCTGTGTGGGCCCGTCTGGCGCTGGCGATGGTGTAGGCAGGCCCGGTGTGGACCTGAGTGTGGTCACGGAGCCACACATAGTGACTCCGGGGGTTGGATGCGTCCAGGCAGCTCAGGGTCACCTCTTTCCTTTCACTGGCCCAGAAACCCTCCTCACTGAAGCCCAGTGGCTCCACGGTGATCACAGGGTTGTCTGGACCATCTGGAGGGAAAGGAAGACTTGTGTCATCTCCCCAGGCTTCATTCCTTCACTCACTCATATCATCTTAGCTGAGCTTACCGTCCAGCAAGCGTGTATTATGTACCCACTGTGTCACCCACCGGGCAAGGCCCCCAAGGAGCTCAGAGTCCGGGGGCCATAAGCACAGTCAAATATAGGTGTTGAGGGTCTGTGGGGGCAAGCTCCCGAGGCTGCGGGAGGCTTCCTGGAGAGACTGAGGTAGGGGGACGGCAAGAGCTGGCTAGGCAGGAGGAAGGGAGGGTGCCAACCTTCCCGGTGCGCCCACAATCGAGGCGCTTCTTGGGACTGGGACGGTTGGCCCCTCTAGGCTGCAGAGGGCAGAAAACAGGATTGAAGTTGCCCCGAACACGATCCCAGAGCCAGTCCTTCTCACTTCTTTGGGTCACTGCCTTCCCTTTTTTCCTGTGTCCCCTCTTTCTGCCACCCAGAAAGGACTGAATCCTCCACCTGCTTCCATTCTGCTCCTCTGTCTTTCCCAAGGACCACTCGCCTGTCTCCTCCATGGTCCTAAGTCTGCAATCCTACAAACCACCACCCACAAGACAGACGGGACATCGCTAGTCCTGGCTTTTGAAATCCTCTAGACCAGCACTGGCCAACAGATACATACGAGCCACAGATCTGTTTTAATTTTCTAGTAGCCAAATCTTTTTTTTAAAAGCTTTTATTTATTTATTCGACAGAGATAGAGACAGCCAGCGAGAGAGGGAACACAAGCAGGGGGAGTGGGAGAGGAAGAAGCAGGCTCCCAGCGGAGGAGCCTGATGTGGGGCTCGATCCCAGAACGCCGGGATCACGCCCTGAGCTGAAGGCAGACGCCTAACCACTGTGCCACCCAGGCACCCCTCTAGTAGCCAAATCTTAAAAAGGAAAAACAACTAAACCCAACCAAGCAAAAAGCACCAATGGGTTTTAATAATTTTAATAATATTTTGTATTTAACCAAATACATCCAGAGTATTATTCCAATGTATAATCAAATATAAAACTTATTGATGAGCTATTTTATGTTCCTTTTTTTTTTTTTTTTTTTTAGACTAAGCCTTCAAAGCCAGTGTGCTGAGAACACCTGTTTGATTCAGGCAAATCTGCAGAGCTTGGAGCCCTGCGAATGGCAGCCACGTTAGAGAGCACGGCTCGAGACCATCCTAGTCTTCTTCCCATAAACGTCTAATTCCATTTTTAAATTAATTTTTTTAATTTGCAAAAGTTCCTTAGCTTTATTTGTTCTCTTTACTGAAAGAACTACTGTGGGCTTTGTCCACTTCCGTATTAGGTTGCTGCTGCTTCTCATTGCTTGTTCTGGAGTTCCTTGTAAGTTCTGAAAAAGAATCCTTCCTTTGCTCTTCATGGGTTTTCTTTAGTTTTTAAATTTTATGCATTTATTTGGGAGAGAGAGAGAGAGCAGGAGCAGGGGAAGGGGCAGAGGGAGAAGCAGGCTCCGCACTGAGCAGGGAGCCCGCCATGGGACTCGATCCCAGGACCCTGGGATCATGACCTGAGCTGAAGGCAGCCGCTGAACCGACTGAGTCACCCAGGCGCCCCTCTTCATTTGCTTTAAAGACAGACTTCTGATTTCTAACTTGAGGCTCTCAGCCTTTGACTTGGGACCAGCCTGCTGCCCTCTGTGCCAACTGCGTCCCTCCTCCCGGTTTCCTCAGGGTTCAGTCGGTCTCTGCGAGGCCTTCCTGCTCAACCCAAAGACAGGCTCCGCGGGCCGCCACTTTCACCATAATTATGGCTAAAACTGTGACTCTGCATATATGCTCATTTTCCTGGGAAGAGGGGCTCACGACCTGGAAAAGCCTAGAAGCCCGGTACTAGATCCGCATCTGGTACCAGGGGTACGGTACCCTGAGGTTCTCACCTACTGGAGCCGCTCAGCAGGCTGGGGCACTGTTGGGGGCCCTGAGGTGTGTCGGGAGGCAGGGTGCAGATGGGAGGGTAGGTGCCAGCCCTGAGAACTCCCCGCCCACCCCCACCCCCAGTCTGACTCACAGATGACATCAAGGAAGGTTCCATCGCTGCTCAGCCGGTTGACGGCGTTGTGGGCACTGCATAGGTACCAGCCCAGGTGTGTCCTGTTGACCGGGTCTAGATGAAGCCATCTCTCCGTCACCTCCAACAGCTCCTCCTCTGGGCCTCGAGGTGCCTGATGTCGCCAGGCAAACGTGACAGGCTCTGTGCCCTCCCGGACTGCACATGTGGCCACCACGTAGGCCCCCTCCACAGGGGACAGGTCGCTCAGCCTCACCGAGGCTTTGATACGGGCACCGGCCGGAGGAAGGAGAGGCCCACATTTATTATCACAGACCCGTGCCAGGCTGGGGGGGTTGGCCTGCCCACGGGGCCCTGGCCCTCCCTTCCTTGTGAGTCCAGGTTTTCTCACTCCCTGGAGCCAAGGTGCCCTGGAACCTGGGCCCAGCCCCGTGCAATGGGAAGCACATGCAAACAGAGGCAAAGCAGCGTGCAAAGCCACTCGGGCCACTAAGTCCCAGCTCGGGCCCTCACCTAGCATGGCCAGCGTGAGGTAGGAGTAGGTGGTGTGCAGCTGGCCCCCGGCCCCGTGCAGGGCCTGGCACAGGAAGCGGCCTCGGGCACCCTCCCGCAGCTCCCGCAGCACCGGGCTGCTGTTCCGGAGACTCGCGGCCCCCAGAGCCGAGGCCCAGGCCTCCACCTTGGACTCTGCTCCATTGGTGACAGCCACAGGCCGGGGAGTCAGCGAGCCCAGGGGAGTGAGGGGGGGTTGGCCCTCCCTTCCTTGTGAGTCCAGGTTTTCTCACTCCCTGAAGACCACGCGCGGGGCGGGTCTGGAGCCCCAACCCAGCCCCCAGAGCCACCCCGCGCTCCTCGAACGGACGTGGCCTCCTCGGCAGGGGCTCGGTGGGTCCGGTGGGGCTGCCCCAGGGACAGAGCGGCAATGCAGGACGTCCAGCCTGGGCTCTCCTCCTCCCCCTCCTGGGGCCCCTCGTCCTTCTCCTTGGAGTTGGTGGGGAAGAGACCGTTTCCGAGCGAGCTTCGGAGTTTCCTGTCCGGCTGTGCCGTGGGAGCAGGCGGCCCGGGGGAGCTGAGGCTCCCATCCCCATGCGCCATCCCACCATTGTGGGAGCATGATAAAAATACATACTCCGGGGCCTCATGCCAGACCAGGGACTCCGCACCCCCAGGGCAGCAGGAATCTGTATTTTTAACAAGACGCTGGAAGTCAATCTGATGGTCAGCACCAGATGGGGAGCTCTGCATGGCCACTGGCAATTCAGGCTCTGGGGGGGGGGGGGGTTCTCTGTGTAAAGATTCCAGGGGGATTCCAGACTCACTGCACCAAAGGGAAGGTGACACCAGCCAGCCGTCCGCCCATCCAGCATTTAGTTGTCAGCTGCTAATTACGAGCTGCCTGCCCTGTACCAGGCACCAGGGTTACAATGACAAACGAGCCTCCCCATCCCTGCTCTCAGGGAGCTTTCAGTCTACGCTATCCTTTTCTGCTCAGGACCTAGCATGGAACGGCAGCATGCTCCGGAGCCCCACGTTCTCCTGTCTCCCGTGGCCAGGTAACTATAACGTGCAGAGCTTCATGGTGACGATAAATGCCTCAGATGACACACAGGGCACAGGAACGAGTCCCACCAGCTTCCGTTTGTTGAATGCCTTTGTGCGAGGCCCTGCACACGTGTTAGCTGTTGACCTTAACTGTCACAGTCATCACATCCCCCTGAGACTCTGAGCACGACGTCGCTTCATCTAGAACTGCACGGCAGGTGGGGGACCTGGGAGTGGAGCCCAGCTCCCCATCTTGGACTCTCCCCACCACTCCCGGCTTCTCCAGAGAGAGAAGGCAAGACAGGCATCGAGCGGGAGGGAAGGGACCAAGGGCAAAACTCTGCCGTTCAATTGATCAAGAAGCAAAACACTTAACCTGGAAGCTGCTTCTTCCCAACCATGTGGACGCTGCTCTGGCCCGAGCTCCCAGCGTCTCGCAGCTAGACTCCTGGTCTCCCAAGTGCTCGCAGCAACCAGAAGACCATGCACTTTGGAGGGAACTTTTGGAAGCCCAGATCTGGCCACGTCACTCCATGCTTACTACCCGACGGTGGCCGTCAGGATAACCCCAGACTTGGGAGGGTGACCCAGCATGCTTTCTGTGGCACAGAGCCATGGCTCAGGGCACGCTGGCTAAGCTCCAGTGGATCAACAAAGTTGATGGACTTCATTGAATGGCCACGCAAGTGTTAAAGAGGGATCCCGGGGAAGACAGGGGTAGAAATAGCAGGATGTGAGTGGGGGAATGGGGCCACCATGGGGGGGAGGCTGAGTATCACTCACCAGAGGCCCCTTCATGCAGAAGGCAGAGGGGGGTCAGGACCAGGAGACCAAGCGGTCTGTGCAGAGCCCTCAGACCCACCATGGCCTCATCTCCCTGGGTAGTCATCCATCTGGGGTTCCTGCCTGGCACTCGGGTGCTCTCTCTCCAGAGCAAAGCCCAGCCCCAGAAGGATTGGGGGTCTGGCTCGGATTGCCAACCTCAGCCTTCTGCCACCTCCACCCCTGCTCTCCTGTTACCCTCACTGGCCCGATGACAAGTGAATTATTTACCAGACGACTCACTCCATTCATAATGCAGAGTTGGGGAGGGCAAGACCTGGCTGGGACAGATCTAGGGGACACCCCCCTGATCTTCCTGCATTTTCATTTTAATGATAGCATAAAATCAGAGAGTCACTGAGCATAGAGTTGAAAATGGCCCCAGTCTCAGCGAGTCCAACCACCTGCCCAGGTGTGGGAGCCCTGCATGCAGTCCCCCAGACCTTAGGCACAAGGAGATTCAAACACGCCTTCGAATGCCCTCTTGTGTTTCGCTCATGTTTTGTTGGGAGAAGTTGGTAGAGGGTGGAAGGAGCTCGGGGGTCAACCACAATGCCAGATTTCGGGTTTGACTGACAGACTGTGAAACCAGGAAATTTCTGAACCTCTCTGAGCTTTCGTTTCTTTGCAGATGAATGGGGATAATAACACCTTCTTTCTTGTAAATATTATTTTGGAAATTAAGTGAAAACTTTATATGAGCATATGGGGGGCTTCTTGGGTGCTAGATGTCCTATTTCTTGACTTGGGTGGGGGTTACAGTCCATCAAACTATACATTTGTTTTTAGAAACTTTAATGGATACTTGATAAAACTCTCACACGCACACACATACGCACACTCGGGCAAACAGTGCCCAGCGCGTAGCTGGTACGCGGTCCTTCACCCCCCCCCCCCCCACCGTCAGATCTGATCTACGAGGCACAGACCCTGATGCTGGAGCAGAGCCCAGCTCTCCCGCGGTCCTAGCGGTCTCGGACAGACAGCCTGACGTGAGGTCAGCTTTCCATCGTCTGGGGTTGGGTGTAGGGTGAGATCCCCGGACCCCAGTGAGATGGGGGGGTCTGATGTTGGGTCTCAGGTTCATCAGGACTCAGCTGGGACAGGAGCTGTCCGAGCGGAGTGCCCCGCAGGCTCCTTGTGGGCTGAGAGGTGCCCGCCGTGGCTCTCTCTGTAGGGTCATGAGCCCCTAATCCCTTCTAACTTGGCTTTGAGCAGCACGGCAGATGGTCCCTGGGATTCAGGCTCCCATGTAAGGGAGACTCTGGAAGGGAGAGTCAGGGAAGGAAGTGTATTAGGATTCTCCAGAGAAGCAGAACTGATAGGATGTGTGTGTATAGAAAGAAAGAGATTTATCATAAGAAATTGGCTCACATGATTGTGGGGGCTGGCAAGTCCCCAGATCTGCAGTCAGCACACTGGAGACCCAGCAGGGCCCATGATGTAAGTTCCAGTTTGAAGACTGGCAAGCTTCAGACCAAGAAGAGCTGATGCTTCAGTCCAGGTCCAAAGGCAGAAAAAGACTGATGTCTCAGCTCAAAGCAGTCAGGCAGGAGGCGTTCTCTCTTATTTGGGGGAGGGTCAACCCTTTTGTTCTATCCAGGCCTTCAACCGATTGGATGAGGCCCACCCATGTGGTATGGTGGGGGGCAATCTGCTTTATTCAGTTCACCCGTTCAAATGTTAATCGCATCTAGAAACACCTTCACAGACACACTCAGAATAATATCTGACCCGTGGCCCAGTGAAGTCAACATATAAAATTAACCATCCCCCTGTCTCCCCAGGGCAGAGCTGTGGTCCTGTCCGGAAGGGAAGAGGAAGCAGGACCAGAATGGGAGAGCAGGTCCAGGTCTCCTGTCTCTGATGCTGTGGGAGCTCAAGGTCCAGGAGAGGCAAGCTCTTCCACTTCTGAAAGACAAGAAAGTACAGTGGTCAGAACACAGCTTTGCCTCTCCATTGTCGTGTGATCTTAGCATGGTACTTATTCCCTCTGAGCCTCAGTTTCTTCACTTATATCATTGTTTTCCTGAGAAGAATAAATGAGGTTATGCCTATATAGCACCTGCCTATTAAAATTATTTATGTGCCTTGACCTGAAGAATGTCAGAAATTCTACAAACGTTTCTTGCGCATCTGCTAAGTGCAAGGCACCCTGCTGTACACGGCAGGACATCTCCCTTTCTCCCTACCCCACTTTCCCAAAGAGCATCGGCCAAGCCAGGGTCACCTGGTACTGTGCTGTGCTCTGGGCATGCTCAGTGCATAGGCCCAGCGGCAAGTGAGGCTGTAGGCTCCCCAGGTTTTGGTGCCTGTTTCCCATCTTCCCCTCCTGCTCAGGTGGATGCAGGCCCCCTCACTGTGGGGTTTCCAACGACAGCCAACCTGGGTCCCAAGGGCTCCATCAACCCCTGCACCATTGCTTTGGGAGATCCTGGAGGGAGGAAGAGAGGACGGTGTGGAGTTAGGAGCGATGAGAGGCCAACAATGGAGTGTTCTCTCAGCTCAACTCAGAAGGGAAGAGGTTACAGGATGAACTTAGGGATCCAGACTCTTGAGTTGTTTGAGTGGGAGTTTTGGAGAACCAGGCTAAGGGCTCTGAATGGGTGAGGCCTGCAGCCTTCTGGAGAGATGGCCCTTCGGCCCCCGATGACCAACATTGGGTGGGCACTGCAGGAGCCGTGGGACCCCGGGCAAGCAACACGCCTGAGCTTCCTTGTCCGCATCTTCCAAACGAGCATGATTCTGACTACGCCTCAAGTTGTCGGACAGATAATACGCAGGCACGCATATCAAGCACCTTGTAAGCACCTCGTAGGCACGCAATAAACGTTCATTCTTGCCCTCCTGTTTCGGGTGAACTGGAATCTGCTTCCCTCATACTTCTAATGTCAGGGTTGAGTTCTTTCACCGAAACTTTGCACAATTATTCATGAGCCCTTCCAAATGAAAGTCATTTGACGTTTGAAACAGCTTGTTCGGTCTTTTTATTCTCTACCTAAATAAGAATACAAGCTACCATTTCTCGCCAGGCGTGTGCTGGGTTCTCCACACCCCGTGAGATAGTACTGCTCTCCACATTTACCAGCGGACTCAGGCTCTCTCTGCTCTTTTCCTCGCACTCCTTGCAGCTCCATCCCTTTGGGCCTTCTCCATCTGGTCCCCACCTGAGACCGTCCCCTCAGGGCTGGCCAGGGGCCTGTGGAGCTGCCAGGTCCCTTTTCGCTCTGACAGGAAGACCCTGAATCTCTCTCAGTTACGCACCGTGGGGGAGTCTTGTTTATCCGTCCTGTTAACATTTATGGTCTTCTGAGGGGGTAGTGGTCTGGCAACGACGAGCGCTCAGGTTTTCCGGGCCGTTGCCTCACTTTCTGGCGAACTTTGGCCTCACTATGGGCAGCGGGCCGTCGCACTTCTCCAGCCTGTTGCCACCATTTTGAACCCTGGTTCTGAAACCTCAGGCTTTTGGGGGAGCAGAAGGTGGAAGGATAGGGACAGCTGGACTGCAGCAGAGGAAGCAAATGCTCCTGGAAATGAATGGCTTTTCCATGTGTGTCCATGTGTGCCTTGTCAGAGGCCAACCACAGGCCCCCGGGGACCCCGGCAGGAGATGAGCCGAGGGCTGGAGAGGAAATGGGCCAGAGGCCCCGCAGCCGACATGGCCCCCGCTGTGCTCCTGGCTGATAGGAGGAGGGGGAGGGCAAGAGGGACAGAGGGCCCGGCAGGGGTCACTGCTTAGTCACTTTGTTAACTACTCTTTGGAGACCAGAGAGGAAATGAGTGAGGCCCTAGATAGAAGGGTGAAGAAAGGGAGACCAACAGACCAAGGGAGGCAGGCAGGGGAGGTGGGGAGGCAGGGGAGGCCGAGGCCGAGGGGCGGCAACGGTGGCTAGAGCCGTCGTTGGGGGACAGGAAGGAGGCCTGGTTTCCGTGCCAGCTCTGCCTGGTAGCTAACCCTCCTTCCGTCTGCTTTACCATTCCCGGAGACTTTCCCAGCCAGCCCCCCTGCCCCACTGTGGGCAGGACACTCCATTTCTCCGGGCCTCAGTTTCCTGATCGTTAAAAATGGGGTTGTCGTGCCCATGGCCCAGGGGCTTCTCAGAGCTGCTGTGAGAGCTGGAGGAGTGGGTGCGTAGAGAGGACGGCGCGAAGCAGAAACCACTGTGCAAACCCGGGGGTGTGGAAAGGGCAGAGCTCGGAACCAGGTCAGTGTTCAGACCCCGGCTCTGTGGCCCACCAGCCGAGGGACACCAAGCACGTTCCTTCCCCCTCCGGGTCTCAGATCTTCCCCGTAAATGAGGCTGACTCTTTACGAGACAACACCAGACAAAGGTTATTCACTCTGTTTTGCGAGATAATGGTTTTGCCATTAGCTGAGACAGTGTTTCTAGTTTTCTTAATACTGCAACATTCGGGCATGAGATGTGATGGTGTCTGCAGCTTCCTCCCCGAGACTTCTGCAAAAATAAAACAGATGAAGCTTTGGCCAGGTCTTCAGTTCTGCGTTGCCTCGAAGATGGTTGCAGGCCAGACACAAAAGCTGCTTCACACCCAAATTAACCATTTTAATTTTTTTAGAAGCAAGAAGTCACTGAAAAGTTGTATTAGGTGTTCACCATGGAAGTGGTAAGAAGGAGTAAGGAGCATGCCTTTGGTGGCCGTTGAAGAGACTTCTCTGAGTTTGGGGACAGGTCAGAGGTCACTGGGTCCCTGAAAGAGGATGAACCTTGAGAGGCCAGGCCCATGACCCACAAGGGCAGAGAAATGGAAAGTCCCCCAAAGCTCAGCCAATGAAAAGGTCAGCAGCAACCACGTTGGACCCGGGGTTGGAAGCGTCCCCCTATTTCTGGGACTTCGTATGTAAGTCTCGAAGATTCTGGTGGGGCTCCAGGATGGGAGTAGGGTCCCAGTAATGGAGTCAACTTTATTTGAATTTAATAGAGTGAGATTCACATCCACTTCACTTCTATTATTATTATTATTATTATTATTATTATTACTACTATGTTGCGCTGTTATTATTCTGGAATAGACTGGAGCCCGGGCGTGACACTAGGTGTCAGCGTGTGCTGTTCCCTGCTTCAGTGATAGGAACTTAGGAATGGCTGAAGCTCCTCCCCAGAAAAGGTTCCAGGCTCTTCTCCGCTGCAGCTGGGAACGAGGCTCCCGCCGGGAGGACAGGTTTCTGTGGCTGAGGGCCTGGTCGGAGAACTTGGCCTCGTCTGGACCCAGCAGGTATCTGTCTGGACAGGGCCGGGGGGAGCTGGCCGGGCACTTGAGGTCCATGGAGGAAGCAAGGCCTAAGGAAACCTCTCGTCTGTCTCTCCATGTGCAGGCCTGGCCAGCTCCCCTCTCCCATGCCCTGCCCATGAACCTGGCGAGATTCTCCCAAGTTCCCTGGCTGGGGGGCAGAAAGGAGTAGGGAGTTTCCAGAACATCTCTGTAGAGCTCCAGGGGGAGGCTTGCAAACTGGAAATTGTCAGCCTTCTCCTTGACAACCAACAGCCAAATAATTCTGGGAAAGGAGGAGGGTGGGGAGTTCCCTGCAGGGCGGCCAAGAGAAGCCACCCTCAGCCCCCAGAAAACTTCCAGTCCCCATTACCTGTGTCAGTTGGGGTCCAGTCAGGAGACAGAAATCACACCAGTCAGTTGAAAAAAGGATTAAGAATCCAGAACTAGGTATAAGGTTGGTCGTGAGGTCACGAGAGAATGCTCAGGTGTCCCGAGGAAACAAGAAGAGATTGCAGCTACTAGCCCAGAGATGTTTGAGGAGGGACCCGGAGCTCTGGGGAGGAAGTTCTGAGTGGGAAGGAAGGACCCGTGGGCTTGGGCCCAGACCTCTGAGGAAGAGGCACCTGGAGCTGGAGTGTGGGGTGCGTGGTGCATGGAGAATCTGTGAGTGATGGAGAAGCCGTGAGCATCCAGCTGCTACTTCGGACGGGCCTGCTGCTGGGGTGAAGGTGGTCGGGGCACCCCTTACTGGGGACACTCAGATGCAGAGGGAACCCTCCCTCCTCTGGCCTGCAAGCCTCCCTCTAGTGGCTCTGGTCACAAGGATCGAATAGGGAAAAGCTGGCAAAGCAGAGATGGGATTCGCAGAGCCCAAGGCCACTTTCACAAAGCGGTGTATCGAGGATAGGTCTGGAGCTGAGAAGCCAGAACTTTGAAGTACCATTAGGCACTGCAGCGTGGGAAACTCTGGGCTTCCAGCCCCAGGTTTACCGAAAAGAGCAGTGCCAAGCACAGAGTAGATGTTCGTCTAATACCGTCCGGCCTCTGCCGTGGTTGATGGCTGAGAGCACAGGGGCAGGCTTTCCCGGACTTCCTCTGGCTTGTCTTGAAAAGTTACCGACATTCACAGGCTGTGACAGCTGGAAAAGACTTGCATCATGGTAACAATGAAAACAATGACATCTTTAGGTAAGAGTGGCCTTAGGAACACTGACTCTAAATCACTGTGATCAAATCATACATGAAGGGTAAAGGACAAGATAAATAGATCCAGGGGACAGAAAGAGAACCGAGTCCAGAAATCCACCCTAGCACATATGGATAATATACAATAAAAGTGCTATGTCAAGCCAGTGGGGAGAAGGATGGTTTATTTAATAAAGTGTGTAGGCACCACTGGCTCCCTGAAAAAAACAGAGCAAGGTTCATCTTGATGCCTCACAAGTTACTGAAACTAAATTTCAAATAGATGAAAGATTTAAATGTATTTAAATGTACACATGTAAAACAACTTACGTACTGTTCTCCATATTTAAACAGTTTCATGAGGAAATATTTAAAACCATTTTAAACACTGTTTAAAGCAATTTAATGAGGAATACATTAGAATATTTATACAATCTCTGGTTTGAGGAGATTTTTCTAAACAAAACAGAAAATCCAGAAGCCAGAGAGGAAAAGATAGACATACATTTTTTAAATTTTCAAAGGATTGCAATGCCTGGGTGGCTCAGGTGGTTAAGCAGCTGCCCTCAGCTCCGGGCATGATCCCAGGGTCCTGGGATCGAGTCTTGCGTCGGGTTCCCTGCTCAGCGGGGAGGCTGCTTCTCCCTCTGCCTGTCGTTCCCCCTGCTTGTGCTCTCTCTCTCTCTGACAAATAAATTTTTAAAAAACTTAAAAAAAATAAATGTTCAAAGGATTAAAAGATCACATAGAGTCAAAAGACAAATTACAGACTGGAGACAGTATTTCAGTGTCTATCTACCAGCGACAGAGAGCTGACATCTGTAACACACAAGAGCCCCTCCGCACAATGGACAATAAGCCAGCAGGAAAATAGACAAATCATATGAATACGAAGCATCTGCATTTCTGCTGTGAACGGCCGATGCATTTAGGGAAAGGTGCACAACCTCACCAATACTTAGAGAAATGCGTACTTTAAATGTGGGGCGCCTGGGTGGCTCAGTCGGTTAAGGGTCTGCCTTTGGCTCAGGTCATGATCCCAGGGTCCTGGGATCGAGCCCCACGTGGGGCTCCCTGCTCAGCGGGGAGTCTGCTTCTCCTTCTCCCTCTGCCCCTCCCCCTGCTGTGCTCTCTCTCTCTCACACGTCCTCTCTCTCGAATAAATAAAATAAAATCTTTAAAATAAAAGCGTGACACCACTCTTCCTTCATCAGAAGAGTAAAACTTAGAAAGAGCCAGGGCTGAAGAAGAAATGGGGGCGGGGGGGGGGGGCAGTAGTCACAGCTGTGAATATGGGGATTACCCAGGCTTCTGAGAAAGGTTTCTGGATGAAACCTAAAAATATGCATCTCTTTGACCCAGCTCTGTCATTTCTGGTAGAGGGAGGGAGGGAGGGGAGAAGTAAGAAAAGAAGGAAAGAAAGAAAGATAGGAAGAAGGAAAGATAAGAAAGGCAGCAAACTTCAGTATGCAAGGATATGCATAAAAATTTTCGATAGCATTTTGCAAAAATACTGGTAGTGAACGATAGACTTATGTCCCTATACTGTAATGTTATGCAAATATTAAAGAGAGTAAATTTAAGAAGACAAATGCTGTATGATTTTACTTCTACTTTATAGAGACTTCTAAAGTCGTCAAACTCATAGAGACAGAAAAATCATTGGGATGCCTGGGTGGCTCAGTCAGTTAAGAGTTTGCCTTTGGCTCAGGTCATGATCTCAGGGTCCTGGGATTGAGTCCCGCGTCAGGCTCCCTGCTCAGTGGGGAGTCTGCCTCTCTCTCTGCCTGCTGCTCCCCCTGCTTGTGTGCTCTCTCTCTCTGACAAATAAACAAATAAAATCGGAAGGAAGGAAGGAAGGAAGGAAGGAAGGAAGGAAGGAAGGAAGGAAGGAAGGAAGAAAAGTGGTTACCAGGGGCTGAGGTGGAAGAGGGAATGGGGAGTTGCTGTTGAATGGGTACAGAGTTTCAATTTTGCACGGTGAAAAACCTCTGGAAGTCGGTTGCACGACAGTGTGAATCTCATTAACATTAGTGAACTCTACACTTAAAAACGATGAAGATGGTAAATGTTGCATATATTTTACCACCGTTTAAGAAAAAGAATACATTGGAGGGATTTTCATGATGTTAGGTGAGAAAAGCAGCTTGTGGAGAAATCTAGGTGGAATTTGTGAAATGAACGACATATTTACATAAATGTGAATAAATGTGACATAAATGTGAATAAATGCCTGGTGGTAACGCAGACCTGCCTGGTGTGACCTGAGTGCTCTGATTCCAGAATGCTCCCTGCCCTCCCCAAAGCCTGGGATTCCAGCAGGAGCTGGCGTTGGACTAGGCTCACTAGCTTTCTCAGCTTTTGGGGGGCAAAGCACCCTTTAGACGCCCACCCTGGTGTCTCCCGATTTCAACCCTTCTCCCCCAAACACCAGGCCCCCACGGGCTCTGGCCCCGCCAGCGAAGGCCCACAGCTGTTTCCAATATTCTGCACAAACTTTATTGAAATGAGAAGCCTCGTTTATCATCCCTCAGGCCCCAGCTCCTCCTGATTAGGTACATATGACCTGACCTGTCAGCAGGGCCCAAGCCCGCAATCAAAGAGGAGATTGTTCTGAGCCAGGAGGTAAGGGGGCAGGAGCCTGGGGAGCTGAAAAGGCCCAAAGGGGTTTCTGACCAGCCAGGGGTGGATGGGGAATATGCTCAAACTGAGGAAGGGGAGGGCAGGGCTGGATAAATTCTTTAAGGGCCACTGGTCTGCTTGTCTTCTGTGGCCATACCTTCTCTTTCTTGCCTCCAAGCCTCTTCCAAAAGACGTATCTTGTAGCAAGAATATCTCCCCATCCCCAAGCTCCGAACTCAGCCCCAATTTCTCTTTCCTTTCACCTCTGAGCCGTACCAGGAAACCCCTCCTGGCGTAATAAAAAGTTCTGCTCCTCCTAGAGTTCCTGGATCTGCAGAATCATCAACGCTCAAATACTGAAAATAAAGATGGCCTTACGTCTATCCTCCCTCTACATGGAGAAAATCCCTCTACCTGGTCAGCCTTCTAAGCTATGTGGTCCAATAGGATAGTCCCTAGCTGCATGTGGCTCTTTAAAAATAAATCTCACATCAGGGCATACATCCAAAGAAAGTGAAATCAGTATCTCGAAGACATGTCTGCACCGCCATGTTTTTTGCAGCGTTATTCACAATAGCCAAGTTATGGGAACAACCTAAGGGTTCGCCAAGGGATGAATGGATAAAGAAGACACAGTCTAAATATACGATGGAATATTTCTCAGCCATAAAAAAGTAAATCCAGCCATTTACGTCAACATGGATGAATCTGGAGGGCATTACACTAAATGAAATAAGCCAGAGAAAGAAGAATACCGTATGGTTTTTATGGAATCTTATATGGGGAATCTAAAAAAGGGGGGAGGAGTCAAACTCACAGAAACAGAGTGGAATAGTGGTTGCCTGGGGCTGGAAGGTGAGGGAAAAGGGGGGAAATTTATCAAAGTGTTCAAACTTTCAGTACAGCATGGAGACTGTAGTTAATAATACTGTATCATATGCTTGAAATTTGCTGAGAGTAGTTCTTAAGAGTGATCACCAAAAAAAAAAAAAAAAAAAACCAAAAACAAAAACCGGTAACTATGTGAGATGATGAATATGGTAATTAACTCAATCACAGGGATCATTTCACAATGTATGCTTATATCAGACCATCACACTGTACACTTTAGATACATACAACTTTTTTGGTCAATTACTTCTCAATAAAACTAGGGGGAAAATGAACTCAAACTAAAAATTCAGCTTCTTAGTCACGCTAGCCACATTTCAAGTGCTCAATAGCCACATGTGTTGGACAATGTGTTGTGAGGAGGGTGAAGGGTCTCGTATCTTCCCCTAGTTGCAAGCGAACAAGTTAATCTGCCAGTTTCATGAATGTGGGCAGAAGACAAAGGGCTTTATTATTGACAGCAACATCGGTAGCCAGAGTGTCAGCGTTTTCTTGCTCCAGTTTCCTGAGCTCCGGTTCTCATGAGGATGGCCAGATGATATGTAGTGGGTGGCAATACAAGAGAGGAAACCCTAGTTTCAGGAACCCGAATTTTTTATAATGGGCAGGAAGCTGGCTGTTTTTTGCTCTGGAGGAAGACATGATCTCTACCGTCCAAGACTGTTGGCTACACAAATGTCCTTGAAAATTGTCCAGAAAAAGATAGTCAGTGCTTCTGCTTGAAAAAATGTGCAGAAATGCAGAAGACCCGTGCGAATTTGTCTCCCAGGACCACGCCGATATGGAACACCTCCATCACTGCAAAGAGTTCTGCTGAACGGAGCTGTTCTAAACAACGGAGAGAGCTAGCTGCTTTACTAGGTCCTCCTTATCAGTTCTGAATTCTGACCAGAGGAATTGGAGAGAAATGAGCCGGCATTGGCTCTCTGCACCCGTATGTGTAAGGTTCAAGGTGTCTTCCTTGATGCAGGAGTCATTCACATCACAACGCTTGTCTTCTTAACTAAGCTGTGACAGGCTGGGTCTGAGTTAACATCTATGTGGTGCTTCACCCAGGGCTTTTGTGTGCTTTGTGGTCATGAAGACACTGTGAGAGCAAAGGAGACACAACCAGGACATTCCCAAGTGGTCCAACACTCCAGGGTAGTGGTTCTCAAACTTCAGTAAGCGTGGGAATCTCACCAGGAAGGCTTGAGAAGAGAACTTGCTGAGCCCCATTCCCAGACCTTCTGATTCAGGAGGTCTGTGGTAAGGCCTGAGAATTTGCATTTCTGAAATGTTCTCGGGGGATGCCGATGCTGCCCGTCTGGCCCCACACTGTGAGAGCCACTGCCCTCGTGGGATGAGGGCACGCTGGGCAGCATCCAAGGATTACACCCATGACAATTTTTGTCTCATGCATATTTGTGCTTTAACGCATGTTGGAAAAATATAACCAGCACACATCAAACTAGTTCCATTTTTAGGTAAAAATAAATTGATTTAAGGATATATTTACAAATATAAATCACAACCTCTCAGCTTCCACATTTATAGAATGGCATTATTACATTCCTATGGGAGTTTCCTGGGACTTGTGAGGATCTTCTTCCTTCTTCCATTCCCTCACCTCCCTTCCTTTGGAAGAAGGCAGTCTCCACAACTTTATGGTCCCTTTACACTCTAGGGGATACACTCTGTCACCTCTAAATGACAAGAAATTTTTAGGAGTTATTACAGTCCCGGGTTCCCCACCCTAAGGCAGAAGCTACCCTTCCCTCTGTCTGAAGCACGAGGACTCTAGAGAGAGGAATGTCTTGGCATCAGGGAGAGTGGAAGGTCACGGAGTCACTTCCCAGATGGGCCATCCTGGGCCCTCCAGCTAGCCCGCTGCCCTTGGCCCAGGACTAAGCAGCACCACCCTTCCCTTGAGTTAATAACAAAGCATCCTGAGCCCCAACCCATGTAAAGGGATGGACCTGAGCTTGGCCCAGACAATCCATCCAGGACAGATTCCATGTTCCTTTTCTACAATAAGGCCTTGTCTCAATGAGCCCAGTATTAATGATCATAAGGCCATAGGAATGACAAAATAGGACTTAAGGGAAACAAATACTCTCGTGACCATTAGCGTGAAGAAACCTCTCTCGAGGAGCCCCTTGAAGGAGCTCTGGTCAAACCAACGGGTCTTGTTCCTATCCGAAGCGCTGCTAACTGGTGGAGACAAGACTGGCAGAGAGTCAGCCTTGTAAGTGAACCCCTAAATTCAGGCTTTTGGCTGAGCCTGTGGGCTTCGAGCGGTGTTTCCATCACACCATTCATTCCCCAGGCCTTTCTGCTCCCTGCCCTCCTCGTTTTAATGATCTCAGACAGACATAAAAACGGCTGAGCTCAGCACAAGTGACTGAGACATGAGCGTTGCCTCAGGGTCCCCGTGGACCCCAGCTGGGTACCATGCCGCCCTCAGTTCCATTTTGACAGGATAAAGTGAACTCATTTATTCAGTTGTTTTAAGTGAGCTCACGCTAGGCAGTGCCAGAGAACGGAGACATAAATCTTTCCCAGCACATCGAGTCATTGCCAAACACCTTGGATAAAACTTTCTGCTTGTTCAAGACAGTTTTTCCTCCCCGCTAAAAATGAGGAGGGGAAAAGCACTAAAAATTGAGGGGAATGGAGGGAGGGTGTTAGCAGATTCTGGGAATGACAAACTTGTCAACGCTTTGGCCTAATAAAAATTCTTCCAGTAAGAAAGGCAAACTTTTAACTCAGAGATTTTCCTTCGTGCTTTCGGTGGGTGTGGAGGGCGTCACTGGTCATTGGGTCTGGCGGCGGGTTAAACCCTCGATGAGGAACGAGGGATTTTCTGACTCTCTAAAGGCGGCATCTTCACCCTTTGGGCAGTGGCTATAGCCTCAGGTGCTTCTAGACAAGAGCAAACCCAGACAGGCTGTTTGAAACTGCCCCAGCCAGAGAGAAAGCATACCTCAGGGGGACAGTCACCCAGAGAAGGGACAGTGAGGGGTGTGGCCTAGCTGATCTCTTGTGGCTGCAGATGAACCACTTTTGTTTTTCCCGTTCACTAAAATATTTTTTACAGTTTTTATTCTTTGCAAACACTTTAAAGCAACACACACGGAAGAAAGTCTCCCATCACCTTACTATCCCGATAAGGTATCAAATGGCTTTGTGTTTCTTGTCTATACACATACTTTGAAAGCACAACGGTGACTAGGACCCTAGCCACCCCTGCCCCCTAACTCACCTTTTTTTTTTTTTCCAGCCAGGAATTCCCACACAGGTCCATGTTCTAACTTTTACTAGTCAGGGTGTGGTCGGCAAACAGCACGGGCACCATCCAGACCTGCTCTCGGAGAGCTGTGGAATCACACGTTCTGTGGGTTATTTCTGTTTACACTGCAGTCTGAGACCGGGTGCACTCAAACGCATCAGCTAGGACAAAACTCTTCTCTACACTGGGGCCGCACGGTTTCGCCCTCGGCCACTTCTTCCCCACAGCACGGGACACCTGCGAGGGCTCCGCACTCGGTTGGGTGCTAGGACCCATAGGATCTGTGAGGAGGGTCTCTGCCTTCCCGCCTGTGGTCTAGCAGAGGTGACGCAGCAAGGGCACTGCGGGGTCTTCTACCACATGGGGCAGAGGGGAAGAGGGCTTTAGAGCTGGAAGGATCCTTGGGGGGCGAGGCCATGGCAGGTGAAGTGGCTTTGCCCTGGCACAGAAAGGGCTGACAGTATTCCAGGTATCAGAGTATCCGGGTCCCCTGACCTCTGCAGGGCACGCCAGTGTCCCTCACCTGAACTCCCTCTCTGGCAGACAGGTCAGCGTGCGGGCGTGCACGCCCCAGCCCAGGTACAGCCCCCTGAATCCTCCTCAACCCCCGTGCCCCCCAGCAATCACAGCCTCCCGGCCCAGGCCATGCCCGGTCCCTCTGTGTCCGTGTTCCTAGCGTGCCTCTGCACATTGAGACAGAAGAGACCTACCTTGTAATTAAATACTGCAAATTAATGTAGGGACTGAATACTTATGACTGCCAAATGGGTACAAACCCAAATCCAGAGGGTGTTTTGGAAGTTGATAAAATGGATCTAAAATTAATATCAAAGAATAAAACTGGTAGTGATATTTTTGAAAAATGAGGAGGGGGCGCCTGGGTGGCTCCGTGGGTTGAGCATCCGACTTTTGATTTCGGCTCAGGTCATGATCTCAGGGTCGTGGGATAGAGCCCTGCATTGGGCTCGGTGCAGAGTCTGCTTGGGATTCTCTCTCCCTCTGCTCCTCCCCCTGCTCGTGCACACGTGCTTGAGCCCTCTCTCTCTCTAAATAAACAAATAATCTTTTTAAAAAATGAGAGGGAATTGCGGTAACCAAGAGGAGGAACAAGTCCTTAAAACACATTATGCGACAATACTTAGAACTGCCACTGGCTCAAGAATAAACTGGGGTTAAGTAGGTGGTCAGAATCCTATTTTATGTGCGTAGATGTGTAGAAATTTAATATGATGAGGGAGATATCAGAAGAAAATGGAAAAAGGAAAGGATCTCTCAATAAATGTTGTTGGAATTAATAACATTTTTTAAAAAGAGAAGTGGTGATCGATTTGATATGCCTCACCCCAGAATAAATTTCAGATGGGTTAAAGTCAAATATCTTTTTAAAAGATAAAAATCACAATAATAACGGCAAATAAAACTGAGTATTTTCTAGACCAGTGCTAACATTCTAGAAGCCGCAGTCAAAACTCACAAAATTATTGATATATTTCACTATAAAAATTAGATGATTTTGTGGGTAAGCCATAAATTAAAGAGGCAAACTGGGAAGATGTGGTTTAGGAAAAATGGTTAATATCTTTATTTTATTTGGAAAAAATCAACCCATATATGTATTTCACACAACTTGATAAGGACATTAAGCTCTCACAAGATAAATGGGCAAAGGACACCACAGATGTTTTTCAGACAATGAGCCATATATTTAAAAAATCCAATCTTGTTAGTATTAAAAGAAATGTAAACCGGAAAAAGTTACCGAGCAATTTGAAAATGAAAATACTCCTTGCTGGTAAGGTGAGGGGAAATCAGAGGGACGGTATACGGTATAAATGGCCCTCTGGAAGCAATTTGCCATCATCTACCAAAAGCCATAAAAATGCTCCTGTTTTTTACCTAATACTCAAACGGAATGTCTCCAGTCCCAAGAAATAATTTAAAATAATGGGCAAGAAGATTTGCTGCATTATTTATAATTACAATATGCTGAAAAACTGGACACCACCTAAATGTCCAACAAAGCTAGGAGTATGCACTGTGTTATATTCACCTGACAGAGCAGTATGGTCAATTATTATTTTTAATAATTCCAAAGACTATGCAGCAATAGGAAAAAACACTTGAATATTTCAAATAAAGAGACATAACATATATGCACTATGATTAACTACAAATAGTTGTATTAAGATGGAAAGGACTACGTCAAGATAATTGTTATGATGAAGAAATGATGTTTTTGCTAATTTTACCCCTACTACTTTTATTTGCTCTTTTATCGCTTTTATAATATAAATAGTAAGTGAAAAATAATCCACATTCTGCGTAAGTTGATGAAGATAGGTATAAAGAGATGGTCACATGGGGAAGAAGCCAGTGAATCTGAAAGTTGAGACAGCGTGCAATCAGAACTTAATCACTTCATTTTCCTTTCGTTTGTGGAAAATGATCTTCCCCTGTGCAAGGCTTCTATGGCTCATGCTTTTCCATGCGTGCAGCTCTGCTGTGTGCACTCATGGAAACATGGTATTTTATTTTTATTTTTATTTTTTTAAAGATTTTATTTATTTATTTGACAGAGATAGAGACAGCCAGCGAGAACACAAGCAGGGGGAGTGGGAGAGGAAGAAGCAGGCTCATAGCAGAAGAGCCTGATGTGGGGCTCGATCCTAGAACGCCGGGATTACGCCCTGAGCCGAAGGCAGACGCTTAACCGCTGTGCCACCCAGGCACCCCAGAAACATGGTATTTTAGAATGCACAGAATCTCTGAGATCATTGTATTCCAAACTCCCAGCTAATTCAAGAACTAGAAGTACAGTCTCTATTGCAAGTGAGCGTAACGGAGGCTTCTGATCCACTGAAGTCTTCCCATGAATGGGGAGCTCACTACTTCACAAAGTAGCCTGCTCAAGCTCTGCCTTCTAAATCATGCCTGAGGCTGTTATACCTGACCATGCCTCTAAACCTCACAAAAGCCGGGGCCCCTGGGTCAATCATTTCCTTCCAACCGGGATTCCAAGCCACAAATCACAAACTACAGGACTAGAGTGAAACCACATCATTCTTCCTAATACAATACCAGAGCTCAAAATAAGACAATAGGGGCGCCTGGGTGACTTAGTCGGTTAAGCATCTGACTTCGGCTCAGGTCATGATCTCGGGGTCCTGGAATCAAGTCCCCGCGTCAGGCTCCCTGCTCAATGGGGAGCCTGCTTGCCCTTCTGCCCCTCCCTCCACTTGTGCGCGCACACGCGCTCTCTCTTTCTCTCTCAAATAAATCTTTACAAAAAAATAAGACATTATCCCCACTCGTGGAAAATATGTTCTAGAAATGGGAATATAGAAACCCATAGCCATTCTACTAAATAGAAAAAAATCACGGGCAAAGATCAATTCCCAAAGAAGTGTGAGATAGTTGCCCAGTTTCTCTCTAAGGACTGAAGACTTTAGATATGTAAAGATTCTCATTTAGAAAAAATTCTTTCATTTCTTCTGGAATACAGGAGTGGGAGAGTCATCTTTTCAGTGCTCATCTTTCCTAAGATATTAGAGCTTCTGGTCGTCTCTAACCCAAGAAGAATCCGAAGCTAACTAACTGGGGGAGGAGGGCAGTGGGACTCTCTGTAGATTTTCAGGACACACCGTTCCTTCTCTGAACCAAGAATCATCCCATCTCAGGTGTGTTCCTTCTCAGTATTACATTAGAAGTCTAAAAGTTGCCTGTTTAGGGGCACCTGGGTGGCACAGCGGTTAAGCGTCTGCCTTCGGCTCAGGGCGTGATCCCGGCGTTCTGGGATCGATCCCCACATCAGGCTCCAACGCTGGGAGCCTGCTTCTTCCTCTCCCACTCCCCCTGCTTGTGTTCCCTCTCTCGCTGGCTGTCTCTATCTCTGTCAAATAAATAAATAAAATCTTTAAAAAAAAAAAGTTGCCTGTTTAATGGTGGGGTGGAAATGCACATCATAAAAGGATAATGGCGTTTCAACCTCACCCAAATTTTAAATCACAGTGAATGGAATGGAATGGAATGGATACGGATAGTTTGTAAGTGATGGATTGCAAAGTGTTATTTGGCAGGTGGGACACAATGTTTTTTCCCCACCCCACCGCAAATATTATGTTGAAGCCCTAGCCCCAGTGCAACTGTATTTGGAAGTGAGGCTTGGGGGAGGTAATTAGGTCACGAGGGTGGGTCCTGGTGATGGGATTATGGGCTCAGGGATGCCAGAGTGCACTCAGCTAGCTAGGGCTCTCTCCCTGCCATGTGAGGACATAGTGAGAAGGCAGAGGAAAGTCCTTGCCAGAAACTGAACACTGCTGGACCTTGACTTTGGACTTCCCAGCCTCCAGAATTGTGAGAAAAGAAATTTCTGTTAAGCTACCCAGTCTGTGGTATTTTGTTATGGTTCCCCGAGCTGACTGAGATACAAAGCAATAAGGAAAATTAGGGGAAAGAGGGCAGTGTCTCGAGACCATGGCTCTGACAACCGGCCCCTGAGGGGCGCCAGGCAGCACAGCTGGGGTGGGAGGGAGGGGTGTGAGAAGGCGAGAGCCTGGCTGACCCATCCGTCCTTGGACAGCAGGGAGCAGAGAGCCAAGAACCTGGGAGAATGCGGAACCTAGAACCGAAAACATCAGCGGGGCCAGGGGGTCAGCAGACAGAAGTAAGAAGGGCAAGGCCTAACTCTCCTCTCAGCCATGGGTTACAAAAAAGTACACAAAATTCTGGCGCGAGTTGGTTTTGGATTCTTCCAAGAATAGAAAGTTGGTATTCCTTGAAGCACAGTCGGAGATATTTCAAGCAAGACCGTGATATTTCATAGTTCATGGGTTACAATGTTATGAGTGTCTTTAATACACATGATGGTTCCCTCCATCACTGGGGGGGGGGGGGTTGGTTGGACTGAGGAAGGTAGGATTTAAGAGGACCCAACTCTTCCCCAGTCCTGTGGTAAAAGTAACATATGCCCACCTGCTGGGCCCCACGTACCCTCTGGATCAGCAAGCATGGGCTCTCCGTACAACTGTAGGAAAGAACAGAGGAAGGCCCTCAAGCTCAGAGGGCAAAGAAGGGCACACCCACGGGAAGGTCCTTGCTCTGAACCCCCATTTCACCTTCCATTCCAACAGCTGTGGCATCTCTGTTCGGGTCCTCTTTCCAGTGGGGTCCCTCCTTGAATCAAAGGGAGGGAGACGGAGCCTCTGAGAGGACCAAGAGCAGAAGCAGGCTGGACCCAACCAGCTTCTCTCCCCACAGCTGGAAATGTACTGCTCATCTCCCCCTCGGCCAGCAAGCCTCTAAGACTTTCCACTGTTGATCACATGTGCCGAGACCGCCAGCGGCTTTCACTGGGACCAAGCTTTGCTGAGGGGGATCAACACTTCCTCATGACCAAAAGCAATAACGTCTCTTGGGAAGGGCTGTCAGACATCCTACCAGACTATGACCAACGCGTCTCTCTTTCCTATTATTCATAGCTGCCTTTGACCCAGCACCTAACATCATAGGAGCTGTGCCCCGGGCGAGGTGTTCACTCACAACTCCCACTGGGAGTCACAGCCCCGCTCTACGTAATTGTGAATTGCAATATGCTAACAGTATCAAGCTGGCCAAGATCAACTCAATGGATTTGGTTTAGTGTTTGGTGCCAAGTAATACACAGCTGATGAACCCAGCCCACAGATGCACTGAAATCATCTGGTTACTCCTTGCCTCTCCACAGACTCCTTCCTCAGGCGGCATCAACTGAGAGATGACCTTGGCCAGGCTGTGCATGGAGATGCGAAAATGGCTTGCGGTTCCCAGCAAGGAGCTGCACCCTGCAAAACAGCCTTCGGATTGTTGACTCACCAGACTGGACAGCTAGTGCTAAGACAGCTGTGAGGCACTCAGAACACAGGACGGCTTTGCTGCCTCCTAGGTGGCGAGACAAAGGAATGTGAGGAGAGGGGCAAAGGGGAAGGCCGAAGAATGCCCACTATTTGCAGACCCTGTGGGAACAGTTGCCAACTGGAAATTACTGAAGACGTGTGTGAGGGTAACCGGTGGAGAGTCTATGGGAGATCTGAACCGGGAAATGGCAAGGTTTTATCTAGAACTCCCCAGTGCGGAGCTGAGTATCAGGCACAGTCCCGCTGACTTCGCGAAGAGAGAGCAGGCCATCTTGATAGACTTCCTATGCTCAGTCTCCTTATGCCATATAATTGCGGTTCAGAACTCGAATGGAAAACATCAGGGAAGAACGTTAGTGAATGAAGAAATGGCAAAGATTATTTACTCGGCAAACATTTAGTGAGCACCTGTTCTGTGCTGGGCACTGTGCTGGGGGCTGGGTACTGCGCGGACAGGAAGACACCACACACTGATCACAGTCCCGCGCGAGCCCACACAGCGGACACCGTGTGAGGAAAACCGTGGGGCCATGCAGAGGTGGGAGTTCCACTTTGTACAAATTCTGTCTCTGGAGACTTCTCTTTGCCTCCGTGTCTCCTCCTGAGACAGGGATCCTTATTATCTTCTGCTTTACCTGTGCCTTCAGCCCCCCGACACTGTACCTCTGGGCCCTGTCTTTGGAGGGTCTGGCTTCTTCCACCCAGGGAAGGACTGTATGTTTTTTTCAAGATCTCTCGGTAATTGTGGTGATGAGCTGTGCCTGGAACGCTGCCGCATTGGGCCCGTGCTAGATAAGTGGAGGCCGTCCTGAGTACACGACCACAGGCACCATTCAATACATATTTCTCTCTCGTAAGAGGAGACGGAGTGTCTTCTCTGGGAAGCCGGTTGGTGTTCGGGGCCCCCCTTCCGAGCTGCACCAGTGACCCGCACCGCCCTCCCTCCTTCGGCACAGTCTGTTATCCTGCTGGCTTCTTCCGAGGCTGCTGTTTCTCCGATCTGCGACGGCTGTAACATCTTTTTCCGTCTCCTTTGCGCTGGTGTCTGCTGTAAAGGGTGCACAATAAACGTCGCCAGGGAGTGAGTTCGCTGCTGGTTTTCCTGTAATTCTGAGCCCTCACGGGGGATAAAACGTGGGGCAGGGAGCTCTGCACGTGGAAAACCACAACAGATAGGCCAGAAACACCTTCAGGCCAGGATGACAGGGGCATTCCCGTGGCTGCCGGTGGGGCTCTGGTGGGCCAGACGGAGCCAGGACCCGGGCTCTAGCTGCAGGTCGCAGACCTGCTCCAGCTTTCTGGGAGAGTATCAATTTCCCCCGTTTCCTCAAGCCCGCCGTTTCACTTGTTAGCAGCAAATGTGAGAAATGAAAAGCATCTCAATGGGACTTATAGGAAAACGTCTGGGATTCTCACATATACCATGCATGAAATGTTACTTCTTTAATAAGGCGAATGGGTGTTTCTCCCCCCCCCCCCACTGCCTGTTTTGAAGAAATGCCTATAACAAAGGCAGGTTTTCAGAGACTATTAGATAGCTGACGATGGATTACATCCGCTCTAATTTAAAGACATTAAGAAGCCAAGCAGGGAAAATATGTTCACATTCTGTATATCAACTGAAACATTAAAAAAGCAAAATGTTCTCTTTCAAATCGTTTTACTTTTTGAAGGTTGCACCCTGCACTCCCGCCCAAGGGGTGTGTGTGCGCGCGCACGCATGCGCTCCTGAGCAAGCAGACGCATGAGGGAGGAGGACACGAGTGAGTGAGGCCTGGAGCTGGGTGGCTTCTCCGCCCCGCGCTCACATTCCCAAACCACTGAGGTTCTACTGCCATCTCGTGGCACCATAAGGTGTGCTCAGCTCCTAGAAATGAAGTCCCGCTACATCCCAGGAGCCCACGCAAGGACGCTGACCTGTAAATGAGATTAGAATAAGAAATAATCTTGCTTTTTTATTCAAAAAGATCATGTGCTTCACACCAATCTGGTTTCAAAAAGACCTCAGGTCTCAAGGCTAAGGCTACCATGACATTTATTTTGCCATATTTAACAGTTTCACTTTGAAAAAGCCCCAACACAAAAAATTACCTTCGAAACCCACTGGGACATTCTCACATAAACTAGGATATTTCACAAGCAATAAAGTTCTGTCTTCAATATTCAATCTTTTCAATTTCATCCATGTCTTCAGGGTCGAGTTGCTTAATACTGCTGTCTAGAAGAAGGAAAGAGAATGGAATCAGTCTGAGCTCAGGGCATAAATGGAATTTCATTCCACTCAACTCGGAATTTCTGAAGACAGTGACACTTATGCAAATATGTGTTCCTGTGACCCCTTGAGAGAGGAACGTTCTAGAGATTACTTAAGGAGGAGATGGTATCAAAATAACCAATTAATACTGACCCAAAATAGCATCAAATGCATCAAACAATAGAACTTGCGTGTCTAGACACCTTGGGGCAGGAAAAAGGCCAGAGTGCAAGGGAGGGGAGCCTGGGAAGGGGCCTGGCCATGCTAGGAGGAATGAAGTGGGCCTGTGCGGGGGGGTGAGTATGTGTGTGTGTGGGGGGGGGAGTACAAGATGGCAACTGGGAGGGGGGCTAAGGCTCTTCCACTGAGGTCACTTCCCAAGTCTAGGTCATAAGGCGCTTACCATAGCATGAGTAATCAACTTCCCTGAAGGGCCATGGACGTGTTACAGTCTGTAGACTTTTCAAAATTGTATTCCAGACTGTATATGTGTGCCTCTGTGCATTTCCCCAGGACAGTGTCCACTGCTTCCCACAAAAGTTAAGTACCATTTTCCCAAAAGGTGAAGATATATTTGGGGTCATTTGGGTGTCCCTCTTCCCCGGCTCCCCAGCCATATCCATGGGCTTTGGGGTATGGGGTAATCTGAGAGGTGGACACCTCAGTTTAGATCACCCTTCCAGTGTCCATCAGAGGGCAACCTGCCAGTCCAAGAGCCCCAGCCGGTTATCAGAGCCTGCCTTGTTTGGATGGGGGGCTAGAGGAAGGACAGCAGATCTCAGAAATCAGGACCGTCCTTCTTGTTAGGGCAGGGCCAGAGGAAGGGAAAAATGTAAACATGAGAGGAAGCTGCGGACATAATATAATCCTAAAGGACTTTATTACTTTGTTTAGGGTAGTGCTTTATAGGGCATGAAAAGCTGCTCCAGGTCCTACAATGCGCAATAACATAAACCTGAACTCATATTAATTCCACTGGACTTTTCGATTGTTCTTTACCTACCATATAGGGATGATTTAATCAACCGTCTCCCTGTAGGAACTCTGGCACCTCCTACTCCTTGGCCCCTGCCCCCTGTGCTGCCCTAAGCCTCGGGGCATAAGGTCTGTGACACACGCCATCACTGTCACCATCGGCAGGGTCCACGGTTCTCACTGTGACAGGTGCTACTTACTAAAGTGATCCTGGATCTTCATAAGTAGGGGCAGCTTATCCACTTCGATCATGTTGAAGGCGAGGCCCTTTTTCCCAAAGCGTCCTGTCCGCCCTATGCGGTGAAGGTAAGTCTCATAGTCTGGCTCCTCAGCTTGGTTTACAGGGAGATCAAAGTTCACCACAATTGTGACCTGCTTCACATCGATCCCTAGAAGAGGAGAGAGGCTGTAGGGTCTTGCAACTGTTTCCGTAGGACATGGCTAGTCACAAACCACTTTTGCCAAGGGAACTCTCGTGTGACAGCCACGATTTACTAATAAAACCTGGTTTTACATCATGGAAGTGCATACTCTGGTCGGCAGTTTGCTGGCCCAATATGTCTAGGATGCTAGATTTAAGAGTGTCAGGAGAAGCTAGTTCCCCAGAAGTCTAAATATGTACAAAGACGGTGTGTGTGTTGTGGACAGGGGCTCTCACCGAGCCCACAGAGCCACCACCTCCTCTCCACTCCCCCTGTGCCGAGTCCCCAGCAGGCCCCCCTCTAGTGTCTCCTACCCTTCTCAGGACCCCACCCACTCCATGCCCTAGCCATCATCCCACCCAAGTCATTTTTATCCCCTGCCTTACTGTTACAACTTCCAGCTGGCTTCCCCTCTTCTCTCCTCCTCTAATTTCTCTGAATACAGTCACCACGGCAACATCCAGAACACTTGTGTTCAGGACCTGACTGCCCCAACTGCACAGGACGAAGTACAAACAATTCTAGATTTCCACACCACCTGAAGTCTCATCTCTTCCTCTCCTGACTCAAATCCAACAGTACGGTCATAGTCTTGCCATTTCTCATGCAAACTGTCAATTCTTACAAACTGGATTCTCTACCTTCCTTCAAAACCTTTCATATCTCATGTTCCTTAGGAAGACTTCTGTGATTCCCCCAGTGCCTCCGTCCCCCAGCACTAGAAGGCAGTCTGGGTCACAATCCTTGTCTTCCTTGGAGCTCTTGCTGCCCTCTTTCCTCCTAGGTCTAGAGTCATGCCATCCAATATGGCTATCCAACTTTAAATTAATCCAAATTAAACACTCATTTCCTCAGTCACACTAGCCATGTTTCAAGTACCCAGCAGCCATATATGGCCAGTGACTACTAACCAAACAGCACAGAGTAGAACATTTCCATCCACGGGGAAGGTTCTGTTGGATAGCATTGGTCTATACAGTCGAGTGTCTAGGCACTGAGCTCCCGGGGGGCTGGGACCTCATCCTTCTTCAGGCCCCCATTCTATCTGCTGAACTAAGAATGAATTAGGAACCACGGTTTAAGCATGGGGTCTAGGCAAGGGTACAGGAAGGATGAAGACTGTATGTAGGAAGGACCAGGTCTTGAAAAAACAGAGAATTTTTTCCCCCAGTAGTCAACAGTTTTGAAATTAAAAGCACCTCAGAGATGATCGACATCATTAGGGAACATGAGTTAAAAACACAATGAGATGCCACATACACGTACTAGAACGACTAAAATTAAAGAGTGACAATACCAATTGCTGGCAAGGACGCAGAGCAACTGGAACTCTCCTACTTTGCTGGTGGGAATGAAAAATGGTAGTCACTTTGGAAGACAGTTTCTTATGGAGCTAAATATACATTTACCGTATGACCCAGAAATCCTACTCCTAGGCATTTATCCAAGAGAAATGAAAACGTGTCTCTGAAAGACCTATACGTGAATGTTTATTACAGCTTTATTCAAAATAGCCCCAAACTGTGAATAATCCAAATGTCCATCAACTGGTGAATGGATGAATTAATTGTGGTACATCCATTCAATGGAACACTACTCAGCAATAAAAAGGACTGCACTACTGGTACGTGTCACAGCACTGATGAATTCCAAAGCATTATGTCGAGTGGAGCAAGTCAGACACAAAGGCTAACTGCCATACGATCTAATTTATACAGCATTCTGGAAGAGACAAAATACAGAGACAGAAGTCTGATCAGGAGTTGCCAAGGGTTGGATGATAAAAGGAAGAGGCTGGCTGCAAAGGAACACAAGCAAGTTCTGGAGGGAGAGGGAAGTGTTCTGAACTTTGATTATGGTGATGGTTACATGACTCTGTATGTCTTTCAAAACTCATTGTAAACCTAAAATCAGTGAGTTTTATCATATGTAAGTAATATTTCAATAAACTTGACTTTAAACGTGTACACCCACCCCCCCCCCACACACACACCTCGAGCACAGACATTGGTTGTTATAAGAACTTTCTCTTTCCCATCCCGAAACCTCTGAATGATGGAGGCTCGCTGATCCACGGTCAGTTCTCCGCTTAACAGAGACACTTGGTGGCCGTCCTGCATCATCTCCACAGTCAACCACTTGGCATTTCGACGAGTCTACATGAAAACACAGAACCCAGCATAGCACCTCAAGTCAAAGCAGACCGGCTGTATTTGCAATGCTCACATACACACAGCAGGGAAGCCTTTCGAAAGGGCTGCATGGGAGTTTTGCTTTACCTCTCCCTCAAGCCCTAGAGGAACCTTCAAATGGGGCACCTGCTGTGCTTCTCAGGGTCACGTGCTCTCAACCAGCAGGAGCTTTGGCTTTTCAGCCAGGAAGCAGAGATAAAATGCTCACTTACCTCAAGTGGTAGGATGATGACAAAATGGGATAACACAGTAAAGACAACCTCAGGCACTGCAGGAGTGCTTCCCGTCTGCCCAGCGTCTCACCCAGATCTTTACATGCATTATGGTCATTGTTCGCACAACAATTTGATGAAACAGCTACCTAATTTCATTAAAAAATTTTTTAAAAATCCCAAACCCAAAGCTTAAAACACAGAGTCACCTGCCCAAGGTTTCATGGCTAGTCTGTGGCAGATGCGAGCTTGCTTTTATTTTATAAGGCTTTCAGGGCTGTCCCTGTGCCAGCCGGGCGCCATTCTAGTGGGGCTACGAAAGTAACACAGATGTGGTCCTGTGCTCATGGAGCTTACAGTGTTCACGTGGTAGAGAGAAAACAAAACCAACACGCGAACGTGAAACACGTCGGAGAGCAAAAAATAAATATGAAAATAAAAATAGGGTAATATTAATAGTGAGTGACTGAGTGGCTACTTTACTCATAGTAAGTTAGGAACTAGACAAGAATATTCTTAATCTGATGGAGGGGATCTGTAAAAACCCCACAATAAACATCAACTTATATGGGGGTGTCAGAAGCAATCCTTCTAAAATAAGGATGTCCTCTATTTAACATCATCTTGAAGTCCTATTCCGTTACTTAATCTTTCTAAGTTCCACCCGTAACATACAGATTCATTTCTATCCCAGTTGTTTCGAACATTAAATACCCCCCTCCCGTACCCAAAGTGCTGACGGGGGTGGCTGGCTCTCTGGCCCTTATTAGCATCATGTGCCCTCCGCTCCCCGCGCCAGTGAGTCCGGCACGACGAGACAGATCGCGACACGGTTACCTGGCAGAAGATGATGGCCTGGCCGATGGTGACGCCGCCATAGACGTTGCACAGGGCTTGGTACTTGTCCTTCCTATTCTCACACAACACGTAGTACTGTCGGATGTTGTTCAGGGTCAGCTCCTCTTTCCGTAACTTGATAACGTTAGGGTCAGGAATGATCCGCTCTGCAAACTGCCACACGGAGTCCTCAAAGGTCGCCGAAAACAGGAGCATCTGGCACTCAGAAGGTAAAGCTCTGTAAGAGAGAAGGGAAGACGACGCTGTCAGCCGCGGCCATCCCTGTCACTCTCCTTGGGGGCGGCTTCAAGCATGTCCTGCCCACTGCCACCAGGGGTCAGGGGGTGAGGGGCTGCCTACCACAAGCTCCATCTCTGTGCAAAGGGCCACGTGTCCTGCCCCTCCTTGCCGCCAAGAATTTGGAAAAACCCACGAGCTGAGTGTGGAGCTCAAGAGCAGGGTTTAGGTATGTATTTTGGAGGGTCTAGGGTCTTTCATGCCCATTTTCTTCTTAAGTGAGGCAGAATCAGGAGCCCCGAGTGTTCGTCCAGATCTTCTTCCTGGTATTCGTCTCACACAAAGTGAAATGGGAGGAAGGAAACAGGCTAGTCGTTTGATGGCAGGTGTTACACTTCTTGGGAGGAAAAGAACAACAGCCACACTAACTTTCTTTGGGATGGGAAGGACCCGGATAGAAACAAACGGGGAACAAAGGGGAAATGCTACCGCATGCAAAACATGAGCTGAACCGGTAACACACACAGGGCTGACTCCCGTAAAGTTTGAAAATGGGCACAATGACTCTAGAAGCTGGCAGTCAGAACAGAGGTTAATCCTGGGGAGGAGCGGGCGGGGATGGGGGTGGGCAGAGGCTGGTGACAGGAAAGGAGCCGTAGGGGACCTCTGGAGCGCTGATAAATTTCTAATTCTCGGTCTGGGCCATCATCTCATGAACACAGCATCTTTGAATTTTCACTCAGCTGTACACTTGTGATTCATGTGGTTCTCTGAGCACATTTTATACATCAATAAATTTTAATTTAATCTGATTTCACCAGAGAGAAATCACAGCTTTTGAGAAGAAGACAGAGCACCTAGAAGATACGGCGTTAGTGCTAAAAGGGAGTAGGAGAGATCATGGGGTCCAGTGACTCTCAGGCACGACGTTGAGCCTGGGGCGTGGGTTGTCTGGGGAGCTTGTCTAAGTAACGACTTGACGGACTTCTGGGCACCAACAGTAGACTGTCTGCGTGTGTACCTCGCCAGGTTCCCACGTACCACGAGTATGATTCTAAAGAGACAGAAAGACATGAACCCACAACAACATGGGGAACAGAAGAGGAGAAACTGGTGGGTGAGATAGCTCAGTGTATTCTGGAAGACGGGAAAGCATGGTAACTGAGAAAGTGGATGACGGCCTCACGTGAGTGGTACAGATGGAAATGGTGATGCAGACGGTGGCAGTGGCTCCCTCAGAACCTCTGAGAGCTCTGGGAGCTACCAGCACCAGGGGCCAGAGGAAGCAGGAGTGCTGTGTTAGAAGATACGAGGAAAATTCTGCATTAGCTTGCCGCGTTGGTGGGGGCGGGGGAGTGGGGGGACCTCTTGGCCGTCTACTGTATCACGGTCCTCCAGATGGAAAAAGATGGCACCAGGACTGGCACCCCAAGAATTGTGCCATTTCATTCCAAAAAGACAATGCACACAGATTACACAAGGAAAGGAAACATGGGCTATACTACAGAACACTCTGGATTTCAAAGACTTAGGATGAGAAAAAGAATGTAAATTATTCCACTAATAATTTTTATAGTGATTAAATTGATTACTTGTCAAATGCTATTTTTTGATATGTTGGCTTAAATAAAATGTAACATGAATTTCACCTTTTTTAAAATGTGGCTACTAGAAAATTTAAAATTACACAAGTGGCTTGTATTATATTTCTATGAGACAATACCATGATTTAATCTTCTTTAAGCAGAAGAAGAAAATCAACAACGGAAGAATGAACAACCAACATAAATGCCCTAATTATTACTTAATATTCTCTTGAAGAGAAAGCCCTTTTTGACTATTGGAGCTTTCCCAGAATCCTGAGTCTTTCATTCTCAGTTATACATAAATATACCAACTTATTGGTAAGGGATGGCAAGAAGGAGTCTCACTTGATCTTTGGCCAAAATTATTATTTTTCTAAAAATTTTATTTATTTATTTGACAGAGAGAGAGCGAACACAAGGAGGAGGAGTGGCAGGCAGAGGGAGAGGGAGAAGCAGGCTCCCACTGAGCAAGGAGTCCCATGCAGGGCTCTAACCCAGGACCCTGAGATCATGACCTGAGCCGAAGGCAGACTCTTAACTGACCGAGCCACCCAGGTGTCCCTGGCCAAAACTATTTTTAAAAAGGAAGACTGGCTGAAAATGTGTGTAAGGAGCAGCTGGGTCCCACGTTACTTCAAGCAGCTGGGCATGTACAAGTAGGAGACCAGAGGTTCATTCTGTGCAGAAATCCCAGACTTGGGGATACCAGCCCCAGCTGAAGGTGAGAGTAAAGCAGAGAGCTGGAAATAGGGAGCGACTGAAAATATGCATATGAGAATATGCAGCCCATTCCCTGGCCCTGCTCCCAGGAGGCCAGCAACGAAGTGTATGTCTCCTAGGGAGGAGATGAGACACATTCCACAGTTCTAATGCCCTGCAAGTAATGATCATCCTAGAAGGGAGCTGCCCAGGTCACAGGCCCCAACCAAGAGCCCAGAGCTGTCAATAAGCTTCTCAGTTCCCAACCACAGATTCTGAAAGGCTAGCCAGGTATCACCAGATACGAGGGGGAAAGGTCCACCACAAGAGACAGAGACGTAGCAAAGAAACCAAAAGAAGAAACTTAGATAATTCACAGCCAATGTTGAGAACAGAAAAAATTTTAAATACTATAATTAATATTCTCAGAGAGACAACAGCAGCATATCGCATCCATCACAAGAGAAGGAGGTTACAAAAAAGAAACCGAGAAAGCCAGGGCAATCCAGACAAGACAGAAAAAGAAGTTCAAACGACTTGTGTTATTTTAACGACAGACAGGAGGACACATTCAACTGGAGGAAAGAGGTAAATATCAGAAACAGAGCCACTGCATGGCATCAAGGAAGAACTGGGGGCGAGGCGCGGCGGGGAAGGAGACGTGAAAAGCACATATGGAAACTGAAGCTCCCAAGTTCCGAATGAGACAGGCAACATTTCTAAATTCAAGGTCGTTTTGCCTTTCGAAAGCACACAGTGCTCAGCTGGAAACAGTGGATGCGGAACTCATTCGGCCACACGCATGGATGCACACGCATTATTGCATTCCTCCCTTGATATCTCTAGGAAACTGAGTAAAGTTACATTGCCTGCTTCGGCACTTGCAAGTAAAATGTCCTGCGAGTGAACAAATGGAGACATTTTGACCACAGATGTCTTAGCGCTTTCAGTGGAGAGCTAATTCTGTAAGATCTTACCAATGATCATGCTTTGTACACGATACCAGGTGATATGTCAAATCAGAGCAAAAAATATATCCCCCCTAGCTCTTAGGATTTGAAAAATAGAGTTCAAAATATCTTCTTGACTTCTATGAAGTTTTTTTTAAAAATTAATGATTTCTTATTATACTATGTTAGTCACCATACAGTACATCCCCGGTTTCCGATGTAAAGCTCGATGATTCATTAGTTGCGTATAACACCCAGTGCACCATGCAATACGTGCCCTCCTTACTATCCATCACCGGTCCATCCCATTCCCCCACCCCCCTCCCCTCTGAGGCCCTCAGTTTGTTTCTCATAGTCCATAGTTTCTCATGTTTCATTCCCCCTTCTGATTACCCCCTCTTTCTTTATCCCTTTCTTCCCCTACCGATCATCCTAGTTCTTATGTTCCATAGATGAGAGAAATCATATGATAGTTGTCTTTCTCTGCTTGACTTATTTCACTTAGCATTATCTCCTCCAGTGCCTTCCATGTTGCAGCAAATGTTGAGAATTCGTTCTTTCTGATAGCTGAGTAGTATTCCATTGTATATATGGCCCACAACTTCTTACTCCAGCCATCTGTTGAAGGGCATCTTGGCTCCTTCCACAATTTAGCTATTGTGGACAATGCTGCTATGAACATTGGGGTGCATATGGCCCTTCTCTTCACTACGTCTGTATCTTTGGGGTAAACACCCAGTAGTGCAATGGCTGGATCATAGGGTAGCTCAATTTTTAACTTTTTAAGGGACCTCCACACTGTTTTCCAGAGTGGCTGTACCAACTTGCATTCCCACCAACAATGTAGGAGGGATCCCCTTTCTCCACATCCTCTCCAACAATTGTTGTTTCTTGCCTTGTCTATTTTTGCCATTCTAACTGGCGTAAGGTGGTATCTCAGTGTGGTTTTGATTTGAATTTCCCTGATGGCTAATGATTTTGAACATTTTTTCATGTGTCTGTTAGCCATTTGTATGTCTTCATTGGAAAAGTGTCTGTTCATATCTTCTGTCCATTTTTTGATTTATGACTTCTATGAAGTTTTAATAAGACACAGAAAATCTAAAACAGAAGACTGTTGATAATCACATCCAAATACAAACTAGCTTCTGTTCAACTGTCTGCAGTGCAAATGTCAATTCTGGCAGCTTCCACTCAGTCTATAAACTTATCAAAGAAAATGAAAAGACCCTGCCAGCTAAACACCCTGCATACTTTGTGCCCAGCACTTCTAAAAGGCAAGTCATCTGCTTAACTGTGCTACTGAGCTTCTGTTATCAAAGTGTTTCCTTACTTTTCAGTTTCCTCAAAACTTGCACTTAGTAAGATTTTTACCTGTACGGAAATGGAAGAAGAGAGTCACCTGGAACATCTGCCTGTATACTATCACTGTCGAGGCCACAGAAGAGTTAAAATGTTGGCCAGTCATAAAATTGTATCTTCAAAGTGTGAGACAAAAAGAAAGTCCTTCTCTAATCTGAAAATATGCTGAATATGGGAACAGAGGAAAGGATTATAGTAAAACAGAAATGATACGCTGTTTCTCCAAAACTGTGATGACCTGTGAAGACGCTTTCAGGAGGTTGCTTGCCCCTGAGCTGTCTGACGTTACCCACAAATACTTGTAGCAAAAAAATTACTCATTTTTTAGGAAATAAGGCTGCTGAGGAACTAAAAAATGTCACCAGAAAAGGGCAGCCCAGTTGAACAAGACTTTCTTGTTCCTTTGCTAAAAACTCTAACTTACTCGGAGACCATCTTTGATTTTACAAGCCTAAATCGCCTCCATGCTTCACCACCATGTTCCCTGAGAACCACAATGGTAGCTAATGTACTTCAGAGTGTTTGAAAGTAATGGACATTTTATTTTTTTTTTTAAAGATTTTATTTATTTGACAGAGATAGAGACAGCCAGCAAGAGAGGGAACAAGCAGGGGGAGTGGGAGAGGAAGAAGCAGGCTCACAGCAGAGGAGCCTGATGTGGGACTCGATCCCAGATCGCCGGGATCACGCCCTGAGCCGAAGGCAGACGCTTAACCGCTGTGCCACCCAGGCGCCCCAGTAATGGACATTTTAGATGTGGATAACCTCAGTGGCGGATTTACAGACGCAAGGGGTCTGAATGACAAACAGCTCATCTACCAAACAAGCTTGCAGACAGAGTTGATGCGGACATTTCTAGAAAGCTAGACACGAATTCTTGCGTGTTTAAAAACCTAGTGTTGCTAGTAAGTAAACTCTTAAATAGTCCATGATTAACACTTTTGTGAAGAGGACAGCACACTGGACTAGTAGCAGGAGTCAGCATGAGAGCTGCCAAGTCAAAATGAGTTTTACTTTGGACTGGATTCAGTTTTCCCGCCGCATACAAAAAAAGAAGGCTGCTGGTAGTTCAGAGAATTATTACTGAAAGAGGAAAGGGAAAGAGTAGAAACAGCCTACCACACTATGAGACAAAAAGAAATAGGTCACTGCTGGATGGGTCTTTAAACACAGGTAATAGCTGTTTAATTAGTCCTACTGTATTGACATTCTCCTCGTAAAAAGTTTTGTATTTGAGTATCTTAAGAATATACAATGGCATAGAGTACAAAATTTAAGCATCCAATAATGAATTTAAAAAGATAAAAATAAATTGCTGTCAAAGATGACATTATAAAATACTTTTATATGTTTCTCATACATATTATTCATTTAATTAGTTGTACTAATAATTACGACTAATTGCCACTGTTACCGAGTTCTGTTGTTTTGCTTAAATAGTAGCATTTATGTAACAAAAAATACAGGATGATATATAATTTAAAAGAAACATATTTCCCATATTTTTATGTTAATAACACACGATGACTATTTTTTCTATATTATATTATTACATAAATATATTTTTTGTCTGCGATGACTGTGTTCTGCTCTCTAAAAAGTTGGTCACTATAGGGAAAGAAAGAACCTAAGAATTAGTTTTCCCAGATCTGGCAGGCACAAATTTTACAAATGAACAGGATGAGCACGCTATGTGTCTAGAACAACGGATGAGAAACAAAGGACCCAAACCAATGCGTATCATTGAGAAGTTTCAGAGTATTGTGGAGAAGGAAGATTCCAAAAGCTTCTAGAGAGAAAAAACGGATCACCTACAAAAGTTTGGGGATCAGGAGAACATTAAACTTGTCAGCAACAACACTGCAACTGAGAGTACTAATTATAGTATCTAAAAAAATCTCATTTTCAACATTGACTCTGAATTTACTGGAAGAATTCTTTAACTTGGATTCTACATCCAAGCAAACTATCAATCAAAAGATCAGGTTTACAGTACAATGAAGACATTCTCAGACATGTGGGAGATGGAAAGTGAACTTCCTAACATTCTTTTTAGGAAGCCACTAAAGAATATACTCCTGAAGACTGAATAAACTGACAGTAAACCAAGAAAAATCACCCAGAAAACAGGAGGTTCATGTAAATGAGGGGCGGCGAGACCTACAGTGACAGCTGTTCAACTAGTCCAGCTTGAAACTGGAGAGAGCTTGGGGGAGTTTCAGGAAAAAAAGACACTGATGGAGTTTTTAAATGTATTTGCCTATTTGGAGATATCACTGACATATGACACATATGATGAAATAGGCAGAGAAAAATTAAGGATCCCTACCCAGGGATACTAACCAAATGAAGGAAAACAGGCGATTATTAATTCTATGGGAAACAGCTGTACAAGAAAAAAACATAATTATAACAATACACTGTGTGACAGTGAACAATATTTATAATGTCCTAATGATAACAATACTATTATTGTACCCAGCTCTTATGATGTAACCACAGAGAGGTGGCAGAGGGGACAAGAAGGGGGGGGGAGAGGGTGGTGGTACAAAAGAGCTGGATTTCCACTTCCTATACTAGCAGTCAGCAACACATTAAGAAATAGCCATCTGACCACACTATTTAAACATATGAGGGTTAACACCAGAACAGAGAGGTATTCTCTAGAAGGGGCACTTTTTTTCATTACAGGTCTTTCAGTACTGTTTGGTTTTTTGGTTTTTCTTTTTAAGATTTATTTATTTATTTGGGGTGGGGAGCATGGGCGGGAGGGGCAGAGAGAGAGAGAATCCCAAGCGGACTCCACACTCACGACCTGAGCCGAAACCAACAGTCAGCTGCTTAACCGACTGAGACCCAGGCACCCCTCAGTACTATTTGAATTTAATAAGTGATATAGATTCCTAGAGCCCACTCCCAGAAATTGTGAACCAGTGAGGCTCAGGTTAGGCCTGCTAATCTGTAATTTTAAGGCCCTGTGTGATCCTGAGAGAGGCCCAGAAAAATAAGAGGATATATTTGACAAATGAGAGGGAAAGTCAGGACTAGACCACAGGGCTCCTGATTCCAGGTTACTGTGTTCTCTACTCTCCAGCAGTTAGCCTCACAATAGCTTTTGCAGGCTTTAATAAACTCTCTTTAGACTTTTGCTCTTAATAGAAAAATCAGTGGCACAATTTGGTGGGTTCCATGTGTAGGCCTGCAGTGAAAACGAAAGCAGTCAGGCAAGATGACAAACTAAAGAAGTGGGAAATGACAGCAGTCTAAGGGCCCGCTGAGCTGTGAAAAATGCTGAACACCCAAATGTGTTTTAAAGGCAAAGGAAGCAGGGACTCAAGCAGTGAAGACAATTGGGAACAGCAGACAAATCAAACACCAGCTCCAGACCAAAGATCCAGGAAGAAAAAGGATGAATATGAAACTTACCTCTGAATACGGATGCTTTGATCTGAGAATCCTTGTGTGTCAATCATCACGTCTGCTTCATCCAGGACGAACACACGAATCTTAGTCAAGTCAATTAATTTTCGCTTGAAACACCAATCTAGGACAGTCCCAGGAGTGCCAATTATAATCTGTTTGGTGACGTCGGTGCCTCTGGGAACTAGGGAGAAAAGGGTTGAAAGACTCCTTCAGAGGCAAAGGACCCTCACAGTCCACAATTCAGGGCCACGCAACACAGGACTGTGAAATGAAAGTGTATCCCGTGACGATTTTTGAAGTGCAAACCCTGAGGGTCGTCATGGATTTGGATTTTGCAGAGTTTTAAGGTAAATCCCCCAGTCTCCAGGTTTAAAGTAGTAATAGTCCTGCCTATTGGATTCTGACCCATGGTGGATTAAAAAGCCTCCCCGCCCCGGCAATCCCACCGCCTTACAGAAATACCGGCACAGTGGTGAGAAAGCTACCAACTGTCCCCAAATGGAAAAAAGGCACAATGTCTATCAATGGGTTGCATTAAATAAATTATGGAATACTATGAAGCTAGTCAAAACAATGAGGTGGGGCTATGCGCATGGACACAGAAAGACGTCCAAAACATATGTTTTTAGAGACTATGAGAAAAACATTCCCATTTTCATAAATACTCTACAAAAACATATACGTGTACATCCACATGTGTATGAACTGAAAAAAGAAACCAAACCACAAAGCTCTGTGAACAAAACTACTATCCTTGGAAACGGGTGTTTGGAGGACAAGAAAGAATAACTTCCACCTTTACCTTCTGACCTCTGTTTAAAAGACTTTTTTTCCTGCTACGCATACATAATACTTTAATAAAAACGTTAACCCATACAAGCTGTTCTGCACAAAACAACTGAGCCTCAGGAAATCCCCAAGCCATCATCTTGCAGGATGTGGCAATGACGCAGCTAACGTGTACGGGGTCCTTATTACGTGCCAAGCGTGCACACGGTGCTGCATCTGCATCGGCTCATTTCATCCTGGTCACAGCTCTTTGGTTCAGGTGCTGCGATAGCTCCCATGTTAGAGACAAGGAAGCCGAGAAGGTGCAGAACATGCTTGCTGGTGGTGGAGTCAGGACTTAAAAAAATCCGCCAGGCCTGGCTTACTGGTACATACTGCGATTCCCTCGAATGGCGTACATCACTTGAACATCCACACAGAATTTTCCCATCCGTTCGACCACGCGACCAGTTTGCAAAGCCAGTTCATAAGTAGGAGCTAGGCAGAGGCACTGTGAGAGAGAAGGGGGAAGTCGCAAGGCTCACGCAAGCCATCGTGCAAATCTGACATGCGGTTAGAACTTGTTTGAGGAGACGCAGGTGTGCGAAACTGGGAGATTTGGGTTGAATAAAGTATTTTCAGTTGAACACAGTTTAGCAGCTGATAGATCTGAGGTGAATGTTGAGTATGGGAGGGGAGAAGGGGTTGAAGGACAGAGAAATACCTTTTATATTCCTCTCTAAAGAGTTATGAAGAACCACAGATCCTGCTTTTTTTGTGGGAGAGAGTGGGGTGTAAGGAGGCTGGGAATCAAGAAGAAGGGAAATGTAATGTGAATCACTGCTTGAGTGTCACTCCCATCACTTCTTGCCCGCTATTAAAAGTCTGCCTGTTTCCAGAACACTCCCTGCTTGATTCAATCCACTGTATACACCTCTGGCAGAATACTCCCTGAAATTCTTTCCTTTGTTACCTCCATCCCCCTATATCGGGCGGTTGCTGAGGAATGACGATGTTGATGCAAGAAACTGGTGGCATTTAATGCATTTATGTGCTTCAATTAAGGATCTGTGATACAGAGGAGAGGAAAACATAGCTAAAGTGCTAACAACTGTTCCCACGTATAGTTCTCAACATGGATTCAAGCACAGCTTTTCCTGAAGAATTTTTACTCATAATACCAAACCCTGAATATGTATTTCAGTGAACCTGTCTAAAAAAGCACAAAATTTCATACACCAGGCATCAATCATCCACATTCACAGCTTATCTTGCTGATCAAACTGTAAGCTTCCAGAAAGAACCCTTTGCAGGGGGTGCGCTCAATATTCAGGTAGTCAGCTTGTCAAATGAGTTGATGAGCACAGCTTGGAGAAGCAGGGAAAGAACACCAGACACTTTTCAAAAGTGGAAGCTAGACCAAGAGAAGGGCAAGTGCATTTCCAGTCCCTGCTCAGTCACTCTCGGACATCTGTGGCCTCATGTGAGACACTTTCCTCTCCAAGCCTCAGTCTCCCCTCTGCTAAAGGAGGAAGTGGACCGGGTGATGCTTCGGTCCTACAGCTATATGGCCACCACTAGGGAATGCTCACTTTCAGGCCAAGCGCAGTGTGACTCACCTAAGACATTTACTAGTAAGGAGACAGACTGGGATTGGAACCAGTCAAACTATAAAGCCTGTGCTCCCATCACTGTCCCATCCTGATGCCCAATGCCCTGTGATTTTATGAAAGAATGTCTATTCTAAATGCTATCATATCTTGGCAGTAATATTGCCCATTACTAAAATATCATTGGCATTGCAAGCATTCCCCTCTCTCCCTCAACCTTTCCTTACCTGTGGGAACAATTCCAAGGTATTAACTCTGCTTAGCATTGCCAAGACAAAAGCAGCTGTTTTTCCTGTTCCAGACTGGCTCTGGGCTATGAGGTTCTGGGGTCTGTAGAAGAGAAGAGACACCTGGGCATAAACTGCATATAGGAGACTAAAAAGCAACTTGGAACAGCACTGCCCTGGAAACTCACGGGTGGGCCAGCATCATAGGGAGAGCCATCTCTTGGATTTTGGATGGTCTGTTAAATCCCATTGCATAGATCCCTTTCAATAACTCTTCCTTCCTATCAAGAAAAAAAAAAAAAAGCACACACTTAAAAGCCTACGATTGGTCAGCAGCCTCAGAAATATGAACTCAAAAGATATATTTCTAAATTAAGCCACTCTGCAACTGAGCTTCAGAAGTAATATCTAGAAATACACGATTTACACCTCGACTCCCAAACATACACAATCATGCCTGTACAGCTGGACCACTCAAACAATAAGCTATGCTACAAGCTTAGGCTGAAGACAGTAATAAGAGCCTAACGTTGAACTTTCCAGTTGAACCAAGCAAAAAAGGAAAAACTCATCTGATACAAGTATATCAATTTGCCAGAAGAGTCTTATTTTCCACACAAGCAGAAAACAGAGATTTACTGTTTAATTCTTTCTTTTAAAAGATTTTATTTTTAGGTAATCTCTACACCTAACATGGGGCTTGAACTCATGACCCCTGGATCAAGAGTCCCAAGCTCTTCCAACTGAGCCAGGCAGATGCCCACACTGTTTAATTCTTTTTAATGAATGAGACTCTTTGATTCTTTAACAGCAATTTTTAGAGAAGACAAAATTTTATTGAGGTAATTCTTACATCAATTCTGCCTAGGAGCAGAAGACACAATATTACCTCATCCTTCTGAGCCAACTTTTTTTTTTTTTTTTTTTTGGAGAGAGAGAGAAAACACACGAGTGGGGGTGGGGTAGGGGGGTAGGGGCAGAGGCAGAGAAAGATTATCTTAAGCAGGCTCCATGCCCAGCGGAGACCCCAGCGGAGGGCTCATTTGATGTCACGATGCTGAGATCATGACCTGAGCTGAAATCAAGGGTTGGACGCTTAACCGACTGAGCAACCCACACACCCCGGAGCCAGCATTTTTAAACGCATCTGTCCTGGGGTCTCATGATAGATGACAGAAAGAAGAGAAAATGAAGTAGGTTGGAACACTTCCATCTTCAACAACACGTACATTCTGCATTTAGTTACTTGGCAGATTACTGGCAGCCAACTGTTAATCATAGGCAGGCTTCTTCTTTCATTTAGAAAATGTTGGGGCATTGGGATTTTGGATTTTTCCTCTCTACGTAAGTCCCTATCAGTAACTCTACCTGTTAAAATGAAGTTCCTTAATGCTAGTTAATAGATCCCTAGGAAATGCAAACCCATTTGGGAAAGTTATTCATTTTAATACATCTGAAACAAAATATAATTAGGAAGGCAAAAGCTTATAACTTATCTAAAGGGGGTGAGGGAGGGTATTTGGGCCATCGATGTCCCTATATCTGCATTATGGTATGGAGAACAGCAATATGGCTCTGTTGAGCTTAGCTATCCCCCTTAGCACGGCAAGGTTAAGATATTTCACCACCAACATATTCTCAATTTGCTGCACACTCAGGTATCCTAGTGCTCCTTTTTGAATTATATTTCAACTGCATGCAAAATGTACACATCTCATTTTAATATTGAATATTAGAACATGAAGGGGATTCTGAGAGTTTTTATTATTAGCAGATTACTTTGTTCTGTACATTCTTTCTGGCATTTTCCCACAATAAATGAGTAAAAACACTCACAGCCGCAGCTCTTCAAATGTTTTCACTGAGTAGAGCGGAGAACTGGGATCCTTTTGTAAGACTTCAACTCGGTGACTGGATTCTACTAAGGACTGCCGAATTAACTTGTTTAAGAGTGAATTAGCTGCCAAATCCACTAGAAAAGCAAAAATAAAAAAAGGAGATATTGCAGGAGAAAATCCAGCCTCCTAAATGAATCTAATAAATTGCTCCTTCCCATTCAGAGATTATATTATCAAGCAACTGTTCCTACTCTCATCTTTTCTCTAGAAGGAGGTTCTAGAAAGAAGGACATAACACCGAGAATTCCTTTTTACACGAGAATCCAGTTTCTTATGCTCTGCTGCTATACCAACCTCTGTCCTGAAGCAAGCCTACATCTATCACCACCAGACCTATTTTTCCTTGCCAGCTGAAAATCTTATCCCATTCCTGAATATTCCATTTCAACTTCCCCTAAAGAAATATGGCCTACTCCTAAATTAGTATGCTTCCGATAGTCACTATTTATAAAGAAAACAGAAGACAGTTCTTTTCCAACTGAGATTATATTATTCGCTCACATTGTGAAAATCACGATTAACTGATACAGAGTGCTAGGTTACATGCAAATAAATTTATCTCCTACCTACATCTTCTTCATCAGCTTCTTCCGTGTTATGAATAGAACCATCTAGAAGAATGGAAGAGAAACAATGAATATCAAACAGAACTGTAAAGTGTATGATCCCAGTTATCTCTCACCATCTCCACAGTACACATTGACAGCAAGGGATATCCAGTGAAGGAATCCATTGAAAGACTGGGAAGGTAGTGGAGGACCTTGAGAGTTAATGAGAGCTGGAGGCATTTCAGTTGCCAGGGACCTAAGAAAAGCAATGCTTTTTAATTAATTGAGGCCAGTCTGCTTTATCTAACAGCACTCACCTATGTTTGGGACTGTAGTATTCTTAATACCCCGAAGGTTCTTCCGGGGATGGATGAGGTTTGAAAACTATTGAAAGACACAAATTTCAACCAATATTAGGAAGCAAGCCACCAAGCAGCCCAGTGCTCCCCCCTAGCAGGGAGGGACCCACCCGAACACTGTTTCCTTTGCAGTGTCCGGTATTAATTCTGACACTGGATTCTTTTCAGGAATAGATCACCTCTGTGAATTATGCTAAAATCGAAGGAGACTTTCTGCTGCCCCTGTACCTTAAGTTCCTCTTTATAGTCCTCTAACCTAAATGTGGCAGTCCTTGGGGGTCAGAGCACGAGGAAGGGATGGTGGGTAGCAAAGCGCGGTGGTAAGATGGAAGCTAGCCGAGGCTCAATGGTCAAATTGGGAGAGCAGAAAACTCCAGGGTCTAGCTGGGACTATCAGCTGCTTTCTCTCCCGGGACTTCTAGGGAGTCTTCATTTTGCCCTTTCAAACCAAAGGTCTTGTGTCTCTCTCGGGGTCTCCTGCCCCCAGCCCTCCCCACATCCTTGCCACATCTCCCCTCCACCATATGACACCCCACTCCACACGCTAGCGGGGCTCTCTCCTCCCGCCCTCCCCGGCAGATTTCCCTCTCAAAGTGCGGTTCTGGCCCCCGCCCACTTGCCCTCCCCGGCTCAGAGGCGGTTACATGGCTGTTCAGCCGCTCGCTCTCCGCCGCCCCGGCGTCGCCTCCCCAAAGTAACGACGCCATAGCCGCGATCGCAGCTCCCGCCCCCAGCACGTGCTCCCTCCCCCGGCACGAGGTAGTGCCCGGCTCCAGCCAGCGACCAATAGGATTCCTCCCGGGGCAGGCTGACGCGCCCGCGACCACCCGCGGCGCGCAGGCGCGCGCGCTCCAGGGAGGTGGGCGGAGCCAGGGGAGGCGGGGGGGCTGCAGGAGAAGGAGAAGCGCCTTCAGAGGCGTGTTTGCAGTCGACCAGCAGCGCGTCGGTGCCAGGTGTTAGAAACCCGCGATGGGGCGCCAGTGTCGTGAACGCTCGCCTGCTCCTGACCTCTGCCGAGCCAACAACAGCTGGAGATTGTAACCCGCAGCAATTTTCGCACTGATTCGAGAGTCCTACCTCCCCTACCCACCACTTATTACGCAATACTCCGGGCGGTGAGGCTGGACCCTCCTCTCTCCCCGCCCCCCACTCCGTGGCTTCAAGCACTCCTGCCCATGTTTCCCCACATATCCGCTTCTACATTACAAGATGTCAGAAAGACCAGAGAATTTCATAGGAAAGTAGATGGCGAGTTTCATCTGACAAATGAATTCAAATGCGAAAGATGCGAAGAGGAAGTAAAGTTCAGGTTCTAACTGTCGCCCTTGTTCTCATACCTGTGGTGTTTCCACATACCGGCTTGTTTTAATTTTAATTCTGGTGTGTGCCCTTTGCTAATGCAATCCTGAGATAAATGTTTTCCTTGCGGTACAACCTCCACCTCCTACCCGTATCTGCATAATCTGGCATAGATTCCTTGTACTACTGACTGCTAAATTTGGACAAAAGAACTAGATTTCTTTCAGTTTTCTAACTGGAATCTTGAGATTTGGATCAGCAACTCTGCAAAAACCCAGGCAAAGCAAAAACCTAGTTATGATCTCTCCGTGGTGCTGAAGCAAGGCTCCCCAGTTCTGTTCGGTAACTCTCAGGCGTCTCAATCGTTTGTTTTGAGGTTATCAAATTCCTTTTCAGACTTCACATGTGGATCCTAACAGCAAACGATTTTGTCTCACAATGGTAACTTTCTACTAATTTAAGTAGGTATAAAATCGGGCCAGGTTCTTTAACGTTAGCTTTCATATAAGGATAGAAGACATTTGAAAAACTGCTTTTCCGTTAATTTATCGCACTAGAATATATCCTTTTATTCTAGGCCCCAGATTCTGCTTTGTCGGAGGTGGAGAAGACTAGATAATATTAGGCAAATTTCCGCGTAAAGCCTGCACCTCTGTCTCTTGGAGCTACATTTCCCACAAGAGTGAACTACATTTCCCATGAGATCCTGGGCGCGCGCGCGGAAGACGTAAAGCGACAGCTTCCTGTCTCGCTAAAAGCTGCGCGGTCGACAACCGGAAGGTAAGTAAGGGGGTTCGGGGATGAATTATTTTCTGGGTTATACAAAGAGGAGCGGATAAATGGACAAACAGCTGGACCTTTTCCCCCGTTTCCCATACCTTAATCTTCAAAGCAATGATGGGTAGAAGTGGGATGTAGCTTAGGACCCTGTTTTTGTATCTGGTGCTTTTTGAAGCTCCTCTCAGAAACTCACAGCGTAGGAACTTCTTTAATTCGATTCTTAGAGGGCCCTTGGACTTGGAGTTAAGTCTCCGCTGCCTCAGAATCGTTTGCTTATAAAACTAAATACTAGTAGAGTTCAGGATTCCAGTAGTACGTGGGGAGGGAGGCGTGGCGACTTTTCTCAAATAGGGAGCTTGCGTTCCACGCGATTGCTTTTCACTGTTAATGATCATAGCGCGTGTCTCCTGATCCTTTGGGTATTCCTCCTCCTTCCCTCTTTGGTTTAAAATAAGGTTCATCATGGAAAACGCTTTCTCCTACTCCACTGGTTATTAATGTTTTGAGATTTAAGTCTTGTAACGTCAAAAAATAAGTATTGAAACTCTAGCGATAGCGAATTATGTTTACAGTCGATGCTCAGCGCATACACCAATTCCCTCATTGTGGTAATTTGGCAGCCCGTTTCCAAGCGTTAGGTCTGCTTAGGGTTTGCTGTGGTGTGCTGGAGGAAGCTCTGTACCGAGTCAGGGGTCTTGGGCTCAAGTCTTTTTGCTACAAATCTTACCTGCGCTTAAGCCCTTTGGACTAGTTCTTTGGTTAACTATGGGTTAAACTAGGTATTCTGGAAACTTTTTGTGTTGGTAATTATTGGGCTTTGAGATAATATGGAGGTAAGTCTTTGGTGTAATTTGCATATAAAATGCCATGTGGCTTTTAATTTTAAATATAAAAACTACCTTTAATCCCACTACGTTTTGATTTTTCCTTGTGCTTTGTGCACATGACTGCGATCATATAGCTTACAACCTGTTTCATTTAATTTGTACTTTTTCATTAGTTTCCCGTTATTTTCAATGGCTATATTCTATTTAATCATTTCACTGTTGGATAGTTTGCAGTTTTTACTTATTTGCAGTGAGCATTTCCTACATCTGTCTTTGAGTTACTGATTATTTTTTTCCTGATAAATGTCTCGCAGTGGAACTGGATGAATGATGTAGCTTAAATATTATGGAGAAGATATAGCAGATAGTAATGGTCAAAGTTACTCATTTCTGCATTGCACAGCTGTTTTCCCTTGAACAAGCAAACTATTTATGCGGTCACTCTAATTAATGGCTTCAAATGCTAAAACACAACCTCCAGATTTAGATGTTCCTCCGTGGATTAGAAGCATCAATAACAGATCCAATTTAAGGTGAACTGATTTAGTGTTTTGGTCCGTACCCAAATATGCCAGGTTCATTTTGGTATTCGTGTCTACATCTAGTTCCAAATGTTAATAAATTCTTTTTGAGTGGGAATAGCCTTCAAGTGACAGGCATAATTTCCAAGAAAATCTCAGTGGCAAATTATAAAAAGCATGGTATTCTAGAAGTGACAATTGGAGGGCAATAAATTATTGAAGTAATTCTGAAATAAAACTTGGGTTAGTGGAGCGCCTGGGTGGCTCAGGGCGTGATCCCAGAGTCCTGGGATTGAGCCCCACATCAGGCTCCTCCGCTGGGAGCCTGCTTCTTCCTCTCCCACTCCCCCTGCCTGTGTTCCCTCTCTTGCTGGCTGTCTGTCAAAATAAATAAATAAAATCTTTAAAAAGAAAAAAAAAGGGTTAGAATCCTATATGTTATATAATATTGTCTATTAAGAAGCATTTAAATTTTCTAGATTTAGTATGTTCCTTTAGTAATGGAGATATGTTGTTACTTTTCTTCGTTCCTTTAAGATTGTGTGCATAAAGGACAGTTTTTTGTTCCTTTCCTTTGGCTCTCAGTATTTAAGTGGTGAAAGTATGATAGGGAGTAATGATTGGAACCAGAGTCATAACTCAGTTTTGAGATCATCTTACTTTGGGAAGTATTAATAAGTAAAAATAAGATCAAGTTCACAAAATCCCAATTCTTTAATGAATAAGCTTAATGCCCAGCAACTTTAAAAACAGCAACTCACATTGGCCAAAGGTTAAAAACAGTATAGAACAGAAACAGTGCTATCTGACAAAGTGAGAAGACTAGGTCTGTTTTTCTTTGGCATGATTTCTCTTGCAGTTAGTGGATTTGAGAGTGGTAATTTGGAAGTGAAGGGGTATTTGATACCAATGTGATACAGACCTAGGAAAGACCAATGATGGGTGAAGTCCTTACTGTATAATGTTCCATGGGCTTTCAAGTTAGTTTCTATTTAAATAGAAGGACAGAGATAAAGAACCAGGTCACCCCCAAACAATCCCATAACAGGTTAAAAAAAAAACATTTAAGAAGGAAAAAGAGGGAAGGGAAGCTTCCTGGGCATGACACCATTTGCAAGGTCACAACGAACACCCCAACGAAGGGCAGATCTTTTCTTCTCAGTTGGCACCAAGTAGTTGTTTGGAACATATATGTGCTGAGGCTTGGACTGGGGTTCTGCTCGAGAAAGCATCTGCTCTCGGACACCCCAGCGTAATTCCTTTCTGTGATCCTCACCAGGTAACCTCATTGAGTCCCAGTCTCGTTTGTACTCAAAATATCGGGCTACCCGGTCTACCTTGCCTCGGTTTCTGCTCAGCTGGTCCAGTCTTGGGAGAATAAAGGACTTGGGTCGGCTGGCAACAATCAGGTCTTGTTCATAAGCCGGAGGGCCCATTCCTTCTCTTTGTAGATAGCAAATGAGCTGGTCTTGAGAAATTCCTTGGTATTCATGTGGTAAATTAAATTTTTGTGAAATGTCAACTGGGGATTCCCTGTCTTCCTGGAACTGCAGACTCATCAGCCTTTGTCTTAAGTCCCAGAGATCCATATCACTTTCTGTACCGGACTCTGATTCACTGATAATTGACTCATCTGTCACTAATACTTCCCCAGTTGGCTTCCTTCGCAACACCTTTCTCTTCATCACTGGCTTTCGGAGTCTTTGGGAGGCCTCAGAGACTGTTTCTGAAGTGGCATTACTTTCTACATGTGGGTACTGCAGTTGCAAAGGAAAAGCAGGTCGCTTTCCTGGGGTTACTGAAGCTTTACTGTAGGGATCATACTGGATAGGCTGGGCATCTCTCCTGACATCTCCCTCACCCTGCCCTGCACAGATATGGGTAAAAGCTGTAGCAGCTGCCAACATTCGTTCTTCTGGATCCATATTGGCCCACTTTTGTTCATTGGGTCCCATGAGTTCCTCCATTGCTTCCCCTACACTGTAGGACCTTCTGCAAGAAAAAATACTGATCAGATTTCTGGTAATACCTAGTTCATATAAATTGTTCATTCCCTTTTTGTGTACTATTTTATTGTAGTCAGACGGAGAGAGAATGGCTAAGGCAATCATAAATGTAATAGTTATAAAATAGATTACAGTAAAGGGTAATATGGTAGCAGTTTGGAGGAGCATTAACTCAGCTCCGGAGAATCCATCGTCTGCTTTCATTTCCACTCTCTTCTTGTTTGCCCCCACTTTCTAATGCCTGGTAGTTCCTGCTACCTTTAGTAGCTCCTAGCACCGGACAGGTGAGTTCTGGCATTAAAAAAGCTTGTGACTTGGGGCACCTAGGTGGCTTAGTCCGTTAAGTGTCTGACTCTTGTTTTTGGCTTAGGTCATGATTTCATGGGTTGTGAGATCGGGCCCTGCATCTGCACGGAGTCAGCTTGAGATTCTCTCTGCAACCACCTCCCTGCTCACACACACGCTCTCTCAGTAAAATCTTAAAAAACAAAAACTTGTAACTACATGATATGGAGCATATAATGCTTAATGGATATTATACAACTTACACTTAGAGGGGCACTTTATATATCGAGCATTGTTCTATGTGCTTACCATTTATAATTCATGTAATCCTCACCTGTGAGGAAGTGGTACTTTTTACCTACTTTCAACAGATGAATAACACGGGGCATAAAGTTAAATAACTAGCCCAAGGTTACACAGCTAGTAAGTGGTGGAGCTGGAAGTCTAACTCAGGCAGTCTGGCTTCAGAGTCCTTTCTTTTAACTATGAGAGTGACTTAATCCAAAACCATCACAAAAGCAGTGATATGCATATAAACACTCCTATGCTTAAGAGATTTTTTGAAGCTTTTTATTTATTTGCGAGAGCGCACCCATGCATACGCTCCCAAGTAGAAGGGAGGAGGGAGAGGGACAAGCTGAGCAGGCAGCCCAACATGGGGCCTGATCTCACAATTCATGAGATCATGACCTGAGCCAAACTTAAGAGTTGGATGCTTAACCATCTGAGCCACCCGGATGCCCCTCTATGCTGACGTAATTTTAATACATCTTCAGTTGCCAAGCTAAATCTGTTCATCCCAGTACCCTGTCACTGAAATAACTTTTATAACCCAAACCAACCAGTCAAATGCCCAATGCTTGTCTCCTGACTGGATCTAGAACAGGTAGCTACTGCCCACTATTTCCAATATCCCTACCATTTTTCTTTTTTGTTTTTAATAACCTACAATTTTTCTTTTTAAACTGAAAAACTAGTACATGCACATGGCAATTTTTTAAAATTAAAATATAGTTGACATACAATGTTACATGAATTTCAAGTGTACATTTGACAAGTTTATAGGTTATGCTAAGTTCACAAGTGTAGCTGCTGTCACCATAAAGCGCTATTACAGTACCACTGACTTTATTCCCTATGCTGTCCCGCACATGTAATTTTAAGTAAGGATCTCCCCTTTCCCTACCAAGTCTATCTCTCAAAGGCAGTTTCTTACGCTTTCTCTAGTAATCTTTCCATATTCACATGTACATTCTTATACCATAAAGGAACATATTATGCAACTCTTCTGAACCTTAAAGACAGTCTCGGTTGATCGAGCTATATCAGCACATGGAGACTTTCATTTTGTTTAAAGTTGCATAGGATTCCGATGTATGGATCGACCATAATTTATTCATTCAGTCCCTGATTTAATTTAGGTTACAGTCTTGTTAAAACGAATGTTACGACGAGTATCTTTTAAGTTTTTTCATACTTGTACAAGTATATGTGTATGTTAAATTTCTAGAAATGGAGTAGGTGGGTCAGAAGATGTGTGGGCTCTATTTGCTGGCTGTTATCAAATGCCCTCTGAAGAAGCTGTATTGATGGCATCTTCCAGAGCCTGTTTCTTCATTCCTTCTCCTAAGTGGTGCACTATCAAACCTTCTCTGCAGTCAGTTTGGTAAAAAATAGTTCTCCTATGAATGGCACTTAAATTGAGCAGACTTGAACAACTTCTTATGCATTTTTATAAGCTCCCCCCCCCCACCTTTTTGTATGAAATGCTTTTCCTTTCCCATTTACCTCTCAGGTTGTTGGACTTTTTCTGTTTGATCCTTAAAACTGATGTATACATTCATAAAATACTTCTATATTAAGAAATTAGCCCCTTGCCATAATTATTTTTCTTCCAAGTTTGTTGTTTACCTTCTGATTTTATTTTTTGCTGGTACAACTTTCAATTTTAGGTAGTCACGTTTTTTGGTTTTCTACAGTTTCTGCACTTCTGCAGGATCTTACTTAGAAATGCCCTTCCCACTCCAAGACTATAAAAAAGGTTTTCTTCTAGTACTTTTATAGTTTCTTTTTTTTTTTTTTTTTTGTATTTAAACTTTTAATCTATCGTAGATATAAGAAACCCTCAAAGGCCAAAAACTAAATGAGCTACCAAGAATTAGATAACATTGGGGCGCCTGGGTGGCACAGCGGTTGAGCGTCTGCCTCCGGCTCAGGGCGTGATCCCAGCGTTACGGGATCGAGCCCCACATCAGTCTCCTCTGCTATGAGCCTGCTTCTTCCTCTCCCACTCCCCCTGCTTGTGTTCCCTCTCTCGCTGGCTGTCTCTATCTCTGTCAAATAAATAAATAAAATCTTTAAAAAAAAAAAAAAAGAATTAGATAACATGGCCTTAGAAGAGACTTGGGAGATAATCCATAACTAAAGTGACCGTCAGTCATAGATTGTCTAGCACTGTCCCAAATTTAAGGATGTAGTACATTTGTCCCCATATTTTTGAAATATGACAGGAATTTCAACATCTTAATTACATTTTCCTGACTGACTCTTAACAACTACTGGAGGTACAGAACATAAATTAGACTTAAAAAAAGGATCGTGATGCTTAATTACCTTTTTTCTGCCATCAAAACTGCTTTAGAGTGCGAAAATCTTGACTTCAGGCTCTATTTCCAATATGAAGTGCAATCATTGATAAGTTTCATCAATCAGGCTAGTCTCTACTGTAGCACCTTTTAAGACAGAACTGAGTGTTAGATGTTAGAACATATAAGCCACTAATTTTATCTGAAATATTGGAAAATTAGTAGAAAGAGAATAGACATATTCTATAGGAACAGATTTTGTGATCAGAAAGATTGGACAAGTATAATGAAAAGTCAAAAAAGGAAATGTTTTAAAGAAGAAATATCAGTAACATCAGTCCTTAAATCATCTCAGCTAGTGAAGAAAGAAATGGGATCTACAAACATCTTCCCCGACTAAACTTTAACGATGCTATTTCTTATTCCCCCTTCCTTTTCTTTTCCCCTGTGAAATGGCCAGACAGGATGGAAAAGAAGAGCATCTGTGGATCCTTAACAATTAAGCTAATGCTCATCTCCCTGGACAAAAGCGAAATATATCCTTTAGGCATTAAATCAAATCTTAGGTACTATCTGCGCATAATGGAATGATACTGACATCACCAAAGTAATCCACATTGAAACTTCTATCCTTTTACTCTCTTTTCAGGTAGAGTGGACCTATATGATTCCTTTATTCGTGGGGTTGGTTGTCTTATCATGGCTGAAAATGAAATAGATAGAATCCAGACTGAGAAACTCCTAAAGAGAGTACAAGAACTGGAGCAGGAGGTACAAAGACTTAAAAAAGAACAGGCTAACAACAAAGATTCAAACGTGAGAGAAAATTCTTTAGGAGCTGGAAAAGCTAAGCGTGCATTTGATTTCAGTGCTCATGGTCGAAGACATGTAGCCCTAAAGATAGCCTATATGGGCTGGGGATACCAGGGCTTTGCCAGTCAGGAAAACACAAACAATACAATTGAAGAGAAACTGTTTGAGGCTCTAACCAAGACTCGACTAGTAGAAAGCAGACAGACATCCAACTATCACCGGTGTGGGCGAACAGACAAAGGAGTTAGTGCCTTTGGACAGGTAAGGGCCCCTATACTCTTTCTCAAAACAATTGCAATACCATCATATTTTAGGTTTACGTATTAAGAATGCAGACTGTGTCTCCAAAACAAACATTTTTCTTTAATTCCACAGGTGATTTCTCTCGACCTTCGTTCTCACTTTCTGAAGGGCAGAGCTTCAGAGGATTTTCATGTAAAAGATGAAGTCAGCGATGCTGCTAAAGAGATTCGCTATACCCACATTCTCAATCGGGTACTCCCTCCAGACATCCGTGTACTGGCCTGGGCCCCTGTGGAACCCAGCTTCAGTGCTAGGTTTAGCTGTCTGGAGCGGACTTACCGCTATTTTTTCCCTCGTGCTGACTTAGACATTGTAACCATGAACTATGCAGCTCAGAAGTATGTTGGCACACATGACTTTAGGAACTTATGTAAAATGGATGTTGCCAATGGAGTCATTAATTTTCAGAGGACTATTCTGTCTGCTCAAGTACAGCTAGTGGGCCAGAGCCTGGATAAGGAGACATGGCAAGAACCTTTCCAGTTGTGTCAGTTTGAAGTGACTGGCCAGGCATTCCTTTATCATCAAGTCCGCTGTATGATGGCTATCCTTTTTCTGATTGGCCAAGGAATGGAGAAGCCAGAGATTATTGATGAGCTGCTGAACATAGAGAAAAACCCCCAGAAACCTCAGTACAGGTAAGTTAAAAACAAAACAGACCAAAAAAACCAAAACAGTTGTTGTCTTTAGAATACTTTTAAATATATTAAATAATTTAAATGATTAAAGGTTAACATATCTTCCTCTCCCAACAACTGTCTCATTAACTAGGTCACCTGTCTTACAGAATGTTATGAACATGCTCTCCTTGTTCTGTCCCATTAGTAAGAAATAGGTGTTTGGACCAGGCCCCTTAAATAAAGTAACATTCATTTCTAAGTTTTTTTCCCCTGAATTTATGTTGAGAGGTATTACTGTTAGGTTCTGGTGAAGTTTAAAAGTGAGCATTCAAACTATTCATATTAAATCTTCCTTGCTTTATATTATTGGGTAGTCATACTATTGTACTTTTGAATTTTTCCTAATATTCAGTGTCTGAAAATGGTAGGAAAGATGGGAAGAATAGTCAGACTTTTCTTTTGAGAGCAGGCTGAGGTCAGATAGACCAACAATTCATTCCTAAGCAGTGAAATCTAGTTTTTACTTCATACCATACAAAAGTAACAAGTTTGGAAAAATAAAAAAAATAATTTTATAGCATTATGGTTGAGGTAAGTTAGCTCACCTCTCGGCGACCTGTTATCACTGAAATATACCCTAATATAGATCAAGCCTAACTAGTTGATCCATGGTTTGTTGTTTTTTTCTTTTCATGGTAAAGTTGTTCAAGGTTAGGGATCTTTTTTTATTTTCTTATCTTTTGGTCAATACTGACAAAGTTTTTCCCCTTTTAACCCAATTACCTACCCTCCCCACCACCATGTTCTTAAAAAACAAGGCTGTTGGATGGCTGCTGTGTATTTTCATGCTGTGTTTCTTGTCTCTTTTTCTCTCTAGTATGGCCGTAGAATTTCCTCTAGTCTTGTATGATTGTAAGTTTGAAAATATCCAGTGGATTTATGATCGGGAGGTTCAGGAGTTCAATGTGACCCATCTACAACAACTATGGGCTAATCATGCTGTTAAAACGCACATGCTGTATAGCATGCTACAAGGATTGGACTCCGTAGCAGTCCCCTGTGGGACAGGTATAACAGGAAGATCCTTGGATACATTTACTAGAACCAAAGTTATATGGGTATGGGGGGAGGTAGATTTATATAAAGTTTGGAGGTGATTCTATTGTGGTAAAGCATCCATGTAATATTTGATTGTATTATTATAGGACCAAAGATGGATGGAGTGATAGAATGGAGAAATGTTAAGCCCTCTGTCATAAAGCAGACCAGTGCCTTTGTAGAAGGAGTGAAAATGCGCACATATAAACCCCTAATGGATCGTCCTAAATGCCAAGGATTAGAATCCCGGATCCAACATTTTGTACGTAGGGGACGCATCGAGCACCCACATTTATTCCATGAGGAAGAAACAAAAGCGAAAAGGGACTGTAATGATACAATGGAGGAAGAAAATACTCTTTTGGAGAAGCCAACAAAGAGAGTCTGTGTTGATACAGAAATTAGAAGCATCAGTTAACCATAACAGGATCTGGGAGGCAACAACTACTTAGTGGTAGGTGAACAGAAAAGAAATCCAAGATAATATGTACTGCAAGAAGTCCTTAAAATTCAGATGATTGATTCTTTGAAAAAAAAAAAAACAAAACAAAAAACCCAACCCCAATGACCATTAAGCCCTATAAAGGAAGTTCTAGCTTGAATTAAGAGTTCAAACATTCTCATTCCTCCCCAAAAGGATTAATAGATAGAAGCAGCAAAAAGCAATTGTGAAATGGAGAGATTTACATACACATGAAAACCTGTGCCTTGTGTTCAAATTCATTAAAGGCTGATCCTGCAAGTGTCTAATTTGTTATGCTGTCTTTTTAAAAAGTAAATGAGGTACTCACTACTCATCTGAATTCTTGTAAAGAGCTTTACCTGAGTGTCTTATTTTTTAAGAGAGAAATTTAAAATAAGAACTTTAATCAGTTAAATATTTGGTACATTGGTTTATGAAAGGCACACTACTACCTGAAAGTGACCTAACTGAATAAAACACAGCATCTCTTATAAAGCTTATCAGTCTAGTGCTGTGAGCCACAAATTGTCCTGGTTACACAGTCTTTTTTTTTTTTTTTTTTTTTTTAAGATTTTATTTATTTGAGAAAGAGAGAGCATGAGCAGCGGGGAGAGAGAAGGAGAAGATGACTCCCCTTGAGCAGGGAGCCCAATGCGGGACTCGATCCTAGGACCCCAGGATCATGACCTGAGCCAAAGGCAGTCGCTTAAGTGACTGAGCCATCCAGTTCCCCCCCTTTTTCTTCTTCACAACCTTTTACATATGTAAAAAACATTCTTAGCTTAGTTCATGGGCCATATAAAAATAGGCCATGGAGTTTACCACCCCCTGGTGTAGTGGTTTTAGGAAAACTCTTATAAAGAGATTTCCAAGCTAAATCTTGTAGAACAAGTGGGAGCCAGTTAAAGTGGGGATAAAGAAGCAGAACTTTTTAAGTGCGTCCAAGGCAGAAGATGCAGTTTGTGTAAAGCGTGAGAGAGAGCAGCACTTGCCTGCAGGTAATTGTAAATACAGGAGTCTATGGCATGACACTGACAAGAGCATAGTTTAGAAAAGGAAGCAAGAATCATGTTTGTAGAGTCCTGTAAGCCTTCCTAAAAAAGCTTAGATTTTTATCTTGAGAGGCCACTGGGGGAATAAAAAAATACAAGCCAGAATTGTGTAGCAAAAATATTGCTCTGGATACGGTGTGAACTGGAAGAGGGCAAGACAGTGGGACCAGTTAGGAGGCTCTTAGAGTAATCAAGGAATTAGATGATGATGGCCTAGACTAGATTTGTAATAAGGGGGATGGAAAGAAGTAGATGAATTTGAAATTAAGAAAGGAGAAGCAACAGGGTTTTATGGCTGAGTGAATGTGAGGTTCAAAAGTAGGGAGGCTTTCAGGATAACACCTAGGTTTCAGACTTAAGCACATCTAAGACGCAAGGGACAGGAAAATAAGGTGGGGCTTTGTTCTCAAACATAAGTAACCCTCAAAATATTAACACCAATATTTATTCAAAAGAGTTCAAAGTTCTTTTAAAATGATACATTAGCTCTTATAGCAATTACAATAATAATAAACATCAAATGAACTCAGACCTTTTGCCTCGATACTAATTTTCATCACTGCAGAGTGAAATACTTCTGTACATTTATGAAATAATTATGTGTCCGAGATCCAAAGTTTTACTTACCAATCAACAATTTGTTCCTACTTAGGTTCAAAACCCCAGGGATACAAGTATGGTTTATATCCTCAAGCTGCTAGCTAAGACAACATATGGGACAATTACAAACAATATTAACATACACAGACTGAACTGATGCTGTGTTCAGTGCCACAGAAGCTTAGTAGCTGGTGGGCCACAGATAAAAGATTTCACTGAAAAAACTCCAGGTTTAGGATGTAAAATAGTATAAGAAAAGTCAAGTGACCTTGGAGTACTGAAGAAGACACATAATAGCTTTTACATTCTAGCAGGGTAGGAACTGGAAAAGATCCTCATTTTAGAGATGGGAAAATAGTGTACAAAATAACAGGTTTATTCTTACTAGCCAATTGCACAATCCAAGTCCTCTGGATTTTGAATCAGGTCATTGGTTTTTGGAACCTGATTTGCCAAATTTTCCTAATACCCTGAATGTTCTTAAAGTACTGCTTTCTTCTTTAATTTTGATGTAAGGATCTTTTTCAGTGTAATCACTGAATATAGTAGAACATCCTCACTTTCACATGTTAAGGACAAACCAAAGCATTTCATTTTTTCAACTTCCTACCTGATTTCAGTGTATCTCCACTGCCATTAGTTTTTGAGTTAAAGAAAAACCTGGAAAAAGAACAATTTATGAAATCACTATTTAAAAAACATCAACTCTAAAGAGATGATACATGGGACAAAAAAACACTAAAAAGCCATGCTTGGCAGATTCTATAGAAGCAAAGGAGTGAGAGGATCAAGGTCCTACATCTTAAGTAAAATCCTTTCAAGGTTAACTAGACTATACTATCAAATCTAGTACAAGCAGCATTTAGTGATAATGTCTTTGGTAGTTACCATAGATCAACTCAAGAAAATCATCATAGATGAAACAATGATGAATCCCAAAATGTAACTTTGCAAAAGTACCTAAATTATCTGAGGTAATATTTATCAAATTTATAAATTTGAGCTTCTGACTCAAGGTAGGAACTAAATAAACATTAGAAGTAGGCCTTAGATCTTCCTTTCTTCATTGGAAAAATGGAATTATTCCAATAGGTGGTGAAGTTGAAATGACATTATACACATTATATATGAATATATAACATGTAATATATATGTAACATTATACATATATAGTAAATAAAATGGTTCTTTATGAAAAGTATTACACCATTTATTTCAACGTTCATGCAATACAAAACTACCTAATAAAAAGATAAACAATGAAGCAGGGACAGAAATGGAATAGCATTCTGTCCGGGCTAGGAGGATCTCCAACACTAAAGCCCAAAGAGATTTTTTAGGGCATGTGTACTATACTTCACAGTGATTAACCTGTTATCTTCTTTGCAGTTAAATTATGGCACACTCCATTCTTTTTCTTGAATGTATGAAGATGGGTATTTGTAAATAACAAAATATAAACTTTAGTAAGGCCCACAGGTAACTGTAAATTCTTTATGTTTAATATAAAGACCTGATAATCCTTTCGCTTTACTTGGGAAACTTTCACACAGAAGCTAGAGCAGCTTATATTTTGCAGATTCTGGTAATATTGACCAAAATACCCAACAGCACCTTCTCTTCAAAAATCTGGAGCAACTCAGTGTCCCAGGCTTAGTAGTTGCAAGTGAAAAGGTTTCAAGGGTGGAAGGGGAGGATTTTAAACTGGAATAGTAGTTGGATTCTAACCATTACAGGGGGGCTACTGCAGAGTTACAACAAATTCCTCTACCTCTGGGGAGGTAAGCAAGCAGCTTAAAGAACTACAACATTAGAACAAAACAAAACAAACACTGACAAAAGACAACCTTAATCCAAAGAAACAACCGTTACACTTGTTAACAGAACAAGTGTTAACAGGAACACCTGTTAACAGGTTCAAAATCACAAATTCGAACTCCTCTTAGAAAGCTATTAAGAGGTACACAAACCAGAATAGGGGAAAGACAGATGATTTACCAAAGAAATAATGACTAATACACATAGAAAAGGATGTTTAATCTCATTCATAACAAATAAAAACATTAAGATACCCTTTTAGATTGGTAAGATTTTTCAATATCCAGCGCCAGTTAGAGGGTGGAGAAATAAGCATGGTTACACTGTGTGGATGGGTGGGAGGACATTAATTTTTCTAGAGGGCAGCTTAGCATTATGAATCACAGTTTAAACTGTACCACAATTTCCAAGCCATAATCCACTTCCAAGAATTACTCTAAGGAGATAAACTGAACAAGAATGCAAACATGTATACATACCTGTAGCCACCATCATCCTATTTTATGATGAAGAAGCTGGAAAAACAAGTATCCATCATTAGGGTATTGGTTAAATAATATATTGTACAGTACAGCAATTTCAAGAAATACCATGCATCCATTAAAAACGGTAATACCTATCTATATTTGACAAGCATGTGTTCCGAAAATTCTAAGGCATAATCTACTTTTTAAATGAATATGCTTTATTATATTCAAAATATACAATTATATAAAAATAAATATTTTATAAGCATAATCATGTAAGTATATATTCGTAATGAATACATCTGAAGGAAACCCAAATATGAAGTGGTGTTTTTTGTATGGTTATCTGAGGCCGATGGAATATCTAGTATTTTCTTCCCTTTTTTTCTTTATACGTTCGTACTTCTTGGATTTATCTCTAAAAACAATGGGGCTGTATAACTTTATAATCAGAAAAAAAGGTGTATTTTCATCTGGGGTATCCTAACTCATTAGGGAGAGAGGTGCACACACGGTTACACCCAGGAGTTCACAAAGGGAGTAACCAGGGCTTGGGAAGACTCTAGTCCCCGCGCGACAACAAAGACAATCGTGTGCCCACCTGGCGCTGGGCGTGGCTGTCGCCTCGGATGCTCGCGGCCTCCGGGGAACCCGGCTCCCTCGGCGGCACCGCCCCCCGCCGCCCTCTGGGCCACGAACCTGCCCGCCGCTGCAGCCACCAGGCAGGCAGTGAAAACCGGGAGCGCCGCGGGCGCCCGAAGTGACTCGAGGGGCTCAGGCACGCCAAGGGCACAGCACGACAGAGCTTACACCTGCTTTGGGGAGCAGCAGACCTGGGGTCAGTAGGGATCTCAGGCGTTTCCCAGCCGCGCCAGGGGGGAAACTCCCATTCCGCGCTTTTCAAAACCCGACCTCTCCACAGCAGCGGACGGCCGGCCCTCCTAGGCCCGTGCAGCCCCTATTCCAGCCTCTGCCCGCTTACCTGCCCCGCCGAGGTCAGCTCGTCGCAGCGAGCCCCGCCGCCCCGCTAGCACAGCACCGCAGGCCTCCGTTAGCGTCCCGTAGCTCGCGCAGGCGCACAGCCCGCCCACGCGCCGAGGCCGCAGTTAACCGCCCCGCAGTCGCCGTTTAAACCTGAAGAGCGAACCCGAGCCCTCGGCACCGCCTTTCAGCCCTCCTATTGGCTCTGAGGACGAGCGTCTTCCACATCTACATTCTGATTGGTGCTCATTTTCGCTTCGCCTTCTCCCACAGGCGGGAGGAAGCCCGGGATTTGAGGCGTGGATTCGGAAATTCTCCAACCTCCCCTTGGACTGGTTCGTTACCCGGAACTGTGTTTGCGTCGCCTGCAGGCGCACAGGTAGGGAAGGAGGGGACTCTCTAACCTTCGTTAACGGCTAGTTGGCTGGGTTTTGGCAGGGGCGACCTTAGCGTTTAGTCCGCCTCAATGGACGGCGTCTCCACCCTTCCCAACTCCGGACCCCGGTGTGTGTGTGGGGGGGGGGGGGGGGTGACGTCGGAAGAGGAGGCTCCCGGAGCTCGCCTGGCCCCCATTTCCAGCGATCCCTCTCTTCAGAAGGTTTACCTGCGGTCTGACCCACGCAGGTTCTGTTTAAAAACACAGACGCGCATTGAGACCTTTCTGTGGCTCACAAGGCTGTCCGACCCATTGCTGTGTCTCCTGTCCCTACCGACGTTACTCTGCACCTGTGCTCCAGCCGCAGTGACCTCCTTGCTAGAACAGCACTCGCGGTTTTCCTCTGGAATGCTCTGGTCTACTCCCTGCCCATATCTTAATTTTTAAGAACATTTTTTTTTTTTTTTGGTTATGTACCCGCTTTGAGGATCGCTGAGGATGAGACCTAGAAAAGAAAATGCATAGAGGTCCCCACGACTCAATATTCTGATCACTGCCCTGCAACATAGCTAAACAATTTGTCCTCCACGTCTGAGCGTTCTGTATCCCATTTCACACAAACAGGCAGGTGCTGGTTGACAAATTTATATCATTTCTTAAATTCAAGATTCAGTGAGAGGGAGAGGATAATATTTCATCCTTTTTCTCCAAACACTTTTACCCCTTAGTCTCAGGGCCTTTGCACGACCTCTAAGTCACTTTGGATTTGTTGGGAGGAAGAAAAAGGAATAAACAAGATGGCAGATGGTGGGTTGTAAAGTTTTGAATGACCCTATGCGTAGATTTCCACTATCAACACTACTTTAGTGCCACACATTCTATTCTTGCCTCATAAGCAAATATTCCTTGTTCTAGTTTGGTCATCTCACACCTGTATGACTTTTTGACATCAAATCTCTGCAATCAATGTGTCTTAGAAACAAGAGCACTGTCATTTTTCTTAGCTACTGCTTTGATCATTCAACATGCTCCTTATCTTCACCGCCAATTATTTTCTTGTTATCTTTTATGACAAAGTTTGGTCTTTGAAAACCTTTAATCCATAACAATCTGAAGGATCTATCTCCTGTCACGTTTCAAGTGGTATCTTTTGTTCAACACAATCCTTGTTTTTTGGTGGATCACTTCATGCTCCAACTTTGCCTAGATCTGATTTAATAATCTTCATGATTCTCTGAAATCCATTGAACCCACGTCAAAAATCTTAACCAAGGCCATCTAAAATAAAGTATATGGAAGAAAATTCTATTCTTGAAAACCAAACTGCATCCTTAAAAACATCAAGGAAACTTCAAACACACACACAAAATTGTATATAAGGAAGCCCCATGAACTTAGTGCCTAGTTCCAATAATTAATTCATGATCAATCTTGTTGCTTCTATATCACTATCCACATAACTCCTTTTGTATTATTTTGAAGCAAATATCAGGCATCTGAAATCTATTAATGTATTACAGTATGATTTCTTTAAAAAAGACCTTTTTAAAAGCATAACCACAATACTATTATCACACCTAAAATATCTAAGGTATTTCCTTAGTATTATCAAATAGCCAGTGTTAGATTTTCGACTTGTCTCATTTTTTTTCTTTACTTTGTTTTCTGAACCAGGATCCAATCAAGTAGATTGGTTGATCTTTTAAGTTTCTTTTAAAAAAGTTCCTCCTCCACTTTCTTGTGCAGTTTGTTGAAGGAACCATGTTGTTGGTCCTACGGAGTTTCCCATAATCTGGATTATGCTGATTAATGCAGTTTAATATGGTTTCCTTACCTTCTGGTTGTAACACAGCTCTCTTTCAGATGCTTTCCCTGCTTAGGTTTAGCTGTCTATTAACCCAGCAGCATCGTTATCTTTGCACTGAAATATTACTTTCAACTGGCTATACTGCCATGCTTAAGTTAATCCCCTTTATGATATGTTTGCTTACCTCACCCCTTTGTTGACATTTTCAAACTCCTTCAATTCTAGCCCTCTCTTTTCTGACTCATTATCTCCTGTCTCTGACATTTGCAGTTTGTCCTTCTTTTAATCTTGGAAATACAGAGAACACTGGCCTAAAGAACAGCAAAATGAAAACAGCCGTTTGGATGCTGCGGCCCCTCTTCTGCCAGCCTACTTGCCCAGCTTCTCGACTCTGTTCTCATTGCTGTTGTGCCGCCCTCATCAATATGTTCAAACTGTACTCTCAGATGTTGCTAATGATCTTCTTAACGGTCGTCTCCAGTTTTGCACAGTTCCCATTCTTTTTTATTTTTTTGAGATTGATAATTTATTCAGTAAATATTTATTGAACACTGTTAACCTTAAAACTGTCAGTTATTTTGCCAGCCAAGATGTGTTTATTTGGGAATAGCAGGGGATTGCTAACTCGGGACATGCTAAGGTATAGCAAAATGATGGGCGAGTACAGAGAACAAAGGAAAGGTATGTTCTTTTATAAACAAAAGGAGGAAGTTGGGAGGGGCTGTTCTAAGCAAAATGTTTATTGGAGTACACTGGGAATTTGAAGTATTGTGGATTTTCATTGGCTGAGTTGTGACAGTCTCTCATTGGCTAGGCTGTTGCCAGGCATCTATATAGGAAAAGCCTCCTTGCTCTTTCCGGGGTAGTCAAGTATAAACTGCTTTTTGGTGGGAATGCAAGACACAACTCTTCTTATTGGGGATCTACAACTGACAGGGAGTAGTGGTGGGACATGAGACCTTCCTGTTGTGGCCTCTTAGCTCCATTTTAAATGAGGTATCCTTTATTCGGTTTCACAATACCTATGTTAGGTACTGTGCTATGTGTCTTAGTGATTTGATGATGAATAAAAAATGCCCCCCCTCCCTTATGAAGCTTCCAGTTGGACTGAAGAAAATGACATTTATCAAACAATCACAAATTATTGTAAAATTACAACTGTGTTCAGTGCTAAGGAGAAGCAAATGGTCTAATAAAAGCATCTAAAATGGGGAGATTTAACATAGTGCCACTGAACAAAGAGCTAATGGATGAGTAGGGGAAATGTGGAGGGGAGAGATCGGGTGAAAGATTTCTAGGCCTAGAAAAAAGCATTTGCAAAGGCCTTTTGGGGGTGGAAGCTTGGTACATTCAAGAAATTGAAAAAAGACAAACAAAAAGACAGGGTAGAGATGAGACTGGAGAAGTAGGCAAGGGCCAGATTATGTAGGTCATGTAGGCCAAGATAAAGAATTCGATCTTTATCCTAAAAACTATGGAAACTCACTAAAATGAAGATTGGGATGTGCTATGTAACATACTCAGGTGTGCATTTGTAATGTTATCTTGGCTGCATTGAGGAGAATGCATTTGAGGGGGACAAGATTATGTGAAATCCAAATTGGAGGCAGTTGTGGTATTCTAGGCAGTAGATGGTGGTGGCTTAGGCTAGGATGTTAATAGCCAGAGATAGCAAGAAGAGGACAGATAGATTTAGTGGATAAAACCCTAAATGACATGACCATGAATTGGCTAGGGTTGATATATGAAAGAGGTCATGGATTATTTGTAGGTTTCTAAGTTTTGCAACTGGATGCCATTTTCTGAGATAGGGAATACTGGAAGAAGACTATATTTTGAGAGAGTTAGATTTGGGGCATGGTGAATTTGAGATGCCCTTAAGACATCCAGGTAGGGGTAAAATCAGGCAGAAATCTGAGTGAAGAAGTTAAATGCAAGGTATGGCCTTATGATATTTGTGTGTAGGTGGATAGTTATTTAAATAATGGATGAGAATGAGATCTTCCAGGACAGAATATAGAATGAAAAGCAAAGGCAGCCTACTCTCTTCTTGAAACTCATCTGGTAAACTCTTTGAGACTACTACCCTGTCATGATTCTCCTCTTACCTCTCGTCTTCTGCCTCTCAACTGTTGCTCATTTCCAAAGTATTGTCCTTTTTTTCCCCCTTGCAGAGTTTAATAGTTTTTGTTTTTTTAAGATTTATTTCTTTATTTGAGAGAGAGACAGAGAGTGAGGGGGGGCAGATGGAGAAGGAGAGAATCTGAAGCAGACTCCCCACTGAGTGCAGAGGCTGGTGTGGGGCTCAATCTCACAACCATGAGATCATGACCAGAGCTGAAATCAAGAGTCGGATGCTTAACTGACTGAGCCACCCAGGTGCCCCGAGAGCTTAATAGTTTTATTGCTTCCACTACTCATTTTATGTGAGATAATTTTAAAATCTTTATTTCCAACTCTTACCTCTTTCCTGGTTTCTAAAATTTATCTTAGCTGTGTACTAAGATTTCTACATGAATATCTTTTCCTTCTCAAATATAACATAACTAAAATACTATTCATCATTTCCCTCTGGATTCACTCTTATGATATCCATATTCCTTTCAGTGGTATCATTTCCCCAGGCTTCCAACACTTAAGAAATGATCATTTTTTACTCTTTCTCATCCCCATATATCTTACAGGTATTAAGTTCTGCCATTTATTTCTTTTTAAAGCCTCATCTCTCTCACTTCCATTTCCTTTTTACAACTAATCACTAGTTCAGCCCTAATTATTTCATTTTCAGATTCCTTCAGTAACACATTGAATGATATGGAAGGATATGGCATAGTAGTTAAGAGTGTAGGCTCTGAGGTCATATTATCTGGGCTCAAATTCTGACTCTTCCACTCCCTAGTTTTGTGCCTTGGGCAAGTTATATAGCCTTTCTTTGATTCGATTTTCTCACTTTTAAAATGAGATGATAATCTGACTTCCTTCATATGGTTGTTATGAAAATTAAATGGGGAAATGCATCTTAGCATAGTGTCTACCAAGTAATAATTGGCTGCATTATAAATAGTGTATAGTGCAGTTGATTCTTGAACAACATAGATTTAGACTGTACAGGCCAACTGATAACGTAGGGTTTTTAAAAATATAAATATAGTACTGTAAATATATATTCTCTTATGATTTTCTTAGTATTTTCTTTTCTCTAGCTTACTGTATTGTAAGACTACAGCATATAATACATGTAACATTCAAAGTATGTGTTAATCAATGGTTTATGTTATCAGTAAGGCTTATGTTCAACAGTAGGCTATTACTAGTTAAGGTTTTGGGGAATCAAAAGTTAACATGCAGATTTGCGACTGTGTGGGAAGTTGGTGCCCCTAGCCCCCGTGTTGTTGAAGAGTCAATTGTATGTGGTTTACGCATATGTTCTACTCTGTAGCTTGTCTTTCACCCCCTTAATAGGGTCTTTCACCAAGCAAAAGTTTTACATTTTGATTAAGTCCATTTTGTCAACTTTCCCTTTTATGGATCATACATTTAGTCTCCAGTCTAAAAACTCTTTTCTTAGCCCTAGAGCCCAAATATATTTTTTAAAGTTTTACAGTTTTACATTTCATATTTAAATCTGTGATCCATTCTGAGTTAATTTTTGTATTAAGTGTAAGACTTAGGTTGAATTTTGTTTTTCCTATGAATGTTCATTTATTCCAGTATCATTTGTTGAAAAGGTTTCCTTCATTGAATTGCTTTGGTCCTTTTGTCAAAAATCAGTTGGACATAATGATGTTAGTCTATTTCTGGCATCTCTGTTCTGTTTTATTGATCTGTGTGTCTGTCCCTCCACCATTATCTCACAGTTTTCATTCCTATAAATATGTGAAAAGTCTTGAAATCAGGTTCCTCCTGCCTTATTATTTTTTAAAATTGTTCTAGCTGGCTATTCTAGTTTGTTTGCCTTTTTATATAAATTTTATAATAGTCTAGTCTATAGCTATAAGAAATCTTTCTGAAATTTTGATAGGAAATGTGCTAAATCTGTATATCATAATGGGAAGAATTGACATTTGTACTATTTTGAATCTTTGAATCTATGAATATGGTATGTTTTCATTTTGTTTAGATCTTCTTTGATATCTTTCATCAGTGTTTTGTTGTTTTCAGCAAATAAGCCTTGACTGTGTTTTGTTAGATTTACAACTTAGTATTTCATTTTTTTTATGCAGTGATGCATGGTATTATGTTTTATATTTTGATATTCACATATTCATTGTTAGTGTTCAGAAATATAACAGTTTTTTATGTATTTATCCTGTATCTGCAGCCTTGCTGAATTCGCTTATTAGTTCTTATTTATTTATTTATTTATTTAGGTAGATTCTTTGGGAATTTCTACATGAACAATCATATTCTCTGCCAATAGGGACAGTTTTATTTCTTATTTTCCAATCTGTAGTCCATTTACTTCCTTTTCTTGTGTTATTGCACTGTGTAGAACTTCCAGCATTATATTTGTTAAGAGTGGTGAAAGAAAATAAATATCCTTGCCTTGTTCCCAATCTTAAGGTGAGAGCATTTAGTTTTTCACCATTAAGCATAATGTTATCTGCAAGGTTGTGTGTGTGTGTGTGTGTGTGTGTACACTCTTTATTAAGCTGAAGAAGGTCCCCTCTAGTTTTATTTTTCTGAGAGTTTATTTTTTTTAATCATGAATGGGTTTTGAATTTTATTAAATGCTTTTTCTGAATTGATTGGTATTATATGATTTTTTCTTCCTTAACCTGTTAATATGGTAGATTATATTGATTTTTGAATGTTGAACCAGTCTTGCTTCCCAGAATAAACCCCACTTGGTCATGGTGCATAATTCTTTTTATATACTACTGGATTCTATTTGCTAATATCTGTTAGAGGGGTTTTTTTGCATTTCTGTGCATGTGAGGTAGTGGTCAATAATTTCTTTTTATTTTATTTCATTTTTTAGCTAAGTATAGTTAGCATACAATGTAACATTAGTTTTAGGTGTACAACATATGATTTGACAAGTCTGTAATGGTTTTCTTTTCTATACCGTTTTTTGTCTGGTTTTAATATCAGAGTAATACTGGCCTCATAGAATAAGATGTGAAGGACTTTCTCTTTAATTTTTTGGAACAGTTTGTGAAAGATTGGTGGTAAGGCTTGTTTAAATAGTTACAAACTATTAAAATAATTTCCTGTTGGGTGAGTTGAAGTAGTCTGTAATTTTTGAGAAATTGGTCCTTTTTGTCTAAGTTGTCAAATTTATTTGTATAGAGTAGTTCATAGTATTACCTTATTATCTTTTTTATGTCAGCAAGGTCTGCAGTGATATCTCATGCTTCATTCCTGATACTGGAAATATAGTTCTTCTCTATTTTATCAGTCTTACTAGAGGTTTCTAAAATTTGTAGACCTTAATCAGCTTTTTTTTCCCCCCAGTTGTTTTTCTGTTTTCATTTTCATTGATTTTTTTCTCTTATTATTTCCTTCCTTCTGCTTAGGGTTTAATTTGCCCTTGTTTTCCTAGGTCCTTGAGATGGGAGCTTAGAATATTAATATATAACTTTCCCTCTTTTCAGATGTATGTGTTTAGTGTTTTAAAGGGATCTATAAAAGGAGCACTGCATTAGCTCCTTTCTACAGATTTTGACATATTTTAATTTTCGTTCAATTCAATGCATTTAAAAATTTTTCCCTTGAAACGTCCTCTTTGATCTACGGATTATTTACTTATTTATTTGATCTATGGATTATTAAGAATTGTTTAGTTTTTGAGTGTAGATTTTCTCAGTATCTTTTTGTTACAAGTTTCTGGTTTGATTCCATTGTCATTGGAGGATGCACTTTGAGCTCAAGTTTTTTAAATTTGTTTAGATTTGTTTGTGGCCCAGATGTGGCATACCTTGGTATATGTTCTCTGTGCACCTGCGTTCTTATTGGTTGAAGTGTTCTGTAAATGTCAGTTGGATCCTTTCGGTTGATTGTGGTGTTGCTAAATTTTTTGCCTAGTTGTTTTATCCGTTTTTGAGAGAAAGATGTTGAAATCTTTAGCTACAATTGTGGCTTTGTCTATTCCTTCAATTCTGTTAGTTTTTTGTTTGACGTATGCTCTGTATAGTTTGATGTAGAGCTCTATAAGCTCTTAGCCAGCCGCCTTGGTCCTCCCAGACTGTCAGTTTCGTCTCTTCGACTCAGGCACACTTCTACAGCCTGTGAACTCTTCAGGTATAAGCTGGGGCAGTCATAGAGCTCACCTCATTTATTTTCCATGCCTCAGGAATCGGTGACCTACATTGCCTCATATCCAATGCCTTGGGACCCATGTATTGTCATCTATTCATTTTTTAATTTGCTTTAGGCAGGAGGGTAAATCTGGCCCCTGTTAAACCACTTTGACCAAAATCAGAAGAACTGTGTAAATATAATTTAATAGAACTAAAAGTCAGCAGGTGGGTCAGATAACGTCCAGTTTGTGCTGGGCAGCTCAGGTCTCATGGTAACTTGGTGTCCCATGGTCAAGTGTTTAGTTTCTACTGAGGCCTAGTAGCAGGCCAAGAGCTAGTCTAAACAGGAGAGCAGTTATCTGCAGAGGATGGCCAGGCCTTGCTCCAAAATTCTAAGGGCCTGTGCTGCAGTTGAGCTATACGTGCCTGCCAGGGGCTCCAAACAGCATCCCTGTCTGCCACTGCCACCTTCTATGCCATTGGATGTGCTGATTGGATGGCCGTGGGGCAGAGCAGCTTGTACGGCAGCCTGGAACTGTTGCAGGGCCTTCTCTTTTCTGGGCCTCGCTCATATCTGGCAGCTTTTTGGTTACTCAGCAAATGGGCAAGATTAGTACACCCAAATGAGGAATATGTTGCCTCCCAAATCCAAGACACGCACAAGCCAATATACCTCGTTTTGTGTTGTAGGAGGGGCCTGATAAAACAGTGAACTTATCCTTCACCTTGGAAGGGATATCTCAACATGTCTCATGTCACTGAACCCCTAGAAATTTCACTGAGGTAGAAGGCTCCTGAATTTTTGTTGGACTTATTCCTTCTGACATGCAAATGTTTTACCAATATGTCTGGAATACTTGCTTCTGCTTGCTCTCTAGGACCATTTAGCATTATGTTGTCACTGTAATAGGACCAGTGTGATATCTCTTGGAGGGGAAAGGCAATAAAGATCCCCTAGAAACTAAATTGACACAGGGCTGGAGAGTTGTTTTACCAAAGAGGTAGGACAGTAAAGATGTATTTCTGGCCTTGCCAGTTGAAATCAAACTGCTTCTGGTGGGTGTGTAGACAGGTATGGAGAAAAAAATGTTTGCCAGATCAATAGCTACACCCCAGGTACCAGGGGATGTGTTAATTTCCTCAGGCAATCAAACCACATCTGGTACAGCAGCTGCAGTTGGAGTCACCACCTGATTAAAATTATAATAAACCACAGCCATTATCCAAGTCCATCTGTCATCTGCACAGGCCAATTAGGAGAGTTGAATGGGGACATGGTGGGAATCACTGCCTCTGCATCCTTCGCGTCCTCGATATTGGCACTAATCTCTGCAGTCCTCCTGAGAATTACTTTTGGTTTACCATTTTCCTAGGTAGAGCCATTTTTAATGGCTTCTGTTTGACCTTTCCTGCCATAATAGCTTTCACTCCATAGTCAGGGAACGAATGAAGGGCTTCTGCCAGCTAAGTATGTCTATTCCAAGTATGCATTTTGAAATTTTAAAAGTAAACACTTCTGCCAGCTAAGTATGTCTATTCCAAGTATGCATTTTGAAGTTGTAAAAGTAAACACAGGAAGGTTCAGGGACCCACTGGACCCACTATGAGATGTAGCTGAGCTAAAACTCCATTGATCACCTTCCTAAGCCCCTACTCTGACTGGTGGGCCACAGTCATGTTTTGGGTCTCTTGGAATTTGTGTCAACTCAGGGCCAGTTTCTAGTAATCCCTGAAAGGTTTGAATATTTCCTTTTCCCCAGTGCACAGTTCCCCTGGTAAATGGCCATAGGTCCCTTTGGGCAAGGCTGGGAGGAATATTAACCAAAATAAGAGAAAGACAGGTACCATAGGATTTCACTCATATATGGAATTTAAGAAACAAAACAAACTTGCAAAGGAAAAGAAGAGAAACAAACCATGGAACAGACTCTTAACTAGAAAAACAACTGATGGTTAGCAGAGGGGAGCTGAGTGGGGGATGGGTAAAATAGGTGATGGGGATTATAGAGTACACTTACCATGATGAAAAAATGCAATACAATGCAGTACAAAATAAAATATAAAAAATTAAATTAAGAAAGAAAGCTAAGCTTAAGCCTAGGATGTCAGTTCTAAACCTTACATATTTTCAGATTAACAGTGAGAGATTATCAGAGCTCTTCAGAAATCTAAATTTCCATAATGATAGTTACCGAGAAAACCATTAGCCATCACTCTCCTCAGTGCTGTGCGCGTTGCCCTCTCCCCTCTGCCTAGGTAACACCATTTCTCAAACTTCTGTAACTACACAGAGAATTTTTTTCTCTCTCAGATAAGTGGTCAGAAATGGAACGTGTTGATACCTGCTCCTATTTGTAAGACCAGATACTCATCCCAGGGCTGTTAAGGGGTTGTCATCAGATGCTTTGGAACATAGGCCATGTCTAATCCAGATCTCAGAGGCTTCCTCTCACTCTTGGCTGCCCCTTGACCCCAGGGCTGACCACTTCAGTGCCTTGATCCGGGAGCGATTCGAACATCTCCCTGGGCTTTGCATCTGTGCTCCTTGTCAACAGGCTTTAGAAGGCTTTACCTGGCTGCCGAAGGGGAGGCTTTAGAAGGCTTCTCTTGCACGTTTATTTGAGAGCAAAGGGGATTTGTATTATCACCTTCACTTCTCTGCCTGTTAAATGCGGTTGTTGATGGTCCATGTTCGCATCAGCGCCATTGGAACTCTTACCCAACTAGATCTTAGCCATGTCCTAGAATTCCTTGGCTGTATAGCTGACTCTTGAACAACACGAGTTTGAACTGCACCTACATGCAGACTCTTTTCAATAAGCATACCTATCGTACCGTAAATGGATTTTGTCTTCCTTATGTTTGTCTTAATAACATTTCCTTTTCTCTACCTTTACTGTAAGAATACAGTAAATAGTGCATATGATGCACAAAATGTATTAAGCAACTATTTATATTATCAGTAAGGCTTTCAGTCAGTGGTAGGCTATTAGTAGTTAAGTTTGGGGTAGTCCACGTTATATGCATATTTCCCACTGTTAGTGGGTTGGTGCCACTAACCTCCACGGTGTTCAAGGGCCAGCTTGCTAATCATAATCATAAGCATCTAATGAACATATTCTTGTAGTAGACACTATTCTAAACCATTTACAGGAATCATCACATTTCATTGTCACAAAATCCCCATGAGGTTAGTATAGTTATTTTTTAATTAACTCAATTACAAGTATGAATTTATACTATAGTTAGTGTAATTATTTTCCTTTTTTTTAAAGGTTTATTTTATTTATCTGAGAGAGAGGAAGAGAGAGAGGGAACAGGAGCAGGGTAGGAGGGCGGAGGGAGAGGGAGAGGGAGATGCGGTCTCCCTGCTTAGCAGATCCTATCTTTTTCAAGCAAGAGTCTCTGGTGATTGATTGCCAGCCCATGGCTGCAAAAAAGACCTGGCTGAAATCCTGAAACTGCTATTTTTTTAACCACATTTTAAGAGTGGATATTCTTAATATTCTCTTTGAAAGAAGGGAGACAGCAAGATGAATCATTATTCTCACCTCACAAATCAGAAACGTAGAGATGGGGGCTGCTCTTGCACTTATATAAACGTTTGTAACTCAGTGATTATCAGACCATCCAAACTTTCTTATGCAACCAAAAGCTTCCAGAGGAGCTGCTTTAAATTTATAGAACTTGGCTGTCCAGAGACTAAACAGTTTTGATTCTTAAATGGTCTCTGTGCCCTAGGGCAGAACGTGTTGTTTGTAATAATAGGAACAATTTGTGGCCCAGAAGTCCTCCCCTTCGGCAGCCAGGTAAGCATAGGAGAAGAAACTATCGTTAATATGACCCCTGCTGCACCCCAGTTTCAGTGGGAAGAGGCATATTATTAGTTAGAAAAGTCCCTGTCAAGAAAGAAAGGTCAGGCAGTACAGGCAGGGATACAAAACAGAGGTTGCTGTAGTGTCACCCAGTGAGACCCCGGAAGGTGAGCAGCGCACAGCGTGCCATTATATATGCCAGAAGCACAGCATTTAAGACTTGTGCCCCTCTGTGACCAGTCTTTCTCTGACTTGGATGCTCTCATGCAGCCACTCATTGTGGGAGGAGTTGAAGAGCTGAATTTTGTCTCTCCCAAAATAGGGAGATTTGAAAGACCCAGGGTCAGGCCTTTGGGAAAGCAAAAAGGAAGTTGGTGGAATTGACTCAGCATTCAAAATGCTGGAAGCTGTGCCTGACTCTGGGCTTGCTCTGGGAATAGAGTCCTTTCTAATAATCCTGAACTAGCCTTTTTATGCCTTCTAGAAGAAAGTATGCGTGCCTAAGAGTTTGGCATCGAGAAAGGCACTTGGAAATTCCCAGAAAATCACAAAAGGAGGGGGAGATCCTGGAGACGGGGGAAGAGATACAAGGAGAACACGCCCAGAACAATTCAATTGAAATCTTTTTAGGGATTTACACAATCCTTTGGATATTTCTTCAGTTTTTGGTCATGCTTCCTTGTAGAACTCTAGATCTCACCTTGTTAGGATAAATCAGAACTCTGTTGATTTCCTGGCTGCTCACTCATCTGAGAGAAGCCAGTCTGTTCTGCACCTGAGTCCCTGACTTCAAAGGCCATTCTAGAAGAAACTGTTCTTGACCTTATGGCTTACTCCCAGATGAGACAAATACAGGCCTCAGAGATAGTTTGACTTTAGCAGGCCACTCCTACACTAGCCCCGCCGCCAGGTTTGTCTTCCTGCCATGGCAGGGCCCCAGCTGCAGCCCCTGGGCTATGGCCCTCTTTGGACAGCTGACCTCTGAGGGTAGTCTGCTGCCTGAGTCATCCGCCACCTACTCAGGCTTCGGGGGTGTGTGTGGCTCCCGAGATTCTCACATACCGAAATCTTCCATTATCTTACCTCAGTTATGTTCTTGTGCTTTGGCATTACAGGAACATGTAAGACAGAACATTCTGTTCACTTTTGCTTGGGGAAATAGAAATAATGAATTTCATTCAGTTACGTTGCACAGTGGTGGGTCCACCTTTCGCCAGTATAACTCTGTAACAAATTTGTGTGAACCTGGGTCAATGTTCTCTATAAGCTGTGCATCACACCTGGGTTTTCTTTGGTAGATGAGAACAGACGGAAGTGACAGCTAGGGGACTTCACTCCCCTCTTCTCCAGCCTGACTTGTCAATGTCCCAGCAGCCTGTAGAGGGAAGCCCTGAATGAGCGATGAGTGTTAAGGAGGGCACTTGCGTTGAGCACTAGGTGTTATATATAAGTGATGGATCACTAAATTCTACTCCTGAAACCAATTTTACACCATATGTTAACTAACTAGAATTTGAATACAAATTCAGAAAAGAAAAAAAGGAAGTGCATATGAGCATATACTCTGACTCAGTCCTGGAAATTGGTCGAGAACTGCTGTTTGGGGGTGGCTGACAGGAGCCTCCCATCCTGTACTCATCACTCCAAAATGTGATGGGCAATAACCAGGGCGAGGGGCTGGAAGGCAGTAGGCTGGGGCACTGGAACAGGGCTTCAGGGAAGGGCCTCAGGGCAAAGCCCTCTCTGCCTTGGAGACTGAGAGCCTGCTGACTCCATCTAAGAAATGCCTCGGGAAAGGGGGTCACGCAGAAAGCTTTCGGAGGAGTCCTTTTTTTTTTTAAATAATGATTTTTTATTATGTTAGTCACCATACAGTACATCCTTAGTTTTTGATGTAGTGTTCCATGATTCATTATTTGCATATAACACCCAGTGCACCATGCAATATGTGCCCTCCTTAATACCCATCACCAGCCTATCCTAATCCCCCCCCACCCCGCCCGAAGCCCTCAGTTTGTTTCCCAGAGTCCATAGTCTCTCGTGGTTCATTCCCCCTTCTGTTTACCCCCCTTCATTCTTCCCTTCCTTCTCCTACCGATCTTCCTGCTATTTCTTATGTTCCATAAATGAGTGAAACCATATGATAATTGCCTTTCTCTGCTTGACTTATATCACTTAGCATAATCTCCAGTCCCATCCATGTTGCTGCAAATGTGGGTAATCGTTCTATCTGATGGCTGAGTAATACTCCATTGTATATATGGACCACATCTTCTTTATCCATTCGTCTGTTGAAGGGCATCTCGGCTCCTTCCACAATTTAGCTATTGTGGACAATGCTGCTATGAACACTAAGGTGCATATTCTCCTCACTACGTCTGTATCTTTGGGGTAAATACCCAGTAGTGCAATTGCTGGATCATAGGGTAGCTCTATTTTTAACTTTTTAAGGGACCTCCACACTGTTTTCCAAAGTGGCTGAACCAACTTGCATTCCCACCAACAGTGTAAGAGGGATCCCCTTTCTTTAGGAGGAGTCCCAGTGAAGAAGTCCTCTGTTACTCCTGGCCTCCCCACAGTCGATCCCCTGTCAACTATGTTAGGTGATTTAAGGTCTTAAGCAGCACCTGTGGTAGGAGCTGAACTAACGAGAAGGGGTGACCCAGAATCCATTTCTGACCCCAAATTCCTGTTCCTTACTTCTGTCATTGGTCAGACACGATCCCTGAACTGACAGCTGAGAGGACGCAGATCAGGATCTCCCTTTGCTTTGACGCTCTGGTGAAATTTCAGTTCCGTCCTGTCTCTTAGGCATAAAAGAAAGACATGGGGCTCTGTGGCTTCTATGCCCAACTCACTGACTCATTTGAGAAAATGGTACCTTCCAGGCTGCCCACAGCTAGAAAGTCTGGAGGACAGTTAAAGGAGGGAAGTGGGGCTAGGTCAGGAGGCTGATTTGGGTTGAGTATGGGGGAGGGGGCAAGGGTTTCTGGGGTGAGACCCAGGCCTGCAGGGCAGTGTGGTGGGGTGGGTCCAGCCGCTCGGGGGAACGTGGGTCTGAGGCAGGCCTAGGTGGACTGCAGGCCAGGAGAGCTAGTCAGCCAGACCCTATGTCCCCTGCAGGCCTGGGAGTGAGGCAGGTTTGCCATCATGTGCAGAAAAAACGGTCACGGAGAAGAAATGGGACTGGACATCCATGACACACTTCCTTCTTCCTGCCTGTGTGGGAGCTCGGAGGGAGCCCTGTAATACAGCAAGTCTCCGTCTTCTCACGGCCTCACCTGGAACCAGATGATCCCACTCTCGGGTGGGCTCCTTGCAGAGCAGGGCCAGGGGAAGTGCTTGTTGGAGGTTGGCAGAACTGATGGAAGAGGGTATTGCTGAATGCAGAGACTATCTATGGGTTCGGGGTGGTGGGGTCAGAGGTGGGTTCTGTTTTTATTTTCTTTTCCCTGCATTCCCTGCCCTTTCACTGTCCTCCTGCAGGGGCAAGGTGAGCCCAAGCTTGGGCTGGCTACAAAGGAGCCGAATGTGGCCTCAAGTCCATTACCTTCTCCTCCGTGTACAGACATAGGGCTTGGGTACAGGGAGAACCCCTGGGCAGGGCAGGAGCAGGACAGCATGTCCTCCAATCTCCCATGGAGGAAGGGGCAGCAGGGTGGAAAGGCTTTGAATGGGGGCCAGAGGAGGGGAGAAGGTGCAGACTCTCAGCCCCACGAGGGGGGAGGACTGGGAACCTGTTTCCAAGGCCTCAGATAGAGACGGGGGAGGAAAGAATGGCTACAGAGCACATCCTCTCTATCTGTGGGAAGGAGAGGTGGCCACAGGTGTCCAAGGTCTGTCTGGGGCCCACACTAAGATCCTCAGATGAGAGGTGTTGAAGGGCTAAGCAGCTGGCCAAAGCTTCTGGCTGAGTCTGGAAGGCAGAGTCGGGTGTTAACCTTTGTAAAGGGATTTACCAGGGGACCAGCTCCAGAACCTCCCGCCATCTCTGGGCCTCAGCTACTAGGAGGGGAAGACAGGTCCGGTGATAAAGGCGCACTTTCCACAATAACAAATCACAACTTCATATATACCGTGTGAACGATGATGGTTGTTACAAACGTGGACTTGTGGTATATGCACAGAAGTATTCTGGTATGGAGGCACGGCACACGTTCGCAGTTGTTCTCAGATTTGGAAGCACAAAGGGAGTTTTATGTACTTCGTAGGAGTTTGGTGTGTTTGCACAGTTTCTGTTACGTCGACTCCCAGTAGAATATTGTTCAAAGTTGCCCGGATGAACACAGGAGAGAGACACGTTGCACGAAGTTTGGAATTCGCTGCAGATTTTCATCCCTGGTTGCCCAGATCATAGTGCAAGAGCATCTTCCCAGCCAGAACATGGGGTGCTTCGCTTCCAAGCATAAGCTTGGTTCTCCCGACTCAGACCCTCAGGACTTCTGTCCATGGATTGGTGCCTGTGTCTGACACGTTCCAAATGCAAGACTCACGAATGTGGTCCCTGTGGGAATTACTTCCCAGACCGTGGCTCATAAGTCTTATAGATCCCAGCCAGGCTTGTGGGACACCCTAGTTTTAGTGGGACTTAGTTTGTGAATGTTGTCTCTGCCAGGCAGAGAGAGATTCTTTTTTTATTTATTTATTTTTAATGGAGACAGACTTTTTCTTACCTGTTCTCCCTTCCTCTCTCCCCACAGTCATCTCCAGCCCTGGGAACCCTTCTCCAGATTGTAAAGAGAAGGAAAGAGCATGGGAGAGAGGAAAGATAATGGCCCACCTGATCAAACAGATACACACCTTATTCCCTGGGGGAAAACAGTTCCTTTCCAAGTGCCCTTGGACTTCAACTGGAAGATGAGGTCAATTCTTTTAAACCTATGTGGTTGTTCAGAGAATTCAAAGGAATCAAGTGCTCTATATGCCCAAAGAACCTTTGACACCAAGTAGGGTCTTCCAGGCCATGATTCATATGTGAATTTCTTTTCTTCCTTTTCTTTCTTTTTTCTTTTTTCTTTTTAAAGATTTTGTTTATTTATGAGACAGAGAGGGAGAGGGAAAGCATGTGTTGGGGGGAAGGCCAGAGGGAGAGGGATAAGCAGACTCCCCTGGCAAGCAGGGAACCTGACCCAGGGCTTGATCCCAGGTCCTGGAGACAGTGACCCAAGCCGAACACAGATGCCTGACCGACTGAGCCACCCATGCGCCCCTCCATATGTGAATTTCTTAAGTCCCAACAATTACATCTGATGTACCTCTGGCAGTCCTTGTTTCCACCTGAGAGGTCCCAGAGGCACAGAGAAGTGAATAACTTGTTTCAGATCACATAGCAGGGAGGTAGCACCCTGAATCTTCCATCCCAGATGTGCAGGGAAAGGATCACATTGGGGTAGCCTGTTTCTGGCTCTGGGAATGAGCACACTCAAGATAAATGGGCCCCACAGTCACTCTTTCCCCCACAGTGGGAATCGGCCATGATCAATGCCTGTCCGTTCTCTGTGGTGACCACCAACTGCAAGGTAGGCAAGGAATGTCATCCTGTGAACTGTGAATTAGGGGCTGTCCGTACAGGGGCACTGCTCCCTTGTGCCTCTCGGGTTAACCACGCCAACAACGCATTCATGTCTTCATCAGCTGGTTTTGATTATCTGATAGGTGCAAGGCATCTTTCTAGGTGCTGAGGAGAAAGCAGTGAACACAATCCAGGAAAGTCCTGCATTCATGGCACATTCGTCCTTGAGAAGGGAAAGAGACAAGACACATAAGTAAGGAAAAGCCTGCGAGTGACAAACTGGGTTAAGCATGTGCGAGAAAACTGGAAAGGGACGTGGCCAGCGTGGTCAGAGAGTTTTGCACACACATGCAGATATTTCCTGTTTGCCCATGAGCACATCGGCAGGCCTCACTAATCGAATGACACTTAGTAGATGAAAGAGGAAGGTACAACTGCGTGGCGCTGTCTGGAGGGAGTGAGGCAAAGGCAGAGAACTGATGGGAAAACTCATTTCCAGGCCTCCCTGCTCCTTCCCCCCGATCACACCCCATTTCTAGTGACTAATCCAAATATGGCTTCCTCTCGCCCCATCACCCCCAGTGTAAGTCTCTCCCACTATAATCATTTCTGGTCTTTGTCTCCCTTGGACAAATTAATGAATAAAGCTCAAGGGAAACAGATCATCTAAACCTCTTACCCCCCTGTCTTGAACTGTCCCATCCATCTCTCGGAGGGCTGCTACACTGGCCCGTCGGACCATATCTGGAGCGTCAGGCTCTGGTCCTGGTGACCCACTTTGGGAGGGGTGTAGTACGCTGGAGGTCATGCTGAGGCCAGTGTCCAGGATGGTCATACCTGAAAGGGACTGAGCAACTCCCTCACAGATGCTCAGTGACCCCAGGTTTGTCGTATGTGAAAGGCTGTCCTGTGGATGTGGGGTTAGACAGGCTCTTTGTAGGCCAACTTCCAGAACTACAAGTGAAGTGAAGAGGGACTAGCAAGAGAGATTCTCTGCCAGCATTAGCTAGTACCTTATACTAGACCTAATAAAATGAAATGGGGTGTCTGGAGGAATACAAATGCACACAGGGTGTACCCTCTCCTGGGAACATTGTAGAGAGGATCCAGGCGGCTTCATCTGAAATTTATGGTTCTGTGATCTAGTGGGATGCCCGAGGGCAGGTGATGGGAATAAATAAAGCTGGAGCCTCCCTCTGGGACTGTCTCAGGAATGGGCGCGAGGATGTTCCAGTTGCTTCTGCTGGGCATATTCACAATGCTCTTCATGGATGAAGGTAAAGCCTGGTGAGGGAGGCGGTGATGGGTGGTGAGAGGCTATGTGGGGAGGAAAGGGAGGTGGCTTCTAACCTTGACTTTTTGGGCTGCTGTAAAATGGCTTAAGGAGATTTTTTTTCTTTTTCTCTTTTCAGGAGACAGAGTCCTGACATCGAAATGTATGTTGTAGTTGGTTTGCAATTTTTGCATAAATAATGCCACAATGAGAGGGGACATTTCTGATTTTTTCAAACATTGTCTCTCTACCCTCCCTGACTATATTCTACTCTCCTCACTCACTGCTCTTGCGGTTTTTTTCTGCCTCCAGCCTTGGGTGAATGGGGGAGGAGGCTTGAATCCTTGTGGTCATAGCTGTCACCCACTCAAGGGAGTAAGGACCCCTGGCAGAAGTTGGGAAGGGTATTTAACTTTCTTCTTGTGAGGTCTACACCTCTACAGTGTAAATGTTGATATTGGGGTAGGCTTCTGAAGCAGACTTAACTTTCCCTAGAGCTCTGCTTTCAATCTTTCCTCTCTTTATTTAGTGGTTCGGTTTTGCTATCAGTGTGCCCACTTTAATGGATATAAATGCCTCACTGGCTTGAAAAAGTGCTGGAAGTTCAATCTAACAGTTCACAACAGGAGTTGTTCCATAGATCACTACTACTATAGTGATCGAGTAACAGGTAAGTGTGGGTTATAGAGAGACACAAAACATTACCAATGGTGCCCACCAACCCTGGAGTTAAGGTGTGGAGGGAAACTGGGACCATGGGAAAGTCTGGGGAAAGTGAAATTCTCCATAAACTACCTGGGGTGGAGCCTGTGTGGGAGGCAGATGTCTTTTGTCTGGTCCTACATAGACCTAGATGAGATTTAGGCACAGCTTTGGGGCTCATTCCCATCCACAGAAACCCAATGAGGTTCTGGAGAGATGTTATTGCTAGGAAGATGGTATGATTAAGCAAGGAGATCACATTTGCTTTTTTTCTCTCTTTAGGGAGATCTCTGTATCGTTACACAGAACTGTCTTGTAAACCTTGTGAAGAGGGAATGCAACAAGTATACCATGACTTACTGAAAGAAACATTGTGCTGCAGTCATGCTGACATGTGTAATAATGGCCACATAAATTTAGATACTACAATTATATTTGGAAGAGGGATCGATAACATGACTGATGTGATAATAGAAGGCTAAACATGTGCTTAAGATTTTGAACCATATAGGAACACACATCTTATTAAATCATACTTTCCCCTCCCCCTAAAATAGACAGAGTATAGGGGCACCTGACTGGCTCAGTCTGAAGAGCAGGGACTCTTGATCTCACGATTGTGATTCAAGCCCCATGTTGGGTGTAGAGATTTCTTAAATAAACTTAAAAAGAAAAGAAAAAGAGATAGTATAAAAGGAAATAGACCATAAAGTAGAAGAGATACACACAAATGCACACACACCATAAAACAATATAACAGCATTGACTAAACATATCAGCCAAAGATTTTAGTTTAGTATAACATTGCAATATCCAACTCTGTGATGATTTAGAAATATGACCAAGTCAAAACAATTCAAAATGTGTAAATATAAATGAACGGGAAAAATATGTATTAAAAACTCATATGGATTTTGAGCCTATTTATGGGCTCAGAATCATTGAAAGAGATAATATACTTTACGTTATCAAAGCCACTAATCTACAATAAAGATGTAAATTATTAAAACAGGCAGCCAATACCACAGCAACAACTTTTCTTAACAGCTCTCCTATAGAAATTATAAGAGATGATGAGAAAAAGAAATGCATGCTAATCACCAGATCATGTGGATAAATAATTAGCAAGGGGATTAAAGACATATACAACATGATTATTAAGGTTTATTCTCATAAACCTATATCTAATTCTGAACCCAGATAATAGAGAACACAGCTTTTCAAATGCACATGGAACATTCACAAAGATTAGTCACATATTAGCCCTGTGGAGGATTGAGTTGATTTACATCTGAAATGTAAAAGGTCCATATTTTTCTCAGTCCATGTTTGGAATTTTGGCCAGGATAAAAACCTTTAAAGTGTGAAACTCTCCTGGTGCTTCCCAGCATCATTTTATTTACTGATATAAATAAACTATTTTCCAACCTGGCTTGATCACATGGTCGGAGACATTATAATCCCACCCCTCCCCACCAACCACATGCACTGTCATTAAGAACTTCTGTTTAAAATAGTCCTGAAGCTGAGATTCCTCACACAGATTTTGATTGTGCAGTGCAGTGACAGAGAGCAGTCTGTATGTAAATGAGGACTCTGGGAGCTTGTGCATGGAATGTCTCTTGGATTTCCCCCAATTTTTGTCTGCACTCTCCTTTTGCTGCACTGTATTCTTTGTCTTTAAATAAAAGCTCTATTCAATATGCACTATAAGTATGTTCCTAGAGAATAAGTGTGTTCTGTGAAGTCTGATGAGGTGTTCCAGATATCTAAATTTGGGAAATCTTTGCAAACCCTCAAAGAAACACTTGATAAATTCTGAGAAATAGAAATAATATAAGCAATATTCACTTACCACATGCAATAAAGTAGAAGTTAAAAACAAGACCAAAAAAGTGCCACCACCTGGAAATATAGAAAGGTGTTATCAAGGAGCTCTTAATAGGAAAATCTAGGACCAAAAAAAAGCAGAATTTCTTAGCAGAAAACATTACATATCAAAAGTTATGGAATACAGCTATAGCATTTATCAGAGGAAAATTCATAGCATTAAATACACATAAAATTTAAAAAGTGGTAAACACTCAACTCAAAATAGCAGACCAAGAACAAAGTAAGCAGAAAAAAGGAAAGAACTAGCAATAAGTAAAAGCAGATATCTCAGAAGTAGTGTATTCACTCCATATGGCCATCATTCATTCTGTGACTGTGTACCATAGACTTAGTGGCTTAAACACATTATCTCACAGTTTCTATAGGTCAGAAGTCCAGAGCTTAGCTGGGTCCTCATCTCAGAATCTCACAAGACTGCAATCAAGGGGTAGACCAAGCCATGTTCTCATTTGAAAGCAATTTAGGAAGAATTCACTTCTAAACTCTTTTGGCCTGTTGGTAGAATTAATCTCTGTAGTAGTATAACTGAGGTTCTTCTTTTCTTTCCAGCTCTTGGCTGGGGCCTCTTTCAGCTCCAAAAGGCCATTCATTCATAGTCCTCTACCACGTAGCTATCCCCATAGTCAATTTACAACATCACTGCTTCTTCAAGGCCAGTGGGAGAGTGTCTCTCCTGTTTGCTAAGATCCAGTCTTACATAATGTAACATAATAATATGAATGATATTCTTTCACCTTTGCTACATTCTATTGGTTAGAAGCAAGTCACAAGTTCTGCCCATACTCGAGGGGGTTATTCAAGGGGTGAATCATTGGGTATATCCCATACCTTAGGATGTGTCTGCTACATATAGAAAACAGGAAATAAATACAACAAATGAATTAAAAAGTTTAAATAAGCAAATCACAAGTTAACCTGTTATTTAAAAAAGGAGACTGCACAAATACAAAATATTAGATATTGCAAAGGAGTAATAAACATCCAAACTGAGGAAATTTTTTAAAATATTTAAATTTGTATAATCCTATGCAAATGAATATAAACATCTAGTTGAAGTAAGTAATTTTCTAGGAAAATAGAATTTTTACCCAAACTGACCCAAGCAGAATGAGAAAGGCTACCCAAACTCATTTCTATTTTTTTTTTTTTAAAGATTTTATTTATTTATGTGACAGAGAGACAGCCAGCGAGAGAGGGAACACAGCAGGGGGAGTGGGAGAGGAAGAAGCAGGCTCATAGCGGAGGAGCCCGATGTGGGACTCGATCCCAGTAAGCCGGGATCACGCCCTGAGCCGAAGGCAGACGCTTTAACGACTGCGCTACCCAGGCGCCCCTCTATTTTTAAAAAATAGAGAAAATTGGGGTGCCTGGGTGATGCTGTCAATTAAGCGACTGACTCTTGGTTTCGACTCAGGTCATGATCTCAGAGTCCTGAGATTAGGCCCTGCTGCAGGCTCCGTGCTCAGGGTGGAATCTTCTTGAGATTCTCTCTCCCTCTGCCCGGTCCCCCGCCAATGCGCTTGATCTCCATATCTTTCTCTTTCTAAAATAAATACATAAATCTTTAAAAAATAAAAAACAGAAAATTATAAAAGAGCTCCTGTCACTTCCCAAAAAAGCACTACATCCACATGGTTCACAGAAGAATTCCAAAAAAAACTTTTTTCTTTTTTTTAGGGGGGGTAGGAGAGAGTGAGAATCTTAAGCAGGCTCCATGCCCGGCATGGAGGCTGCTGTGGGGCTCTATCCCACAATCCTGAGATCATGACCTGAGCCAAAATAAAGAGTAGGTTGCTTAACCAACTGAGGCACCCAGGTGCCCTCCCCCCCAAAAAACCTTTAATAAGTAGATGATTCCAATGCTACTTAAACTATTTCAGAGTATAGATAAGGAAAGGAAACATTCATTTTATTAAACAATTATATCCAAATCCAAATGAGTTTATGTAATATAGAGCATTATAAAAATCTCACTTTTTTTGGCTAACTGAACATGATGAAAAAAAGAATTGGAAGAGATTGTCATTAAAAAGACTTGATGAAAAAAAATAGTCTATCTTGTCTGATATTTAAAAAATCTCATAAACATCAATTTAAAAATCTTTGACAAAGTATTAGCAAACAAATTTCAATACCAGATAAAAGGATAACTTAAAATGAATTATTTTGTTTCTGTTGAATAACAATTCCAAAACTCAGAGGCTTAAAATTATAAGTTATTTCCTGTGTCTGAGGAATTCAGATAGTCCCGATTTGCTCAGCTGGGTAGCTCAATCTCAGTGAGACCAGACTCACTCACGTCTAGTGAATAGCTAGAGATTGGTCGATTGAGCCTGGCCTTGGCTAGGGTGACTGAGCTCTACTCTGCATGCTCATCTTCTCCTGGGACCAATAGATTAGCTTAGACATGGCTTACTCATGGCAATGGCAGAACCATAAGAGAGCAAGACCCAAGCCCATTTTAAACCTCTGCTTACATTAAATTTGCTAACACCTCAATGGCCAAGCAAGTTACATGGCCATGCCTAGGGTTAAGAAACTGGGCAGGTAATCCCACCTACAATGGGAGGACATTGAGAATTTGCACGTTAAAGGATGTAGACATATAGGAGGGGTGAAGAATTGGGGCCAGATGATACAATCTACCATACATTATGGCCAAGTGAGCCTTATTCTCGGGATGCAAGAGTGGTTCAGTGTTAAAAATGTCAATTAAAGGGGCGCCTGGGTGGCTCAGTCGGTTAAGCCTCTGCCTTTGGCTTCGGTCATGATCTCAGGGTCATGATCTCAGGATCCAGTCCTGCATTGGGCTCCCTGCTCCACCGGAGTCTGCTTCTCCCTCTCCCACTGCCCCTCCCCCCACTCCTGCTCCCGCTCTCTAAAATATAAACAGAATATTTTTTTTAAAAAGCAGTCATTAAATAGACCTATAAATAAATAAGTAAATAAAAACAGTAAACATTTGTCCTAAAATAAAGTAGGATATCATAAATTCTAAAAAAAAAAAAGTCAGTTAAATAATAATACAATAACAAGAATCAGATGATCATCCTAAAGGGTAACAAGTAGTCATTTCACAAAATTCAACACCTGCTCATCTATAAAAAAACTCAAAAGTGGAATTGATGAATGTCTTTAACATGATAAAGTGATATATATCTCAGTCCAAAATCCAGTAGCTTATTTAATGGGGGAAATATTAGATGGTTTCATGCTAAAATAAGAAATAAGGCAAGGACGTTCACTACCTATACAGCTAATTAGTATAATATTAGAAAATTAATCAATGTAATTAGACAAGAAAAAGGAACTAGGGGCCTTAGAATTTGAAAGGAAGAGACCAAACTATTTTCTTTAGCAAATGAAAGGGTGTATATCTGATGAAACCAAAAGAATCAATAGCCAAACTGCTACGAATAACAGAAAAATTAACATTCAATTATCAATAGCATTCGCATATGCAGTAACTATGTAGAATATAAAATGGGATGTCTCACTTAGAGCAGAAAAAAATCCATATAAAGAAAACTATTAAAAAAAACTATTCTAAAAAAAAATACCTTTAAGATACCAGTGAAAAAATACCAATAAAAGCATACCATCACTTTTTACCCTGGAGTTAGATAGGTTGACTATAAAGATCAATTGGAAGAATAAACAAACAAGAAATGCCAAAAAATGCTGAAGACAAAGAGCAATGAAGGAGAGCTAGCTCTTCCTAATATTGAAATCAATAACAAAGCTTTTATAATTAAAACAACACGGTTATTAATACGTGAATAGACAAAGAGGACTTCTTGAAAAGATTCTTTGATCGTTTAAATGGCTTTCAAAACAATTTTTTTATTGAAGTAATGCTTTCTCTTCCTTTCTGTGTCATAACCTCAAGTATAACTACACTTCTGAATTCTTTCACCATGCTTCTATCTTGTTTTTACACTTCATATGAGTGAAATCGTGTAAGTGATATGAACTGTATTCTTTTGTGCCTGGCTTCTTTTGCTCATCCTTATGTCTTTGGAAGTTATCCATGTTGCTGCATATAGCGATAGTTCAGTCTTTATATTGCGGTGTAGTGTTACACTGTATATATATACCACATTTTATCTTTTCTGCTGTCTATGAATAATTGGGTTGTTTCTAGTTTTTAGTTATCACAAATAAAACAGTCATGAACCTCCACCTCCTCCATCCTCCCCAGCCCCGTCCTCCTCTTTCTCCTCCTTTTTTTGGCAAACCCTTCATTAGAAAATAGCACTGATAAAAAAATAATTGATATTGTGTGGGTTGTTCGTTCAAAGGAAGCAAAATAGCTATATCAGGTGCTGTAAAGGCCTGAGAAACAACGCGTAAAACAATTTCCTAATTTGATCTAGGACGAACATGGTTGGGAACAGTTAAAGGGCTCAAGAAGAAGGTTAGGGTTTTAAAAGAAATTACATTCTTGATGGGGCACCTGGGTGGCTCAGTCGGTTAAGCTTCTTTCTGCCTTTGGCTCAGGTCATGATCCCAGGGTCCCGGGATTGAGTCCCACATTGGGCTCCTTCCTCAGCGGGGAGCCTGCCTCTCCCACTCTCCTCCCTCCCCCTACTCATGCATGCTCTCTCTCTCTCTCAAATAAATAAAATCTTTTTAAAAATAAATAAATAAATGAAATTGCATTCTTGAAAAGTAGCAGGCAATGAAACTATTAAATAATTCCTTACAGGTTTTAAAGATTAAAATGTAACACATTGGAGTCACATGCCTATCATAGGGGAATTCAAATGGAAATTACGCATTGGCCCTCCAGTGAGCTACTTTCTATTAAAGAAAGAAATGCTGTCTGGGGAATTTGGAAGTTTGTCCAGTTGCCCACAGTGACGTGAAAGAAAGAGACAAGGCTTTAGAATCAGAGGAATTAGAGCTATAATTATGACTTTAGATTGTGTGATTTATAAAAATTCTGTCATGTCTCTTGGCCTGTTTCCTCCTCTGAATATTCTTATAAACATCTTTTGGTGGACCACTCACTCATTTGCTACATAGGGTAGAACTGCTAAATTATAGGATGCACTTAATGATGAGGTTGAGAAGATACTTACCATATATTTTCAAAATACCAATTTACAGTCTCATCAACATTTTTCAGATGCTTATTGACCACATGGGTAATTTTTTTTGGTAAAGGACCTGTTTAAGTCTTTTGCCTCTTCTTTTGGTGGGTAGTTTTTCATTATCAAATTGATTTGTAAGAATTCTTTTTAAAAATTTTACTGAGATATGTGATATATAACATTGTGTAAATTTAAGGTGTATGATGTATCAATTTGATACATTTATATATTACAATAAAATTGCCACTGAAGCATTAGCTAACACCTTTATTATGTCACATTATTATCATTTTTTTTTGTGGTGGAAACAAGATCTAGTCTCTTAGCAACATTAAAGTTTATAATACAGTATTGTGTTTAATCACTGTTTTTGCATTAGATGTCCTGGATTTATTTATCTACTGATTGCACGTTTGTATCTTTAAACATCTCCTCAATTCATCCACCCCCTAGACCCAACCACCTTTCTTAATCTCTATTTGTACTAGTCTGACATTTTTAGATTCTATATGTAAGTGAGATCATAAAGTATATGTCTTTCTCTAATTTATTTCACAAAATGCCATCAAGTTTCATCCTGTTGGGGCGCCTGGGTGGCTCAGTCAGTTAAGCATCTGCCTTCAGCTCAGGTCATGAACAGGATTCCTGAATCAAGCCCTAAGTCGGGCTCTCCGCTCAGTGGGAAGTCTGCTTCTCCCTTTGCCTCTCCCCCTGGCTCATGCTCTCTCTCTCTCTGTGTCAAATAAATAAATGCATAAAATCTTTTTTAGAAATTTAAAAAATTAAAATTTAAAAAAGTTTCATTGTGTTGTCACAAGTGGCAGAATTTCTCTCTTTATCGTGGCTAAACAATATTCCTTTGGGGGGTATCACATCCCTTATTTATCCATTAATCTATTGAGGAATACAATTTGTTTTCATAGCTTGGCTATTATAAATAATACTGCAGTAAACATGGGAGTGCGTATATTTCTTTGATGTCCTGTTTTCATTTCTTTTGGATATAAACCCAGGAGTGGAGTTGCTGGACCATATGGTAGTTTTATTTTTAAATTTTTGAAGAACCTCCAAGCTGTTTTCCATAGTAGCTGTACAAATTTACATTCCCACTAACGGTGCCTAAGAGTTCCCTTTTCGCTCCACAACACTTGTTATCTGTATTTTTCCTGATGATAGCCATTTTAACAGGTGTGAGGTGATAGCTCATTGTGGTTTGGATTTTTTTGATGATTAGTAATGTTGAGCATCTTTTCGTGTACGTGTTGGCCGCTGGAATTCTTTGGAAAAATGTCTGTTTAGTTCTTCTGCCCATTTTTAGTTGCATTTTCTTTTCTTTCCTTTCCTTTTCTTTTCTTTTCTCTTCTTTTCTTTCATGAATTCATGAGAGAATGATGTGTTTTAAGCCCAAAGATCCCAATATGAATCACTTCCGTTCTGTTACTATTTCACCAAATGGCCCTGGACTACTCTCTTAACATCTCAGAAACCCAGTTTCCTTATTTATGAAATAAAAATGATAGCATCTTCTTTACTGAGTTGTTGCAAGAAAGAAATGAGATCTTACATTAATTGCCTGGCATGTATTAGGTGCTCAATAAATGCTAGAAGTTGTTTTATTGTAATTGAATTGTATGAGTTCTTTATAGATTTTGGATATTGACCCCTTATCTGATATATGGCTTAAAATATTTTCTCCTATTTTGTAAGTTACCTATTCATTTTATATTCTTGTTTCTTTCTTTTTTTTTAGAAAAACTCATTTTTATTTTTCTAACACTTGGAAGTTATTTTATCCATTTATAGCAATTCTATTGTCTCCCTTTGTTAAAATTATTTTAAAACTAATTAAAATAGGTAAATGAAGCATTATATGGGTAAATAAACCCTTAGAATCTTATTTAATAGTATTAATTCCAGTTACATCATTTGAAATTTTTTTCATATTATTCTTTTTTTCTCCCCCGTGGGTCAATTTTATTTTTTTCCTTCTCATTTTGTAAAAATTTTAAATCAGTTAATTAACATATAATGTATTATTAGTTTCAGAGGTAGAGGTCAGCGATTTATCAGTTTTATATAATACCCAGTGCTCATTACATCACGTGCCCTCCTTAATGTCTGTCCCCCAGTTTCCCCATCCCCCACCCCCTTCTCCTCCAACAACCTTAGTTTGTTTCCTATGACTAAGAGTCTCTTATGGTTTGTCTCCCTCTCTGATTTCATCTTGTTTTATTTTTTCCTCTCTTCCCTGATTATCCTCTGTTTTGTTCCTTAAATTCCACATATGAGTGAGATATGATAATTGTCTCTCTGATTGACTTATTTTGCTTAGCTTAATACCATCTAGTTCCATCCACATTGTTGCAAATGGCAAGATTTCAATTTTTTTGATAGCTGAGTAGTATTCCGTTGTATATATCTACCTTATCTTCTTTACCCATTCATTTGTTGATGGACATGTGGGCTCTTTGCACAGTTTGGCTATTGTGGACATTGCTGCTATAAACGTTGGGATGCAGGTGCCCCTTTGGATCACTACATTTGTATCTTTGGGGTAAATACCAAGTAATGCAATTGCTGGGTCATAGGATAGCTCTATTTTCAACTTTTTGAGGAATCTCCATACTGTTTTCCAGAGTGGCTGCACCAGCTTGCATTCCCACTAGCAGTGTAAGAGGATTCCCCTTTCTCTGCATCCTCGCCAACATCTGTCGTTTCCTGACTTAATTTTAGCCATTCTGACTGGTGGGAGGTGGTATCGCATTGTGATTTTGATTTGTATTTCCCTGATGCTGAGTGATTTGGAGCGTTTTTTCATGTGTCTGTTGGCCATTTGGACGTCTCCTTTGGAGAAATATCTGTCCGTGTCTTCTGCCCATTTCTTGATTGGATTATTTGTTCTTTGGGTATTGAGTTTGATAAGTTCTTTATAGATTGTGGATGCTAGCCCTTTATCTGATAAGACCTTTACAGATATCTTCTCCCATTCTGTTGGTTGTCTTTTGGTTTTGTTGACTCTTATCTTTGCTGTGCAAAAGCTTTTTATCTTGATGAAGTCCCAACAGTTCATTTTTGCCTTTGTTTCCCTTGCCTTTGGAGACGTGTCTAGCAAGAAGTTGCTGTGGCCAAGGTCAAAGAGGTTGCTGCCTGTGTTCTCCTCTAGGATTTTGATGGATTCCTTCTCACCTTTAGGTCTTTCATCCATTTTGAGTCTATTTTTGTGCATCATGTAAGGAAGTGGTCCAGTTTCATTCTTCTGCATGTGGCTATCCAATTTTCCCAATATCATTTGTTGAAGAGACTGTCCTTTTTCCATTGGATATTCTTTCCTCAAAGATTAGTTGACCATAAAGTTGAGGGTCCATATCTGGGTTCTCTCTTCTGTTCCATTGATCTATGTGTCTATTTTTGTGTCAGTACCATACTGTCCTGATGATTACAGCTTTGTAATATAGCTGGAAGTCCAGAATTGTGATGCCACCGGCTTTTCTTTTCTTTTTCAACATTCCTTTAGCTAGTCAGGGTATTTTCTGGTTCCATACAAATTTTGGGATTATTTGTTCCAGCTTTGTGAAAAAAGTTGATGGTATTTTGATAGGGATTGCATTGAATGTGTAGATTGCTCTAGGTAGCATAGACATTTTAACAATATTTGCTCTTCCAACCCATGGGTATGGAGCATTTTTCCATTTCTTTTTGTTTTCCTTAAATTTTTTAATGGGTATTTTATAGTTTTCTGACTATAGATCCTTTGCCTCTTTGGTTAGGTTTATTCCAAGGTATCTTATGGTTTTTCGTGCAATTTTAAATGGGATCAACGCCTTAATTTCTCTTCTTTCTGTCTCATTGTTAGTGTATAGAAATGCAACTGATTTCTGTGCATTGATTTTATATCCTACCACTTTACTGAATTCCTATATGAGTTCTAGCAGTTTTGGGGTGGAGTCTTTTGGGTTTTCCACACAGAGTGTCACGTCATCTGTGAAGAGTGAGAGTTTGACTACTTCTTTGCCAATTCGGATACCTTTTATTTCTTTTTGTTGTCTGATTGCTGAGGCTAGGACTTCTAGTACTATGTTGAACAACAGTGGGGAAAGTGGGCGTCCCTTTCGTTAGGGGAAAAGCTCTCAGTTTTTTTCCCCATTGAGAATGATATTCACTGTGGGCTTTTCATAGATGCCTTTTATGATATTGAGGTATGTTCCTTCTATCCCAACACTGTGAAGAGTTTTGATCAAGAAAGGATGCTGTACTTTGTCAAATGCTTTTTCTGCATCTATTGAGAGGATCATATGGTTATTGTCCTTTCTTTTATTAACATAGTGTATCACATTGATTGATCTGCAGATGTTGAACCACCCTTGCTGACCAGGAATAAATCCCACTTGGTTGTGGTGAATAATCCTTTTAATGTACTGTTGGGTCCTATGCTAGTATCTTCATGAGAATTTTTGCACCCATGTTCGTCAGGATATTGGTCTGTAATTCTCCTTTTTGGTGGGGTCTTTTCTGGTTTTGGGATCAAGGTAATGCTGACCTCATAGAGTTTGGAAGTTTTCCTTCCATTCCTATTTTTTGAAACAGCTTCAGAAGAATAGGGATTAATTTTTCTTTAAATGTTTGTTAGATTTCCCCTGGGAAGCCATTGGCCCTGGACGCTTGTTTATTGGGAAATTTTTTATAACTGCTTCAATTTCCTTGCTGTTTATGGGTCTGTTCAGGTTTTCTGTTTCTTCCTGTTTCAGTTTTGGTAGTTTATGCATCTCTAGGAATGCATCCATTTCTTCCAGATTGCCTAACTTATTGGCATATAGTTGCTCATAGTATGTTCTTATAATTGTTTGTATTTCTTTGGTGATGGTTGTGATCTCTCCTCTTTCGTTCATTATTTTATTAATTTGGGTCCTTTCTCTTTTTTTTTTTGGTAAGTCTGGCCAGGGGTTTATCAATCTTATTAATTCTTTCAAAGAACCAGCTCCTAGTTTCATTGATGTGTTCTACTGTTCTTTTGGTTTATTTCATTGATTTCTGCGCTAATCTTTATTTCTCTTCTGCTGGGTATAGGCGTTATTTGCTGTTCTTTCTCCAGCTCCTTTAGGTGTAAGATTAGGTTGTATATTTGAGAACTTTCTTGTTTCTCAAGAAAGGCTTATATTGCTGTATACCACCCTCTTAGGACTGCCTTTGCTATATCCCAAAGGTTTTGAACTGTCGTGATTTCATTTTCATTTGTTTCCATGAATTTTTTAAATTCTTCTTTAATTTTCTAGTGACCCATTCATTCTTTAGTAGGCTGCTCTTTAGCCTCTATGTATTTGAGTTCTTTCCAAATTTCCTCTTATAATTGAGTTCCAGTTTCAAAGCATTGTGGTCTGAAAATATGCAGGGAATGATCCCAAGTTTTTGGTACCAGTTGAGACCTGATTGTGACCCAGGATGTGATCTATTCTGGAGACTGTTCCATGTGCACTCGAGAAGAATGTGTATTCTGTCGCTTTAGAATGGAATGCCCTGAATATCTCTGTGAAGTCCATCTGGTCCAGTGTGTCATTCAAAGCCCTTGTTTCCTTATTGATCTGCTTAAGATGATCTGTCCATTGCAGTGAGTGAGGTGTTAAAGTCCCCTGCTATTATTGTATTATTATCAATGTGTTTCTTTAATTTTGTTATTAATCGGCTTATATATTTGGCTGCTCCCATGTTAAGGGCATAAATATTTACAATTGTTAGCTCTTCTTGTTGGAAAGATGCTTTAAGTATGATATAGTGTCCTTCCTCATCTCTTATTACAGTCTTTGGTTTAAAATCTAATTTGTCTGACATAAGGATTGCCACCCCAGCTTTCTTTTGATGTCCATTAGCATGATAAATGATTTTCCACCACCTCGCTTTAAATCTGGAGGTATCTTTGTGTCTAAAATGAGTCTCTTGCAGACAGCATATCGATGGGTCTTGCTTTTTTTTTTTTTAATCCAATCTGATACTTGTGTCTTTTGATTGGGCCATTTAGCCCATTTACATTCAGAGTAACTATTAAAAGATATTAATTTAGTGCCTTTATATTTATCTGTAAAGTTAATATTTCTGTATATTATCTATGTTCCTTTCTGGTCTATGTTACTTTTGGGCTATCTCTTTGCTTAAAGGACCCCTTATAATATTTCTTATAGGACTGGTTTGGTGATCACAAATTCTTTTTGTTTCTGTTTGTCCTGGAAGCTTTTTATCTCTCCTTCTATTTTTAATGACATCCTAGCTGGATAAAGTATTCTTGGCTGCATATTTTTCTCATTCAGCACCCTGAATATATCATGCCAGTGCTTTCTGGCCTGCCAGTTCTCTGTGGATAGGTGTGCTGCAAGTCTAATGTTTCTACCCTTGTAGGTTACAGACCTCTTGTCCTGAGATGCTTTCAGGATTTTTATTTGTCTCCGAGAGTTGCAAGTTTCACTATTATATGTCGGGGTGGTGACCTATTTTTATTGATTTTGAGGGGTGTTCTCTGTGTCTCCTGTACTTGGATGACTGTTTCTTTCCCCAGATTAGGGAAATTCTCTGCTATAATTTGCTTCAGTATACCTTCTGCCCCCCTCTTCCTCTTCTTCTGGGATCCCAATTATTCTAATATTGTTTCACTTTCTGGTTTCACTTATCTCTCAAATTGTCCCCTCATTATCCAGTAGTTGTTTATCTCTCTTCTTCTCATCTTCTTTATTCTCCACCATTTTTTCTTCCATATCACTAATTCTCTCTTCTGCCTCATTTATCCTAGCAGTTAGAGCCTCCATTTTTTATTGCATCTCATTAATAGCTTTTTTAAAATTTAGACTTGATTAGATTTTTGTTCATTTATTTCTCCAGAAAGGGATTCTCTAGTGTCTTCTATACTTTCTTCAAGCCCAGCTAGTATCTTTATAATCATTATTCTGAACTCTAGTTCTGACATCTTACTTATATCCATACTGATTACATCCCTGGCAATCAGTACTGCCTCTTGTTCTCTTTTTTGAGGTGAGTTTTTCCATCTTGTCCAGAGAAGAATAGATAAACAAGAGAACAAAATACAAAATGACCCCAGAGTCATATACACTAAACAAAGCAGAAGAGACCCGAAACCGAAAAAAAAAAAAATTAAAATAAAAAAAGTGAGAGAGAGAATATAATCAGACAGGTGAACAGAATAGAGCAATATACTGGATCCTGTGTGTATTTTGGTCTCTTTGTTAGAAAACTAGATCCCAAAATTGTAAAGAAAGGGAAACTTATATAGGTACAAAAATAAAATTAAATACTTTGAAAAGATAGAAAATTAAAAAGAATTTAAGGAAACAAAACAAAAAAAACAGAGGAAGAAAAAAAGAGAGAGAGAGAATACGATCAGGCAGGTGAAGAGAACAGAGCCATAGACTAGATTCTGGATGCATTTTGGTCTGTTTGTTAGAAGAAACTGCATCCCAAAATTGTAAAGAAGGAAAAACCTATATAAATATATATACAAAAATAAAATTAAATACAATGAAAGGATAGAATGTAACTGTAAAAATGTGAATTAAAAAGGATTTTATAAAAAGTGATAAAATCAGAAATTGGTTGGAAAAGGAAAGAGAAAAAATTAAAATTGAAAGACTAAAGAATCATGGGGAAAAAACCATGAATTCTATAGTCCATATTCCCCTAGCGCTGGAGTTTTGCAGTTCTCATTGAGTGGTAAACTTGGTCTTGGCAGCATGTTCTTGCGGATCTTCTGGGGAGGCGCCTGTTGCGCTGATTCTCAGGCGTCTTTGCCCCAGGTGAATTGCACCGCCCTTGCCAGGGGACCAGGCTAACTAATCCGCTTCGGATTGCTCTATGTGGCTTTTGTTTCCTGAAGGCTTTCTGCTCAGCTTTAGAGGATAAGAATGATAGTGGCGACCTCCCAATCTCCAGCCCAGGAGCCAAGAGCTTGGGACCCCCCCTCCTCAGTTAGTCCTCAGAGAAAAGCAGTCAATCACTCCTGTCTCCCTGGTCTCCATCCTCACTCTGTGCTCACCCAGCCTGGGACTGAGCATTTGTATCTCAGGCGTGCGAACACATTTCAAGTCTCCAAACCCTGCAGACTCCTGCAGCGCACATCTGCCCTGCTCCTCCCGGTCTCACTGGTTCTGCTGCTTGCTGAGCCCCTTTTTGGAGAGCAGTCACCTGACTGCGCCCTGGTTCATGGTATATGGCAACCTTGAGCCGAGAGCCCACTCCTGGGCTCACTGTTTGTAGCCGGCTTTCCCACTCCAATGCCTGGGAACTCTGCCACCTCAGGCATTCCCAGTCTTCCTGGGACCCCGAGGATCCTGAGACCACACTGTCCCACCTAGGACTCTGCCCTGCTTTGCCACTTGAGCGCCTTTTAGGCTGGGACGTCCCTCACCAGAGCAGACTTCTAAAGGTTCCAATTTGGCACTTGGCTACTCTATCACTTACCAGTAGATGGCTGACAGAGGCTCCCTCCCCCCAAGGTCTATCTTCCCATATGTCACCTCAGATTCACTTCTCAGCACCTCCTGCCTTGTAGAAAGTGGTCACTTTTCTATTCGTGGTGTTGCAGCTATTCTTTTCTTCGATCTCGGGTCGAGTTTGCAGATGTTCAGTATGATTTGATAGCTATCTAGCTGAATGCCTGAGACCGGATAAAGCTAAGGTCTCCTACTCCTTTGCCATCTTGGACCACCATCAAGACAGCCATCAGCCAGCATGTTTCTAAAGACAAAGAGCTTTTTTCATTTTGTATTTTATTTTTTGGCTACACAGAGGCTTTTAGTTTGATTTAAACCTGCTTGTTGGGTTTTACTTTTGTTGCTTGTGCTTTTGGTGTCATATCTAAAAAGTCTTGGCCAAGACCAAGGTCAAGAAGCTTTTTTCCTTTGTTTTCTTCTAGGAGTTTTGCACTATTAGGTCTTATTTGAACTAATTTTTGTGAATGGTGTAAGATAGGGGTACAATTTCATTTTTCTGTGTCTGGTTACCCTCTTTCTCTACATCATTTGTTGAAGGGACTATCCTTTTTCCATTGAGTGTTCTTGACTCCCTTGTCAAACATCAATTGACCGTAAATAAGGAGTTTAGTTCTGGGCTCTCTGTTCTGTTCTATTAGTCTATTCTTCTATTTTTATGCCAGTACCATACTGTTTTAATTTTTATAGCTTTAAGATATAGTTTGATACCAAGGATTGTGATGCCTCTAACTTAGTTCTTCTTTCTCATGATTGGTTTGGCTACTCAGGGTCTTTTGTGGTTCCATACAAATTTTAGTATTGATTTTCTATTTTTTAAAAAATGCCATTGGCATTTTGATAGGAATTGTGTTGAATATATAGATGGCTTTGTGTATATGGACATTTTAACAATATTAATTCTAATTCATGAACATGGAATATCTTTCCATTTGTTTATGTCTTCTTCAATTTCTTTCCTCAATGTCTTGTAGTTTTCATTGTACAGATTTTTCACTTCCTTCTTTAAATTTATTCCCAATATTTTTGTTTGTTTTGATGCTATCATGTATGAAATAGTTGTCTTTATTTCTTTTTCAGTTGTTTTGTTGTTAGTGTACAAGTACAACCAATATTTGTGTGTTCATTTTATATCCTCAACTCTGCTGAATTTGTTGCTTACTTCCAACAGCTTTTTGGTTATGCCTTTAGAGTTTTCTATATATATGTTCACATCATCTGCAAATAATGATAATTTTACTTCTTCCTTTCTGATCTTTTTTTTCTTTTTCTTGTCTAATTTCTCTGATTAGGACTTCCAGTATATCTTGGATAAGAATGGTGAGAGTGGACACTGTTGTCTTGTTCCTGATCTTAGAGGAAAAGCTTTCAATTTGTCACTGTATGTATAAATGTTAGCTGTGGGCTTGTCATATATGGTTTTTATTATGTTGAGATATGCTCCTTCTATAACCACTTTGTTGACGATTTTTTCTCATGAAATGCTGTTATATTTTGTCAAATGCTTTTTCTGTATCTATTGAGATGATCATATGATTTTAATCTTTCATTCTATCAATGTGGTACATCAGATTTATTGATGTGCAGATTATTGAGCCATCCTTGTATCTGAGACATAAATTCCGTTTGGTTATAATGATTAGTCCTTTCAATGTGCTGTTGAATTTAGTTTGCTAATATTTTGTTGAGAGTTTTTATATTGACCAGGGATATTGGTCTATAGTTTTCTTTTCTATTAGTGTTTTTATCTGGCTTTAGTATCAGGCTAATGTTGGTCTTGTAAAATGAATTTAGAAATGTTCTTCCTCTTTAATTTTTTAAAAGAGTTTGAGGATTGATGTTAATTCTTTTTTTAAATGTTTGATAGAATTTGCTGGTGAAGCCATCTGATCCTGAGGTTTTCTGTGTTGTGAGGATTTTACTCATTATTGGTCTATTCAGATTTTCTATTTCTTCCTGACTCAGACTTGTTAGGTTGTATGTTTCTAGAAATTGATTCATTTCTCTAGGTTCACCAATTAGTTAACATATGATTGTTCTTAGTAGTCTTTTGTAATTTTTGTTATTTTTGTGTTATCAGTGTAATGTCTCCTCTTTCAATTCTGATTTTATTATTTGAATCTTCTGTCTTTTTTCCTTAGTCTAGCTAATGGTTTGTCAATTAGTTTATGTTTTTGAGAAACTAGCTCTGTGTTCTGGTGATTTTAAAATTGTTTTTCTTGTCTCTATTTTGTTTATTTCTATTCTGATCTTTGGCATTTCCTTGCTTCTGCTAGATGTTGGCTTATTAATTTTTCTTTTGATTTCTCCTTTGAGCCATTGGTTGTTCTGGAATGTGTTAATTTCTGTATGTTTGTAGATTTTTCAATTTCTTCTTGTTACTGATTTCTGGTTTCATACCATTGTGGCAAGAACATACTTGGTATGAGTTCAATCTCCTTAAATTTGCTTAGACTTGTTTTATGTCCTGTCACATGATTTACCCTGGGGAATGTTACATGTGCACTTGAGAAGAATGTGTATTCTGTTTCTGTTGGATAGGATGTTCTATAAATGTCCATTAGGTCCATTTCATCTAAGGTACGGTTTAAGTCCATTGTTTACCTGTTGATTTTCTGTCTGGGTGATCTATCCATGCTGAAAGTGGAGCATTAAAGTCCCCTGCTACTATTGTATCATTGTCTATTTCTCCTTTAATTTGTTAGTATTTGCTTAATACATTTAAGTGCTCCAATGTTAGGTTTGTATGTATTTATAATTATTATATCTTCTTGATGAATTGACTTCTTTATCATTATGTATTGACCTTCTTTGTCTTTTATTACTGTTTTTGGCTTAAAGTCTGTTTTGTGTGATATAGGTATAGCTACCCTGCTTTCTTTCGGTTTCCACTTCTATGGAATATCTTTTTCCATGCCTTCGCTTTGAGCCTATGTGTGTCCTTAAAACTGAAACGAGTCTCTTATACCCAGCATATAATTGGGTTTTGTTTTATCCATTCAACCACTCTATGTCTTTTGATTGGGGAGTTCAATTCATTTACATTTAGACTTGTTATTGATATGTAAGGACTTACTACTGCTATCTTATTGTTTTCTGGTTGTTCTGTATTTATATTGCTTCTTTTCCCCTCTGTCTTTGCCTATATTTGTAAATTGGTAATTTTCCATGGTTGTTTGCTCTGTCTGCCCTTTCTTTAGCTTTTGTGTGTCTACTATAGGTTTTTGCTTTGTGCTTGAGTCTAACTGAAGTTACAGTAATTATAGTTGCCTCATTTTTGCACATAAGTCTGATTGCTGAGATCAAGTGTCAAGTAGATTAAACAGTCCACTTTAAGCTGATAGAAGCTTACCTTTGATTGTCTACAAAAGCCTCACCCTTTTACTCCCCCCTTTTTTATTTTGATGTTATTATTTACCTCTTTTTATATTGTGTATTAATAAATTATAGTAGCTACCATTACATGAGTGCTTTTTCCCTTTGCCCTTTGTACTACAGTAAGTGGTTAACACACCATCTTATTACAGTTTTCTAGGTCTGACTGTATATTAGCCTAGAGCAGCATGTTGTATATTTTTGTATGTTTTCATGCCATTGATTAGCACCTTTTTATTTCAGCTCGAATAGCTCCTTTCAGCATTTCTTGCAAGGCAGGTCTAGTGGTGATAAAGTCCCTCAGCTTTTTGTAAGAACGATTTTTATGTTCTGGATACAAGTTTTATGGAAGATATAAGTATTGCAAATATCTCCTCTAAGTCTTTAGCTTGCCTTTTGCTCTCTTAGAGATGTGTTTTGATGAACAGACATCGTTATTTTAATGTGGTCTAATTTATAATTTTTTAAAAATGGCTTTGCTTTTAGGTTATGTTTAAGTAAGTAATCTTTGCCTCTTCCAAAGTTATAAATGCATGCTACACTTTCTTCTAGTTTTATTGTGTACTTTTCATATTCAACTTATAATTCAGTTTGAATTTGTTCTTTGTGCATGTTATAAGAAGAGGTAATGGATAGAAAAATTTAACTGTGTAGAGGACCCAGAATTAGTATTCGTGCTAATGGAAATGCAGTGTACTATGAAAGGAGCATCTCAAATTAGTTGCAAAGAATATAAACTTTTAGGGGCGCCTGGGTGGCACAGCGGTTAAGCGTCTGCCTTCGGCTCAGGGCGTGATCCCGGCGTTCTGGGATCGAGTCCCACATCAGGCTCCTCTGCTGGGAGCCTGCTTCTTCCTCTCCCACTCCCCCTGCTTGTGTTCCCTCTCTCACTGACTGTCTCTATCTCTGTCAAATAAATAAATAAAATCTTTGGAAAAAAAAAAAAAGAATATAAACTTTTAAATAAATATCATTGAGCTAATTGGGTAGTTATGTGGAAATACACTGAATTGGATCAGTTTCTTACAAGGATAAATTCCAAATGGAGAAGTTGAGTGTTAATTTAAATGTAAGTATTAGAAGGAAACATGCATGAATTATTTTCTAACTGGGGCATAAAAAGTGGCTGAATTCCATTAATCATCAGGAAAGTACAAGATATCCTTTACAACCACTAGAATAGCTAAAATTTAAATGACTGATAATAATTGGTGATGGGAGGTATGTGGAACTCTCATACAGGGCTGGTAGAACTATATATTTGTATCACCACTTTCACAAGCTATTTGGCAGTTTCTTTCAAAATTATGTGTATGCCTATATGGTTACCCTATGACTAATGAATTTTACTTTTATTTACTACTCGAGAAATGAATGTGTATGTCCACCAAAACTCTTATTACAAGGATGTCCGTAGTAGCTTTATTTATAATAGCCCAAACCTTGAAACAACTTCATGTCCATCAATACGAGAATTGATTTAATAAATTATTGTATATGTATACAATGGGGGGAAAAAAGAACAAATTCTTGGTGTAAACAAAAACATGCATTAATCTTCAAAATATCTGGTGAGCTATAGAAGCCAGACTTGAGAGAGTAGTTTGTGTGTACTTTCATTTGTTCAAGTTCATAAATTCAAGAACAGGTAAAATTGTACTATGGTAATAGAAGAACAATAACTTTGAGAGTGGGTGGTTACCTGAAGAAACTTGCTGGGTTAATGGAAATGTTCTGTGTTTTATCTGGGATGGTGGCTATATAGGTTTATACTTTTCTCAAATCACATCAAACCATATACTTAACATATATTTATTTTATTATATATGAATTATACTTCAATTAAGAAGATAAAGTAATTAGGGGTGGCTGGGTGGCTAATTCAGTTAAACATCAGACTCTTGATTTCGGCTCAGGTCATGATCTCAGAGTTGTGAGATGGAGCCCCCATATTGGGCTCTGTGCTGGGTGTGGAGCCTGCTTAAGATTCTCTCTCTCCCTCTGCCCCTCACCCCTCCCTCTCTAAAAAAAAAGAAGATAAAGTAATTATATTTCAACTCATAATGAATATTAGATCTAGTTAATAATAATCGATGGAGGCTAAAGCTGTCAGATAAAAGATTGAAGGGAAACTTTATATTGTATAAAATAAATCTGAGATCAAAAATATCTGTGTGATCAATCTTGACATCAATAAAACTAGGAAAACATGTGCCTTCAGGTATTTCCAATATGTTGGGTCAAATTACCCTTTCTAAACTTACATTTCTGTTTTATAATGGTAGTATTGATTATGAATTTTGAAGTAAGATTAGCTAATAAGTTTTGGAAGAATCCCATCAAAAGTAATTGTTAGTTAAGATATTCAAATACTGGGGTGCCTGGGTGGCTCAGTCAGTTAAACATCTGCCTTTGGCTCGGTTCATGATCCTAGAGTCCTGGGATCAAGCCCCATGTCAGGCTCCCTGCTCAGCGGAGAACCTACTTCCCCCTCTCCCTCTGCCACTCCGCCTGCATGTGCTCACTTGCTCTCTCTTTCTCTGTTAAATAAATTTTAAAAAATCTTTAAAGATATTTGAATACTAAAGTGTCCCACAAAAAGAAATGTCTTTTGCATAATCTGCTTCAAGGAAAACACTTAGTATAGTGAACATTCTTTGTTTGGTAAGAAGTAGAGATTACCATTCCTAGTACGCAAGAAAATAGGTATGTAGCCAGAAAAAGCATAAAAGCATCATAAGTCCTGTAAACTAAATAGATGCACAAGAAGAATTGCATCAACATTACTGGCCATTCAATTAAATGCAATAAACTTTCACTGGCCAGCTAACGGCAGCAGAAACGAGTAAGACAGGGATCTGTTCTTGCTGTGATTTGTAACATACTGGGGTAAATAAGATAAACAGAGAAATGATTCATTGAGAGTGTCAAAAAAAGTATCCATAAAGTGACTTGGGTATTCAGAGCGGGAGAATTTGTACAGCAATGGTGTGGGTTGCTGGGGAGGTGATAGTGGAAATGGATAGCAAAAGAGGAAAGGAGCAGATTAGGAGAGGAAGGAGAAGAAGGGAGAGTTGCCATGTATCTTGAGTGTACATCTTGACAGACCTCCAAGCGGCCGTGCATGAGCTGTGACTATCACAGAGGCAGGATTTTCCTTATTTTCCGATTTGTACTGACATTGTATATGGATGTACTCTGCAAAGGCTAAGAAAATCATAACTGAGTTTGAAGTGAACACTGTCCACTTGGGAAAATAATGTGTCCATAGAGGCAAATCTCAAGTGTCCACCATCCATTTTGCTGTAATTTCTGCTTAGTTATAGTAAACAATAAATGGGCGTTTTAGATTCAAATATTTGTGAACTTTCAGCTGAAGTGTTTCTAGTCCGCCTCAACTAATTTAAGCTAATCGTAAGGTTTGGGAGCAGTCATGTTTTAAATTTTGCTGTACAGAGCCTCTTGGGACAGGCTTCTCGGAGTATGGAAATGCCATTCCCTGTCATGGGAGAAATCTGTTGTTCAGGATCATTATCCTCTGACTGAGGTAGAAACCTAGCTGGAGGCATGAGGAAGGATGACACTGAAAGAAAGAGAGCTGCAGTACATCAAAGATGGACAAGGTAGGAAGGCGAGGCCACGCAGAGCACGAAGGGGGAGAAACGTTGACAACATTCTGACTTGAGACCTCAGGAGGGCCAGTATTTTAGATTTTGAGGTTACAAAAATTGTGCTTGCAGCATTTATGAATATAAGTCCGATTGTTGAGATCAAAGGTCAAGTCTCTGCAGAATTTCTGACACACCATATATGATAACTGTAGAATGTTACCTGTAATAAGAAGGAACATAGAAAATAACCCAGTGACCCAAGTTCTGTAAAGACAGGTCAACCTGGCACCAGTCCTGTCTGAAAATTTAATTAGGCATCAGGGTGGGTTTAGGAATGGCTTCGCAGCTTATACCTACCAAAAGGACGGAGGCAGGAAGTTGTAGAAATCACTGGCCCCCTTCATGGTTGTTTGCCTGAGGTCCCTAACGACCCTTAATTCTCTACAGCTGCTTCATTCCTATTCCTGGTAGAAGATTAGCAACCAGTGCTTTGGTGTCTTCAGAGTTCAAATCTGTTTGGTCAGTTTTATTGGGAATATAGAACCACCATCTCCTTCCTCCTGTCTCATCTTCCCCCGTCCTCTTCTGTCTGCATGCACAGGGACCTGAGCTCAGGAGCATTCTGCTATTTGGGTCCTCTCCTGGATTAGCCTGAGTGGAGATATGAAATTACCGAAGTACTCTCCTAAGAATGTCAGGCCTCCCCTGACCCTCTAACTTACCCTGGAAGATCAGGGTATGTTATGAAATTACTGACATTCCTAAGAATGTCAGGCCTCCCCTGACTCTCTAACTTACCCTGGAAGATCAGGGTATGTTATGAAATTACTGAAGTACTCTCCTTCAGAAATTTCATAACTGACATTTCATACCCTGACATTCCTAAGAATGTCAGGGGAATGTCAGGGTATGTTATGAAATTACTGACATTCCTAAGAATGTCAGGCCTCCCCTGACCCTCTAACTTACCCTGGAAGATCAGGGTATGTTATGAAATTACTGAAGTACTCTCCTAAGAATGTCAGGCCTCCCCTGACCCTCTAACTTACCCTGGAAGATCTTTAAAGTCATGCATGACTCGAACTTCTGAGCAACACAGAAGCCAAAGCCTCTTCTACAGCGATCTGTCCGTGTGCGAAGGTGGCAGGTCATGCACTTCAGCGACGTTGCTGCTGGAGGGCATAGAGCTGCTGTGAGACCAGGTGGACTTTGGAAGGAGCTGGAATTATCGAGATTGTGGGAGGTGGGGGGTGGGGTGCAAGGGGTGGATGAAGAGCTGGCGGTGGGTAGAAGAGCAGGTAGTAAATGGTTGGGAGCTCTTACCAACTTCATAACCCAGAGAAATGCCATTGTGAGAAGAAAAGGATTCTTCTGGTCCCTATTTCAGCCCTCTTCACCTGGATTACTTAGAGCAATAGCATTGGTTTTTCCAGCTTTGAAATGGCTCTATGAATGATGGCCTAGCCTACCTGACAGCAGTGTAGATAGGCGGGAGTGTAATAATGAGGGTGAGTGCTTTAAATATTTTACCCAAGCTTATGTTGCTAACATTTGCTGCTTTAAGATACTGTTAGGTAATGTACTCTGTAATTTTGAACTTTGAACTGAATCTATGTAAAGTCCTCATAAATTATGACAGTAACATGTGTTGTGGGATGAGCTAATCGAAATACAGGTTTAATAAAAGAAACAAACAAACAAAAAACCTCTCCCTGGTGCACCTAGGTGCAAAAAGAAAGTAACATTTATTAAGCATCTCATTTGGGCCATGTTCTCTCACTTTGTATCTGATTTAATCATCACAAAAGCTTTGTAAGTATTTCCCCATTTCTCAGATGAGCAACCAGAGGTACGGAGACTTTAAGACAGCGACTAAAGCATTTTTTTAAAAATCTGATTCTAGAGCATCCAATATTTCCTCTCCTATAATAATTTGTTTTCATGTGAAGTCCCTTGTAAGTGTATCAAAAGCCATTGTTCAGCACTTAAACAAACTACAGAATTATCCATTATGGGCTGACCAGCTCTGTCAGCGAATGGGATACAGATTTATGAATGAAAGGATGTCCTCAGGAAAATCTTGCTAGGATTTTGAATTATGGGGAATGGTAGAGACAGAATGGAGAAAGAGTACCAAGGGGCAGCCATAGAGGCTTGAGCCCCTGGTGAGGAATGGCAGAATGTTGAGAAGGTCAGAAAAGATGGCCTGTAAGGCAGAAGGAGCATTCTGAAGAATGGCTTCCTCTCCCTCATAAATGTGGTCAAGGCTCAGCCCTCTGTGGGTGCCTACAGTACATGCAGAGTTTCCAGGGGCTCCCTACAGCCTGTCTCTGGAGCCCACGTCTCAGGTCTGTGACTCACCTACAATGAAGCAGCAAAGGAAGAAAACCATCAAGAAGTGTTTGTCCATCCTGAGCCAGAAGTCCCTTGCACAGGAGAAGCCAGGAACTGCAAGAACAGCTCTTCAGGCTACAGGGACGAAACCTTCATCATAGGGTAGGGATTATTCATGCCTAAAGGGAATCAGTCACACAAGGTTTCCTCTGGTAGCTCCAGATTATTCTCTGTTTACCCCATAGCAAAGTATAATGATAATTAGTAAATTTGGGGGTTTACGTTAAGCTTTGTTTTTTTTAAATAAAATCTTTCTCATAGTAATTATTGTTAGAGTTATGACATTATCATTCTTATCCTAATTTACAGGAGAGGGAACAGGCTTGATGAGGTCTAGCAACTTACCCATGATTACAATAGTGAGTGGAGGCCACACTTGTAACCACCTTGATTCAGTACCTCTTGGAGACTTTTAAGATTTTATTTTTTTTTATCTGAGAGAGAGCACAGAGGGAGAGGAAGAGGGAGAAGCAGACTCCCTGCTAAGCAGGGAGCCCGATGTGGAGCTCAATCCCAGGACCCCGGGATCATGACCTGAGCTGAAGGCAGATGCTTAATCGACTGAGCCACCCAGGCGGCCCTGCCTCTTGGAGATTTATTTACATTCAACAGACATTTACTGGGATCTTTTGTGTGCCAGGCCTAGTCCCACGTGTGAAAGTAGAATAATGTGTAAGTCAGGAAAGCTCCTGTAGCTCCTCACCCTATGGATGAGAAACAGGAGAGTGAAAGAGATGAAAATATGTATAATCTATGATCAAGCTGGGCCTTCAACCTAGAACTTCTGATTCTCAGCCCAGGACTACTTCACCTTCATGGAAATCTGTTCTCCACAGCCAGAGACTATTTATTCTGTAGGGCTATGAAATCCCCCCTAGAATTATCACACAACATGATCTTTACCAAACTTACATTGTGATCCAGCTGGTTTTTCTATGATTTAGGTATCTGTCTCTACAAAAGTTAACTCAGTTAAGGTTCACCATGGATAAAGTTCTGGGAAACCATGGCCAGTCCTGGCATTCTAGGGCTCCTAAACCTATCAGTGAGCTGATGGCACCTTGACTAGAAATATTAGGAATCTTCCATACAGAACTAATTTAACAACATCTTCTTTCTTGTAGGAACAATATGTTCACTAAAACATATCAAGTCTGACATTTTTAGACATCAGGTGAAGATTGGAGGACATAGGTCTTAGTTCAAATGCCACAGAATTTACAATGTTCTTTTTCTATGACCACTCAGAGTGTGGAGCCCATCTTTGCCTAAGAAGAGAGCCAAAAGCCTTAGTCAGGGAATTGGTTTCTTTGAAAAGAATTGATTGCAGAATGGAGAGCAAGACTGAATCTAATTTTCTATTCTGTCATATTTCAGGAGAGCATCTTAGAAACTGAATGGCATTTTTCAGGACTTTCCAAAGGCTTATCAAGAAGGCAAAGCCCTGAGCCTTTGGTGCTTGGGTTTACAAGGCCATTGGAGCATTTCCTTTGTCACCCATTTTCTCTGCTTTATCTGTTTAAAACCATCGCAAAGGAAGCAAAGGACATTCTATGTTAAACAGCAGTTGGTTTTCGGGGCCTACTCTTTCCATGGCAGCTGCTTTCCGAAAGGCCCACTGAGTTTTGAATCTCTCTTCTACTGGATTAGTTCCAGTTAGGATTGTGAAATTTTGCAATTCTACCCAAACACTGGGGTCCTCTGACTTACTCCTCATCTTCCGCCAGTACCTTATCCATCAGATTTTCTCTTGAAAACAATTTCTTTCTTCATTTAGCACGACATAGGAAAGAATAAGTATTAGAACCTACTAGAGGCAGTGTGGTACAACAGAAAGAGGATTTTCCTGGGAGTCTGGAAACCTTTGGTTGATTACTACGTAATTCACGGCATCTTTAGCAAGCCATTTATCTGTGATGTTAGACTTCAGCCATTCTTATGGCCCCTTACAACTTCAACATTCTATGGTTTCATAATGTAAATCATGAGGTTGGGTACTAAGTTCTGTTATTCTGACCTAGCAGTTTGCTTGGCACATGATGATGTGCGGAACACGTGATGGCTAAATGAAGGAGGGAATGAATGAAGGCTAAACCTCACCTGATACCACCATCCACTATCCCACTGATACAGAGTCCCAAATTAATGCACTCCATGACAAGACGGCCATCTACTCAGCATAGATGCCATTTGCCCTGCTCTGAGGAGGAGAAGGCAGAACATTGTGTCCTCATATTCATGGTCTTTCTTGGCTTCAGGGTAGGTAACAGATCTTGACGATTCCACAGGTGAGCAACCCTCTTAACTTGTGCTTCTAAATGCTGCTCTTTGTTTTGGGGAATGGACCTTGGCATAGAGTCAGAAATCGGGCTACTTTGTTCCTGGGCTCCCAGGGGCAGCAATGGCTTTCCAGAGTGTGTACAGAGACTAGAGTGTGAGATAATGATTGTTTAAAAAGTCTGGTGGAAAGGAGCCTGTTTGCAGGGCCCAGGGAAGTCACCCTCACACATCCAATGGCTGGTGGGAAAAGAGGTGAAGGAACGAAGAACAAAACCAACATTTATTGAGTGCTTGCTATGTGCCACACATGAGGCTAAGCACTTCTACTTAGATCATTTCATGGAGCCCTCACAACACCCTGGTGGTGAAGTGTCTATCAAGGAGCCCAGCGGAGGTTCAAGCATAGATCATGTCACTAAAATTCTGGCTTCATTCACAATATTGCTGTTAACATAATACTTCAGGTGAAAAGTCCCAGTGTAATGAAAAGTTTCAAAAAACCCTTGCAGAATTGTTTATGGACTGATCTTATGCATGTGAGTTGCAGATTTTTGTCAGCACCTTACCTTCATTCCTGAGCAAAATTTATTAATATGGGGTCTAGCGTCCTCTTCGTTTCATGGGTTCTATGAACCTTGGTAGAAAATTTTGTATTTTCCATTAACCTCTTGTCGGGAAGCAAGAATTTCTGTCCCTTTCAAGGTCCTTCTAGCCAGACCAAGAATCAAATTGACATGAAACAGATTAACAGGAGAAAAATCAAATTTAATAGCATACATATGGGGAATCCACTCAGACATGGAAATTCCAAATCCAGGTAGGCAAAATGAGGTATATAAGTCCACCCAAACTAAGGAGAAGGGGGTAGGAGTCTGGGACTTCAGAGGAAAGGAATACAATTTACTGGAACATAAAAAAGTAAATGTTTGGTAAACAGAAGTTTGCTGGGCCATTTAGAAACAATGGGACATAGAGGGTTAGGTTCCTCCCCATCTACCAAACCTAGTTCTTACCATAGTGCAGTTTTATCAACAGTGATAGCTCTCTTCCTGGAGCAGGTCTCCATCTACATTCTTTCAGGCTGTTGAGGGGTAGGTAAAGAACTTTTCCTGAATCTGCTGGCTTCTGATTGATTGCTTTTTTTTTTTTAAGATTTTATTTATTTATTTGACAGAGATAGAGACAGCCAGCGAGAGAGGGAACACAAGGAGGGGGAGTGGGAGAGGGAGAAGCAGGCTCCCAGGGGAGGAGCCCGATGTGGGGCCCGATCCCATAACGCCGGGATCACGCCCTGAGCCGAAGGCAGACGCCCAACCACTGTGCCACCCAGGCGCCCCTGATTGCTTTTTTTAAATTTAGATTTTATTTATTTATTTGAGAGAGAGAGAGAGGGATTAGGGAGAAGGAGCAGAAGGAGAGGAAGAAGCAGACTCCCCACTGAGCAGGGAGCCCAAGGTGGAGCTCGATTCCAGAACCCTGAGATCATGACCTGAGCCAAAGGTGGATGCTTAACTGAGCCACCCAGAAGCCCCTGATGGATTGCTTTTTGACTCAAAATAATCTTCATGCCAAAGCAGCCCACCTTGGGGTGGCCTGCTATTGGTTCCTACACTATAAAGGATATTTCATTTTCTTCCATATTTAATGTTGGCAACAAACTGCAAAATGTTAGCAGTGCCCAAGACTTTATTACTAATAGAAGTAAGTGAAAGAACAGGAATTAGATGTTTTCATTTGCATCTTTGAACTTACTAGGATACAAAGGCCACAGTGGGTGTGTGTGTGTATGTGTGTAAATATTCTCATGAAGGCAAGTGTGAAGCCAGATACAATGAAGTTGCGTCTCACTTCTGTCTGTCTGGAATATTAGGAATATTTCCTAATAAGAAAGATCAGTTTGAAAAACTTGGCATATTTCTGGGGTACCTGGGTGGCTCAGTGGGTTGGGCATCTGCCTTTGGCTAGGCTCATCTCAAAGATACTTTAAACCATCTGAATGTGATAAATGTTTGCACTCAAGGTCAAGAACATATTGTTAAGGTGCTACTGAAAAAAATCAGAGCTTTCTTGGCTAAATTGCCAACGTGAATGAAGAAGGTAGAGGCCAATATCCTTGCAAATGTATGTACCCCCCTCAACTTTATTCAGATATAATTAACATATAGCTTTGTGTAACTTTAAGGTGTACAGTGTGTTGATTTATACACTTACATATTGCAATAGGATACAACCCAATGGTGGTAGTTAGCTGACTAGTATTGTGGCCTTAGCTAATGACTCTACCATGTCACACATAATTGCCATTTCTGTGGTGAGGACATTTAAAATCTACTCCCTTGGCAACATTCAAGTAATGTAGTATAGGATTGTTACCTGTAATCGCAATGCTGTGCATTACATTCCTAGAACTTGCTCATTTTCTAACTGTAAGTTTGTATGTACTGTTTGACCAATATCTCCCCTTTTTTCTCCTTGCAAACGTTCAAGTTCCATTTACCAGAATGGAATTGAAATACAAAATTCTGGGTCAATTTATTTGAAAGGAGAAATCCATGATCATCTAGAAACACCCCAGAAGTCTTTTGAAAGTCATTTCTGTCTTGATGACATTAATGTTGAGTCCAGGAATCACACTATTTCATATTTTAAAATTTTTTTAAAATTTTTATTTTATGTAGGCGCCACACCCAAAGTGGGACTCGAACTCACACCCCCAAGATCAAGAGTCGCATGTTCCACTGACTGAGCCAGCCAGGTGCCTCCACAATATTTTATGTTTTATATATTTATAAATATATATTTATAATATATAATATGTAATATAAAATATATTTATATATTGAAATTCTTTCAAACCTACAGAAAAATTTCCAAAAATAAAAACAATACAAAGAATACCATTTCTCCTTTCCCCAGGTTCACACGTTGTTAACATTTAATCCCATTTGCTTTTCTAGTTGCGGTATGCTCTTTCTCATTTACGGCCCCCTTCAGCCCCACCTCATTCCCCACTTTCTGAACCATTTTGGTTAAGTTACCTGCATCATGGCTTTAGAGCACTTAAAACTCTATTAGTGTTTATTTTCTAAGAATAGAGTTATTGTGTCACATAACCACAGTGACAAGTTATCAACCTTGGTAAATTTAACACTGATACAATACTTTCATCTACTTGATCACTCATATTGTAATTTGTCATTTGACCCAATAATGTCCAATTTCCTCCTTGGGTACAGGACCCAGTCTAGGGTCAGGCATTGCATCTGGTTTCCACAGCCTTTCTTTGTCTTCCACGGCATTTATATATATACATATATATCATACAGTCCTCCCTCCTTTTTATGCGGAACGTTCCTCATTTGGAGTTCATTTGATGATTCCTCGTGATTAGTCTTAGATTATGCATTCAAGGCTGAAATACTGCATTGGTGATATTTTGTCCTTCTTTGTAACATATCTGGAGTACAAAATGTCCATCTGTCCCTCAATTATGATTTTAAAATACATTACATTCTATTTTAAAATAATTTTCTTTATAATAGCTTTATTGTGGTATCATTGATATCCAAAAAGCTGCACTTATTTAAAATGTACAATTTGATAATATTTGGCATGTTCATGCCTGTGAAACTATCACCAAAATCAAGACAGTGAACATATTCATCAGGTCTAGAAGTTTCCATGTGACCCTTCATAATTTCTTCTGTCATGCCTCTCTTCCATCTCCCCTCGCCTCCTAGCATCTGCAGGCAACCACTAAGCTGCTTTCTGGTACTTTTAGATCAGTTTGCATTTCCTAGAATTTTATAAAATGAGATCATACAGCACGTACTTTTTTTTGGTTTGGCTTCTTTCAGTCAGCATATCTTTTGTGTGGTTCATCCACATTATTGAGTCAATGGTTTATCCCTTTATATTGCCTGGTAGTATTTACTCTGTAGACATACCACAACTTGTTTATCCATTTGTTGAAGGACATTTGAATTGATTCCAGATTTTGGCTATCACAAATAAAGCAATTATGAACACTTATGTATAAATCTTTATATGGACGTACACTCTTTCCTCTTAAGGAATTGTCTAAGGGTGGAATAGCTGGGTCAAATGGTAAATATAATTTTAACTCTAAGAAAATACCAAACTATTATCTGAAGTTGTACCATTTTACATACTCACCAGGAGTGCTCACTCACTCGTCCCTCCTCATCCTTGCCAACCCTTGCTAGGATCAGTCTTTTTAATTTTAGCTTTTCTAATGAGTGAAGTGGTTTTAATTAGCGTTTCTCCAATGAGTTCAAATCTTTTGCTCCTTTCATTAATTTTCTCAGATTTATTGGCACATACTTGACATATAATGTTGTGTATGTTTAAGTTGTTAATAATGCTCATTATTATTGTTAAAAAATCCATAGAGTAAGTAGTTTTATTCCATATTTTTAAGGAAATAGTCCCTCTGCTTCTATTTTCTGGAAGAGATTGTGGAGAATCTGTATAATTTCTTCCTTAAGTTCTTGGTAGAATTCACCAGTGAACCTATAGAGGGTATGGAGGGGCTCTCTATTTTGGGGGGGTTAACCCTTGATTCAATATCTTTAATAGATCTAGACTTATGCAGATTATATCTTTCTTCTTGTGTAAGTTTTGGCAGATCATGTTTTATAAGGAATTGGTCCTTTTCATTTAGGTTATCAAATTTGTAGGCATGGTGTTGTTCATAATATTATTTTATGATCACTTACATGTCCATGGGATCAGGAACCATGGCCTCCCTTTCATTTCTAATATTAGCAATTTGTCTTCTCTCTCTCCCTCTCCTTAGCTACCCTGGTTAGTGCTTTATCAATTTTACCCATCCTTTCAAAGAACTGGTGTTTAATTTTGTTGATTTTTTTTCTATTGGTTTTCAATTTGATTGATTTCTGTTCTAATTTGTATTCTTTCTCTTCTGCTTACTTTGGTTTTATTTTCTCTTCTTTAGTTTCCTAAGGTGGAAACTTAGATGACTGATTTTTAAATCTTCATTCTTTTCTAATATATGCACTCAGTACTATCAACGTGTCTCTAAATACTGCTTTCTCTGCATCCTACAAATTTTGATAATATATTCTAGTTTTCATTTAGTACAAAATATTTTAAATTTCTCTTGAGACATCTTTGACCCATACAGTAGTTAGAAGTATGTTATTTAATCTCCGAGTATTTGGGGATTTTTTTTTTCCATCTATATTTCTGTTACTGATTTCTAATTTAATTCCATTGAGATCTGAGAGCATACACTGTATGACTTGTATTCTTTTAAATATGTTTAATGTGGGGCACCTGGGTGGCTCAGTCGTTAATCGTTTGCCTTCGGCTCAGGGACTGATCCCAGGGGCCTGGGATGGAGCCCCGCATTGGGCTCCCTGCTCCACTGGAAGCCTGCTTCTTCCTCTCTCACTCCCCCTGCTTGTGTTCCCTCTCTCACTAGCTGTCTCTCTCTCTGTCAAATAAATAAATAAAATCTAAAAATAAATACATAAATACATAAATACATAAATACATAAATAAGTTTAATAAGGTATGGTGGCCCTGAATATGTCTATTTGGTGAAAGGTTCGTGCAAGCTTGAGAAGACTGCATATTCTGTTGGATAATATATTCTATAAATGTCAATTAGAGCTAACTGATTGATTGGTGCTATTCACTCAGCTATGTCCTTCTGAATTTCTGCCGACTGGATCATCCATTAATGATAAAGGGGTGCTGAAATCTACAATGAAAACAGTGGATTCATCTATTTCTCCTTGCAGTTCTATCAGTTTTTGCCTCACATATTTTGGTGCTCTGTGGCAAGGCACATACACATTAAGGATTATGATGCCTTCTTGGAGAATTGACCCATTTAAAAGCCTATAATGCCCCTCTTTATCTGTACAATGATCACGGTGGTCACCATGGGAGCTGAGCTCTGGGGTACCCTCAGTACAGCCACCCTGTGCTCCTCTTTGAGCATCTCATAGTCTGGGGGAACACCGGTGTGGGCAGTAGGGAAGAAGGGCTGGGAATTGGGGCTCATGGAGCAGCTGTCTGTTATTATCTCTTAAAATCCTGGTTGGTGTTCTCTGATCTTCCTGGATATGTGGTTTGGTGTTTCTAATTAATTTTGAAAAATTCTCCGTCATTACTTGAAGTATTTCTTCCATTCCTTTATCTCTTTCTTTTCCTCTGGCATTCCCACTGTGCATGTTACACCTTTTCTAATCACCCCACAGGCTGGATTATTCTGTTCTATCTTTTTCATTTTTTTTTCTTTTTGCATTTCAGTTTTGGAAGTTATTCTTGACATTATCTTCCAAGCTCACTGGTTATTCCTTGGCTGTGTAGCTTTTAAATAATTACAACAATAAAACAAAAGCCAGGTAGGCCTACATGAATGTGTGTTAAGGTCCCAGAATTACTGGTAAAGTGGGAAAAGTAATAATTGGCCATTTTCTGTATTAAGTTAAAGATGTAAGCAGTATTATCAAGGTAACAATTTAGAGAAGAGCTTAAATAAAAAGTACAGCAAATAAGTACAGTGAAAATGAAATAATAAATATTTTTGAGAAATCCAAAAGAAGTCCAGGAAACAATTTAAAAGAACCCAAAACAGATAGTTCAAAATAGGAAAAAAAATTAGGTGCTAAATATAATCTTCTATAGACAGTAGTAACTGAATTAAATACAAAAGATTAGATATTCTAATTAATAGTCCAAAATTGTGAGATGGTATTTTCAAAAACCCAACACTGGTATTTATGAGCTCTATCAAAAACAAGATCGATTGAAAGTAAAAGACTAAAAAAAGTCACACCATGAAAACCCTAACTGAAAAAAAAGAAAGCTGGCAGGTTATACAAATATCCAAAAAAAAGTATACTTTCAGGCGAGAAACCTTACGGCTGATGAAGAGAGACTTTTCATAATGAAAAAGGGGTTAATCTACCAAGAAGATATCATAATTTGAAGTATTTGTGCACCTAATAACATGGCATCAGAATATAGAAAACAAAAGAATGGCAGAACTAATAAGGGAATTAGATATTATTTCTCATCTCGTTATGAGGTATCTCCTTAGGAGACATTTTATTACACCTTTCTCAATAGCTGATAGAACAAACATACAAAAAATCAGTTTAAGGGTATAGGTTATCTGGGTAGTAAAAGTTAAGCTAGTTGACAGATATGGACTAGTACCTCTAACAAAGGCAGGGTACATATTCTTTTTAGGTGCACATGGAATATTTACCAAAATTGGGCAACACATCAAGAGGTAAAAATTCCAAAAGAATTTTTGGAAAGCATTCAGGATACATTCTTTGACCATCGTGGAATTAAGGAATGCGTCAATTATAAAAATAAAACTAGAAAATTTCCCTACTGTTTGGAACAAAAAGAACCTTTAAATTACTGATGGATTAAAGAAGAAATCATAATGGAAATTAGAAATAATTTGAAGTGAGTGCTCATGAATGTGTGACATTCATATTGTGGGAAGCAGCTAACACAGGGCTAAAAGGAAAGTTTATAGTCTTAAAATGGATATAGTAGTAAAGAAATAATGCAGAACATTAACTATTTAAGTATCGACCTCAAGGAGCTAGACAAAGGAGAGCATCTCAAACCTGGCAAAAATGTAAGAAAGGAAATAAAGAGAAGAGCAGAGGTAAATATTCAAAAGACGAAATCAACAAATCCTAAATGTATTTCTTTGAAAATCACAGCTTTAATGAAGAAAAATGGAGAGAAAACAAAACTTACGCATATCAGGAATAGGGGGAGAGAAGAGGGGGCGGGCAAAATGGGTGAAGGGAAGTGGGAGGTACAGGCTTCCAGTCACAGAATGAATGTAAGTCACGGGGATCCGGTGCACAGCAGAGGCTGGGCAATGGTATCGTCCTAGCGCTGTATGGTGACAGATGGTCGCTACGACACCTGTGGTGAGCACCTGAAACTAATGGAACATTTGTGTGTCAACTCGACTTCCACAAAAATAAATGAATAATACATTTTAAAAACAAGATTTTTAAAAAGGCAAATGAAAAAAACAAAAAAAGAGTAAGAGGAATAAAGAGCTGTATCACTACATTTCCAACAGACATTTGGAAGAAAATAAAGAGGATAGTGTAACAATCTATCTATACTGATAAATTTAACAATTTCACAAAACACAACATTTTGAAAAAATCAACTTGTGAAAACTGTCAAAAGAAGAAATATTACTACTAATGAAATTGGATCCGTAATTATAACTCTGTTGCTAAGGAAATCATAACCTTCGATGTCTTTACCAGTGACTTCTCTCAAACATCAAGTGAAAAAACCTCATGCAAATTCCTTCAGAGAACAAAATATCAGGAAGCACTCCCTAACTTAGTTTTATGGGTCCAGGATAACCTTGACATGATAAGGATGTTAGGAAATTTTTTGAGACTGATCTCTCAAACTCTGATGCAAAAATTCCAAAACAAACATTACAAAACTTAATTCAATAATATACAAAAAGGATGGGGCGCCTGGGTGGCGCAGTCGTTAAGCGTCTGCCTTCGGCTCAGGGCGTGATCCCGGCGTTATGGGATCGAGCCCCACATCAGGCTCCTCTGCTATGAGCCTGCTTCTTCCTCTCCCACTTCCCCCTGCTTGTGTTCCCTCTCTCGCTGGCTGTCTCTATCTCTGTCAAATAAATAAATAAAATCTTTAAAAAATAATAATAATATACAAAAAGGATAATCTACTTCAACCAGGTAGATTTACTTCAGGAATGCAAGTGATGTTTAACGTTAGAAGAAGGAATCAATTTAATTGTCCACATGCATGGAAAAAGAAAAACAAAATATGATGATAAAATTGAGTATCAATTTATAATAAAATTATCATCAAAGAGCAGTAGAAGAGAACGTTTTCAATTTGATAAAAAGTGTCTATAAAAATCCACTTAATGGTGAATTATTAAATCAGTAGTCTTTCCAACATATCCATACGGCAAAAGATGTAACTTTTCCTTTACACCGTACAGAACTATTAACTTTAAATGGATCGTATACGGATATGTACAAACTAAAATGATAAATCTCCTAGAAGAAAACTTAGGAGAAAATGTTCACAAGAGTCAGGTAGGCAAAGATTTCTATAACAGAACGTGGAAGCACAAATTACAGAAGAAAAAGATGATAAATTTAACTTTATCAAAATGTATGTCTTTTGATTTTTAAAAATCACTACTAAGAAAATACAAAGGTCAGCCACAGTTGAGGAGAAAATACCTCCCATGCCTCATGAATATACCATTTTGTTCGATTAATGAGGCCTTTGGGGCCCTTCCCACCTATCAAGTTATTGAGTCTGAGTTGACTCGCTCCCAAATGTGAATATCAGGCCAGAAAAGACATCACAAGGCTCCCTTGGATCGGCCTTCAGTTTTCATGAGCACTCTGTAGCAGGTCAATAGCTGTTTTCCAAAAGGGCTAGAGCCATGCCAAGGAGGTGACAAGTCCACATCTCCAAGGAGTATCTCCATGTGGATGTTGCTTCTCTGTTGCCAGAAGCTCCAGCAGACGGTCATCAGTGACAGTGCCTGTAGCTCAAAGCGGCCGTTAGTGTTGTAGACTCAGAGGTGGAGAGCGGACCAGCACAGCTACGTTATTTGGGCCCCACTGCACGTTTTCCCCAAATCCTGCCGTTTGAATCCAGGTGCTTTTTCCCCCCTATGGGAAAAAGACCCGGTTGTTTAACAGACACACTTGCCAGGAGATTGTTGTTCTCTGGTCAGGAGTGTGGTGCACACAGGGAGGAAGAGAAGCTAGTCTGCAGGGATGGCTGGAGCAAGGGGAGGCTTTTCCCTCTTTTGCACCTTGTCTCACTATTAGGACTGCCTCCCTCACTCCTACATAACTCCCATTCTCTGGGGCTCTCTCCTTTTATCCCCGCACGTGCTAATATAGCCATTACCTATTGCCCCATAGCCAATTTCCCAAACTTTAGTGGCTTAGGACAGCAGACTGTATTACTTCAAAGTTTTGGGCTAGGAATCGGTGTGGCTTAGCTGGGTCCTTGGCTTCAGAGTCATTCACAGACACAATGAAGGTGTTGGCCAGGCTGTAGTCATCTTGTGGCTCGGCTTGGGGAAGATCCACTTCCAAGCTCGCTCACATGGTGGCTCACAGATTGAGCTCTTCCCTGGTTGTTGGCTTCGGATGAGAACCACACGCCTTGATTTTAGCCTGGTGAGACCCTGAGCAGAGAATCCAGTCACGCTGTGCCCACACTTCTGACCTACGGAAACTGTGAGATCATAAATCTGTGTTGTTTTAAGCCATGTGTGTACAGTAATTTGTTCTGCAGCAATAGGTGAGTAATACAAACAGCTAGGAGAAGGGGCGTTCCCTTACCTCCCTCCACTTAGGGTGAGAGCACCTGCTACTGGACCCCAAGACGTCTTCTCTGTCTCTTAACCCAATCCCGTGGGAGCCCTTGTCCTTCATCTTCCAGAAAGCCATGTCCCTGTCACTATCTCATCCTCATCTCCCAAACTGTCAAGAACAGTGAAGGGTCTGGGCTTTCTCCTACTTGCAAGCTAACAAGCTGGCTTGTTCTTGTTTTAGAGATGCTGGTAGGAGAAACAGAACTCTTGGGTCAGAGACAAAGGACTTTATTTTTTTAATTTTTATTTTTTGAAGTCAAAGATAGTACTTTTATTCTTCTAATACAACTTCCAGTTTTAGTCTGTGTACAGATTCAAGAGGTTGCAGTTTTATACTATGATCATACAGGTGGGATTTTTATAGTCTACATGTTTACTTCATTTTTTACTGCAGCTTTTCCCCCCTGTTTCCCTGGGAGCAAGATGTTGAGGCAAAGGACTTTATTCTCGGTGAGAGCAGAAGCCAGAGCGCCATGTTGCTCGTGTTCCCCGAGTCCCATGGGGCAATATAGCTGAGGTCCAGCGAGATGCTACTCGCCGTGAGTTTCTGTCACAGCTGGGGAACACTGAGCTTGAGGAATCGACCGCTTATATACTAAGTGGAAGCAAGTCTGCTCTTTGTCCTGAGGGAGACGTTACCTCATTCGTCAACACTTTTTCTCTGTGAGCACAACCCTGAGCGATGGCCTGAGAAAAGAGTAGTCAAGGCCTTGCATCTTGGCATACCCAAAAAGAAGACGCTGTGATGCTCAGGGCCGAGGTCCACCATCTCTACTAACCAACGTTGAAGAATACAAGCATAAACAGTGAAATACGGACAGAAAGAGAAAGAAAAACAGAAAGTGAAAAAGGCAGACATTTTAAAATCTAAAAGAAATGAAGAGATGTATTGATTTTAAAATGTTGTAATTTTTTAAATAAACAAAAGAGATTCAACATACCCATAAGAAAAGCTCCGAAAAAAAGAAAACCAAGGAAAAAGAACAGAATACTAAAAATTAATAATCGTAAGAAAATTTTTCTGAAATGATTTTAAAAGACTTGAAATTTTACACTGAAACAGCACACTGTGTCACTGATGATAGCAACTTAGAACGCTCACCATCAAGACATATTCTTGTAAAATTACCAAACTTTAAAAAAAGGGAAAAAATATCCTTTGAGCTGTTAGGCCAATGTCCATAACTTACAAGGGATAGAAAATTGGTTAATCATTAGACGTTTTTGAAGGAAGTACTATGTTTATGGTATGTAAGGAAAGAAAATGTGAACCAAGGATTCCATGCCTAGCAAAATTCACTTAAAAGTGCAAAGAACAATAGAATGTTTGAACATACAAGAATTTCAGGATTATTATTCCCATAAGCCATTTCTAAAGAATCCGTTGGGGAAAAAATGCTTTGGATAAAGGAAATGACTAGAGAGACCTCAACATATGAATTACTGGTGGAGTTTCAGTGTAAACCTTCAAGTAAAATAAAAACTCAATGAAAATTAAAAGCCAGAGAAGATAGCAGGTAATGGCTCTAGGACGGGATGTAGATACAATATAATCACTTAAAAAAGAAAAAAAAGAGTGATGATGGTTAAGAAGTGGAGAGCACATGCAAAATTTTAAAACTATTTTAGTAACTATAATTCGTGGTGGTAGCATTAACATTGTTACGTTTAGACTGTTGTGTGTGTAATGTGGGATAAAGCAAACAATTAATTATGGGATATTCTAACTCTATTCAATTATTTTATTCAGTTTTATATATGCCAATATTGTAATTCATATAGATATAATTTTATGTTATGCATGTTATATATGATTCTAATTTTATTCTGTGTCCTTAAGAACCAGAATTTGCAGTTTGAAACAAAAGAGATATAAAAGAAGTTAAGTATTCGAATTGGAAATATCAGTTGGTACTCACAAGGTATTTGACATCTATTTATCTATTTATTCCCTGAAAATTTTTAGGAATAATGACCAATTCAGAGGTAAGAAGATTCTGGTCCTGACTACAAAATTACAGAATTTCTTGAATTTCTAGTCTGGAGCAAGCAACATACAAGATAACTGGAACATCTTTTCGTTCCATGTAACAGGATAATTATCAAACACCATAAGGGTCAAATAGAGGCAACTTCAAATGGCTCCCATAAAGATGTAATCATTTGAGCTTTAGTAATGATAAGAAATATAGTATATTGAAACTGATAAAATATGTTTGAATTCATGAGTTCAAAATGATATTAGAAAAAATTGGTTACTTTTGAAGGGTAATCAATTAGGACCCATATGAATGGAACCACTGGATAACCAAATAGTAGATCAGGAAAGTGTCTCTATAAAATTATTCCTGCTAACAACTAAAAATGAGTTGGGAGATTAAGTATCACCATTTTGGAATGCAAACTCGTGCAGCTACTGTAAAAAACGGTATGGAGATTCCTCAAAATATTAAAAATAGAACTATCATATGATCCAGCAATTGCACTACTAGGTATTTACCCAAAGGGTACAAAAATCCTAACTGAAGGGATACAGGCACCCACTGTTTGTGGCGGTATCGTGTACAATAACCAAATTCCGGAAAGAGCCCAAATGTCCATCAACTTATGAAGAGATACGAAGATGTGGTATCGATATACAAAAGGAATGTTATTCACCCATAAAAGGAATGAAATCTTGCCATTTGCAAGGACACGGATGGAGCTAGAGAGTATTATGCAAAGCGAAATAAGTCAGTCGGAAAAAGACAAATACCATATGATTTCACTCATATGTGGAATTTAAGAAACAACAAATGAACATGGCTGTGGGGGGGGTGGGAAGAAAGGGAAACCAAGAAACAGGCTGTTAACTATAGAGAACAAACTGATGGTGACCAGAGGGGAGGGCACTTGTGATGAGCACCAGGTGACATACGTAAGTGTTGAATCACTAAATTCTACACCTGAAACTGACATTACACTGTAGGTTAACCAACCGGAATTTAAATAAAAACTTGGGGGAAAATCGCCATTTTGAAAACCGGATGAATTATGAATCTAAATAATAAGCATAAATGGCTGCTTCCAGCACAAAGAGAGAGAAGCCCAGACATATTCTGCCCCTTGTTTAAACGACAGCACATCACCTGTTGTCTTTCCAAAGATATCAAATCTGAGTCTGATCAAGTCTATGGGTCCGGTTTTGAACTGTTGGAAATATGCAGACATAAGAACGTGTTTAACTGAACCATGAGTTTGCGGTCATCAAAATTTGGCTGTAGGAAACTCCACAAATCAAACAGCCTTGATTTTTCAATAGGTAAATTTCAAGTACCTATAATGTAAAAGAGTCTTCTGGGGCGCCTGGGTGGCACAGCGGTTAAGCGTCTGCCTTCGGCTCAGGGCGTGATCCCGGCGTTATGGGATCGAGCCCCACATCAGGCTCTTCTGCTATGAACCTGCTTCTTCCTCTCCCACTCCCCCTGCTTGTGTTCCCTCTCTCGCTGGCTGTCTCTATCTCTGTCGAATAAATAAATTAAATCTTTAAAAAAAAAAAAAGAGTCTTCAAAACATACTAAATTAAAAAAAAAACTGGGTGAGATGAAGCTATAGTTTCCAAGGATACATATTCCAGTGATAAAATCATAAAGAAATAGAAAGAAGTGATTCCTACAAAATTCAGAAGAGTGGACAGTTTGGGTATGAAGAAAAGGGCTGGGACTGGGATGGGCCACATGGAGAGGCTTCTGGGGGGGACTGGCGAAGTTGGCTTTCCTAACCCGGATGATGGAGCAGTATACAGAGTTTCAGTTTATGGGGGGACTTCAATGAGATTGCATCATCACCACTGACCAGGAGTTGAAGTGGAGATCGTTGTTTTTTAGTTAATTATTATTAGAGGGAAAGAAGTGCCCCAAATCCGGATAGTTATATGACGTTCATCAGTATCTGTGGCTGGCAGAGCTGGCTTAAAGGTTTTTTATTCCTTCACTAAATTCAGTTAAAAATGGGCTGGTATTGAGTATTGCGAATGTGCAGAAGAGTGGCCAGACGGGCAATCTAAAAGCGAATGGTGTTGAGAAAGTACTGTATTGGAACTCTAACAGCAGGCTTTTCAAATCAATCTCTATTTTTATGTAATAGTCTCCTAATGATTTTTTGATAAAATTTCAGCCTTATCCTCATTTCCTAGATCATTTTGTGAGGTTAAATTCAGCTTCAGCCGAATAGGATGTTGCTCATTTAGTCTAAAAGGCATACTTGATGTGTTACTAAAATTCACTTCAAAAAAGCCTTCTTCATTTCTTTTTTTTTTCACCTGCATAATATTCCGTTGTGTGGTTGTACCATAATTTATTTAGCTCTTCCCGACTGGTCCATAGACTTTCTCTTCTTTCTTCTCCCAACTTTATTGTTTGTTATATGTAACAAACAAAATTATATATACTGAAAATGTACAATGTGAAATGATCACCATAGTCAGGTTATTTAGCACATCTATCATAATTACCCCACATAATTACCTCTGTGTGTGTGTGCATACGTGTGCTCACGTGTGTGTGTATGTGGTGAGAATGTTAAGATCTACTCTCTTAGCAACTTCCAAGTACACAGCACAGTATTGTTAACAATCATCACTATGCTGTACGTTATTAGGTCCCCAGAACGTCGTCATATACGTGAAAGCTTGTACCCTTGGACCAACCTCCCTATTTCTCCCACCCTGAGCCCCTGGTAACCACCGTTCTTTCTGTTTCTGAGTTTGACTTTTTTTTTTTTTTTTAGATTTCACAGATAAATGAGATTAGTATAAGTTGTTTTCAATCCTGCAGTTATCAAGCTATGAAGAACTAGGTGTATTCACCTTTTCACACATGTGCAAGGCTAATTCCGCAGAATGACTTGGGTAAGATCGCGAGATCTTTGTAATTTTGATAGCCGCTCTCTAATTGTCTTCCTTACTGATGTATTCACTTAGCCTCCGATAGCGATGTGTGAGAGTGCGGCTTTACTCCAACCTCGGCAGTTTAGGGGTGTTATCAGATTCCGATGATTGCCAATCTGTAATGTCAAAATAGTACCCGAGTTTAGTTTCAGTTCACATTTCTCAAATTATGAGTAAGGCTCAGCACATATTGTATAAGAACCATTTTTATTCCTTTCTCTGTGAACTAATGTTATCATTAACCATCTACCTTCCTTCTTGAATTGTTAATATTTTTCTAATCAATTTTTAGGATTTCTTTTTTTTAATAATAATTTTTTATTATGTTATGTTAGTCACCATACAGTACATCCTTAGTTTTTGATGTAATGTTCCATGATTCGTTATTTGCGTATAACACCCAGTGCTCCATGCAATATGTGCCCTCCTTAATACCCATCACCGACCTATCCCAGTCTCCCACCCCCCTCCCCTCTGAAGCCCTCAGTTCATTTCCCAGAGTCCATAGTCTCTCGTGGTTCATTCCCCCTTCTGTTTACCCCCCCTTCCTTCTCCTACCGATCTCCCTGCTATTCCTTATGTTCCATAAATGAGTGAAACCATATGATAATTGTCTTTCTCTGCTTGACTTATTTCACTTAGCATAATCTCGTCCAGTTCCGTCCATGTTGCTGCAAATGTTGGATAATCGGTCTTTCTGATGGCTGAGTAATACTCCATTGTATATATGGACCACATCTTCTTTATCCATTCGTCTGTTGAAGGGCATCTCAGCTCCTTCCACAATTTAGCTATTGTGGACAACGCTGCTATGAACATTGGGGTGCATATGGCCCTTCTCTTCACTACATCTGTATCTTTGGGGTAAATACCTAGTAGTGCAATTGCTGAATCATAGGGTAGCTCTATTTTTAACTTTTTAAGGGACCTCCACACTGTTTTCCAAAGTGGCTGTACCAACTTGCATTCCCACCAACAGCGTAAGAGGGATCCCCTTTCTCCACATCCTCTCCAACATTTGTTGTTTCTTGCCTTGTCAATTTTTGCCATTCTAACTGGCGTAAGGTGGTATCTCAATGCGGTTTTGATTTGAATTTCCCTGATGGCTAGGGATTTCTTTGTATAATAGGAAGAGTTAGCCCTCCGTCTGCGTTATGAGTTGCAAATATTTTGTAACTGGTTGTTTATTTGTTATTTGGACTTTGCTTACAAGTTAGCGGTTCGTTCCCCACGCCACCCCTGGCTTCAGAAGCTTTTTTAAAATGAAGCCAAACATATATAATTTTTTAATGGTTGTATATTTTGAGCCATGCATTGCAAGGCACTCCCCCCAAGACTATAAAAACTGTGGGACCTGTAAGAATGGACCCAGTTCTCACCCAGTCTCAGTGTGTCAGAACTCGACTTGCTCCTAGCTGCTCACTTACCCAAGGCAAATTAGACAGCTAGCTCTGAATCTGACTTTCTGTCTTCAAAGTCCATTCTAGAAGAGATGGTTACTAACTTCCCATCTTTTCGAACACCCAAACCCAAATGTCAGCCTTGTTGAAAGTTGACCCTTGACAGGATGCTCCTGGTACCTCCCTCACCGCCAGGCTCTTGCCCCTCGAATGCCAGAACCACAGCTATAGCCACTACCCTACGCCTTGCCTAGCCAGATGTCCTTTCCTGTATATGACTCCTTATGATGGAAGTTTCTGACACCTACCCTAGCTAAAGGGCCCATGCCACTTCTGAAATTGTAAGCCCTGCAGAGGGAGTCAGTGCTTGATAGTTTCCAGGACCTTAACAAATATAAGCTTCTTTTTTTTTTCACAAACTTTAATATAATCCTAATACTGATCCTATGAGAGATGACAATTATTCTCAACATCAGTAACTCACCCAAAGTCACATTGTTGGCAAATAGCAGAGTCGGGATTCGAGTCCATATGTGTCACAAACTTAAGTTTGGGATTAAGGGAGGTGTCCCAGAATTCAGTATTGGTGCAGGGGAGTGGGTACTTTCATATCTTTCCCAACTCTAGGAAAAATGGCTCTTTTCACTGACATCTTGCAATTGCACAGTAGTGAGCAAGAAATTTCATCCTACAGGGGCGCCTGGGTGGCGCAGTCGTTAAGCGTCTGCCTTCGGCTCAGGGCGTGATCCCAGCATTCTGGGATCGAGTCCCACATGGGGCTCCTCTGCTGGGAGCCTGCTTCTTCCTCTCCCACTCCCCCTGCTTGTGTTCCCTCTCTTGCTGGCTGTCTCTCTCTGTCAAATAAATAAACAAAATCTTAAAAAAAGAAAAAAAAAAAGAAATTTCATCCTACAAGCAAGTAGTCTCAGCAGCAAGACCAGTGCAATGTCCCCTTGAGCCCCTCCCTCCACCCTTATGCCATCAGGTCCACCAAGCTGTGTCCCTCTGTGCGTGAGTTTCTGGCTCACTCATGTCTCTGCAGCCACGTGGCCCACTCTCTTCACAGTGTGACAGGCTGTTTGACATCTCTTGACATTTTTGTCCCTTTGGGTGCCTGTTCCTACTCACTTTTTCCAGCTAACACATTGCTAGCCCTCCAAGTCCTGCTCAACCCCCTTCTTCATGGAAACCTTCCCTGGTCAGGCAGTCGAATTTGAATGTCCCTCATCTAGGTGTATGCAGCCAACTGTGCTTGATGTCCTTGTGATCTCTGTAACTAGACTTTAACCTCTGTGAGGCCACTGATTCATGTCCTGGTTGCTTGGCATTGCCTCTTCCTGTGATATTGGCATTTGGTATATGCTTAGAAATTATTTAAGTAGAATATCAATCAATTAGTTGGTAACATCTGAGGGCAAAGTAGACAAATTTTTCTCCCTCTGCTCCTCCCCCCTGCTCGTGCTCTCTCTCTCTCAAATAAATAAATAAATAAATAAATAAATAATCTTTAAAAAAAATAGATGCCTTAGGGGTAGTGAGACTTAAGTTGGTGGCTTAGTTATGGGAACATTGAGGTACCGTCTGCCCCTGAAATTTTATGATTATATGATCTGGATGAATAGCCCAGGGACAGATCACTGGTGGACATCAACCAGCACTTTCCACAGAAAACTGTACATGACAAAAGTTCCAGGATGTTGGTGGTGTTTCTGCTGGGCATAGTCTTTCTGGTCTGCTCAAGTAAGGGTAAGTCCTGGAGGTAGAGGGAGAGCTGTTTGTTGATTAAGAGATGGGCTGGGAAAGGGGAAATTTCCACAGTTGATTCTTCAGGAGATGTGTGTTTCCTGATCTTGGCAGATGTGTCTGAGATTTTGACAAAGAAGACTTTTCTCTTTTTTTTCCCCCAGGTGAATTGAAGGAACATCTGAGAGGTATAACCACGGCTAGTCTACAGTCCTTGGTAAAAAGGTCATTTGTGACATGTTGAAGAGAAAACCTCTCAATCTTCAGAGAGGGCTATAATCCATTCTTACTCTACACTCCTAGGATTTTATCTCCTCGCAGACTAATTTAGTACATTTTTTGGAGAAAGGAAGTTGAAATCTCTTTCTTTACCATTACTGGATGAAATTGTCAGGTTAAATAATGGGTCCATAGATAAACTTCATAGCAACTCTGATCTTTTGAGATCATATCCAACAATTGACTCATGTCTATGTAAGTTATTGTTGACAAGATTATCAAAGGGGTCAATGGCCAAACAAAGATTAGGAACCACTGGGCAATAGTAAATTGCTGTAGAGAAACCCACAGGCCTGGAGAATCTTCAGACTACATCCTTTAAACACCTCTTTCTGTGTCTGGCAGAGACTACAAAGGCGTGCTATAAATGTGACAAATACCATCTCGGGTTGTGCTATGATGTCATGAGGACCTGCACCCTAAAGCACCAACAGTCCTGTGCTGTTGAGAACCTGTACTTCCTTACGAGGAAAGGTGACGTGGGGTAGAGCGTGGCCTGTGCGTGGGTGAGTGGCTGGGTAAAGATGGGGCGGGTCTGTAGCGGGGATGACAAAGATGGACTTTTCCTTCAGACAGAATTGAGTAAAGGAAAGATTGATGTCTTTTATCAGTTGCGGAAATACAATCCATTCTCTGGTCAATCCTGAATAGCCTCAGCCTTGTAGCTCATTTGGGCTTAGCAAAAGGTCTGTGAAGCTCTGAGGAGAGGTTGTTCCTTGGAACATGATAGCAGGAAATGGAGTCATTACACTTGTGTTCTCTCTCTTTCGTCTCCTCAGGGCGAAGTATGTATTACTATTCCAAACTGTCATGTATGACCAATTGCGAGGACATCAACTTCTTGAGTTTTGAAAAAAGAACGGAGATCATATGTTGCAAACATAGTAACTATTGCAACCTCCCTGAGGGAGTCTAGTTCTGCGTCTTTCTTGGATTGACTCATTCTTCAACTCACCATCCCCTTTATCTCTTCCCCCAAACCTGTACTTTGATCTCTTCTTCCAACCAATGGTAGAGAGTGAGAAAGCCAGCTGGCGAAAGTCACAAAGAGAGAGAGTGGAGGGTAGCTGAGTCTCATTAATGGTGGAGGGCTAGACTAGACAGAAGTTTTGCAAATCCCTGTTGCTCACACCTGGCAGTTTTGATTTCCTTATGATGGAAATAGGGTTGCCACAAATAGGGTTGGGTTTGGAACTGGTTCTTTATTATCTCCTATATGGTAATGCAAAGAATTGGGTCAAAATAATTCCAAACTTGCACTGACAACTCTGTGACCATACTTTTTGCTCATGTATATCCACTCCTCTGGTTGGAGTTGAGATTCTCTTTGGATTAACCCTGACATCTGGTGCTCTCCTTTTACCCGTGGGTTATAGAGATAAAAGAGGAATAACTCTGGCTTCCCAGTTTGTTGGCAACATGAGCCATATCTTTCTTTGGTAGAACTCTTGGAGGAGGGGAATCTCAGGCAGAAAGAAAACTGGGCAGGCATAGGAATGAGGCATCAAGGAAAATTGTAGGGAACTTTCAGTCTGTGGAAACTAAGATTTGAGAGACCATTTGGTGTGGCTGAAATTGGCTTGAATTACCAGGGCCCTGCTGGCCAGCCAGCAGCAGATTGAACTAGGTGGTTTAATTGGGAATGGAAACCTTGTTCAAGGATGGCCAGCACTCGTTATAAGAATGGGGGGGGGGGAGAATGAAGGGGAAAATGTAAATAATAAAGCAGATGGCATGGTAGTTGAAGATAATAGAATGAACAGAGATGCCATGGGTAGTATTGTAGTTAGAAAGTGTCCCATGTAAGATGAAGTTATGAGTAAACAGAGGGTGTAAGAGAGCAGAAGTTAGTACTGGTGGGAAGAGAAGCAGCAGACTGAGTGAAATAAATAGGCAGAGAGAAATGGAGTAGGACTGATGGTGGAGTGTGACCAAGGTGGCGAAGCTTCCTTGGGTACAGAATAACTCTGCCATTTCTCTCTTTATGAGGCACACTGAAGTTCTTGGTCCTGGATTTCCATGAGCTTTTTCCTCCCTCATTAGGCCACATAAAAATTTTAACAATAAACCAACCACTCCTCTGCTTGATTAGTTTGGTGCTCTCTGTCTGTGTCTGAGAGTCTGAGAATGTGATCCTTTCCGAGGAATTCTCATTTGGGATTTTACAGGGCCAGGATGCAGAAAGACATGAAGACAACCTTTTGAAAATGGACAAGCAGATTGGAAAAGCCAATGTAACATAGATATTTCGAGTTAGGGAAACAAAATATTCCTAGTTGTGTATGGGTTCACTCACCCACTGAATCTTTGGGGATGGGAGACATCAGTCTAGGGAAAAAAAGAGAGAGAGATTATTGTTTTGCATTGGGTCTCAAAACAGACTTTAAAAATATTTGTGAATCATTGTTTAGACAGCTGGGCTTTATTGAACAACAAAAAGTTCTAGTTATAAAATCTTTCCTCAGTGGTCAAGAACAAATGTTGGCATTCTCAGCATCGGAGCATTGAATTTTTTTTTTTAATGTAGTGAATGATTTTCATTTGGTTCGGGTGCCCTGCCCAAATCCTCCTAACTGATCAGTGCTTCTGCTGTCCAGCTGCATCGAGTGTTGGCTCATGGCAACTCATAGCTATTTACTGCTCTGCAGATTTGCACTCTACCCAATGGGAGCTGCCTTGCCCAGATGCTAAGCTCCCAACGTGAGCACAGACCTCAGCCAATAAATGACTCCTTGCATCAAGATGGGACTGGGTCTGTGGCACATTTTGTGTTCCAGAGCTTTTCCATGAGATTTGACCAAAGCCCGTCTCCAGCTGAGACCATGTTCTTGTTAACATTTTCTCCCTGACCTCTTTTGCTTCCGTTCCCCCGCCCCCAAACTGTAAGCTGAGGAGACCATATGTTTTCCACCATCACTAGGAATGGAGAGAATGGAGGAATGGAGAATCTTTCTTACTGGGATTCCTTACCACGTAGATAAAAGTGCTCTAAGGTTGGAGATTATCTTTTGGTTTACCCCATCTTGGGATTTTCTTCTTAGTTCCTTTTTCCAACTTGAACAAATGAACACAATAAGACCTGGGTGAAAATTTCTTTATCCACGTGACACCATCCCCAAGTATCACTCCTCTGATATCCACATGCTCTTCTTTCATATCTGTACATAGTGATCAGGATAATTTTCTTCATATATCTTTCAAAAGGTGGTACTTTGAGTACTAATTTAAGTGTTAACTTGGAGGTGACTGGTAAATAATTCGTACAACCTTACACATTAGACCAAAGTAAATTTCACATGTATTAAAAGATTTAAACATAATAAACAAAAAAACTGACTTTTTAATACTGCTGTGACTATTATTGTTTGACCTCAGAGTGTGCTAGACACATGTGAAGTACTTTTCATGTATGATCTCATTTAATCTTCACAACTCCCTATGGAGTAGCAATTATTGTAAGACAATTTAATAGAGGAGAAACCTGAAGAACAGATTGGTTTCCCGGAAGCTAACTGGATAACTTGACAAGTATGGGCAAGTCTAGTAATTTGACAAGTGTCACATGGTTTTCCAGTTATTACTGCTGAATAAAAATATTATTGTACTGACTGGTACTATGGTCACAGTTCAGAAAGTAGAATGGGGATAGCTTGTCTCTTACGCCATGATGTCTGGGACCTCAACTGGGAAGACTCAGAGTCTGGTGGTGATTCAAGAACCGGAGACTGGAATCACATGGAGGAGTCTTCACTCACACGTCTTTGCAGTTGATGCTGGTATGGGTTGTGATGTCACCGGGGGCTGGTGGGCAGAATACCTCCATATGGACCTTCATGTTTCTTGGGCCTCTTCACAGCATGGAGCCTCCAGACTTCTTTTTTTTTTTTTTTTTTTTAAAGATTTTATTTATTTATGTGACAGAGAGACAGCCAGCGAGAGAGGGAACACAGCAGGCGAGTGAGAGAGGAAGAAGCAGGCTCCTAGCGGAGGAGCCCGATGTGGGACTCGATCCCGGAACGCCAGGATCACGCCCTGAGCCGAAGGCAGACGCTTTAACGACTGCGCTACCCAGGCGCCCCGGAGCCTCCAGACTTCTTAAACAGAAGCTTAGGGCTCTAAAGGCAAGTGTGTGTGTTCTAACAAAGTGGAAATTGCACCACATTTATTGGCTAGCTTTGGAAGTCATGCATTACTAGTTCTGATACATTCAGTTGGTTAAAAGTGAGTCACAAGCCTGGCCAAGTTCCACTTTTTGATTGGAGAGTAGCAAAGGTGTAGAAGAGCTTGTGGTGTGGGAGAAGTTGCTGCAGCCATCTGTGGAAAATACAGTTTGTTACAACCGGTTAATGGCACAGCTGGCATTGGATCCATTATCTACACAATCCCAAGGTGCTCTCTTATTCTAAGCTCACTATTATGTTAAAAATATTTATAAATATTCACATAATCTAGTGACAGAGGAAGCTTTTCTAATCATAACATCAATGACAAAACAGGACAAGTTTGACAGATTTGACCACATACAAAAGTGTGTGTGTGTATATGTGTGTGTGTGTGTACGCGCACATACATCAAAGGGCCAGTCAGGAACAACTGGCAACACCAAGAGCCCATAATTCCTTAAACTGATGTGGTAAAGCTTTAGCAATCATTTATATATGTGAGTTACTATATATATATATATGGAATGGATAAATATAAATGGAATATTATTCAGCCATCAAAAAGAATGAAACCTTGCCATTTGCAACAACACAGACGGACCTAACGGGTATTATGCTAAGTGAAGTAAGTCAGACAGAGAAAGACAAATACCACGTGATCTCACATATATGTGGAATCTAAAATCAAAACAAAGAAAAAACACAAAAACAACAGAACAAGCTCGTAGATGCAGAGAACAAGAAAACAGATTGGTGGTTGCCAGAAGTGGAGGGTGGGGGATGGATAAAATGGGTGAAGGGAATCAAAAGCTATGAACTCCCAGCTACAAAATAAGTAAGTCATGGAGATCTAATGTACAGCACGGTGACTGTAGTTAATGATACTGCTTTGCATATTTGAAAGTTGCTAAGAGAGTAGATCTTAAAGGTTCTCATTACAAGAAAAAAATTGTGTGTGGTGATGGATATTAATTAGACTTATTGTGGTGATCATTTCTCAATATATACAAATATCAAATCATGATGTCTTACACCTAAAACTAATATAATATAATTCTGTATGTCAATTACACCTCAATTAAAAACAAATCACAAGAAAATAATTTTAATTTGGGGGAAAGATTGAGACAAGATAAAAAAATACATGTGAGGAAACAAACTTCAGGGTAGTGTTGGTAACAAAAGTCAAAGAGTAGGAACAATCAGGGGCGCCTGGGTGGCTCAGTCGTTAAGCGTCTGCCTTCGGCTCAGGGCGTGATCCCGGCGTTCTGAGATCGAGCCCCACATCAGGCTCCTCCACTATGAGCCTGCTTCTTCCTCTCCCACTCCCCCTGCTTGTGTTCCCTCTCTCGCTGGCTGCCTCTCTCTCTGTCAAATAAATAAATAAAATCTTAAAAAAAAATAAGTAGGAACAATCAGGATTGCTTAAATCAAATATGATACATCCTTATACTGAAATACCATGCATCCTTAGAGTGACATAATATCAATACAAATTTATTGATTCTATAACATGTTAGAATATGTTCAGTAAACAAAAAGTTTTTAAAATAGTCTAGCTTGATCCCATTTTCATTTAAAATGTATTCTGTATCTACCTCTCTCTCAGTCAACTTTTTTATTCATCAAATTTTAATCATAGAAAATTGTACATTTTTAATGTATTGACTGATTCTAAGCATTGAGTGATACACTTTTCTGGCATAAGTTTATTTTCTTTTCCTATGGAAGTAAAATCGTGGAGAAAGTTTCAGAGAATCAATATGAAAAGACCTTGCAACAACCCAGATGTTGGAATTAACAGACAAGGAATTTAAAATTCCTATTATAAATATTCTCAAAAACTTACAGCAAAAGAGAGACATGAACGAACAGTAGGGAATCCCAACAGAGGGGTGAAAAATACAATAAGGAACCATTTGACCGAAAATCTCCTATAATAATAATATGATAGATACTTTACATTTTTGTCCTTCTTTCTTTTTTCTTTTCTTTTCTTTTTTTTTTTTAATGGTCCTGTGCCCCCCTGCTCACACCAATTCTAGAGGGGATAAAAACAGGAGGGCAGCAGGTGCAGAAGAAGCAACGTGCATGGGAGCTGACCCATCTGAACACACAGGCAGGCTCCGTGGGAGCCCTCCCAGGGTTCTGACACTTCAGGGCCGTCTGTGTGTGTCTTGCCCCCCCAAAATAGAAGCTTGGTTTTTATTTTTAAAATTAAATAAAGGATAGAAATAATTTAAATAGGATGAAACTATATTATTCAGTGAATCAGAGACATCAAAGTAGAAGATTGTTTAGCTTTCTTTCCAGTTATGATACTGCTGGCAATCTGCTAGGCTTGGTAAAAACAGATAATAAAATCATCACTCATGTCTCCCGCATAGCAAACGTACCAGTGAAAGACCAGTCAATAATACAAAACCCTTGAACTACCAAAATGTTTCCTCAGTTCCATTTATCATTGCACAGGTATGTATAAAGCAACTCACACCAGCTGCAGTGTCGTTTTCATGGCTCCAAGAGGCAGATAATAATTAAAAATGTTTTGAGCACTTTCCAAGAGCTTAGCAATGTGCATACATCTCATCTCAACCCCCTAAAACACTTAGATAGGTGTTTTCATCATCTTTATTACCCAGATGTAGAAACTGAGTCTTACAGATATTGACGTTTTCTTTCTTTTTCTTTTTAAAATGTATCCTGGGGGTGCCTGGGTAGCGCAGTCGTTAAAGTGTCTGCCTTCGGCTCAGGGCGTGATCCTGGTGTACCGGGATCGAGTCCCACATCGGGCTCCTCTGCTATGAGCCTGCTTCTTCCTCTCCCACTCCCCCTGCTGTGTTCCCTCTCTCGCTGGCTGTCTCTCTCTGTCAAATAAATAAATAAAATCTTTTAAAAAAAATAAATAAATAAAGTGTATCCTGGCTCACTGAACATAATAAAATAATTTTTTAAAAAGGATTTTATTTATTTATTTGAGAGAGAGAGAGAGAAAGTGAGAGAGAACACAAGTGGAAGGGAGGGGCAGAGGGAGAGGGAGAAGCAGACTCCTCACGGAGCAGAGAGCCTGAAGTGGGACTTGTGGCTTTTTTAAAAGTTTTTATTTACATTCTAGTTAGTTAACATACAGTGTTAATGTTAATTTCAGGTGTACAATACAGTGATTCAACATTTCCATACATCACCTCCACAAGTGACCTCCTTCATCCCCATCACCTATTTCTCCCATCCCCCCCATCCCCCCACCCACCTACCCTCTGGTCACCGTCACATTTTTCTCTATAGTTAAGAGCCTGTTTCTTGGTTTGTCTCTCTCTCTCTCTCCCCCCTTTTGCTCATTTGTTTCTTAAATTCCCCATACGAGTGAAATCATATGGCATTTGTCTCCTGACTGACTTATTTATGAAGCATTGTACTCTCTTGCTCCATCCACGTTGCTCCAAATAGCAAGATTTCATTCTTTTTTATGACTAATATTCCACTGTATGTATGTACACACGTATATATATGTATATATATGCCACATCTTCTTTATCCATTCATTAGTCGATGGACACTTGGGCTGTTGCCACATTTTGGCTATTGTAGATAAAGCTGCTATAAACATCTAGGTTCATGGATCCCTTTGAATTAGTATTTTTGTACTCTTTGGGTAAATACCTAGTAGTGCAATTGCTGGATCACAGGACAGTTCTATTTTTAACATTTGAGGACCCTCCATACTGTTTTCCATAGTGGCTGCACCAGCTTGCCTTCCCACCAACAGTGCACGAGGTTCCCCTTTCTCTGCATCCTCACCAACACCTGCTGTTTCTTGTATGTGGATTTTAGCCGTTCTGACAGGGGTGACGTGATAGCTCATTGTAGTTTTGATCTGCGTTTCCCTGATGATGCATGACATTGAACATCTTTTCATGTGTCTGCTGGCCATCTGTATGTCTTCTTTGGAAAAATGTCTATTCATGTTTTCTGCCCATTTTTAAATTGGATTATTCATTTTCCAGGTGTTAAGTTTTATAAGTTCTTTATACAGTTTGGATACTAAGCCTTTATCAGATGTCATTTGCAGCTATCTTCTCCCTTTCAGTAGGTTGCCTTGTAGTTTTGTTGATTGCTTCCTCCGGATTAGGGGGCGGCATCTTCTCCTCCCTCCCTCTGCGACTGAAGCTCTCTCCTACTCTCTTGCTGAGGTCCTGGATCCCGTTGCTAACTGTAGTATGCATGAGGGAGTGTTTGACCTTCCTATCTAACAGAGGGTGATGTGTGAGTTCACGTGAGCCGGGGCCTTCCAGAAATAATTGAGTCATTGATAAAGTTCCCATAGCAGTGTATTAAAGCTTGGGAAATTTTTCCTGAGCCACACATGCACAGAATATAGATTGTCTCCCCCAAATCCTGATACTCCCTGTAGGCTACCCCCTTCCCTTTCCTCCCAACTACTTCCTCTTCCCCTCCCCCAGCACCTAGAGAAGATGACCTATTCCCAGAAGTTTGGAACATCTAGAAGGGCTCCTGTAGGTGGCCAGCAAAGCACCGAGAGTTGGTGACTCTACGAATGAAGCAGACACACAAAGAGAACCTCTCTAGTCATTTAACATGAGCTTTTTAAGATCTCTGTGTGTTCTCTGGGTGTTTCCCCAGGCTGTGGCCATCCAGAATTATAGTGAAGGGACCAGTCTTGTCCAGGCTCAATATCAGGGCTCAGTGAACATCTGTGCTATTTACCCACCAAGGAAAATCAGAGTCTGCCCTGAACTTGAGTCTCCACCTTCAAAGTCTATTCTGGAAGAAACAGTTCTTGCACCCACTTCAACACACAGGACAAATCTCAGCCTTAGTGGCAGTTAACCCTTATCAGGACACTCCTGCAGCTGCCCTCACTGTTCGGTTGTTCCTCACCCACACCAGCGGGGAACCTGCAGGCCTGAGCCTGCCGTTCTATGAACAGGTGACCTTCTCGAGACTGGCTCCTGCTGGTTGAAGTTGCTGACATCTAACCTGACCAAGAGGTCTGGCCTACAATGGAAAGCCAGAAATACAAAGTGCTTCGTGTTCTTAGTTCTTATCTCAGCCCTATCACGCAGCTTTCTATACTGGTAGCCCTGCTGAGCGCACACCGGCTCACTCATAGCCTGGGAAAATAGAGAAAATGGATCCCGCATTGCACGTTTGGGATGTCAGCCTCCATTCTTCCCGGTGCACGTTCAGAGCAAATTCAAATGAAGTTAAAGTGGATGTTCTCACTCTCCTGGACCTCACACTTGGGTATGCATTTGAAGACAAGAACGTGCAGAAGTGACAGCTAGGGGGCAGTATAACTTCCAGCCCTTCTTCTCCGACCTGACTTGTCAAAGCCCAGCAGCCTGTAGAAAGGAGCACATCCGCTGTGACCACAGTCCTGGAAATTGGCTGAGAACTACTGTTTGGCCGAGAACAGGTGGGAACCTCCCACCCTGTACTCATCACTATAAAATGTGGTGGGCAACAACCGCACGAGGGGCTGGAAGGCAGTAGGCTGGGGCAGTGGAACAGGGCTTCAGGGAAAGGCCTCAGGGCAAAGCCCTCTCAGCCTCGGAGCCTGCTGACTCCATCTAAGAAATGCCTCAGGAAAGGTGCTCACGCAGAAAGCTTTAGGAGGAGTCCCGGTGAAGAAGTCCACTGTTACTCCTGGCCTCCCCACAGTCGACCCCTGTCAACTATGTTAGGTGAGTTAAGGTCTTAAGCAGCACCTGTGGTAGGAGCTGAACTAATGAGAAGGGGTGACCCAGAATCCATTTCTGACCCCAAATTCCTGTTCCTTGCTTCTGTCACCGGTCAGACACGATCCCTGAACTGACAGCTGAGAGGACGCAGATCAGGATCTCCCTTTGCCTTGACGCTCTGGTGAAATTTCAGTTCCGTCCTGTCTCTTAGGCATAAAAGAAAGACATGGGGCTCTGTGGCTTCTATGCCCAACTCACTGACCCGTTTGGGAATATGGTACTTTCCAGGCTGCCCACAGCTAGAAAGTCTGGAGGACAGTTAAAGGAGGGAAGTGGGGCTAGGTCAGGAGGCTGATTTGGGTTGAGTATGGGGGAGGGGGCAAGGGTTTCTGGGGTGAGACCCAGGCCTGCAGGGCAGTGTGGTGGGGTGGGTCCAGCCGCTCGGGGGAGCGTGGGTCTGAGGCAGGCCTAGGTGGACTGCAGGCCAGGAGAGCTAGTCAGCCAGACCCTATGTCCCCTGCAGGCCTGGGAGTGAGGCAGGTTTGCCATCATGTGCAGAAAAAACGGTCACGGAGAAGAAATGGGACTGGACATCCATGACACACTTCCTTCTTCCTGCCTGTGTGGGAGCTCGGAGGGAGCCCTGTAATACAGCAAGTCTCCGTCTTCTCACGGCCTCACCTGGAACCAGATGATCCCACTCTCGGGTGGGCTCCTTGCAGAGCAGGGCCAGGGGAAGTGCTTGTTGGAGGTTGGCAGAACTGATGGAAGAGGGTATTGCTGAATGCAGAGACTATCTATGGGTTCGGGGTGGTGGGGTCAGAGGTGGGTTCTGTTTTTATTTTCTTTTCCCTGCATTCCCTGCCCTTTCACTGTCCTCCTGCAGGGGCAAGGTGAGCCCAAGCTTGGGCTGGCTACAAAGGAGCCGAATGTGGCCTCAAGTCCATTATCTCTCCTCCGTGTACAGACATAGGGCTTGGGTACAGGGAGAACCCCTGGGCAGGGCAGGAGCAGGACAGCATGTCCTCCAACCTCCCATGGAGGAAGGGGCAGCAGGGTGGAAAGGCTTTGAATGGGGGCCAGAGGAGGGGAGAAGGTGCAGACTCTCAGCCCCACGAGGGGGGAGGGCTGGGAACCTGTTTTCAGGGCCTCAGATAGAGACGGGGGAGGAAAGTATGGCTACAGAGCACATCCTCTCTATCTGTGGGAAGGAGAGGTGGCCACAGGTGTCCAAGGTCTGTCTGGGGCCCACGCTAAGATCCTCAGATGAGAGGTGTTGAAGGGCTAAGCAGCTGGCCAAAGCTTCTGGCTGAGTCTGGAAGGCAGAGTCGGGTGTTAACCTTTGTAAAGGGATTTACCAGGGGACCAGCTCCAGAACCTCCCGCCATCTCTGGGCCTCACCTACTAGGAGGGGAAGACAGGTCCGGTGATAAAGGCGCACTTTCCACAATAACAAATCACAACTTCATATATACCGTGTGAACGATGATGGTTGTTACGAACGTGGACTTGTGGTATATGCACAGAAGTATTCTTGTATGGAGGCACGGCACACGTTCGCAGTTGTTCTCAGATTTGGAAGCACAAAGGGAGTTTTATGTACTTCGTAGGAGTTTGGTGTGTTTGCACAATTTCTGCTACATCTACTCCCAGTAGAATGTTGTTCAAAGTTGCCCGGATGAACACAGGAGAGAGACACGTTGCACGAAGTTTGGAATTCGCTGCAGATTTTCATCCCTGGTTGCCCAGATCAAGTGCAAGAGCATCTTCCCAGCCAGAACATGGGGTGCTTCGCTTCCAAGCATAAGCTTGGTTCTCCCGACTCAGACCCTCAGGACTTCTGTCCATGGATTGGTGCCTGTGTCTGACACGTTCCAAATGCAAGACTCACGAATGTGGTCCCTGTGGGAATTACTTCCCAGACCGTGGCTCATAAGTCTTATAGATCCTAGCCAGGCTTGTGGGACACCCTAGTTTTAGTGGGACTTAGTTTGTGAATGTTGTCTCTGCCAGGCAGAAAGAGATTCTTTTTTTATTTATTTATTTTTAATGGAGACAGACGGTTTCTTACCTGTTCTCCCTTCCTCTCTCTCCACAGTCATCTCCAGCCCTGGGAACCCTTCTCTAGATTGTAAAGAGAAGGAAAGAGCATGGGAGAGAGGAAAGATAATGGCCCACCTGATCAAACAGATACACACCTTATTCCCTGGGGGAAAACAGTTCCTTTCCAAGTGCCCTTGGACTTCAACTGGAAGATGAGGTCAATTCTTTTTAACCTATGTGGTTGTTCAGAGAATTCAAAGGAATCAAGTGCTCTATATGCCCAAAGAACCTTTGACACCAAGTAGGGTCTTTCTGGCCATGATTCATATGTGAATTTCTTTTCTTCCTTTTCTTTCTTCCTTTCTTTCTTTCTTTCTTTCTTTCTTTCTTTCTTTCTTTCTTTCTTTCTTTCTTTCTTTCCTTTTTAGACTTTATGTATTTATGAGACAGAGAGGGAGAGGGAAAGCATGTGTTGGGGGGAAGGCCAGAGGGAGAGGGACAAGCAGACTCCCCCGGCAAGCAGAGAGCCTGACGTTGGGCTTGATCCCACGACCCCGAGACAGTGACCCAAGCCAGTGACCCGAGCCAAACGCAGATGCCTGACCGACTGAGCCACCCATGCGCCCCTCCATATGTGAATTTCTTAAGTCCCAACAATTACATCTGATGTACCTCTGGCAGTCCTTGTTTCCACCTGTGAGGTCCCAGAGGCACAGAGAAGTGAATAACTTGTTTCAGATCACATAGCAGGGAGGTAGCACCCTGAACCTTCCATCCCAGATGTGCAGGGAAAGGATCACATTGGGGTAGCCTGTTTCTGGCTCTGGGAATGAGCCCACTCAAGATCAATGGGCCCCACAGTCACTCTTTCCCCCACGGTGGGAATCGGCCATGATCAATGCCTGTCCGTTCTCTGTGGTGACCACCAACTGCAAGGTAGGCAAGGAATGTCATCCTGTGAACTGGGAATTAGGGGCTGTCCGTACAGGGGCACTGCTCCCTTGTGCCTCTCGGGTTAACCACGCCAACAACGCATTCATGTCTTCATCAGCTGGTTTTGATTATCTGATAGGTGCAAGGCATCTTTCTAGGTGCTGAGGAGAAAGCAGTGAACACAATCCAGGAAAGTCCTGCATTCATGGCACATTCGTCCTTGAGAGGGGAAAGAGACAAGACACATAAGTAAGGAAAAGCCTGCGAGTGACAAACTGGGTTAAGCATGTGCGAGAAAACTGGAAAGGGACGTGGCCAGCGTGGTCAGAGAGTTTTGCACACACATGCAGATATTTCCTGTTTACCCATGAGCACATCGGCAGGCCCCACTAATCGAATGACACTTAGTAGATGAAAGAGGAAGGTACAACTGCGTGGCGCTGTCTGGAGGGAGTGAGGCAAAGGCAGAGAACTGATGGGAAAACTCATTTCCAGGCCTCCCTGCTCCTTCCCCCCGATCACACCCCATTTCTAGTGACTAATCCAAATATGGCTTCCTCTCTCCCCATCACCCCCAGTGTAAGTCTCTCCCACTATAATCATTTCTGGTCTTTGTCTCCCTTGGACATATTAATGAATAAAGCTCAAGGGAAACAGATCATCTAAACCTCTTACCCCCCTGTCTTGAACTGTCCCATCCATCTCTCGGAGGGCTGCTACACTGGCCCGTCGGACCACATCTGGAGCGTCAGGCTCTGGTCCTGATGACCCACTTTGGGAGGGGTGTAGTACGCTGGAGGTCATGCTGAGGCCAGTGTCCAGGATGGTCATACCTGAAAGGGACTGAGCAACTCCCTCACAGATGCTCAGTGACCCCAGGTTTGTCGTATGTGAAAGGCTGTCCTGTGGATGTGGGGTTAGACAGGCTCTTTGTAGGCCAACTTCCAGAACTACAAGTGAAGTGAAGAGGGACTAGCAAGAGAGATTCTCTACCAGCATTAACTAGTACCTTATACTAGACCTAATAAAATGAAATGGGGTGTCTGGAGGAGGAGTACAAATGCACACAGGGTGTACCCTCTCCTGGGAACATTGTAGAGAGGATCCAGGCGGCTTCATCTGAAATTTATGGTTCTGTGATCTAGTGGGATGCCCGAGGGCAGGTGATGGGAATAAATAAAGCTGGAGCCTCCCTCTGGGACTGCCTCAGGAATGGGCCTCAGACTGTTCCAGTTGCTTCTGCTGGGCATATTCACGTTGGTCTTCATGGATGAAGGTAAAGCCTGGTGAGGGAGGCGGTGACAGGTGGTGAGAGGCTATGTGGGGAGGAAAGGGAGGTGGCTTTTAACCTTGACTTTTTGGGCTGCTGTAAAATGTCTCAAGGAGAATTTTTCTCTTCTTTTCGCAGAGGACGGTGGCTCAAAATTGAAATGTATGGTGCCATTGGTTCGCAGGTTTTGCATAAATAATGACACAATGAGAGGGGACATTCCTGATTTTTTCAAACATTGTCTCTCTACCCTCCCTGACTATATTCTACTCTCCTCACTCACTGCTCTAATGCCTTTTCTGCCCCCAGCCTTGGGTGAAGGGGGAGGAGGCTTGAACCCTTGGGATCATAGCTGTCACCCACTCGAGGGAGTAGAGACCCCTGGCAGAAGTTGGGAAGGGTGTCAACTTCCTTCTTGTGAGGTCTACACCTCTACAGTGTAAATGTTGATATTAGGGTAGGCTTCTGAAGCAGACTTAACTTTCCCTAGAGCTCTGCTTTCAGTCTTTCCTCTGTTTCTTTAGGGATTCGATTTTGCAATGAATGTGATTTCTTTGATGGATTCAAATGTCGTAGTCACATGAAACGCTGTTGGAAGTTTAATTTATTCCTGCCATACAACAGGAGTTGTACCACAGATCACTATTACTTTGGGGATCGAGCGACAGGTACGTGGGGATTAAAGAGAGACACAAGACATTAACAATGGTGCCCACCTTCCCTGAAGTTAAGGTTTGGAGGGAAACGGGGACCACGGGAGAGACTTGGGAGAGTGGAATTCTCCATACACCCACCTGGGGTGGAGGCTCGGTGGGAGGCAGATGTCTTTTGCCTGATCCTGTGCAGAGAGACCTAGATGAGATGTAGACACAGCTCTGGGGACTCAGTCCTGTCCACAAAAAACCAATGAGGTTCTGGAGAGATGTCATTGCTAGGAAGACGCTGTGATTAAGCAAGGCGATCACATTTGCTTTTTTTTCTGTCTTTAGGGAGATATCTGTTTCATTTTACAAAACTGTCTTGTAAACCTTGTGAAGAGGGAATGTTCCAAGTATTCCATGACTTACTGAGAGAAACACATTGCTGCACTAATAAAAACATGTGTAATACAGGAAAGGATAATCTTGAAAAGTCAGCGCTGTATGGAGAAGATACAGATTACACTGTACATGATGATATCCCACCAAAATAAGTTAGTGGTGAATGAACTTCAACATCTCTCCCAGTGATCTTTGCCCTTCCCCTACACAATGGCCACATCGTTGTGCATTACCTCAAAACCCAGAGCCTACTCTCTACTCTGTGGCAGTGGATCTATCCGTGGGAGCTCCGTATTTCCTGTGTCAGTGCTTTCATCAAGAGGAAAATGGAATCACCCATCTCTGCCTTCTGCTTGGATTCCCCTGTCTTTACCACATGATACCGCTTGGCAATCTGTAACTGTCCTTAAGTTCTGAGCTAAACCTGGGGTAAAATCTCTGGCAAAGGGCACAAAGTATTTTTCTAGTATAGCTTCTGAGTAAAGATCAAGAGAAAGCAGAATGGATCAAAATAGGGACAAGAAATCACAGGAGATTTTAGAAGAAATATTTGGAAGGAGGATAGAAGAGGTATTTGGTGGAGGGCAGGAAGGGCTTGTATTAAGCAAGGGCTTGACAAAGTAAACGTGAAGAGGAAACTCGAACTTCCACAAAAGGAATAGTCAATGAACTAGACAAGAGAGTCTTTGTGTTTGCTGCCATTTTGGGGAAACTGTACCAACCACAGCTACACCTGACACATAGCCCTAAGCTACCATGTTTCTAATGATCTTATCTTACTTTCATGGCCAAATCCAAGTACATCAGGATAAGCACTTGGCCTCGTGTTGGCCAACTACTCTGTCTCCTGGCATGTGAGGAATACTGTACCACCCAGTTCTGAAAAATATTTAAATATTACCTTGCATTCAATGAACTCCTTGATAAAAAGCTGAATGTTTATTGGCACAACCCTGCAACAGATTATGTCAAGGAGAGATAAGAGTTTCAGAGTTCGCCGTAGTGGTCTAACAAAAATAATAAGCCATGAAGTGACAAAATGAATCCCCAAATTATTGTTCACTCACTTTAGGTTAAACTTTTCTTTTACCATGTTTGCCTTCCTATGTGTTAGAATCTACAGAAACTATTATATTTATTTTTTAGCTGAATAATTATATATATAAATATAATGTTATCCCATGCTTAGTAATTTTCCTCCTGACCCAGGCTTATAATTGCTTGTTGCTTTCTACCACATTGTATTTGCACAGATATAATAAAACATTTTAAAATACCAATTGATTTTGAAGTATTTGCAATATATGTGTGCTGGTATTTGCCCCAAATTGTGTCATGTCAGCAGGTGTATTATACTTTCGCATCTTGAGGAGTAGAAAATAACGGTAGGCACTTCCGTTCAGGGTAGCTTCATTTGTTTATATGGATGGAAGGGAGACGGTGGCAGTAGGTTCCAACAGTGAAGTGATTCAGGGCGGAGTTCCTGTGATGTGTCGGTAGTGCCTAGAATGGTCCCAACCCAGTCAAAACTGGAAACTTCAGATTAGAGAAGGGGAACAATATAGATGGTGAAGACGGTAACCAGTAGCAGGAAGACTAGCAGACAGACACTGAGTGATACACACAGAGGGAGACTCACTGCACAATGTTATAGCTGAGTTTGAAGTGAAGCTTCAGGAACCACTATGGCAAAGCCCCCGGAGCTTCATCATATCCAGACTGGCCTCCCAGGTCCAGTCTTTCGGAGCCCATCGTATTATGTTTCCCATCTTGGATTCCCGTGAGATTCTGACTCCCCTATTGCGCCATTTACAATACCCCAACACCTCCTAATTGTCTTGCCCAAGTGGAGTACATCTCTGTTCTTCACGTTTGGGGGTGGGGAAGATAGGAAAAAGAGGAAACAAGAGGGCAGACAGACCCTGAACATGCACCCTAGTTCTAGATTCTGATCCAGAACACTCATGGAGGCCAAAGTTTCCTTACTTGGTGGAAAAATTGATCAAAGGAAGACAAACCAATTGTATGGAATTAGAAATCTGGAGGATTATAGGGGCGCCTGGGTGGCACAGTCGTTAAAGCGTCTGCCTTCGGCTCAGGGCGTGATCCTGGCGTTCCGGGATCGAGTCCCACATCAGGCTCCTCCGCTGCGAGCCTGCTTCTTCCTCTCGCACTCCCCCTGCTTGTGTTCCCTCTCTCGCTGGCTGTCTCTCTGTCACATAAATAAATAAATAAAATCTTTAAAAAAAAAAAAAAAGAAATCTGGAGGATTATGAATAGTAGGAAAAGAGGGTTTCTTGTGTAGAAATGTGTGTAAAATCGTAGAAACCCAATAGAAATGTGTTCATGATAGACAAGTTCTCAGAAAACCACACCTCAAAACTTCTGTTCTGCTCACAAATTTTGCACCAGTCATACTGACACACCAGGAGGCTGGCTCCAGAGCCTCACGCAGAGATATGGGATACTCTCCAGACACGTTATAGAATCCGGGCTTACTCTGTGATCTCATGGTTTTTTTATGGACAAAACTCTAAAACAACTGCTGAATATTTCAAAATATACCCTGTAAGTATTCAACACAGACGTACAGATTGCCTGATTTATTCTGGGGGGTGGGGGGTGCTGCTAAAAATGACAAAGAAAAACTGGAAACATAAACATTATTTGTACTCTTTCGACACTTTGGGTGCGTGTTTAGTCATAGTTCTATCACAGACGGATGAGGGCAGGAAAACCTTCCCCCTGGCCCTCAGGCGGAGGAAATAACCTCTGGAAGAACGCTGGCTGGAGGTTGAAAGTGCCTGCTTTAAACTTCTTGGGCTGATTTTAAATCTTTGCTTAGGACCATCCGGGTAGGACTGGGGTCTTTCTGTTGGGACAAGTCAGAGACAGCAGTGTGGCTTATGCACCTCTGATCAGTAAGGCAGAAGAGCTAGGACAGCAAAAGGAAAGTGCCATACCCCAAAGCAGGGTCTGCTGGGGTGGCCTAAGACCTCAAAGATCTCAGAAATACTAGAAATATGCCACTAAAATTCCTCACACAAACACAGAGTTCCACTCTAAGGAAGAAAGAAGCAGTCCGTAGCAATGAAGTCGAGCAGGGAATCCAGGCGAAAGTTGCAAGAGAAAGTTCGAATCCTGGGTGGGAGAGGGGATGGCAGGTAGCAAGTCCTGGAAGTCACTATGGGGGTTGCTCTAGAGAGATGAAAAATTTTAACTACTTCCCTTTCAATGCCTTCAAGAGATGAAGCTCGAAAGCTCTCCCGGCCCACCGCCAGCCCCAACATAGGAATCTCCCTGGAAAAACACATTTAATTTAACCATGCATGACATAAAAGAACAGCAGAGAAACCCCATATAATGTGATGAGACAAGTGCACTGAACACTATACTTATAGAAAACAAAAGGATGCCAGGAAAATATGGCTTCGAAATGGATAGAAACTCAATACTTTGAGTGCAACTACACGAAATGAGAGAAATGATAGAAACTATGAAAAAGCAGCATAGAAAAAACTGTTTAAAGATTCATTTATTTGAGAGAGAGAGAGAGAGAGAGAGAGGCACGCGCACACACATACACACACACACGCAGGCACACGTACGAGTGGGGGGAAGGGAAGAGGGAGAGAATCTCCAGCAAACTCCCCACTAAGATCATGACCTGGGCTGAAACCAAGAGTCCAACATTTAATTGACTGAGCCACCCAGGTGCCCCAGGAAATTTTTTTTTTTTTAATGTTCAGCTTCCTTCTCTAAGAATTCAGTCTAAAAGCCATTTGGGGGGCACCTGGGTGTCCCAGTTGGTTAAGCGTCTGCCTTCGGCTCAGGTCATGATCCCAGGGTCCTGGGATCGGGCCGCACCGGGCTCCCTGCTCAGCCCTCTCTCGCTGTGTCTCCCTCTGTCCAATAAAGAAATAAAAATCTTTAAAAATAAAAAATTAAAGCCATTTGGGCTGAGCAAGGTAGATCTCCATGAAGGAGGTTACTGGGTATGGGCCCAACATAGGCTGTTGGAAGCCCCCGTGGGTGAGGACAACATCCATGCACTTTGGTGCGGATTGTCAGAGTTGGCTCTGGCGAGGAGGGTGTCCCTGCAGAGTGGTGTGGTGGTAGAGGTGGGTGAACATGGGCGGGTGGCGACTGAGTGGATCGAGCAGGGTGTCACTTGGTCCATTGTTGGTCACTGGAGTCCAAACTGCATGAGGAGGGCAACTTGTGGGGTGGACAGCAGTGGCAGGCTGGTAAGGCACATTGAAATGTAAGTGGGGTGCATGGTGACCCAAAAAAGGATTTGGCGCCTGAAAATTGCAAGGAGGGTATCTGCAAGTGGGCGTAACACTGGAGTAGCCTGCGGTGGGGTGCTGGAGCCCAAGGGTCAGGTGGTGGCAATGGGAGTTCGGTTTTATACAGAGGGGAATAACAAAATAAGAAATGTATTGAGGATAATAGGAGCCCCATTTCTCAGTTTTGTAGAAAGGATTTATAAACATGGGAAGAGAAAAAAAATGAGAATCAATTCTAGATGGAAGTATGTATGCGGGGAGGGGGTGTGCACACCCGTGCACACTTGCATATGTACGTACACACATGTATTCTTCACCTTTGACCATGGCGAAGTGCTAAGGGCAGTGAGACTCCAGTAGCCATGTGCATACCTAGTACCCCAATTTTGCTTTCTAAATAACTTTCCCCCTGAGAAGAAGCAGGGCTTCCTAGAGGGAAAGTACAAAATGAGCCTGGACTATTTGGCTCCTGCAGATATAAGGAAATGTTCCAAGAACGATGAAGAATATTGAAAGGTACTAGCAGCAAACTTGAAGTGACTCTTGCTGACCAAATGTAAACATTAAAATATGAGCAACAGTAACAGATTATAATCAGTTCAACAAAAATAGGAAAATGAGCTTATATTTATATAATCAAATAAATAGGCCTCATCCTACCAGTTTGTTAGAAGTCAGTCTCCTTCCGTGTGAGCATGCTCATTCCCACTCCTATTTTTCCCAGGGTGCTAGAACCATACAGAGTTGGAAAGCCTGAGTGTGCGTGAGGGAGGGGGCGGCGGAAGCATCCGCTCATGGGCACAGCTCTGTATAGAGGTACTGTTGAGATGTCCAGTGGCCAGACTCACATGGCTTGCTCAGATCCCACCAATTTCAGCCTCTTCCATGCCCTGCTAGACACAGGGGACTATTTGTGTGGCTGCGTCTGGTCTCATCTCCTTGGAAGTATCCTGCAGCTCTTCCGAATCTAGGGGTGGATGCCTTCCTGTGAGGTTGCCAGGGAAGCAGGGTGCAAGTTACTATCTCTAGACCCCCTAGACGTCCTCTGCTCTTCTCCCACCCTCAACCTCAAAGAGAGTCTCATTTCTAGAAGTCAGAAAAGCTTTCTCTCTTCAGGATTCCTGAAGAAAGTTCCTGTCTACTCTCTATGCTTCTCTTCACTCTGGGAATAGCATTCGTGAACAAAATTCAAGAAGACCCAAGCTATCTCTTTTCACTTTGCTAGTTCCCTCCTCAAGAGGCCAGGATTATGTGCTTTAGTGGGAGTATGATAAGAAGGATAATATTGAGAGAGAAGCATTTAAAAAGAGGAAAGAAAGAAAGAAGAAAGAAAGAGAGGAAGGGGGAAGGAGGGAGGGAGGGAGGGAGGAAGGAAGGAAAAAAGGAAAGACAGAAAAGAAAAAAGGAAAGAAAAGAAAAGAGGGAAAGAAGAAGGGAAGGCAAGGGAAGGCGAGGGGAGGGGAGAGGAGGGGAGGGGAGGGGAGGGGAGGGGAGGGGAGGGAAGGGAAGGGAAGGGAAGGGAAGGGAAGGGAAGGGAAGGGAAGGGAAGGGAAGGGAAGATCCTACCACAGAAAGAAGGGGAAAAGCCAGGAAAAGAATGGACCTATCTCATCTTCCTTTTTTTTTTTTTTTTTTTTGAGAGAGAGAGAAAGAGAGAGAGCACGTGAGGGGGGTGGGCAGAGGGAGAGAGAGAATCTTAAGCAGGCTCCGCGCCCAACCCAGAGCCCAAAGCAGGGCTTGATCTCAAGACACTGAGATCTTGACTGGAGCTAAAATCGAAAGTCAGACACTTAACTGACTGAGCCACCCAGGCACCTCTCGTCTTATTCTGAAGCAACTTCGGCACACAGTGAAAGCACTAGGTTTCGTAAAAACCTGCAGGAGACCTTGGTCTTACTCTCAAAGTGTTTGTTGCCCCCACTCCACCACCACCGCCACCACCAGGAACCAAGACGGAAAAATCTAGAAAAGAAGAGGACTTTTTCCTACATATGCAGAAGGCAGAACCATGTGTTTCCGACCTGAAACATGGCTCTCTAGGAAATCACTGGGAAGAGGCGGGGGCAAGAATGTCATCCAGAGATCGGGGCGCCTGAAGGACAAGCAGCCGCTACAGGATTTCATTGCATAAGTCATAGCCCCGGCAGCATCTGAACTTCACCCAGTAGACACTCCATTTTATCTTGTCCACGTTAGCACAGTTTTTCAGGCAGCCCATGAAGGTTAACCACAGAGTCCCATCTTCTGCAGGTGGAAGGAAAAACAGATTAGCAGAGAGGCTTCTGCAAAGAAACTTCTTTCCAGCCCAGACCAGCAGACAAGAACCGCCTTGTGTGCAGTTCAAGTCTCTGTTATTCAAAAGCGCAAGATGTTGCGAGTTGAAGGCGTCCCGGAAGGAAAGCAGCGGAAGAATAGTTTGAAAAAATTCTTGGTGTGTGGGGAGGTGATGACAGCAGCAGTGGAGGGATTTCCAAAGCTGGAGGTCTCAGTGGAGAATCTTAGCGCTGGCGGAAGTCGGGGTTATAAATGCCAAGGGTTCACTTAGCACGAACCGTAGGAAAACCGAGAGGGCCATGAAGCCAGTGTCTATTGGCGACACTGACCCCCCTATCTCCACAGTTTAAAACCACCCCCAAGAAGGTCCAGGCAGGGACAGACAAGGAGCCGCGCTCCCCACTCCAACAAGCACCTACTCTCCACTGGCCATACTGTGCCTCCCCTCTTCTCTCTATCCAGTCTCCCAGTTTTCTGCAGGCTTCTCAAAATACTGGTTCCAGAGCTACAGATCCCCACCCCTCGGTGACCACCTCCATCCGGTTTTCATTATGGCCTATGATAGGCGTAGAGAGATCAGGCATCCCGGGGCTGGGGCTGCGTGGGGCAAAATAAAGCCCCTGCTTTTTCCTATGGCTCGTATGTCCTGGCCGGCTTCCCCCACCCCCATCCCCCAACTTACTCTTGAAAATCCTGCCAGTCATGCAACCCTCATCTTCTGCCGCAGTGCATATCCCTCTGCCTCTGGAACACCTCTCTCCTGGAAACTGGATATGGCACATCCTACACTGAACGATGTCTGTCATTGGGGCGGGAAAACCGGGAATAGAAGTGAGAAGCGGTTTCACACAGCCATGAGAAAACCCGCCTCCCTTTCAGATCTGAAGTCGGCTTGGAGTCTGGAAGGCTTTCCCAGAGACCCATGAAGGGTGGGCCTCTGCCTCTATTAAGAGAGGCTAAGCCAGGAGAAGGACTGGAGTTTATGGTCTCGGGAGTTTGGCCTGGGAAACATGGGAGGGGAAAGAAAAAAGAAAGGGGCGGGACAAGGAAAAGAACGAAATCAAGATCAAGATAATCAGGTCTTCTTCATACTCACTGGGATAATGGGCATCCTCAGCAAATAGTTCATGGACTGTACCGGCAAGGAGAAACAAAACCAGTCTACAGTTTTGTCCAAGATTTAGCCCTGCATAGGGCCCCTGCGATGCTTGTGACACACGGGGTCCATCCTGTGCTGTTCACCTGGGGCCACTCTAGGCTCTTTCTGTCCCTCCAAAGCCTTGGCAGCTGCCTCCTGGCATCTCTGCACGTCCTCCTTCCTTTCAATTCCCTTCACCTCCGTGGGGCCTCTCAGATACCCTACCGACCCCTATAGCACAGACCAGGGGAGAAAGATAAACGCACTGTTTCCCCCTCATTCCCCTCTTTGTAATTGACCGATGTGCTTTTCTTAGCTACATGTGCCTGGAAGCTGACAGTGGGGAAAAGAATCTGAAATTCATGAAGTTGCCACCTGATAGGTCTGGCCAACTAGTGCCCGTAAAGTCAATACTGCGCTCCCTCCTTTCCCCTTGACTGGCCCTGTAGTTCACTCACCCTGAGCCTTGTTGACTGCGGCTCCTGCTACTTTGTCAACCTTCACATCAGCTCCCAGCCCAACCCATCCTGCTCTCAGAGGCTGCTGAGTGCTGAAATTCAAGGTCTATCTCTGGGTTCCTTTCAACACCCGATGCCCACTCTGCCCGGCTCATCTCCTCCCTCCTCCCATCTTCCCCCTCCCACACCACGATCTATTTCTACTCACTTGTGTGTTCGCTCTCATGCAGTGACCCAGACAGTACTGTTGGGGAAAAAGACACGTGCTCTGCAGACCTCATTTTACAAACCCTGCCTCACAGCTTCTATGAAAATCGTCTCAATTCCCTTATAATCCACCTATTTCCTCCTCTAAGGGGGAGAAGAAGCCTCTGGTGAAGGTTCCAGGGATGTGAGGCATTGGAGGCGAATGGCATGGTATGTGGCATGCGGCTCCCATAAAAACATCCCCATCGTGGGAGCTCTGACCCATTCCCCTATTCTGGACACACCTCACCAACTGTCAACCCTAGGGACTCACTTCTAATGCAGCCGAGCAGGATGGGGAGTCCCAAAAGCAGGGGCTTGTCCATTTGGAAAAGAGAAAGGAGCAGGTTAGGGCAGGAAGCTGCCAGCCGCCTATTTATACCTCTGCCAGGCTGGCTTTCCTAGGAGGGGTTAGGGGTGGGGACACTGCAAAAGGGCTTGAAAGGCATCCTCAGCTCCTAGGGAAACCGGTGACTTTGTGTTTCTCTTTTTGCAGAACTGGGGAGAAAAGGGACCAGCTCTTCAAATCAGGTCCTGGACCTGATTTATTCCAGTCTGACCACCCAGGATGGTTGATGCCGTGTTGTTTTTTTTTTTCATGGTACCACACTGTGGGACAATACGAGGATAAGTCAGAGCTAGGTGGGTAGGATTCAGAGACATCTATGCCAAGTTTAGTCTTGGCACGAGCCTACAGAGTCTACGAGCACGAATCATTGCAACACAGGAAGGACGCCGAGCATAGACGCACACCGAGCATAGACCCTTAAAAAGGCACACCTGTGGGGAGTAGAGCCTCTTCTCTGCTGTCATCGCAAGGAATTGAGGGAAACGTGCATGTCCGTGCTTAGGGCCAAGCAACAGAGGGAGAGAAACAGCAACTGGAACGAAGCAGATTGCAATGGGGCACAATTTAGGGCTACAGAGCAAAGTGGGATCTTGGTGTAAGCCAGATGTTGGCTGAAGACACAGGGGACGAGAGTGATGTGTGGAGGAGATTTTCTCCATGATATATCGGAGGTTATAAGTATAACTAGTTAACAGCTTACCTGGGGCACCTAGGACCCTGGTGAAGCTTTGAAGTAAGACCATTAAGTATTTATGTGTTACTTACACACACACACACACGAATGACATCACTGATTCATGTGTTCTGCATGTTTACGAACAGATCTTTCCCTTTCCCTCCTCCCGTCGCCCAGGAATTTAGCATCTAAACCATCTTTACATTCCTTTCTCTGACCTTTCGAGCTCTCCCTTCTTTACCTCCTAGGAATTCCATGTTTCATTGTTTGGCTAATGGCAGTCCACAAGAGAGAAGGAAATGCTCTCTTCCTTCTTCCTTCGCCTCCTCAGAAACTGTCTCTTCCCCAGTGACACTCCTGAGCTATGATTATACCACTTCTAAAGCAGAATTTTCCTCTCCTAGCCTCGCGATCCGCCTGTATCCCTAGCTTACAGTGAACCTTATTTTATTGACTTACTTTTCTCTGAAAATCTCCCCAAATTTATATTTCCAGTATGAGTAGCCCATCATACCTGATTTTCTTACCGGGCCCCCTCTTTCCTTTTCTCAGTGCCCCTTACTCTTTTCTTATCCTCCTAAGGCACCCCACATAATTCATTTTATGTCATATATTTCAGACCTATGACTTAACAGTATTCAGGAAAGAGTCCCTTTTGCCGATTACCCCGAAGTTTCTAGAGGTCCGTCCCAATCCCTTTGCTCGTGATGTTCTCTCTTCTCACCACCACAGAGTTCTGGGGTTACACCTGTTAGTCCAGAAGAGCAGCCCAGCTCCTCCACTCTGGGAGTGACCAGGTGGGTGCCCAGTTGGGTCCTCATGTATATGATTGGAAGCTGCTTCGATTCGGTACTAACATTTTTGGTTTGCATCTCCAATGTTGCCACGTAAAACAGTGAAAACAAAATGGTGTTTTTTGAATGGGAATTCACTTTGCAATGCTCAAGTATCATTTTTACTTTTTTAAGATTTATTTATTTAGAGAGAGAGAGCACGTACGCGCATGAGGAGGGGGACAGGCAGAAGCAGAGGGGGAGAGAGAGAATCCTCAAGCAGACTCCCCACTGAGCACGGAGCCCAACTCGGGACTCCATCCCAAGACCCTGAGATCATGACCTAGGCTGAACTCAAGAGCCGGATGATTAACTGACAGAGCCACCCAGGCGTCCCAAGTTATCATTATTTTTTTTTAAAAGAAACAGATCTACTCTGCACAGGGAATACAGCAAAATATCCAGAAAATCATTGGTAATGAAGATATTTTCACATAATGACTTTTTAATAGGCTCACGGGGCTGGAGGTGAATACCAGCGGAATCTGAGGAATGAGACCTCGGCCGAGGCAGATCCCATGTATAAGGAGGCTCGAGCAAACGAAGAACCCCAATTCTTGTCCCAGTGCAGCACCAGTGGCCTCGGGGTGGAACCAGCCCCCACAGGACTCGTTCCGGTGATCTAGCAGGGACAGGACAGTTTCTTCTAATCAGTGTTTGGGAAAATGGTCCGATCAGAACAGCCTGCCTCTTTTCCCTCAGGCCAGTGACCAGCACAGCCCTGGGTAACTGAGACGAGATGACATCAGAGAAGTTCTACCCTAGGGAGCGAGGTGAAAACAGGAACTTTTCAGACAATATGAGCAGGTCCAAGAAAGAACGTAAAAGGCGTGTATCTGGGGAGCCTTTAGGTGTGTACCCTTTTCTTTCACGAGACTCATGATCCCCTAGGATTTCCTAGGACTCTCAGAATTGTTCAATATGTCCACAGTTCCCTACATGGTTCCCTCTTGTGATGCCGAGGGCCAGAGAAGAGAGTGTGGACATTGACGTGACTAGGGAGGTAAGCCTAGAATTCAAGGGTGCAGAAGTCACCAATCATCTACTCATTCTTTCTCTCATGGCTTACAGCTCAAAACAAAAATCTCCTCTACTGTCAATACACTGTATCAACAAACCTAGCTCTCACCAGGAGAACTCAGTCGGAGGGTGACGTCAGCTAAGGAGAAATTAGGGAATCCTCTTGTGCTTTCCATGGGAAAGCACCAGAACACAAAGGCCACACTCAGAGACCTCTTTGCAAAACCTTAGGCACTCCCGCGGTGACACATGGCTCTCTGTATTGCTCGGTTTATGACATACTATTTAAATGAATCCCTTCAGATTACAAAAATAATCTCTCTGTGTTCAGAGACTGTCCCAGATGAGTTGACCAAAGCAACTTTCCCCCTTAATTCCTGTGTGTGTGTGTGTGTGTGTGTGTGTGTGAGAGAGAGAGAGAGAGTGTGTGTGAGCGTGTGTGTAGAGCTGAGTGTTTACACTATATACTGATGAAAATAATACACATACCAGAAAGAGTGGAAAACACGAGTGCATACCTTAAATCTCTGACCGTGAACCAGGTCATGAAATCGAATATTGCCAGAACCACAGAAAATTCCCCACACCAAGTGCGCCTTCCTAACTACATTCTCCTTTTTCCTCATCTAATGGGAAGCATCCTTTCTCTTATGGAACTTAACCATTATTTGGTTTTATAGTTTTACCACACTATGTATTTTTTAAAGATTTTATTGATTTATTTGAGATAGAGAGAGTGAGAGAGAGAGCACAAGCAGGGGGACAGAGGGAGAGGGAGAAGCAGGCTCCCCACTGAGCAGGGAGCCTGACTTGATGCAGGGCTCAGTCCCAGGACCCCAGGATCATGACCTGAGCCGAAGGCAGACACTTAACTGAGTGAGCCACCCAGGCACCCCACCACACTATATTTTTGCTTGTTTTTGAATATTGATATAAATGGAATCAATGGTATGCATCCTAGGAATTATTCATGTTTTTGTATGAAGCCTCACGTTTTTTCCCATGTCATATTCCATTGTGTGAATTTTAGGGCTGAGGACTTTTCAGTACCAATGGAAATCATCAGCTCAGAGATTCAAGAAGCCTGAAGAAATCCTAAGCAAGAAAACATTTCAAATCCAGCATTACAGTGAAATTCCAGAGAGTCCAAGAAAGTGATAAAATGTTAAAAGTAATCAGAAGGCAAAAAAACATAATACTTGCAAAAGAGTGACTGGCAGCTGAATTCTCAATCAGAACAATGGAAACTAGAAGTCAGTGGGATGATATTTTCAATACTCTGGAAATAGAGAACTGCCAGCATCGAATTCTATATCCAGAGAAAACCAGTCTTCAGAAATAAAGTGGAATAAAGACATTGTTAAGCAACAGTAATGCCATCAACAAATCTGCACTTAGAGGGGCACCTGGGTGGCTCAATTGGTTAAGTGGCTGCCTTTGGCTCGAGTCATGATCCCAGGGTCCTGGGATGGAGCCCCGCATCGGGCTCCCTACTTAGTGGGGAGTCTGCTTCTGCCTCTGCCCCTCCCCTCCACTCGTGCTGTCTCTCTGGCACGCTCTCTCTCTCAAATAAATAAATAAAATCTTTTTTTAAAAAAATCTGCACTTAGAGAAATGGACCTAGAGGGTATTACACTAAGTGAAATAAGTCAAAGAAGGACAAACATCATACAATTTCTCTCATATATGGACTCTAAAAAAGAAAAAACAGAAAGCAGAATCAGACCTATAAATACAGAAAACAAACTGATGGTTATCAGAGGGGAGTAGGTGGGGAGGGATGGGCCAAATCCCAAGGGGAATGGGACGTACAGGCTTCCAGGTTTGGGATGAGTAAGTCCCAGGAATAAAAAAGCACAGCGTAGGGAATATAGTCAATGCTACTGTAACAGCGTTGTATATAACAGATGGCAGCTACGCTTGTGGTGAGCCGAGCATAATGTATAAACCTGTCCAATCACGGTGTTGTACACCTGCAACTAATGTAATGTTGTGTGTCAACTACACTCGAGGAGGAGGAGGAGGAGGAGGGAGAGGAGCAGAGGAGGACCTTTCGGATGCTGCCATCCTTTTCCACAGGTCCACAGAGGCCTCACACTTCAGACTTCCTTAGGTCCTTCCGCCCATCCTCCAGCCATCCCAACCCCAGAATCGTCCTCCATGGTTCTTGAATGTTCAGAGGTGGGTCCAGTGTTCTTACTGAACCCAGGAAAACACAGACATGTTATCTTTGGGCCAGCAGTATCCCTGGTACTCAAGAGGTTCATAAAAAAGCATCACCCGGACGCAGGAAGGATGCTGTGCAAGTTCATCTACTAAGATAGCTACTAAGACTAAGTTAAAATGAAGCCGGAAAGATGCCCATATGATTGAGCACGTAGAGGTCATTCATGTCCTCCGTGAGAAGAATGAAGGAGAGAAGAGGAAGCCAGGTGAGAAGGATAAAGAATGAACTGTCTAGGGGAGCCTGGGTGGTGCAGTCAGTTAAGCATACAAGTCTTGGTCTCAGCTCAGGTCGTGATCTCAGGGTCCTGAGATTGAGCCCCGTGTCAGGCTCCACACTCGGTGTGGAGTCGGCTTTGGATTCTTCTCTCCCTCTCCCTGTGCCCCTCCCACTTGTGCTCTTTCTCTCTCTCTCTAAATAAATAAATAAATCTTTTTTAAAAAGAATGAAATGTCTAGCAAAAAAAGTTAAAAAATGAAGTTTTAAATAGTGTGGAATATATTAAGTATCTAGGAATAAATCTAATTAATACAAGTTGTGTAATTTCTCTGAAGAGAAAACAGCATAATTAAGAAAAGCCAACTAAGGGACACCTGGGTGGCTCCGTCAGTTAAATGTCTGCCTTCAGCCCAGGTCATTATCCCTGGGATCCAGTCCTGCGTTGGGCTCCTTGCTCAGTGGGGAGCCTGCTTCTCCCTCTGCCTGCCACTCCCCTTGCTTGTGCTCTCTTTCTCTCTGTCTCTGACAAATAAATAAATAAAATCATTTTTTAAAAAGCCAACTAAATCCAAAAATAAATGGAGAAACAGACCATGATTACTGAATGGAAGATTCAATAATATAAATTAATTTCCTCTAGACCTATAGATTCAATGAAGTCTCACCAAAAAAAAGATCAAATACGCTATCAAATAAAAGATCAAATAAAAAAAGGAAAATTTTTTTCTTTTGATGCAATTTATTTTGATATAATTTAAGAATCCCAAGAAGTTGGGGTGCCTGATTGGCTCAGTGGGTTAAGCGTCTGCCTTCCGCTCAGGTCATGATCTCAGAGTCCTGGGATCAAGTCCCACTTTGGGCTCCCTGCTCAGCGGGGAATCTGCCTCTCCCTCTGCCTGCCGCTCCCGCTGCTTGTGTGCTCTCTCTCTGACAAATAAATAAATAAAATCTTTTTTTGAAAAGGTATGATATTTAAAAACAATTAAATAGCTTCGATGTACTAATTTAGTCCTTGCAATTCTTCCTAATAGATACTACTATTTTTTTTTCCAGGACAAAAACTGAAGGTAGAGAGGCTGAAGGACACCCCCAGGGTCACACGAGCAGCAACTGGAGAATCCAGGTTTAAACAGAATGTCATCTGTCTCCTGATCACGGCGCTGTAACGGCCAACTGCGGAAAGACGGTAGCAGGTTTTCACGGATTATAAGAAAGTGGTCAGATTTTAAAAACTCTTGTACTATTCCTGTGTTTGAAGTGGTTGGCAGCAAAATTCTAAAACTGAAAACTACGTAGGCAGAGGAAGCCTCGGAGCCTACCTCATGGGCCGGCGTAAATGGAGAAAATCTCCGCAACGTGCAGGGGGTAGTGGCAGTCTGGGAGGAAAGAAAGACAGTTGAGTCCCCCGGGGTCATTGCAGGGAAGCCCGAGGGGTCCTGGGAAGCTCCCAGAATGGAGGGGTGCTCACTGCTGGTTGCCCCTCTGCAGACGGCCCCACCCAACTGGCACCCTAGGCTCGCACAGTGGAGAACCTTCCTCAGTCCCGGGCAGACTCCCCCTTCTCTCTCGCACATGCTTTCCCCGCTTCCTTCCTAGGAACGTGCCTCTACAACTTCAGGTTGTTTGTGCTTGTTTTTAACATTTCACATCATTCATTAATGCAGTACACATTAGATCCAAAATCTGCAATTTCGAAGCATGCCACGTTTAGATCTCTCAGAGTCTTCTGCAGTTTTAGGCTATGTCTACAGAGGTACCCCTAAGTGGATGAACACACATTCTCTAATTATTGAAAACATATAGTACAGAGTGAAATGATTAAATATAATTTAGGCACGTATTGATTATGAAAATAGATATGTCTCAATACAATACTTCTCTGTCTTGGTAGAAATAATAAAGCAAAGAAAATAGTTCATTTCTGAAGTTGCTTTCCCTCACCTGTAAAGGTCTAATCTCCCACTACGCATATCGTACCCTTGACTGTTAAGGAAAGCTTTGCATATTATATATAGAAGAATAAGCTACGTGAATATTGAATGCATGTCATTCTCCCAGGGGAGACAAAGTACTTTTTAATGATTCATTGCTTCAAACTGATGAGTCTGTAGACTTCAGAACCTTCCTTCTGCGAAGACGCCTCCTGCGACTCCCGTGTGGTTCCCACAGCACCGCTGAGAGCCGTGTTGTGAACACAGCCCTGGCTTGGACCCTTCCTCCTCTCCCAGTGCACATGAAACCAGCGACAGAGTCGCATCCGTTTGTCTCCATGCCGTCCCGACTCCCATTCCCTTCTCCCGTTCGTGTCGCTCCCCCGGGGGCCCATTCTTCTCTCAGTTTGGAAGCATGCACTGAGTTCAACGCGCTGGCGTGGGGTCTCACGAGCACGGGATTAGAGGAGAAAGCTCCGCTTCTGCTCCTTAGAGGAAAGGAAGGCTGTTATTCCAGAGCGGGGATGCCGAAGCTGCGTGCAGGGATGAAGGAAGAAGGATCTAGGAGCTGGAAGGAGAGACTATTTCAAGCACTTCAAGCTGCGGGCAGATGCCAGGGAGGGAGTAGTAACGTGAGAGAACTGCAAAGGGGAGGTTGTGGAAAGTCAAGAAGAGGAGCCCCGAGAGAAATGCATCCCCTGCTCAGGGCCTGAAATGCGGGGGGAAGTCCGATTGGATCCCTGCTCTCAAGGAGGGGTGATAATGCTGGGGCGGGGGGAGACTTCGTGTAGCTCCAGATGGGGGGGGGGGGAGGCGGGCTGTGGACATAGTAAGTAGTTCAAGGGCATGTCCTCCTGACAAGCCCGGGAGCGGCGTTCCGGGAAGAGCCTGGGCCCCAGCCCTCGGGGTTAGAGGGACGGAACACGTTCTCCTTGGGGCCCTGAGCTGCCGTGGCTTCTGATCCCTAAAGTCCGGACCGGCAGCAGTTGAGACGTGAAAAGCTTAATCAGATGAGAAAAGGGAACAAGGAGCGCTGAACTCTTGGCGCCAGGCAGAGGTGGGCGGGGGAGGCGTGAGAGGTGCATTTGGAAGAGAGCTGTCTTCTCCAGGAAGAAAACAACCCCAGCGCTTATCACTTCAAAGATTTAGGTCCAAGGCTAGAAAGAGGATGTCTTAGAAATTTCCTGAGCATGTACGCTCGCACAGAGTATAAGGAAGTGAGATACTTGTAACACCTCCAAACCCCCCTCCTGGGCCCGGGGACATTCCTCCTCCAAACAGAAGTCTGGAACGCATGTCCAAAGGTGGTCTGCAGAGAGCTCTCCGCTCAGATCCCCCGGGGTCCCTGCGTCTCCATAATTTCAAAATGGTTGCAAGAGCCAAGACTAATATCACAGGTATAATGGCGCATGATTAGAATCATAATTTCTTTTTCTCTCTTCCTTTCTTCTTCTTCTTCTTTTTTTTTTTTTTAATTATCAAGTCATTTTTCTGGTGTTTGCTACTGGCCAGCGAACTGGGCGGCTTCCCAGCTTGTCTTCCGTCCCACCTCCTGCCATTCAGCGCCGCACTTGGCTTTGTGGGGTGTTGGGGTGGGGGCTGTCTTCTTGGCCCTTCCATGCTCCCGACGCCCTCTGGTGTGGGCTGCCCCTCGAGGCGCACTTGGCAGGCACACACCCACCAGACTCTTCCAGAGTCTTCGTGAGCAGCTCGGGACCTCGGCTGCAGGTGCAAGGCAGAAGGCAAACGGTGCTTACCTGGCGCATCGCTCTCTACAGGGAGGCGCGTGGCCGCTGTCCCAAACCACCGAGCAGCTCCACTGCCGAAGTAACAGTAGGAGCCATAATCATACCTAGCGGCTGGAGTTTCAGGTTGTTTTTTAAAGATTGTATTTATCTTTAGATAAATAAAGAGCAAACGGGGGGAGCAGCAGAGGGAGAGGCAGAAGCAGATTCCCCACTGAGCAGGGAGCCTGATACGGGGCTCCATCCCAGGACCCCGGGATCATGCCCTGAGCGGAAGGCAGACGCTTAACCCACGGAGTCACCCAGGCCCCCCTTGAGTTTCAGGTTTTTATTTTTTCTTTTCAGCACCCAAACCCTGAGGCTGTGGACATGATAGTGATGTTGTGGGATACAGGTGAGGTTCGGCGGGGTGGAGTCTGGAGCTGACGACCAAGAAAGAATTCTTGAGACGTCTTTGGTGCAAAATTGGTGGTTTATTAAAGCACAGGGACAGGACCCGGGAGCAGAAAGAGGCTGCCCAGGGTTGGGAGGGGTGGCTGATTATATACCATGGGGTTGGGGGAGGTAAGGAAAAAGGGAGGTTTCAAGAGGATTTTCATATGTTAAAGAAGACTCACAAGATACCGAGGCCTTGCCATTGTTGAGTTAAGTTGTTTTTCCCTCATCAATAGGATTTGCTCCGTCCTTGGCCTTCTTGCCCGGTTAGTTATCTCCTCCAGCGACTGCGTGTCCTGGCTCTAAATACCCACAGATCTTTACCTCCCTTCCTGAATCCTCCTCGGCCTTCTCTTTGATGAGGGAACAGAAGGCAACCTGAGGACAAAGCAGAGACTGACACCCCCAAACCCCCCCCCCACCATGGGTTGTATGTGACATTCCTCAGGCACCCCTGGCTGCCCCGAAAGACAAAGACATAGTTAACCTATAGAAAACACAATCCTGCAAGACTTAAGTCTCCCTCAGTTTACAAATGTCTTAGCAGTTTACAAGAACGAAGCATTTCTATCAATAAACTAGCTTCCGAAAGGGAATGTAGATACGATTAAATGTCCTCATAATCTGCAGCCTCCAGGAAGTTCCCAACCCTCTTAATGTTCATGCCTTGCTGGAGTGAAAAACCACCTTCACTTGACAATGGCAAGGCCTCCGGTATCTTGTGAATCTTCTTTAACATATGAAAGTACTTCCTCAACCTCCCTTTTTCCTTACCTCCCCCAACCCCATGGTATATAACAGCCACCCCTCACAACCCCGGTGCAGCAGCTCTTTCTGCCCACGGGTCCTGTCCCTGTGCTTTAATAAACCACCAATTTTGCGCCAAAGATGCCTCAAGAATTCTTTCTTGGTCGTCGGCTCCGGACTCCACCCCACTGAACCTCCCCTGTATTCCGCGTCCTCATCATCTTCATCTCCATTTGAATGGGCAACTCAAATTCAACGTGTCCAAAATCAAACAACTGTTTTCATATCCCCTCTCACACCAACATCATACCTTCTACCCAATCTGCTCCCAACCTCACCCGTCCCCCGCTCTTCTTCTCTTTGTCTTTCCCAGTACCTTGTATTTCCTGAATATTCCTCCTCTCCTTCCCCCACCCCCTGCCTCCCACACACACACATGAATATGGCTCTCTAATTCCCTACCTCTGTAAAGCTATCCTGTCCTTTGTTTGAAAGGCAGTTAAGATTCAAAGGGAGCTGCCATTGAAAAAAAAATACTTCCGGGGCACTGGAAACTCTTAGCATTGGGAACATTTCCTCCCTCTAGCCACGTTGTTCTCTACTAGATTGTTAGCGCCTCCGGGAACTTATGTTCACTTGCATTCTCCAGAGTGCCTAGGACAGGGCTGGGCCAAGGGTAGGAGCTCGAGAAGCACAGGTGAACTGAGTGTTGTCTGTGTGCAGATATTCTTGTAATGCCCACGCAGAGGGAGAGCTGATGTCAACTCTCTCCCACGTCAGCTAGGAAGACGTGGGTTTAGTTTAACAGTTCATTAAACATATTTTGGGTAGCACCCTCTGCCAGGACTGGGCATGAAAATTAACTGAAACCCTGAGGCGGTGGCTCAAGGTAACATATTCCCTACATCCCAGTCCCTCCGTCCCGGTACACTGGGAGCCACAGCGTGACAGTGAGGCACGGGACACCCTGAGCCTGGGGCTGAGGAAGAAGTTGGTCAAGGTGGGTGGAGGTGTCTCTGCCCCTGACCGGCCATCCCATCAACCTGCCACTAAAGTTCACAGTGACCACCCTGAAGGAAAACAACCTCAGGGAGATGAAGAGAATACCCCAGAAAGGGAAAGGGAAGCTGGCCAAGAGAAGAAGATGCCAGAGGGTCGTGGCAGAGATCTTGAGCCCCACCCCCAGGCTAAATGAAATGATTAAACCCCAGAAAAATAGAAATAAGATGGGGCGCCTGAGTGGCTCGGTAGGTTAAGCATCTGCTTTTGGCTCAGGTCATGATCCTGGGGTCCTGGGATCGAGTCCCACATCGGGCTCCTGCTCAGCAGGGGAGTCTGCTTCTCCCTCTCCCTCTGCCCCTCCTCCCCCTTGTTCTCTCTTTCTCTCTCTCATGCTCTATCTCAATTAATAACTAAACTCCCAAAAAAATAGAAACAAGACAAAGTCATGAAAAAAGCGAACACCAAGTCCGTGTTACAACTCACACGATAGAGCTCCTCCCTCCTTAGCTCTCAACACATGCCCAGAGGACACCCCAAAGAATCCTTCCTAAAAGGGCCACCTCTACCTTAGCCAGTTGCTTCTTAAAATGGCCATCGCCCCATTCAAAGTGATTAAAAGTTCGTGCCTGGAGTTAAGCAGACTTGGGCATGAATCCCAACTCTGCCACTGACTAGAAATAACACTGATATTGAACACTGTACCTGAAACTAATGATGTACTACCAGTTGGCTAATTGAATTTAAATTTAAAAAATTTTTTAAATTAAAAAAAAATGACACCTGAGTGAGATAATTTAACATTGTCGGGTTTGGGTTCCTCACCTGAAAGGGGAATACTAACGAAGTTGTTATGATACTTAAATGAGATAATACATACAAAATCGAGCACAGTGCCTGATGCGCAATGAGTATCCAGTGTGTGGTCGCTATTTTATCATTATTATTGTCATGACTATCTCATGGTTGTGCCCAGAGGGCGCAGGGCCAGGCCCATCGCCAGCAGTTCCTCCTGTGGGCTAACAGTTACCATCCTTCGGTGTGTGTTCCCTAACACTGACTTCTGGAGTGCTGAGATCTTCGTTATGTGTTGAATACATGGGAATACCCCTGGGGGGTCCTGTGCCAAAATTCAGTGGGTAGAATGTACGACTCTTGATCGCAGGGTTGTGAGTTCGAGCCCCACGTTGGGGGCAGAGGTTACTTAAAAAAATAAAATCTTAAAAAACAAACAAAACACCTCAGTAGGAATTCGCTTCCCACATTTCTTTCTGAGCCGCAGCAACAATGTAGGGAGACGACACTGAGTTCTGGGGTCCAGAGGGAGCCATGAAGAGCTGGGAAAGGGCGAAGAGCCCCACTCCTCCTCTCCCTCAGGTTCTCTGCAGCCTGTTGTACTTGGACACACTCCCTGAGTCCTGAGCACAAAGGCAACTGCTCTCTAAAAACTCCCCAGACTTGGATTCCTGAAAAGTCACTTCTCTGGCTAAAGATGGCCACGTGTTTCCCCCTCATCTTCTCAGGACGTGGGTTTGCCACAAATAGTATGAGATGGGGAGGGATATGGGTTTGGGGTAGGGTTGGGTTGTGTCCAGGTAATAGGTTTTGAAGCCCCACCCCCACCCCCAGCACACCCCACCCCCCTACATTCAGCTGAAAACTGAAGAGATTGTATAGTGTGGTCCCAACAGCACAGGGCGCTGAGAGTCCTCTTCTCCTCGGGTCGCACCTTCTCAGAGCTCTGTTTCCTCACCCCTAAAGTGAGCAGCCTGTCACCTCCCACAGAGGTCTGTGGTTGGGAGCAAACAAGAGAAGGTGCCCTTGTTCTGACCCCGGGGTGCCAGGGGTTTGGTCTCCTCAGCTCTGCTGTAGCCAGCCCCTCACTGCCATGCTAAGCAATGTTGCCAGAACCCTCCGCTCCCTCCAGGAAGCGGAACTCCTAGTACGTGGGGCGATGACAACGGTCCTTCTTGGGTCTGGAGAGAGAAGAGTGAAAGCTGGCAGTGAAAGAGGCAGGGGGTGGGGGGGTTAGCAAAGAGGCCTAAAGAAGAAATAATACTTAAAAGGCCCCAAGGAGAAAGAGAGTCACTGCAGGACGACACATGGAGGACCGCCTGGCAGCCTGTGGCTGGTCCCCCTCGGGCAGGGCCTCAGAAAGCAGGCGTGTTTCCTCCAAAGACAGAGTTCCCGGATCGCTCTGCTTTCTTTGCAAGCCCGCACACTCCTCCCTCTGGCGGCTTCACCCCGGCTTCCTTGCAGGGTGCCAAGCCTCCTCGGCACCTTACCCACAAAGGTGTATCCACCATTGTAAGAGCCGACGCGGCAGAATCAGATCGACTGTGCCTCACGTCTCAGCTCCTCTGTTGATGAAGAGTCTTAGCTTCATATCTAGAAACGGGGACGATCCCTGATCCCCAAACTCGTAAGGAATCATGAGCTGTGCAAGGTGCTTGGCGCAGTGGCGCGTGGGGCTCCCAGAAGCGCCCCAGGCTGAAACTCCATCCGTGTGGTTCTCTCTCCAGGACACGATCTCGTCGTGCAGCCTGAGCCTGCTTGTCGTGCCAGAGCTTCAAGGGCGATTTCACACCCTGTCTCCCATCCTGGAGCCACCCCTTCTTCTGGCCCCAGCCCGCCGTAAGCCAACTGGAAATACCAGCCGTTCGCCGGCAACTGCTCTGACAGCTTTACCTGTATTAACTCACTCAGTCATCACAGCAAGCTTGTGCTGTGGCTACAGTTCGTATCTGTACTTTACCGTTCAGGAAATGGAACCTTCGAGAAGTTACTAATCTGCCCAAGATCAGAGCGCTGTTAAGAGGTTCAGCAAGGATTTAAATGCAGAATGCCTGGCTCCCAAGAGGATCTTTTTACCCAGTGAGCTACGTGCCCCCCTCCTCCCCTTTCAGGAATGAAAGCAGGCTGATCTTGTGTCCTCGCCTTGATACCAGATGTGCTTCCCCGGTCTCCTACACGCGGACCAGCCCCTCTGGCTTTCCTTGCAGACTTCAGTGCTCCAGAATATTTTAACATTCTGACATTTTAACTTACTGACCTCTGCTCAGACAGCAGAGTTATGTCTGTGCTTCCGATGGAGAGCAAACAGAAAAAATGCTGAGTCCCTGCTGTGTCCGAGTCACCGGGCCATCGCCCTACACACATCATCTGGCATGGTGATTAAAGGCTACATGGACAGGGGTGCCTGGGTGGTTCAGTCGGTTAATCATTGGACTCTTGGTTTTGGCTCAGGTTGTGATCGCAGGGTCCTGGGACTGTGCTCAGCAATTGCCGGGGAGTCTGCTTGAGGACTGGGGAGTCTGCTTGAGGATTCTCTCCCTGTCCCTTTGCCCCTCTCCTGCTCTCTCTCGCTCTCTCTCTCTCTAAAATAAATAAATAAATGTTTTTTAAAAAATAAAAGCTGCCTGGATGATGGGGCGCCTGGATGGTGTAGTCAGTCCGGTGTCCAACTCCTGGTTTCGGCTCAGGTCATGATCTTGGGGTCCTGAGACCAAGCCCCTCATCAGACTCCATGCTCAGCGGGGAGTCTGCTGGAGATTTTCTCTCTCCTTCTGCCCTTCCTCCTGCCCTCTCTCTCTCTCTCTCTAAAAAAAAAAAAAAAAAAAAAGCTGCAAGGATGGAACTTGAGGGCATTATGCTGAGTGAAATAAGCCAGACAGACACCGCATGGTACCACTTATATGTGGAATCTAAAAAAAAAGAAAGAAAGATCTAATTTATAGAAACAGGGTGGAAAAGTGGTTGCCAGGGGTGTGGGGTGGGGGAAATAGGGATAGGTTCATAAAAAGGTACAAACTTTCAACTACAAGGTGAATAAGGGGTGAAGATGTAAACCATGGAGACTACGGCTGGCAACATTGTACCGTGTAATTGAAATTTGCCAAGAAAGTAAGTAGGACTGAAGTGTTCTCACACACACACACACCCCACCCCGCCAAAATTTAAATATGTGAGATAATGGATATGTTAATTATCTAGGTGGGGGGATGGGGAAGTCCTTTTGCATTGTGTGTGTGTGTATCTCAAACCACCATGATGTATACTTTAAATATTTTCCAATTTTATTTGTCAATTATAATTCTATAATGCTGAAATGCAAAAAAATAAAAAATAAAACCTGCCTGGGCTTGGGGACGGGCCCAAGCTGAAATCACAGCTCTGCTCTCTAGCATTTTGACTTGAGCAAATCGCCAAACCTTTCTCAGCTTCCATTTCAAACCTGTGAAATGGGTAGAAAGATGCTTCAAGGAGAGAAAACAGTCCAGGGTCAATGTTTCAAGAGTTTTCCTCCAAGACCTCCACCAGAATTAACTGAGGAATCACCTTGGTCGTCCCGAGGCAGAAGACACGTGGGACGGGCGCGGGGTGACTTAGCCTGCTCCTTGCACCGAAGGGCTCCTGGGACCGGGGTGGAGCTACTGGAAGAGTCTCCAATGCAGGACACCCACCTCTCAGCTGCAGCTCCTCACCAGAGCCACAGAAGGAGGGCAGAGCCAGTCGTCTGCGGGCCCCCTGAGCTGTGGAAAAGGACTTCTCGGACATTTCTCTATCCCTCTATGGGGTAGAGAGACAGTCTTAGAAGAGATGATTGCTTGCTGCTTAAAGGTTCATATTAGCTCGGAGCAGAGCAAAGGGGAGCAATGAAAAGCCCCTGGGGTTCAATACTGATGTTTGTCTTCCTCCTGGGTGTTAGTACTTGAATCTTTTGAATTCCTGTCATTCTAAAGTATAAAATTAACCCAGAGAATGTTTTTGTCTTCATTAAAGATGGCTCTTTTTCTCCTTAGAAGATAGCAATAATAATCACTATAGGGGCGCCTGGGTGGCTCAGTCAGTTAAGTGTCTGCCTTCGGCTCAGGTCATAATCTCAAGGTCCTGGAATCGAGCCCCGTGTCAGGCGGTGTGTTCAGTGGGGAGTCTGCTTCTCCCTCTCCCTCTGCCCCTCCCTCTCCTTGTGCTCTCTCTCTCTCTCTCTCAAAAAAAAAAAAAAAATGACCATGGTTTTCTAAGCACCTTCTCTGTGTTGTAAACACTGCAAATAGATTGTATGAAGTCCTCACAAAAGCAAACTGCAATAGGCGAACCCATGGTGCTTACTGTGCCAGATAATGGGCAGTCCCGAAGGACTCCAGCTACCAAAGGACACTCCAAAAGTCCTAAATAGACTTCTATCCATGGAAAATATTGACTTTGTAGTTAAAAACCTCACGAGGGAAGCCCAGATGGCTTCCCTGGTGAACGCTGTGAAACATTTCAGGAAGGTAAACTACTACTTCCAGGACAAGTCTTCCAGAAAATTGAAGAGGAGTTCATTTGTCCTGACTGCTTTAATGGCGCCAGCATTACCTTGACTCCAAAACCAGACAAAGACATTATGAGAAAAACATCTGATCTGTGACATAGGTTCCCATCTCTAGAACTTCACACGCACCTTTGTCTCATTACAGAATGCCATTGATCTTGATTCTGCTTAGTCAAATCCTGCAATTCTTTACATTACCCCCCTCCATAAATTGTGGTTCCCTTCTTCCAGTCAAGACCAATTCTTCCTCTGAATAGATTTTAGATTATTAGGTGGACTGTACTGTGAAACTCTCTGAAAGTAATGGAGTCTTACAGCCATGTTTGGTGATTTGGCTGAATCAAGGAGTCCAACGCAACACCCGGGTACACCATGCCCTTGCATGCCTGTGGGGCAAAGCCTGATGCTGGGCTCCGTGGGGCCAGTTGGTAGCATCACACATAGAAAGTTGAATTAACAGAGAAACTGTGGGATCTGAAGGTGGCTCCCATCTCTGCCTCACTGAGATCCCTGGCCTTCTTTGGGATGAGGTCATCGCTATGCTGCCTTCCTTTGAGAGTTAAGGTCGCCCTTTTCCGATGCAAATTTCTTGGCCAAGGGCCTGCATTGGCTGTGGAGTGGGGAGAGGAAGCACACGCCCACTCTCTCAGAGGCAGGGCCTTCCAGGACAGGTAAATGAACTGCGCCTCTCACAGTCCAGGACAGTCCCTCACAGAGTGGGAGACAGCTTCTTCTCCAACCCACATCGTGTCTTGTGCTCCATCGCCGAACGCTTCCTGGAGCTCTATTGCCTGCCTCATCATCCTTTCCCCAGCATCCATGGACTGGCTCTTGTTCCTCCTGTTCCCAGGAGCCCTTCTGGTTCTGTGTTGGTCTTCCACAGAGGGTGAGTCCCGTGGCAGGGAGGCAGAGGGAGCACGATGATGGGTTCAGGGAGTAATGTCCTAGAAAGTCCTGACAATGTTGGTGGGGTCTGGGCCCTGAGCCTCTCTGGCTGCTGCAAACTCCCTTCCATGCCCCCCATGGAAACTCTTCCTGGGGACCCTGCTTCTGCTGCTGTCACAAGAGCTTCACCAGACTCTCACTCTAGGAACGGTGTGAGGGGAACGATGACGCAGGATCACTGGGGTCCTCAGATCGGCAAGCTAGAGAGCTGCATCACCTTTTCTCCCAACTAAGACCCAGGTCTTGATAAGTAATTCAGAAGAGAGATCCTCCTCTTTCCTTTCCCTCACTCCACCCTGGGTGGTCCCTCTCAGCCAATCTAGCCCATCCCTACCCGCCGGAAATGCCCGTATCAGCGTCTCCTTCAGAAGCTGCAGCTGCAGCTGCAGGCTGATCCTGGAAAGAAGGGAGAGGGCTTCCTAAAACCAGCCTCCTTGATAAATCCAGGCTCTGTAGGGAGGGTCCCCGGAGGTTGGATAAGGGAAGTCTGGAAAGTCAAGGGTCGTGGCTTCAATCTCAACATGAGCAGTGGTGACCCCCCCACTCTTACCTCACGACTTGGCGTCCCTCAGTCTCACCCTATGGTTCTCACATAATGTCCAGATCCTGCAGGGACATTTTGCACCTCCTGCGATGAATTCGTTGGCAAGAACTGCAGAAAGAACTTAGGTACCTGTCGATCCAGATATCCTGACTTTGCATGCCAGACCAAAGAAGTGTATATTCAACATTTCACTGGTGGTAAGATGAGGGCAGAAGGAGGGCAATGGGAGATTGAATTGTATGATTGTTCTGGTAGAAAAAAAAGGGGGGGTGCACTGGATCTGGAGTCCAAATTGTCTAGGCTCACCAGCTGTGGCTTAACTCAGCCAATAGTCTAGGGCATATAACTTGCCTTCTCTGAGTTCAAATGTCTTTGTCTACACAACGATCGGGTTTTATGGTTGACCTCCAAATTCCCATCCATCCCTGATGTTCAGTGACTGAATCCCTAAGACAGTACAGCTATGGCTGGTCCTTGGCTGTAAAGGCGTGGGGGTGTTGGGGACGGGGTGAGTTGTCCCGGAAGGAGACTGTCCCTGGTACGGAGGGGCCACAGGTCTCAGGTTCTGCCTCAGGGGACAGGAGGGAAGGCAGGGACTGCTTCCTCAGCCACATGCCCTCACGTTCCAATTCTAACCTGGGCCTCTCTGTCACTCTTCAGAATACTCTTATCAATATTCCGCCCTGGGCTGCCCCAAAAGATGTGTGGAATATGTCCGCATCGCCAGGGGGCAGAAAAACGTGTTCCTCTGCTGTAACGAAAGCTACTGCAACAGCTTGAACATGAAGGAGCACCTTCCATTCAACCCCGTCCCCATGCAGCCTGACATATTCAGCTGATTTTCGGGAATCTCCTCCCGACGGCATCCTGCCTATCCTTCCTGAACAAACATCAACGTCCAGAAATGCCTTTGCTCTCAACTGCCACCCACGCTGTCTCCTAAGAACCGAGAGGCCCAAGAGAAATGAACTGTGGATGAAGAAGGGGTGCAACGCGACTTTGAAAAGCATTTTGGGCCCAAGTAAGCCCCAGCCAGCCTGGTGGTCTGGTTCTGCTCTTCTGGCTGGAGGCCAAACTCCAAGTCTCGGTGGGGTGAGAAAAAGGGGGAGTCTGCACTGGGACACCTGGGGGCCCCGAACAGATGCCAATAGCAGCTCTAACGAACAACAAGACCACGTGTAGGCGAACTCCAGGGCTGTTGCAATAGTGAACCCGGTAACAAGGAAGGGGTGCTGGCAAAGGTCCCCAAATCAATTGTCAAGTGTCTCAGATCCTAAATCCCACCAGGCCAATGACACTGAAGGCCTGGGGAGGTCCCAGAAGCAGGGTCTGGCTTCCCACAGAGCATCCTCTGTCTTCTTGGGGCCGATTGGGATGAGGGATGAGGAGGTGTGATGGGGACAGTGGGAAGGGGCATGTTCTGGTCATTGTATGACTTAATTATTAAAGACCACGTATTCTGAAGAAGATTGTCTGAAATTGAATCTCACACCACTCTGTCCCGTGAGCTCTAAAGACCTCAGGCAACTACTTAGCTTCTCTGTGCCACAGCCACCTCCCACATGACACTGTGAATGTGAGGACTGAGCTCATAGCTTTTAGGTGTCATTAACCACAGGTGTCTTCTGTTTCTTCTCAACTATGTGGCAAGTGCTGGGCTGGTGATTTTAGGCATCACCCCATAAACCCTTCACGGCAATGAGGTTATGACCTCCATTTCACAGGTGAAAAAATGATGGGTCAGAGAGGTTCATGAACTTTGGAGAATGTGCACAGCAAGTAAGCGACAGAAGCATCTGCCCACATTCATTCTACACTCTAGAAATGAGTGCCCTGGGACGCCTGGGCGGCTCAGTCCCTTAAGCGTCTGCCTTCAGCTCAGATCACGATCTCAGGGTCTTGGGATCAAGCCCTGCGTCTGGCTCCCTGCTCAGTGGGGAGTCTGCTTCTCCCTCTCCCTCTGCCTGCCCCCCACTCATACTTGCTCATTCTTAAATAAACAGATAGATAGATAAATTAAATAAATAAATAATAGAAATGAGTACCCCGTGAGGATTCCCAGGGGATTGGCACCGTCGCCACCATCACTGTGGCCCAGTCCTGGCTTCCCTTCTTTCCCTCCGATGGCCCTGGTCTCCTAAGTCTGGCCCAGGCCTCCCTTCCCCCCTCGGCCCAGCCATCAGGCTCTGCTCTAACTCAGCCCTGTGTCTTCTTGACTGCGTGGCCCACTGAGGTGGGAGAGACAAGGGGTGGAGGCACAAGCTTTGGCCTCTGACACATGCTGGCTGCAGGATTCTGGGCCACAAGACACTTAGCCGCCATGAGTCTAAGTTTCTTCTCCTGTAAAATGGAAGTTCTGTATGTCTCCTTTGTATCGCTGTGTGACAATTGAAAGAGATGGTGTCTATAACGAGCCCCCCACACAGGGCCTGGAACATGGTAATGACTCAGTGAGCGGAAGCTGTTGCTATTCTTCCTACTTGCTAGGCATGTGATATGATTTATCTCCTTTAATCTGTGGGATAGTCCCATTCACAGATGAGGAATCTGAAACAGAGAGCCGAAATCGTTCACCCAATGTCGCACGGTTGCTGTGGCACTGGGATGAGCTCGACTGAGACAGAAGGTGACGAGCCAGGCTCCATACTCAGCTCTAGACCCCCGGGCCCAGGGTCCTTCCCCGAGTTCTGGCTGGGTCCTGGCAGATGGCACGGAATGCCTCAGCCACAGAAAAACAGAAGCAACAGAGCAGGGCAGAGGGATCTGGGCTCTAATTGTAGCTCACCACTCAGTGACATGGACTTCGGGAATATTCCCCAAGGTTCTCAAGCCTTCATTTCCCCCTCTGCACACTGCGGGTGATGGACACTTCCTCCCATGGCTCTTATAAAGATCGAATGATCGAATGCATGAAAAGCACTTTACGTGGTGTCTGGCACATATTAACTCCCTGGGACGAAGTACCCGCCGGCATAAGTCAGAATCGCATTATAACACAGCTCCTAAGTCAGAGGATTCTACAGCACAGTAACAGAAAACCAAGACCACGCTAGTTATTTTTTTTTTAATTGTGGTAAAATAGAAAGGACACAAAATTTACCATTTTAACCATTTTTTAGCGTACAGTCAGTGACATTAAATATATCCACAACGTTCTGCAGCCACGGCCACCATCCATTTCCAGAGTGTTTTCATCATTTCAGACAGAAACTCTGTCCCTCTTTCACAGGAACTCCCCATTTCTCTGTCTTCCCAGCTCCTAATAACATCTATTCTGCGTTTTGACTATGAATTCGCCTGTTCTACGTACCTCGTACAAGTGCAATGATACAATGCTTGTCCTTTTCGTCTGGCTTGTGTAACTGAGCTTGTTTTCAAGGTTCACGCATATTGTAGCATGTGTCATTATTGTATTCCTTTGTACGGCTTACCAATATTTCATTATCTGTTATATGTAAACCACGTTTTCTTTTCCCATTCATTTGTTGATGGCCATTTGTGCTGCCGTCACCTTTGGCTGTTACAAATAACGCTTCTGTGAACATTGGTGTATACGTATCTGTTTGCATCCCTCTTTTCAATTCTTTCGGTTATATACCTAGTTCGGGACTTGCTGGATCGCAGGGTAATTAACCTTTTGAGGAATCATCAAACTATTTTCTACAGTGGCTGCCCCACTTTACGTTCTCATGAGGCTCCAATTCGCCCACTTCTTCACCAATACTTGTTACTTTCTGGGTGTTGTTTGATTACTTTATAAGAGCCATCCTAATGGATATGATGTGGTTTTTTATTTGCATTTTCCTAACGACTAGCGATGAGCATTTTTTTCATGTGTTTATTGTCCATTTGCATGTCTTTTTTGGAGAAATGTCTATTCATGTCCTCTGCCCATTTTTGAATCGGATCGTGTGTTGTTTTGGTGTTGAATTGTAGAAGTTGCGGACTAAGCTCCTCATTCGCTGTGTCTCCCCACTTGGAGAGTCAGCTCCTTGAGAAAAGTTGGGTCTCACTCCTCGCTGGAATCACAGTGTCTAGCACAGCACCTGGCATGTGGTTGGTAATTAATAAATCATTTTTGGACAAATTCTCAGTGGGTGTAACTTAAACACTTATCGTAGTCTTCTCCCTCCCGCACCCCAATTGATTTCAACCTTTCCCTACTCTACCTTCCCCAAAAAGAACAAATGTTGTTTGAGCAATTGCTAATTGTCAGACACTCTTCTAAACATTGGACATGTGTTGCGTCATTTAAAAAATCATCACAGCTCAATGAGGTCAATACTGTCATTATTCCATTTTACAGATGAGGAAATAGAAGCATAAAGTACTTTGTCCAAGCTCACAGAGCTAAATGTGCTATAGTAGGGACTTACTTTTTTTTTAAGATTTTATTTATTTATTTGACAGAAAGACAGTCAGCGAGAGAGGGAACACAAGCAGGGGGAGTGGGAGAGGAAGAAGCAGGCTCATAGCGGAAGAGCCTGATGTGGGGCTCGATCCCATAACGCCGGGATCACGCCCTGAGCCGAAGGCAGACGCTTAACCGCTGTGCCACCCAGGCGCCCCATAGTAGGGATTTAAAGCCTGATTCTGAGGACAGAATGTGCACTCGTAACTACTGCACTGTATGGATTACAATTCTATGTCCTGCCCCGCTATCCTTTACCAAATATTTACTGTACCTACAAAGTGGATGGAGGAAACCATAACAGATTTTAGTTTTTATTTTAATTTTTTCGCAATGCAAAACCAATACTCTTCATTTTCATGTTTTCAATGCAACATTTATTTCACAATTCCTAGAACTGCAAATACGTATTCTTTTAATTTACAGAATTGTGGGAAGTATTTCAAATGCCAAAACATATATCCTGAATGTGATTTAGCTTATAGGCACCAAAAATCTGAGAAATTTACAAAAATTGTTTAAATGTGTAAGGTGCATTGATTCATGAATTCAGTTTGAGGAAGTACCCCAAAGCTCAATAGTATTTAAGAAATAGCTGAACAACAACAAAAAAGAAAAATGTAGCTGAATAGCTTCTAACTTGGCTTACAGCAAAATAGAAAATACTGCTTTTAGGGATTTAAAAATATATATATATATACAAATCATCTAAAATTTAGCTTCAGAATTTAAGTGCTGAGCCACTGGGTGGCTCAGGTGAAGCGTCCAACTCTTGGTTTCAGCTCAGGTCATGATCTCACCGTCCTGAGACTGAGCCCTGCAAGGGGCTCTGTGCTCAGCTGGGAGTTGGCTTGAGATTCTCTCTCTTCCTCTCCCTCTGCTCCTCCCCCATCTCCTGCTCACTCTCACTCTCTCTCTCTCTCTCTCAAATAAAATAAATAAATAAAATCTTTTTTAAAAAATTTAAGTGCTGCCTTTTATTACAAATGGTGGTGTGATCATTACATTTGCATTTATACCAGTTTAAGAGACTTCATACACAGTAAATATTTAGTGCCCTAAAATAATTTTTAAAAAAGCTTGAGTCGGGGCGCCTGGGTGGCACAGCGGTTAAGCGCCTGCCTTCGGCTCAGGGCGTGATCCTGGCGTGATGGGATCGAGCCCCACATCAGGCTCTTCCGCTATGAGCCTGCTTCTTCCTCTCCCACTCCCCCTGCTTGTGTTCCCTCTCTCGCTGGCTGTCTCTATCTCTGTCGAATAAATAAAATAATCTTTAAAAAAAAAAAAAGAATGATTAAAGCAAATCACTGGAGATTTAAAACAATCTGTTTATTTTTTTCATATAGACAGCCTGGTGGTTGTACTTTACTTTCTCAATGACCTTACATAATAACAGACATTTAGAATCTCAGTATTACACTAGTCCAAGCCCCCTCAGAATCAATTAAAGACAGAATACTATGTCCAGAATTATGTAAGAGCAGTATTAAAGTTCATATTTAAAATTATTAGAAAATACTCAGAATGATAAAATAATCTCATAGGTATATATAATATTTCAATATTTTCTAGATTTCAAATGGAGCATATACACAAAAAGATAAAGTCAGTCCATATAAAAAAAGGAAAAGAACGTCAAATCAATAAAATGTGGAGGCAATCTCCAAGAAGCTAAAAGATCAATTTATACAAGGCAACCAGTTACCTTAATTACAACAGAATGCAGATGTTACCTGCATTCCTTCCAGGGGACTTAAAGCTATGGTGAATTACAAGTTTGGGTTATTTTGGTCTTAGGACAAAAATACGAATTTCTACATAGATTAAAGTGTCCCAAACTTGTCCCTCAAATTTTGCATCATTAGGAAACTGTACTATTGCTGCAGAAATAAAATCTTTCATTGCCTAAAAACATAGGAAATTCACTGTTCTTATAAAAGATACTGTTCCACTTTCTCAGTTCCTCCCAAGCTCCTTGGAAGAGCGGCCCGTGCTCCCCATGTCCTCCTGTCACGGTCCCTTCACTCCTCAATGCTCTGCTAGGTGACTGCTGTGACACTTCTCCTTTCCACCTGCTCTGCCGATCACCTGCCAGTTGTCACAGAAAACAGCGCTGCTCCTCCGTCCTGGGTCCCCACCTGCTTCTGTGGACTTTACCCACTTTCTATGCCCGTGGCCGCCCATGTCTGTGATTTCGCCAGCCCTGCTCCCACTCCCCTTCCCGGACAACGGAAGCCATCAGGAGACTCAGAGAACATGCATAGCTTCTAAACCTGGTGAGCCCATCTCTTCTGCCCCAGGCCTGGGCACCTTCATGGACTTTGAGTCTTCTCTGGCCGTCTGCCAGTGGGACACGTTTTCCAGAGTTTTCCACTGACCCCTCCAACTCCTGATGTGTGAAATAGAACCCCTCCCCTGTCTGCATACACCACAGTCACTTCTCAGTTGCGGGACTAGACACCAGGCAGCCTGTCAGCCAGAGAAGCCAAGTGATTGTGAGGAAGGAGGAGATGCAGGGTGAGAAGGGCTGGTGATTTGCAGGTGAGATGACACGACGGGTGACCCGACAGTGTCTGGAGTTGGGGGGCAGGAGCCAGTGGGCAGGAGGGAAGTGAAGAGGGGAACTGGGAGGAGACGGGAGGATGCTGCCTGCTTCTCAGGAGCACGTGTGGAGGGAGAGAGGACCAGAGAGGGTCAAGGATGGCCAAGGACGGGGATGGGGGAGGGGACACTTCCACCAACAAGGGAAGAAGTGTTAGCGAGGCTTCCATTTCCATCCATTTCCTTGATATCTATTACAGAAATCTTGACCTTTACAGCAAAAGCTTAAAATCCTCAGAGCTCCTGCACGGAAATTTGCAGATAGGCAGTGGTCAGAGCAGTCCAGTTGAGTGTGGTTGTAACGCCACCCATCTGGAAGAGAAGGATGTTCATACTCACGGTCAGAGAGGATTAGTTGGAGGTCAAAGTAAGAGGACTTCCCCAACCACCCCAAGCCTGGCCTCCAGATGGGGACACACCCACCTCCCAGCAAATCTCCGGAGGGCCCCTCCACAGTATCAGGAGACAGGCACCAGCTCAAGCTAGTAGAGCCTGGCTCGACAGCATTACCTCTCTCCGTGAAAATGAAGAAATCTCTGGTTCTGCACCCAGGACCTTGTTCCATGGTACAATTGCCCTTGCCCCTCAAACAATGACCTTTCTTGAAATTATTGCAGACCATACATAATGTGGCTGGACCTATGGAAAAGAGACATGAGGGCTAATCCCAGGGTTGAACGGATTGAGATTAAGGTGTGCTAGGCTATTGGTAGGGCCAAAGAGTTCAAGGGGAAACCATGACCCTAAACACCTCCTCCGATATACTCTTAAGGCTTGGGAACATTCCAGTGGGAGTATTCTTTAATTCTTTAAGGATATGGGCCTTTGACACAGGGATCTTGATTCCATTGAGAATAAAGCAAAAGGTATCCCCTTAGTTATGGTGTCCTTATACAGAACACGACGATAGCATCTACATAGAGCTGCCTGAGGCCAGGAATCTATTAGAAAATGATAGGACAGAAGGACTGTAGAGGCTCCAAGGTGGGGGGGCGGGCGTTGCAGTCTTACAAAATTTTCTACCATGCCTCCCCCTAAAAGTCATCTGATGCCCAAACACGTCTATGTGGCAACCGTGCGCTTGCTATAGAAATACTGGTTCAGCATAAGCCCTTCAATGACCTGCTCCTACTAGAACACTACTCCAGGCTGCTTCTTTACAGAAAGTCTGGAGCTACCCTTGACTCTGCTGCTTAGGGCCATCCCAGCCAGCCCCAAAGCCCTAAAGTGAGACGAGCCCTGGGCCCCAGTCTGCCCCCAGGGAGTGACTGACTCCACTCTGAGATCTTAGGAAGGGACCTGAACTCTTGCCCTGGGAGTAGTCGGGGTGGGGACCACAGACAGAGACCTGAAACCCTTGGCGGGCCGATCATCCTAGCACCTCATCCTTAACCTCGTTGCCTCCCAGCCAGGTCAGGCCTCCATCCTGGGGCAGCTCCCTCACCCCTGCCCAGCCGGCCCAGGGCCTCACCCACTCCTCGGAAGAACACAAAAGGGAAAACTGCCAGCAACAGGAGCAGAAGCAGGAACTTGTCCATCTCAGGCTGGGACGGCAGCAAGACGCACAGGCTGCCTGGAGCAGGGGAGAGAGTGCCCGGGAAGGGCTAGGACAGATGGCTCTAGAACCGGCACTGGGCAGCTCTCCCAAGCTGTGGGCGGAAGCTTCCTTTTCCATACCTGCCAAGGCAGGTTTCACCACCGCCCAGGCCCAGGAAACGCTCCCACAGACCTAGCCCCCCTGGATACTTCCAAGGGCAAAGGATGTCCCATGTGCCCCTCCATTCCCTTGAGACCACCTCTGGCTGAGCGGGAGTCCTGCTGCTTGGCCAGCCCTGCTGGACCCCTCAACAGTTCCTGCCCCTTCACTGTCTGGACCTCCCACTGTGCCAGGGCCAAGACAGGGGCTTCTCATGTGGGCAGGGCTTTGCGAAAATACCCACTTCCTCTGGATCCAATGTCCCCTGTGAGCACCTCCTCACCAGTCCCATGGCCCAAGCCGGTCCTCAGCCTGGCGGACACCCTGCTTCAGGGCTCAGGATGTGCTCATCACACGTGTGGTCCGTACCTTCTGCTGCCCCCTCCCCCTGCCTATGCGTGTGCTCATAGTTAGGACAGGATTCTCTGCTAAATAAAAATTATTCATGACATTTGTTAAAGATAGTAAGGTAGACTTTATCCAAGGGAGCAATTGTAAGAGGGTTTTGTAGTAGGGGAAAGAGATAGGACTCAGCTCTGAATCCAAGAAAATCAAATGGAGATTTACAGCCAAGAAGCAGAGTGGGGTCTGTAGTGCAAAACCGCTGAGAAGACACGCAAGGCCTGAGAATTCTTGCTGGGTGGACTGAACAGGAGTCTTGCTGAAGCCTGCACAGGGTGATAGGATAGGCAGGGCTAGGGATGAGATATTCGATCAGATATCAAGGTGAAGGTGTTTTGCTAAACTGGCCCAGCAGGCTTCTTGCTAAACCTGGACATCGCACGCCAAGGACGGGGCCCACAGTCAGGAACTAGTCAGAAAGGGGCCTCAGGGGAGATTTACTCAGGTTTGGTAAAAGTAGGGAGTTGTTGTGACCTCTCAGTACTAAATCGGTGTTGGCGATGTGAGAATAGTTATGAAAACAAGTGTTTATTTAGTATTTTCTATGAACTCTGCGGCCACCGTAACTACATGAAATATACAGCCAATACTCCCCAAATGACAATGCGGCAGCCTTATAGGTAGGTAGTGGCTAGGTTCTTTTACAAAGAATGAAACAATCCCTACTGTCTTTAACTGTCTTATTTTGTTGGTCCCTAAAAACACGGACCCACGTTCATCACGATGAGTTGACTTCAGAGACAGACTCTCAGTTACTGCTCCAGGTCCTGGCCGGAAGGCTCAGAATTTTACAAACATTCTTCATCCGTGTGGTTCATGGGAGCCAGGCGGTGGGGGGGACATGAAGCAACTCGGTGCAAAATATTTTTCTGACTTTTTCATTTAAATTTCTACTTACATCCGTTCAAGCATCCTCAGCTCACTCATTGTGCCTGATAGAAATAGCCAGCCCTCCGCCAGGAGAGCCAGCCAAGGGAAGGAGAGGGACCCCGGAGCAAGAGCCCAACATGCAGAGTGGGCGCTGGAGAAAACGTCCCTGGTAGCAGTGGCACCTTCCCTTTGCCCTCTGTCCTCTTCCATCTGGAAACCCATTCCCAGCAGAGACCTTGACAATCACGGTACCCAGCAAATCGGAAGCAGCCAGCACAATGCTCGGGACAGAGCAGGCAGCAAGGAAATATTTCTGAGTGAATGAGAGTGATAGAGCAAATGGCTGAATGCGTGAGTATCTGCCTGCCCAGAAAACAGCTGCAGGAGAGAAAGGGCCGAGAACCCAGTTCACCCCACTCCCCAGCCCAGACAGAGCCGGCTGCATCCCACACTTTGAGAGCAGAGCTCTAATGCATGAGAACTCCCTGTTACAGCACTCCCCAAACTGAGTAACTTTGCTGAGTAATTCAAGGTGACCTGTATGCCAGCGTGCCTGTCTAACAGGTGCAGTGGAACTCCAGGGGTGCCCGCAGTTCCCCAAATCTGACATCACCCCCATCATAATCATGCAGGAAATAGTGAGGGAGGAGTAGAAAATGAGGGAGATCATCAGAGCAACTTTGTTGTACTGAAGACATGCTGTTCTGTGCAAACTTGAAGAATGTCATGAGAATGATGCCCTAATGTGATATTGGAAGGGGACACTGGAAACTGAGTGTTTTCACCTGGAAACTGAGGCAAAGAAAGTGAGAACAGAAAATAATGATCTGGTCAGATCTCCTTGTGCAAACTTACACTTGTGATCACCCTGCTGGTGTTTCCTAAGGAGAGGACGGAGCAATTCTTTTCAAATGATGACCTGTTCTGTGTAGCTTGCTGGCAATAAACAAGCCTTCTTTTGAAGATTTATGGGATGCAGCTCCACTGGGAATTGCCCATGGCGGCTATGGAATGACAGTAAAATACAATGGAGGTGGTAAGTGCCTGCAAAACCCCACTTGGGTATCTGGGACCAGCCAGGAATCAGGAAGAGACTCACGGGCTCAGTCTGTCCCAGCAAAGGGCATGATCACCTCACAGAAGAATCTACCGCCCGAGGTTCCTGGCCGTCCTTCCTGCATCCGCTCTTCCGGTCGAGCTGCCTCAATGCAACCCCGTCACGTGTCTCCATCAGGTGCCCAGGAAGGTCCTTTGACATGGTGGAATTGTGCCAAGTGACAAGTTGTAGAGGTTTCATGACTGTTTCGAAGCAGGGGAGGCTCGGGGTCCATGAGGAATTGGAAATAGGACGGATGCCACATATTAAATTCATCTTAAGCCCACAAGTGCCTCCCAGACTCATGAACTTGGCGAAAATCCAATAGTGAGACTAATCTGTGCCTCTATTCTAAGCTTAATTATTAATAAAGACCCATTTACTCCCAACATGCCCCAGCCCGGAGGATAAATTATGCGACCAGCCTACACAGAGGTCGCCAGGCACAGCCTCTCTCCCAGCACAGGAAACTCTCCCTCCGCAGCACCCAGACAGGGGGCATCCAGAGCCACCGCACTTCCAGGCCCACGCCAGTCCCCTCAGATCTTCCCGTAATGCGTCTAGGCCGAGACCCAACAAGGGAGAGCCCTGGCCCAAGCACAGACTCAGAAATCAGACCCATCCGGGTTTGAAGCCTCATTCCAGCATTTAAAAATGTTAAGGCCAGGGGTGCCTGGCTGGCTCGGTCAATAAAGCATGAGACTCTCGATCATGGCGTCGTAAGTTCAAGCCCCATGTTGGGTGGAGAGTTCACTTAAAAAAAATTAATTAATTAATTTTAAAAAATGTTAAGGCCATGACAAGTTATATCATGTTACATCTCAATTCCTCTACCAAGGAAAATGATAACGTACTTAAGTCACAGAATGGCTCTGGGGAAAAAATTACACATACACACTGTGTCTGGTTTTAGCACAATATCTAATGCGGAGTAAGGATGTATTAACTTGCCTCAATTATCCATATCATCGTTCTGTCTCAATGCTAACAATTACGACTCTCTTAAAAACTGGATTTAAAATCGGTACTAGGAAATATCACAAGCTCAGAGTTAGTGACGCCTAGCCTCTGCCTGTGCGGTCGGCCGGCCTCACTTCAGGCCCAGCACACACGCACTGACACACATCCCGCCACACGGACACGCGCTTCCCTTCCCCCAGCAGCGCACAGAGGCCGCCGCCACCTTGCCTCTCCCAAAGGCAGGCCGAGTCCCCGACCCACATCTCCCACCACGTCCCTCCCTCTCGTTCACGTTCTTCCCCGGGAACCTGCTACCACCGTCCAGACCAATGACAAAGTGTAGCGACAAGAGCGGGAAGGTTACTTTATGAGGCGGTGAACAGACTGCCCCCCACACCCCCGCCACCAGCCCTTCATCGATTCCCAAATTACCACCATGAACACGCGTCTTCTTCCATCGTGTCTCCTGTGGATTCAGTGTAGTTTCATCCATGATCCGCAGTGTAATCTGATAAAAGAGCTGCTTATCCTGGAACATTGATTATAAAACCCCTATGGATAAACCACCTGGACCCAGCCCCTAAATCTCTCCTCTCTGGCTTGCCCCGCCCCCGCGCCCCCAACGCCATCCCCCACTGCCACCACTTTCCTCTCCACCACCGACACCGACCACGAATGCACTCCAGCCATTCTGCACTCATCACCGCTAGGAGCCAGGACATCTCCAGGGCGATGTGGGCTGGGGCAGGGAAGAACGCATATGTGGTGGGGAGGGGTAGGCATCCGGGGCAGAAAGCACTGGGGAAATCAAACTCTGAGTCTTTGTGTCAGTTTCTCAGGTGATATCCGTGTAAACTTTCTTTCTGACGCATCCCGGCCAAGCAGGGAGAATGCTGCAGGGAATGCCCTCCCTCCACTCTCTGTTTCAGCATCATTCACTGAACTCCTTCACTACCCCCTACACAGAAGGGAAGGACATTCACTGGGAACGCTTTCAAGGGCCAGCTTGATAAAGGGAGGGGCCACTCAGCCCTATTCCCCACGGTGCCACTCTCCTCACAGCTGGAAGCCCTTGTCAGAGTTCCTTATCTTATCCCAGACGCTGATGGTCCCTTTGCCCACTTGGGCGGGATGACGTTAGAGCTGCAGGGAGGATGGGCGTGGAGCTGGTGTGCTGGGAAGATCTCACTTCCTGAGGATGATGGGCAGGTCGCTAGTTCGGAATGTGGGTCTGCTCTGGGTGATGAGTGATAGGACGGGTTAGGTCATGGCTCACTGTCTGTGATAGGCAGAATTCTATCACAGCCCCATGTTTACTACCTGTTATAACTCCCATGATGCTGTTGACGGTAACCCAAAGGGGGTTGACGGTAACCCACAGCAAACAGCATAAAAAAGGGACCTCAGTCTTATGACCCCAAGTAACCAGAGTCTTATAAAAACTTCAATGAGCTGGGAACAGATTCTTCTCAGAGCCTCCAGGTAATGTTCACCTGGCAAAAAAATTGAGTTCAATCTTGTGAGACTCCTGCATGGAAGCCAGGTGAACGTATGACAATATCCAACCTATAGACCTATATGGTAATAAATGGATATAGTTTTTAAGCTGCTAAATTTTTGGTAATTTATTACACAGCAATAGAAAATAATAAAGATTGACATTGGGGGTACCTGGGTGGCTCAGACGGTTAAGCATCTAATTCTTGGTTTCAGCTCAGGTCACGATCTCAGGGTCATGAGATCAAGCCCTGTATTGGGCTCTGTGCTCAGTGCAGAGTCTGCTTGTCCCTCTCCCTCCCCTCACTTGTGCTCTCTCTCTTTCTCTTTCTGATAGATAATGATAGATAGATAGATAGATAGATAGATAGATAGATAGATAGATAGATAATAGATAGATAGATGATCTTTTTTTAAAAAAAGACTGACATCAGCAAGATGTCAGGAGAGGAGATGCCAGTCCTTGTAGCCCACAGAAACATCAATTTTGACAAACATCCTCAAACAGAAATGTCTCTGTGGAAACTTAGATGTCCCATAGAAAGATTCCAGCACCCCACTTGAGCTAAATATCTGAGAATTGACACATGGGACAGGGCAGGGAGAGCAGTTTAACTTTTCCCACATCACCCCTCTCCCAGGAAGGAAGATCTTGGTGCCAAGAGAGACTCCCTTAGCCCATGGTTGCTCCCACAGGGAAAAGTGAGAGAGGAATGAGTGCCCAGCTTCTCCCAGCCTTGTAGGATGTTGTCAAAGTGACTGACTCACTTCTCTCTTGCCCCCCCCCAATCATGTAAGGGAGCAGCAGGGCTGAATAGTCTAGGGGAACCTAGACGAAGGGCAAAGGGGAGGGGCCAGATCCTGAAAACTGGCCACAGATTCTACTAATGGGCTGGCAGGCTCCACCAACATGGTGGGTATGGCAGGCCCACACATGGAAACCATGGGACATCTTATCTGCAGGACCCATCAGTTAGCTGACGTGTCCCCAGCACCCTGCGCATGCCCTCAGTGGTGCGCTGGAGACTACTATGAACAATTTTGCTGACAAACTAGATAAACGAAAAGAAATGCATAAATTCCCACAAGCATATAACCTACCAAGACAGAATCATGAAGAAATAGAATATCTGAACAGACCAATAATGAATAAAGAGATCGAAACAGTAATCAAAAGCCATCCGACAAAGAAAAGCCCAGAAGGAGATGGCTTCACAGGCCAATTCTACCAAACATTTAAAGAAGAATCAATGCCAATATTTCTCAAACTCTTCCAAGACATTTAAGAAAAGAGCGTACTTCCAAACTCATTTTGCAAGACCGGCATTACCCTGATACAGATAAAGACACTAAAAGAAAAGAAAATTATAGGTCAACATCTCTGATGAACATAGACGCAAAAATCTTCAACAAAATACTAGCAAACTTAATTCACCAGTGCATGAAAAGGATCATACACTATGATCAAGTGGGATTTATCTCCGGAATGCAGTGGTGGTTCAACATGTGTAAATCAATAAATGTGATACACCACGTTAACTGAATGAAAAATAAAAATCATATGATCCAGGGGCGGCTGGGTGGCTCAGTCGTTAAGCGTCTGCCTTCGGCTCAGGGCATGATCCTAGCGTTCTGGGATCGAGCCCCACATCAGGCTCCTCCACTAGGAGCCTGCTTCTTCCTCTCCCATTCCCCCTGTTTGTGTTCCCTCTCTCGCTGGCTGTCTCTCTCTGTCAAATAAATAAATAAAATCTTTTAAAAAAAAATCATATGATCCTCTCAATAGATGCAGGAAAAGCATTTGACAATTTTTAATACCCTTTCATGATAAAAAAACTTTCAACAAATTTGGTATACAGAAAATGTACCTCAGTATAATAAGGACCATAGAAAGGAGACACTCAGAGCTAGCATCATACACAATGGTGGAAACCTGAAAGATTTTCCTTAAGATGAGGAAGAACAACAAGACAAGTGTTCCCATTCTCACCACTTCTATTCAACATGGTACTGGAAGCCCTAGCCAGAGTAATTAGGCAAGAAAAATCAATAAAAAGGCACCCAATTGGAAAGGGAGAAGTGAAACGGTCTCTGTTTGCAGATGACATGATTTTAAATGTGAAAAACCCTAAAGGTATCACCAAAAATACTATTAGAACTAAGAAATGAATTATGTAAGGTTGGAGGATACAAAACCAAGATATAGATCTAGAAATCAGTTGTGTTTCTATACACTACCAATGAACTATCAAAAAAAAAATTAAGAAAACAATCCCATTACAATACCACCACAAACAAGAAAATATTTGCAAATAAATTTAACCAAGTAAAAGAACTGTACACTGAAAACTATAAGACATCAATGAAAGAAATAGAATAAGACACAAATATATGGGAGGATGTCCCATGTTCGTGGTTTAGAAGAATTAATGCTGTTAGGATGGTCATACTCCCAAGGCAATCTACAGATTCAATGCAATCCCTATCAAACTGAAAATGAAATTAACATTGTTTAGCTGAAGTGTTAAGGAAAATGTTTTTCTAAAGACCTAACAATTTAACATCATACAATTATCTCCAATATTCTCTAATGTAAAGATAGATTTGGAGGCAAGGTTTTACTAGATGTAGAAGTGATTGTAGAATTGGTTATATCAGGATGCCTGGGTGGCTCAGTCAGTTAAGTGTCAGTTAAGTGTCTGACTTCGGCTCAGGTCATGATCTCAGGGTTCTGGGGTGGAGTCCCGGATCAGGCTCCTTGCTCAGCAAGGAGCCTACTTCTTCCTCTGCCTCTGCCTGCTGCTCCCCCTGCTTGTGCTTTCCCTCTCTCTCTCTCTCTCTGATGAATAAATAAATAAAATCGTAAAAAGAAAAAACACGTTATGGAATGGGAGAAAATATTTACAAGCCACAAAGGAACTCATGAAACTCAATAGCCAAAACACTAAAAACACAATTTAGAAGTGGGCAAAGGACTTGAATAGCCATTTCCCCGAAGCAGACCTACAAATGGCAAAAAAGGTGTACGGAAAGGTGGTGATCATCAAGGAAATGCAAATCAAAATCACAATGAGATGTCACCTCACACCTGTTACAATGGTTATTATTTTAAGAAAAAGAGAAGTCTTGGTGAAAACGTGGAGGAAAGGGAACCCTGATACACTGTTGGTGGGAATGCAAACTGGTACAGTCACTATGGAAAACAGCATGGAGAATGACCATATGATCCAGCAATCCAGCTTCTGGGTATTTATCTGAAGGAAATGTAATCAGTATCTCAAAGAAATACCTGTATCCTATGTTCAGCGTTATTCACAATAGCCAAGTTACAGAAACAACTCAAATGTTCATCAACAGATGGATAAATAAAATGTGATATTTGCCTACAATGGAATGTTATTTAGCCATGTGCAGTAACATGGAAACATCAAGCCATGTGAAATAAGCCAGATGCAGAAGCAGAAATGCTGTACATCTTACCTATATATAGTATCTACAACAGATTTCATTTATTTTATTTGCGAGAGAGTAAGAGTCGGGAGCAGAGGGAGAGGGAGAAGCAGACTCCCCGCTGAGCAGGGAGCCCAATGTGGGGCTGGACCCCAGGACCCTGGGATCACGACCTGAGCCGAAGGTAGATGCTTAACCGACTGAGCCATCCAGGCGTCCCCATACTCCCATTTTTTAGGGAAGCCCCCTGATTCTTCATTCTCTCCAGACACCAGTCAACTCTCTAATTCTTGTTTCAAATTTCTTGCAAGCACTGGCTACACTCACTTTCTCCACTTGCACACTGTCTATTCACTCCTCAGTGATAATCTGACTCATGCTCCCACATTGTCAATGGACCTACTCTGGCCAAGGTCATCCGTGGTCACTAGGGCTCTCATTCGTCCTTACAGCGCTGGGCCTGTGTCCTTGGGCATCGTGGATCTGACAGTGTTCCTTAGAACTCTTGACTGTCATGAGTCTAGACACTGCTCCCATGTTTCTCTTCCCATCTGTCTGACCAGCACCCCTTGTTGATGGGAGTCTCCCTCACCCAAATATTTATCTTTGGTGTTCCTTAGTATTCCTTTTAGCTCTACCCATTTTGAAGTTTATTTATTTATTTTTTTAGTAATGGCTGTAAAGTGGTATCTCATTGCAGTTTTGATTCGCTTTTCCCTAATGATGGTGATGCTGAGTATCATTTCCATCTTAACCAATTATTTTTTATAATAATTTTTTATATGTTATGTTAGTCACCATACTGTACATCCCACGTTTTTGATATAAAGTTCCATGATTCGTTACTTGCGTATAACACCCAGGGCTCCATGCAATACGTGCCCTCCTTAATACCCGTCACCGGCCTATCCCAATCCCCCACCCCCCTCCCCTCTGAAGCCTTCAGTTTGTTGCCCAGAGTCCACAGTCTCTCATGGTTCATTCCCCCTTCTGTTTATCCCCCCTTCCTTCTTCTCTTTCTTCTCCTACCGATCTTCCTACTACTAACCAATTAAAGGAATTTCCTTTTATTTCTAGTTTGCCAAGAAGTGTTTTTGTTGTTGCTCAAAAACAGGTCTTGAACCTCATAAAATGATATTCTCATCAACTGAAATCAGCACACGGTGTATCTCCTTTAGGATATCGATGTGGTATAAATTGATTGATAGATCTTCCAACACTTAGTATTTTGGCATTTCAGGCATGATCCTGAAATTCTTCTACATGCATTATTTTGCCATTTGTTTTTTAATTCTGCAGCTAATATTTTATTTGGCATCGTGCATTTATAATCATAAAGCAATGGCCTATAATTTTTTCTCTTTTATTATAATCTTTTGAATTTGGAGTCAAATCAGCCTATTAGCTTTAACTTGGCTTCTATTTCCCAGAAACTTTTCAAAAGATGGAGATGAATAATTCTTGAAAGTTTGGTGGATTCACACACATCTGAAGCCGTAAGAACCTATTTTGGGTTTAGTTTGTTCTGTTTGTGTATTTTAAGGAGGGTCTTTCACTACTATTGCAAAACTTTTAACACGACTGCTCTGTTGAAGAACCCTCTTCTTTAGCTGATTCGAGAACTTCTTAAAATTTTGTTCAGATGGCTTTAAGTCAATGAACTAAAACAATGAACTATAGACTTAAGCTGAGAAGCTATATGTCCACCTAAAAATGTACTAGGTGGTAAGAGGGGAGGTGCGGACAGTGAAAGAGACAAATCACGTGTCACATGGAATAGTCATAGTTATACACAGAAGCCAGGTGTTGACACCTGTTTTAGAGAGCCCATACCTAGCATCCAGTGTCCTCTGCTTTCGTTTTTGTTTTTTTTTAAGATTTTATTTATTTATTTATTTATTTATTTATTTATTTGAGAGAGAGCCTGAGCGGGGGGGAGGGGCAGAGGGAGAGGGTGAAGCAGACTGTCCACTGAGCAGGGAACCCAGCATGGGGTTCGATCCCAGGATCCCGAGATCATGACCTGAGCCAAAGGCAGACGCTTAACGAACCCGGTGCCCTGCCCCCGTCTGCTCTTTCTTATCAAACAACTTCCCACAAACTCACATAAAAATCCACCCATGGTGAGAGTTAGCACTCCTACCCACAGGGATTGGTCTACCCTGTGTCTTCTAAGAACAGCCCAAGTCCCAGGGAGAGACAAATAAGGTCCCAGCGGTCCCAGAACTGACTATTCATTCAACTCCCAGCTGTCAATGAGTCACAAACCCTTTCCAGCTTACTCTGGCCAAGCAGGAGGAGACTGAGAGCATCCCCTTCCCCATTGGCTCTTCCCACTCCACTTCCCCAAGTTTCCCCTGGCACTCCCAGATTCAGAAAGGGACCACACGGGTTTGGAGGACTGTCACTCCTGAAGGCTTCCAGGAATAGGAATTCACAAAGCAGCCCAATCACACCCTAGGATCACCAGACAGCAACCCCAGGGGAAGGAAACTGGAGTGTTCTCCGCTCACACTCAAGGACACAAAGGCAGAAACCGCTCTGCAGCCAGCAGACCACTGCCTGACCTCAGGCCAGTGTGAGGCCAAAGCACCAGGCCCTGGAGGCTGTCCCTGCATGCGGGACCTCAGCGCCTGAGGGCCTGGGACAAACAGAGGCGAGGCAGAGCGGGACTGACAGTAGGGTTCCTGGCTCCCCCATCCCTCATCTGAAGGAGGTGAGCTGGGAGGGTGTCTGAGAGGATAGGCTGGAGCAAGATCTCAGCTGCTCTAAGACAAATCGGGAGTCTGAGGCCTCCTCTGAGGTTCAACATCCACACTCTATGCGCGATCCTACTCTTATAAAACGTGAGCTTAAAAACTTACATATGTGTGCTTGTGTAGCTTGCCGGGTACGTACGCACCCGCGTCGTGGGAAGTCCTGTATGACCTAGCCAGGGTGTACAGTGTTAATTTCTAAGTACTGGCTTGGGCGGGGTCTTTTCAATAATTTTTTAAAATGTTAGAACAGGTTTAGACTTGGAGAAAAGTTGCAAAGACAATATGCAGTTTCTCACCCCGTTTCCCCTGCTGTTAACAGTTTACATTCTCTTGGTACTTTTGTCACAACTCATGAAAAAATATTGACTCCTTATTATGAACTAAACCCCATATTGTGTTCAGATTTCCTTAGCTTCCTGCCTAATGTCTTGTTTCTCTTCCAAAATACCTCATCTCTTTCACGCCTCATGCCTTTTCATCTCCTCTGGGCTGGGACAGTATTTCAGAATTTCCCTGTTTTTTGTAACGTTGCTGACTTTGAAAATGAGCACACAGCTATTTTGCAGGTGCCCCCCAGCTTGGGTACGTCTGATGTTCTTCTCACGGTTAGACTAGGGTTAGGATACGGTGGCAGGAGAACCACAGAGGTGAAGTGCTGTTCTCGTCGCATCCTATCAGAGGAGTATGCTATCACCCCGCTGTATCACTGTGGGTGTTAACCTTGACCCCTGGCTGGGTCCTGTGTGCCAGGCCATGCCACCTTAGGGTTGCATTTTTCCCCTTTCCATAGGGTACCCTTTGAAAGCAAGTCGCTAAGTGTAGCCCATTACATCTGTTTTCAACTTTTCTGTTAACTTCTTTGTATTTTTCAGATGTTTTACAATAGTTAGGATTTACCTTGTTCATGAGAGTATGGCTATTAAGGCAACTTTTAAGAGAAAAAAAGGCCTCTTGCTGGTCCAGCCTCTCTCACCCTGACCCATCCATAGCTCTCTCTAGTACAGCGGGACCCTACTAGATAAACTTAATGTAGACTGGAATGCTTGAGATGGGTTTTATGACTGTGGATGCTTATGGGGTTGTTCCTGATGTTTTCAATTCAAGGACAAGGCTATGTCCCACAATGGCTAATACAACTGGCTGTACCTTTTATCTCCTCAATTTTAGGAGGGAAAACAAATCCATCAAAAATATTTACATTTGACATTCTGAAAATAAAAGTCGGTATTGAAAAGAGATTCTTAGGAGTTCCAAAAAATCTTAGGTAAATAAAAATCACACAAAATGTGTTTGTTAGTCTATAAGAGAAACAACACATTCCTCTTTGCTTTAATTTATGAATGAAAATTATAAGCTTATGTTAAATACGGAATTTAACAAGATAATGGTCTCCATTTTTGCATCATGGCTGGTTAGAGAAAGAGAATGAAGGGAAGAGATAAGGACAGAGGAAATGTAATATAAAGGGAAAAAGAAAGAGAGGTCAAAAGAGTGGGAAAAATACATAAAGAAGTGGTGATAGGGGTTTTAAAATATACGCTGAAAAGATAATAAGATGGTGACGAATATTCCTATAATAATAATAGCAGAAACATTTTACACTAAAGAGAAGATACAAATCTTTCTTTGCCTGAAAACGTAGGAAATTCACTGTTCTTATAAAAGATACTGTTCCACTTTCTCAGTTCCTCCCAAGCTCCTTGGAAGAGCGGCCCGTGCTCCCCATGTCCTCCTGTCACGGTCCCTTCATTCCTCAATGCTCTGCTAGGTGACTGCTGTGACACTTCTCCTTTCCACCTGCTCTGCCAATCACCTGCCAGTTGTCACAGAAAACAGCGCTGCTCCTCCGTCCTGGGTCTCCACCTGCTTCTGTGGACTTCACCCACTTTCTATGCCCGTGGCCGCCCATGTCCGTGATTCGCCAGCCCCGCTCCCACTCCCCTCCCCAGACAACGGAAGCCATCAGGAGGCTCAGAGAACATGCATAGCCTCTAAACCTGGTGAGCCCATCTCTTCTGCCCCAGGCCTGGGCACCTTCATGGACTTTGAGTCTTCTCTGGCCGTCTGCCAGTGGGACACGTTTTCCAGAGTTTTCCACTGACCCCTCCAACTCCTGATGTGTGAAATAGAACCCCTCCCCTGTCTGCATACACCACAGTCACTTCTCAGTTGCGGGACTAGACACCAGGCAGCCTGTCAGCCAGAGAAGCCAAGTGATTGTGAGGAAGGAGGAGATGCAGGGTGAGAAGGGCTGGTGATTTGCAGGCGAGATGACACGACGGGTGACCCGACAGTGTCTGGAGTTGGGGGGCAGGAGCCAGTGGGCAGGAGGGAAGTGAAGAGGGGAACTGGGAGGAGACGGGAGGATGCTGCCTGCTTCTCAGGAGCACGTGTGGAGGGAGAGAGGACCAGAGAGGGTCAAGGATGGCCAAGGACGGGGATGGGGGAGGGGACACTTCCACCAACAAGGGAAGAAGAGTTAGCGAGGCTTCCAGTACAGCGACTTCCCTCTATATTTATTGCAGAAATCTTCATCTTTACAGCAAAAGCTGGAAACTTTCAGGTCCCCACGAATCAGCTTCCAGGACTTACACTCATTGGAGCAATCCAGTTGAGTGTGGTTGTAGCGAAATCCATCTGGAAGAGAAGGACGCTCATACTCAGGGTCAGAGAGCAAGGGTTGGAGCTCAAAGAAAAAGGACTTTCCCCAACCACACCAAGCTTGGCCTCCAACCGGGGGGCACATCAGCCTCACCTTCCTGACGCGGAGTCAAAAGGCAGGCACCCGCTCAAGCCAGCAGAGCCCGAGTCAATATCATTACCTCTTATATTGAAATAGAATATATCCCTGGTTCTGCATCCTGGGCCTTCCTCCACGGTGCAGTTGCCTTTGCCTGCCATGCATTTGCCCTTTCTAAAAAGACTGCAGACCATACACGTTGTGGCTGGAGCTGGGGAGAAACAGACATGAGCCCGGCATGGAATGAACTCAGACCGAGGTGTGCTAGGGCACCTTAGGACCCAGGAGTTTAGGGACACAGCATGCCTCTAAATACTTCTCCCACACACAATTTGGGGCAGGAAATATTCCCACCAGGTTGCTTCCATTAAATATTTAGGGAAATGAGGTCTTCTACACAGTGGTCTCAAAATCTATTAGGGATAAATAACGGGGTGTATTCTTCGTGAGTGAATTGCATGGTATGTGAATTATATCACATTAAAGCAGCTTACCAAGAATAACCTTGAACGAAAATGTAAGATGTTACCTGCCAGGCAATGTGAGAGGTACTAGCAAGCGAGAAATAAGGCCAAAAGGCATGAGTTCTACCAGGCCATTGAAATTTCCAACCTGGCACTAAACACTAAGTGATTATCTTTCTTTAATTTCTGTTCCCTAGGAACCTGACTGAGCGCCCCCTGGTATCAGCTCTTTGCTCACATGCTCATAAAAATCTAAAAGAGGGGGCACCCGGATGGCTCAGTTGGTTTAGTGTCTGCCTTTGGCTCAGGTCATGATCCCAGCGTCCTGGGATTGAGCCTCACGTCGGACTCCCTGCTCAGCAGGGAGCCTGCTTCTCCCTCTGCCTGCCGCTCTGCCTGCTTGTGCTCTCTCCCTCTCTCTTTCTGTCAAATAAATAAATAGAATCTTTGTAAAAAAAAAAAAAATCTAGAAGAAGTTACTATGTAAAGAGTCTCCTTTTAGCTGTGGAATCATTGTGCAGAAGACACCCAGAGCACCTGCCTACAGCCACCCTGGGCCAGGGACTCTGGGGGAAATGGGTGGGCATAAGGATTACATTGGCTTGAAGGTGGGGAGGCAGATTTTAGTCTCCAAAGATTTCCTAGCCGAGCACCAAAAGTCATCCAAAGTGCATACATGTCTCAGCGAAAAGAGTGCTGTGAAAATATTGGTTCAAAATGAGCCATCTAATCACCTCCTCTGGCTACATCACGGCCCCTAGGCTGCTTCTTTATAGAAAGTCTGGAGCTACCCTTGACTCTGCTGCTTAGGGCCATCCCAGCCAGCCCCAAAGCCCTAAAGTGAGATGAGCCCTGGGCCCCAGTCTGCCCCCAGGGAGTGACTGACTCCACTCTGAGATCTTAGGAAGGGACCTGAACTCTTGCCCTGGGAGTAGTCGGGGTGGGGACCACAGACAGAGACCTGAAACCCTTGGCGGGCCGATCATCCCAGCACCTCATCCTTAACCTCGTTGCCTCCCAGCCAGGTCAGACCTCCATCCTGGGGCAGCTCCCTCACCCCTGCCCAGCCGGCCCAGGGCCTCACCCACTCCTCGGAAGAACACAAAAGGGAAAACTGCCAGCAACAGGAGCAGAAGCAGGAACTTGTCCATCTCAGGCTGGGACGGCAGCAAGACGCACAGGCTGCCTGGAGCAGGGGAGAGAGTGCCCGGGAAGGGCTAGGACAGATGGCTCTAGAACCGGCACTGGGCAGCTCTCCCAAGCTGTGGGCGGAAGCTTCCTTTTCCATACCTGCCAAGGCAGGTTTCACCACCGCCCAGGCCCAGGAAACGCTCCCACAGACCTAGCCCCCCTGGATACTTCCAAGGGCAAAGGATGTCCCATGTGCCCCTCCATTCTCTTGAGACCACCTCTGGCTGAGCGGGAGTCCTGCTGCTTGGCCAGCCCTGCTGGATGCCTCAACAGTTCCTGCCCCTTCACTGTCTGGACCTCCCACTGTGCCAAGGCCAAGACAGGGGCTTCTCATGTGGGCAGGGCTTTGCGAAAATACCCACTTCCTCCGGGTCCAATGTCCCCTGTGACCATCTTCCCACCAGTCCCATGGCCCAAGCCGGTCCTCAGCCTGGCGGACACTCTGCTTCAGGGCTCAGGATGTGTTCATCACACGTGTGCTCCGTACCTTCTGCTGCCCCTTCTCCCTGCCTATGCATGTGCTCATAGTTAGGACCCTCTCGAAACTGAATCAGTGTTGACAGTGGTGGGGATAGTCACAAGAGCAAACATTTACTCAGTTGAAAAGGCGATGAGGAGGGAGTAGAAAACAGGAAAACGGGTACAAACTTCCAGTTATAAAATAAGTAAGTCATCGGGATGTCAAGTACAGCGTGGTGATGACAGTTAATAACACTATTGCCTATTTGAAAATTGCCAAGAAAGTAAATCTTGAAAGTTCTCATCACAAAAAGAAAAAACTGTGTAACCAGGTAAGGCGACAGATGTTGACTAGATTTACCATGCTCGTTTCACAATGTGTATAAATATCAAATCATGACGGTGTATGCCTGTTCTGTGCCGGTCAGCCTATCAATCAATAATCAATGTTGTAGTTGGCCCGGACTTATAACTGCAAAGTACCCTTCAGCAACAACCATCAGGGAACTTGGAAAAAAATAAAGGTTGATAACTTACAAGACCTGGACATGACACAACGTACCTGGGGCCACACAGTGAGGGTGGGGGTGGGGGACGCGAGGACATGCGTGTGTCTGCTTTTACCGAGGTGGACCGTGGGGCTTAGAGTTTCGTGGGCTCAGTCTTTATCGGTAAGTTTAAAACATAAGAACAAGAGATTGAAGGACGGGGAGAGGAAAAAAAACAAATGGCACAAGGGTCAGTTATCAACATCAGCCAAGACCTCTGGCCCAAAGGAGTCTCAGTGGAGGCAGTGTGGTGGGCCACGTGTTTCTTCCAGACGAAATGCCCCCTTGAAATGGATGCCTTGGCCACCCAAGCTTAAGTCAGGCACTTGTGCTATAAAAAAAAATTTTTTTTAATAAAAAAATAGAAACCAAAAAACCCAGAAAAACAAATATAATGTGATATGTCAATTATACCTCAATTTTAGGGGCACCTGGGTGGCTCAGTTGGTTAAGCGTCTGCCTTTGGCTCAGGTCGTGATCCTGGGGTCCTGGGATTGAGCCCCGCATGGGGCTCTCCACTCAGCAGCGAGTCTGCTCCTTTCTCCCTCTGTGATCTCTCTTGCTTTCGCTCTCTCTCATATAAATAAAATCATTTTAAAAATATTATACCTCAATTTAAAAAAATTTAAAAAGAAAACAGCGAAAGCAGATTATAAACAAATCATCAGAGCTGCCAAAGAGCAACTTTGTTTTACTGAAGACACGCTGTTCTGTGCAAACTTGAAGAACGTCACGAGGACGATGCCCTAATGTGATACTGGAAGGGGACACGGTATCACCTGGGAACTGAGGCAAAGAAAGTGAGAACACAAAATAATGATCTGGTCAGATCTCCTTGTGCAAACTTACACTTGTGATCCCCCTGCTGGGGCTTCCTAAGGAGAGGACGGAGCAATTCTTGTCGAATGATGACCTGTTCTGTGTAGCTTGCTGTCAATAAACAAGCCTTCTTTTGAAGATTTATGGGATGCAGCCCCACTAGGAATTGCCCACGGCAGCTATGGAATGACAGTAAAATACAATGGAGGTGGCAAGGGACTGCAAAGCCCCACTTGGGCATCTGGGACCAGCCAGGAATCAGGAAGAGACTCACGGGCTCAGTCTGTCCCAGCAAAGGGCACGATCACCTCACAGAAGAATCTACCGCCCAAGGTTCCTGGCCGTCCTTCCTGCATCCGCTCTTCCGGTCGAGCTGCCTCAACGTTACCCCGTCACGTGTCTCCATCAGGTGCCCAGGAAGGTCCTTTGTTTTTGTTTTTTGTTTTTTTTTTTTAAAGATTTTATTTATTTATTCGACAGAGATAGAGACAGCCAGCAAGAGAGGGAACACAAGCAGGGGGAGTGGGAGAGGAAGAAGCAGGCTCATAGCAGAGGAGCCTGATGTGGGGCTCGATCCCATAACGCCGGGGTCACTCCCTGAGCCGAAGGCAGACGCTTAACGACTGCGCCACCCAGGCGCCCCCAGGAAGGTCCTTTGACATGGTAGAACTGTGCTGGATTGCACATGCATGTCCCTGAATGATACTTATGGATGTTTCCTGGCCTTTTAGGAGAGGAGGTTTCAGAGGTCCATCAGAGATTGAGAGCTTGACAGATGTCACATATTAAATTTATCTGAGCCCATGAGGGCCTTGCTCCATACTCCTAAAGTTGGGAAAGAGCTAATAGTCCTAATTCATGACTTCAGTCCAAGCTTATTTACTAAATTATTCCGTTTACTCCCAACATGCTCCAGTCCGGAGGATAAATCATGCGACCAGCCTACACAGAGGTTGCCAGGCACAGCCTCTCTCCCAGCGCAGGAAACTCTCCCTCCGCAGCACCCAGACAGGGGGCATCCAGAACCACCGCACTTCCAGGCCCACGCCAGTCCCCTCAGATCTTCCCGTAATGCGTCTAGGCCGAGACCCAACAAGGGAGAGCCCTGGCCCGAGCACAGACTCAGAAATCAGACCCATCCGGGTTTGAAGCCTCATTCTAACATCTATTGGTTGTGAAACCCTGGCTAGTTTTAATCTATAATCCCTCAGTTTCCTCATCGAGGAAATAGGAATTATAATAGCACTTACGTCATTAGGTTACTGGTTCAATTCTTCGTGTTAACTTTCTGTTCAATTATTCACTAGAGAATCCAGTTAAGAAAAATTTAATTTAAAAATCGGTACTAGGCACAAAATGGTGGGTCCTCCATTTTGCCTCCCCTACATCTCATCTGTCACAGTCTTCAATGTGTTTTCCTCAAGTCTCCCTCAGCTCATATTCTTTCACCCCTGAGCCACAGCCACCCTCCCCAGATGCCACCTCCACTCCTGTGTGGTCTCATTTCCTCTACCCTTGCCCACGCTCGAAAGCCTCCTGAGCCCCAGCTCCCCACGTCTCTGCCTCAGTCCGTGATGGGAAAGACATTTAGATGGTCTAATAGGACCAGATGAGGCTGGGTCTTCAATGCCAAGCTGTGAGCTTTCCAGACTATTCAAGAAACGAGAAGGCTGGGGAGTTCATGCACTAGACTAGAGCAAGCCTTGATGGTTGCAATGTGCAGAGAAGGTGATCGTGGGCCCAAGCCTCTGAGACCTGGCAGGAACCTTAGAGGCCACCAGGCCCAACCTCTCCTGCTGCCCCTCCAGGTTGCCTGACTGGGGACTTTTAGCGTATCCTTGTAGAGAATTTCTCAGGCTCCCAGGCTCACCCAATCCCTATCAGACCTCCAGCGGTGAGTTGAGGCTGGACCAGAGTGGAGCAGCGTGGTTAAAGCCACAAGCTCAGGGCCCAAATCCTGACTCCAGCTCTTACTGGCCTAAAACCCTGGCCAAATTACTTAACCTTCTGAGAGCATCAGCTGCTCCCTGTGGCAAAGGAGGACAATAATAGAATCTTCCTGCAAGCGTTTTGCCAGGATTAAATAAAATGATGCCTTTTAAGTATTTGATATGCGTTACCTATAGCCTTATTGTCTTATCATTGTTAACTTTGTGTTCTGGCCACACAAGGCCCAGATAAAACTGGGCCTGGGAAAGAGGTGAAGACTGAACATGACCCTCCCCCAAGCTCGCTTCCTGTGTCCTTTTATTCTCTTGATAGCCCTACACTTTGAACATAAGCAAATCCTCCCCCACAGCCACACTTCCCCCCCACCCCCCACACACACACCGCAGAATGTGAAACCCTGCAAGGCCTCAGCCTCAGTGCCAGCGTCGTCCCAGGGCTGGCACGCCCCACCTCACACTCCTCCCTGTCCCAGACTTCCCGCTCAGAGAAGCCAGTGTCCCAGCCCAGGCCGAAGGGCAAGGTGGAAATGGAGACTACCAAACAGAGGGATTAGCAGGGGGCCCAGGCCAGGGGCTCCTGTCGGTTCCTAGATTACACCAATGGAAATGGCGCCCCCTGCAGCACCGCTCACAGCAGGTCCCCATCAGCCCACAAGAGGTGCTCTAGTGAAGGAGCTCAGGCAGGGGAGGGGCAGCTTCATCTGCCATCCCTGTCAGAGCTCCCAAAATTCTCTTTCTCAGCTCCCTCCCCGCACAGGCACCCCCCCTGCAGCCCCCCTCCCCACCACCATCGTGACATCCTCAGCCTGGCAACATGGGGAGGATTTGTCTGTTCTCTACCCTGGCTCTGCTGTAGCCAAGACTCCCCATGTTGTGTGCCAGGTATGGTTGGATGTGTGGGTGGTTGGGGAAGGCGAGGGGATGAATAACTAGAAGTAGATGGGTCAGAAAGGCTTCCTAGGGGACAAGCAACCAAGAGCCTGAAGAATCAGGCTTTGACTCTCTGATTTGGTCTCCCAGTTGACGTGAGCGCACAGCGTCTCTTGTCCTGTCTTGGAAAAGAGAAGTGTTCCAAGAGAACCCTTCCTCGCCAGATTTCCGGGGACCTTTGCTCAAATCTCCCTCCCCTGGAGTCACTGTCAGTTACGGACCAGTCCTGCTGCCCCTGCCTATTCATATGTTGAAGCCCTAACCCTGCTTGTGGAAGGATTTGGAGATGGGCCTTTGGGAGATATTAGGTTTAGATGAAGTCAGGAGACCAGAGCCTCGGGATGGGATTAGCACCCTTAGAAGAGGAGATCCCCGAGAGCCTGCAGGTTGTCTACTTGGAAAACTTCTTGTTGGTCCTGCTCTCACTCACACCCATTCCAAGGGTTCTGTTCTCTGTTCACCTTCTCTGTTCCCTGGAGTTCTTGTCCACTGGAATCTGCAACTCTACCCCTTCCTGGTGCTCCTCCTGCCTTCCTGACCATTATCTCTCACTCTGTCTTAGCCTTCTTCACCGCCCCATTAACACAGACATTTCCTGGTGTTTCTTCCTCAATGTATTGCTCACACGGCACTTTTTACAGAATTCATGGAGAAAATCTCATTTACTCTCATAATAATATCATCAAATGGTGTTGGGATGCATTTAGCCATCTACTGGACAGGTTGATGGTCTCGAGACTTTTATCCATGGTCCTGACATCTTTCTAGATCCTCAGACCTCAGCCCACCGGGCTTTTCCTCGGGTTCATCATATTCATCACGTCCCGTAGAGAACTCATCCTCCCCTGCAAACTGCTCTCCCCGCTAAATTCCCAGTCTAAATGCCTCTAGTTACATCCAAACGAGAAATCTAGGAGTTTGGTCTGTCCAGCCCCCCAACCCCCATCCAATCTATCGGTAAGGCTTCACCTGTCAAACATTTTGTAAATCTGCTATCTTCTTCCCATATCTACTAAAACATCTTGGCACACAAAGTAATCGATGGCCTTCTGCCTACTTCTCCAGACTCCTCTCCCACTCTCCCTTGCTCTTTACTTTATCCTTGAATAATTCTGAACAGCCTGTGGCTGGCTGCCCACGTACACCTTGCCCAGCTCCAGTTCTTTGGTCTTACGGTACCTTTTTTCTAGAATGTTTGCCTCCCACTCTTTCCTTCAGCTGGCTCTCAATAATCCTCATACAATTCACCCAAAAATCATCTCTTACAAACCTGGAACCCCTAGACTAGCTTAGGTGCCCCTGATCTGTGCTCCCATAGCATCCCATGTTTACCTGTCTCCCGACAAGTACTGCATTGTAATGAATTGTTTGTGTCAGACTTCCAACTGAAAGCAAGGAATGCATCTTACTGCTCAGAGAAGGTCCAGCACTCACAGGATACCTGGCAGTAAATATCCAGAAAGGTACAGGGGAAATTGTGAGGGCTTCATTCAGCACCGGACACAGTGTGGACACCTCTTACAGATTACCCTTTTGGAAAGGATCTTACCCTTTGGAAATGTCTATTGAATGAAAAACTACTCTTTACAGCTCATCAAAACTCCTCTGCAAGAGTTCATCTAAAATGAAGAACTAGGGGCACCTGGGGGGCTCAGTTGGTTAAGTGTCTGCCTTCAGCTCAGGTCATGATCTCCAGGTCCTTGGATCAAGTCCTGCATCAGGCTTCCTGCTCAACGGGGAGTCCGCTTCTCTCTCTCTCTCTCTCTCTCCTCTCTCTCTCTCTCTCTTTCCCCCTCTGCCCCTTCCCACCACTCATTCTCTCTCTCAAATAAATAAATAGATAAAATATTTCAAAAAGTAAAATGAAATAAAATAAGATAAAAGAAAATGAAGAACTAGAGTAAGATTCAGACATAACGTCCCGGCAAAGCTAAGGGATGAATTTGGAATCACATTTGGAGATCTTCATTCTTCTCTTAAAGATAAAGAAAACAGGGGCGCCTGGGTGGCACAGCGGTTGGGCGTTTGCCTTCGGCTCAGGGCGTGATCCCGGCATTGTGGGATCGAGCCCCACGTCGGGCTCCTCTGCTATGAGCCTGCTTCTTCCTCTCCCACTCCCCCTGCTTGTGTTCCCTCTCTCACTGTCTGTCTCTATCTCTGTCAAATAAATAAAAAAAAAAAATCTTTAAAAAAAAAAAAAAAAGATAAAGAAAACAGTCAACATGAATACCAATAACTATAGTAGACTTTTTTATGCCTTTTCTTACTTTTAACTTTTGAAGGGAAGGGAGACAGTTAAAGTCAGCAATTGAATTGATTTGTTGGTTACTTCCTACCTCCCCTGGAATCTGGAATCCCCAAAGAGATCCCAGGTCAATGACCCTGGGCCTTCACAAACCCTCCGCGTGGTGCCCCAGCACGAAGTGTCATTACATCATCAAGGAGACAGGCATGCTTTCCCACCGTTAGGGTGAGTCGGCATGCTTTATTTTGCGTCTCTCTTTCTGCTCTTCCCACCAACCCAGCTATGCGAAGAGCTCATACCTCTTAGTTACAAGATCCCTTGTTCACAACTCCCTCAGATAAAAATGTGCTGGATAAGTACTAAAAATCAATTCATTTTGGCGAACAACTCTATTTAACACTCTCTAATTTGCTTTTTCAGATACCTAGAAAAAGATCGCACTTTTAATACCGTGTGATCTCTCTGCCCATCCTCTAATGAAGCTGTTCAAACCGTAAAACCCAGGGTCTATTTAATAGCTGAGATGTACTCTTGAGCAATTTTCTTTTACTTCAGTCCACTCACCACCTTTTTATGCTCCCGTTTATTGAGTATTTTTACAGGTCAGGCAGTGTGGTAAGCACTTCACATGCATTACGAGTCATTGCCCAGAGCTCTTTGTGACTTGAACCTCCCCTGCTCCTTTCAGTCTTTACTCAAATGCTACCTTCTTGGAGATGTTTACCTTAAACATTGCAACTCCCGTTCCTTTCCTCAGAATTCCTTATCCTGGATCTTTTCTTCCAAAAATGCATTTGGTTATTAATTCGTTTATCGTCTGTCTCTTCTCGTTATGATACAACCTCCATGAAGGCAAGGTCTTTGTTTTGATGCTTGTTTTTGCTTGAGTTTTTTGAGAGGTCGTTTCTTTTCCACTTCTGACTCCCTGGCACGAACATAATAAAAAAATAAAAATAATAAAATAAAATAAAATAATCCCTGGGATGTAGTAAATAGTCAGTGTTTGTGAACAAATGAAGAGTCACGTGAAGTTCACGGACGAGATAACTGAGGTCATAGATAGTAAGTAAGCAGGTGTTGGAGCCCAAGCTGGATCCGTGTCAGTCACCACAGCCCGAGCTTCTGTCCACTACAAACACCCCCTCAGCTCTATTGTCTCTCTACCACCTCATCTGTGTCTTTTCCCTGCTTCTTTCCACAACGCCATTTCTTTGCTTTACCTTTCTACTTCCGTGTTTCTCCTCCCCTTTCAGTTCTTTACCCCTCGGAATTCTACTTCTCCTGACTTCCTCTGTTTGAACCATTTCCCCCTCTACCTCTCTTTTCGAGGATGTTCCACAATGTGATTCTGTAAGCTAGTTCAAGAGCAATTCATGCTGATGAATTAGTCCCCACTAAACACAAGTACAAAGGACAGGTTTCTTTTCTTTTTTAAAGATTTTTAAAATTTATTTGGCAGAAAGAGAGAGAGCACAAGCAGGGGGAGCAGCAGGCAGAGGGAGAAGCAGGCTCCCTGATGCAGGGCTCCATCCCAGGACCCCGGATGACCTGAGCCAAAGGCAGATGCTTAGCCGACCGAGCCACTCAGGCACCCCCAAAAGACAGGTTTCTATGTCATTTTTATAGGGCTTTTTAACCTTTGTCTTAATATACCTGATGTTTGATTTAATAGCCATCCCAACATAGAGTTAACTTCTCCCCTTTTGTTGGACATCTAGATTGTTTCCAAGTTTTTGCTGATAAAACAAATGTTATAATAGACTTCTTTTGCATCCGGTTTTTCTTTTTTCTTTTTACCAATGTATCTATTTTAAACAGATGACATAGATCATATGTGCACGTGATTTTAAAAAGTCACAATGAGAGAGTGATGTCAACCTCGTGGAGGTATAAGACCGTCCTCCTTTCTTTTTGTTTTAATAAAAATTTTTTATTACGTTATGTTAGTCACCATATAGTACATCCCAAGTTTTTGATGTAAAGTTCCATGATTCCAAAGATACAGACGTAGTGAAGAGAAGGGCCTTATGCACCCCAATGTTCATAGCAGCATTGTCCACAATAGCCAAATTGTGGAAGGAGCCAAGATACCCTTCAACAGATGACTGGATTAAGAAGATGTGGTCCATATATACAATGGAATATTACTCAGCCATCAAAAAGACTGTCCTCCTTTCTTTTTTTTTTTTTTAAGATTTTATTTATTTATGTGACAGAGAGACAGCCAGCGAGAGAAGGAACACAGCAGGGGGAGTGGGAGAGGAAGAAGCAGGCTCCCAGAGGAGGAGCCCGATGTGGGGCTCGATCCTGGAATGCCAGGATCACACCCTGAGCCGATCGCAGATGCTTTAACGACTGCGCTACCCAGGTGCCCGGACCGTCCTCCTTTCTATCCCACTTTTTAAACAGCGATTAGAGATTCATCCACAAGCAAAAGCACCTTCGTGGGTGTTGTGGGGGTCTAGTAGAATATGTCAAGAGACCTGGGAGGAGGTCTGTGCATGTCTTAATAGGCAGACCGACTTCAATACAAGCTGCAGAGCCCATGGAGCCAGTAAACCTGCCCAGACCCATTTGCCACGATCAGGGAGAAAAATCTAGAAAGTGCTGACCTGGGAAGATCGGCATGAAAGAATTTGCAGAAGTTCAGCCCTCCATAGGGGAGATTCTGCACCTCCCTGGATCCAAAAAGATTAAAGTATGATTTGGTTGCAGCAGAGACAACAGTAAGAAACTTTTCCCAGCATCACCCTTCCCCTCCCAAGGAAACAGTGCTTGGGGCTACTCTATCAGACAGTGGCAACCTTCCATGGGGGGCAAAGGGGACCAGTGAGTGAGTGCCTAGCTATCCCAGTTGTGCAGGACACAGCTGAAGAAACCCGTTTCTCTTTATCAGCACCCAGAACAGGGAGGTGGGACCTTCATGACTTGGGGGAGGGGGTGGGTAAGAGGATATTGGGAAGGAGTCAGAGAGGAATTTCAAAAGATAATAAAGGATTGCACTCAGTAGGAAGTCCACCCATGAGCCTCCGTGAGTGCTGCACCCGGAGATCTCTTTATGGAGTCTATGGGCACCCCTAATGGCCCAGGTGCTAAACCCACACCTCCCACCACTCTTCTGCCAGCTCCTTGTACCCGGCACTCCAGCAGATGGGGAGAATGGCTTAGAAAAGAGGCTTTGGGGACGCCTGGGTGTCTCAGTCAGTTAAGCATCTGCCTTCAGCTCAGGTCACCATCCCAGGGTCCTGGGATGGAGTCCTGCATCTGGGTGGGTCCTTGCTCAGCAGGGAACCTGCTTCTCCCTTTCCCTCTGCCTGCCACTCCCTCTCCCTCTGCCTGCCACTCCCCCTGCTTGTGTTCGCTCTTTCTCTCTCTCTCTGACAAAAAAATAAATAAAATCTTTTTTAAAAAGAAAGAAAGAAAGAAAGAAAGAAAGAAAGAAAGAAAGAAAGAAAGAAAGAAAGAAAGAAATAGAGGCTTTGGTCTAAGGGTGAAGAAGACACCACAAACGTGAGCTCTAGCACCACCTTCCAGAAACCAAAAGAGAGGTTCCCAGCTGCCAATCTGAGCAGTTGTAAGAACCAGAGAAGACACAGAAACTTAAGAATTCTGCACTAGAGAGAGCAAGAAAGGTGGAAAAGATATACCACTACAAAGACAGAAAAGCCTATATAATAACAGCATTGAACAGAATACACCATCCAAAGGTCACTAACAATGATTTAAGGGGACGTTTGCAACTTCAAATATGAAAGCAGCAGTGCAGAACTACAAGGCACATGACAAAATCAAGGAAGCATGTCATCACAAAATAAAATAATAATTCCCCAGGGGCGCCTGGGTGGCACAGCGGTTAAAGCGTCTGCCTTCAGCTCAGGGCGTGATCCTGGCGTTATGGGATCGAGCCCCACATCAGGCTCTTCCGCTATGAGCCTGCTTCTTCCTCTCCCACTCCCCCTGCTTGTGTTCCCTCTCTCGCTGGCTGTCTCTATCTCTGTCAAATAAATAAATAAAATCTTAAAATAATAATAATAATTCCCCAATAATCGAGCTCAAAGACATAAAATTTTGTGATCTGATAAAATAATTCAAAATTGCTGTTTTGAAGAACCCAACAAATTAAAACTTCAGAAAGACAATTCAATGAAGTGTCAAAAAATACACAATCAAAATGCGATTTTTACAAAGATATAGAAATCTTTTTAGGGGCGCCTGGGTGGCACAGCGGTTAAGCGTCTGCCTTCGGCTCAGGGCGTGATCCCGGCGTTATGGGATCGAGCCCCACATCAGGCTCCTCTGCTATGAGCCTGCTTCTTCCTCTCCCACTCCCCCTGCTTGTGTTCCCTCTCTCGCTGGCTGTCTCTATCTCTGTCAAATAAATAAATAAAATCTCTAAAAAAAAAACAAAGAAATCTTTTTAAAAATCAGATTCTAGAGCTGAAGAATTCAATGAATGAAATAAGAAATGTCATAGAGAACACCTGCAGTGATTAGAGCAAACAGAAGGCAGAAGAAGTGAGTTAGAGGATAGGAATTTTGAAACAACCCTATTAGAGGCAAACAGAAGAAAAAAAAAAGAATGAAAAAGAGCAAAGAAAGCCAATATGATCTATAGGACTCTATCTAAAGGACAAATACTAGAATAATTGAATTTCCAAAAGAGAAAATTGGGAAAGGGGAGCAGAAATTTTACTTAAAGCAATAATAACTGAGAACTTCCCAAGGCTGGAGAGGGAATTGAACATCCAAATAGAGGAAGCTAACGGATCACTCAATTGTCTCAATGCAAAAAGACTTTTTCCAAGACACATTATTCTTATTCTTATTTAACACAGTTCTGGAAGTCCCGGCTAAAGCAATTAGGCAAGACGAGGAAATAAAAAGCATCCAAATCAGAAAGGAAGAAGTGAAATTGGCATTATTTGCAGATGACATGATCTTATATGTAGAAAATCCTAAAGACTAAAGACTCTTCAGTTTGTTGTAACTAATTAACAAATTTAGTAAAGGTGCAGGATATAAAATCAACATACAGGAATCAGTAGCATGTCCATACAAGAATAATGAAACATATGAAAAAGAACTTTTAAACAATATCCACTCACAATAGCATCAAAAACAATAAAAGACTCAAGAACAAATTTAACCAAGGAAGTTAAAGATTTGTATAAGGAAAACCATAAGACCTTGATGAAAGAAACTGAAGAAGACACAAAGAAGTGGAAAGATATCTTATATTCCTGGATCAGAAACTGTTAAAATGTTGATACGATCCAAAGGCATCTATATAGATGGCACCTCTATGTGGATTCTAACAAAGCCAGACTCGTAAAAACAGAGAGTAGAACGGTCTTCCCAGGGTCTAAGGGGTGGGGGAATTGGGGAGATGTTGTTAAACGATACAAACTGGGAACTAGTAGATAAGTAAGTCCTGGGGAGCTGATGCACAGCGGAGCGATTATAGTCAACTACACTGTAGTATAAAATTCAAAGTTGCTAACAGCCTAGACCTTAAGTGCTCCCACCGTAAAAAGAGGAAACATGCTATGTAACATGATAGCGAGGGTGGCTAATGCTACAGGGGTAATCAGAGCACAGCTTAGAAATTTATATACGTATCGAATCACCATGTTGTACGCCTTGAACGTTCACAATGTTATATGTCAATTATATTCCGATGTTTCAAAAATTAAAACTAAGTCTAAAAGATTTTTGATCAAACTACAAAACAGTGTAGAGACCATTCTTCTCAAGCCCCCAAACCCCTCTTTAGGAGCAGCCAATATTTCAAGAGTTCTGTGTATCCTACAAAAAGTATCCTGTGTATTTACTAACAGATAGGATTATGTATTTCCACTTTTTTACACAAATGGTATGGCTAGAGACTGAATTGTGTCCCCTCAAAGTTCATATGTCGAAGTCCTAATGCTTAGTACTTCAGCACGTGACTGCATTTGAGGGCAGAGCCTTGAAAGAGGTGATTAAGTTAAAAACAAGGCCTGATCCCCACTGCCTGGTGTCCTTATAAGAAGAGGGAATTTGAACACAAGCAGACTCCAGGAGCACACACAGAGTAAAGACCAGGTGGGAGCAGAGCAAGGCGACAGCGGTCTGCAAGCCAAGGAGAGAGGCCTCAGAAGAAACCAGACTTGCTGATACCTTGATCATGGGCTTCAAGGTTTCAGATCTGTGAGAAAAAATTCCCGTGGTTGAGCCACCTGGTCTGTGATGTGTGGTTCTAGCGGCCCAAACAGACCAATACAGATTTTGGTCCCGAGAATCCAAGGCCACTGGAACGAATCTCCGGAAGTGCGGAAGCAGCTTTGGACCTGAGCAATGGGAGGTGGCCGGAGGAGTGTGCAGGGACTTTCAGAAGAAGTGCAGATGGCCTTGAAAAGACCGTTGGGAGAAATACGGAGGCTGAAGGTGATTCCCATGAGATCTCAGATGGAAATGAGCCACATGTTATCGGAAACTGCAGGAAAGGCAATCCTCACTATAGGAGGCAAAGAATGTGACTGACTTGTGGTTTAGGGTCTTGTTTTTAGTGTTTCGAAGGGCGAACTGACAAGTGATGACCTTGGATTTTAGCTGAGGAGATCTCTAAGCCGAGTGTTATGGGAGTGGCCTGATTCTCCTCAGTGCTACTAGTAAAATGTGGGCAGAGAGAGGCTGACGCCCTGAACACACCTTTTGTCCCTGTCTTCCTCCTCCTGTGACTCCGGGTACAGCTTCATACCAGGCCAGCAGCTGCAGAGAACGGGTCTGAGGTCACTACCAGATGACCGTCTTGAACCGTCTTGAATACAGAGCCAGTGGGTCATCTCCCTCAGTATAGCACTTTGTCGCATCCACACATGACCATTTATTTACTCATTTCTGCTGATCACAGTGATTTTCAACAGCTGGGGCATTTAGCACCCTAAAACACCTACCTTCATCCGTCCATGAGTTTGCAATCAGCCTCCCTCCAAATTGTTCAAATACCAAGTAAGAAGATCCAGCCTAACCCTAATATCTGGATCTACTCGAGTGCAGTGCTCTGCTGGGTAACCCCAGGGACCCGCCCCCTCGTCTCCCACCACTCGGAAAGCTGCTCCCTCCACACGTTCTCACTAGACCTCAGTGACGGGAGAGGCCAGACCTGGGCCAGTGAACAGACCAGGATCCTCCTGACAGCCACAGAGATCTGTGTGTTTGACTTGAGTCACCAAATAGTAGAAACCAGTTCCTGTCATTGATTCTCAGGTCTGCTTCTAAACCCCCTGCCCCCTCTCCCTCCCCGTGCTAAGCGCATTTTTACCTGCTGTTTCCTCTCTGTCCCAAATAACAGGCTTTCAATGTGGTGTTTAGGAAAAGAAGAATCTGGAATGGGTATCCAGCCCCTGATCAAAGGGCTGATGGGGTTGGGGGCCAGCAGGGCCCCGAGACAGGGAAGTGAGTGTGACCCACACGATGCAGGAGAAGGTGTGGTAGACGGTATGGATTAAGCCTCCGAGAGTCCTGGGCCGTCTCTAGTCGGCTGTGTGGGTTCCACATGGTGGACAAAGTGTCGGACCCGACCCTGCTTCTCCTGTTCCCTCTACCTTCCCTCCCACTGACTCACTCGGAGTAAGTTGACAAAGAGAGGATGAGCAAGAGAAAGGAGACATCAGAAGCAAGGAAGCCATGCTTTTGGCAGAAAGGAGAAAAACTGCTGGAAGGATTTGCCTCAGACCTACTTGCCACCGCCTGACCTTTCACTTTCCAGTGTGGACAAACAGCCGAAGTGTGGTGACAGAAGGAATAACTCCACGTAAGGGGAACCAAAAGAGAGAAGACTCATTTCTGCACCACCCCCACCCCACTGTGAGGGATTTCTGCATCTTTTTCAGACTCTAGAGATGTTAAGGACACAGGGACATCATAGAAAGCTCTCAGACTTGGGCTCACTACCACACTTGCCATATCTAGGATACCAGGAAGGGTACTTAACCTTGTCCAGCCATCACTTCCTTACCAGCCTTAGTGGGGAGTGGGGGGGGGGCTGGCCCCGATCAAGCCTGTAAAGAGCCCACCACAGTGCCCAGCACGTGCGATGTGTTAGTAGTAGTGACGCCTGTCAGCCTCCTGCCTCAGCCTGTGCGCTGAGAATACAAGGCTCTGCAAACAGCTTCCCTGACCACCTTCAGCCCAGCCAGACCCCCTTCCTGCCTCTGAGCACAGGCAACACCTACAGAAAGCTGCCCCGGTCTCCAGAACTCTGTTCTCTAATGCTGTGTTTCGGTTCCCAGCAGTGGGGACATAAACTTGTGATTTTACACCGTTACTGAGAAAATAAAACTGCGGTTTGTTTCACAGATCACCGAAAATTACAAGAAATCACATGGTGGTAAGTTTGGAAGTTTCAGGAGGCAAGCGGCTGAAGAGGGAAGCCCCTGTGACCTCATCAATTCTACTTTATTATTTACTCATTTTAGCAGCAGGATGGGAACAAGCTGAGCCGACCCTCGTAATATCCTTGGAAGTGTCAACATGGGTTCCCCAACACTGCCTGGGTTCCGGGGGACTCGGGGACAGCTGCCCCTCACAGTCCGGGCTCCCATGTGGTGATGTTAGGGGAACGGCTCTACCAGAGCAAAGGGCATCGACCCCAAGGCTTGAGCTCAGCAACACGAAACCAACCAGCACGTAAATAAGTAACAGCAATGGAGAGAACATCTTTCAAATGATTTCTGCCTCTTCAGTCAAACAAAGAAACAAAACAAAAACAGACAGGGTGGGGACCACACAGAAATGGCGTGTGGCTACCCTGTCCTGTGTGCGGCTGCCTGACTCACACCTGGCACACTGGAGCGCTTGTCCACAGGCCTGTCCTGGGGCCTCACTTAGAGCCTTCAGGACATGTCCACGTCTGCGTGTCCGTCGCCGTTCAGCATCCCAGGCGTCTAGCCTCAGCTGTGGCCATTCTGCTCTGCTCCGTCCTGAGGGCAGCAGGGGACCTGATCCCTGGCCCCTGTCCGTCCTCACACATGCACTCAGTGGCCTGAGGATTCCGGGGGGGCAGGCGGAGCAGTCTTGGCTCTCACGCAGTCACGACATTGGGAGCAAGGCTGCCCCTGCATGCAGCCTCTGCGGGGAAGGCACAGTCCAGCCGGGCCCTGTGTCCCCCTGTGCTGGGTGCCAGGCAGGCATCGGGCCCCATGGGGATTCAGAGGCTCCTCCTTCCTGAGGGGGGGGGGGGGCGCAGAGTGCAGCTGGTGACCCAGAAGGCACGACTCACTCAGATGGCCTGGGGGACTCAGCCAGCCTCCTTCCCCTCTCTCCCTCAGAGCCCTGCGAGGTCGGCCCGGTCTCTCTAGGACGTGCAGTCACCTCACAATCTTCCTCTCTAGCCCCTGGCTCTCTCCTTCCAAGGAACACCTGTTTCCTGAGCACCGTCCTCCAGCAGGCGCCGCTGGGTGGAAGCACCGCGTCCACGGCATTCTGGCTCTGCCCCCGCAGCCCACCGGGACACAGGGGGCTTCCAAGCACCTCTGTCCGAGGCCTGCTCTCCCCTCACCAGGAAAGCCCCAGTTTACTTGGAAATTCTGCATCCGTGCGTGTGAGTATGACACACTTGACTCTCTCATGGCCACTGTGGTTTCCAAGGTCTTCCTCTCCCTGGACTCAGGATCTCAGCGCATTTCACCTGCCACCGCTTCCTTTACCTGGGCTGACACCACCTCCGCAAGGAGAGTAGCCCCTTCGCCGAGTGTCACCCCTTCACCTTCGAAGGAACAAAGGGTATTTGGGCACGTGGGGATTTTGAGGGTCGAGGCTTCACAGAGGGGCGTGCTGCACAGGGTGCGAGACTGCCCTCCACACTCCTCTCCCAGCCCCTCCCCTCTCTTTGCCCTGGAGCCCAGCAGCAAGCACAGCGCGGCCCAGAGACTTGCTCACATCACTAGGAGGAACGCTTTTCGTCTCCGCTCCCGACGTTGGCCCCTGGTTCTGCTTCCCAGATGTACTGGCTCAACCATCTCTCCACAAAAGCAAAGGTCTCAGCTTTTGTTTATTAATGATTTCATGTATTTATTTGAGGAGAGAGAGAGCAGGAGCAACGGGGAGGGGCAGAGGGAGCGAGAGAGAGGGAGAAGCAGACGCCCCTCTCAGCTGGGATCCTGTTCCAGGTTTGGATCCCAGGATCGGATCCCAGGACCCCGAGTTCATGACCTGAGCCAGGAGCAGAGGCTTAATGCCCCGAGGCACCCGGGAGCCCCTTGGCTTTAGAAATGGAAACGATTGAAAGTTCCTTGTCTTCTCCCTCCTCAGCAGAGCCATCAGTCAGCCTCAAGACAATGCCAAGTCACTTCCAAGTCAGTTTTCTCTGATTCTGTTTGTCCCTCTGTTATGTGATTATTTTCCTTTAATCATCTGTAACACACATGCAGCCACTGTCTAGGACTCCCCCAAAGCCCTGGATCGGGGGATCAGAAGTCAGTCCTTAGAGGCTTTCTGCAAATCCAAGGCAGCCCTGTGTGAGGCAGCTCAGGGCAGGGTCCCTCTGGCCCCACCGCAGGACAAGCACGGGAGCCCAGGTCCGACCCACGTCGGCTGAAGCTTGTCAGGCTGCCCGCTGCCGCTGCTCAGGCTCTCACCTCGCACACAGGCAGCCCCGCGCCTGTCTGTAGCTCGGAATCAGTCTGGAGCTCTGAGCATCCCTAGTGGACCCCTGAGCGGCCTGCACACCTGGGGCCTGACATCCCTGCACCTCCTGACCCGGGAATGCTCCCCGACGTCACAAGGGGGCGCCACCGACCCGCTGCCCTGCCCTGCTTTGGGAGGCTTGGTCTCAGGGGTGGTCTCAGATGAATTATTTGAGATTTGCTCGTTTTGCTTCTCTTGGTTGCCAAATTAGTGGAAAACAGAGAAGTGACGATGGTGTAGCAGAAATGAGAAGCGTAGTTTGCATGACTTAGTGCTCGATCTCACACAGAGAAGCAGTAACTGCGGGGCAGGGAGAACTCGGGCTTCCGCTGGAGGCTCCCGGGCCCCATCCAGGGCAGTCCAGAGCAGCCGTCCTGAGAACTGTGCAGGACCAGCGGGGTCGCAGTGCTGAAAGGAGCATATGATAGATTGTGGCCGAGCGAGATGTCTTTAGGATTTCAAATTTTTGGTAAAGATTTTAAGTCGTTTCTGCACCAATGTGGGTTCGAGCTCACAACCCCGAGATCAGGAGTCACACATTCCACTGACTGAGACCCCCAAGTGCCCCAGGAATTGGAGATTTTTCCTTATCTAGGAATGCAAACCTGCTTATACCACGAAGCTAATTTTCATGTTATTTTCACATGCATTTTCAGCATCCGTGGTGCCTGGAACGCACCTGAGCTGGCAGAAGGTTCTGCCCAGAGCTGAGCCCTGAGCCTTTTAGACCACCATTGCTAGGTTTTTGAGAGGAAAACCCCAGCCCTTAATCCTGTCCCAGTTCCAAGAAGGAAGAGTCAGGGCCAGTGTGCAGTTCCCAGACTGGGTTGGGGCCCGTCTGCTGCTAGGTCCTTTCCCCAGTCCAAGTCCCAGGTCCATGGGAATTGGGGGTGGTGCCCTCGGGTCTCTCAAAGGCAGGACACAGTCACATTCTCGGTTCCTGCCCATAGATCGAGCTTCACCTGTTTGCCCCCTTGTGTGCAGATGAAGGCTCCCGCTGATGGGGCGCTTAGAGGCCAAAATGCCACCTAAATTGGTGGGCCTAGGTGAGCACTGAGAGTATCAGAGCACTTGCCACCAAACCCAGGGATGTCTGAGTTCAGGGAGCTGGTCATGGAACCGGTCAGATGGGCCCTAGGGTCCCCGCCCGCCTAAGAAGACTTCCGGGAGAGGAGCTGCACCGGGAACCACCGCACAACTCACCCCAGGGCACGTTCCTTTCAGGGGATGAGTTCGGGTCCAAGAACCCAGAGGATTCACCAAAGGAATGCTTAAACTCTAGACACTCAAAGGTGCTTTCTCTGGGCACACGTGCTTAATTTATGTCTGAAACCTATGGTCCTGGAAGCTAGAAATATCTACCAAAATGAAAAAATGTTACTGTGTCCTGAAAGCTTGTTATGGTAACGATCAGGTTGAGGGCCCCAAAATCTGGTGCTTAGCACCCGTTTGGACCCGCCCAGACAGAAATGTGGGGGAACTGCGTTTGTGGCTAAACATCCTGCCAAACCACTGAAACCCTTCAGGATTACGACAACAGCCGTTACGAAGATGTGAGAAAATGTGAGAAGTGCACATACAAGGGTTCCAGAATTCAACAAGCAGGACGGGATACCTATTCTAACTGGCATGCAAAAGCTTCCAAAAGGCCTCAAAATTCCAAAATAGCTTCATTGAGAGAGTCCTTGCAAAACACCAGTAAGAAACGACAGACTTGGGCTGTTCAATATGGCCAGCAATTGTTACTCTTTTTCTCCCAGAAACTACAGACTAGCTCTGTCCTTGAAATTGGCCAGATTGCGGAGCCTGATACAAGTTAAAAAAAAAAAAAAGTGTGCGTTCTCCCCTCAAGTAAAATGGACTAGTTCCCCAGAGGGGCAGAAAAGCCTCTGCAACCTTCCCGAAGGTATTTACTGCAGAAGAACACGTGGCTGGAGGGTGGCCCCACCTATGATAGCGTTTCAGGGGCAGCCCAGTTCCTGAGGCCTCGGAGTCCCTGCCCTACCTTACAGATCTCTGGGACACTAGAATGCAGCCCTGGAGACCAGCCACACTGCTGAGGCCTTGTCCCCAGTCCCCAGCCCTCCCCTGTTTATCCCAAAGGGCTTGTAGCTTGCACTCTGGGCCTCTGAGATGTAAATATCACAGGACAGACTTCAGGGAGGTGATCATATCAGGAGCTGGAACTGCATTTGGAACTTGGGCCCCTGGGGAATCCTGAGCGTGGGGAGTCTGAAGGTCTCTGTCCCAGCCATCTGCAAGGTCCATTTGCATGTGTTGGAGATGGGTGCTATTTTCTACCTCCAGATGGGATCCCCGAAATTCATTCGAAAAGGACTCTAGGTAACTGACATAAAGAAAATCAAGCACTTTCCTAAATTAAAGTCTTCATAGAGATTCTCAGAATAATCACAGGAACCAACCCCACTACTTTTCAGGCTCATGGGCTCTGGCGTAATCGTTGGCAAGGAAAAGCTAGTTTGACTTTGGTTTCATGAAATCGGGCCTGTCTTCAGACGTAGCAGGACTAATGATCGTGCAGAAATACCACCTGTATTCTACCTGGTCAAAGCAGCTCATGCTCTCTCTCACAAAATTGTCAGCAAGCAAAATAGCTTGGAATGATGGCCACTGTGTCTAACATCTCATCGAGTTGTTGTGAACGGTATAAAGATAATTATTAGGAGCAAAGAAAATAAATAGAAATAGCATAAAAACATTTTTAGGTGGACTTTGTAAGTTTCTGGGATCTTCTGGTCGTCTGACGCCTTAAGTGATCCTAAGCTGAATGAGATGATAGGTAGCCAGTAACCGTCTAGGCCAAGACAGATAAGATCAAGGACTAAGACGGTAATTGCCAAACACCGACTTCCTTTCTCACAGGCCCCGACTTCCTTTCTCACAGGCCCCACCAAAGAGACCTGGGTCGGTTAGTAAACATGTTACAAACCCTGAAACAAATTTACCAGAAGAAAATATGTTTCCAGAAATTATAAAACATATTCATACATTTGCCAAGCCCCAGAATGTTGAACAATAGGCTGTTCATGCTTGTAGACTTCTCTATTTTCACAAAAAATCAGGTTTCTAAGGGCGAAGAACTGTAATGTATGTAACTAAAACAAGCAGAAGAACTAAGGGAGACTCCCCCTGACGCAGGAAAGTGGGAGCTGTGCTTTCAATAATAAAGGGTAGAAAGAATGGAAAGGCATTCTTTGTTGAGGGAAAAGAAAGGAATTTTGTCCTAAGAGAGACCAATTATTTTAAAGTGGGGAAGAGAAAAAACCCAGGACAAAATCTGAATGTAAAAGAGAAAGCTGTAGAAGGTTTATGAGAAAGGAAACTTTGCAAAGGAATTTTGATGTGTGGTCAAATTAGAAAGCATTTAATTAAGTTAAATGAATTTTAGATTTATTTATTGGAGAGAGAGAGAGAGCAGAAGAGTAGAGAGAGAGGGGGAGAAAGACTTTTAATTTTTTTTAGAGATGTAGTTATTCGGTTTTAGAGAAAGAGAGCCAGAGCGGGGGAGGGGCAGCGGGACAGGGAGAGAGAGAGAGAAGCAGACTTTGTGCAGTGCTGGGCTCCACCCAGGGCTCGATCTCATGACCCCGAGCTCATGACCTGAGCGAAATCAAGAGTCACTCGGTTAACCAGCTGCCCCACACATAGTTAAATGAATTTTAATATCAAAAAGGAGCCTGTGCAAACTGGGCATTGGTTTTCTCTCTGTTAGAAGGACAGTTCCCTTGAGCTATTGATGTGTTCTTCATAAGGGATTGTAGAAGAATTTTCTTTACTCTTTTCAGTAATCTGCCAAGAAAGCAAAGATTTTGGGTTTTCCTTCATACATTATGACGCAGGAAAATGTTTCTACCATAACATTTCAGTCTTTCGTTCCTTCAACAGAAAAGTTCTCATCCACCTGCTGTCTGATCCGGCAGGACCTTCGTCAGGGTTTGCTTCTGGGGAACCCGTCACTCCGAGATCCTCGGACACCCACAGAGCTTCCTAGCTTACGTCTCCCTATTTACCGATTCAGTACACACGTGCCTTTAATGCCTAGAGCGCCGACGAACCCAGGAGGGAACCTTAGTGGGATTTAAACTCTGCGTCCTGATGTTACAAGGTATCGCTGTGATGCGTGGGGGAGAGTCATTGCCTCTTCATGTGTGTTGAATGAGCGACTTTGTTGTTTGTGAATGAAAACTATTTGTGAACATTTCCTCTGCTCAGTGTAGTATTGACCATTGTGCCAGAGAGTGGAGGCCAGGTTTGTGACAGTGACACTCAAGGGATCCTCTCTTCGAGGTGACCAGGTGGGCACAGGGGGGTTTTCTCTGGCTACGCAGACACAGCTGCGGACGTCACCAAAAAGGTGACCTGTGAGCAGGGACCTGAGGAAGCAGGTGAGTGAGGCCTGAGACTCCCAGAGAAAGACCTTTGAGAGCAGCAAGTGCAAAGGTCCTGAGGCAGGACTTGCTTGGGCTTTGCTTGAATCCCTAAGGAGCGTGGAGAGTCTGGAGTGGCGGGGTCATAGCAGGTGAGGGGAGAGAACCACTGGACCCCGGATCGTGCAGGGCCTTGCAGTCCCTGGAAGGATCCAGCTTTCCTGAGAGCGAGTTTCCGGGGAGGCAGGGAAGGTGTTGAGCAGACGGGGGACCTGATGTGCCTGTGGAGTCGCAGGAGCACTCTGCCTGCAGGTGTGCAGCACAAGGTGTGTGGGTGAGGAGGAGGGCTGGGGTGGAGGCAGGGAGACCAGCCAGGAGGCTGCTGGGGTCTGCCTGCTTTCCTCCCTTCCTTCCATCTTTCCTACCTTCCTTCCTTTCTTCTTTCTTTCTCTCTCTCTTTCTTTCTTCTTTTTCTCCTTTGTGGATCTGATGGGCTTTTTTAAAACACAATCTTCCAAATTTCTATGAAATAAGAAAATTCTATGATCATTGGTGAGTTCAAGAACAGTTTGAAAGCCTCCTCTGCATTTCTCCTCATTTATCTTTCTAACGAATTAAGTGTTTATTTGAACGAAGGCAGAAATCTCTGTCCTGTGTCATCTGAAATCCAGGCGGACCCCTGAGCTTGTAGGCATTACAGCTCCGTTGTCTCCAGCAGCCGGTGCCACTCCTGATACGAAGGATGGCACTTGGGTTACTCGGCAGTCCCCCTGCTCTCCTCTGAGGAAAGGGTCCTACCCTCCTTCTTCTTGCCCCAGGTGCTGCGATCTCACAGTGACGGGGGCGGTGGGGTCTTACTCTGCGTTTCCTCCTTGACGCTTGCCAGACGCTTTCTACTAAAGATTTGTGTCTCACTTGAGGAAAATGGGAGAAACGTTTTTTGATGATAAATTCTTCCCATTGCTTTTCTGGAATGCCGTAGCTCAGTGTTGCCCTGTGGGTCGACCGTCCAGGTCGTAGGAATTCCGCATACATGGCTGTCTTTGTCATTTTTGTCTGCTCCGGGCCCCGGAAGGCAAGACGGGCGGGAGGGGAGAGGGGACAGACCAAGGGCCCAGACGGGGTTTTCGAGAAGAAGGAAGGAGCCGCTCACACATGCTTCCGGGGAGTTAGGGAGAGAAGGGCTGACGATGTTGAGGCCCGGTGTCCCAAACCTCCTGCCCTCCGTGGGCCCCTGAAGCTCAGGGCAGGGCAGCCTCGGGACCCCGGCCGGGCCTGATGGGGTCTGACCGGCTAAAGGTCAGGTCCGGAGAAAACGCTTTGAGGCTGGTGGTGTTCGCTGTTAACATAAAAATCGGAAGCCCCCCAAAGGCACGTCGCTCGGGTCCACGTGGGATTTGGCCTCCCCGCCACCCCCAGGCACAGTCACCCCAGCCTAAGCCACCACCCAGAGGCCTCCCCCGTGTCTGCTCCGGTCCTCACTGACACACCAGTGGTGGACTCGGCTGAGGGGAAATGCGTGTCCTCTTCCCGCTCTTTGTCCCCGGGACTCTCCCCCCTCTGGCTGCAGGAGGCCTGTGGAGAGGGGGCTCCCGGAGAGCGGTCCCCCAGAGCGCGGAAGCCGTGCTGCTCCTTCCCGGACGCCGCCTCTCACTGGGCTTCCACCCGACCCGAGGGCTCTCTGCGAGCTGCCTGGGGCAGGAAGTGGAGCTGGAGTCGGAACGGACTTGTTGGTTCTGTAATCTGGGGTCCGAGCAAACCCTCATGTCTCCTTCTCTGAAGCCATCCATAGTCTGACACCCCAGCACCGCCGACCCAGACGCTGAAACGCTCCGTCTCTGTGATTTGGGGGGCTTCTCCCTCCTCTCATTTGCTTCAGGGCAGCGTCTGAAGAAGACACACAGCCGTGGAAGGTCACGAACGTTTGCCTGAACTCCGAGCAGAGCCATCTGCCTGCGCTGAGCTGCTGGCCCCTGTTCTGGTCTCACGCTTGGGCCTCGCTGGGTCCCGCCAAGTCTGAGATCCATGGAGACGAGGGGCCACCTCTCTGAGTGGACCGTGTCCCTGTGAGGTCACCTGCTCCTTCAGGCGCTGCCAGAATCAAGGTGAGGAGAAGTCATCCCAGTGTCCCACAGCCCCCAAGGCATTCCCTCCTCTCCCCACGAGCGAGGTAATCCTGCCAAGGGCTTCGGGCTTCCAGATAAACCAGCCAGTGGGGAAGGTTGTTCGCAAACAACTTCTGTTTGCGCTGGCCAAGAAATCCTCCCTGAGGCCAGCCATAAAATGGGCTGGAAACTTCCTGGGAGAAAGTGGGAGCTATTTTGCGAAGGGGAGAAAGGGAACACAAAAAGAGTTGAGGAGGTCAGCAGGAATCCTGCCACAAAATGGTTTTTGTCCTGAAGTTGAATCTTGTACACAAGGAAAAGAGGTGTTAGGGGAGCTTTCTAAAGCACCAGCAGCGAGCTGGCAGAATCCCCTGCTTGTCTCCCAACCTCAAGTGAGAGCGCAAGGCTGGGCAGAGCCCCTGGGTGGGCAGAGACCCCTGGCCTGGTGGCAGCTCTTGGGACCAGTGCTGGGTGGCCCCTCAGAGATAGGGGAAGTCTGTGTGGGAACGGGAGGGAAAGCTTACCGTCTACCAGCGTCACTTGGAATCTCAAGGTCACCCCCAACCCTGTGAGCCCGGGGAGAGTGGCTGTCCCGGTACAGCCGTCCCCACCTCAGCCCCCTGCACTTCCTGCCAGCGACACACAGGACATGTAACTGCTCTTCTCATTCCTTTTATTTTTTTTTTCAATTTTATTTGTAGGGAATCTCTACGCCCCACACGGGGCTCAAACTCACCCCCGGGAATCAAGAGTTTCGTGCTCTTCCTCGAGCCAGCCAGGTCCCCCCTGGTCTTCTCCTGCTTTTAAGAACTTCCCCCCATTCTCTTAATCATAAATATTTCCCATTATGAAACCCTTGCCCCAGCTTTCCCCAGGATCACAGCCTGCCTCAGGGACAGCTTCCACCCTGTCCCCAGGCCCAGATCCCCACTGACATTGACCTCATCTGTGCCTACATTCCACAGCCAAGGGTGGTTGTGTTGTATGTCCTGTGCTGTGTTCTAGGAGAGCAATTTGACTGATTCTATTCTCCAGGATATAAATATTGTCTCCCGCCCCCAACCCCCCTACTTGTACATGTTGGGGTCCCTGTCCCAGAAGCAGACCTGGGAGAGGACCTTCAGCCCTCCATCCCCTCTGGGCTAAGTCCTAATGTTCAAGTTCACTGTCATGTGCCGCCATGACATCAGTGTAACCGGGAGGGCCCGGAATGATCCAGCGAATTTCCCACCTCATTCTGATCCTGTAGATAAGGTTCCCAGGGACCAGTCCCTTCCTCAAGGCACCAGACGTGGTTCCTGTTCATCCCTGAAGAGCAGATTGCCGTTCCCTGACCGCTGTGGTATTATCCCTACGACCCAGTCCCATCTGCTCTGAAAACCCGGGGTCACCTAGTCTCTTCCTTCTACAGAGCCCACCCTGCACAGTCCCTGTGTGATGATGCTGTCCCCACGTGCCACCCCGTAAGGCCCTGTGTGGCGTGAGGTGTCCTCCTGCCCCTGCCGTGAGAGCGTGGGACTGCTCAGGGTTGTCAGTCTCATCTGTCCACTGTCACACAGGCTGCTTTTGGCCATCTTCGTAAAGAAGGCGTGGGAATCCCTCCCTCATCGATGGGGTGGGCAGGACGTGCACACCACCCTCTCAATCCAGGGGAGGACCCACATGTCCTGGGAGTCACGAGGGTCCGCTGGCCTGGGGATCTTGCAGGGAGAGTCAGGGAGAAGCTGCAAGGGGTGCCTGGCTTTGGGCTGAGCCCAGCAGCTGGTGCTGTCCGTCTTCTTGTCGGAGCTCTTCAGAAATCACGATCAGGGGGGTTAGAGACCCCCTTCTTTTTTTTTTTTTTTCTTTAAAATTTTTATGGAAATCCCAAAGAATCTCATAGGGGACAGGCAAAAGCACAAACAAGGATATATGTTAACATATGCTTCCTCCCCCCCACCCCGCCAGATGGGTCCGAAGACGGCCTCTCAGAAATTGAGACATGGACAAGTTCACTTCTCTAAGGTGAGCTGGGGAGACACGGTGCACAGGATTCCCCCTCTTAGAACAAAACAAGACGGCCTCTCAGAAATTGAGACATGGACAAGTTCACTTCTCTAAGGTGAGCTGGGGAGACACGGTGCACAGGGATTAGAGAGAAACTGTTTCTGCAGAGGGGGCTCCCCACCCCCCCGGGACCGGCCCCTCCTGGAGCAGGACAGAGTATTGGCGATCTGTGCCGAGCAGGGCCCCGGGTGCCCTGGGGCAGAGAGCCGGAGCCCAGGCCTGGGTGCCAGGTCGCAGCTGTGCGAACCTGGCCAGGGTGCTGGCCTCAGTGTTCAAGGGCACAAAGTGGAGTGAACAGTGCCCAGCACACAGGAATCAGGGGCACAGATGGGGGTGCTCTTCATGCTCTTGCCCGGGGTCTGGTTCTGGGGGACGCTCAGATGAAAGTCATTATCCTTTGGAATCTTTGGAGCCTTCGGGCAGATGGAAAGTAAGAATAGTGTCGTGGAATGACCGCTCTGCTCTCGGGGGCTTTGTACACATTGCTGGTGAGGAAGCACAGGAGAAATAGCGTGTGTGTGAACTTGCCCTGAAGTCTCGGGGTCCAGTCTGGCCCTGCATTCAGCCTCCAGCCGAAGAGTTGGGACCGACCGTCCCTACATTCCTTGTCTCCACTTAGGATTGTTCAACTTCCCGTGGTGTGAAAGCCATATACTTTCGGTAGAAACTGTACTTGGATTTTTTCAAGAATTTAATGAATAAATGAATGAATGAATGAATGAGTGAATCCATTCATTCATTTGTTTATTTGAGAGTCAGAAAGGAGAGCCAGAGAGTGCACAGGACCCGGGGGGGGCGTGCAGAGGGAGAGAGAGAATTTGAAGCAGGTTCCACACCCCAGAAGCTGGGGTGGCTCTCACGACCCTGAGATCATGATCTGAGCTGAAATCAAGATCTGAATGCTTATCCGATAGAGCCTCCCAGGTCCGCCAAAACTGTACTTCCATTTCAAATTTGAATCTTTCCCTGGGTGGGGAGAGACACTGGGGCGAGCTCACCATAGGGGTGGAGGTGGCAGGGCCACGCTCCCAGTCAGTCCCCCTGACAGGAGGGCTGAACAGAGCCTGACAACCATTCTGTTCCTGCAATCACGCTGTAACACCTTCATGACATTCGTCACTAAATTACAGGAGATATTGGCCGCCTCTCTTGCAGCCTGCACTTATAAAGCCGGGATTCTCAGAGGCTCTGGACACCGGCGCCTCTGCCCTGCTTCCGCCGATCCTTGGAGCTGCGAGCAAACGCGGAGATGGGTCGATGCCTCCTGCTGCTGCTGCTCGTCCTGTCCTCACAGCTGGACTTCCTACAAGGTGGGCCGCTGGGGAGCGAGGGGAGGGCCGTGCGGACCGCCAGGATCCGGGTGAGTGGGGGTGCCAGCCCCGGTGAGACTTCCCCGTCGGACTCTAGATCTCGCTGTCTGTCCTGACTTACACCCAACAGGTAGCGTTACCACGGGGCTACTATTCAACCGGGGAGGCCTTATTTGTGGGGACACATGTCAATGCCTTTCTGCTTGTCACTTGGTTTTTCATAACTTCACCTCCTCCTTAAACACGCTTCGGGCTGATAGGTGTTGGTCCTCCCTTGGTGGCACCTCAGATTTCAACTCTTGGGTTATCCCATGGCATCAGGATGGCTTCTCACCCCAGATCTGGCTCCGATGTCTGGACCCATGAAGTCACGTTGTACCCAGAGGGAATGAGAAGGTTTTCCACTCACCTGCTGGGACTTGCGGGAAAGCAGGACTTGTGTCTGACTGCTCTTTGAATGGCCTGAGGAGCAAGGAAGGGCGACTGGCTTGGGATTGACCAGGTGGTTGGGAGAGGGCCAGGGGGTGTTCCTGCCGCAGCAAGGGCCTGTGTGTTTTGAACCTCCCCCGCATGCCTCTGGCCAGAGCCCCAGGGCCCAGATGTGGGGCAGAAGGGAGCAGACTGGAGAGCTGTCCCGGCGCACATGAAGAAATGGAGTCAGACACTCTATCAGTAGGAACGAAGGTGGGTCCCGTCCCATTGTGGGCACTTAGATGGGATCACGAATTATTCTTCAGCGGCTTCACCGAGTTCCCACGCGCTTGCTGACGGGCAGCCGGGCCACGGTTTGCCGAGAGCCGCGTGGGTTCCTCATCACCTTCCATGCAAACTTCTAGAATGCAGTTCCTCTACCTGCGTGTGCACGTGTGTGCATGCGTGTGTGTGCGTGTGCGTGCGTGTGTAGTTACCTAGTAAGGAACCGTTTATAGTTGATCCACACGCATAGACACGCACACACTATACAAGTGTGCTCACACGGGGTACAGTTAGTCTTGTCGTGACACTGTCACCACGAACCACGTGCTTGCACGTCCGTGTGAACTCTAACACTGAACCGATAACAGCATTCGGAAGGGTCACATGCTCGACCCTCTACAGAATGTGCGTCCACAGCTTTGATTGTATCCCCGGCTTGAGTGCAAAGTGGGCAGATCGCTGGCGTCACCGGCACCCCTGTTTCCACGGCCTCCCTCCGCCCGCGCCCTCAGCCTAGTGACAGTCGAGGTGTGACAGCCGAGGTGTGTTGGTGGTGTGCGTGCACTGGAAGACTCACAAGACGAACGATGCCAAATGAATCGAGAAAACACTCGTTTGATCTAAATGAGAATCCATCCTCCCGACCCGTGTTCCCCAGAAGCCGGATCTGAGGGCATTAGTCTGGACGGTGGTCCCAGGAGAGGCCGGCAGGGGCGTGAGGAAGGGGGACGCGGCAGGGAGCGAGCTGGTAAAGGAGGCGCCTCGAGCCAATGCGCTCTGGGCACAGGGAGCCCTGTCCTGGCAGGACGTTCTGGAGGCCAGGGTAGAGCAGGCCCCACGCTGTCCCACCCCAAGGAGAGAGAGCTGGGGAATTCACCTGCCGATTCCCCCCCTGCTCTGAGGAGAGGGACGCCTGCGGGGCCTTTGGCTCTGTAGGACCCCAGCTAGCCCCTCAGGCCCCAGGCAGGGTCGCAGGTGTCTGCATAAGCAGCCCGCAGCCTGTGCAGGGGACTCTGAGGCAGGGAAGCAGGGCGAGGCCACTGCAGTGACTCCACTGACTGTGGCTTCCTCCACACTTCCTGTCTCACCATCTGTCGCTGCACTTCTTGTATGCTGTCCTTCTTCAAAGTCAAAGCAGCCAGAACCTGCTTGCAAAGCAGAAACCACTTCCTGCCAGGCCCTCTTTTTAACCCTCCGATGGTTTCCTCTCTCGAGTAAAATTCTAGTTCTTATTGTGGCTGAAACTGTCCTGCCTGGTAAAAGTATAAGGTCAGCTACAGTTTCTTTGTGCTTTTTTTGGGGGGCGGGGGGTTCTTTGCAAAAAGGTGCTTTTATTGAAGCATGGGGACAGGATCCCGGAGCAGAAAGAGCCGCCCTGGGCTTGTGAGGAGTGACCGAGTCTCTACTTCTTAGGTAGTGGGCCAAAGGGATAGCTTCCGTCTCCAGGGACTTTGAGCGTGTTGCAAGCAAGGTCTCCGGGCCCGTGGAGGGCTGCTTTCACTCTTGTCTGTCAAACGTGAGTCATGAGACCCTTCAGATGGGGATCAGCAGGCCATGCGTTTGCAAGGTGATTGCTAACCTGTAAAGGGGGGCGTTAGCGGTTGGCAGAGGGAAGTCAGGCTGAGGAGAGCAAAGCCATCGCGGTCGCAGGGTAGAAGAAGTCCTTGAGGGAGCCGCAGGAGCCTTACCCTCTGTGAGCCTCTGAACACCTTTGACGCTTCAATCTTCAAGGCTGTGGCGGGCAGAAGGGCTCATCTCCTGTGACTTCCCCCTGCTGAAGCAGGGCGCCGACACGTCCCTGCCCCTGGTCCCCGCTGGCCCGCTGAGGGTTTACTAGGAGTCCCGCAAGGCCCAGACGCTGTGCGTGCAGGTGCTAAGGGCCGGGAGTGTCCTCGAGTGGGGAGGGTCATCTGTGGGCTTGACCCGGTGGCAGTGAAGGAGTTCTGGCCCCAGGGCAGAGACGTTGGCAAAACCAACAAAACAGGATGAAAACAGCAAGAAGAAAAGAAGCCCAAGGAAGAGTCCTCTGATGGGTGACCAAAGTCCTGGGGCCCACGCGTCTGGACCAGTCACGGGGCAGAGGCTCAGCAGCCCCGGGGGGCAGGGCCCCGAGCGGCCGGCGCCGGCCTGAGGAGGGACCCTCGGGTCTGACCCCAGAACCTCTTCCAGCTCCCTTCCGACTTCTGCCGGCCTTCCCGTCGCCTCGCCCTCTGCTGTCCTTTTCCTTCCTGGAACTGGCCACGCGGATTTTCTCTCAGAGTCTCCGCTCTGGTCCCTGTGTCTTCCTGGAACCGGTCCCCAGCTCCTCCCAGGTGTTTAAAGAGTCAGCTTTTCTTCTTCCTTTAATTTGCTCCTGTGTGAGCTTCAGTGACCCCTGAGGGCCCTTCTCTGACGGCTTGTGTGAAGGAACAGCCCCACGGGCCCCACCCGCCGGTCACCGTGCTCAGGCCGGGCTCTGCCTCTGTCCCAGGACCTGCCATCCTCTTCCTCACTTGTCCTTTGCCAGCCACTCCCCCGATGTATTGGCTGCCCTAAGGAAAGAAGGGACATGCGTGTCTCCTTCCCTCCCTCTGATCTCCTCCTACCCCCTCCACCCCTGGGAGTCGAGAGTCCTCCCAGGTATGAGCCAAGCACTCAGAAATTCCTTGCTAGTCTGAGTTGTGCCTTCTGGGTCACAAGCTGCACTCTGCACCGCTGTCCCCCTGCCAGCCCTGGGAAGGAGAAGAAGCCTCTGAATCCCTATGGGGCCAGATGCCTGCCTTGATCCTAGCACAGGGGGACACAGGGCCAGGCTGAACTGTGCCTCCCCCAGCAAGGCTGCCCCCTTGCTCCTGATGCTGTGACTTGTGTAAGAGCTAAGATTCCTCAGCCTGCCCCCCCAGAATCCTCAGGCCACTGAGTTCATGTGTGAGGACGGACAGGGACCAGGGATCAGGTCCCCTGCTGCCCTCAGGATGGAGCAGAGCAGAATGGCCACAGCTGAAGCTAGACACCTGGGTTGCTGACCCGCGACGGACACGTAGACGTGGATACGTCCTGAAGGCTCTAAGTGAGGCCCCAGCACAGGCCTGTGGACAAGCTCTCCACTGTCCCAGGTGTGAGTCAGGCAGCTGCACACATGACAGGTGGCACATGCCATTTTCTGGGTTTTCCTCCCTTGTCTTTCTTGTTTTGTTTTGTTTTGTTTTGTTTTTAGGAAGTAGAAACCTTGTACATACAGGCACAGTTCCCACTCTAAACTGTTTCTCCTTCTATCTGTTCATTTGCGGAGGGCTGCTAATGGCTAAGTTTGGAATCAATGGGCCTTTGCTTTGGTAAAGTCATTCCCCGTATGAGAAAATCAGTCTCTCACATGAAAGAAGAAATTTCCAGGAAAGAGCGTTCATCGGCCCAGTCAGGTGTCCACCACTTTTACCATCAGCTCAGACCAGAGGAGAGAGTCTTGTAAGCGTCACATGGTTTGGCCCTCGAGAAGGGGTGTCTACCCCGACTCTCCCACCCAGCCCACGGCGAGTTGTGAGCCTACGTGTGACCCGTGAATACAGAGGCAGCTCCGGCCATCCTGAGACCATGACCAGGGGATAACCAAAGTTATAACGCATGTTTTTCTGAGGAGGACAACTTCAGGAGTAAATGAATCTTCCAGTGGCTGAGAAAACTGCCTCCCGGGGAAGGACCAGGACACGTGAGCACGTGTGCGCTTAGCGTCAGAGCGTGGGCGGTGTCCGTTCAAGGGCGCCCAGGGAACCGAACCCACATCTGTTGTCCGGTGTTCCCCGCTGAGCCCGACTGAACCTGGGGTGCACCGCTAACGTTTTTAGCTGCATCGCCTGCATCAAAACTCATGAATAATTTGCAGGTGCACAGGGGAGCCCTGGGAGAAGGTGGTTTGGGGGACACACCGGGGTGTCTATGAGGAAGGGAGCCAGGGAGATAGCAGTGACATTTCTGATGCTGTCCAGCCCTCATGGATGGTTTTGAGTTGAAAAGGTTCAGAGTCCGCCACCCCAAAATATGTCATTTGACACAGGACCATTTTGAGGTGAAAGTCATTTCTAAGATGCAGATACAAGAAAAGCTCGTGGGCGGCCTCTCTCCGCCAGGGAGGGCAGGTGGACGCTGGGTCACCGGGCGCAGCTCTAGACGCCAGCCCGGAGGAATCTTCATAACCTTCTGTACTAAGTAGCCTTGCCATTCCTGTCTCCATAGAGTTACCTTCCCATATTTTGCCACCTCTGAACGTATAAACCCCTTTCCTGTTGTCACTTCTGCACAAAATGTTTCCTCCTTGTCTAAATGTTGTAGATGAGCCCGTTGTGGTTGCTCAGCACGGGTGAACCCCGCGTGTGGGTGTGAGCGATGTGTGTGTGAACACGCTGTCTGCATGTCTTCCTCCTCATCTGCCTTTTCCCAGTCTAGAAGCTCGGGGGATCCAACGCTCTTCCTCCCTACAGAGTCCTGTGAGGAGAGGAGCCGCAGGCAGAAGTGGGGGGACGCTGTTGCCACAAAGGGATGCTGGACAGGGCAGGGCTCATGGGTGCGGACGGACTATTACCAGTGCAGCTGGTCGCCCTCAGGACAGCATGTGACGGACACTCAGGGGGACCAGTGCTCTCCTGACAGTTGGCTGCTTGGGGAGAATGAGGACATGACACCATTGACAGGCATATGGTGGTTCGGGGGGGGGGGGGCACAGCAAGAGACCTCTGAGACCCCGGGGACAGGCCCTTGAGACACGCTGGGCTCCAACCTCCGTGTGGGAGAGGCCGAAAGGGTGGGAGTGGGATCTCTAGTCAGGTCCCATGTTTCACTTTTAATCAGTGTGTGGTGCTCGGTAGTCCTCATTAGCTGGGTCATTCTTTCCTTTGGAACAGGTCAAGTGTGGGTGCAGGTCAAGGAGCCTGAACAGTGGGGGCAGGGTGGGGCTGGGGGGAAGGAACAAGGCTCCATCCACTGTGTTCATCAGAACATCTGAATTTTCTCTTGGGCACACCAGATTGCATGGCAGATTGCAAAATTACATTTTTTACAAATTGTTTGGGGCCAAGTAATAGTGGAATGCGGGCAGAAACTATGTACAACACTTTGATTTCCGGCTATAAAAGCCCCCGTGTGCCTCTCCAGGCTTACTTCCCCTTCTGTAGAGAGCCTGGAGACTCTGTTGAAGAGAGCGGCATAAAAAGTTGAAAGGAGCTGGGATCTCTAAATAATCACTACCACCTTGATGAGCTGTGAAGTGGATTAGCAATCACTTTTTAAAAATTGCTTTAAGACCCCAACATTTCAGAGTTTTTTGTTACAGTTTGCCTCCTCCAACTCGTACATCGTTTATCGTTTACGGCCAACTCATTCCCTATGCTTTTCAGCTTCTGAGGACTCTCCTTCTTCCTTCAGCTGGCTGCTTCCAGAACACGCAGAATCACAGACCCCATAGTCTCCCACTGACCCTGTCTTTTTAAAAGGGAAATAAGCATGACTCGTGATTAGGGCCTTGAAAGGAAGAAGGCATGCTTGGACCTACCCATGCCCACCACTCTTCACCCCAATTGGACTTTAGAGACTCTCCCGCTAGCATCTCACAATGAAGGAAAGAAAAGAACAACGAGGCTTGGCACAGAACTAGTTTATGACTTCTTTATAGGGAGCTGTACTCCGTGCACAATAGTGGTAAGGATCGTGAGACTTGAAACATGTGTTGAATCCGCGTCCTCCATCAGGTCAGGGCAAAGCTGGGCTCCATCTTTAGAACTTGTTGCAGAAAGTTGAGTCACTGCAACATTTCTCCTCCAAAGCAACATCCTTATTAAAGATCGTCATAGGGAAACACACACTGGTGCAACCTTGGTATCCATACGAAAGGATGTCATCTAGGAGAGGCAGGGAGGGGGCAAGTGAGACCCCAGAGCCTGGGTTGCAGACCCACAGCTGTGGGGTCCAGCACGTCCTGGCTTGCAGTGCTCAATTAATATTGCTGAAAGGATCAGTGGGTCATGGCATCAACAAATTTATCAAGGAACGAGGAGAAAATGGAACTTTCCATCAAGGACTCCTGCTCTCCGGTAGGGAGGAGTATGCGCCTCCCAGGATTGAGATACTTGAGATAGGAACCCATAGTGGGCTCTCGTAGGATAGCCCTGGGGGCTCTGTGTCCTAGGATTCAGTCCGCTGCACACAGGAAAGGGCAGGAAGGGGTGAATAGAAATTGCCCTAATCACCCTCCCCACGGCTCTTCCCCTACCTCTACCCACCCTGCTCCCCAAAACTCTACCACACTGAGGTCTCACTCAGTGGGATGTTAGCTGCCCTTCCTGTCACCCCAGGAGCTATCAGAAGATCCTGTCTCTTCTCTTACAGATACCGGCCCAGTTAGGGGTCTATGGCAGTCGAGTAGCAGAACCAGATGACACAGATTCACAAATTTAGTTGAAAATAGAAAATCAACCCCTGTGAATACTGATGATACTCCCAGGGTTCCTAAGATCCCAGTGCCCTGGGTCATAGAGTCACCTTGCCTTGTCCTGGGGGCCCTGGCTCCATGTGGTCCCGTGGGGGTCCTAACCCAACCCTGAATGCCCTCCTAGCATCCAACTTCACGCAAAGGTCGCCCAGGAGACTTCTTAGGCCCCCCTACCTTTATAGACTTTCCTCAGGAAGCACTGCTGGTAGCGTTTAGCCTGGCAGACACTTTTCCCAGTCTCGCAAACCCCGCTGGCGTTGAATCGTTGACACTGGAAACATTGTAGAGCTGGAAAGTGAAGACCGGCATGATGAGGCTGTCCGGGCTCTGCCTTCCCCCAGGTCAGGAGAGAGCACACCCTCTGGGCCACGGGCAGCCTGGACAGTGGCCGGTTCCCAGGCCCGATAAGGTGGCTGAAAACGGGATTTCTAGGTGCTTGGCTCATACCTGGGAGGACTCTCGACTCCCAGGGGTGGAGGGGGTAGGAGGAGATCAGAGGGAGGGAAGGAGACACGCATGTCCCTTCTTTCCTTAGGGCAGCCAATACATCGGGGGAGTGGCTGGCAAAGGACAAGTGAGGAAGAGGATGGCAGGTGCTGGGACAGAGCAGAGCCCGGCCTGAGCACGGTGACCGGAGGGTGGGGCCCGTGGGGCTGTTCCTTCACACAGGCCGTCAGAGAAGGGCCCTCAGGGGTCACTGAAGCTCACACAGGAGCAAATTAAAGGAAGAAGAAAAGCTGACTCTTTAAACACCTGGGAGGAGCTGGGGACCGGTTCCAGGAAGACACAGGGACCAGAGCGGAGACTCTGAGAGAAAATCCGCGTGGCCAGTTCCAGGAAGGAAAAGGACAGCAGAGGGCGAGGCGACGGGAAGGCCGGCAGAAGTCGGAAGGGAGCTGGAAGAGGTTCTGGGGTCAGACCCGAGGGTCCCTCCTCAGGCCGGCGCCGGCCGCTCGGGGCCCTGCCCCCCGGGGCTGCTGAGCCTCTGCCCCGTGACTGGTCCAGACGCGTGGGCCCCAGGACTTTGGTCACCCGTCAGAGGACTCTTCCTTGGGCTTCTTTTCTTCTTGCTGTTTTCATCCTGTTTTGTTGGTTTTGCCAACGTCTCTGCCCTGGGGCCAGAACTCCTTCACTGCCACCGGGTCAAGCCCACAGATGACCCTCCCCACTCGAGGACACTCCCGGCCCTTAGCACCTGCACGCACAGCGTCTGGGCCTTGCGGGACTCCTAGTAAACCCTCAGCGGGCCAGCGGGGACCAGGGGCAGGGACGTGTCGGTGCCCTGCTTCAGCAGGGGGAAGTCACAGGAGATGAGCCCTTCTGCCCGCCACAGCCTTGAAGATTGAAGCGTCAAAGGTGTTCAGAGGCTCACAGAGGGTAAGGCTCCTGCGGCTCCCTCAAGGACTTCTACCGTGCGACCGCGTTGGCTTTGCTCTCCTCAGCCTGACTTCCCTCTGCCAACCGCTAACGCCCCCCTTTACAGGTTAGCAATCACCTTGCAAACGCATGGCCCGCTGATCCCCATCTGAAGGGTCTCATGACTCACGTTTGACAGACAAGAGTGAAAGCAGCCCTCCACGGGCCCGGAGACCTTGCTTGCAACACGCTCAAAGTCCCTGGAGACGGAAGCTATCCCTTTGGCCCACTACCTAAGAAGTAGAGACTCGGTCACTCCTCACAAGCCCAGGGCGGCTCTTTCTGCTCCGGGATCCTGTCCCCATGCTTCAATAAAAGCACCTTTTTGCAAAGAACCCCCCGCCCCCCAAAAAAAGCACAAAGAAACTGTAGCTGACCTTATACTTTTACCAGGCAGGACAGTTTCAGCCACAATAAGAACTAGAATTTTACTCGAGAGAGGAAACCATCGGAGGGTTAAAAAGAGGGCCTGGCAGGAAGTGGTTTCTGCTTTGCAAGCAGGTTCTGGCTGCTTTGACTTTGAAGAAGGACAGCATACAAGAGGTGCAGCGACAGATGGTGAGACAGGAAGTGGGGAGGAAGCCACAGTCAGTGGAGTCACTGCAGTGGCCTCGCCCTGCTTCCCTGCCTCAGAGTCCCCTGCACAGGCTGCGGGCTGCTTATGCAGACACCTGCGACCCTGCCTGGGGCCTGAGGGGCTAGCTGGGGTCCTACAGAGCCAAAGGCCCCGCAGGCGTCCCTCTCCCTGGAGCAGGGGGGAATCGGCAGGTGAATTCCCCAGCTCTCTCTCCTTGGGGTGGGACAGCGTGGGGCCTGCTCTACCCTGGCCTCCAGAACGTCCTGCCAGGACGGGGCTCCCCGTGCCCAGAGCGCATCGGCTCGAGGAGCCTCCTTTACCAGCTCGCTCCCTGCCGCGTCCCCCTTCCTTCAAGCCCCTGCCGGCCTCTCCTGGGACCACCGTCCAGACTAATGCCCTCAGATCCGGCTTCTGGGGAACACGGGTCAGGAGGATGGATTCTCATTTAGATCAAACGAGTGTTTTCTCGATTCATTTGGCATCGTTCGTCTTGTGAGTCTTCCAGTGCACGCACACCACCAACACACCTCGGCTGTCACACCTCGACTGTCACTAGGCTGAGGGCGCGGGCGGAGGGAGGCCGTGGAAGCAGGGGTGCCGGTGACGCCAGCGATCTGCCCACTTTGCACTCAAGCCGGGGATGCAATCAAAGCTGTTGACGCACATTCTGTAGAGGGTCGAGCATGTGACCCTTCCGAATGCTGTTATCAGTTCAGTGTTAGAGTTCACACGGACGTGGAAGCACGTGGTTCATGGTGACAGTGTCACGACAAGACTAACTGTACCCCGTGTGAGCACACTTGTATAGTGTGTGCGTGTCTATGCATGTGGATCAACTATAAATGGTTCCTTACTAGGTAACTGCACACACACGCACACGCACACACACTCATGCACACACGTGCACACGCAGGTAGAGGAACTGCATTCTAGAAGTTTGCATGGAAGGTGATGAGGAACCCACGCGGCTCTCGGCAAACCGTGGCCCGGCTGCCCGTCAGCAAGCGCGTGGGAACTCGGTGAAGCCGCTGAAGAATAATTCGTGATCCCATCTAAGTGCCCACAATGGGACGGGACCCACCTTCGTTCCTACTGATAGAGTGTCTGACTCCATTTCTTCATGTGCGCCGGGGACAGCTCTCCAGTCTGCTCCCTTCTGCCCCACATCTGGGCCCTGGGGCTCCGGCCAGAGGCATGGGGGGGAGGTTCAAAACACACAGGCCCTTGCTGCGGCAGGAACACCCCCTGGCCCTCTCCCAACCACCTGGTCAATCCCAAGCCAGTCGCCCTTCCTTGCTCCTCAGGCCATTCAAAGAGCAGTCAGACACAAGTCCTGCTTTCCCGCAAGTCCCAGCAGGTGAGTGGAAAACCTTCTCATTCCCTCTGGGTGCAACGTGACCTCATGGGTCCAGACATCGGAGCCAGATCTGGGGTGAGAAGCCATCCTGGTGCCACGAGATAACCCAAGAGTTGAAATCTGAGGTGCCACCAAGGGAGGACCAACACCTATCAGCCCGAAGCGTGTTTAAGGAGGTGAAGTTATGAAAAACTAAGTGACAAGCAGAAAGGCATTGACATGTGTCCCCACAAATAAGGCCTCCCCGGTTGAATAGTAGCCCCGTGGTAACGCTACCTGTTGGGTGTAAGTCAGGACAGACAGCGAGATCTAGAGGCCGACGGGGAAGTCTCACCGGGGCTGGCACCCCCACTCACCCGGATCCTGGCGGTCCGCACGGCCCTCCCTCGCTCCCCAGCGGCCCACCTTGTAGGAAGTCCAGCTGTGAGGACAGGACGAGCAGCAGCAGCAGGAGGCATCGACCCATCTCCGCGTTTGCTCGCAGCTCCAAGGATCGGTGGAAGCAGGGCAGAGGCGCCGGTGTCCAGAGCCTCTGAGAATCCCGGCTTTATAAGCGCAGGCTGCAGTAGCAGCCAATGGCAGCCCAGCGAAGGCTCACTGCCCCAGGGTACAGAGGGGACAAAGTGCCTCAGGAGTCAGGGCCCTGCCTTCCCCCCAGCGATCTCGGCGTAGCTCACTCTACTGGCTTGACCGAGGGAGCCAAGTTGGATAAGAGGACATCGCTCCTTGTATCTCAATTTCCCAGTTGTAAATGGAATAAGAAAGCCTGACCTACGTAGTCTCGGCATTTGAGATTCAAGTGAATTAGGGAATATGTCCCCATCTAAAGAAGTTGGCCATAATTAAGGGAAGTACTGAAGAACGGTGTGAAAAAACATACCACCCTATTCCAGATTCTCTCCTAGTCCATAAACACAGAGAAATGAACACATGCTTAGACTTTTGGGAAGTGCAGGCCAGAACACAACAGCACACAATAGAGTTTGGTGCAGGGTTGTCTCATTTCTTAGAAATAAAACACATCTGCATTGTTTTGTCATGTTTGGCCAAAAGGGGCAGAGGAAAGTATTTCTCCTCTAATCTTTAAGAGCTATGCTACAAGTAACCCATACTTGGTTTTCTTTCTTTCTTTTTTTTTAAACTTACCATTTCTTTTTTAAGTAATCTTTTCTCTTCGGGATGCTAGGTTATAGCAGGTGGAGGGATCCCTTCCCAGAGGAAGAACTACACACCCACCCCACCCAGTGAAACACTCCTAAAAGGTGAAAAATAGTTTTAAAACCATCATTTCAAAACTCTGGGAATAGCCCTAAAGACATCGAGCAAGTTCAAACAGGGGCGCCCTTTCTGCCCCAGGGCCCTGTTGAAATCACGGAGCCGTTAGCCGGTAATGAGTGGAGCCTCACAGTTGGCTTGAAGCCCCAGAGGCGGAGAGCCTAACAGAGGGAAGAGGGAAAGAGCCAGTTCTGGAATGTCCTGCTAAACCACCCTCCCTGGGTCCCAGGGCGTGTGCACGCAGCTGACCCTCTGTGGGGAGACAGCAGACGTTTTTCCCTACGGGCAAGTCAACTTCATGACAAATGTCCAGACAAGTCACGAAATACAGTCAAGAAAACAACCACCCAGAGCACTGGGAGGTGGGACGAAAGAGCAGGAATTGCTCCCCAAAGTTGCTACCATAGTTGACCTCCAATGTCCAGTTGCATCCCAGAAAGGCCCCAGGCACGTGGGACCCACACTCAGGACAGAAGTGGTGCTGGAAACAGTCTGTGAGGGGGGTGGGGGGATGTTGGTAAAGGGTTCAGACGCTCAGTGACGAGCAGACTCCCTGCTGACGAACTAGTGTGAGCCTGGTGACTGCCGTTAACGCTGCGTGGTGTGCTTGACATCTGACGTGGGGAAAGCTGAACGTGCCCTCCCCGGAGCGGGAGAGCGAGGTTCTTGTCTCACTCTCGTGGACAATGGACAAGACCTTCGTGGAAGGAATCTCGTGGACAATGGAGAGTGAGGAAAGCAATAGAGCTTTATTAAGCAAGGCTATAGAAAAAGCTCTTCAGAGTGAGAGGGGTCCTGACAGGGTTGCCACTGAGGGCTTTTAGGGTTGGTATTTATTTGAGAGAGAGAGAGAGAGAGCACAAGCAGGGGGAGAGGGAGAGCAGGGAGCCCGATGCGGAACTCGATCCCAGGACCCTGAGACCATGACGTGAACCAAAGGCAGATGCTTAATCCATGGAGCCACCCAGGTGACCCCCAACTTAAATCTTTTCACTTCTGTGCTGGCAGCACCAGTGGTAATAACATCTTTAATGGCTTTTTTCTTTTTAGGGTCCGGTTATTTTCTGTGGACCACAGGAGACTGTCATAAGACTCCTGCCTCGGACACCTAGGGCAGGGGTCTGGAGTGTTCCCTTATCTCTGGTTTCCTTACTCTCTGCATTTTTGGGATTTCTGTGAGGCTGATCATGTGGGCCCCTATCTGTCTCTCCCTATCTAGCCCGGCCTATCCCTCACTCATCACCACACACACAACAAAGGTAATCGTGCCAAGGGATTAATTAGCTTGATGTGGTCATCATTTCACAAAGTATGAAATCATTACTTTGTACCCCCTTAAATAGATATCATTTTATTGTCCATTATCCCTCAGTAAAGCTGGGGGAAAGACCCTTGTGGTGAGACAGCCGGATGTCTGATTTAACCAAGGTGGCCAAGCAGCCCTTATGGGTGTGTTCAGCAACTGAAGGGACCCGACAGCTCCTCCGATAGCAACGAGGAGATAGACGTATGAAAGAGAACCGAATGGAAATTCTGGAGTTGATAAGGTCAGCTTCCATGAAAAAGTCACCAGAGGGGTCGCGGTACCTTTGACCGGCTGAAGAAGGAACCAGAGATGTTAAACAGGTTGATAGAGACTATGCGATCTGAGGATAAGGAGAAAAGCATTAGAATGAACAGCACCTCAGAGGCATGCGGGCACCGTCAGGCCCCCACCCAGACGCATGTGGAAGAATCAGGAGGGGAGAGAAAGGAGCGGAAAACATGGCCGTAGACACAACGGCTGAAGACGCCCCGGACAGGATGGAAAACATGAATGTCCACCTCAGGGATGGTTAGCTTTACACGTCCCCTTGGGGAGGCTCTGTCCTCAGTTACTGAGTCAAACGCTAGTCCAGGTGTCCAGCCAAAACAGTGTCCTGGAGGAGAAGATACTCTGCCCAAAGACTGCTCCGTGTCCAGACTGCAGGTGGCTGGCCTAACATGTGACCTGTCAACCCTTGTGATCACGTGACTCCATTTCTGAAAATAAATCTGAAAATAAATCTCCGATCTGAAAATATAAATCTGAAATATATATATATGTGCATACTAGTGCGCATAGATATGTGTGTCTGTGTGTCTGTGACAGGGTGGCTTGCAGACGTGTCCGAGTCCCAACCCCTGGGACTGGCAAATATTGTCCTGCAGAAAGGGGGTAAACAGATGTCATTAAGGACCTGGAGATGCGGCCATGAGACTGGATTTTCTGCCTGGGACTCGAGTGAGCACAAGGGTCTTTATGGGAGGAAGACAGATCGGTTCATCCGTAGTGGGGAATGTGGTGAGGGAGGCAGAAGTTGGGGCGATGGGAGGCGGTCATAAGCCAAGGAATGCCAGCAGCCTCCCGGAGCTGAAAGAAGCAAGGAAAGGATTTTTCCCTCAGAAGCTCCAGAAGGATCTGGCACTGCTCACATCTGGATTTTAGCGACATGAGACTCATTTTAGATTTTCCGATTTCTGGAATACTAAGAGAATAAGTGTGTGTTGGTTTAACCCACTAAGCGGTGGTAGGTTTTTCAGGAGCAACAGGAAACCAAAACAGATCTTCCTTGACATCCAATGAAGTTACACCCCAGCAAACCCATCTTGGGTCACAAAATCCAAAGTCAAGAGACCATTGAATACACACCTCACCAACTAACTATCATCACGTGGCCTGGCCCACTGTTGACCCTCAGAACACTCACAGCAGCCCATAGCTGGGCAAAATCATCGACGTGAGCCCATTTTATACCAGAGTCCAATGTCTCCTGTAATTTTCTGAAGAATGTCATGAAGGTGTCACAGCGTGATTGCAGGGACAGATGGTTGTCAAGCTTTGTGGTCGCCCTCCTGTCAGCGGGGCTGACTGGGAGCATGGCCTGCCACTTCCACCCCCATGGAGAGCATGTCCCAGTGCCTCTCCCCACCCAGGGAAAGATCCAAATTTAAAATCTAAGTACCATTTGGGGGACCTGAGTGGTTCAGTCAATTAATGGTCCAACTCTTGATTTCAGCTCAGGTCATGATCTTAGGGTCGTGAGAGTGACCCCAGTGCCTTGGTGCATGCTGAGTGTGGAGCCCGCTTGAGATTCTCTCTCTTCCTCTCCCCCGGCCCCTCCCCCTGTTCCCATACATGCTCTGGCTCTTCTCTGACTCTCAAATAAATAATAAATAAAATATTAAAAAAAAAAACAACCAAGTACAGTTTCTACCGAAAATATATGGCTTTCACACCACGGGAAGTTGAACAATCCTAAGTGGAGACAAGGAATGTAGGGACGTTCAGTCCCAACTCTTCGGCTGGAGGCTGAATGCGGGGCCAGAATGGACCCCGAGACTTCAGGGCAAGTTCACACACACGCTATTCCTGCTGTGCTTCCTCACCAGCAATGTGTGCAAAGCCCCCGAGAGCAGAGCGGTCATTCCACGACACTATTCTTACTTTCCATCTGCCCGGAGGCTCCAAAGATTCCAAAGGATAATGACTTTCATCTGAGCGTCCCCCAGAACCAGACCCCGGGCAAGAGCATGAAGAGCACCCCCATCTGTGCCCCTGATTCCTGTGTGCTGGGCACTGTTCACTCCACTTTGTGCCCTTGAACACTGAGGCCAGCACCCTGGCCAGGTTCGCACAGCTGCGACCTGGCACCCAGGCCTGGGCTCCGGCTCTCTGCCCCAGGGCACCCGGGGCCCTGCTCGGCACAGATTGCCAATACTCTGTCCTGCTCCAGGAGGGGCCGGTCCCGGGGGGGTGGGGAGCCCCCTCTGCAGAAACAGTTTCTCTCTAATCCCTGTGCACCGTGTCTCCCCAGCTCACCTTAGAGAAGTGAACTTGTCCATGTCTCAATTTCTGGGAGGCCGTCTTCGGACCCATCTGGCTCCATCAGCATATTGACTCATTTATAGTTTACAGTCAGAAGGGGGTCTCTAACAAACTGAGGGCTTCAGAGGGGAGGAGGGTGGGGGAATGGGATAGACTGGTGATGGGTAGTAAGGAGGGCACGTATTGCATGGTGCACTGGGTGTTATACGCAACTAATGAATCATCAAACTTTACATCAGAAACCAGGGATGTACTGTATGGTGACTAACGCAATGTAATTAAAAAAATTAAAAAAAAGAAAAGATTCCCCCTCTTAGAACAAAACAAAACACCCTGGCGGGGTGGGGGGGAGGAAGCATATGTTAACATATATCCTTGTTTGTGCTTTTGCCTGTCCCTTATGAGATTCTTTGGGATTTCCATAAAAATTTTAAAGAAAAAAAAAAAAAAAGAAGGGGGTCTCTAACCCCCCTGATCGTGATTTCTGAAGAGCTCCGACAAGAAGACGGACAGCACCAGCTGCTGGGCTCAGCCCAAAGCCAGGCACCCCTTGCAGCTTCTCCCTGACTCTCCCTGCAAGATCCCCAGGCCAGCGGACCCTCGTGACTCCCAGGACATGTGGGTCCTCCCCTGGATTGAGAGGGTGGTGTGCACGTCCTGCCCACCCCATCGATGAGGGAGGGATTCCCACGCCTTCTTTACGAAGATGGCCAAAAGCAGCCTGTGTGACAGTGGACAGATGAGACTGACAACCCTGAGCAGTCCCACGCTCTCACGGCAGGGGCAGGAGGACACCTCACGCCACACAGGGCCTTACGGGGTGGCACGTGGGGACAGCATCATCACACAGGGACTGTGCAGGGTGGGCTCTGTAGAAGGAAGAGACTAGGTGACCCCGGGTTTTCAGAGCAGATGGGACTGGGTCGTAGGGATAATACCACAGCGGTCAGGGAACGGCAATCTGCTCTTCAGGGATGAACAGGAACCACGTCTGGTGCCTTGAGGAAGGGACTGGTCCCTGGGAACCTTATCTACAGGATCAGAATGAGGTGGGAAATTCGCTGGATCATTCCGGGCCCTCCCGGTTACACTGATGTCATGGCGGCACATGACAGTGAACTTGAACATTAGGACTTAGCCCAGAGGGGATGGAGGGCTGAAGGTCCTCTCCCAGGTCTGCTTCTGGGACAGGGACCCCAACACGTACAAGTAGGGGGGTTGGGGGCGGGAGACAATATTTATATCCTGGAGAATAGAATCAGTCAAATTGCTCTCCTAGAACACAGCACAGGACATACAACACAACCACCCTTGGCTGTGGAATGTAGGCACAGATGAGGTCAATGTCAGTGGGGATCTGGGCCTGGGGACAGGGTGGAAGCTGTCCCTGAGGCAGGCTGTGATCCTGGGGAAAGCTGGGGCAAGGGTTTCATAATGGGAAATATTTATGATTAAGAGAATGGGGGGAAGTTCTTAAAAGCAGGAGAAGACCAGGGGGGACCTGGCTGGCTCGAGGAAGAGCACGAAACTCTTGATTCCCGGGGGTGAGTTTGAGCCCCGTGTGGGGCGTAGAGATTCCCTACAAATAAAATTGAAAAAAAAAATAAAAGGAATGAGAAGAGCAGTTACATGTCCTGTGTGTCGCTGGCAGGAAGTGCAGGGGGCTGAGGTGGGGACGGCTGTACCGGGACAGCCACTCTCCTCGGGCTCACAGGGTTGGGTATGACCTTGAGATTCCAAGTGACGCTGGTAGACGGTAAACTTTCCCTCCCGTTCCCACACAGACTTCCCCTATCTCTGAGGGGCCACCCAGCACTGGTCCCAAGAGCTGCCACCAGGCCAGGGGTCTCTGCCCACCCAGGGGCTCTGCCCAGCCTTGCGCTCTCACTTGAGGTTGGGAGACAAGCAGGGGATTCTGCCAGCTCGCTGCTGGTGCTTTAGAAAGCTCCCCTAACACCTCTTTTCCTTGTGTACAAGATTCAACTTCAGGACAAAAACCATTTTGTGGCAGGATTCCTGCTGACCTCCTCAACTCTTTTTGTGTTCCCTTTCTCCCCTTCGCAAAATAGCTCCCACTTTCTCCCAGGAAGTTTCCAGCCCATTTTATGGCTGGCCTCAGGGAGGATTTCTTGGCCAGCGCAAACAGAAGTTGTTTGCGAACAACCTTCCCCACTGGCTGGTTTATCTGGAAGCCCGAAGCCCTTGGCAGGATTACCTCGCTCGTGGGGAGAGGAGGGAATGCCTTGGGGGCTGTGGGACACTGGGATGACTTCTCCTCACCTTGATTCTGGCAGCGCCTGAAGGAGCAGGTGACCTCACAGGGACACGGTCCACTCAGAGAGGTGGCCCCTCGTCTCCATGGATCTCAGACTTGGCGGGACCCAGCGAGGCCCAAGCGTGAGACCAGAACAGGGGCCAGCAGCTCAGCGCAGGCAGATGGCTCTGCTCGGAGTTCAGGCAAACGTTCGTGACCTTCCACGGCTGTGTGTCTTCTTCAGACGCTGCCCTGAAGCAAATGAGAGGAGGGAGAAGCCCCCCAAATCACAGAGACGGAGCGTTTCAGCGTCTGGGTCGGCGGTGCTGGGGTGTCAGACTATGGATGGCTTCAGAGAAGGAGACATGAGGGTTTGCTCGGACCCCAGATTACAGAACCAACAAGTCCGTTCCGACTCCAGCTCCACTTCCTGCCCCAGGCAGCTCGCAGAGAGCCCTCGGGTCGGGTGGAAGCCCAGTGAGAGGCGGCGTCCGGGAAGGAGCAGCACGGCTTCCGCGCTCTGGGGGACCGCTCTCCGGGAGCCCCCTCTCCACAGGCCTCCTGCAGCCAGAGGGGGGAGAGTCCCGGGGACAAAGAGCGGGAAGAGGACACGCATTTCCCCTCAGCCGAGTCCACCACTGGTGTGTCAGTGAGGACCGGAGCAGACACGGGGGAGGCCTCTGGGCGGTGGCTTAGGCTGGGGTGACTGTGCCTGGGGGTGGCGGGGAGGCCAAATCCCACGTGGACCCGAGCGACGTGCCTTTGGGGCGCTTCCGATTTTTATGTTAACAGCGAACACCACCAGCCTCAAAGCGTTTTCTCCGGACCTGACCTTTAGCCGGTCAGACCCCATCAGGCCCGGCCGGGGTCCCGAGGCTGCCCTGCCCTGAGCTTCAGGGGCCCACGGAGGGCAGGAGGTTTGGGACACCGGGCCTCAACATCGTCAGCCCTTCTCTCCCTAACTCCCCGGAAGCATGTGTGAGCGGCTCCTTCCTTCTTCTTGAAAACCCCGTCTGGGCCCTTGGTCTGTCCCCTCTCCCCTCCCGCCCGTCTTGCCTTCCGGGGCCCGGAGCAGACAAAAATGACAAAGACAGCCATGTATGCGGAATTCCTACGACCTGGACGGTCGACCCACAGGGCAACACCGAGCTACGGCATTCCAGAAAAGCAATGGGAAGAATTTATCATCAAAAAACGTTTCTCCCATTTTCCTCAAGTGAGACACAAATCTTTAGTAGAAAGCGTCTGGCAAGCGTCAAGGAGGAAACGCAGAGTAAGACCCCACCGCACCCGTCACTGTGAGATCGCAGCACCTGGGGCAAGAAGAAGGAGGGTAGGACCCTTTCCTCAGAGGAGAGCAGGGGGACTGCCGAGTAACCCAAGTGACATCCTTCGTATCAGGAGTGGCACCAGCTGCTGGAGACAACGGAGCTGTAATGCCTACAAGCTCAGGGGTCCGCCTGGCTTTGAGGTGACACAGGACAGAGATTTCTGCCTTCGTTCAAATAAACACTTAATTCGTTAGAAAGATAAATGAGGAGAAATGCAGAGGAGGCTTTCAAACTGTTCTTGAACTCACCAATGATCATAGAATTTTCTTATTTCATAGAAATTTGGAAGATTGTGTTTTAAAAAAGCCCATCAGATCCACAAAGGAGAAAAAGAAGAAAGAAAGAGAGAGAGAAAGAAAGAAGAAAGGAAGGAAGGTAGGAAAGATGGAAGGAAGGGAGGAAAGCAGGCAGACCCCAGCAGCCTCCTGGCTGGTCTCCCTGCCTCCACCCCAGCCCTCCTCCTCACCCACACACCTTGTGCTGCACACCTGCAGGCAGAGTGCTCCTGCGACACCACGGGCACATCAGGTCCCCCGTCTGCTCAACACCTTCCCTGCCTCCCCGGAAACTCGCTCTCAGGAAAGCTGGATCCTTCCAGGGACTGCGAGGCCCTGCACGATCCGGGGTCCAGTGGTTCTCTCCCCTCACCTGCTATGACCCCGCCACTCCAGACTCTCCACGCTCCTTAGGGATTCAAGCAAAGCCCGAGCAAGTCCTGCCTCAGGACCTTTGCACTTGCTGCTCTGAAAGGTCTTTCTCTGGGAGTCTCAGGCCTCACTCACCTGCTTCCTCAGGTCCCTGCTCACAGGTCACCTTTTTGGTGACGTCCGCAGCTGTGTCTGCGTAGCCAGAGAAAACCCCCCTGTGCCCACCTGGTCACCTCGAAGAGAGGATCCCTTGAGTGTCACTGTCACAAACCTGGCCTCCACTCTCTGGCACAATGGTCAATACTACGCTGAGCAGAGGAAATGTTCACGAATAGTTTTCATTCACAAACAACAAAGTCGCTCATTCAACACACATGAAGAGTCAATGACTCTCCCCCACGCATCACAGCGATACCTTGTAACATCATGACGCAGAGTTTAAATCCCACTAAGATTCCCTCCCGGGTTCGTCGGCGCTCTAGGCATTAAAGGCACGTGTGTACTGAATCGGTAAATAGGGAGACGTAAGCTAGGAAGCTCTGTGGGTGTCCGAGGATCTCGGGGTGACGGGTTCCCCAGAAGCAAACCCTGACGAAGGTCCTGCCGGATCAGACAGCAGGTGGATGAGAACTTTTCTGTTGAAGGAACGAAAGACTGAAATGTTATGGTAGAAACATTTTCCTGCGTCATAATGTATGAAGGAAAACCCAAAATCTTTGCTTTCTTGGCAGATTACTGAAAAGAGTAAAGAAAATTCTTCTACAATCCCTTATGAAGAACACATCAATAGCTCAAGGGAACTGTCCTTCTAACAGAGAGAAAACCAATGCCCAGTTTGCACAGGCTCCTTTTTGATATTAAAATTCATTTAACTATGTGTGGGGCAGCTGGTTAACCGAGTGACTCTTGATTTCGCTCAGGTCATGAGCTCGGGGTCATGAGATCGAGCCCTGGGTGGAGCCCAGCACTGCACAAAGTCTGCTTCTCTCTCTCTCTCCCTGTCCCGCTGCCCCTCCCCCGCTCTGGCTCTCTTTCTCTAAAACCGAATAACTACATCTCTAAAAAAAATTAAAAGTCTTTCTCCCCCTCTCTCTCTACTCTTCTGCTCTCTCTCTCTCTCCAATAAATAAATCTAAAATTCATTTAACTTAATTAAATGCTTTCTAATTTGACCACACATCAAAATTCCTTTGCAAAGTTTCCTTTCTCATAAACCTTCTACAGCTTTCTCTTTTACATTCAGATTTTGTCCTGGGTTTTTTCTCTTCCCCACTTTAAAATAATTGGTCTCTCTTAGGACAAAATTCCTTTCTTTTCCCTCAACAAAGAATGCCTTTCCATTCTTTCTACCCTTTATTATTGAAAGCACACCTCCCACTTTCCTGCGTCAGGGGGAGTCTCCCTTAGTTCTTCTGCTTGTTTTAGTTACATACATTACAGTTCTTCGCCCTTAGAAACCTGATTTTTTGTGAAAATAGAGAAGTCTACAAGCATGAACAGCCTATTGTTCAACATTCTGGGGCTTGGCAAATGTATGAATATGTTTTATAATTTCTGGAAACATATTTTCTTCTGGTAAAAATGTTTCAGGGTTTGTAACATGTTTACTAACCGACCCAGGTCTCTTTGGCGGGGCCTGTGAGAAAGGAAGTCGGTGTTTGGCAATTACCGTCTTAGTCCTTGATCTTATCTGTCTTGGCCTAGACGGTTACTGGCTACCTATCATCTCCTTCAGCTTAGGATCACTTAAGGCGTCAGACGACCAGAAGATCCCAGAAACTTACAAAGTCCACCTAAAAATGTTTTTATGCTATTTCTATTTATTTTCTTTGCTCCTAATAATTATCTTTATACCGTTCACAACAACTCAATGAGACATTAGACACAGTGGCCATCATTCCAAGCTATTTTGCTTGCTGACAATTTTGTGAGAGAGAGCATGAGCTGGTTTGACGAGGTAGAATACACGTGGTATTTCTGCACGATCTTTAATCCTGCTACGTCTGAAGACAGGCCCGATTTCATGAAACCAAACTCAAGCTAGCTTTTCCTTGCCAACGATTATGCCAGAGCCCATGAGCCTGAAAACTAGTGGGGTTGGTTCCTGTGATCATTCTGAGAATCTCTATGAAGACTTTAATTTAGGAAAGTGCTTGATTTTCTTTATGTCAGTTACCTAGAGTCCTTTTCGAATGAATTTCGGGGATCCCATCTGGAGGTAGAAAATAGCACCCATCTCCAACACATGCAAATGGACCTTGCAGATGGCTGGGACAGAGACCTTCAGACTCCCCACGCTCAGGATTCCCCAGGGGCCCAAGTTCCAAATGCAGTTCCAGCTCCTGATATGATCACCTCCCTGAAGTCTGTCCTGTGATATTTACGTCTCAGAGGCCCAGAGTGCAAGCTACAAGCCCTTTGGGATAAACAGGGGAGGGCTGGGGACTGGGGACAAGGCCTCAGCAGTGTGGCTGGTCTCCAGGGCTGCATTCTAGTGTCCCAGAGATCTGTAAGGTGGGGCAGGGACTCCGAGGCCTCAGGAACTGGGCTGCCCCTGAAACGCTATCATAGGTGGGGCCACCCTCCAGCCACGTGTTCTTCTGCAGTAAATACCTTCGGGAAGGTTGCAGAGGCTTTTCTGCCCCTCTGGGGAACTAGTCCATTTTACTTGAGGGAAGGACGCACACTTTTTTTTTTTTTTTTTTTTAACTTGTATCAGGCTCCGCAATCTGGCCAATTTCAAGGACAGAGCTAGTCTGTAGTTTCTGGGAGAAAAAGAGTAACAATTGCTGGCCATATTGAACAGCCCGAGTCTGTCGTTTCTTACTGGTGTTTTGCAAGGACTCTCTCAATGAAGCTATTTTGGAATTTTGAGGTCTTTTGGAAGCTTTTGCATGCCAGTTACAATAGGTATCCCGTCCTGCTTGTTGAATTCTGGAACCCTTGTATGTGCACTTCTCACATTTTCTCACATCTTCGTAACGGCTGTTGTCGTAATCCTGAAGGGTTTCAGTGGTTTGGCAGGATGTTTAGCCACAAACGCAGTTCCCCCACATTTCTGTCTGGGCGGGTCCAAACGGGTGCTAAGCACCAGATTTTGGGGCCCTCAACCTGATCGTTACCATAACAAGCTTTCAGGACACAGTAACATTTTTTCATTTTGGTAGATATTTCTAGCTTCCAGGACCATAGGTTTCAGACATAAATTAAGCACGCGTGCCCGGAGAAAGCACCTTTGAGTGTCTAGAGTTTAAGCATTCCTTTGGTGAATCCTCTGGGCTCTTGGACCCAAACTCATCCCCTGAAAGGAACGTGCCCTGGGGTGAGTTGTGCGGTGGTTCCCGGTGCAGCTCCTCTCCCGGAAGTCTTCTTAGGCGGGCGGGGACCCTAGGGCCCATCTGACTGGTTCCATGACCAGCTCCCTGAACTCAGACATCCCTGGGTTTGGTGGCAAGTGCTCTGATACTCTCAGTGCTCACCTAGGCCCACCAATTTAGGTGGCATTTTGGCCTCCAAGCGCCCCATCAGCGGGAGCCTTCATCTGTACACAAGGGGGCAAACAGGTGAAGCTCGATCTATGGGCAGGAACCGAGAATGTGACTGTGTCCTGCCTTTGAGAGACCCGAGGGCACCACCCCCAATTCCCATGGACCTGGGACTTGGACTGGGGAAAGGACCTAGCAGCAGAAGCGCCCCAACCCAGTCTGGGAACTGCACACTGGCCCTGACTCTTCCTTCTTGGAACTGGGACAGGATTAAGGGCTGGGGTTTTCCTCTCAAAAACCTAGCAATGGTGGTCTAAAAGGCTCAGGGCTCAGCTCTGGGCAGAACCTTCTGCCAGCTCAGGTGCGTTCCAGGCACCACGGATGCTGAAAATGCATGTGAAAATAACATGAAAATTAGCTTCGTGGTATAAGCAGGTTTGCATTCCTAGATAAGGAAAAATCTCCAATTCCTGGGGCACTTGGGGGTCTCAGTCAGTGGAATGTGTGACTCCTGATCTCGGGGTTGTGAGCTCGAGCCCACATTGGTGCAGAAACGACTTAAAATCTTTACCAAAAATTTGAAATCCTAAAGACATCTCGCTCGGCCACAATCTATCATACGCTCCTTTCAGCACTGCGACCCCGCTGGTCCTGCACAGTTCTCAGGACGGCTGCTCTGGACTGCCCTGGATGGGGCCCGGGAGCCTCCAGCGGAAGCCCGAGTTCTCCCTGCCCCGCAGTTACTGCTTCTCTGTGTGAGATCGAGCACTAAGTCATGCAAACTACGCTTCTCATTTCTGCTACACCATCGTCACTTCTCTATTTTCTGCTAATTTGGCAATCAAGAGAAGCGAAATGAGCAATTCTCAAATAATCCATCTGAGCTCACCCCTGAGACCAAGCCTCCTAGGCAGGGCAGGGCAGCGGGTCGGTGACTACCCCCTTGTGACATCGGGGAGCATTCCCGGGTCAGGAGGTGCAGGGATGTCAGGCCCCAGGTGTGCAGGCCGCTCAGGGGTCCACTAGGGATGCTCAGAGCTCCAGACTGATTCCGAGCTACAGACAGGCGCGTGGCTGCCTGTGTGCGAGGTGAGAGCCTGAGCAGCGGCAGCGGGCAGCCTGACAAGCTTCAGCCCACATGGGTTGGACCTGGGCTCCTGTGCTTGTTCTGCGGTGGGGCCAGTGGGACCCTGCCCTGAGCTGCCTCACACAGGGCTGCCTCGGATTTGCAGAAAGCCTCCAAGGACTGACTTCTGAATCCCCGATCCAGAGCTTTTGGGGGAGTCCTAGACAGTGGCTGCATGTGTGTTACAGATGATTAAAGGAAAATAATCACATAACGGAGACAAACAGAATCAGAGAAAACTGACTTGGAAGTGACTTGGCATTGTCTTGAGGCTGACTGATGGCTCTGCTGAGGAGGGAGAAGACAAGGAACCTTCAATCGTTTCCATTTCTAAAAGCCAAGGGGCTCCCGGGTGCCTCGGGGCATTAAGCCTCTGCTCCTGGCTCAGGTCATGAACTCGGGGTCCTGGGATCCGACCCTGGGATCCAAACCTGGAACAGGCTCCCAGCTGAGCGGGGCGTCTGCTTCGCCCTCTCTCTCTCTCCCTCTGCCCCTCCCCGTTGCTCCTGCTCTCTCTCTCCTCAAATAAATACATAAATACATGAAATCATTAATAAACAAAAGCTGAGACCTTTGCTTTTGTGGAGAGATGGTTGAGCCAGTACATCTGGGAAGTAGAACCAGGGCCAACGTCGGGAGCGGAGACGAAAAGCGTTCCTCCTAGTGATGTGAGCAAGTCTCTGGGCCGCGCTGTGCTTGCTGCTGGGCTCCAGGGCAAAGAGAGGGGAGGGGGCTGGGAGAGGAGTGTGGAGGGCAGTCTCGCACCCTGTGCAGCACGCCCCTCTGTGAAGCCTCGACCCTCAAAATCCCCACGTGCCCAAATACCCTTTGTTCCTTCGAAGGTGAAGGGGTGACACTCGGCGAAGGGGCTACTCTCCTTGCGGAGGTGGTGTCAGCCCAGGTAAAGGAAGCGGTGGCAGGTGAAATGCGCTGAGATCCTGAGTCCAGGGAGAGGAAGACCTTGGAACCCACAGTGGCCATGAGAGAGTCAAGTGTGTCATACTCACACGCACGGATGCAGAATTTCCAAGTAAACTGGGGCTTTCCTGGTGAGGGGAGAGCAGGCCTCGGACAGAGGTGCTTGGAAGCCCCCTGTGTCCCGGTGGGCTGCGGGGGCAGAGCCAGAATGCCGTGGACGCGGTGCTTCCACCCAGCGGCGCCTGCTGGAGGACGGTGCTCAGGAAACAGGTGTTCCTTGGAAGGAGAGAGCCAGGGGCTAGAGAGGAAGATTGTGAGGTGACTGCACGTCCTAGAGAGACCGGGCCGACCTCGCAGGGCTCTGAGGGAGAGAGGGGAAGGAGGCTGGCTGAGTCCCCCAGGCCATCTGAGTGAGTCGTGCCTTCTGGGTCACCAGCTGCACTCTGCGCCCCCCCCCCCTCAGGAAGGAGGAGCCTCTGAATCCCCATGGGGCCCGATGCCTGCGTGGTACCCAGCACAGGGGGACACAGGGCCCGGCTGGACTGTGCCCTCCCCGCAGAGGCTGCATGCAGGGGCAGCCTTGCTCCCAATGTCGTGACTGCATGAGAGCCAAGACTGCTCCGCCTGCCCCCCCGGAATCCTCAGGCCACTGAGTGCATGTGTGAGGACGGACAGGGGCCAGGGATCAGGTCCCCTGCTGCCCTCAGGACGGAGCAGAGCAGAATGGCCACAGCTGAGGCTAGACGCCTGGGATGCTGAACGGCGACGGACACGCAGACGTGGACATGTCCTGAAGGCTCTAAGTGAGGCCCCAGGACAGGCCTGTGGACAAGCTCTCCACTGTCCCAGGTGTGAGTCAGGCAGCCGCACACAGGACAGGGTAGCCACACGCCATTTCTGTGTGGTCCCCACCCTGTCTGTTTTTGTTTTGTTTCTTTGTTTGACTGAAGAGGCAGAAATCATTTGAAAGATGTTCTCTCCATTGCTGTTACTTATTTACGTGCTGGTTGGTTTCGTGTTGCTGAGCTCAAGCCTTGGGGTCGATGCCCTTTGCTCTGGTAGAGCCATTCCCCTAACATCACCACATGGGAGCCCGGACTGTGAGGGGCAGCTGTCCCCGAGTCCCCCGGAACCCAGGCAGTCCTGGGGACCCCATGCCGACATTTGCAAGGATTTATTACGAGGGATGGCTCAGCTTGTTCCCATCCTGCTGCTAAAATGAGTAAATAAATAAAGTAGAATTGATGAGGTTACAGGGGCTTCCCTCTTCAGCCACTTGCCTCCTGAAACTTCCAAACTTACCACCATGTGATTTCTTGTAATTTTCAGTGATCTGTGAAATAACATTTTTGCATTTTTCAGAAACATGTAAACCACAAGCCTCAGCAAGTAGGAACAGAAATACAGAAGAAAACCATGACCTTTCTTTCACATAAGCAATGAGGCTGGAATCATTCATATCCACGTTTTTAGGAGAAATAAGCATGTGAGCCCCAGGCTCAGACACTCTTCTTGGCCCCTGCTTGAGGCGAGGGCAGTTTGAAGCCAGCTGTCCCTGGGGACTAGGGAGCAGGGAGCCTCCATCTCCCTGGCCCCCCAGGGGCCAAGGTCCCTGCAAAGAGAACAGAGGGGCCAAGGTGGTGGTGGAGGTGGGGGGCCTGGAGCTGAGCTGGAGTGTCAGCACACACAGTGTCTAGACAGCCGTAAGGGAGACGCTGCCCCCCCCACCCCGGGGAGGCAGGTATCCCCAAAGGCCCATCTGCTATACAGGTTTGGGGCAGTGGCCAAGGACAACATAATTAAATCACTAGTACCAGCTGAGCTGTGGACATAGGGGTGGTTCACAGTGATTTTTGCCCAGAAGAGCTCTTTAATCAATTCATGCCCTTTCTTATTTAAGAACTGTGACCCAGGGGCGTGTGGGCGGTACAGGTTGGTTGAGGGTCTGACTCTTGGTTTTTGCTCAGGTCCTGATCTAGGGATCATGGAATCAAGTCCTGTTTGGGGCTCTGAGCTCAAAGCAGGTTCTGCTTGGAACTCTCGCTTCCTCTCCCTCTGCCCCACCCCCACCTCAAATAAATATTTAAATCTTAAAACAGGCACACGCACATGAAAAAAACCACGTGACCCAGAACTTCATTGCTAAAGGCAATATTGGATATTTCCAGCTGGGTGCTGGGGAGGTGGCGAGAATGAGGCCATGGCCCAGCCCTTGAGGGCTCTAGGGGGCCAGGGCCATAGGAAAAGATAAAGTCTGAGTCTTAACTAAAGTGAGTCTTAATTTTGTCTCTGTAAAGCAGTGTGACCCAGGACAGTACTTGATGTCCTGAATCCGCAAGTCCTCCCTGGCGAAGCAGACGCAAAAGCCTTTCCTGGTCCGTGATCTGCGGGGAAGAGTCCAGCTGGGCACTCACGTGCGGCATCTTTGACAACCGCAGGGAGCCCTTGAAATCTGATGACCTCTTCTCTGTCTCAGGTTCAGCCGCGAAGCGAACCTTTAAGGCTGCTCTCCGCTTTGTGACCTGTGCTCCTGAGTGTCAGTGAGATCACTTTTCTCCGGGTGGGAAGAGAGCGAGGGGCAAACGCTCAGCCTTTGAAGGGGGTGGGGAGCATGCGCACAGGCCCCGCCCTAATTGGGACGGCACAGTCTCTCCCCCGGCTCTCTGGGAACCAGGGAAACAGGCCTCCCCTGAGCTGGTAACGTCTCCTGAACTCATGCCACCTTTTCCTTCCCCTAGCCTGTCCTCCTCCTCACCTGCCACTGATAAGAGTTAAACCCTGGGCTCACTTTTCTCCCCTCCTATGCCCATCTTTCTCTGGATTACCTCTCTCTCCCTCCACCCCTCCCTCTCTCCCTCCCTTTCTCGCTTCCTCTGGGTGGAAGAGATCAGGCTCTCCTCTGAGGCAGTCTCTGGTCGGGAGGGGGGGCATCTTGCGCCCCACAAGGTACGACACCCTATGCCCCTCTCAGTCTTCCCTGTCCCCCTCAGTATCAGGAAAAGGACGTTTATGCTCAGACCCCTCCCAGAGCAGCATGAGTGCCAAGTAGCAGGACTGGAAACATAGAGACCAAGACCACAAGGACCATCCCCTCAACCTCTGCCCTCTGCCCTGTCCGCATCTGGGAGGAACAGGATAGAGGGGGAGATAAGGAGGAGCTGGGCATCCTGCTGCCTCCACGAGCAGGTGCACACTACGACCAACATCACCACCTGTGCTTTGATCCCTAAGGAACACTCAGAGCCATGAACACTTTCGTGCCGACCCCTCCTCCTCTGGGCTCCAGTTGGCTCCACGTCCCAGACAGTGGGGGCTTCTAGAAACAGCTGGTTTGCGGTATTTCCTTTGGTAGGCTGTCTGGGAAGAGACCCCACCCCCACCCCCTGCAGCCTCACTACAGGTGAGTCCAGTCTGGCACTCTCTGACTGTAGGGGAGGCAAGGCCAGCAGACATGCTCTGACCAGGAGACAGGGGTTACACTGGCTGCCCCTAGTATCTGAGGCCTCAGAGAGATCAGGTGGAAAATGAGGACTTACAACACCTCCTCCCTTCCTTAGGTATAAAATTTGAGTTGTACAGGAGGTCATGAGAAATTTCCTACCCTGTCCCCATCCTTCCCACAGACCCATCACACAGCCTTGTTTGGCAGAGACTATAGGACCAGGGATAGCAGGGCACAGTGGGAGGGCTTGGGTCTTCCAACATTCAGTGGAGGTGTGACAAAGACCTAAGACACCAGGAGCGGAGAGGAAGACGTGGTCGCAGCTACAGCGGAGCTCTGGCCACCCCGCTCCAGCTCCTGACTCACCGCTGTTCTCTCTCACCAAGAACAAGTCAGTCAGGAAGCTACACTGCAGCCATGGCATTTAATGACACCAGGAAGACACCCATGGAACTGGAGGTGGTGATTCACCGAATTAGAATTACTCTCACCAGCCGCAATGTAAAATATTTGGAAAACGTGTGTGCTGACTTGACCAGAGGTGCAAAGGAAAAGAATCTCAAAGTGAAAGGACCAGTTCGAATGCCTACCAAGATACTGAGAATCACTACAAGAAAAACTCCCTGTGGTGAAGGTTCTAAGACATGAGATCCTTTCCAGATGAGGGTCCACAAGGGACTCACTGATTTGCACCATCCTGAGTTTGTTCAGCAGATTACTTCCATCAGTATTGAGCCGGGAGTTGAGATTGAAGTCACCACTGCAAATGCTTAAATCAACCTTTTAAATAAATTGATTATCAGTTGTTTAAAAAAAAAAAAGAAAATACAAGGGGCTCAAACTCATCTGAATTGAATATAAATTTCCTCAGACATGACTTGAGGGCTCTCTGCAAGCTTCCTTGGGGCAGGAAGCGAAGATGGAGTAGGTATGGATTTGTTGATACTATAATCTGGGGTCCAGGAAATATCTCATGTTTCATTCTCTTGAAGTCACCCAGAATCCAACACCCCACCACCACCGACCCAGACGCTAAAACAATCCATCTCTGTGATTTTGAGGTCTTCCCCCCTCCACTTATTTCCTTCAGGGCAGCGTCTGAAGAAGACAACACCCGTGAAGTTCACAAACGTTTGCCTGAACTTCGAGCAGAGCCATCTGCCTGTGCTGAGCTGCTGGCACCTGTTCTGGTCTCACGCTTGGGCCTCACTGGGTCCCGCCAAGTCTAAAATCCATGGAGACGAGGGGCCACCTCTCTGAGTGGAACGTGTCCCTGTGACGTCACACGCTCCTTCAGGCGCTGCCAGAATCAAGGTGAGGAGAAGTCATCCCAGTGTCCCACAGCCCCCAAGGCATTCCCTCCTCTCCCCACGAGCGAGGTAATCCTGCCAAGGGCTTCAGGTTTCCAGATAAACCAGCAAGTGGGGAAGGTTGTTCGCAAACAACTTCTGTTTGCGCTGGCCAAAAAATCCTCCCTGAGGCCAGCCATAAAATGGGCTGGAAACTTCCTGGGAGAAAGTGGGAGCTATTTTGCAAAGGGGAGAAAGGGAACACAAAAAGAGTTGAGTAGGTCAGCAGGAATTCCTGCCACAAAATGGTTTTTGTCCTGAAGTTGATTTTTGTATACAAGGAAAAGAGGTTTTAGGGGAGCTTTCTGAACCAACAACAGCGAGCTGGGAGAATCCCCTGCTTGTCTCTCATCTTCAGTGAGAGCACAAGGCAGGGCAGAGCCCCTGGTCTTCTGGGAGCTCCTGGAACCAGTGCAGGGTGGCCTTTCAGAGATATGGGAAGTCTGTGTGGGAACATTAGGGAAAGCTTGCCAGCTACCAGCTTCATTTGCAATCTCAAGGTCATGCCCCGCCCTGTGAGCCTGGGGAGAGTGGCTGCCCTGGCTGTCCCCACCTCAGCCCTCACACATCCTGCCAGCGACACACATAGCTCATGTAGCTGGTCTTCTCATTCTTGTAAGAACTACCCACTCATTTTGCTAATCATAAATATTTCACATGACAGAACCCCTTCTCCGAAATACATTGGTGGGGAGGAAAAAATTTTCTATACGCTTCAAGATTCTTATACGTGGCCTAAGAATTAAATTGACAGGAGACAGATTATCAGGGAAAAAATCAAATTTACTAATGTACATATGGGGGATTTGCATAAACGTGAGATTCCAAGGACAGATGGGCAGAATGAGGCATTTATGCTAATCTGAACTAAGGAGAAGGGCTAGGAGTCTAGGACTTCAAAGGGAAAGAAAGCAATTCACAGGGAGATGAAAAAGGCTAAGGGAGGGATGGAGGTACAGAGAGAGAAAGGGAGGAGACAGGAATCTGAGAAAAAGAGCACCAAGGGCGATGGGAAACAGAAAGCCTTGATCTGGTGGGGGAAGCTGTGGAAATGTCAATACCCAGAGCTGAATAGGACCAGGCTTTAGGGTTTGAACAGGGGCAAGGTGGCCCCATCCTTCGAGGCTACAGGAGCAGAGAAAAGGGCTCAATGAATGACTGAGCAGGTCAAAGACGGGCTAACTCTCTACAATTGTTCACAGTGTCACTGGGGGATTCACGAATCTGAGCCCTTGGTCTCAAGACAGGCACGGAGAGGTCCCCACGGTCCTGGTGTCCATATGGGAGACTGTCATCTGGAGAGGAAGACAAGAGAAGAGGATCTCTGATTTGTGGCCTCCAAGATCAAGTGTGTCCCACATTCAGGGTAAAAAATGCATATTTTTTGAGAGAATGAATGATTCAGCCAATGGGAAGAAACAGCACATGGTCCTAAGGGTTCAGGTTGCCAGGTAAGAAGGGACATCAGCCACCACCCTGCAAGGACGGAGAGGCCCCTAGTGGGCCATCTTCCCCCAAGCCCTCACCTTGCCCCCAAGGCCTCCAAGTCCCTAAAGCACTACCACAAGCAAGCTCCACTTGAATTTGCATAGCTAGTCGCTCCCATCCCTGAGTCTGCATGGGGACTCCACAAAGACCCAGGGACCCCGCAACAAGCCCTTTTCCCCTGATAACTCTGTTGGTCCAGTCAAGGGCCAGGGGCAGTTCATCACCAGATCCAGGACCCTTGTGCCACTTTTTCCCCCAAAATGATTTCACAGTCCTTTATTCACTCTCATGTGTATGCTTAGATGATATTTATTTATTTTTTTAAAGATTTTATTTATTTATTTGACAGAGAGAGATAGCCAGCGAGAGAGGGAACACAAGCAGGGGGAGTGGGAGAGGAAGAAACAGGCTCATAGCGGAGGAGCCTGATGTGGGGCTCGATCCCAGATCGCCGGGATCACGCCCTGAGCCGAAGGCAGACGCTTAACGACTGCGCCACCCAGGTGCCCCGCTTAGATGATATTTAAATACTGCCAGGTTGATTTCAGCCCTTGGCTCAAACAATGCAAACACTAATTTTGCATACAGTAACAGAACCCCGATCTGGGAGAGCTTTCCCAGTGGTTAAGGGTGGAGTGTGTAGGGAAGAGCCAAATGCTAAGCCCTGTAAGGAATTTCCAGATCTTAACTCCAGGAAGCAGATTATAAAGCTGTGGGGACATTTACTTAACACGGTCCCCCACAGGGAAATCCATGATGCATTCTGGCCATGGCGCCTTTTGCAGCTTTTTAAGAAAAATCCCCTCCTGATCTCTCTGCTTTTGATCCCAGGGCTCCTGAGAGCCACCTGCCTCAAAATCAGGCAAAGGTCACCCAGGTGATGTCTCAGGCCCCACCTTACCTTCATGGTCTGTCCTCAGAAAGCTCTGTTGGTTCCCTTCAGTGTGGATGGCACTTTGCCCACCCATGGAAACCTCAACTTCACTGATATCCATTTGGGCATTGAAATACACATTAGCATTCCATCTTACATTCTGGAAATATCCTAAAATTGGAAAGTGAAAACAGGCATAATGAGGCTCTCCGGGCCCTGCCTTCCCCCAGGTCAGGAGAGAGCACACCCTCTGGGCCACTGGCAGCCTGGACAATGGCCAGTTGCCAGGCCCGATGAGGTGGCTGAAAGCACGGGATTTCTGGGTGCTTGGCTCATACCTGGGAGGACTGACAGGCTCCCCATCTCCTCCCAGGGATGGACTGTGCTGCCTGGGAAAGGTCAGGTCCTACCCCGTAGCTCCTCCAGCCCCACTCATATGGTCCCATGACCATCTCCCCAATCCTTCCTGAGAGGAGCCCACATTGCCTTCACCACCCACAAAACCTTCTTTGCTCCCTTTCAACTCAAATTGAGGGCTCTCAGCAAGAAGGCCTGAGGAGCCAGGGAGTGTCAGGGATTAGAACTGAGGTGGGAAGGAGGTGAAGTAAAATTGGGAAAGGGGGGAGGAAGGAGAAAGGGAAGAGCAGGGACAGAAGTGGAAGAAACAGAGAGGGGAGGCAGAGGGGGAGGACACACATGGGGTGAGGGGGCGAAGGCTGTGATCACCTCTGAGGTTAAGGTTAGGCCCTTGCTCTTCACCTCCCCGTGGCCCACCAATTCACAGCTCACCTGCAGCCTGTCGCATAGGTCCTCCATGATGCCCAGACGCTCGACTTCTCTGCAGGTATCCCAGCATGTAACAGGTGATGAGCAACACGATCGGTGACAGCAGCAGCAGCGGTGGGATGACGGGTCCCATTGCGTGTGCAGGCCCGGGGAGCAGAAGGCAGGGCAGAGCCACAGGCCTGAGTATAGGGCTTTACCACCCCGGCTGGGAGGGCTCGTCAGTGGGAGCTGAGGCACAGGGCTGCACTTCCACCCCAGAATGAACAGGCTGGCTGCGGGGAGCCCCAGGCTTCCTGCCTGCCTCTCGGGGGTGGGGCACACCACCATGTGATTTCTTATCCTTAGATGGCTTTCCTGAATATGGTGTGAGCCCAGACTGAAACCTCCTGATTTCTCAGAAATGGATAAGTGCCTTGACTCTTGCTTAAAACACACACACACACACACACACACACACACACACACACACACAGAGTATAGTGAACTTCCCTTCTTGAAGAGGAAAATGACCCTGAGCAGTCCCAGGCCAGGAGGCCCCACAAAATGGAAAGTCACTAACAATAAGCTAGAGATAACCAGAAGCCTTCCTGGGAGCAAGAGATAATCAGCCATTTCTGCTTCTGTAAACAGGCTTCTGGGAACAGGCTCCCCGCACTACCGTTCCCACCTAAAGCAGCCCCCAGTCCCCTAGTTTAAGCCCACTGACCAGCAGTCAGTGTAGCCCTTGGAAGCTGACTGTCTGCAGGGCCCTATAAAAGCCCTGGAACCCTGTGGCCCGGGGCCCAGAATTTGGAGCATGAGCTCATCTGGGTCCACGGGTTTAGAATAAACCTGAGTTCTCCTACTTCTCCAAATGTCATTTGGTCTTTCGCTGGTCTGATTTTTAGTTTTTCCACAACATTTCGACAAAAGAACAGCCTAACAACAAGGCGATCCTCCTTAGTAACCCTAGCAAGGGCTAGCCACAGAAATGTTCCCCACTGCAAGACAGCAGTACTGGCCTCCACCCGAGCCTGGCACTGGCCCCAGCCTGTCAGCAGCGTGGGCTCCAGCCTTAGCTGGGGACGCCCTCTGCCGGGTTCTGTTGCCGCAGTAACACCTGTGTCTGCCATAGAGCCGCTGTCTCCCTCTCCCATTCTCTCTCTCTCTCCTCAATCCCTTGTCACGGGGGTTTACCTAACGGGTTTATTTTCTGGGCAGCCTGCATTCCAGACTAGACATTTTGGTGTGTTTATACGGTGAGGAACGCAGTTTAGAAACACTCCTCTGGAGGGGTGCCTGGCTGGCTTGGTGGGTGGAGCAAGCAACCCTGGATCTTGGGGTTGTGAGTTCAAGCCCCATGTTGGGTGTAGAGATTGCTTAAACAAAAATCTTTAAACACAAAACAAACACTGATCTGGGAAAAGAAAGTTTTGTAGCTTTGGCTTCAGGCTCCTCTGCACCCCTAGCCACACCCCAGACCTTGGGGCCACCCTTACCCAAATGCAGAACTCAAGAGTGAACGGATCTGCTCTCCCCTGCATCTCTCCCAGCTTAAGAACGGGAAACCCGCTGAAATAAAGGGCTTACTCCATAGGGGTCTAATTATTCCCCAGTCCACCTCTGAAGTCTGACAAGGCTGAGACAGCTATGTCATCCCAAAACAGCGTATGACCTGATAGCAAGCTTGCTATGACCCAGACTTACTGCTGAATACTTGAACAATATTGAGGAGGGAACAGAGGGCTAGCTGAGGACAGAGCACAGGCTGACACCCCGCAAGCCCCCGCCCCCCAGGTGGGGTCTGTGTGACATTCCTCAGCCACTCCCCACTGCCCTAAAGCCAAGGGACGGAAAGCAAATGGTTAACTTAGAGAGATTACACTCCTGCAGGACAGGAGTCTCCCTCAGTTTACAAAGGTCTTAGTGATTTACAAGAAGAAAGCCTTCTTATCAAGAACGTAACTTCCAGAAGCAAATTCCCAACTGTCTTAATGTTAATGCTTTGCTAGAGGGAAAGACAACCTTAAGCGGACAGTGGCAAGGCCTCTGTTGTTCTTGTAGGTCCTCTTTAGCATAGGAAGTTTCTTTTGAAAGGCGCCCTTTTCCTTACTCACAACCCCCAAATACATAACCAGCCACCCCTCACAAGCCTGGGGCAGCAGCTCTTCCTGCCCACAGGTCCTGTCCCTGTGCCTTAATAAAAGCACCTTTTTACACCAAATACATCTTAAGAATTCTATCTTGGCCATAGGCTTTAGATCCCACCCCACCAAACTTTACTTATATTCCAGAAACCACATCATTTGGTGCCCAATGTGGGGCTTTGAATCTTTGCATTTGGACCCTGAGCTTTGGTGCAAACTTGGTGAGTACTTCTCTTCTCATCCTTTTCTCTCGTTCAGGGGCTTTTCAGAGAGTACGGTCTTACTGGAGCACTTTCATGCCCATTGCTCAGGCTGCAATCCTCTAGCCCGTGGCTACTCCATGGGGAGGAGAAGCCGGCCTTTTGGCTGGAAGTTAGTACCCTGGCTGGGATGGTAATAAGACCCAGAAACTTGATGCCCCTCCCATTACTCCTGTCCTTATAGAAAGTCGTCTGTCTTGGGTACAGGACAGCCACCTAAGTCACCAGGACAGCTGCCAATCCTAAGACTTCTGTGTGAGGTTTCCTCCTCATTGGTCTAATGTGAGCCCCTTCATATCCATGGTCTAGTCACTTCTGGTCACAAGACTTCCACTGGAAGCTGGCTGAAACCAGTACCCAACTGAATTGAAACCCAAATGGGTACTCTTTCCTAGGGACGTTGGCTGTAAGTACCACATGGGTTGGAATGTTGCTTAGGTCATGATGGATTTTATCTTTACTGCTTTCCATCAGTGTCCTCTACTAACTACTTAAGGTACAAAATTGGGTACTTTCGTCTACAAAATTGGGTACTTTCTTCTTGTAAAGCTTCTCTAGTGTATTCCATGGTTAAAAATGGTGGATTCTACGTGGCCTTCACAGCAAAGCAAGCCAAGGCACACATGGCCTTCACAGTGGGGCCTTCAGCAGAGCAAGACAAGCTGGCCACCTTCCCCGGGTTATACGTACATGGGTCAGCCCCCTGGTGTGCTGGTAAACATTTGACAACTGGCTTGTGGGGCAAGGCTGGATGGGAAGTCCTGATTTGTAGCATTTGTGGATTTCCACGGTGCAAATGGCAATTTTCAGCTACCATGCTGACATCACTGACCAGGGAGTTGAGAAGAGATGTGCCCAGCATTAAGAGTATTTCCCTCGGGGCGCCTGGGTGGCACAGCGGTTAAGCATCTGCCTTCGGCTCAGGGCGTGATCCCGGCGTTGTGGGATCGAGCCCCATGTCAGGCTTCTCCGCTAGGAGCCTGCTTCTTCCTCTCCCACTCCCCCTGCTTGTGTTCCCTCTCTCGCTGGCTGTCTCTATCTCTGTCGAATAAATAAATAAAATCTTTAAAAAAAAAAAAAGAGTATTTTCTTCATACAGATACAATAGTACTAAACAACCTTATGAGCACAGATAGTAAATAGTAAAATGTCATAAAATAATTAAGAAGTGATGAGGTTTTGAGTATTTCTTACCTTTGTTTCTAATATAATTTGTCAGTTTATATGTTAATTTTAAAAATATCTGTGTTCAACAACCAGCTTGTGGAATTCCTGAAACTTGACCAATCAGCTCTCATCAGTCAGTTCAAGCCAGTTCCCAGCACATCACGGGTTAAGTCACCACCACACAAAGAAGCTGGTCAAGTGAAAGGTTCTCAGCTCTCCATAGACAAGACTATTCCTAGGGAGCCTAGTTGTCTCTCTCTTTCTGTGCTCCCCCCGCAAGCCCTTGGGAGAAGACCATTTGGCTCAGCTCTTTTTAAACCAGGCTACAGGCTGTAAATATTACCAGGGCTGACCTAGCGGGTTCTTCGCTTCACTTCGGGCCTTTAGAAACTGGAGGTTCCCCTCATCTAGGATGGCAGAGATGGGCAGAGGAAGGACACAGGGACTGGAACACCTCTGGACATCTTAGCTCCGGAACACTTCTGGTCCCACAGCAAATTCTCCATCACTCCATGTTTTTTTATACAATGTGCTCAGATACTCAGTGCAGGTTTGGCTCCGAAGTGCCAGACCACTGGACACAGGGAGAAACTTTCCAAAGTACAGCCTAAGGAAAGCCAGCCTGGGTGGAATTGGGATACAGTTCCGTAAGGCCAACCTTAAGAAAAAGAGGGAGGAAAAAGTTGGAGGCTGAGGTTTAAGGAGAGGCCATTCAGGCTTTAGGTCCTGCCTTTCAATACTGTGACTAGGGAAGGGTGAGGGAGCAATGTTCCAGAGAGTTCTGAAAATTGCAAAAAAGGGTGCCACCAAATTTTAAACAGCTGGTGGGTGATATACATAGTGCCTCTCCCTTTCCATGAATTTCCACTGCTTCTATCAACAACAGTCTAACTCAGTATGATCCCGCAGCTGTTTCTCCAGACTCTCTCCACATGGAGAAAAAATTATCAACAACCTGCTCCTTCATGCATTTCTTCCATCCACAGAAGCCCAGCCTCAGACCCACAAATCCTAGTTTTGTCCTCCAACACATGCCAAGTAGGGTAGGCCTCCCTCTGCAACTTTTGACCCCTGGTGACCCTGCTTTCTCCAGCTGACCCACAACCTTAAGCCAGCCCACTCTAAGAGCTCTCTATAAATTTTCCTCTATGAGGCAGAGAGAGGCCCAGAAAAGGCAATTCATCCATTCCTTCATTCAGAAAGCATTTATTAAGTACGTATTTGTGGCAAAATTGCCACTAGGTAGCAGGGATACTACAGTGATCAAGACAGACAGGGACCCTGCTTTCAAGGAGCCTAGAGTCTAAAGGAGGAGATAAATATTAAACGAACAATTATAGGAGTGATAAATGCATCTATTCTGGATCCAGCTTTCAGTCCTACATGTAACAAAGTGGCCCAAGGGAGGTGGGCAGGGAAGAAGTAGGAGGTGAGGCCAGAGCATCTCTGCCACCAACCCCCAAGAGCTCTAGCTTTTTACCAGGTGGATGCTTCACTGTATCCATATTCTACCCCCTTGAGAGAAATGACAGCTCAAGGCACAGCTTTCAACAATCTCTTGTTGATCCTTTTTCGGGCCCATATCATTTATTTGTCATTAGTTTCCTGCCCCAACCGACATGTTACCATAGCCTGGTTGAGAGCAGGAGCCATAGAAGACAGAAAACCCAACAGAAGCTTTGTCATGTCAAGACCCAACCAGTGTCAAAACCATGGCAGAGGGGCGCCTGGGTGGCTCAGTCATTAAGCGTCTGCCTTCAGCTCAGGTCATGATCCCAGGGTCCTGGGATCAAGTCCTGCATCAGGCTCCCTGCTCAGTGGGAAGCCTGCTTCTCCCTCTCCCGCTCCCCCTGCTGGTGTTCCCTCTCTCACTGTGTCTTTCTGTGTCCAATAAATAAATAAAATCAAAAACAAAACAAAACAAAACAAAAAAAAACCATGGCTGAAAAGGAAGAAGAATATAGAATAAATACTTTTATCTCAATCTGTGTGTGTGTGTGTGTGTGTGTGTGTGTGTGTGTGTATTTCCCCCTCTAATCTTCCACTGGCTAAATCCAGTGTGAACACCATCAGCAGTCAGGGGATCAAGACAATTGAGATTAGCCTCCAGGGCCAAAAAAAGGGGCTGATTCAAAGGGCCAAACACAAAATAATCAGCCAATCACACCTCACTGTCAAGAACATTTCAAAAAGAGAATAAATAGCTTTTAAAATGTATTACAAAGAGAATATGTTATTTTGGTAATATGATTTTTTTTTTAAGGATGGGGCAAAGAGCCCCCATACACCATGCTATACATGGCAAATCAGCCTTCACTCGCACAGTTCGCCCTGATTTGTTAGAAAGCCATCCTGCCTGAGCAGCCAACATGAGAACCTCAGAGCTCAACCCATTGTGAGGCACATGGGTGGTCTCTGAGGTTCTAGAATTCTCAGGAGCTGTAGCTTAGCATTGGGAGCTTCTGCTCACAGTTTTCCTTCACAGCTCTTGGGTGCCCTACGCCAGGGTCTCCTCTTTCCCAAAATCCAGATGAAGAAGTTTCTCTTACTAATGAGTCTTTATCTGATTGGATGTGCCAGAGGTGAGTCCCCTATCTTGGCTCTGGGAGACTTCTTTCAGGTCTTCCAGCCCTTGAAGAAAGAAGACCAGAATATTAGTTACCCAAACCAATCTGACTCAGAATCAGAAATAGCTGAACCAGTTCAACTCTGAGAGCCAGTTGATTCCTCCTCGTAATGGCTTTACCATCAGAGAAGCCTGCTGGCTTGGCACAGTCTCATTCCTACTACTTCTTTCAGCCACTCACCATTTGTACCTGATGCTCTGTGAGATGAGAAGCTAGGCCTAATGGTTCTGTGGAAGTCCAATGAAGGTTTGTCCCAAGGAACTGAGTGCAAGGGATCTTTCTGTAGTTAATGTAGCAAGGAAAGATACAAGGAGATGGGAATGTGATGTACCCAGAAAGCCGTCTCAGAGCACAGCAGGGATATGGGCCAGAGACCCTAAGAGTCTCTCCTTCATGGCCAGGTTCTACCCATCTAGGACCCCCTTAGGGTCCTCATTCATGATGGGCTGTGTTCCCTCATTCCTCCTAGAGGAGAAGAGAGAGGCCATGAGCTCTGAACTGTCGGCTAAGTGACAAAGTGTTTTCCGTAATGTTGGTTGTCTGAGATTTTGGTTTTTGCTCTTTTAGACTGTCAAAAGTTGATTCAGAAACGTAGATACATAGCTACCAGATGGTAGTATATACCAGCCACGTGGCGAAGCAGTGAGTCATCAACTCTAAGAACGACTAAGAAATGAATGTGCTCTTTCAAGCTTCCTTTCTACATCAGAAATCTCTTTCTTAAAACTTCTGTTAACTGTTAAAAGAATCAGTCAAGCAGATAATATTCAGCAACAACTTTTAAAAATAAAAACCTCCCCAAAGCCTTTCCAAACCTTACCTTTCCTTTATCAACATATTCTAATTCTAGTCTTTCAGAAAGTCATCAATTATAAAGACTGTGAATTACCCAGAATATATGTATCTATGGCAGGACTCTTACAGAGATAAGGGTAATTCAGCACCCTAGGCTACCTTGTCCTCAACAGATCTTGTCATTCCTCTCAGCTTTTGGCTAGGATTAATAATTCAGTCTTTATAGTCTACCCACCCTCCTCTGGGTTACTCAGTCTAATCACAGAGTAATAATCAAATTGTTTGGTGCTACATTCAATAAAATGAAAAGTCCTACCTAAAGAATATTTGTCTAATAGTCATTGGTGAGATGGATTCAAGGTAGAAGGGACTGGCCAGAAGAGAATGACTGGCTAAGAGTTTTCTTAAGTCCCAGTATGAAGTGGGAAGGAGAGAAAAATAAAATTAATTGAACACTTAGGCAATACACTAGGCACTTCACAATTTATCTTACTGAAAACTCATGCAACTGGGGCACCTGGGTGGCTCAGCCATTAAGCGTCTGCCTTAGCCCAGGTCATGATCCCAGGGTCCTGGGATCGAGCCCCACATCGGGCTCCCTGCTCAGTGGGAAGCCTGCTTCTACCTCTCCCACTCCCCTTCCTTGTGTTCCCTCTCTCACTGCCTCTTTCTGTCAAATAAATAAAATCTTAAAAAAAGAAAGAAAGACAGAAAGAAGGAAAACTCATGCAACTACATGAAGTCGGTACAAATGGTCCATCACAAGGAATCTCAATTCAGAAATAAATATGCAAAGAATGTTTTTATCTTAATAACTGATCCCAACTTTGAGTGTCCAACCCACATGGATTGGGGACACAGTGTAAGAAAGAACTTGAATTTGCCAAATAAAAATGTCTTAAATCCGGTCTGATCATTTTTGTGGGTTCATTAGATATTTGTCATCTCTGGTTTAAAAATTATCCTGTCCAAAGGGTAAAATCTTCTACCTTCAATTTCAGCTAGAATTACTTATCTATTGAACCAAGTTGCTTTCTCTTTCCCTTTTGTATTTTCGTCCTTCCTGCCTTTCACCCAGAGAGGAACCGGAGGGAGGGCTGGTGGTAGACTTCTGATAATGTGATCGATGGCACACTGATTTCCTGATGCTGGCTTTGTCGGGGAGGCACACCATTTTCCCTTCGGGTGCTTTTGGTACATGGGTGAGTGGGTCCCCCTGTATGTTTCTTAATAACGTGGATCTTTAAAATACTTTCTTAAATGCCAGAGGCGGTCTCCGTGTGTTTCATTAACGCCTCCGTCCTTCATGGTCTCTTGGGTAATGGGTTGATTTCCTCCAACATCTGCAATACCTTCAGATGCCTGACCAGGCACACAGGAAACCCAGGAATCCCATATTAGCCTTACTGCATAAGAAAAGCAGTCTTTGTCCTGGACATTCTTTCTCTCACCTTCACTCTCTCTTCTGTTCCTTCTCCATCCCAGGAGCATCAGGTCAGCCTGATGAGCCTCCTGGCTCTATGGACCATCAAGCTTCAGTTCAGCAATTTTCAGGTGAGTACTTTTCACTCGGAAACCCTTCAGATGGTGAGGCCTTATATGAGACTTCTGCAGGCGAGAGCACTTTAAGCGAGCACGCTTCGGGCGGGCACACTTCAGCTGAACACGCTTCAAGTGAGCACACTTCAAGTGAGCATACTTCAGGTGAACATGCTTCAGGTGAACACACTTCAGGTGAGCATGCTATGGGTGAACACACTTCAGGCGAACACACCACAGGTGAGCACACTTCTGGAGAACAACCTTCAGGTGAACAGCCCTCTGGTGAAAAGCCTTCCAGTGAACAGGCTTCTGGTGAACAGGCTTCTGGTGAAAAGCCTTCCGGTGAACAGGCCTCAGCTGAAAAGCCTTCAGGTGAACAGCCTTCCGGTGAACAGGCCTCAGCTGAAAAGCCTTCAGGTGAACAAGCTTCCGGTGAGAAACCTTCTGGTGAACAGGCTTCAGGTGAACAAGCTTCAGCTGAACAGGCTTCAAGTGAACAGGCGTCAGGTGAAAAGCCACTGGGTGAACAGCCTTCAGGCATTCCACCTTCAAGCACATTTTCAGGTGAGGCACATTTTCAGGTGAGGTGCATCTGGACGGGTGCTAGTCCTTGACTTCAGCGGAGAAATAGGCAGCACATTAAGAAACCCACCTTTAAGGAGAGGGCATAGAAGAAAGACTAGTTCACAAACACGTCACAGACATCTCTTTACAATAATACCAGGAGGCAGGATATACGTTTTGTGGAGCCCTGAAGGCTAAACCATTTTGAGGGCTCTTTAAAAAAAAATAAAATAACACAAATACAAAATGCCTGCAGTCCCTCCAACTTCACTCAATGTAAGAAATTATGAATATAAATGCCCACGGCTCCCTTGGAAGGGGCTCATGGGACACTAACCTTCATGAGCTTCATGCTTAATCTGCCTCAACAAACTATGTTAGAATGCCTCGCAAACTCTGGAAAGAGACGACTAGCCCTGAAGCTGGTGGCTTTCTTTTGTCTGAACACGGAAAATAGAGCATGAACACACTTTTGTCTGTTAGTCATAAAGAAGTTCCCAGCACAACTGCAATTCTTGGGCTTTTACTAAAAAAGGAGTTGTTCAAGAAAGGAAAACAAGATCCAGAGTTTGACCCCTGAAGATATTCCCAGACATAAGCACTTCATATTTCCTCCCATTGCATAAGAAGTAGTATTCCAAATCTTCAGATGAGAGAAGTGGGGCTAACGGCGCATAGCTAGAAAGTAGCAATCCTTGGATTCAAACTTAAGTTGGTCTGACTTCGAAGCTCACATGCTTCCTATTTCTTTACGCTTCCTTAACTAGGGAATTGGCAATGGAGATAATAAAAGAGGCAAAATGGAAGCATTTCAAAAAGAATGTCCTTTGTGACAAATTGACATTGTTGAAGGTCAACTTGAAAACGGAGAACGGTCACTCTTTCAGCGTTTGCAACATTAGAGCATTCTAACATAGCTTATTAATCAGTCAGTTCTTACTCTAAGTGTGCCTTGTGGGTGAGAGTATGATGGGGGAGTAAAAAGGGGAGCCAGTCATGTGATTAAAGCTCTACTTGGCTCCTATGGAGTTAGACGTGGCAGGAGCCAGTGGGGATATGAATTGGAGTAAACATCAGTATTATAGAGAGAAATTTGGGATTCTTCAGCAATGAAAATTATAGATGAAGCAGTAATAATGAAGGAATTGCCCCTGGTCCAGAAGAGAGACTATGATCTATCAGATTCAGGGCCCTCAAATGTCCAAAGAACCAAACAATGACATGTGTTGTATCCAGGCTACTTGCTGTCCATCATCCCTCTCCTTGTGACTCATGGCTCTCTGCCTGGTCCATCAGGAAATTTCATCAGGCTTATCTTAAATTTGCAGGCCCAATATTAAATTGCCACACATGCTCATATATGAATGATCAAGGAAAATGTCTTCGTGGAGAGGGAGTCTGCTCCACTCAGAATTCCCAGCAGTGCATGTTAAAGAAGATCTTTGAAGGTATGTGGAGACTTCATAGTACAGTCTGTGCCAGAGAAACACATCAACTAACTTGAGTACTCTTGGGAGCAACTGGGGTGGTGGGAGCCCAAGGCGGGGTCAAGCTGTGATTCCCCAGAAACTGGAGAGTCAGGAGAACCTTATCCTTTCAAGAATTAAGAGCAGAATTCTTGTTACTGATGGGGAGGTAGAGGCCCTTCCCAGCAGGTCTATGGTGTCTTAAAAAGAGACAGGGAGACTGGCTGTCTCTTCCTGTAAAAGAAATGCATGAGTTGCACCACCTTGAGATGTTGAGACATTGACCATAACATAAGCTCAGGACTGTGTCTGTCTTGTTCATGGGTATATATTCCTAGCACTTAGCACATTTAGGCATTTAGTAAATGCTGAATACATGAATAAAGAATTGTCTATCAGTCAGTGTTCACAGGTTGCCAGACCTATCTTGCTATATTCCCATACTCTCTACCCTTATACTCACTCCTCATCCCCAAAATAAGGTTACTGCCATCCGGTGAACCACACTGCCTGACTTCCCTTGTGGTTTGTCTAGTCCCTCAAGGCAGGCAGTGGACAACAGATGTGGGGAAGGGCCCAGAAAAGACAGTTGGAAGGAGAGGGGGAGGAAGAATATACAAGCTAGAGGTCTTGGTCGTGCCTGCACGGGGACACTGGGGACCATGGATGAAGGCGAAGGTCGGAGGAGGAAGCCTTCTGCTCACTACAGTCTGTCTCTGCTTCTTTCAGGTGGAAAACTCCAATTCATGGTTCAGGGGTGTGAGAACATGTGCCCATCTATGAACCTCTTCTCCCATGGAACCAGGATGCAAATCATATGCTGTCGGAACCAATCTTTTTGCAACAAGACCTAGAAGCCTGTGCCCTTGCTTCCTGCCCTGACTCAGGCAGCAAAAATTCTCCATCACCCTACAGGGCTCGATTTATATTTTGTTTCTTCCCAGTCAATAACTAATCACATCTGCTCCGCCTGAGCGTCAGACAGGATGTTCAAATATCTCACCTTTCCTCTCCTCTCCATGCCCCGTTACCCATTCTTCTCTGTCGTCTGCCCTTCCCTTATCCCATCTCCCAACATTCTTTTCTTTCTCAATAAATTCTGCATGGTCAAGAATATAGACTGGAGACGGACTTCTTTTCCCATCAGCCAGTTGCAGGGTCAGCCTGAGCTTGCTTCCTCTCCACACACTACAGTGGATGCGTTTTAAATCCCTCCACATTCATCAAAGTGGAGGGGTCCCCCAGGGCAGAGACCACAGAGAGAAATGCAGGGTAGCTTAAACAATACTGTGAGACCTTCCCTGACCCCCTGCATTTCTATCACAATAGAAACCCCACCCCTTCTACCATCCTGGGATGGTGTCCAAAACTCACCCCTTTTTTGGCTCTTGAGTTTTCAGTCTGAGTTTACTCTTAACATAACAATAAAATGACTCTTTTTTATTTGCTATATAAATATATAGTAGGTCATATTGCATAAATCTTTTTCTCACACAATGTTACTGGATCATCTCAGTAGAGAGGAGCAGGTGGAAATACTATAATAGTGCCTCTCTCATCTTGTATTAGTGTTATATTCTTTAATGTGTCTTCACATACATGGTCTCATCTGATCCTCAGCAAAGAGTCCAGTAAGGCAGACAAGAAAGACAGAATCATCCTTAGTTTACAAATACATAGAATTTATTTATTAGTACATCATGTTCCAAACTTGCCATGGTTACAGTGTTACATTGAGCCAGGGCCGGATTTCAAAACCCAATCTGCATGATTTCAATTTGAGTTGTTTCCACCACATGATAAATATTAGGCAGAATAGTTCTTTCAAGATCAAAATCAATCCTCTCTTCCAACACAAGCCCTTTTTTGCCACTGCTCTCCCACCTCTAATTAAGACCTCCTGAGATCAGCTGGGTGGTCTTAACAGTGTTTTGTGCAGAGCAAAAGCCTTCGATTTTGATAAAATCCAATTTTTTCTTTTATGGAGAGGGCTTTAGATTTCATACTTAAGAACTCTTGGAATACTGGGATGCCTGGGTGGCTCAGTCAGTTAAGCGTCTGCCTTCAGCTCAGGTCCTGATCCCAGGGACCTGGGATCAAGCCCCACGTCAGGCTCTCTGCTCAACGGGGAAACTGCTTCTCCCTCTCCCTCTGCCCCTACCCCCTGCTCGTGTTCTCTCTCTCGCTCTCTCAAATAAAATATTTTTTTGAAAAACAGATTTTACTGTTTGTGAAATTTAAAAAATTGTACACACATACACATACACACATCATGGACCCTCTCCCAAAAACATTGGTAATAGACTCTTCATTGGCAGTAACTGTTGGCTAGAAGACAATGGAACTTATCTCCAAATTTCTTTTTTTTTTTTTAACAATTATTAGAGGTATTTTTCTCTATATAATTTTAATTTCCATTGTCTAAAACTCAGTGATGCTTACATTCATATTTATTTGTTTTTATATGGGATTATCCAAATTGACAACACATTAAACATTTTTGCACTTTAATAGAGAAATATAAACTGTGGTTAATTTAATATTTTCACCTATGGATTTAAGTATGTACTATTTGCTTAAAACCAAATGGGCTGGGCACTGACTTTGGATACGTATTTCCATGCAGACAATCATGATTGTGAAGAGAGTGGTAACTAGCACTTACAGAATATATACTCCATGCTATGTGATGCATGTAGCAGTTTGTTTATGCTTTCTCTTTTAATCCTGAAAACAATTTTACAAAATTATTAAGATTACAGGATCCTAAGCAAGACAAATTGGAGAGTTTGTCACAAGCCAAAATAAATGGTGGTGGTCCAGAGATTCCATCAGGCTCCTTTTCAAATTTCTGAGTGAAAATTATTTTGGATACAGAGTACCATCCCTTGATAAACTGGCATTCAAAAATAAAGGCCCAAAACCTGGAACTAAAATCCCAAAAGAATTCTCAACTTAAAATATGGTCTACTGGGGCACCTGGGTGGCTCAGTCTGTTAAGCATCCAACTCTTGGTTTTGGCTCAGGTCCTGATCTCATGGGTCCTGAGATCAAGCCCCATGTGGGGCTCCCCACTCAGGAGGAATCTGCTTGGATATTCTCTCTTCTCTGCCTCTTCACCTACTTGTGCTCTCTCTCTCTCTCAAATAAATAAAATCTTAAAAAGAAAGAAGAAAGAAAGAAAGAAAGAAAGAAAGAAGGAAGGAAGGAAGGAAGGAAGGAAGGAAGGAAGAAAGAAAGAAAGAAAGAAAGAAAGAAAGAAAGAAAGAAAGAAAGAAAGAAAGAAAGAAAGAAATATGGTCCACTGAGGTCAAGAAGAAAAATGAAATCCTACTAAAATTATTGACTTTTTTTTTTTTTGAGGGAAGGGGATAAATATTAGCCAAATCTATTCTATAAATATAGCTACATATGTTGAGGAAATAAGTTCAAATATGTGATCAAAATGTAAGGGAAGGGAGTTCTGGCTTTAATTAATAGTGGAATAGTTTGGTCGAACTAACCATCTTTTAGATAACAATTATAAACAGGGTGAAAAATAAGAAAGAACTATTTGAAAGTTCCTTGAGAGAAACTGGAGAGAAGTCTTCCCCCAAGAGATAGGAAGAGTGCCAAGTGAGATTTGCAAGTCTGTGGTCTTATGCCTGAGAGGACTTCTTAGTCCACATATCAAGGGAGGGCAAAAACCCACAGTTGACTGGTTTGAGGATTCAGAGAACAAAGATTAGGGCTGGCAGAGCAGCCACCAAATTAGGGAAATCCAGGAAAGAAAGAAGCCACAATTAAACCTCAAAATGAGTATAAACTGTGACCAAATTCTTGGCTGATCTCTGACTCCAGGAGGTCTGACAATAGCAGCTGGATGCTGAAAGAACTGAGCAGAGATGTGTGCTGCTGTCTACCTCAAAGAAAACAGAGTTTGGACTACAAGTCAACCTAGGAAAACACAAGTCAACACTCTTCAGAGGAACACACAGAGTCCAGAGCCTCTAAAATGCACCATTCACTATGTCCACTATATAATAAGAAATTAGCAGACATAGAAATAAAAATGTGACCCATAGCAAAGAAAAAAAGGATACTGACCCCAAGATGTACCAGACATTGGAATTAGTAAACAAAAGCAATAAGCAGCTATTAGAGATGTGTTCAAAAATCTAAAGGAAAATAGTGTCATATGAATGAACAGATAAGGAATCTCAAAACAGAAACTAAAATTATAAAAAAGATAAGCAATCTCAAAACAGAAACTAAAACTACAAAAAAGAACCAAACGGAAATTTTAGAACTGAAACTACAATAACTGAAAAAAATCACAAGATGATCTTAACAGCATATTGGAGACCACATAAGAGTCAGCAATCTTGAAGAGAGCTCAACAGAAATTATCCAATTTGAAAAACAGAAGAAAAAAATATCAAAGAATGTGAACAAAATCTCAGTGATTTGTGGGACAATATCAAGCAACAGAACATATAATTAATTGGAGTCCCAGAAGAACAGGAGAGAGATAATAAGACAGAAAAAGCATTTAAAAAAAATAATGGCCAAAATTTTCCCAAATTGGGTGAAAAACAAACTTACATATCTAAGAAGTTCAGTGAACCAAAGGTTGGATAAACACGATAGAAAAACACATAGGCACATAACAGTCAAATTACTAAAATTCAAAGATAAAGAATAAAACCTCAAAATTGGTCCAAACAAAAGATACACTGTAATATGTATATAAGAGAACACTGATACAAATGTCAGCTGACTTCTCATCAGAGACAATGGAGAGCAGAAAACAAGAGAATTACATGTTTAAGATTATTTATTGGGGCACCTGGGTGGCACAGCAGTTGAGCGTCTGCCTTCGGCTCGGGGCGTGATCCTGGCGTTATGGGATCGAGCCCCACATCAGGCTCCTCCGCTATGAGTCTGCTTCTTCCTCTCCCACTCCCCCCGCTTGTGTTCCCTCTCTCGCTGGCTGTCTCTATCTCTGTCGAATAAATAAACAAAATCTTTAAAAAAAAAAAAAAAGATTATTTATTTATTTATTTAAATTGAGAAAGAGAGAACAAGCAGGAGGAGGAGCAGAGGGAGAGGGAGAAGCAGGCTCCCCGCTGAGCAGGGAGCCTGATGTGGGGCTTGATCCCAGGACCCTGGGATGATGACCTGAGCTGAAGGCAGATACTTAACCGACTGAGCCACCCAGGCACCCTGAGAATTATATGTTTAAAGCCATAAAAGAAAAAACCTGTCAGCCAAAATGTTACAAACAAGACAATTAATTATCCTTCAAAAATGAAGGTAACAAAGACATTTTCATATAACGAAATAGGAAGAGAATTCACAACCAACAGACCTGTACTACAGAAGGAAAACAAAAAAAAAAAGCTAAAGTAATTTCTTCGTGCTCAAGGAAGCTAAAGGAAAAGGACACCAGATGGCAACTCTGACCTACAGGAAGAAATGTGGAGGACAGATATAATAAATGTGGTAAATTTAAGACATGTATACTATTTCTTTTGCTAATTTTAAAAGCCATGTCTGCTTAAAGCTAAAATTCTTTTTAATGTAAAAAGATATATATATATATAACAATAATAGCACAAAGGAAAAGGAGGTAACTGGAACTACACTTTCAGAAGTTTCTTATTTTGAAGGCACCTGGCTAGCTCAGTCAGTTAAGCATCCAACTCTTGGTTTCAGCTCGGGTCTTGATCTCAGGGTTGTTAGTTCAATCCCCATGTTGGGCTCCAGGCTGGGCATGAAGCCAACTTAAAAAAAAAAAAAAACAGGGGCGCCTGGGTGGCACAGCGGTTGAGCGTCTGCCTTCGGCTCAAGGCGTGATCCCGGCGATCTGGGATCGAGCCCCACATCAGGCTCTTCTGCTGTGAGCCTGCTTCTTCCTCTCCCACTCCCCCTGCTTGTGTTCCCTCTCTCGCTGGCTGTCTCTATCTCTGTCGAATAAATAAATAAAATCTTTAAAAAAAAAAAAAACTTCTTATTTTTAAGTGAAGTAGTACAATATTAATTTAATTCAGTGTGAAGAGATACAGTAATCCTTGGAGAAAAATCATTTTAAAAAATACACAAAGGTACAGCTAAAAAGCCAATGGAAAAATTAAAATGGAATACTAAAAAGTATTTGATTGACTCAAATAAAGGTAGAAAATTGTGGCTGTTGGGGGGGGCGGAGTGTTTTCCATTGTTTCTCTTTAATAAAACTTTGCTCTGCTTTACTTTTGTTTTGCTGTCCTGTAATTCTTTACTGTGGCAGTGAAAAAAACCAAGGTTTCTTCCTGTTTCCATCTCACTCTCAGTAACAAAGGGAAGCCTCATACACTCCCCCTCCCTCCCATCAAAGACAATAACCAATCAATTACAGCTAAATACCACAGAAACAACTATGGTCCCATACCCACCAAAGCAAGCAAAGGCCAAGTGAGGAGCCTGCACTCCCACCCTAATGAGCCTATAATTAGGAGCCCAACACCCCTGCTGTGGTTGTGTCAAAGAAGGCCAAAGAGGGAGTTGGGAATTTCATCCCCCAGTAAGAAACAAGGCCCTTGCCAAACACTGTCAGCATAGGCCATGTGGAAAGCCAGGATTTCTGCCTGCACTTAGCAATAATGGGGAGTTCCCATTCCCATTGGAGTGGTATCAGAGGAAGTATAGTGGGGTTGGGAGTTTCCCCATTACCCAGCAGTAATGAGACAGCCCCCATGATAGTATCAGTGGAGACCACTTGTGGAGCTGGAACTCTAACCTGCACAGCAGCAATGAAGGGCCTCCCAACTTGGGTGTCAATGGGGGCCAAATGGGAAACCTGGATATCTGTCTCTACTGGATAGTAACAAGGTATTTTCTCCCTCATTGCTGGAACAGTGTTGTAAAAAAGGAAACTAAAACAAAAGGTTTAAGTAAGATTCAATGTCCAGGACATAGTTTAAAAATGTCCAAGTTTCAAAAAATCACTCTTCATATCAAGAACCAGGAAAAGCCCAGACTAAATGGAAGAAGAGGAAAAAAAAAAGACAATCAATCTATGCCAAAATTGAGATGATAGATATGTTTGATTATCTGAAAAAGATTTTAGCAACCATAATAAATGTGCTTCCATGAGGAATTATGAACATTCTTGAAACAAGTGAATGGAAAGCCTCAGTAGATAAAATGTTTCAGCAAAGAAAAAAAAAACAAAGAAATACCAAATAAAAATTTTAGGACTAAAAAATATAACCATAATAAAAACCTCAGTGGATTGGACTCATCAACAGAATGGAGGGGAAAGAGGAAAGAATGAACCAGAAGATAGAAAAATAGAAAAGAAAAAATAGAAATCACCCAATAGAACAAAAAACAGCAAAAACCAAAACTGTATATATAAACACAAAGAACAAAGCCTGAGGGATCCATTAAACTGTAACGGAAGATACATGCCATTGGAGTCCCAAAAGAAGAGAAGAAAGAAAGCAGGACTGAAAATACACTTAAATCATAGCTACAAACTTACCAAATTTAGGGAGACATAAATGGGGTAGGGGCATGAACACAAAGGGAAACCCTCCCTGACACCCTCCAAGGCACCAGAAAACAGCACTCCAACAGGGGAGGAATTTGAAGCTTGTGGCCCCTGGAAAGTAACAACAGCAACAATAAAGTGTAACCTATCGCAATTCCCATCTAGACTAATTCATCCCCTCACACTGACAGCCTCACTCAAGAAGAAGCATGTCCATTTCTAGGTGTTAATACTATTTATCTCATTCTTTACAATTCTATCCACTGTGCCAAACATTGATTTAAAAATTACAAATACAAAAAAAAAGAGAAAATAACCCATTGTCAAGAGATAAAGTAATTCTCATAACTGAACTGTGCAATGGCCCATTGTTGGAACTATTCATCAGGGAACTCAACTAAAATATGTTAAAAGGTTGAGTGAAAAAGTTAGACAGTTTAGACAAACAGACGAAGAATTTGAAAGGAGAAATGCAATCTCTAAAAAGAGTCCTATGCTAGAAATAAAAAAACACAATATCAGAGGTAAAGATTTTCTGTGCTGGGCTCATTAGTAGACTCAATACAGCAAAGGAAAGAAGCAGTGCACTTGAAGACTGGGCAATAGAAATGAGACTGAAACATGAGTAGATATAATAACAATAAAATAATAAATAATAACAATAATATACCAGCACATAGCATCCAACAGCTGTGGGATAATACCAAACATTCTAACATATGCGATCAGTTTCCCAGGCAGAGAAGAAAGAGAAAATGGGATGGAATATATACTTAAAAACATTATAGTCAACATTTTCCAAAAATAATGAAAAACATCAAAACACAGATCCAAAGAAGCTATAAGAATCTCACACAGATGAGTACTGAAAACACCACCACAACCACCAAACTGCTTAAAACCAAAGATAAAGACCAAATCGTGAAGACACCAGGAGAAAAAGGCACTTTAAGTAAATTGTGATAAATTAAAGGTGTGTACCATAAGCCCTAAAACAAGGTATATCTCTACATGATAGGATGGGATTGCTAGTGATGTCTCTTTTGGCCACTATTTCATACTTTTTTCTAAATTGAATATTTTACTTATGTAATTTAAACATAAAAACAAAAATTCCAAACAACATCAACTTAAAAAGATACAGGATTTATTAAGAAAAAAGCTACACGGTGGAAAGGGGGAAAGACTGAGGAAGTGTGTGTGTGTGTGTGTGTGTGTGTCTGTGTGTGTCTGTGTGTGTGTGTCTGTGTGTCTGTGTGTGTCGGGGGGGGGGGTATGACAAAGGGCCAGGAGGAGTCCCTTCCAGCCCTAAGTTCTGTGAGTAAGAGAGAGGCAAGATATTGGAGCCATTATGACACTGGTCAGACTGGCAGAAAAGGAGCCTCTAAATGGAAGGCACATTGAGGGCAGGGATCAGGTCTGTTTTATTCGCTGTTCTAAAATCAACATCTAATTACAGAGCCTAGCAGGCAGAAAATATGCATTGAAGGAAGGGAAAGAAGGAGGGGGACGAGCTTGTTATATTCCAGCCAGTGATAGGAGAAGGGAGAGAGGGATGGAGGTACAGAGAGAGAAAGGGAGGAGACAAGAATCTGAGAAAAAGAGCACCAAGTGCCATGGGAAACAGAAGCCTTGATCTGGTGGGGGAAGCTGTGGAAATGTCAATACCCAGAGCTGAATAGGACCAGGCTTCAGGGCTTGAACAGGGGCAAGGTGGCCTCATCCTTTGAGGCTACAGGAGCACAGAAAGGGGCTCAATGAATAACTGAGCAGGTCATAGATGGCCCAACTCTCTACAGTTGTTCACAGTGTCACTGGGGGATTCAAAAGGAATCTGAGCCCTTGGTCTCAAGACAGGCACGGAGAGGTCCCCCAGTCCTGGTGTCCATATGGGAGACTGTCATCTGGAGAGGAAGACAAGAGAAGAGGATCTCTGATTTGTAGCCTCCAAGATCAAGCCACCACCCTGCAAGGACATGGGGGGCCCCTAGTGGGCCATCTTCCCCCAAGCCCTCACCTTGCCCCCAAGGCCTCCAGTTCCCAAAAGCACTACCACAAACAAGCTCCGCTGGAATTTGCATAGCCAGTCCCTCCCATCCCTGAGTCTGCGTGGGGACTCCCCAAAGACCCAGGGACCCCTCAACAAGCCCCTTTTCCCCTGATAACTCTGTTGGTCCAGTCAAGGGCCAGTGGCAGTTCAGCACCAGATCCAGGACCCTTGTGCAACTTTTTTTCCCCAAAAATGATTTCACGGTCCTTTATTCACTCTCAGGTGTATGCTTAGATGATATTTAAATACTGCCATGTTGATTTTGGCCCTTGGCTCAAACACTAATTTTGCATACAGTAACAGAACCCCGATCTGGGAGAGCTTTCCCAGTGCTTAAGGGTGGAGTGTGCAGGGAAGATCTGAATGCCAAGCCCTGTAAGGAATTTCCAGATTATAATTCCAGGAAGCAGATTATAGAGCTCTGGGGAAATTAACTTAAAGCAATCCCCCACAGGGAAATCCATGATGCATTCTGGCCATGGCCCCTTTTGCAACTTTTTAGAAAAAAACCCTTCCTGATCTCTCTGCTTTTGATCCCAGGGCTCCTGAGAGCCACCTGCCTCAAAATCAGGCAATGGTCACCCAGGTGATGTCTCAGGCCCCACCTTACCTTCATGGTCTGTCCTCAGAAAGCTCTGTTGGTTCCCTTCAGTGTGGATGGCACTTTGCCCAGCCTGGGAAAACCCCCGGGTGATGAAAGCCCAACAGCTGTTGACCTTTGGATGCTGGATATATTCTAAAATTGGAAAGCGAAAACAGGCATAATGAGGCTCTCCGGGCCCTGCCTTCCCCCAGGTCAGAAGAGAGCACACCCTCTGGGCCACTGGCAGCCTGGACAATGGCCAGTTGCCAGGCCCGATGAGGTGGCTGAAAGCACGGGATTTCTGGGTGCTTGGCTCATACCTGGGAGGACTGACAGGCTCCCCATCTCCTCCCAGGGATGGACTGTGCTGCCTGGGAAAGGTCAGGTCCTACCCCGTAGCTCCTCCAGCCCCACTCATATGGTCCCATGACCATCTCCCCAGTCCTTCCTGAGAGGAGCCCACATTGCCTTCACCACCCACAAAACCTTCTTTGCTCCCTTTCAACTCAAATTGAGGGCTCTCAGCAAGAAGGCCTGAGGGGCCAGGGAGTGTCAGGGATTAGAACTGAGGTGGGAAGGAGGTGAAGTAAAATTGGGAAAGGGGGGAGGAAGGAGAAAGGGAAGAGCAGGGACAGAAGTGGAAGAAACAGAGAGGGGAGGCAGAGGGGGAGGACACACATGGGGTGAGGGGGCGAAGGCTGTGATCACCTCTGAGGTTAAGGTTAGGCCCTTGTGCCTTGCTCTTCACCTCCCCGTGGCCCACCAATTCACAGCTCACTTAGAGCCAGACCCCATCGTCCTTCCTGAAGCCCAGCAGCATCTGTCCTGTGCAGGAAGCCCAGCAGGAAGGGGACGGAGAGCAGCAGCAGCAGCAGCGCTGGGATGCCAGGTCCCATTGCGTGTGCATGACCAGGGAGCGGAAGGCAGGGCAGAGCCACAGGCCTGAGTATCGGGCTTTACCACCCTGGCTGGGAGGGCTCGCCAGTGGGAGCTGAGGCACAGGGCTGCACTTCCACCCCAGAATGAACAGGCTGGCTGCGGGGAGCCCCAGCTTTTCTGCCTGCCTCTCGGGGGTGGGGCACACCACCATGTGATTTCTAACCCTTAGATGGCTTTCCTGAATATGGTGTAAGCCCAGACTGAAATCTCCGGATTTCTCAGAAATGGATACATGCCTTGACTGTTGCTAAAACAAAACAAGACAAAACAAAACAAAACAAAAAACACTATAGTGAACATCCCTTTGACAAAAGAACTGTCTAACAATAAGGCGATCCTCCTTAGTGACCCTAGCAAGGGCTAGCCACAGAAATGTTCCCCACTGCAAGACAGCAGTACTGGCCTCCTACACCCGAACCTGGGACTGGCCCCCAGCCTGTCAGCAGTGTGGGCTCCAGCCTTAGCTGGGGACGCCCTCTGCTGGGTTCTGTTGCCACAGTAACACCTGTGTTTGCCATAGAGCCGCTGTCTCCCTCTCTCCTTCACCCCTCACTGCAGGGATTAACCTAACATTTTGGTGCGGAAACTCTGGACACAGGGCTCTGGCTCCATAGCGAGAAAACCATCCTGCAAGAGGAGAAGCAGCGGGCACCAGCAGCCCGCCCCTGGCTAACTCTCCAATCTGGGTGGGCTCCTTGCTTCTGACCCTGTCTCAGCCTAGATTTCCCCCTCCTGTTGCCTTCTCTTCTCCGCCCCATGGCTCCAGCAGGGGCCACTTCCCATTGCTGGACATCACATCCAACACCAGCTGTCTTCATGCAGGTGAGTTTTCCCATTTCTCCATCCCTGGAACCCTCTCATATCTTCTATCTGCCGGGCATCCAGGCTATGGTGGCGGCATGCTCTCAGCGGACACTCTCTGAGCGCTCCCCGCTGCTTCCTTAAAAAAATAGAAGTCTTTGGGGACACCCCTCTCATCTAATATTTTTCATTTCTTTGGGAACTGGAATCCTCATTCTCTCAGCCTCCATCGTGGGTCAGACCCCCTCAAAACCCCCTCGTAACACTCCTCTTAGATGTCTTGGGCCTGACCTCCAGCATTAAGCCAAAAACATCTCATTTTCTATTGCAGTATGGCCTGGCCACACTACGAACCAGATAATGATAATTGCTGGCCAAAAAATGGTGCTTTTAATTTCCAAGTACAGCGTGACCTCAGAAACTTCCTCCAACACAATAGAAAATGGTCTGAGGTCCCTTATATGCAGGCCTTTGTCAACCTCCAATCTAAACCCTCTCTCTGTCAACCCTATTCACCCTGCCAGTCCTTCTCCTCAAAACAAAACCTCCCCCTCTTCCCTCCCAAAAACACCTTTTGCCTACAACTTCAGGCAGACGCATTACTGCCATTACCACCTCCCACTTCTCTGCCCCCCTCTCCAGCCCATCCCTTGGTGCCTCCTCCCCCATCCCCCTCAAAAAAAAATCTCATGCCCCTGCCAACATACTCCCCTCCTCAGGGAGACGGCAGGGGCAAAACGCATTGTCTGCATTCATGTGCCACTCTCCCTTGCTGACCTTTCCCAAATTAAAAAGTGCTTAGGCTCCTTGGTCACCGACCCTACCACCTTCTGAAAAGAATTCCTATACATCAACCAGTCCTATAATCTTACCTACTACATCTAATTCATCCTATTGTCCACCCTCTCCCCTAAGGACAGGGAACATATCTGAGCAGCAGCTCAAATTCATGCAGACACACTCCATCAACAGGATGCCACCCACAACCCCACTGATACCATCATTGTCCCCAAAATTGATCTCAACTGGGACTACCTGCCCAATACACCCGATAGACAGAGTAGGGGCCACATGGTTATCTACCTCCTGGCTGGTATGGGTAACACTGCCCTCAAGGCCATCAATTATAAAAAGATTAAAAAAAAAAAAAAAAGTCGCCCAGGGCCCGATGAAAACCCTGCCTCCTCCTACTCCTGGCTTTCAAAAGCTGTAACGAGATACACTACTCTCACCACCAACACACACAAAGAAAGGATCTATCTTCACTTACACTTCATTTCACAATTGGCCCCAAATATCCATAAAAACTCCAAAAACTAGAAGATGGCCCACAAACCCCACAATGGGATTTAATTAAGGTGGCCTTTAAGGTCTTTGATAATAGAGAGGGGGAGCAAAAAAACCCAAAAAACTCAAGAAATCAGGCAAAATATCAGATACTGGCAGCTGCCATCAGGCAAGGCTCCCAGGGTCCTCAAAAACCTAATGCCCCACACATAAGCTCACCAGGACCATGCTTTAAATGCAGCCAACAGGGCCACTAGGCAAGAGCTTGCCCCAACCCCAAACCACCACCAAAGCCTTGCGCTATCTGTGGCAAAAAGGGGCACTGGAAGTTAGATTGTGTTCTGTAAGACTATCTCCCGTCCAATCACTTCCAACTCAAACCAATCCCCTAACCCAAATATAGGCCTGGTGAACCTACTGGGTCTGGCCACCAAAGACGGATGGGGCCTGGGGTCTGTTGCCCCCACCACCATCACTGCCTCAGAGCTCACAGTAATGCTGTCAGTATCTGGTAAGCCCATCTCTTTCTTACTGGACACGGGGGCAACATTCTGTCTTACCAGAGTTTTCCGGCCCCTTTCACAGCTCCTCCATCTCCACTGTTGGGGTGGATACTCTCCATACTTAAACATAAGATGAATGTATCTTTTTGAATTAGTGTTTTTTTTTTTTTTTAAGATTTTATTTATTCGACAGAGATAGAGACAGCCAGCGAGAGAGGGAGCACAAGCAGGGGGAGTGGGAGAGGAAGAAGCAGGCTCATAGCGGAGGAGCCTGATGTGGGGCTCGATCCCATAACGCTGGGATCACGCCCTGAGCCGAAGGCAGACGCTTAACCGCTGTGCCACCCAGGCGCCCCTGAATTAGTGTTTTTGGGTGGGTTTTTTGTTTTTTGTTTTGGTAAATACCCTGAAGTGGAATTACTGGATTGTATGATATTCCTATTTTTAATTTTTTGAGGAACCTCCATATTCAAAGAAAAAAAAATATTAAAAACAGCCAAAGAAACATGAAGCCTTATGTATAGGGAGAAAACAATCAGAACTCCACTTTTGCACAGGATTTAAAAGATAAATGAGTAAAAAATAATTGTAAATCTATGTTAATGGGTATATAATATATAAAGACATAATTTGTGACATCAGTAAAATAAGATGGGGAAAGGAAGAAGCAAAGTTGTGGTGGACTAGAGTCCTTTCATGACAAAATTAAGTTGGTGTTAATTTTAAATATATTGTTATAACTCTAGGATGGTGGGAATGTAAAATGGTACAGCCACTATGGCAAACAATATGGGGTCATCTCAAAATATTAAAAACAGATTTACCATATAACTAGCAATTCCACTTCTAGGTATATACCCAAAAGAACTGAAAGCACAAACTCAAATAGATATTTGTACACCCATGTTCACAGCAGCATTATTCACAACAGCCAACAAGGACAAACAATTCAAATGTCCATCAAAAGATAAATGGATAAACAAAATGTGAATTATAAATATAATGGATATTATGCAGCCTTTAAAAGGAACGAAATCTGATATATGCTAAAACATGGGTGAATCTTGAAAACAAATGCTGAGTGAAATAAACCAAACACAAAAGGACTAATGTTGTTTGATTCTACTTATATGAAGGACTAGAAGTTTTCAAATTCATGGACAGTAGAATGGTGGGTGCCAGGAGCTAGTAGGGAAGGGTAAATGAGGAGTTACTGTTTCATGAGTATGAAAGTTTTGGTGTAGGAAGATGAACAACTACTAAGAATGGGTGATGGTGATAATTACACAAAGTGTGAATGTACCGAACACTACTGAACCCACACTTAAAAGTAATTAAAATGATAAATTTTATGTTGTATATATTTTACAATTAAAACTAATACCCAGAAAATTTCTCTTTTTAGATTCAGACAAAATTATTCTGAAATGTATATGAAAAGACAAAAGACTAGAATATCTAAAACAGTTTTGAAAAGGATAAACTGGAAGGAATCAATCTACCAAATTCACAATATATATGTGTAGTAATCAAGGCTGTGCAGTATTACTGGACAAACAGAAAGACATACAGAACAATGGAACAGAACAGAGCTCAGAAACAGACCTACAAATACACCCAACTGATGTTTTTACAAAGGTGCAAAAGCAATTCAGTGGAGGAAAGATAACCTTTTCAGCATATGGCAATGCAACACTAGACATTCAGAGGCAAAAAAACAAAAACAAAAAACTAAACTCGACCTAAGGCTCATATTTTACATAAAAATTAACTCAAAATGCATCATAGCCTTAAATGTAAAATGAAAAAACAAAAACTTTAAGAAATAATGTAGGAAAAACCTTTGAGATCTAAGTCCAGACAAAGGATTGTTAGACTCTGTGTCTAACAGATCCCACAAACATCATTCATAAAATGAAAAATTAATAGCTGGACTTCACTGAAATATAAAACTTTTGCTGTTTCCAGACTTGTTAAGAGGATGAAAAGGCAAACTACAGAATGGGAGAGCATATTTGTAAATCACATATCCAACAAGGAACTAAAGTCTAGGACATATCATTTCCAAAACCCAATACAAAAAATTCCAATTAGAATATGAATGAGACAGGATGGCTGGCTGGCTCAGTGGGTTAAGTGTGTCTGCTTTTGGCTCAAGTCATGATCCCAGGGTCCTGGGATCAAGTCCAGCATCTAGCTCCCTGCTAGGCAGGGAGTCTGCTTCTCCCTCTGCCCCTCCCCCACTCATTCTCTCAATCTCTCTCTTGCTCTCTCCCCCAAATAAATAAAATCTTAAAAAAAAAAAAATGTCCTGTAAAAAATAAGAACTGGAAATCTGAACACTGAATGGATATCGGTAGGAAAAGGATAATCTTTTCAATTAACCAGTGTTACATTGGATGGCCAAGTGGGGGAAGAAATGAACCTTGACCTCTACCCTCACATGATACACAAAATCCACTTTCAGGTGGACTGTATTTCTAAACATGAAAGCCAAAACTATAAAGCTTTTAGAAAATAATATACAAGAAAATCTTCATGACCTTGAAGTAGAGAATGAGTCCTAAATAGGAAACAAAGCTAGCCAGGGGAGGTCTTAACAGAACCATATTAAAATCATAAACTTCCACGAAATGTGAAACAATAACCCACAGAATAGACAGTGTACAAGCTCCTCGTGCAACTGACAAAGAACCAGTGTGCTGAACATATGAAGAACTGAAATCATTAAGGAAAAAAAAACAACAGAAAAATGAGGAAAAGACTGGGGGAGGCACATCATAAGATATACTCAAACTTATTTAAACTTAGGAATGAGCAAATTAATACCAAACAAATATTACACACCAGTAACTTGGCAAAAATTAGACTGACAGCATCAAATCGAGGGGACAGTCTGAAATACTAGAGACACATATTCTGCTGCTATGAAAATTCTGATACTAATAGATCATTCCAAACTGCTTTTCCAGCCATTGCATCCTCTTTTCATGGCAGTATAAATTGGTACAATCACTTTTGAAACAGTTTGCCATTACTCAAGTTGAAGATACGCATATCCTAAAACCCATCCTCCCACTCGTAGGTATACACGCTAGTCTCCAGGACCTGGAGAAATTCACAGACATGTACAACAGTGTTCTTAGCAGGAGTGTTAATAATAGTGTCAAACTGTAAATAATCCAAACATCCATTAGCAGTGAGAGAATACATAATTAGTGATATGTTCATAAATGGCATACTGTACAGTAATTAAAATCAATGAATTTGATACATGCAAGTTATTCATGCTAATAAAAATAAAAAAGCAACATAAAAATTCCATACAGCATAATTTCATTTATATGAGTTCTAGAACGGGCAAAACTAAACTATATCATTTATAGATGCATAAATAGGGGCGCCTGGGTGGCTCTGTCGGTTAAGCCTCTGCCTTTGGCTCAGGTTGTAGCCCCAGAGTCCCAGGGTCCCGGGGTCCTGGGACTGAGCCCCACATCAGACCGAGTAAGGAGTCTGCTTCTCCCTCTGCCCCTAACCTGCTTGTGCTCGCTCTTACCCTCTCTCTCTAAATAAATAAAAGTCTTTTTAAAAAAAATTAAATAAAGATGCATAAATAGCGGAGAAAACCAAGGAGAGATTATAAAAATAATTTTTTTAAAGATTTTATTTATTTATTCGACAGAGATAGAGACAGCCAGTGAGAGAGGGAACACAAGCAGGGGGAGTGGGAGAGGATGAAGCAGGCTCATAGCGGAGGAGCCTGATGTGGGGCTCGATCCCACAACGCCGGGATCACGCCCTGAGCCGAAGGCAGACGCTTAACCACTGTGCCACCCAGGCGCCCCTATAAAAATAAATTTTATGATTACTTCTGGGGGAAAGGAGTAGGTTCTGAGTGGGAAGGGGTACAACGGAAGGCTTGTGAGGGTCCAGAAATGATCTCTCTTCCATTGAGTTTGGTTAAACAGATTAACTTTACAACTGCTTGTTAAACCATACACATTTTATGTATTTATATTTATCTCAACAATCATACCCACTTCACACATCACACTATGCATACATACAATGCAGCACATGTTGACCTTTCCATCAAAATTTTAGCTATTTCTGGGTAATAATTCCATTCCCCCCATTTTTACATTTTGCAAATTTCCATCGATAAACAAACATTACTTTTAATAATGGGAGTAAACGCCTCTACCAACAGCATAATGAACATTGCAAAGAATTATGGCAGCTTATGTTTATTGAATGCCTTTTATGCAACACAGTATACTACCATCTTCATACACATTAACTCGTTTAAGATTAAAAACAACTCTAAAATGTAGTTATTACCAGTCTCTTTACAGAGGTGGTTGCCAATGCTCACATAATTATAAATGTGAGAGCTAATCCGTCCAAGTCTGAATAGAACTTCCCCATTCTACACAAATTCCAACAGCTGAGAAAGTTTGTTTACTAGCCATCTATTTGCCTTCCCCTTACAATATTCTGTAGCATTTTCTTCATCTGATATTTAATTCATTTATTCAACAAATATTTATTTCGGACCTACTATATTCCAGGTACTGTTCCACATACAAGATATACAAAGGGGCAAGAAGTGGGGCGGGGGGGGGGGGGAGATATACAAAGGGGAAAAGAAATGATGAAGTCTAAGTTTACATTTTGGTGGGGGAAGACAGTCGATAAATTTCAGATAGTAATCAGTTCTGTGAAGAAAACAAAACAGTGGGACAGTGACTGGGGATAGCAGAAACATTTGGGCTGAGATCTGAATGCTAAATAAGTCATGCGAACTACTGGAAGGGGTTCCAGGTGGTGGTAGCTGTAAACATAAAAGCCCTGAAAGGGGAATGAGCTTTGGCATGCTTAATGAATGGAAGAAGCAGTAGTAGAAGGCTACTCGGCCTGTAGTATGATGAACAAAGAGGACAGATGGTGTATCTTGCAGTTCAAGCAAAGAATTTAAATTCCATTTTTGATGCAGTGGGAAGGCAGTGGAGGTTTTTTTTTTTTTTTTTTTTAAGATATTATTTATTTATTCGACAGAGAGAGAGACAGCCAGCGAGAGAGGGAACACAAGCAGGGGGAGTGGGAGAGGAAGAAGCAGGCTCATAGCGGAAGAGCCTGACGTGGGGCTCGATCCCAGAACTCCGGGATCACGCCCTGAGCCGAAGGCAAACGCTTAACCGCTGTGCCACCCAGGCGCCCCAGCACTGGAGGTTTTTAAGCAAGGGAGTGTCAGAGTACAATTTATCGTTTAAAAAACAAGAAGTTAGGACCTGTGTCAAGAAAACACTTTGAGGGAAAGAGGGTTGGGAAAAGGCAAGAGTGGAAGTGGGAAGACATTAGTTTTTAGTAGGAAGTCCAGGGAGGAGATGAAGGAGCTTGAACTAGAGTGGCAGCAATCAAAATGGACAGAAGGCTTCAGCTCCAAGATATATTCTGAGGATAAACCAGATCAAAAGAGTATCTGCTTCTTCATTAAACAACTATTCACTGCATGCCGTAATACATGAGGCACAGTTCTAGGTGCTGGGGACACAGAACTGAACAGGACATATAGGATCCCTGACCTCAAGGAGTTTATATATTACATACTGCAATGAGGGAAGTAGACGTTTAATAGGTAAATAAAAATATAATGTCAGATAGTAAGTGTTATGATGAAAAATAAAGAATGATAGAAGTGGGTAACATTTTAGATTAAGTCAAGGGAAGACTCTGCATAATGGGTGACACTTAAGTACAAGCCACAAGAATGTTTGGGAATAAAGCACTCCAGGGAGAGGCAACAGCAAAGGAGAAGATCTTGAGATGAGAATGTGTCTGCTCATGAAATGAGCAGAACAGCAAAACAAATGCAGCTAGGGCAGGATAAATAAGAGAGTGGCAGAGGAGGCCCAGGCGCTGGTAAGACAGCAGATCCCATAACACCAGGAGGTGAGAGAGAATATTTTGAATTTTGTTTAAGTATGATGAAAAGCCATGAGAGTTGAGAACAGGGGGAGGATACCTGATTCACATTTTAGAAAGATCATTCTGACTGCCTTTTTGAACTGCTGAAAGATAAGTAATATGAAAAGAGAGGTAACAGTGCCTTCAACTAGAGTGCTTCTAGTAGAGGTGTGAAGTAGGATAGATTGTGGATAAATGTGCTAAATCAAACAGGATTTACTGAATTAAATGTACAGTATGAAAACCAGGTCAAGGAGGATTCCTGGGGTTTTGGCCTAAGGAACTAGAGAGATGAATGTAGCCATTTACTGGGATTGGGAGAAACTGGGGAGGAACAGGTTGGAAGGCAGGGACCAAAAGCTGGTTTTTGTCATGTGGTCACTATTAGTCAAGTGGAAACGTCTGCTTGGCTGTGTTTTTAAACGTCTAAAGCTCATGGGAGAGGTCAAAGCCTGAGATAACTTTGTTTTTCAGTTACTAATGACAATTATCAAGAACAAAATTCTTCATGTTTGAGAATTTACTGGCTCAATTCTTAGGAGTCACCTATTGCTTCAAATTTATTTCTCCTACGGATATACTGCAGTTAATACATTTACCAGTATACACTAATAAGCGATAAACTCTAACCATAAAATTTCACATATTCTTAGCTTCAGACTAAGATGATTAACTTTATAAATTACCAAGAAAAAGGAATACAGGTCCCAACCTAATACATTCAAAAATTAATATAAATTTCATCAGACGAACAAAGTCTTAGTAAATCTAACAGTAAAAGATTTAGGAATCAGATCTATTTCTATCACAGTTCTTCCTTACTTCTCCCTCCTCTTTTATTCCCTACTACCTAGAAGCTTGGTCACCAAGAAGTCCACAGAGTTATCTATTCATTTTCAAAATAGAATTTATTTCTGTAATAAAGAATTAAAATATGGCTGTGAAAGTAGAAAATAATATAGAAAAATATTTAAAATGTGCAATAGTAATTTTAGAGTAAAGGTAGTTAAGCACTAGAGTCCATGCTCAACTTCTACTTGAAAGACCAACCAGTATTTTATATATTATTAACTACAATGGAGAAAACATACCTACTTGCAATTTTAATTAACAGTTATAATTCAAAAACAGATTTATATACTTGGTAAGGCCCTTGTGAAAATATAAGTACAAATCTCGAGGATATATTTTTTGAAGTTGGCTTCACTTTACAGACTGATAAATCTACTGTCCAAAAGTCACAGGACTGCTTTATTACTAATCCATCCATATAATTAAATCAACACGGAGGAAACACCTACTTTTTGGATAAAACCAAATTTTTTTTAACAATGCGACAAGAATATCCTCTTTCATTACATTGGTATAAAAGCTGGTAAGCTCATGTATCCCCAAAGCTTGGTTTCCATCACATGGGTCTTTAGACACTAAACACAGGATGAAGAAGTATCTAGTGAATTCTATCCATTCATTCCCCAAACCTTTACTTACAATGAAGATATAGGTATTGTTTGTATGAAGTACATATAAAAAGAATTGGAAAATGTTTGGCTAGAGGGAAGACAACTCTTCAGAGACTACTGTTTGCAGTTTGCAGAATAGGATAATCTTCTCTAGGAAGAATAATGTCAACATAGCAGCACTATATTCACCAGGAATCCAATGGATCTCTCATGTGGCAGGAAGCCAAACCTTCTGGCTGCTCACAACATCATTCAGCTTCCCTTTAATCTTCAGGAAGTGTCTCTTGAATTCTAATCCATCACCCTATATTAGGAATAATATCCAAAAATAGTATCAAAAAAGAGACTGCCATAAAATCAAACTCTCTTTAGTGGTAAGAAGAGACAAACACCCTCAGATATGTCCAGCTACAATTCTCTTCAGGTCCTCTTATGAAGACCAAATATCCTAGCAGAAGTGGCTACATAAATAATTCCAACTTGTTTTTGGGCCCATCACTATTCCTAACACACTGGGCTCAGAGAGCAGAAAAATTAAAGCGATGCTTTAAATAGGGACCTAAGTCACTGTTTTCCATAGGCACCGGGGGTTTGCAAACTAAAATTAAGCTATACAACTACACTGAAGTCTTGCCAAGTATTTTGTTGTTATTCAGTTATAAGAAGAATTTCATTACACTAGGATCTTAATAATTTAATTCCACACTAAACATTTAGACAATGGTAATGCAGCAAATTTCCAACTTCAGAATGTGATCTTTTTCTCTAACCTCCTTTAGAGTCACGTACAATCTCTCAGTAAACAGAGAAAATGTTATTTTGGTCTTATATACCAAGGCCAAACTATAACCTCAGAATCAGTAATTTCTAAAGAAATAACCAGAAATGTGAATAAGACTTTATGTATATAAATATTAATCACAGACTTACTTGTAACAGATAAATGTTCATCAGTTATATTGTACATTTTGACAAACATATAATTGTTATTAAAAAGATATATATGGATTAAATAAGAAGTTTAGAATGTTTTTAAATATTCAGGGTAATTCCTGTTGAACGTATAATTTAGGATTATTTTTATCTTATTTTTACTTATTTACATGTTCTACAAAAAAACTTCTATAATAAGGAAAATGTCATTTGAAAAAACTGTTTTAGAAGGATGACAAAAACGAATGTTCAGAACACTGAATGAAAAAAAGCAAGTTACCATATATTTACAAATGCCATGTATATACAAATATAATGCCAAAATAAATCTGTACATTTAAGAGCATTTCCATATAGCACATACTAAAGAAGTAGTAAGACTACCATAATGAAATACAGTATAAAATAGGTCTCTTTCTCTCTAGATGATAAGATTAAACTTGATTCTTATTTTCTCCTTTATATGTTTTCATATTTTCTAGGTTTCTACTATGAACACATAATACTTCTTTAATAACAGCAAAAAAAAGTTTAAAAAAAAAAAAGTGTTGTTATACGTACCTTAGAAAGCCGAAAGTCGACCAAGATCTTCTCATCCATTTCTACCAAATTCACTTTGAAAATCAGTTTATTGTTTCTCCTATCAGTTGTTGATACAGTAACCTAAGGCAATAAAAATAAGTTTAGTCCAAATTACAAAAACATCTGTAATACTTCTCATTTCAAGGAATGACTAAAAAATACACTGGTATACCACAATTGTGAAACACTGGAACCTCATGTTCCAGGAAAGTATAAGATGCTTAACACATACACTGCTGGTGGGAATGTACAACGGTGCGCTGCTTTGGAAAACCACTTGGCAGCTCCTCAAAAAGTTAAACATAGAGTTACTATATGCTTTAGCAATTCCATTAGCAGGTACATACCTAAGAAATTGAAAACATATTGTTACAGGCTGAACTGTGTCCCCTCAAAATTCATATGCTGAATCCCTAACCCCTCAGAATGTGACTGTATTTTAAGACTGGGCCTTTAAAGAAGTAACTGAGTTAAAATGAAACCACTAAGTGGGCCCTGATCCAATATGACTGGTATCTTTGTAAGAAAAAAAAAATTAGGATACAGAGAGAGACAGTAACCAGGTACGCATGCGCAAGGAGGAAAGGCCAGATGAGGAAGCAGCAAGAGGACAGCCATCTGAAAGCCAAGAAGAAAGGCCTTAGAAGAAACCAAACCTGCCAGCGCCTTGATCTTTGACTTCTGTCTCTAGAATTGTGAAAAAATAAATTTCTGCTGTTTAAGCACCCACTCTGTGGTATTTTTTTATGACAGCCCTGGCAAAGTTCATACAAAAACTAGTACAAAAATGTTCGTAGTGGGGCGCCTGGGTGGCACAGCGGTTAAGCGTCTGCCTTCGGCTCAGGGCGTGATCCCAGCGTTATGGGATCGAGCCCCACATCAGGCTCCTCTGCTAAGAGCCTGCTTCTTCCTCTCCCACTTCCCCTGCTTGTGTTCCCTCTCTCACTGGCTGTCTCTGTCAAATAAATAAATAAAATCTTTAAAAAAAAAATGTTCGTAGCAACATTACTCATAATAGCCAAAAAGCAGAAACATCCCAAATGTCCATCAACAGGTAAATGGATAAATAAAATGCAGTCTTCTATCCACATAATGGAAGATTATTCTCCCATAAAAAGGAATGAAGTACTGATAAATGTAAACAACACAGATTAACCTTGAAAACATTATGCTAAGTAAAAAAAGACAGACACAAAAGGCCATTTATATGATATTATATAATTCTATTTATACAAAACATCCAGAATAGACAGTCCACAGAGACAGAAAGTAAATCAGTGGCTGCCAAGGAAATGAAGGGAGGAAAGAATGAGGAGTGACTGTTAATTGGTATAGAGTTTATTTTCAGGGCAATGGGATGTTCTGGAATTAAATAATGATGGTAGCACAATCTTGTGAATATACCAAAACCACTAAATTATACACTTTAAAATGGTTAAAGTGATGATTTTTAGGTTACATGAATTTCATCTCAATAAACCTACCTGACTAAAAAAAAAAAGTAAATTGCCTACACTAGTGAGAGGAAAATCAGGCTGGCCTCAGATTTCTGCACAGTAACAATTTCCCCTAACTTTTAATTTTGAAAGCTTACAAATTTATAAGACAAAAAAAAAAAAAAAAAAAAACACCCTGAAAGAATCTACAATAAATAACCATATACCCTTCATTGGTCTTATCAACCTAGATAAGTATATGTTTACTTGTCTTTTTTTTAATGTGGTTGTCTTTTTTTTTTTTTTTAAGTTTTTCAACCAAGCTACTGAAGACAAACACTTCACTTCAACATGTTTCTCCTATGAACAAAGACATTCTTCTGCAAACCACAATATTATGATAACACCCAAGAAATCTGGCACTGATACAAAAACATTATCTAATTTAAAACCATATGCAAATTTCCCCAACTGTCCCAATAACATCCTTTATAGCTTTCTTTTCTTTAAATCCATGATTTAGTGAGAGATCATACATTACATTATTTTTCAGGCCTCTTAAATACATAATATTCGCCTCTAATTGTTTTTTATGACATTAGGTTTTTGAAAAGCCTAAAAACAGATTAGAATTTCAATGTCACAAATATGCTATAATAACATAAACAACAAAAACTGGTAGGGGGGAGCGGGGGAGATGGAAGAAATATGAGATTGTTAATGTAGTCAGCTGTCATAGAAGGGAATCTTTGCTACTGTTATAATTTACGTATATACAGTTTATAAAAACATGACTTGCCTCTCTTGATATTTTTAATAACCTTAAAGAAGACTTTCAATATTATTTAAGGTAAAGAACATTTTACCTAAGTCTTTTCAATTTCAATTGTTTTTTTTAAAGTTTTTTTCCCCCCCCAGACAGAGAGAGAGAAAGAGGGAGAGAGCACAAGCAGGGGGAGTGGCAGGCAGAGGGAGAAGCAGACTCCCTGTTGAGCAAAGAGCCTGATGTGGGAAACAATCCCAGCACCCTGGGTCATGACCTAGCCGAAGGTAGATGCCTAACTGAGTGAGCCACCCAGATACCCCCCCAACTGTATCTTTTTCAAAAATATAATGATAATGATCATTTTTTACTTAAATATTTATATTTTTCTTCAGGAAAATCAATGAAACATACCTGATTCATACAACTCTTTTTCCATTGATAGCCCAATTTCTCACAAGTCTCTTTCAGGCATTGATAAGATTTGTCTGCATCCAATTTGGTAAAAAACCGTGTCATCCTTTTAACCAAGCGCTGCCAAGGGTTCTACACGTCAAACAGAGGAAACCTAAATAAATCTGGTATCACCAAAAGCAGTCATATCATAGTTATTTGGTCTGAAAATTCTTTTCTGAAGCTGCTTATACAGGAAAGCATCCTCTAATTCTCTCTTCCTTGTTAAAAAAAAAACTCTATATGCTAAAATGTCAATACCATATTTCTAAGATTTTTACATTAAATAAAAGGCTTTACGACAAAAACTTAAGAGGTTTTTCATCACTTATTTGAAAAAACTAAATTCCTTTACCTGTGAGGATCCTGGGGTGCCAAGTAACTGACTGTTCAGGAGCATATGATCAGGGCATGTGGGTTGGGAAAAACTGATCCCTTGTACCAGTTTATCAATATAGGAAGGGCTGGTGTCCCATAAGGAAAGACCTGTCCGTGGTTCTGGCTGGGAACTGGAGTACTTCACATTTTCTTCACTGGGGCATTAAGATATGGGGGAAAAAAATGTATCTTCAGATAAAATCAATTGGGCCTTTCTTATATCACATTACCATTCTCACACTGATAAAAATATATTCATTATTAAGAAAAAATACATACATGCATTATTTCTTATGGGAATATTATATTCAATAACTATTTTATCTTTATTGATTAATTTTACCTAGAGGCACTGTTCACTGGCGAGAAGTCCAAATTGGACTGAATGTGCTTAGAAAATCCACTAGGAGACTCTGATACACCACCTGAAGTGACTCGGGGCCTCTTTGCCCCTAAAAAAGAAAACATAAATACAAATGTTTTAAAACCACATCTAAACGCATTTATTCAAAACAAAATAGTTATATGATAAACAGTGGCTCTTTGTACATAAGAAATGTGGTCATTATAAACTTAGGAGGACTGACTTGTCAAATTACACATTTCACAAATCCTGATGTGTAAGTATGTTCCAAGTGTGAGGTTTCACATTAAGGCCATAATTTTAATGGTACCATTTATAGTAACAGACAATGGTCTATGGAGACAAAGAGACCTAGTTAAAAAATCAAAATTTTTTAAAATAAAAAATAATTTATGATAATGGCAATAAACATTATGAATCTACTCTATCCAACATTCTCTGCTCCCCTGAAAAAGGTACCAAGAATAATTATTATACAGAAAATGATGCCACTATAAATTCATGGTTACTACCCTTAGCTGGATCCTCAACACTGACAGTCGGTCCTATGTTTCTGTAGTCAGTTTCCTCTCCCTTTCTCCAAATGATTACTTCAAAACTTCTACACTCTTGTCAAATTCCTACAACTACCCATCCTTCCCTCCCTTCCATGCTCCTATCCAACGCCCATCCCTCTACTTGTATGTGAGCTCCATACCCTCCTTTCTCTTCAGGGGTCTTGATGCTCCTTCATTCCTTCTCTCTTAGACCTTCAGCCTTTTCCTCTCAACTGGAACTGTCCCGAAACCATTTAAACACACTTATATTTAGCCAAACATTTTATTTATTAATTCATTCATCTAAATATTTTATTAAGGCTACTATGCATTGGGCAGTAAGAAGAAAAAAAAAGCATGCCGGTATGCTGATGAGAAAGTAGGAGAGAAAGAAAAATTAATGATGCAAGAGGAAGACAGAAGAATTGCTAGACAACGTCCCTGAATAAGCAAAAGAGAACTGGGCCTCGTGCACAAGACTGAGTTGGCTTGTATCTGAAGCAGACAATTTATTCATAGCAACTGAGGAGAAAGCAGAGTATATGAGCACAGAGGCAGCTGGTTAGGTGAGGAGGAATGGTGATGGGAGCCTATGGAAGTTCCCTTATGATTGTTTCTATTTCTCAGTGAAACAGGAAGTATTGTCACCAACTGAGAGTGAGGATGGGGAAGGAGGTATTAGAAGTTGAAGAAAAAGGAAAAGGTATACAAATATGATTTAGAGGAGTGAGGTTGTGAAAAAAGTGAAGAAATGCATTATAATTGCCTGGCAGAATTAAGGGCTCACTTGAGATTAGTGATCCTGAATTTAAAGTGAACACTGTTATGTATTTGGGTCCAAATGCAATCAGCTGTGCAGGTGTAAATGTAGAGTAGGCAGAAGACTGGTTAGGTTTTGACCAGTACGCATGATGAAGACAGAATAGGGCCAGAAACCTGAAGCTGAATGTAAAGAAGTCATTATAATGACTGACCTTGGGATTTAAAGTAGTGAGGATGGAACTGAGGACCTAGGGAGGGAGCAGATAAAAGACAGTTAAAGGAAGTAGAATTAGTGGACTGCATATCTAAGTAGGATCAAAGGATTGCTGGAGTCAGGGTACTAGAAGAGGAAACCAGAAAAAAAAATATACCAGTAGTCAAAGTAGGATACTTGAAGAGATCACTAGAGGAGAGAAGGTCAAGGAAATATGAGATCAGGATATTGGAAGGATCATCCAAATGAATATTTAAATCACCAAAAACCCTGAGAAAATGTACATCAGAATCAAGTTGGAGAGATAACAATGTTGCAGGAATTTTAATTGGGGGTTCAGAAGCTGACTGTAACAAGGATGGAACTGTGGGTGGTAATCTGATAATAATGAAATTTAAAATGCAGCGGGAGAGAAATGTGGGAAAAAGGGAGAAAGTGGCAATGAAAGACAAAAAGGATGTTTGCCCCACCCCATGTTTCAAGGGTAGGAGCATGTGGGAAAGAAAACGTCTACCACTGGAGAGGAAGCCTGTGTTCTCAGGGGACAGTTGGATTCCTATTAGAACAGAGTGAAAGGTAAAAGACACATTCAAGAAGAGTTAAAAACTCCTCATCCATCTCCAGCCATTGTCCTCTCTCCTCCCAATCACAGTCAGACTGCTTGAATGAGCTGTCTACTGTACTTGACAATTACTCCCAGGTCTCCACCAAACCTGTTCCTGCCACAATCATGAATAACTACTGGGTAAACTTTTAGGCTTCATGTTATTAATTCACTTAACAGTATTTGCTACTATCATGCATTTTCTTCTCTTAGCGTCAATTTCTTCATATGCTCCTGATGTTCCTCCCATCTCTTTGGCTATTTTTCTGTTTCCCTGGCCTATACCTACCACTTACTGTTGGCATTCCTTAAAGTTTCATATACTCAATTTCATCTACCAGTTTAAATTACCATCTATTTGCAGAAAACACCTGAAGATCAACATCTCAAGCCTGGTCCTATTTCCTGAGTTACACAATATACACACATATCCCCTTATTAGACAATTTTACTTCTCAAATTCAATATGTCCAAAATCAAATAAAATTTTCCCCCAATTATGTTTTTCCTGAGTTATATCCCAATAAATGGCACCACTGTTTTCTGAGTTGGTCAACCCAGAAAGGAGTCATCCTGGATTCCTCATCCTTTTTCATTTTCTATATATAAACAATCACCAGTCCTATCAATTCTAATTGGTAAATTTCTTTGGAATCTACTTCTTTTTCCAATCCCATTGCCACTAACCTCATCGAGGTACCATCTTCTCACATCTAGGACCAAAAATGTCAAAAACAATGAAAAAAAAAATTAACCAGAAAGATCTTTTAAAACCACATATATGATCATGTATTTCCTGGCTTACAATCTCTCAAAAGCTTCCTCAACGGCCTTAAGTTAAAGTCCAAAATCCTTAAAATGGTTTACAAGGCCCCCCTCCACAATTTGGTCACTATCTACCTTTCCACCTTCATCTCAAACTTCTCTCCCTCTCCCCCTTCTTTATTCATTCATTTACTCAATAAACATTTACTAAGAGCCTACAATGTACAACATACGGTGCTAACCACTGGTGACACCATGATAAGCAAGCCAGACATGGTCCCTGCCATAATGGCCTTCTTTCAAGTTCCTCAAATGTACCACCTTCCAAATTCTAAGACTCTCCAGATGCGGCTTTCTCTGTTCAGAATCTGCCACTGATCTTGCTAGTACTCATCTGACTAGCTCCCCTTTAATCTTCAGACCTTAGATTTAATGTGATTTCCTCAGGAAGACAAATTTTCTCTGTCACTTAAGACTTGGTCAAATACTTAGCTATAGTACTCTGACTTTCCACTTTATTAATAAACTTCAAAATTATTTTTTGTATTTGTTTTCCTTACTAGACATTATAACCAACGTACATGAGGTCAGAGACCACAGGTATCTTGTGTTACTAATTCGTAATACTAACTGCAAGTGTCTTTTCTTGCACAGAAAAAAATATTTGTATTTTTCAGGATATTACCTTTCTTGAGTGGTTTGTTGTACCATCTATCTTTTTTGATGTCTGGGATGGTAATCCTTACTGATGGATTCTCAACTAAGATTTTATGGAGCAAAGCTGAAAATAAAATATTAATACAACATTTACAAAAGAGTCATAAAGATTAGAAACTTGTGCTGTGGAACATAATCTCTATTAGTCTCCTTATATCCAAATATTTCTGGGCCAGAGAAAGAATAAAGCTACTACATTATTGCTTTAATTTCATGTAGTTGCTCTTTGCTACATTCTCAGATCTGATTCTCAGCTGTCTGCAAATAAGGAGAACAAGAGCCAGGTGGAAATGTTTCTCCCCATGTGACAACATAAGAAACAGATACAAAAGCCCTCATCCATCTTCAATACCAAACTTCACTGTTCCAATACGTCATGTTACATCCTCATTCTCACAGTTTTATAAGGAAAATTTACTTTCCAGTAACTTTTTAAGAGACAATAATGTAAGCAACTATCATCCTAAAGTATCTTAATTATCTTAATAAAAAATTCATGCATCTCCGAAAGCCAAAATTATTTTCTAATGGATCAAAGATTTAAATGAAAAACTGAAACTATAAAAACACAAAAACACAGGGATTATTTTTCTAAAGTTAGGGGTAGGGAAGACCTTTCCAAACATAACAATATAGTCCGAAAACTGCAAAGAACAAAATAATAGATTTGAATAAAAATATAAAACTTCTGCATGTGAAAATAGCATAAATGAAATAAAAATGCATGGCAAATTGTGAAAAATATTTGTAACAAATGCAAAGACCAAATGACATTAACGTTTAAAAAAAAAACTCATACGAAGTAATAAGAAAATCTCCCTGCCACAAGTGAGTAAAACGGATCATCCACAAAAATGGACAATAAGCTAGCATGGATGTACAACCTCACTGGTATTAAATTTAAAATAAAAATAAGAAACAGTGAGTATAGGGGTGCCTGGGTGGCTCAGTCAGTTAAGCAACCAACTCTTAGTTTCCTCTAAGGTCGTGATCTCAGTGTTCTGAGATCAAGACCCACATTGGGTTCCATGCTCAGTGCGGAGTCTGGAAGATACTCTCTATCCCTCCTCACTGCACACGTGCACTATGTGTGCTCTCTCTATATATATAATAAATAAATCTTTGGGGTGCCTGGGTGGCTCAGTCAGTTAAGCGTCTGCCTTTGGCTCAGGTCATGATCCCAGGGTCCTGGGATTGAGCCCTGCATCAGGCTCCCTACTCAGTGGGGAGCCTGCTTCTCCCTCTACTGGCTGCTCTCCCAGCTGTGCGTGCGTGCTCTGTCAAATAAATAAAATCTTTAAAAATAAATAAATAAATAAAATAAATCTTTTAAAACATTTTAAAATATTAACTATTGAGATTGTGATGAAATGGTACGAACTTTCTAAAAAGCAATTTGGCCAAGCAAACCATAATAATTAAAAACTGCATACCTCCCTGACACTTCTGGATTTGTTTTTTAATTAAATGATTTAAAGTTATGTGCCTTATGTGGATGATCACCGTATCTCTTTCATTAAGTGAAAAATTTTAAAAATATATAAATCTCTAAAAAAAAGTGAATTGGATGAATATAGTAAAACATACCCACATAGCAGAATTCCATCACAACCTTTAAAAACAATGATGTAGACCTACAATTATAGTCATGGAAAAATGTCCATGACTACAGCATTAAGACAAAAAAGCAGGTTATAAATAGCATAGTGCAGTGTGATCTCATTTTCTGTAAAAACACACATACTTGTAAATAATATACATATATAACAAACGTATATATTTGTTATACATCTTTACAACAAAGTATAGAACTGCATATCAAAATATTAAAAGAAGCTATTTCTGAGTGCTGGGATTATATGGTTGTTTTTTTTTTTAATTAATATTTCTAATCTACCTGCAAGGATCACAGATTAGTTATGTGATTTTTTAAAAGTTAAAAAGAAAAAAAAATATATATATAAGAAAAAATTCAAATATCACTAGGCTTCATAATCTAAGAAATCAGTACTTTCAATCAACATAACCTAGTTACCTAGAGGAGCTGAATCAATTTTTTTCCAAGGGTTGAGGTATGTTTTTTTCTCTTTCCAATCAGAATATTCCTGACAACTGTCACTGGGCTGGTCCCATGGCAATTCTAAAAAAGAAACAAGTCCCGGTTTTCCGAGTATTCACATTATTATATAGTAAACATTTTAAAGGAAAATAGTCAATGATACAAATACATTAAAAGTTTTCTCCAAATTAATTCAGTATGGTTTTCAAACTAAGAATGCCAACTCACAGAAATTTTAGAGCACTTCAAAGATAAACCACTTCTGCTCTACTATTTCCAAAATTATTCACATGAATCTTAAGAGATTGCTATCGTGATATTTCATTTAATAGCTATACATACCTCATTTTTAAAAAGCTTTGGGATTCAAAGTTCCAACTTAGTTATAAATAAGTTCACTATTAAAATACTATCATATAGGGGCGCCTGGGTGGCACAGCAGTTAAGCGTCTGCCTTCGGCTCAGGGCGTGATCCCGGCGTTATGGGATCGAGCCCCACATCGGGCTCCTCTGCTATGAGCCTGCTTCTTCCTCTCCCACTTCCCCTGCTTGTGTTCCCTCTCTCACTGGCTGTCTCTATCTCTGTCAAATAAATAAATAAAATCTTTAAAAAAAAAAAAATACTATCATATAGGGGACGCCTGGGTGGCTCACTCCGTTAAGCATCTGCCTTCAGCTTGGGTCATGATCCCAGAGTTCCGGGATCAAGTCCCGCATCGGGCTCCTTGCTCGGCAGGGAATCTGCTTCTCCCTCTCCCATTCCCCTGCTTGTGCTCTCTCTGACAAATAAATAAATAAAATCTTAAAAAAAATAAAATAAATAAAATAAAATATTATCATATAAATATGGATTCCCTTGGTTTGTTTCATTTATTTTGGTATAACAAATCTGGCTTTCCATAGGACGCAAGTTTCATCATGATTAAATAGTTCTTACCTCCAGCCAACATTGCCGTAAGTACTATTCCACAGGACCAAACATCAACTGGTTCTGCATGAAATTCTTTTCTCTTTAGAAGTTCTGGAGCAACATAAGGTAAAGTACCACACATCTTGTTCAATAAACGTTCACGATTATTATGCCGAAACACTGTTGCCAAGCCAAAGTCAGAGATTTTGAGGTTATCTAAACCAAAAGAAAAATGAATGGCACTGGATAAAAATGTTTTATAAATAGATATACTTAAACGAATTAAGTTTTATTGGAAAATCAATGGTGTTTCTTAAAGTGCATAGCACATTTCTACCTTAAAATGACGAAAAAAGAAAAATTTTTTAAAGATTTTATTTATTTGATAGAGCACAAGTGAGAGAGCACAAGCAGTAGGGAGGGGCAGAGGGAGAGGAAGAAGCACACTCCCTGCTGAGCAGGGAGCCAGACTCTGGGCTCTATCCCAGGGCCTTGGGATCATGACCTGACCGAAGGCAGACGCTTAACTGACTGAGCCACTCAGGCACCCCAAAAAATAAATTTTAAAAAAGAAGAAATAAAAGATATCATCACATAACTAAAACTAGAAAAAGGCCTCAACGCTTCTATTAACTTAAATACACAAAACAGTTTGGATCAGGTTAAAGAAAGACATTGGAGTCAAAAGGGGTTGCCCTTCTGGAAAAACGACACTCTAGTCCTAGCTTGAAAGCAGAGCCAAGACCTTCATCACCTTGTACAGAGGGCAGGAAGGAGACACCAATAACATGACAGGCACAATTTTCTCGGCAGCAAACAAACCGAGTTGGCAGGAAGAAAATATGTAAAGATGTACCAAAGCTAAAGATCCACAAACCTCTAGAATGTCTTGTCAAAATGGCTAAGTTTAGAAAAGGAGGAACTGTGTACAAAAAAATAAACCAGAAGAGCAAATTTCCTCTAACTTCCCACCTTTAACACACGCAAACTGAAGGCAGAACTTTCAACTTATCCTGCCCTTAGTGAGTATCCACCATAACTGAGTGACACTGTGCTAGCCAATGCAGGTAAATAAATTACTGAAGATTAAAAATAGACAACTGTTGTGGAAGTTATAAAAATATAAAGCATTACAAGATCTTATAGCAAGGGAATCTAATCTAATCTTAGGAGGAAGAGAACTCCCCCTACTACCAAAGTGTCAAATGGTATAACCTTTTTAGAGGGCAATCTGGAAATTTGAAATATTCACTCTTTGAACTAGCAATTCCCATTTCCAGGACCACAAACACAGAAACACTTCCTAAAATTCACAAACATAAGGATATTCCTAGCAATATTACCTGTAAATAGCTTAAATATCCATCAATGAAGAAATGATAAAATCTTACTGCACATTTATACAATGAAAACTATGTTGATAAATTGCTTTAAAAAAAAGGGGGGGGGTGCCTGGGTGGCTCAGTCAGTTGAGTGTCCAACTCTTGGTTGTGTCTCAGGTCACGATCTTGAGGTCCTGGGATCAAGCCTCGTGCGTCTGGCTCCACACTCAGTGCAGAATCTGCTTGTCCCTCTCCCTCTGCTCCTCCCCCTGCTTTCTCAGGAATAAATAAAATCATCAAAGAAAAAAAAATCTATCTATAGTACTGACATGGAATAGGGTATAAGTGAAACAAAAAAAGTGCCATAGCAAATATCCATTACAACATGACCCAATTTTTATATTGGGCCTCTTCACGAATTTATAGAACAGACTTTGCTGTTCTTTCTTTTTAAATCTAGAAACAACTTTAATGTCCTAAAATTGGGGTTTGATTCTTTGAAAATCAAGTATATCCACACAATATAATATGTAAGGCATTGATGATATTTACCTGCATTTGAATTGGGAGGTAGCTACTGTAATTATCCTTTTAATACCTATACATGACACAATCTTGACAAACAACTGAGATTATGAGTGACAAGTTACCAGTGAAAATGCTAATGGATAACTGTAACATTCCTTGAATTTTGTTGTTTCCTTATGTCTCCAACATAAAACTCAGGTTAAAGAATTCTACATAATAAATTCTAAATTGAGGAATGTGGTTATCTCTGAGAAAAAGGGAATACATTTGTGAAGGAATACACAGGACTTAGGCTATATTCATAATGCTTTCTTTTTAAAAAACACTATTGTTAAATATTGAATAGGAACAAAAGAATATTTATATAATATGCAGGATATAAGGAATATAATGAACATCCATTTATCCAATACTCAATTTAAGAACATTCTATTTCCTTTGAAATCCCCTATAATTACTTCCCTCAATATATTCCCTTCCCTGCCTTCTCAGAAGTGACCACCATTTTGATTTGTGTTTTAATATGCTCTTTTTTCCTTTGTGATTTTCCTATTTGTATCTCTAAACTATATATAGATTTTACATATTTTTGAACTTCATGTATATAGAATCATACATTTATGAATACTTCTATGAAACATATCCCTGTCATTACTTGTACCTATAAATCATCCATTTCATAATTTATCTATTCTATTGCTGATAGACATTTAGGTTGTTTCCAATTTTTTGCTATTATAAACACCACTGCTTTGAGCAATGTACATACGTATAATGTTTTATTCTTTTTAAGATTTTATTTATGGGGCGCCTGGGTGGCACAGCGGTTAAGCGTCTGCCTTCGGCTCAGGGCGTGATCCCGGCGTTCTGGGATCGAGCCCCACATCAGGCTCCGCTATGAGCCTGCTTCTTCCTCTCCCACTCCCCCTGCTTGTGTTCCCTCTCTCGCTGGCTGTCTCCATCTCTGTCAAATAAATAAACAAAATCTTTAAAAAAAAAAAAAGATTTTATTTATTTATTTATTTTTGCGAGAGCAAGAGTGAGAGCGAGAGAGCAAGCATGAGCAGGGGCAGGGGGCGGAGAGAGAGGGGCAGAGGGAGAAGCAGACTCCCCATGGAGCAGGGAGCCCGATGCTGGGCTTGATCCCAGGACTCTGGGATCATGACCTGAGTCAAAGGTAAAAGCGTAACCAATTGAGCCACCCAGGCACCCTAATGTTTTACTTTTTAAGCCAGGTTAGTACACAGGTAGTTACCGTATTTTTACTTTATTATATTATATATGTTTTAAATAAATTTTTATGTGCCTGAACTTTTTTAAGTAAGCTCTACATCCTGGGCGCCTGGGTGGCTCGGTTAAGCATCTACTTTCAGCTCAGGTAATGATCTCAGAGTCCTGGAATAGAGCCTCACATCGGGCTCCCTGCCCAGCAGAGAGTCCGCCTCTCCCCTCTCCCTCTGCCCCTCTGCCTGCTTATGTGCTCACTCTCTCTCTCTCAAATAAATAAAATCTTTAAAAAAAAAAAAAAGTACACTACACCCAACATGGGGCTCAAACTCACAACCCCAAGATCAAGAGTAGCAGGTTCTACCAACTAAGCCAGCCACGTGCCCCATGCCTAAATTTTTTTTTAAGTTTTTTTTTGTTTGTTTTTTGTTTTTTTTTTTTTTAAGATTTTATCTATTTGACAGAGAGAGAAACAGCGAGAAAGGGAACACAAGCAGGGGGAGTGGGAGAGGGAGAAGCAGGCTTCCCGTTGAGCAGGGAGCCCAACAAGGGGCTCGATCCCAGGACCCCGGGATCATGACCTGAGCCGAAGGCAGACACTTAACAACTGAGCCACCCAGGCGCCCCTAAATTTTTTTTAAGTTTTAAGTAACTATAAAGGTTTTTATATGATATAAATACAATATAAAGTTCTGAAAAATAAAGTCTACATGCACATTAAAAAAGGATATATCCTATGATCTAACTTATGTTTATACATATGTGGGTAAAGATATGTATGTCTCCTTTATCCTAACAACCCAAATAGATTCTCTTACTATCACCAGTTATAAAGAAGGACAGTAAGGCAGAGAGAAGGTAAGTAATGGCCAACTTACCCAAGGCCATACACCTACTATGAGGTTGCCTAGATTAACCCTAGGTTCAAATGACTCTAAATCCCACGCTCTTAACACTATGCTGTACTGCCTGTCATAGTTAGAGACAAGCAATTCTTTTTTCCCAGAGGGCTTTATGCAGCTTGAAACCTACATTTACTCAAAAAAAGACTTAATTTGTAGATGAGGAAGGGGATGAACTGACTGTACTATAAGCATTCAAGGCTATAAGCATTCAGGGGCGCCTGGGTGGCTCAGTCGGTTAAGCATCTGCCTTCAGCTCAGGTCATGATCTCAGGGTCCTTGGATGGAGCCCCATGCGGGGCTCCCTGCTCAGTGGGGAGCCTGCTTCTCCCTGTCCTTCTGCCTGCTGCTCCCCCTGCTAGTGCTACTTCTTTCTCTCTCTGTCTCTGTCAAATAAATAAAATCTTAAAAAAAAAAAAAATAACACATAGAAACAATCCAGGGAACAGAAAAATTGATTAATTGTAAATAATGCAGAGGAGGAAAAAAAAATTTTTTTAAAGGGTGTTAGTATTCAAAAAGTAATAGAAATAGAATGAAAAATGGAAGCTAAAGGAATTCTCCAGCTGTGCTCTCATTTCCTGGGACTCATCAATCAACTATTCAGTTGCTTTTCCCCATACACCAAATTTTCTGAATATCTAAAATTTTGTTATGTGCCTTATAAAGCAACTTGCAAGAAGCCTAAATAACCAAAGGAGGATCTTAGGTAGCTAGGTAGATGGCTTAATAAATGTTTATCTAAAAGATATTCACTAAAAATTAACAGTAGTTATAACTCATTAGTGGGTTTCTGGTGATTTTTTTACTTTCTTCTTGATACTTTTCATCTTACTTCATGATTAACTTTTATCTTTATAAATTTAAAAAAACCAATATTTTTACTTTGGAAACAAAGGTTTCATATTCCAAATATTATTACATATTCACATCTCCATTACTTATTAAATAAACTGGCTTTCCTTAACTCATCTCCTTGTATGAAGGTCAATTACAGAGTTCAGGAAAAGGCTGGGAGGCTAATAAGAAAGTGCAGTGACTTGCTGTGGTGAACAATACTGTCAGAAACACTAAACCTCAGGGTTGGACAAGCTCTTAAAAATACTTTAGTCCAACTAGCCAAGCAATGTTTAAGTTCCCTTTACAATATCTCTGATAATTAATAATCCAGTGTTTGATTCTCATGTTATAAACTTTCTACATTCCAAAGCAACCTATTCAATTTTTGGATAGATCCAACAACGTGGTCCACGCTTGCACTAATCCAATGCTTCCATGAGGTTTTCACTCACAAGGTCTAAAGAACTGCACTTAAGCACTATCAAGTTTCCCCTGGGCTCCTTCAGTTATTCCTTATTTCACGGTTTGTGGCCCTTCCACCAGTCTGGTCACTCTCAAAAGCACTTCACAGGTCTACATGACTTTTGTGGTAGTGTGCCAGGGCACCCATTATTTCCAGTATGGCCTCACCAAAGCAGTGCTGGACTGCTATCTTCCTCGTTCTCAACAATATCACCTTAGTTTTCTCAAGACTACATGACACAGGTGATCAATACGAAGTCTGCTGTCTAGTAAAAGTCTTTTTTAACCTGTTTTGCTGCCAAAGATAATACCATTCAAATGTACTTATCCTGGACTTCAGATTTTTCTGTCTTGGAAAACAACTTGTTAAAACTTGACTCATCTCTCTGGCCTGCTGTATTCATTCATTCAATAAATATTTTTGAAAGCCTACTATTTGCGAGTCACTATTCTAATGCCTTAAATGGGCATTAAAAAGAAAAGACAAAAATCACTGCCTCATGCTGCTGACATTTGTCATCTTTTTTTTTCTTTTTTTAGAATTTATGTATTTATTTTAAAGAAAGTGAGCTAGAGCACAAGCAGGGGAGGGGGAGAGGGAGGGAGAGAATCTCAAGCAGACTCTCTGCTGATCACAGAACCCTGTGTGGGGCTCGATCCCACCACCCTGACATCATGACCTGAGCTGAAACCAAGAGTGGGGTGCTCAACCAAATGAGCCACACAAGCGCCCCTCTGTCTTCTTTTTTGATCCTTACTCAATAAGCTAATAGTTTCACTATCCATCCCTCTCAGTTTTTATGACGTCCATGAAATGTAACTAAACTCTTTTCCATCTCCATCCCAGTCACAGATTAAAAAGACTAACAGGGTGGAGCTAAGTGGCAGAGTAGGAGGACGCTAGGCTTGCTTCATCCCTCGAACACAGCTAGGTAAATATCAAATCATTCTGAATATCCAGAAATCGATCTGAGGGCTGACAGAACAAACCGCACAATTAGGAGAGATGAGGCTAAACTATGGAAGGTAGGAGGTGTGGAGATGTGATTTGGGGGAGAAGAGGATCATGGGTGCTGCAGAGGGGAGGAAGCCCTGGTCAAAGAGAGAAGCAAGAGAGAAAGAGAAGAGCACATGGGAGATTGCACAAGGAAAACACTTCCCCAAAGCCACTGACTGGGAAAAAATGAGAAGGGCTGATTTTGTGAGTTTTTATGACTAGTGAGACTGAAAGACTATAGAGTTTTAGAGGTCTGCAGCATGGCTGGTGTGGAGCCCTGAGGGTGCTGCAGTGCTCCTTGGGAGGAGGGCAGATAGCCTGGGAGAAGATGGTGCGATCTGGGACACAATGGGAGAGACAGTATTCCCTTCTTGGCACACATCTGGCAGAGGGGGCATTGCCTCTCCAGGAATAAAAGAGCCAGAGGGCACCATTTTCCTCCTCTGCCCCTCAGCATAGGTGCTGAGACACCTGCTGAGGGCAGTTAACCTGGACACTGGCTCTTTGCTGTGCTTTATCCCTGGGTTGCAAGGGTGGTTCAGTATTCACAGATCAATCAAGATGATATATCACACTAATAAAAGAAAGGATAAGAACCATATGCTCCTCTCAATAGATGCAAAAAAAGCATTTGACAAAATTTAGCATCCACTCTTGATAAAAATCTTCAACAAAGTAGGGATAGAGGGAATACGCCACAACATCATAAAAGCCATATTCAAAAGACCTACAGCTAATATTATCCTCAGTGGGGAAAAACTGAGAGCTTTTCCTCTACAGTCAGGAATAAGACAGGGATGGCCACTCTCACTGTTATTTAACATAGTACTGGAAATCCTAGCCTCAGCAATCAGACCACAAAAAAAAAAAAAAAAGGCATCCAAATTAGCAAGGAAGAAGTCAAACACTCACTATTTGCACATGACATGATACTCTATGTAGAAAACCCAAAAGACTCCACCAAAAAATTGCTGGAACTGATACACAAATTCGCTAAAGCTGCAGGACACAAAATCAATGTACAGAAATCAGTTAGATTTCTATACACCAATAAAGCAGCAGCAGAAAATCAAGGAATCAACTGTACCCAAAACCATAAGATACCTAGGAATAAAACTAACCAGAGGTAAAAGATCTGTACTCTAAAACTATAGAATACTTATGAAAGAAATTGAAGAGGACATGAAGAAGTGGAAAAACATTCCATGCTCACGGACTGGAAGAACAAATATTGTTAAAATGTCTATACCATCCAAAGCAATCTACACATTTAATGCAATCCCTATCAAAATACCACCAGCATTTTTCACACAGCTAGAATAAACAATCCTAAAATTTGTACAGAACCAAAAAAGACCCCGAATAGCCAAAGCAATCTTGAAAAAGAAAAGCAAAGCTGGAGGCATCCCAATTCTGGACTTTAAGCTGTATTACAAAGCTGTAATCATTAACAGTATGGTACGGGCATAAAAACAGATACAGAAATCAATGGAACAGAATAGAAAATTTAAAAATGGACCCACAACTATCTGGTCAACTAATTTTCAACAAGCAGGAAAGAATATCCAATGGAAAAAAGACAGTCTCTTCAACAAATGGTGTTGGGAAAACTGGACAGCAACATGCAAAAGAATAAAATTAGGGGTGCCTGGGTGGCATACTCCGTTGAACATCCAACTCTTGGTTTCAGCTCAAGTCGTGAGATCTCCGCACTCAGTGTGAAGCCTGAGTATCTCTCTCCCTCTCCATTACACTCTCTCCCTCTCTCCAAAAAAAAAAAAAGAATGAAAATGGACTACTTTCTTACACTATACACAAAAATAAATTCAAAATAGATGAAAGACCAGGGGCGCCTGGGTGGCTCAGTCAGTTAAGCATCCACCTTCGGCTCAGGTCATGATCCCAGAGTCCTGGGATTGAGCCCCATGTCGGGCTCTCTGCTCAATGGGGAGCCTGCCTCTCCCTCTCCCTCTGCCTGCTTCTCCCCTTGCTTGTGCTCACTCATGCTCTCTGTCAAATAAATAAATAAAATCTAAAAAAAAAAAAAAAAAAAAAAATAGGTGAAAGACCTAAACATGAGACAGGAAACCATCGTCCTAGAGAGGAACACAGGCAGCAACCTCTTTGACATCAGCAGTAGCAACTTCTTACTACACACGTCTCTGGAGGCAAAGGGAAAGCAAAACTGAACTATTGGGATTTCATCAAGATAAAAAGCTTCTTCACAGCAAAGGAAACAATCAACAAAACTAAATAGCAATCTTTGGAATGGGAGAAGATATTTGCAAGTGACATATCTGATAAAGGGTTATTATCCAAGATCTATAAAGAATTTATCAAACTCATCACCCAATAAACAAATAATCCAATTAAGAAATGGGCAGAAGATATAAATAGACATTTTTCCAAAGACATACAGATGGCCAACAGACACACAAAAACAGGCTCAATATCAGTCATCATCAGGGAAATGCAAATCAAAACTACAATGAGATATCACCTCACACCTGTCAACAACACAGGAAACAACAGATGCTGGTGAGGATGCATAGAAAGGGGAACCTCCCTGCACTGTTGGTAGGAATGCAAACTGGTTGCAGCCACTCTGGAAAACAATATGAAGGTTCCTCAAAAAGTTAAAAATAGAACTGCCCTAAGGTGCCTGGGTGGTGCAGTTGGTTAAGCCTCCCACTCTTGATTTCCACTCAGGTCACAATCTCAGGGTCCTTAGATCAAGCCCCAAGTCGGACTCTGCACTCAGTGTGGAGTTGGCTTGCCCCTCTTCCACCCCACATGCACACACTCTCTCTTGCTTTCTCTCAAATAAATACACAAATAAATAAAATCTTTAAAAAAAAAAACCAAAAAACAGAACTACCCTACAACCCAGCAACTGCACTACTAGGTATTTACCCAAAGGATACAAAAATATCGATTTGAAAGGACACATGCACCATGATGTTGATAGCAGCAATATCAACAATAACCAAATTATGGAAAAAGCCCAAGTGTCCACCGACTGCTGAATGGATAAAGAAGTTGTGTGTGTGTGTGTGTGTGTGTGTGTGTGTGTGTGTGTGTGTAAAATGGGATATTACTCAGCCATAAAAAAGAATGAACTCTTGCCATTTGCAATGACATGGATAGAACTAGAAAGTATTATGCTAAGCAAAATAAGTCCATCAGAGACAAATACCATATGATTTCACTCATATGTGGAATTTAAGAAACGAAACAGATGAACATGGGGGCAGGGAGAGAGACAAACCATAAAAAGGACTCTTAACTATAGAGAACAAACTGAGGGTTGCTGGAGGGGAGGTGGGTGGGGGGATGGGTTAAATGTATGATGGGTATTAAGGAGGGCACTTTTGATGAGCACTGGGTGTCATATGTTAAGTGATGAATCACTAAATTCTACTCCTGAAACTAATATTACACTATATGTTAACTAATTGGAACTTAAATAAAAACGTGAAACAAACAAACTAAATAAATAAATAAAAAGAACAAACAGGATAAGGCTGAAGTCCAGGGTATTTCAATGGAAACTTTCCTTTATTAATTCACTGAAAAGTTGTTTAAGACTATTCGTACAGCTATTCATTTAGTGAGCTACCCTTGCATCTAGGTTAGATTTCTCTATCTCATCCACAACTATATCAGGAAGAACTTGTGAAGTCTAAATATACTGAGTCTCTCAAACTTCCTAGACTTTTCAGATTTTCTGCCCTAAAATTTCAATAACACAAAAGCTTCAAACCTGCCTTGTATGGATTAAAATAATTTAGGTGGGGACGCCTGGGTGGCTCAGTCAGTTAAGCGGCTGCCTTTGGCTCAGGTCATGATCCCAGGGTCCTGGGATTGAGTCCCGCATCAGGCTTCTTGCTCAGCAGGCAGCCTGCTTCTCCCTCTGCCTGCCACTCCCCCTGCTTGTACTCTCTCTAACAAATAAGTAAATAAGATCTTTAAAAAAAATTAAAATAAAATAAAATAATTTAGGCAGCAGTGACAAAAAGCTAAGCTTACCCCTTTCATCCAACAGGAGATTTTCTGGCTTAATATCCCTGTGAGTTATCCCAATACCATGCAGATAAACCTAAAAGAGAAACAGAAGGAAACATACCAAAATTTGGTAACTTACTTCATTCATAATAATTTTAAACAAAAGGAAAAGAGACAACTGTACCTACCACCCCTGCCATGAGTTGATGGAAGAACCTCTGAGCATCTTGTTCAGGCATGCCTATGTCTGGCTCTGTAAGAATTAATTATGAAAGTTAGTCTGCCAGGTAAACATAATCAGGAATCAACCACACAGTCTCCTAACTCTAAGGTTAGATTTTTGTGATGGTACTCTGGCAAACAGAATCTTATGATAACAATTAAAAGACTCTGGTGTCCACTAACTCATACAATACTTAATAACTCACATGTCCCCATCTGTTATGTGGCAAAAATAAATTAACATCACAGGGAAGTTATAGAGAGAAACAACAAACTACTATCCAAATCAAGACTGGAAGCCATACCTTGAAAGCCTCTGCTTATCTTACACTAACCATCAGTTATTTGGTATCTTCCAAATTCTCCCCTAATTTTTTCTAAATGCTATGACAATATTTTCCCCACCCCTGAAATGTAATTGTCGAAGTGTAAGCCTGGGCAAATACAAAGTAATTTCACTAAATATTTAACAACAAAATGAAACTTCATACAATCCCTCATACTACAAAGCCATGAATGCCTGCAAAGTCCCTTCAGAAAATACGGTTTTATTAAGAAATGTTCTATTGTCAGTTATCTTTTTATATATTGATCTCCCTCTTTACCTCTTGGTTTCTTTTACACTGAATTCTCTCCCGAGATACATACTGGAGATTCTAATAATCGGCTTTTAAATATGAACACAATAGCTTTAAATAATAAATATAGATCCACATAATATTATTACGTACTTCTTAGTGTTCTGCAATATCAAGCCTTTGAACCTACATAGAACATTGAAGTAGCAAGTATAGAATTTACTAAATATAGGCAAAGCAATTCTGCAAAATTCTCATGTTAATTTCACTTAAAGAAGAAATATAACAACATGCTATTATTGGGGCTCTGTAAATATATGTAATGATTTCATGTAACTGGAATGTCTATAAAGAAAAACCACTGTACAGGTAAATAATACATTGTACTAATAATACTTCGCCATGAGATTAAACTCTACAAAACAGCAATCCTAACCAAAATCACATACACAATTTGGGGAGAAGGTTTTCCTTGATGATTCCATATATGTTTTAATGTGTTAATATAACTTGCAAAAACAAGAAAACTTACTCCAATTTCACTGTTGCATAAGGCAGTTCTGAATGGAAAATGACCAAATAGTAGACGCAAGATTAAAAAACAAATTTAGAAACTTATTTAGTACCGGGGATGTACTGTATGGTGACTAACATAATATAATAAAAAAACATTAAAAAAAAAAAAAGAAACTTATTTAGTAGAATAGTTATCTTAAAGCTTATTTCCATACCAATTCTGTCAAAAAGTTCCCCTCCACTACAGTACTCCAGAAATAGATACTGGATATTGCCTTCTCTCCTGTGACCATAGAATTTCACTACATTCTCATGATTTAACATTTTATTGATACAGATCTCTTTCTTAATATTTTCTGGACAGTCTATGGCACGCTTCATGTCTACAATCTTGACTGCAACTGCTTCTTCAGTTCTTCTATTCACAGCAAGTTGAACCCTAAAAAGGAAAAGGAAGACATCTGAATTCTATTTCATGAAAGCTTCAAAAGATTAAATATGTCTCGATCAACAGTTTTACCTTCATTACTCTCTCTACCCAGTACAAACCAAGGAAATGGTTTCTGCCATGCTCTCAACAGATACTACTCCCTTCTGAAATGCGAAGCACGATGACTAATGCTCTAAAGTCATTATGTTGTACATCCAAAGGTTATTTAATACTTGATAAAATAAACTAAAACGGAGTAACAGTAATTCCATGCCACATCACATATACACATGCTCTATTCATTTAATTTTAATAACACTACCTAAGATTTATTAACCTCATATTATATATGTCTGTGGTAACTGTTCTAAGGGGTAGGTACTATTACTGTCATCTTAGAGCTGAGGAAACAGAGGCGCACATTAAGAAGTTTGCCTAAGGGGCGCCTGGGTGGCACAGTCCTTAAGTGTCTGCCCTCGGCTAAGGGCGTGATCCCGGGGTTCTGGGGCCTTCTGGGGCCGAGCCCCACATCAGGCTTCTCCACATCAGGCTTCTCCGCTAGGAGCCTGTCTCTTCCTCTCCCAGTCCCCCTGCTTGTGTTCCCTCTCTCGCTGGCTGTCTCTGTCAAATAAATAAATAAAATCTTTAAAAAAAAAAAAAAGATGTTTGCCCAAGAACACAAACCAAGGTGTTAGTATGGGATGCGTGAAGATTTGAAACCGGGCAGTCTGACTCCAGAGTCTGTTCATTTGCTCATTTAACCACTATGCTTAAACCCCAGGAAGGAATATGTGGGAGGAGAAACCGACTTCACAAGTCTCTTCCAGCTCTTTACAGGGAAAATGTTTTTAAAAGGGGGAGGCGGGGGGATTAATCCTTACAAAAGATTGTGCGGCTCCAGTTCCCAAAAATCTTAGACTTCAAATGCAAAGATCTGTTCTCTAAGTTGCCACTGTACTAGAATAAACAATTCCAAAACAGCGAATATGTACTCAAGACAACAGACGGAAAGCTAAAGCAGGTGTGAAGGCGGGGTAAACGAACTCGAACTCACTCTCCATAGGCACCTTCTCCCAGGGTTTGCACCAAGTCCCAGTCTTCCACAAAGGGCACTGCCATGACTCCACGGCTGTAAAAGGGAGGAACCCAGAAAAGATGGGGGTGAGAATAAGCTTCAACCCCCTGCCATGATCCCTCAGGATAGCTAAGAGTTCGGTCTCCCCTTACACCTCACCCGTATTTTATCCAAGGCTTTAAACCACAAGCAAGGATTCTAAATTCTGGCATGTTGTGGTGTAAATCACCATCCCCGTGCCCACGCACAACCAAGCAGAGACTGCCTTCCTCAGGCCTCTGAGAAAAAGCAGCGGCTGTGTTGAAGAGCCGGGGGCACCAATGCTTTGAGGGGAATGACTGCGGACGGGCAGGGGGGGAGACGGGTGAGGGGCTGCGAGCCAGTGGAGACGGACAGTTTAACTACGACGCCTGCAGCCCCTCCTCCCCCCCCTTGTTCAGCTCCAACTCCCACCCCCACGCCGTCCCAAAGGCCGGGAGGAGCCTGGGGCGGGGCCAAGCTGCCCCAAGAAGCGGAAGGAAGGGCTGGCAGGCACTCGAGACGGCCGGCGCCCATACCTCTGGGGTCCCCAGCCCGCAGAGGGGTAGGCTCTCCAATCCCCCCACATAGGGGTTCCCCTGGTCCCACACTCCTCCACCCCCCGAAACCGCCCCTCAGCTGGAGTCTCTCCGATCCCCTTCGCTCGTCATCGATAACTTTCTCCCAACACGCCCCTCCCAACTAATGTAGACCCCGAACTCCTTCTACAGGCTCCTTTCACACCCTACCGGCCGCCCCTCCTCACCAGGCCGTCCTTTGCCCGCCACCACAGGAATCCAAATGCAGCGCTTTTCCCGCCAAAACTCTGCCGGCGTCACGCTGTCGCAAACGCGCGCACCCTTGCCGTAAAGCAGGAAAGCGCGCGTCCCTTCGACCCGCTACTTGAAAGGGAGGCCGTAGCGGGCTGCGGGCGCTGAGAGGTTTTCTCGGATGCGTAGGCCGGCCGCGTCCGGGCTTGTTTGGAGTCGAGGGGAGATCCAGGCTGGAGAGGTTTAAGAACTATCGAGCACATCAGCGCGAAGGATCTCTGGGCCCAAACGCTAGCAGGTATCCGGTGCGTGGCCCGCAGCCGGGCCGCGCTCGCGCTTCTGGGCGGAGCCGAAGCCCCCTCGGACGCAGGCACACAGTCTGTTGGCTGCGGGGTCTTCGTGTGCCCTCCCCGCGGTTCTGGACCTGCACACCCCGTTGCACAGCTGCCTGGCAGCAGTGTGCGAATCGCACTCATAAGTATTGCTTCTGAAAAGTTCAAATGCGGTACAGCTCAAAGTGGAGCTGAAAAACTAGGAACAGCTGTTGCGAACCGATCCTGTGAAAAATGAAAGAACTTTGTGGCGGGAGCGAGAAGCACCCAAAAAAGACTGGCAAGACAGGCTGTGCTGCAGTGTGGGTGGAAGGCATCCAGCTGAAGCAAGCTACTTTTTGTAGTGTGAGGGCGTGTCAGGATAACCAGTTTTGCCTTGTCTTGTCTCGAGACTCCAAAACCGTATCTTATCCCAACCTTTTTGAGGAAACAGCATCCCCATAGCCAAGTCCTACCCGCTTTCTCATTCTTGGTGTGTAAGAAACAGACAGGTGGAGGCAAAGGACTATTTCCTCATTTTACGATGCTGATTTTAAACGCAGAGTAACCAGTTTGGGAAAGAAAATTCTGGGGAAAGGTACTTGCTTGAGAACAAAATAATGCGGAAAAACTGTAGGTATATCTCTCCTTGACAATAAACTAGATGCTGGCAAGATTATCTCCATTAAATTCTCCAGTTCTGAAAACTCGTCTGCATACCTTGAGTATAAAGCTCTTGATCGTGATACTATTACTAGAGTAAAATGAGTGTAGATGTTAGCAAAAAGGCACACATTTGTTTTAAAGCAAAGTCAGGGACAAAACAAGGCCAGAGCACTTCAGAGTGCTTACTGGAGAAGTTTTTAACTGTGATGTCAACAGTAGGCTTCATGTAATAAAGTTTTCCAGGTCATTTACTCCGTTTTCTCTCATTTTCACACTGTGCTGCCAAAGAATATGAAGAAAGGAAGAGGAGGGCCTGCACAGTTCCTGTGTCTGAGTTTCGGAATTAAGGTATCTTAGCCTGAAAAAAGAATAAGGTATACAGATTTCAGGCAGAACACCAGTTAAAGATAGCATGTGAGAGAATCAGTGCACACAATGGCCCTTCATGCCTTCTCAAATCTTACTAGAATAGTAAATATTAAAATAACGATTTAATAATAAAAATACTAAATTTGTAAAAGGCAATAACCCACAAGAATGGAGTATGAAAAACAAAATTTTGGAAATTGAGAAGTTTCAGATGAATGATAACTTAAAAGCCGAATCTTAAAAGCCAGCAATAGGAAAGGAAAGCAAATTGATTCACATCACAGAACTCCCAAAAGGCTCAAGTTGGATTAGTGACTCCAGGTAACTGAAGGTGAAGGTGAAGGTGGGGCTCAAAAGAGGATAGGTTGAAAGACTATGTAAGAAGCCTAAAGAACCTCTCCCTCCTTTGTGTACCCAAAGAACTGCTCCTCCCCAAAGTTGGTACAAGAATTGAGAGGGTAAACCCTGTCCTAACTGGGGAGCATCAGGCACAGTTAAAGGCCTGATTACCTTACTGAAAACAAAGGTATTAAGTTTATGTACTGAAGGCTGAACCCCAAAGCCTTCTTGCTCCACCTTACTCCCAGAAATCTGCCAGCTGGGCTTGTATCCCTAAGAGGATATACAAGCCTTCTTGCAGGAATCTTACCTATATAAAAGATCTAAAAATACCAATATCAGGGATTTCCTATGTAAACAATTACATAACAACAGAAATATGTTCCTATGTAACAAAATGATAACTCAGCCAGATCACAAGAGAAAGGCCCACGTTTAGTGAGCCCAACCCCAAACAGACCTTCCAATCCACTTTTTAGGCCCCACTAAGAAGAGCAGACAACTAAGAATTTGAAAAGGTCTTTAGTATGAAAGATATTAAAACAAAGGAGTATTAAAAAAAAAAGCTTTTGGACATTAAAAAAAATGACAGCAGAAAAAAAGGAAACTAAATAGGTTAGAAAAAAAAGTTTAGGAAATATCCCAGAAGGAAAAATAAAGGTAGAAAACAGAAGAGTAAAATAGACTATCAGGAGACTAACCCAGTTAAGTCCAACATCCAAGTAATGTAATTTTCAGAAAGAGAAGTTGTGGGAATACCTAATTAAGAAAAAGAAAATTTCCCAGAACTGAGGAACTTGATTTTCCATACCTAAAAGTTTAAAAAACCTAGCACAATGGATGACCCATCCCCAAGTGCATCATTGGTAAAATTTCAAAACATTACATACAGAGAGAGGATCTTAATAGGTCTGGGGTGGGAGTTAGAGGAATGGACACATACAAAAAAATTTAAGAATCAGAATAGCACTGCAGGGGCGCCTGGGTGGCTCAGTCAGTTAAGAGTCTGCCTTCAGCTCAGGTCATGTGATCCCAGGCTCCTGGGATCAAGCCCTGCGTCGGGCTCCCTGGCTCAGTAGGGAGCCTGCTTCTCCTTCTCCACTGTCCCCTGGCTTATGCTCTATCTCAAATAAATAAATATAATTTTTTAAAAAAGAAAAGAATAGCACTGTGCTCCTCAACAACATTTAGAAGACAGAAAACAATGGGCCAATACCTTCAAAATAATTCGAAGTTAAAGTTATCCCCAACCTGGAACTCTGTACGTAGCTAACCTATCCCCTGAGTGTGACAAGATCTCAAGAAATTTATCTCCCACACATTTTTTCTCAGGAAGGTAGGTAGAGGTGATAAGGAAGTTAGGAGATTAACACAATTTGATAGTGAAAGGATACCAACAGGTTGGGTAGCAAATCTGGAATGTAAACCAGTCCAAACTGGAACATACCAAAATAGAAGACCTCTCTAAGAATGAATACCTAACAAGTCTGAACATATTGAAAGGATGCTGTTACAAACCAAAGACAGTTTGGGGGGAAATGAGCATCAAGTATAAAATACAAATTAAAAAAAAAAAAAAAGTTAGGCCGGAAAAAAAAAAAAAAGAGTAACCACATGACCTAGTTGTGGAAAACCATAAGATAAGAAATATTGATCTCATCTAAGTTGTAACTATGACAGAACCATAAAATGGTAAGAATATGTGTGTCATGGGAATCACAGACTGGTGAAAGAGCTATACCCTCAATTTCCACACCACCAAGTCACCAGATGATACCTAAAATTGAAAAATCAACACACAGCAAAATAAAACAAGTTATTTAATGATATGGAGGTAAGTAATACGAGAATCAGCAGAGTTGAAAGTAGTTGTCTCTGGGGGGTGGAAAGGTGGTGTTGCTTTTTTAGAACTATGTGATTTTTCTTACACTAAGTGCACTAGAACAATGGAAGTGAAAAGTAAATTTTTTAAAAAGATAGCTTCATGTAGCCTAGAAGGTAACAAAATTGAGATCATAAGACTAAAAACTATAGTGATTATCCCTTATATGCTTCTGAAGAAGATCACTAATGATCTGTACCTGGTATTGCTCATATTGGTTTAAAAAAACAAGCTCAGAATAACCTCTTCCACTAGGGAGAAATTCTATATATAAATCAAGTAATATATTTACATATAGTAAATTAAATCTTACACCAATCTAAATCTCACCCACAGGTCAAGCACTTAGTATATAAATTGGTATGGAAGGCTAAGTTTCCTGGGTATACAAGAATACCTGAGCATACCCTTTAGGGGCACCATTAGGACTTATCTAAAATTCATGTAATTGCTCCTATTTCTTAAACAGGTAACACTAAACAGTTACCTTATGTTTTTAATGACTTAGGATTTATAGACATCACTGATAATATGTCTTATGTTGTAAAATACATACAGTTGTCCTGCTATACTGAATCTAAGGCTATTTGTCCTGACATTGAATATTGATGGAACTATTGTGCTTTGAGTTAAAATTTTTTCAAGTTTCTCTTCTTTACTGCAGTTGGGCTAGCACTGTCTCCAGGTACTTGCTAATAGTAATTCCTCCCCCTTCTAATTTATAGCTTATTTGGCAAGGGCTTCAAACCAGATCATGGGCCACATATTTAGCTGAGACTAAGAAGCTCACCCTTAAATATATCACAAGAGTTTTAGTATATAAGCTAAAGGAAATGAGCAAAGAGATGTTTACTATATCATGGATAAGTGAGTACTGAAAAGATGGACTTTAAGTAGAAATGTACAATTATATTTCAGCTGATTCAAAAACACCTGACCATCAAATTCTATACATAATATTGGAGGAGTTTCATCTTCTCCATAGAGAACAATTTCACTGTCTGCCTTGAGTCTTCAAAACTTCAAGTGATTCTCTCTTGATTTATTCTTGCTCAAAATAATAAAGCAAAAACAAAAAACCTAGCTAGTCCCAAAGAATACTGGTGAGATCAGGTATGGCTAGCCACCTTTTGTCCCTCATAAAAGGAAAGAGACTCTAAGGACAAGAGATGTTGAAACAGAGACATGATGGCAACACAGACTTTCCTGCCCAGAAACAGCACTCCTCTGGTTCCACAAACATTTATTCATTTAATAAAAGTTTACTGAGCACCCACTATATGCAAGGCATTGTGTTAGGCGCTGCGATTTTTGAAATGACAAAACTATTTGTACAAGTGGGATCTGAGCTAGTCCTTGATAGTGTTCCTGATTTGAGAGAGACAGAATGCCCCCACATGGCTCATTGAGGGAGCTAAAAGCATGGATGAGGTTTACTTTCTGTCCTTCTATCAGCCCAGCACAAATTTTTGCCTTTCTCAAATCAGTCATAAGTCAAAACAAATAAGGCACATTTAAAAAAAAAGGTCCCCCCTTTAATTGACCAAAGTAAAGCCATGACATTTCATTTGGTAACCTGCTCAGAATTATAAAAATCATTCCATTTGGCCCAGCCCATACCGCCCAGGGCAAAACTTCCAGACAATACTAATCCCATCGTGCTCTGTTCTTATAAACTGCATATTTAAAAAACGTCTTCAGCGTCCTAAATGTGACGCTCAGTGCGAAGCATATCAGAGGTGGACGTAACATTTATGTCCGTGACAAGCCTCGATTATCCAGGTCCTTTACCTGCAACACAAAGATGTCATTTTAATATTTACAGTCAGGTCAACTTGGAAGAGCATTACTGAGTTGGGTTCTGCAGCCTGATTTGGCTCCGTGATTAAATGAGCACTGGTTTGAGACTAGCTACTCTCTGCTTAGCCTTTTGGAGTACCTCTGAGGAGCAGATCTACCTGCCAAATATATCAAGGGTTCTCAATCTTTTCTTATGTAAGAGATATAACACACTTCTGTGTGACTCTATGCCATAAATTCTTCAGTGGGAGAGAAGAAATTATAGTGTACACGCACATACACACATATATGCACACGCATGTACACAAACACACAAACACACATACACTTTCTCTTTTTTCCCCTCCAGACCTAATAATGACGAAAACAGATCAAGTACAGTCCCAACTAGAAAAATATCACTGTAACCACAGCTAAAATGACAGCAGACTAGGGTGTCTACTCTCAAAGAACAATCTAAAATAAAAACAGTAACATCCTGAGCTGTAAACTACTTTTCTGACACTAGAAATGTCCCTGATCAGAAATCTGTGGCCCATTTGTAAGCACTAGAACCAATCCACAAACATGAGAGTTGCTTTCTCAGTGCATCATCTGCTCACCTTATATATCCTGACTAGCCAATGTTCTGTGGTATATGCTTCCTCCAGGACATCAAGTTCAAAGTCTTTATTCCCAATCTCAGCATTCCGGACACGGTCAAAGCCTGGTGGACGCTCTAGAAAAGGGCAAAAAAAGGAGAAACACTTCTTTCTACAGTGCTGATTTCATAAGGAAAGAGTAAATCAATTTGGTAAATCATCAACTAATGGGAATGTTATTTCTCAGCCTGAAGTTTGTTTAGAGAAAAGACATCAGGTAGTTAGGACAAATGAAGTGTTACCCTGACTCAGGTCCTCTCCAGGTTGATGCTTGGCAAAGTCCACAGAGGCTACCACTTCTAAAAGACAGGGGGCTGATTTCCCAGCCCCTCCATTCCTGAGGATTGCTACCCAGAGGCCTCTGTGTTATACTAGTAACCCTCCCATGGATCAGAAAAGAACCCATCAGAAGTCAAAGGCCTGCATCCACTTCAGGTATTGTCTCTAGTGCAGAACCAAGAAATTAAAGTCAGAAGGAAGACTTAACCCAATCAGATTATTCTCCAGGCATATTTTTAAAGAAATGAAAAGTCCTTTATATCACTGTATCCCCCCTTCATTCCTCTCTCCACTGCAATACCTTCCACTCAGAGGCAATAAAATGTAATGGGTAAAATCACAGAATCTAGAGCGAGACTGTCTGAGTTTAACCTAACTCTGCTACTAGTTATGTGACTTTGGGCAGGTAAGTAACTCACTTGTACCTCAAATTCCTCATATATAAAATGGAAATAATACTAGTATCTGTTTTGGGTTGTAAGGATCAAACAAGTTAATAGACATAAAGCACTTAGAACAGTGCTTGGCATATGAAAAAAACTATACGTATTAGCATCACATAATTACTAATGTTGAGTCACTCACTGGCTTCTGTGTAGACCTGGCCAAAGCGGTAGTAACACATCTTGTACATAAGGCAGTTGAGCAGCACTGGAGAACCCTCACGGTCTACACGGAACTCCCCAGTTGGAGTATAATAATCGTGTTCCTTAATATGTTTGCCTGTGTCTGTGCTCCCTCCAATCCGGACCATCCACAGAAACTTGTTGATGTCTAGAAAAAAGTAGAAAGAGAACTGCTGTGTCACAAAGGTTGCTGGAGCTAAATCACCTAATGAAAGCTATTATTTCTTTCCTTTTTTTTTTTAAGTATAGTTGACATACAATATTAAAGTAACAGCATAGTGATATGACATTTGCAAAAGCCACTACTTTTAAGAAAATCCCTCAAAATATTTTTCTAATGAGACATGGTACTATTTAATAATTTTTCTTTTAGATTTTTTTTAATTAACATATAATGTATTCTCTGTTTCAGGGGTACAGATCTGTGATTCATCAGTCTTACACAATTCACAGCGCTCACCATAGCACATACCCTCCCCAATGTCCATCACCCAGCCACCCGAAATGGTACTGTTTAAGTCTATTTTTTGAAAATGAGAAATACAATGTGGGGGCAAAACTTTTCCCTCAAAATTTGCAACTTTTCCTGTAGATTATTAGACTTCTGAGAGCCTGTGCTATTGGTCCAGACTTAAGTCACAACAGAAATTATTCCCAGGTATTTGGTCTGAGCTGTCCAATACAGTAGCTATGTATACTAGCCACGTGTAGCTACTAAAACTTGAAAGGCGGCTAGTCCAGGGGCACCTGGGTGGCTCAGTCAGTTAAGCATCTGCCTTCAGCTCAGGTCATGATCTCAGCGTTCTGGGATCGAGCCCCGCATAGGGCTCCAGCCCCGCATACAGCTCCCTGCTCAGTGGGAAGCCTGCTTCTCCCTCTCCTTCCCCCTGCTTGTGTTCCCTTTCTCGCTGCCAAATCTGTCAAATAAATAAAATCTTAAAAAAAAAAATGCTCAAAACATCTTAGAATCATCATCAGGGCCCAAGTTTTGTGTGCTTTTTTGAAAACCATTTTATTGAAGTATGACTGATATACCAAAAGCTGTATATATTAACATATACAACTTTATGAGATGTAGGGTTTTTTTAATTTTAAAAATATTTTATTTATTTGAGAGAGAGTGCAAGCAGGGGGCGTGGGAGAGGGAGAAACAGGCTCCCTGCTCACAGGCTCCCTGCTGAGCAGAGAGCCCAATGCAGGGCTCCATCCCAGGACCCTGAGATCATGACCTGAGCCAAAGGCAGACTCTTAACCAACTGAGCCAGCCAGTCGCCCCATCATGTGGTATTTTTTTTAATAGACTCGGGATAGGCAAGAATAATGACTGAAAATGAGTTAGGGCAGGGGGAAAGAGAGGATCAGCCATCAAGGCAATACCAGTGGCTGTTTTGGGGCACATTTGTCCATGTGTTTTTGTGTGTTTGTAAAAGATTGAAAGGGGGAGAGAGAGAGGGAGGCAGGAAGGGAGAGGAACGGAGGCAGGAAGGGAGAGAGGGAGGGTGGGAGAAGCTACTTTAAAATGTTAAAAGGCGCCTGGGTGGCTCAGTTCTTGGGCGTCTGCCTTCGGCGCAGGTCGTTATCCCAGGGTCCTGGGATCCTGGGATCCAACCCCGCATTAGGCTCCCTGCTCGGCAGGGGCCTGCTTCTCCCTCTTCCACTCCCCCTGCTTGTGTTCCCTCTCTCGCTGTCTCTGTCAAATAAATAAATAAAATCGTTTTAAATAAATACATACATACATACATAAATAAAATGTTAAAAAGTATTCACAGAAGGCACCAGCTGGAATGTTACCATGTTTAAATAATAATAATAGCAACAATCTCTAGATTTTGGGTTCACTCCTTTTCACCATACAATACCTCTTGAGTTTTTCAGAATTCCAACAAATGCAGCCTAATTATTTGACCTTGAGAAATAAATTCAATATGAGAAAATAAAACAATACTTCTTTCATGATTTTCACATGCATGTTTTCATAAATTTAGATGATAGTGTTCTTTTTTCAGTAGTTATCTTATTTTTTTTTTAAAGTCTAGCTTCCATATATAGATCAGAGAAATTGTCAAATCACTACTCTTGCAACAATTCAAAAACATAGCACAATGTCTAAAGAAAGCTTTTCTCTGTTAAGGTTTTCTTTCTGAGTCTTTCTTTACATAAACTTAACCTATGCTATCATTCTCACAATTATGCATCAGTTTGACCTAACTAAATCTGATTGTCACATTTTTATATTCCTACATAACCAAGTGTTTATGAAGGAACAGTTTCTCCATCTTTATTAGAACATCTGTATTACCACCACATACAGGAGTAAATGAAAGATTTGTAATACTGAATGTTAAGCAAGAATGCAGAGCAACCAAGAATTTCAGACACTACTGGTAGGAATGTAAATTGGTACTACCACTTTAGAAATCTCTTTGCCAGTACCTATTAAAGCTGAACACATACATTCCTTCTAAACTAGCAATTCCATTCTTTATTAAAATTATATATATGCTCACCAGAAGACAAGCACGATAATGTTCATAAGAGCATCATTTGTGACAGTCCCAAACTGAACCCATCAACACTAAAATGCGTACACTGGGGCACCTGGGTGACTCAGTTGGTTAAGCATCTGCGTTCGGCTAAGGTCGAGATCCCAGGATCCTGGAATCAAGCCCCATATTGGGCTCCCTGCTCAGCAGGGAGTCTGCTTCTCCCCCTGCTTCTGCCCCCCCCCACTTGTGCTCCCTCTCTCTCAATAAAATCTTTAATAAAATAAAATGCATATATTACACATATTTACACAATGGAATACTACACAGGAATGAGAATTAAGAAATTTTTTTAAAGATCTTATTTATTTGAGAGAGAAAATGAGAGAGAGTGGGGTGAAGGGCAGAGGGAAAAGCAGACTCCCTGCCAAGCAGGGAGTCTGATGCAGGACTCAATCCGGGGACTCCAGGATCATGACCTGAGTGGAAGGCAGACGCCTAACCAACTGAGCCACTCAGGTGCCCTGAGAATTAAGAAATTATTATGACCCGCAATATGAATGAATCCTAGATACATAATATTGACCAAAAAAAGCCAGAAACAAAGGGTACATACTGTACTACTCCATTTATAAAGTTCAAAAACAAGCAAAACTACCCAGATATGTATATATTTGTGTCAAAACTTACCAAATTACAGATTTTAAATATATGCAGTGTACAATATGTTAAAATGCCTCAATAAATCTGTTTAAAAAACAAACAAATGGGGGCGCCTGGGTGGCACAACAGTTAAGCGTCTGCCTTCGGCTCAGGGCGTGATCCCGGCGTTATGGGATCGAGCCCCACATCAGGCTCCTCCGCTATGAGCCTGCTTCTTCCTCTCCCACTCCCCCTGCTTGTGTTCCCTCTCTCGCTGGCTGTCTCTATCTCTGTCGAATAAATAAATTTTAAAAATCTTTAAAAAAAAAAACAAACAAACAAATGGCATTAGAAGCCAAGATAGCAGTCACCCTTAGAAGACTGGGGGTGGGGGCAGATGCGGGATGTATAAAGAAGAATTCTAGGACACTAGTTATATTCTGTTTCTTGATTTGGGTGCTAGTTACATGGATATGTTCCCCTTGTGAAAACTGATCATGCTATATACTTACAATATCTGCATTCAAAAAAAAGTTCAATGCAAAGTTCACTTTAAAAATTGAAACCTCTTCATCTTAGCACTATCTTTTCATGTTAAGTTACTTTGTCAAGTGTCTCACATGCTACTTTCCTTAATTTCACACAAAAAAATTACAATATAATCCAGATAATGACATTTGTTTTTATGTAGCATTAAACATACTTCTGTTTAAAGTGTATGTATATATACATATAAAGTACCAAGTATAAAATTAGAAGATTGGTTTCCATGTGTGCCTTGTACATGCAGAAGAAGAATGATGATAGCAGAGACATGTGTCCACAGACTTGAACTTTCACAATTTACCAGCACTGTTTGTGTGTAATCATTTATACGTTTTCTAATAGTCACAACATAGCCAAATACTACAGAAAAATATTTGTGTATGTGTTTGTGTATATGTATTTTTATATATATGAATGTACACATTACATGTGGTAGTGATAATTTTAGATAATTAGAATGTGTATATACATACACTTTATTTGTATATATACACAGACATATAATCTAAAATTTAAACATCTCTAAGAAGCAGTCATATATTTGAAGAAAATTAAGATAAAAATATGAGGTAGTTATTAATTATAGGAAAACAAAAGTTATTTTAGATAAGAATATAACCACGGTATACTGGCTGACTCAGCAATGAATGTTTACATAGTCACAATTTTGAAAATACTTTATCTTTATTTAACCAAAAATTAAAAATTGACCCCACTAAGAAGAATCAAGAGGAAAAGGAGGAAGTGGGGAGTGATAAAAAGAACAAAATTTCTTCTTTACAATTGTAAGTTGACACAGCATATCTAAAATAATCAATGAATAGAGGAATATACATATTTTTAGAAATATGAACATAAGTACTAGAAGAAACAACTGAAGAAATGATTGCCTCTGTAAACTGATATCATAGGGAGTTTAGGTTTGGGGACTGGGTAGTATCTACCACTTTTTATTCTAAACCTTCAAAAATGTTTAACATTTTCAAGTATAAAATAGTTATTGCTTTAGTTTTTTATAGTTTTTTTAAGGCAGAGTACCACATTTTGACAAGTCTTCTAAAAACATGGTTTTGCTATTAATCACAGGGAACATGGTAACATATGCCATACATACAGACACACACATACACACACAAAAATATGAAACAGTTTCTTTTAAACTGGCATATGAATCTATGGCTTAAACCCACTAAAAATGCTAATTCTTAAGTTCATTTTCAGATGCCTTATGTTCTTTTTCTTCACATTGTATTTTACTTTGCTATTACTTTTTTATTTATATATACTGTGAAATGAACACAAGAGGTTCAGCTAAGCTTTATGTTCTTTGTTTACTGGTTGTGGAACTACTCCTAGCTCTTTAGACAATTATAACATGGCATACCTATATGAGAATTATTTATTTTTATCTCTTACTCGTTGCCAAAAAACAAAACAAAACATATAAACCCTAAAGTTGCAAATACTTAGGAACTTCCCCAACCAAAATATGTTGATATTAGTAAAAAAAAAAAAAAAAACAGAAACAGAAAAATAGGAGATTCATCTAGTTTTCTTAGAATCTATGACCTACAGTTAGAAATAGAATCAAGTACATACCATCAGAGGAATACCCAGTAAGGCCTCCAAAAATGACCAGCACATAGCTAACATCAAGCTCCCTCATGATCTCATAGGCTTTTTCTTCTGTGGACGCCATTGCCTAGAAAAATAAATGCACATTTCTCAGAGCAAAATTCCAAGTCATATCCCTCAGAGAGAAATATTCCCCAACAGAATCCTGTGTGCCAAGCACTCAAATGATTCCTTCACTTTACCTGCCCTACTCGAGAAATATGGGTATTATTCCATGTGTTATTGTCCACTAAAATTGTTCGATTCGCCATAGCCGTAATCTGATAGCCATAATCCCACCATGACATGACTTTCGCATCCTGAAAGAAGAATGGGAAATGAAAATAAGGTCACTGCCTCCAAAAATCAAATACAAGAGAAGAACTGGAAAGGCATCGGATAGTAAGTGAGGCACTGCCTAACCAGGATAAATCTTGGCACTTGGTCCTACATTTATAATATAAATGTAGGAAATCTCAGTGCAAATTAAACAATCCAACATTTCCAATACTTTCATCTCAGATCACCTTATATAAACAAGCATAATAGGAAGGTAGGTAGGTATAGGGGATTGCATAATATTTCCAAATAAATAATCTGGTATCATCAGATAATCATATTAAATATAATTATTAACAATATTTAACACAATACACAAAAAACAGTTAATATCAAGATGGGAGGGAATATAAACCACAGAATATAATGGACAAGAATTAAGAAATTCTCAACAGCTTTGATTAAGAGTCTAACTCAGAAGGGCTATTCCCAATAGCTACTGCAAAGAAAATCACTTCAGGTTCTCAGAAAGTACAAACCAAAATGTTAAAAGTGCTTATCATCAGGTGATCACTTTACGGAAAATCAGTATCTTTTTTCTTGTTTCTATTTTCTGATTTCTTTACAATTGGGATGGTCTACCTCATAATAAAATCACCACACTGTCAGAGTGTAGATGATTACCAGTAAGGATACAGAAGAAATCCTGAATTGAATGGAAGATGACCTTTAGGGCTCATTCAACACCAGGGTTCTATAGTTCCAATTTCTCCAGGCTTTCCACCCATCTAAAAGCTATATGATTCACTATCACAGCAAATGGCTCCCACTTCCCTGTACCCCTCAATCCCACTCCCCCCAAATTTTTACCTCTGGAGTATTGTGACGAAGCCAATAGTATGCTTCTCGAAAGTCATCAAAAATGATCCTACTGCCATCCCCACCACGGGCAGACAGCACAATGGAGGGAGAAGAGTAGGCCTCGCTGGTCACCCAGGTTGAATGAAAGGTGTAGGTGATGAGAAAGAAAGCCATGACCAGTATCATTCCACTTGCCACCTAAATAAGGAAGAACTGTGGTGTAAAGCAAATTAAATGTATACAACTCAGAGCAGCTTCTTACACACAATATAGATGAGATGAATCAAAACAAGTCAGGGGCTATACGAGTTCACTCTGACCACTATGATAACACTCTATTTCCTCACTCAAAAAATACACACACACACACACACACACACACAGAGTTTCCCAAGTCTGTTCTTAGTGTTGCTTAATTCTCACTTCATTCTTAATCGGGTAAGTGGAATCCTGTTGCTTCTTGCTCTTTTTGTCTGGACGACTTATGTCCAAATTCTTCATGTACGTGGACAGCACCTGGGAGACTCCAATGCCAGAAAGAATGCACATAACAGGTGCCAACACTAGCATTAGACGCACCTACAAGAGACAGGAAGCAAACACAGTCCAATCAGCGTTTTACAAATTACAGATTTCAACCTATTAGTACATCATGACATCAGTTCAGTGGTTTTCAACAAACATGATTTCTCAATTAAAAAAGAAGAAAATATGAGAAGATACTTGATATATCTACAGTATAAGTATGTATTTCTTAAACTGTTTTCAGTTATGTATGTATATATGTATGTGTCCCGAATAACGATATGTTAAAGAACGTATTTAACTACGGTTTAAAAGAAACACTGTTGTACTACAATATATAAAATCTCTCCTCTTTCAACAATCTAACACTTGGCAATCCTCCCAGGGCTTTAAGGAAAAAATGTCAGCTCCTTTCTTAAGACATACAGAAAGAGAGGGGAAGAAACCTGCCTACAGTCACTTTCTCCAGCAGAGTATATGTGCCCCTTCCTGACACAAGGTTATGAATCCAAGCAAGTTGGGCCCCACAACCAGAATGTATGAGTCCATCATACATCCTTGAGAAGGAGCAGCAACAGTGAGCAGCTTTACAACTCAGTGCTCAAATGCTCCGAGGGAAGCATGGGCACAATCATCAGTACATTCTGAATCCTGCCATGCCCCTCAGAGTCAGGGGCAGAACTGTTGCTAGGACTGAGGGCATTCCTCACCATGACAGCCGAAAAGTACATGCTGGTCACACCATACATGATGATGAAAATCCGGGCATCAGACAGGTTGCTGAAGCAGTAATAGAGACCAACTATAAAAGTAAAAATAAAAAGAAGTAAGCAACTAAAATAAATAATCATAGATACGAGCAAAGATGTTTACTACAGAACTCTTTAAAATAGCAAAAATTCAGAAACCACCTATTTTCCAACATAAACGAGATAGTTTTTATAGTACATTTATATAATAGAATACAATACATCAATTAAAATATTGCTGCAAGATATTACGGACCATTTGCTTTCTTTACATATCTCTGTACTTAAAACAGATAATGTATTTGGGGCGCCTGGGTGGCACAGCAGTTAAGCGCCTGCCTTCGGCTCAGGGCGTGATCCCGGCATTCCGGGATCGACCCCCGCATCAGGCTCCTCTGCTATGAGCCTGCTTCTTCTTCTCCCACTCCCCCTGCTTGTGTTCCCTCTCTCGCTGGCTGTCTCTCTCTGTCGAATAAATAAATAAAATCTTTAAAAAAAAAAAAAAAACAGATAATGTATTTAAATATCATATCTCTAAAATAACACTAAACAACAAAATTATGATTCTTTATAAAACGAAAAAAATTGGGGAAAAACTATATCATCTTATTTTTATTCAATAATAACTGGATGAGGGGGCCTGGCTGGCTCAGTCAGAAGAGCATGTAACACTTGATCTTGGGGTCATGAGTTTGAGCTGCATGCTGGGTACAGAGATTACTAAAAAAAATTTTTTTAATTAAAAAAAATAACTAAGGGGTGCCTGGGTGGCTCAGTCGGTTAAGCATCTGCCTTAGGCTCAGGTCATGATCCCAGGGTCCCAGGATCAAGCCTCACATAGGGCTCCCTGATCAGTGGAGAGTCTGCTTCTCTCTCTGCCCCTCACCTCAAGTGCTCTCTCTCTCTCTCTCAAATAAAATCTTAAAAAAAACAAACCTAAAATAAATAAATGAATAAATAACTGGATGAATATACATCAAAATGTTAACACTAGCAACAGATGTGTGGTGAAATTTTTACTTTTTTTTAACTTGTCTATATTTTCTACAATAGACAACTTAATTTCATTTGGAAAAAAAAAATAGAAGTTACACAATTTAAAAAAAAAAAAGGAAGCACGCCGCCTCTAGTAAATCCAAAAACATATCTGGATTGGCTAGAAGATAAGTAGCTGAGTCTTTACAATCAGCCATGCCTATTCTCAAACTTCAGTACTGCCAAGAAACAACCAGGGAGGAGTAATGGATGGGGGGTGGGAGAGAGGTACACTGAAGGTACTCAAAAACAAAAGCCAAAACCTGAATTCAAATTCGAGTTGAATTTTAACTTATAACACAAATGAACAGAAAACTAGGAGGCTCTGAACTTGCCAGCATCTCTAACTGTTCAACTTCTGACTCCTACTCTCCCTCAAATATTAGAAAAATGCTTAGCCATCATTTGTATGGCACAGGGTAAAACAGGCAAAAAACAGAAACAACGAAACACAGGGATGAGGGTAATTTACTTATTTTCAATCAGTGGGAGATTCTTCCAAAAGGCCACCTCAGAACACAAGGCAGACAGACCTGGAAACATGAAGACCAGAAGCTGCAGATCAAAATAGTATGAGGACCAGGTCGTGGGCTGGTGCTCAGACACAGAAGCAATGATGGGGATGTTGTTCTTAGCATAAGAAGGATCCAGCAGTGAGTAGAAACGCCCCGTCCAGGGAGAAATTTTTCCTGGAGCAAAGAAGCAAAAAACATTTCACAATCACTCCTGAAACAAAATAACCTCTGATCCTAACTAATCACAATTTTCCATTTTAGTAAAAGTCTCTGAGACAGAGTAGGTTTTTGTTAAAATGCCATCAATACTTTGAGAATTTCAACCATCGTTTCTTTCAAACTTGAGAGTACTTCTGCCAGCACAGCTAGCAGAATAAAGTCAGGCTGTACATAAACTCAGAGATGGGAGGCAAAAGATGGGAGGCAAAAAAACCTCAAAGGGTTTTAGGTCAAATTTGGCCAAACCATGGCCAACTCTATAAACTAACTCAGCTATACCCTCCAGTGCTGCTCCAAAGTAGACAATACACAGAGACTTGGACAGAATCAAATCAGCCTCTGAGAACTGAAGAAAACATAGCATGCTAAACAGCCACGGGTTAGTGCATATGGGATTAGACAAGGCCATCTTTGTAGGGTATGGCCGGCAGTGTTGATTTCTCCCACCCTACCAACAGGAAAGGGAAAAAAAAAAGAGAGAGAGAGAGAGAGAGAGAAATTAGCAAGGTGAGATACAGTCCTTTCACTAAGTGTGATGTTTCTGACATTAAGAGCTACTTTAACCAGACGTTCTTAACTACGCAGAATCCAAACAATGGGATGACAAGTGGACTGAATGTGAGAAGCAGGAATTTATACTCTGAGGAGGAAAAGAATGAACCTTTCCATGGTCAAGAAATAACCCATATTTTTAAAGTTTATTATATGTTCCATACCCATTTACAAAAGCTGTGAGCCTTCCCTACCTGTCAGCATGAGGAGAGCTCCCACGGTGAGAAGGACAAAGCCTACCAAGGAAATGACACTTCGGAAAAGAACTTCAAACTGCTGTGGATTCAACTTGCTGCGCAGATAATCCACAAAGGCATGGATCTGGCAGAGACCAAAGACCCCAAAGGCCGCCATGTGCTCTGATGAAAGGACAGGCTGTAGGTAAAAGCATATATATGACAATGCTGGAAAACAATGGATCTAGCCGAGACCTGAATATCCTGACCTAGTTCGGACCAAACAAAGGGTCAAATGAGTTCTGAGGCCTCAGAGGAATTAGGGCCAATGGAGGGGAGGGTCTAATTCGCCTGCTGCATTTTCCAAAGAGTCCTCCAAAGCATCCAATACTCTATCATTATCATAACTTTGGACTTTGCTCAGGCTATTTCGTTAGCCTAGATAGCAATTTTCTCACTTTCCCAAAATTTACATTCACAGAATTTCTCATCACTCAAGGCCTAATGCAAATACCATTTCCTCCTAATCTGCCTAACCTGAAATCCATTACTCTCTATGTTCCATGCCCTTTAGATCTCTTCCATTACTTATAAATTCTTTCTTTGCTTAGACCAATGGTTCTCAAACTAGTGAACACCATAAATGGGGAGGGCAAAGAAGAGTGTTAAGACACAGATTTCGGAGTCTTCCCCTATAGTTTGATTCAGTGAATCTCGATAAAGCCCCAGAATTTGCATTTTTTAAAATAAAAAATTTGGAATTTATTTGCTTCTTCAGAATACTGAAATTTATTATTATTTTTTGTACTCTTTACACTCAACATGGGACTCAAACTCACAATCCCAAGATCAACTCGCATGCCCTGAGTCAGCCAGCTGCTCCCAGAATTTGTATTTCTAACAAGTTCCCAGATGCTACTGGCCCAGGAATTACATTTCCAGAACTGTTATATAACAGAATATAGACACCTGCATGTATTTCCTTCCCTGCAAGACTGTAACTCCCTTAAGGACCAGGATCCTATTTTTAATTTTTATATTTCACTGATTAGCAAACTGCATACAGTAGGTGATCAGTAAGGAAAATACTGCTGACCTCTGAATAAGGGTTCCATTTCCATCAGAATTTTACATGAGAAATCAAACATACCACATTATTCTTTGGTTTCATAATTGTCCCTTAACCCTACGAGTAATGTGGTTACGTTTGTGTTTTGCTTCCTAAAGGACTTTCACACAGGCCCCATCAAGAAGTTCAGGGGTCATTACCAATACATGAACTCATCAACATTAAAAAGGACTGGAAATAACTTTGCATTTATATCAACTCAGATCAAAGTATCTCTCCTCCAACAAACCTAAGCCCAATTAACAGTCATTCAATTCCAACTTTATGGAACAAATATTAACGCACCCTGGAAGCCGACTTTAATGACCAATGATTCTGTCACTTCAGTTAACACAACAGTCCAAGGTTAGACTGCAAATAAATCTTACTCTCTTCACTGGAATCCAAGATAAATCAAGCTAGCTGGGGCTGTTTAGAGAAAGCAGAAGCAGCTAAAAACTCTACTCAGTCTAGGGCTCACCTGAAAACCCACAAAGGAGATCTGCATGGAAAGAATGGTGCCCAGGCAGTAAACAGTACAGTAGGCCACGTAGATCCGGTGGGAGAAACGTCCTGTGAGCATCAGCACCAGTACATGGAGAGGGATCAAGTTGATCAAGAACACATAACCTCCCCATGAAGAGACCTATGACAGAATTAAAAGGAAGAGTTCCTCTAAGCATTCCTCCTCAGGCCCCCGCTATACCTTAGGATATTACCTATGACCTTGCAAAGAACATTTCTTTACAGTAACTATAAACTTCATTTATGCCAAGTGGCATGAAGAGTTTAAATAACTGATTTCTTTAAATAGGAAAATTAAATTCACACCTATTACTGTACCTCAATCCCCTATTCCCTATGCCTCCTGCCATCATGATCACAAAAGAAGAAGGATCCAACCCTCGGGCTTAATCTAGATGCAATCTATGATAACGTTATATGGAGGATTTAAGGATACACAGCAAGTGGAAGCAGTTAAGGGAAGAAGTCTAAGTGAATACATAAGATTGAACAGGAAAAAATATAACCAATATGTACCCATAGGACACATGGTATCTGAAGAACTTTAAAAATTAAAAACATTATCTCTACCTTGCTATTACACAATGGATAGACATCCACACCTGCCTTGGATTGGGCTTTGTAGGGACACAAGAGACAATAAAGACTTCTAGCCTCCAATCCATGGTCTCAAAGCCCAAGAGCTATTTCCAGTTTATATCAGTTGATCCCAATAGAGCCACTCATGGAAGAAAGGAGTGAAAAGTTACCATGTAGAAATAAGCAAGGGCACACTTGGCTGCCCAATAGATGGAACCAGTCTTTACTGCTTTGATCCACATGTAGTAGGTGAGTAGCATGCAAAAGATGGCAATTCCTGAAGAAAGAACAGAACAATTCAGTAAAAGGCCATACTGGCATCCTATTTAAGAATATTGTTCTGGGGGTGCCTGGGTGGCTCAGTCGGTTAAGCATCTGCCTTCAACTCAGGTCATGATCCCAGGGTCTTGGGATTGAGTCCCGCATCAGGATCCTTGCTCAGCGGGGAGTCTGCTTCTTCCACTCCCTTTGCCCCTCCCCCTTGCTTGTGTGCACTCTCTCTCTCTGACAAATAAATAAATAAAATCTGAAAAAAAAAAAAAAAAAAAGAATATCCATTTCTCAGGGCGCCTGCCTGGCTCAGCCGGTTAAGCACCTGCCTTTGGCTCAGGTCATGATCCTGAAGTCCTAGGATTAAGCCCTGAGTCAGGCTCTGTGCTCAGCAGGGAATCTGCCTCTCCCTCTCCCTCTGCCCCTCCCCACCACTCCTGCTCTCTCTCTCTCTCTCTCTCAAATAATAAAATCTTTGAAAAAATAAATAATAATTAAATAAATAAATAATAAAACCTTAAAAAAGAAGAATATCCATTTCTCTTATCTAGGAAAAAAAAGCAAATGATTATAATGTTCAAATATTAGTAACATTCAACACTAAACTAACTCTACTTTTATGAATACAGAAAAGAGCAAAAGGCCTTATATAAGGAAAATTACCATCTACCTTTCTGGAGGAGATGACAGAGAGAGAGACTTTAAATTTGTCTGAGGTCTCTTCCTGCCCATTTCTAATCTTCTCACCCAGATACCATTTTTGCTATTGCTAAACATCAGATATGAACTCAGATTCTACTGCACTTCCTGAAGATCTACTGAATAATGAGATGAACAGATAATCTTCAGCATTTTAAATCTTACCTTCATTATCATAAGAGCCAGCCACAGATCGGGAGATATACCCAGGAACTACAGCAATCATGGCAGCAGCAAGAAGTCCAGCCCCTGCGTCCTATAAGAAAAGAGGGTAACAGGAAGTTAACACTATCCACTCCTAAAAGAGAAGAGAGAATCCACTAGTCCATTCTACTTAAAATGGGCCCAGAGAACAGTCCAACATTTTCCAAGGTAGAAGTGATGCAAGAAATGCTAGAAATGTTTGCAGCACAAGAAAGCTAAAAACTTCACAACCAATTCCCCATGATGAGACCAGCTTGTCTGAAACTGAATACACATATGCTAAGGACAGACGAATCATGTAAGCTGTCAGACATCAGACACTGCCCCAGAATGGGCTGTTTGCTGGAGTATTCCAAGGCTTATGAGTCCCTATCTCTAACAATATCTGCGCACTGCCGAACAGTCACACCTCTAAAAGGAATGCAAAGATAATCAAAGGAAGACAATTATTATTTTAGTTAAAAAGCCAAAAGGTGATCATCTATCTTGACTAACGATGCCAGGAGTTTGGATAATAAAGCTGGAATATCACAAGGCAATCTGTGAGCTCAGAAGAGAGGAACAACGAAATATGACTCACTCCAAAAGAGAGTAAGGACTGGTCTGTTGGTAAGAGTCAAATTTGGAACAAGGGCAGCAAAGAGAAGGATGAAAAGGTTTCCAAACTAAACTCAAGTGTCCCAAGACCTCCTACTAGTGTATCACCTCTCAGGTATCTCCCTGACACCATAGCCACAAACTAAGAATAGCATCCAAGGAGCCAGGATCAGCAATATAGAAACCTAGAAACAGAGAGTCAGTATTATGGAGCCTACTACAAAAGTAGTTTAATAATTTTTAAATAAATGCTGAAAAAAAATCAACACGTAATTGCTAAATGTGCATTGCCAGTAGGAAAAATTAACTGTTTTGGAACGCTTCCTGTAGTTATTTTTCCTCTCCCTCAGGTTGTGAGGACTTCAAAATTTAAAACTCACATTTTACATTTTAAATGTTTTTTTTTTCCTTATGTAAAAATTTACACTTGACCTTCAAATGTTCTCTTATAAGGGCAAATAGTTGCTAATAAAGAGAAACCACATATTCTAGGAAGGGGCTGGAGTGAACCCAGTAATTCAGGCTAGCCAAAGCTGTCTCTGGCTCCCTGCCCTTCTGAGGCTCTCAATCCCCCACTCGTTAGCAATTACTAGAGGGGTTCAACAACATTCATTCCCAAGCCTATCACCCCAAATCCTTCACCTTGAGCTCTTTGGTAAGGTGGTACGTGACGATGGTGGTGAAGGAAGAGAAGAGAGGGGCCAGGAACACACAGACATTCCGAATGTCGATGGTGATGTGGAAAAAATGAAGTACGTGGTAGATTGCAGCAGAGGTGATCATTAAGCCTGTAACAGGAAGAAGAAACCCCATTAGGTTATCTTAGTAAGACAAAGAACTTAAGGGAAAGAGAAAGAGAAAATCGAAGTATCAATAAAGTGATAACATAGGTCCTGACAAGCCACCAGAAATACTAACACAGCAACTGTGGTAGGCCCATAAATTCCAGAATTTATGAAAAATCCACCCATCCCATCTCCCATACATATTCTCTTGTACATATTAGACCCATTTTTAGGAATCTATAATCAGAATGAAGTGACAATTGTCACAAAATGAATATACTAGAAATAAGAGAAACTGTTCTACAATATAGAAATGCCTTATTTCTCTTAAAAAACTTAAAAAACAAAAAAATCCTGTTCCTCTCACCTGGATAAATTGTTCCTCCAATGATTCGTCCCAAAGGGTACCAGGCCCGGTCATCGAACCAGTTATGGAATTTGTAAAATCCCTCTTCAGCCAGGAACCGGGTAGTCCGATAATTAAAGTACCTATGGCAAGAAAGAAATGATCGGTGTCTCCTCCTTTTCATACTCAAATACTTTTACCAATTTGCAGAGAATTTTGTTGCTCAGGTTTCGCCACTGAGGAACTTATCATTGTTCCAATAAAAATCAATTTGGTACCAAAAATTATGGCAAGTATAAAAATCATTTTTCACTACCGTTAAGTCCCCTCACTTCTAGCTCCATGCTTGTCTCAACTAAAGCACTGCTTCTCTAAGAAGGAAATGCAACCGGAGCCTAACTCAAGCAGGATCCTTCACCAGCCTGTCAATTAGTTGGCATCAGCACCAGTCAGAGAATTCAAGCACCAAACACACAACAGCTGAGATGTAAGCACCAATAAATTTGGCCCTTTCCAAGAGACAGGAACATACAAAAGAACATTTTGATACCACACAGGAGGACACAAGGATACCTTCAAATGATAAGCATCTCTAAAGATGTTGGTATAACACCTATACACCTAACAATTTTTTTAATCAACTCAGTACACAAACTTCTTAACGAGTGCTTAAACTTACAACAATCCTACTCATGTTATTTAAAATAGTTCTGAATGCCACCTACATAATAGCATTAAAATATAAATTACACAAAAAATATTGAGGGGCGCCTGTCTGGCTCAGCTGGTAGGGCATGTAACTCTTGATCTCAGGGTTGTAAGTTTGAGCCCCACATTGGGTATAGAGATTACTTAAAAATAAGATCTTTTTAAAAATTGATATAAAATGCTTGGAGCTATACATGGAAAGACACAATTCTTTAGATCCAAGGTATGTAACCTCTTCTGTTTCTTATTTTAAAAGAAATAAGGAGGGGCGCCTGGGTGGCACAGCGGTTAAGTGCCTGCCTTCGGCTCAGGGCGTGATCCCGGCGTTCTGGGATCGAGCCCCACATCAGGCTCCTCTGCTGGGAGCCTGCTCTTTCTCTCCCACTCTCCCTGCTTGTGTTCCCTCTCTCGCTGGCTGTCTCTATCTCTGTCAAATGAATAAATAAAATCTTTAAAAAAAATAAATAAATAAAATAAAAAATAAATAAATAGATAAATAAAAGAAATAAGGAAAAAATAATAAAAAATAAAAATAAGAATGACCAACAGACACATGAAAAGATGGTCAACATCACTTATCATCAGGGAAATGCAAATCAAAACCACAATGAGATATCACCTTAACCTGTCAGAATGGCTAATATTAAAAAGATAAGAAATAACAAGTATTGGCAAGGATGTGGAAAAAAAGGAACCCTCATGCACTGCTGGTGGGAATGTAAATTGGCACAGCCACTGTGGAAAACAGTACAGAGGTTCCTCAAAAAATTAAAAACAGAAATACTATATGATCCAGTAATTCCTCTACTGAGAATTTACCTAAAGAAAATGAAAACACTAATTTGAAGATATATACACCCATATGTTTACTGCAGCATTATCTACGGATACAGAAGCAACCTAAGAGTCCATCAGTAGATGAATGGATAAGGATGATGTGGTGTGTACACACACACACACACACACACACACACACACACACACACGATGGGAATATTACACAACCATAAAAAAGATGAGATCATGCCATTTGCTGCAACATGGATAGACCTAGAAGGTATTATGCTAAAAGAAAGTCAGACTGAGAAAGACAAATACCATATGATTTCACAATAATAAACAAACAAGGGGCGCCTGGGTGGCACAGCGGTTAAGTGCCTGCCTTCGGCTCAGGGCGTGATCCCGGCGTTATGGGATCGAGCCCCACATCAGGCTCCAACGCTGGGAGCCTGCTTCTTCCTCTCCCACTCCCCCTGCTTGTGCTCCCTCTCTCGCTGGCTGTTTCTATCTCTGTCAAATAAATAAATAAAATCTTTAAAAAAAAAACAACAAACAAACAAAAAACAAACAAAAAGCAGAATCAGACCTGCAAATACAGAGAACAAACTGATGGTTACCAGAGGGGTGGAGGTTGGGGGAATGGGCTAAATGGATGAAAAAGCAAGGGAGATACAGGCTTCCAATTATGGAATGAATAAGTCCCAGGCATAAAAGGCACAGCATAGGGATACAGTCAATGATTTGGAATAACATTGTATGGTGACAGATGATAGCTACATTTGTGCTGAACACACCATAATGTATAAACTTGTCCAATCACTATGTAGTACACCTGAAACTAATGTAGCACTGTGTACCAACTACATTCAAATAAAATTTTAATTAAAAAAGTAAAAAGAAATAAGGAAAAAATATAAATAAATAAAAGGAATTTTTCATTACTAAAGGTAATGATGACTAACCACCTTTCCTGCCCATCCCTCTAACCCTACTCCCTTCTTGGTCAGTCAAGTTTTAGCAACTGAAGTAAGCAGAAGCAGCAGATGGCAGAAATCTCTATCCTTCTGTCTGTTGCTGATGAGTGTTATTTTGGTAACTGTCAGAGAAACACAGGGAAGAGGGTAGCAGGCAGTCAACATGTGTGAGAACTATGTCCTTTACCTAAAGGCAGGGAGAGTAACGCAGAGGAAGTATAAATTAGTGGGAAAAGGTCTCGACTGGAGTCACAACCCAGGCCTCAGTTTCCTGCTCCACCAAAGAAAGCATCAAATCACAAGATCTTTACAGTTCCTTCTAGGTCTGTGGCTACAGAGCAGATAGTCTCATTTTCCCTGACCATCTCGCCTCAATGTTTTTTCACCTAGAGAATCTGAGAAAAAGCCTTAACAGACTGGTGATCAAGAAACGAAAGGATATGTTTTCTCATTCATGACAAAAAAAAATACAAATTGATTTGAGAGGCCCCAAAGAAAATATTTGTGTGCCTCCAAAGTGCTTTCAAATACCTCCACAAAATAACAAATTCGCAAATCAACTTTTGAATCAATGTTCCATAAGCTAAAATATGCTATTTTTAAAATATTAATGACACTTGAAGAACCTATGATTCTGGCTTTTCAAATATTTAATTAGGCCTGAACCTTAAGCAATACAACATAGTGACTCTAGTGTCTAGAGATGGACAAACCTAGATTCAAATTTTGGCTCCTGCAAACACATAACCTTCAATAGCCTCTCCCAGCCTCAGTCTCCTCATTTACATAAAGGAGAAAATAGCACCTCCATCTCCTTAGGGTTGTAAGGATTTAGGGATAATCTGTAAAACAGTGTTTAAAACAAAATGAACACTCCCCTAAAATCCCTAATCAAACTCATGGCTTTAAATTTGCCCCAATATCTTAGAACTTAACTAACAAGCCCAATTTCTATCAGATAAATTATTAAACAAAAAGTCATAAATCTCAAGTTCATGACTTGTGATTTTCTTCTGAGCCTTAAACACACACCAGGTCCCTTTCCCTCAATTTGTATCACTAACTGTGGACCAAGCTGAGCAGCCAGACTTCTCTTAGCCCAGCCAGATAATGAGCTTGAGAGAATTACTTGGTTAATTCCAACAGAAATGTCTCAAAAGGAAGCAATTATCTCCTTTGGAAAACTTGAGGGTTTTTCGCCCTAAATATATAGGAAGCACATCCCCATCACCGAGAGCTGATTAGACTTTGCAATTTGAAACCCATGAACCTGAAAGCTTCCCAAAGCAAATACCAGACCAAGCAAAAGTACTCACGGATCAAACTCATGGATGACACTTTCAAATCTCAGGACGGCAAAGAGACGAGTGGAGAACGCTACAAAAACCAGAGAGTTAATATTTTAATGGTAGTCTGCCATGAAAAATAATAGATTATAGTATTATAGAGATAATAGTATTATCCAGCACAGAAGTCACAGGAAATATAAAATGATCCCTAAATAGGGTTGCCTAGCTGGCTCAGTCAGTACAGCATGTGACTCTTGATCTTGGGGTCATGAGTTGAACCCCATGTTGGGGGCAGAGTTTACTTTAAAAAAAAAAGGAGAGAGAAGACCCCTGAATAAAGTATTTATCCATCTCTCCCACACAGGAGAAACACAAGAAATTCACTTTCCCCTGACAATGACACCTACACTTTCCATGTAGGTAGTACACATTTAACTACTTATTATCAAGGCCTGTAACAATGCATTCCCCTATTAATACTGCAATCAACTTACATGGTCATCTTTTTTATATGTTAACCTCCCCTCCCCACAACTAACCCTTACTTTGAAGCAAACTAAGAGGTAAGGCAAATCAAGACTATACTTCTGATTCATCAAGAGCTAGAAAATCTAAAAATACAATAAGTTCTGAAGAGAGTTTCAGAAATACTAAAGTAGGCAACTAGACTGAAGATAATTATCTTTAAAAAATTCAGTGTACAAGGGTCCCCAGTATATCTTTCAGTCCTATGAAAAAACAGAATTAGTACAGCATGCTTCTCATTCTTTCTCAGATGATCTCTAGCCCTGACTTTTATAATCCCGTGTTTCCTGTATTTTGTCTTCATAAAATTACGCTGATGGATAACAGTAAAAAGAACATATCACAATCTACTGAAAAGAACAAGGCATCTAAGAAAGCCATTCTTGATTTTTTTTTTCAAGATTTTCTCCTTTCCATCCCCAAAGAAAGAGAGGTCCACATGCACACTCACATAACACAGCAGCCATTGACAGAATGAGAAGCTTCAGAAGTGTGTCCTGCTTCTCATAGGACAACCGTAAAAATCCCAGCTTAGTCATCTTGACATCAATGGGTAGCAGCAGATGACACTCAAATAGCTGAAATGGAAAAGTCAACAGTATAGGTTATTAAACACTGTCAATTTATCTAATTCATTTTTATATTTTATGGTGACAAAAAACCATAAAGGAGACAGGAGCTAAAGAACACACACGAGAGGGTCAGAGCTGATACTAACACCCAAGCCTTGCCTGAGTTATTACTGACTGGCAAGGAAGTAGGCATAAGTCAGGTCTATGTGTCAAGACGCAAAAGGAGTGATTGGACTCTATCACCATAATTCCGCTTCCTACTCCTTCACAGCTAACAAGTACATAATCACTACTGGCAAGAGTGCGGTACAATAGGAGTAAAGAGCAAACATGGGAATAGAAAAAAGGTGGTTAGGGAAAAAGATGCAAAGAAAATCAGAAAAATTGGAAATAGAGAAAAAAATAATTAAATGGAGAGAGCATTCTAGAAAAAAGCAGGACAGAATGAAAGAAAGCAGGAAATTAATATTAAGTACAGAGATGAAAGTAGAAATCAGAGAAATAAGTCATGACTGAATATGCCCAATTTATTGCCCTACATTTCAGCAGCAACTGACTGCCTACAAGCTTCTTTCTGTTCCAAATCCCAACGGGTTCACAGGGTCAACTAAAGAGCATGACTGATCACTAATTCAGGTAGTGATGCACTCAAGAGGGAGAGATATGCATACACAGATCACTACACTTTCAATTCCATATATCACGCTGCAACACTGCTCAGATCTACAGCCACTTCCAATTCCCTGTCTCAAGACTTGTCTGTAATTGACACTGCTGATTTAAGCCACTGATCTCAGAGACAGCTCATGGAACTAGATGACAATCCGAAAGGAAAAGAAAACAAATTTTTCCTACTGAGACAAGAAAAGCGCAGGGAAGAAAAAAAAAAAAAACACTAGATTAAAGTAAAATGTTGAAGGAAGGAGGTTAGCTATTTCTGTTTAAGATAGTGCTACCTTCTTAAACCATAAGCTACCAAGGGCTAAATGATAAAGAACATAGTAATAAAGAATATGCAACATTGTTCAAGACTGCAGGGGAAAAAAGGAACCTTCATCCCTCCCAATCCTTTTCTCACTATTACTGGAGGAAAAGAGGGGAAAAAATAACACCGGACTAGGTGGAAGGCATTAAGAATCAATCATACATTCCTAGCTCCAACATCTTTTCCATAATTAACTATCCCAGAGGGGCAGTTTTACATGTTTTTAAATTACAACCCGAAAGTTTTACCCTATCTTGTAATAAAAAATAAACACCTAACTCTAGGAAGTCAATAATCCTGCCACACCCCGCAGGTTCGTATTTTTCTGGAATGCCTGAAACAGAAAAATGTCTATACCACTGAGTTGATATGAGCCATATACCTAGAAGAGTCAGCAGAGGAAATGAGAGTACTAGAACCTCTACCTGAAAACTGAGTACAGGAACTGGTCATTTAAGTCAGGACCTTAGGGGAGTTTTCTTAGTGTGCTCGCTGGTCCTTTTAGCACATCGCTAAAGCATATAAGGGCAAAGACACGTTTCATATACTTACCATCTGCTCTCCTCAACGGTGGCTGCGAGCTGTGGCATCCTAGTCCCATCCTCGTTCTAGTTTCCAAGACTGCAACTTCCCCAGCCCAGTTTGCCTACACACTTTCTCGCACCCTCTCACTCTTTTACTCCCCTCCACGCCCCTCTTCGGCTCACTCTAGCGGGTCCCAACTCCCTGCCTCCCACCTTCACATAACTCAACACCTCTGACACTAGCCATCGCAGGCACCCCACCACCTCAGCATCCTGAGCGCCTTCCTCTCCAGGACTAGTCCCAGGATCCGATCTTTCCCACACCCTTCTGGCCTAAGCGCACGCCCCATCCCAGACCCTCACATCCTTCCATTCCAGGATGTCCCCACCCCACATCCCACGCCCCCTCCTCTGCAAGGCCCTCGACTCCGCTTCACACACCCCACCCGCCTCCAATAAGCCCACCTCCTGCTCTTCGTTCAGCGCCACCAACACCCTGGGCTGCACTTGCAGCTAATTCTCAAGTTATAGCCTAAGGCCTTCTCACCTGGCCAGCGTTCCTCAGGAATCCGCTCGGCTCCCTCTGCCATCCGTTCAGCGGCGCACCCAACCTTGGCAGCGGCCTGGTTCGCCTCCTGGACCGCTTCCCATTGGCTGCCTCAGGGTCGATACCACACTTCGAAAGAGCGATAGGATTGAGGAACTGTCTGTCAGAGCCAGAGGCGTGGACAAAGCCGCGCTCCCACTTCTTAACTGGACAATACAGATATCACTTAGCAGTTAGGAGGCGGGACCTCGTGCTCCCGCCGAGCTGTGATAGGCTTGCTCTTGAGAGCGAGAGCGCGGAAAGAACGTGCTCGGAGCAGTTTGGTTGAGAGCCGAGGAGTGACGTGTCGGTCTGCGGACAGAGAAGGAGTCGCCGGGGTGAAGGTGTGGCGGGTTTACCCCAGTCATGTGACCAGAAGCGGAAACTACGCGGAGCGATAAACCGAATCTACAAACCCCAAAGAGCCGGGCCAGGAGACTTCTAGTCTCGGTTAGGGAGAGAATGCAGAATTTGACCGTTACCTAACGTAAGGTTAAACAAGAGGAGGGAAGACTCTTCTACCTCTTCTCAATGAAAACTCAAATGCTTTCTGGTCCAGGCCGCTACATCTTGTGCAAGATTTGTCGGAATTCGCTCAAGAGCTGTTTTTGACAATGCTCCCCTGAACTGCGATAGATGAGAGAGCCCTGCCACGTTTCTCGAGGCATATGCCTTTCTGAAGCCCCCGACTTCGTGAGCGAGTATGCCTAGGCCTAAAGGGATCGTGGGGGTTAAACTGTTAGGGTCTCCGCTGCCCGACTAGTAAGAGTCAGCCACTGCCGCAGAGGCAGCCCTTCCAAGTAGTAGACAGGCTTTATCCGGAGACCCAGCACGCAGCCTTGCTGTGCCTTGTCAGCTCACCCCTTCGTAAGGTATCTGCCAGCTGCCCTAAGCACTGTTCTCTCCTCCCTCTCTCCCCCTTAGCCACCTTCCCCCCAAGAGAGAAATGCTGAAGGCAGAGAAGAGGGCGAAGTTCAGCAGCCAATTCCATTGCCTCTCAAACACGCACGTATACACACACACTGCAGTGGGCAAAAGTTAACACTAAAGAAAATGGGAGCGTCGGTAACTCTTCAAAGTCAGTGTCAGTGCCACTCGTTTATCTTACTATTTAAGCTACAATGAATGCAACAGACCAAACATACCGAAAGCGCATTTAAATCTGTGCTTCAAAATCAGTGCTTTTCACAATTCGCATGACCAGGTTAATCCTGGGACGTTATGATTCAACAGCTCTCTGCTTTTTTGTTTTGTTTTTACAGTGTGGTCAATGTAATTTTATTAACGCAAGGAAACTATAGCGGAACCTGAAGGAATTACTTGAAGAACTTCAAGTAAATGCTTCTTCAAAACAAGAATTAGGGTGTGGGGGGGGCGGGTTCTGTCAAAAAAGAAAAAGGAACTAAAATTAGATTCCTTTAAAGTTAAAAAAAAAAAAAAAAGATACTTTTTGAAGAACATAAGGGGGCGCCTGGGTGGCTCAGTCGTTAAGTGTCTGCCTTCGGCTCAGGGCGTGATCCCAGAGTCCTGGGATCAGAGCCCCACATCAGGCTCCTCACTGGGAGCCTGCTTCTTCCTCTCCCACTCCCCCTGCCAGTGTTCCCTCTCTCGCTGGCTGTCTCTCTCTGTGTCAAATAAATAAAATCTTAAAAAAAAAAAAAATGAAGAACATAAGATCTTGGGTTTTCATTAATTTTTTTTTTTAAATTATTGAACATGTTTCTTAAAGGGCATCCTTAAGTTTCCGGGCAGTAAAACTAAATCAACTTTTTCAAAAGTCAAAATATACTACCAAAAACCAAAGTTTAAAACTGAAGCTCATTTTTTAAAAGATTTTATTTATTTAACAGAAACAGAGAGAGGGAGAACACACAAGCAAGGGGAGCTGCAGAAGGAGAGGGAGAAGCAGGCTCCCCACTGAGCACGGAACCTGTCTCCGGGCTCTGGATCTCAGGACCCTGGGATCATGACCCCAGCCGAAGACAGACGCCTAACGGACTGAGCCACCCAGGCACCCCTTGAAGCCGATTTTTAGGCTGATTCTTCACTACCAGTTGATAGGGAAAGTCTAATCTATAATTAAATCAAAGTCGGGATAGCAAAGTCACGGCGAAAATTATTGTAAACCCAGAAAATATACATGAAGTCAGCATATGAGTTAATCCTTCTCCCTCCTGCTTTATTGAACCAGAAGTTTAGAGTTGGTTCTTTCAGAAACACTATTTTTATTATTCCATCAATTGCTTAGAATAATGCTATTTTTGCTTGCTTTGTAGGAGTCAGGTCATTCCTGTGGAGCCCGTGGTCTTTCCTGAAGTGTCTACTTACCTCTTTTACATCATTAATCAAAAAAACACATGCCTTCATCTTATCTGAGACACACCAGAGTAACAGTATTTATTTTCTTCTTGAAGATTCTCTCCCCAGAATCTACCTTTCCAAGTGTGCCGCAAAGCTACATTACTAAGATTTCTTCTTAATGCACTTATTTCACTGTTTCATGTTTGGTTGGATGCTTTTTGTTTTAATTAGTCATCTATTTCTTGGATTTATTTTTCCCTTTGGTAGATTTTTCAAGTAACTTTTTCAGAAAAGCTGAATGGAAAGCAAACAATGCCTTTGTTTTGCCCTCTGTAACGTTGCTAGAATTATGGGAACAAAATAGGGACGCACACATTGCCTATACCCATGACCACACAAAAAAGTGTCCCTTTTAAAGCATTACAATTTTACTTTCTGTTATCTAGAGTTGTTCTTGAGAAGTCTGATGCCCGTGTGAATCACAGTCCTTTGTAAGTAACCTATTTTTCTGATAAATGACTTTCCCTTAGTTATCCCATGTACTTGTGTTCTCCTTTCATTTTTGCTCTCATTTTCATCTTTACTCTCTGCAGGCCCTTTCTATCTGAAAATACCAATTTCATCATAAGTCCAGGAAATTTTCTTTGGTTTTATTCCTGTCTCCATGTTCCTGTTCTCATTTCTGAAGGTGCTATTCAGACGAATGTCAGACCTCCTGATTCCTGGACATTTCCATGATTAACTTTTTCCATGTCTTGATCATTCTGCTCTGTTCTGAGAAATTTCCTCAATTTTATCTTGCAATTCTCTAATTTAGTCTCCTGTCACTTTTTTATACTTTATCTTTTTTTTTTATCATGGTGTGTATTCTTTAATCCCCTTCCCCTATTTCCTCCCAGCTCCCCATCCGCCTCCTCTCTGGTAACCACCAATTTGTTCTCTATAGTTAAGAGTTTGTTTCTTGGTTTGTCTTTTTTCTATGCTCGTTTGTTTTGTTTCTTAAACTCCACATATGAGTGAGATCATATAATATTTGTCTTTCTCTGCCTTATTTCACTTAGCATTGTATTCTCTAGCTCCATCCGTGTCATTGCAAATGGCAAGATTTCATTCTTTTTATGGCTGAATAATATTTCACCATATATATATATATATATATATATATATATATATATATATATATATATATATATATATATACCACTTCTTTACCCATTCACCTATTGAAGAACACTTGGACTGCTTCCAAAGTTTGGATAAAGTAAATAATGCTACAATAAACATAAGCGTGCATGCATCCCTTTGAAATAGTATTTTTGTATTTTGGGGGTAAATACCCAGAAGTGCTATTACTGGATCATAGGGTGGTTCTGTTTTTAATTTTTTGAGGAAACTCCATGCTGTTTTCCACAGTGGCTGCACCGGTTTGCATTCCCACCAATAGTGCATGAGCGTCCCTTTTACTCTACATCCTCGCCAACACTTGTTTCTTGTGTTTTTTATTTTAGCCATTCTGACAGGTGTGAGGTATCTCATTATAGTTTTGATTTGCATTTCCCTGATTATGAGTGATGTTGAACATCTTTCCATGTGTCTCTTGGCCATCTGTAGGTTTTCTTTGGAAAAATGTCTGTGCACATCTATCACTTTTAAAAGCCATTTTACTTGCACAACTGCTTTAAGTTCCAATAACTTTCCTATTCTGCCCCCTTTTCACAACAATCTGTTCTTACTTTATGGATGCAATAGTTTCTCAAATTTCTATGAGAATAGTTAATAGAATTTTTAAAGTTACCTTTTGTTCTGGAATTAAATTTCCTCCAGGTCAGGTGATACGTGTATTTGGAGAAAGCTCCAGAGATGATTCTGATGTTGATCGAGAACTATTTTTCTAAATGATTTAAGATTTATCTCAATGATCAAATGGTCATTATTTTCCCCATAGGTCTGAAAGCACTACAAAATATTTAAACTTGAAATCAGAGAATGAGTACAAGAATAGGAGGCTGAATGTATAGCCTAACCTCTCACCCAACTGAGATTCCCTGAAATTCAATGTTTTATCTAGCTTTGAGACCTATGGAAAGTAGTAGCTATTTGAACGTGTTATTTTTTGAATTTGTTTGATCACTTGTCACTCTCCCTCACTGTGCTGTTAGGTCCAAGAGGACAGTAATCATCTTTCTGGTTTGCCCTTGAATCCCCCGTGCTTTGCAAAGTGCCCAACAGAGGAGGCACTTAAATGTTACATGATGAAGCCATCCATTCCCCCACTCAATCCTTGACTGGGCTCTATGGACTCGCTTTAGGTCCATCCAAAATACTTCACTGATACATGGCTGTCATTGTTCAAAAGGCATGTTACACTGACCTGAAGTCATGTTAATGGGGGAGGAGGGAAAGGTCTATTCCATTGTACTACTGAGCTGATAACCTTTACCAGAGCAGTCTTGGTGGATGTAAATACGTGAGTACAGAAGCTGAATGTACTATTTCTATAATCAGAAAATACAAGAGGATGGAAAATGAATAGACGGTGAACAACTATAGTTGCCTTTTTATTCCCACAGCTGTTATCCTTTTAAGGTGATTCAAAAACCTCTAGCCACGGGCTGCCCTCTTCTGGGTTTGCTCCAGTTTGTCACAATTCCTCTTCAACTTTATCTTGGCTCCTTACTAAGTGCAGAGCAATTAACAAGTCAGTACATGAATCTGCCCACTGAAAAGTTTCCAACAGACTTAGCAAACGTACTCAGGTCTGAAGTATCCACTTGCCAATTTTTCAAGTTGCTATCATGGGCAACTGAGCTCTAGATAGGACGTAAGGGCAGTGTTTTGAATCCCATACGCCTGTTCAAGCTGATGCCTGTCCCTGACAAGAACTTTTGTGAACAGGATGCCTAAGATCCTACTGGTTGCATGGTTAAAACTCAAGCCCTTTCATGTTTAGCAGTATGATCTCCCTTCCTTTCAGTTAGTCAGTTTGCCTCAACTTGCCTTTCTGAACTTAGCAAAAACAGCCTACTGTTCCTTTGATCCTGATTTCCTAACCACTGCCCTAGTGAAAATTTAAGAGGAATTCACACAGCTTTTGTGGACATCTTATTTGAGATGGTTGCCAGATTTTTACTGTAGATATGCCTAATCCATCATCGTACAGGCCTGGCCTTTCGATGACATTAATAAAATTCTGTAGATTCCTCACTTCCAACTTTGAGCATTTTTCTATAGCTAGGCACAGTGCTGGATAAGAATCACGTGCCTTCATCCACTTAACCCCTCACCCTTCTAAACTAAGACCAGCTTAGTTGGTACAAACACAAATTTCAGGCAGCTAAGATGTGGGCCCTTAAAGAACAAAGCCAGTGGTAAAAACTTTAAGTTCACTTTAAGGTAATGGCTGCTGAAATACTGAGGTCTTCTTCAAACCACCCCACAGCAACCTGGTTGAATGACCAGAGGGGTCAGAGGGGAATATTGGGACGAAATCTCATGTCTTTTACAATTTCTTGTGCACAAGCTGCTAACAACACCCGCTTCCAAGATGCCCACTATTTTAAAACCTTCTGTACTTTGAACTTGCTTGTACATCTCCCAGCAATGATTTTTACATCCTTACTGTCTTGTAAATAATGAAGGTTTCTCTCAACCAAATGTCTAATCCCTTCCCTAATGAAATGTTCAATACACTGAAACCTGAAAGGATCTCTCGCCCTTCATGAATACACAGGAGACATACATAATGGACTTAAAAACAATTCCCAATTCTATCATAAGATGTAAATATGATTATAATCACATAATCCACACTTCCTCAGGGAACATTTTTCAGGACTAATCTCTCAAAACTACAACCAAATTGTTCAAGGCAAAGTCACGTGTTCCACTTAACCTTTTTAACGTTTCGTGAGGTGATGATTTTTGAAAATTCAAACATTACACGCTTGTCGGAAACCAGCTCACGTTTAATTGTGACATTTTAAAATTGGACAAGTGTTTTGACATCTGCCCCTTTCCCCATATTTAGTCTCTTTAAAATGACAGGAAAATACCAACCAATCACAGGCTTAATGGGTTTAATAAGTTTACCCCTTCAGTTCCTATTTGCAGCACCCAATATTCCTTTGAAATACCAGACAGACCCGGCAGTGGCCAGCAGTACCCTTCAGACCTTCAGAGTTCCAAGTTCAGGTTCTCTGAGCATTCGGTGTTGCAGTGGCACCTGTCCAGAACTGGTACCTCCCTTTAGCTGGGGGACTCTAAATGTACCAGTGAAAAAAGCTTTTTCCCCTTCAAGGGGAAGAAAGAAAATCACTCTTCAAAACCCAGATCTGGCTATGAGGTCTTTCCTCCTGTCCCATCTCTTCAGGCTTGTTTTTTTGCAGTGGAGCAAGAGAGACCAAAATCTAACCTGAGTTACAAGAAACAATAGACAGTGATGGCTATAAAGGGAGTGACCAGGAGCAAATGAGATACTCCTTTACCTCCCACATCCAATATATGTGCTTCACAGAAAAACAACAACAACAACAACAACAAAAAAACAGGTCCACAAAATACAACAGCTAGAATTACAAAATCCATTCATCCGAGGGTGGGAGAAGGCAGGACGGGGAGCTGGGAGGGTCAATGGCACAGGGACAAAAATAGTATTCCAATCAGTCCAGGCACGGGGGCTGGCAAGTGCTAGAAAAGAGCTACAGAAAAACCTGTGGTCCATTCAGACTCACCGGTGTTAAAAATCCACACACTGGTGTCAAGAAGATTCTGCCTTTAGTGCACCAGAGACAAAATCCCAATTCCTCAGAGAGAAGGGAATATGCAGAGGGCCCTTGGCAGAGCGGGTCCTGCCTTCCCTGGCAGAGGAGGGGACAAGGAAAAGAGCCCCTACAGCCTCCTTCCAACCCCACCCATCCCCTCTGGATGGCAGGCGACTCAGTGGCCTGCAGCAGCCTTCAGTTTGGCGGGAGACGGATGCGGTGAAGGGAATTTCTCTGCAGAGGTTGAGCTACTCAGGGTGGACTGCAGGTAGACCGTCTTGTGGAAAAGTCTGTTGCTTAAGAAAACCACCAAGGAGAAGAGGCGCAGCTGGAAAAGGCTGGAAGGCAAGAGACCCAACTTGTTAGATCCCCAGTGGGTCAAACTTAATGTTTTAATTATTTGACAACTTACTTGACTTCATTAAACTTAAAATGACACAGAGGAAAACAAGACAACTGAAATTTGATCAAGGAACTTATATGCAGATATTAGACACATGGGTTAACAGCTAAAGAAGGTGCTGGGTCCAGCTGCTGTTATGAGTGCAAAGGAATCACCACTTGAAGTATGAAGGCTCAGAGGAAATAAAGTTACATTTCAGGTTAATTTTGATCGGAGAAGTACTTTTCTATGGCTGTTTATAAACCTCCAGCTATGTCTGAAGATACCATATACTACATGTGCTTCGTTTCCAAGAGTTTCAAGAGAAAGCCAGTTACACCACAGATTGCCATTACACTGAGCACTGCTGGGTAGTAAGAGCAAGCAAACACCCGAAACCGATCTGAAATTTCTAATACATGTATCCACACACTGACTTAACCAAAATTGATCAAAGATTAAGCTTTTTTTTTTAAATGGTAAAACTTTAGGAGTGCTACTATTATTGCTAACGATTCACTTCATTTTATTTTTTAAGATATTTTATTGTTTTTAGAGAGAGAGCATGCATGCACAAACGAACATGTGCTCGAGTGGCGGGGGAAGGTCAGAGAAAAAGGGAGAGAGAATCTCAAGCAGGCTCCACGCTCAGCACCGAGCCCGACGTGGGGCCCGATCTCATGACCCTGATATCATAACCTGAACCAAAATCAGAAGTCAGACACTAACCCGGCTGCACCACCCAGGCACTCCGCTAAAGATTCACTTTAAAATACTTTGCTTTGGGGCACCTGGGTGGCTCAGTTGGTTAAGCGTCTGCCTTTGGTTCAGGTCATAATCTCTGGGTCCTAGGATCAAGCCCAGAGCTCCCTGCTCAGTGGGGAGGTCTGCTTCTCCCTGTCTCCCCCAACCCCCGCCCCGCCCCTGCTCATGCTCTTCCTCAAATAACTAAAATACTAAAAAATAAATACTTTGTTTCACTATCACTATAATAAACTCATGTAGTCAGATCACATGATCCACTACAAAAAAGTTGGCCATTCTTACAAAAATGGGTTTCACTACAGTGTTTACAGTGCCTTATATTCAGTGAATTGTTAAATTTTAAAACTATGTATAATAGCCTCACATTTTGAAACACATGTGCATATCTGCCTGGGGAAAATTGGGGGATATATTCCAGAAGTGTTTTTCTCTCATCATAGTGTACATTAACGCTTTCCTACAATGTAAGACATGATGTTTTTTTTAAAGTCCCATTCCTATAATAGTGATGTTATAGCCCTGATCCTTTAACAGACAGATAGCTCACCACACTTTAGCTAATACTGGGTAGTACTTACTATGCTTTGCCAGGGGTTTTTGCTTCATTGGCGCTGATAATGAATAGAGGAAAGAGGATGGAGAAGAGGCAGCCACTGTGAACAGAAGAGAAACAGTCACCTTCATGACAGCCGTGACTTTGGAGGATAGATTAGAAGCCCAGAGTTCCCTTGCCTCCAGAGCTAACATCACGGTTTGATGAAACCTTAATCTTTTTTTTTTTTTTTAAGATTTTATTTATTTGACAGAGATAGAGACAGCCAGCGAGAGAGGGAACACAAGCAGGGGGAGGGGGAGAGGAAGAAGCAGGCTCCCAGCGGAGGAGCCTGATGTGGGACTCGATCCCGGAACGCCGGGATCACGCCCTGAGCCGAAGGCAGACGCTTTAACGACTGCGCTACCCAGGCGCCCCTGATGAAACCTTAATCTATCAAACAACTCTTCAAAAAGATTTTTTTTGTTGTTTTCCCAAGCACTGTCTCTGGTAAACACTGCTCCAGGAGGCAACACAAAAGAATGCGGCATTTAGGATCATGCAGACTATATTTTAATCCTAACTGACAATGTCTATCTGTCAAGAAGAAAAAGTCTACAGACCTCCTGATGGCCAAATAAGGATGGAAAATGCCTACCATAAAACCAGGTATACAAAAAATGCTCCCTACACTGAGTATTCTTACTAGCCCCCATCAAGTCCCTCTGGCCAAATTACCTGATAATGTATGAGGACTGCATTGCTGTGAGGAATGCCAAGGGCAAGCCAAATCCAAAGTAGTAAGGCCAATTCCTTTCTATGTTTGACAACCGCTGGTGCATTTCAATTCCTAAAACAAGACAGCCAAGACAATAATTAGATCGCTTACTTCCTTTTAGTCAAATGACTAAATATGGTAGACAAATTACTTGAAGTTTGACTTTCAGGTATACATCTGTCATTTGGAACAGTTAAAGCATATAAATGGGAATTGTCCAAATACGATATAATGCTTCTGTGTGAAGTTTTTCAATTCGATAATCACAATTTCAAAGCTGCTAGGAATTATGAATTACATCAGCATCCTTTGTCATGATTAGTCTCAAACAAAGTAAGGTATCAAATAAAAAGGCAGCCATTCTCTAGAAATCAATTAACCTCTTCCAACCACAGACACCTTTACGAATATGCCAAGGTCTTAAAAACATCCCCCGGAGAATATCAAAGTACTGACATCAATTCCTCAAAGTCAGGAAAACGCGTGCTCCTTTACGCCACTGTATGGCCACATCACATTAAGCACCATGAGGGTAATGCTACATTGCCATATCCCCCAGCATCAAAGTTATGGGTTAAACCCTTTAAGCCAAGTGCAAATTCCCTCTTGCCAAAGAGGCTACTTCCTTCCAAAGACTGTTTACCAAGGGCCTAAGTATTAAACAGTTTAAGAAGTCTGCCTAGCAGCATTTCCAAACTGGACCTCCCACATCTGAGTTTCTTTAGATGGACTTACCTTTATTGAACCAACGATATTCAAAGCAGTACAGTGAGTAGAGAAGGGACATATGCAGAAGACTAACCAGCTGACCAACAAGGTGGATGGGAAAGAGACTCACGAACATCCCCTAAAGAACAAATATGGAAAATCTTAATCCCAAAGCTTCAGAGACCTAACGCTCTTTACCCGCCACTCTGAGTCGTCCCCCTCTGCCTGCATAACACAGCCTCATCGACGCTCCTCAAGTTTCTCACTAGCAGGAGAGTAGAGAATGCCCGTGGGCAGGGAAGAGGAGGTAAATTCATGTTGCTTATTACTTTACGATTTTTTAATTTTCCAGTTGTTTCTGCGAAAAAATGATTAAAAAATCATTACCTCCCATAAAGCTTATCTGCCCCAGTATAAATGCAATACCCTAGCTTTGTGAAGCTCCCTCTAGTGAACCTTTTTTCAAAACCTGCCCATGTACCCAGAAGGCCAGTCTCACCTGGATGAGGAAAAGAGCTTGCAGCAAAAGGTTGAAGAGCATATCAGCAATTATTTTGCTGACACTAGGGAATGGGTGAGGCTTCCTCCCTGATACCTCAAATGCCAGGTCAGCTATGTCCTGTAACAGAGAAAGGAGCTCACCAAACCATGAATGAGATGGTTTCACCATCCATCCCCAAAGCTAAGGCCACTGATCTACCATTAGATCTGCCAGGTGAGAAAAGTTCCTGGACATCTGGCAATGAGATGCTTTTGTGACCTGAGACAATAATTCCATTTTACAAGCCCACAAAGATCACCCACTGGCTGCATGAACAAGAAAGGTTAAGGCTATGAAATCATTCTCTGCATGGCCACCAACCACAGGCTAAAACCTGCCACCCATCAACCCATCGTGCTGCAGGACCCAGACTCCATTCTGCCATGGACCTACTTGAAACCAAATGGCGTTTACAACTTTGCTAAGCACAAACAGAGGGAGCACCCAAAGAGCACTGAAGATGGACGTAAGGAAGAATTCCAGCCATGACCAAACATCTCCATGTAGTGATGGATCACCTAAAAAGGGGGAAAAAGAGTTGTCAGTCTAACGGAAGAAATGAAAAATAAAAAACACCGAATATGGAACCCCTAGTTGGTGATTCTTCTCCCCCACCCCCCATCCACCCCCCACACCTCTGTTTCTTGCCAGCATATCCCCATACCGACTTCGGATAGTTTTCTTCTTCGGACACACACCAATCGCTAGCCACAGCTCTAAGTCAGAGAAGCCATCTGTGCTGCTTACCTGGTGGTGACGGAGATGTCACAGTGCTCTAACAGCACACACTATGCAGGAAACTACCTGGGTTGCATTCAATCCCAGCTCTGCCACTTACTAATGGTTTAACCTCAGTAACTAATTTCTATTTCCTCATCCATAAAAAAAGCTATCTGTGACAGTACCCGCTCAGAGGGTTGTAGAGAGGCTTGAGCTAAAAACATCCAAAGCTCCTGGTACACCCAAGTGTCAATAAACTGAGGGAGACAGGGAGGTACCTCCCACCCCCATCGCAGGCAGATGGCACGCAGCAATGCGTATACTTACCAATAATTTGGGCTGTCACTGACTGTAGTACGGGAATAAACACTCGATAAAACAAGAGGAGACTTAACTAAAGGAAAGAAGGAATAAAGTAAACATTAAAAGCTCCTCATTAGAACAAGAGTTGCTGGTTTCAGTGTCTTATTTTCCAGATAGAGGTGCCTTTTCAAGGAGGCCTGAAGAGGCACCAAAACTGAGACCCATTTCTATCTCCCAGTACTCCCTGCTAAGGTACAAGCCTGACACTGCCTATGACAACAGTCAGACTCTTGGGGACATAGATGAACACTGCAAATGGTGTTCAGACCAAAATACAGGTACATACTAAATATGCAGTAATACTTTATTAATTAAACATATACAAACATTTGTGAAATGTTTAGATCCAGACAACTTGAATTACATTGAATTCCAAGTAAAAAAAATAATAATACTTAACTACCTGTTCTTCAAAGTACTCAAATTTCCCTTAAGTCTATGTTAGCTCTCGATGAACTCTAGGCAACTTTTTCTGGTATGGGTTTTCAAAGTAATCAATTCTAATAGATTGATAAGACCAGATGCAAGGATAACCTTGCCCTTGTCCTTCTGCCTTTTCCTTCTGATCTCCCATAGTTGCTCTTAGCCAAAATGTCCAATGTCAAGAGAAACTCTTAACATTAAAATTGGTGAAACAGTCACTTTTTAAAAAAATGAAAGTGTCGAAGTGCCTGGGTGGCTCAGTCGGTTAAGTGTCTGATTCTTGATTTTGGCTCAGGTCATGATCTCAGGGTCACGGGATCGAGACCCGTGTAGAGCCTGCTTGAGATTCTCTCGCCCTTTCCCTCTGCCTCTCTGCAGAGAGGCATCCCCCACCCCAGCTTGTTCTCTCTCTCAAAAAATTAAATAAATATATAAATAAATAAATAAATAAATAAATAAATAAATAAATAAATGTGTACATTTAGGGCTATCCCTGATATTTATATACAAGTGTTCTCTGTGTGGGAATAAAATCACCGCTGGTGCAGACTCCTTCCTCAGTTATAGTCTTAAGCATGTATCACCACATGAAAGTTACCTATTTCAGTTTCAAGACAGGAGTCAAGAACTATTAACAATAGCAACAACCTGAGGACAAGGCACCTGGCATTTGAGGAAAAAGAACTTACCCAGAATACTCCACCATTCCAAGCGCAGCACTGGAAAATTCTACTAACGATACGTGGCTCACTGGAAAAGACCACATGTATTTAGCTCGTAAGGTACACAGGCTACTTCCATATCATTATTCAGTCACTCCTCACCTTAGACCTTTCGTTGGTTACTGTTAGTTTTCTAGCACCTGTTATTCTCCCAATGTTCTCCTAGGGTCAATGAGAAAAGGCTAAAATACAAAACGCACATAACGGGGTCCTGAAGCTCCAAGTGACTATGCAGAGTCTTAATTCTATCCTAAGGACCAGTCGCTTCCTGAAGCCCACCCCCTCAGACATTTTCCGACATCAGCCCCCACTCCTTACCTCTCTTGCCTCCTTTCTGTACTCTGGGCTCTCCTCTGCGCCAGCACACTGCCTGCCCTTCTTCGGCGCTGCTCCTCTCTCTTTTGCTGAATCCGAGCATCTAGCTTTGAGATGGTACAAATTCCCCAGATGGAGTCTTTGATTCCCTATAGACAAGGGTATCATTTTAAAGAGGAAGGATTGTGGATGACAGAAGACTTTCCCAAGTTACATACAGTAAAGTGAAGTACCAGTGGAAACCACTGAACTTATTTTGCCACATGGCTTAAGGGAGCCTTGATAGTTTGATATAATTCAAAATTTACAGCAGTTCTAAAACTAGAACTTGCAAATATCCTTTCTCAGATTTACCAATAATAAATGTGGTAAATTAATTTATTATTTACACATATATATACACACACACATTTCCCCCCATACCAGAATGTGGTTTGTTTGGTTTTTTTTTTAAGATTTTATTTATTTGACAGAGAGAAAGGAAAATCACAAGCAGGGGGCATGGCAGAGGGAGAAGCAGGCCACCCGCTGAGTAGGGAGCCCGACACAGGGCTCCATCCCAGGACCCTGGGATCAGGACTTTAGCCAAAGGCAGATGCTTAACCAAATGAGCCACCCAGGCGCCCCCAGAATGTGTATTCCTGAGAATAGTATTCTTTTCTATAACCACAAGTTATTGATTCCAGAAACTTAATACTGAAATACTTTAATCCTCAGGCCATATTCCAGTTTCTCCATTTGTCCGAACAACACCGTCTATAGCATGTTTACCCTGCACGTGTCAGAAATCAGTTCGGAGTCACATGCTACATTTACCTGTCCTAGCTCCTTAAGCTCCTTTATTAGAAACAGCTTCTCAGCCTATCTTTCTTCTTGAAGTACAGAGGCTAGTTATTTCATGGTTCCCTCAATTTAGGTTTTCTTACCATGAGACCCAGGCTACCCCACTTTGGGCAAGAGTATCGCAGTAAGGCTGGTGTGCCCTTCTAGATACTAGCGGCAGAGAAAGACATCTGCCTGCCCTTGCTGGCGATGTTATTTTACATACTCAGTCAAGGTGCTGTCCAGTGTCTCCACTGTATGGTTGCAAATTTCTCTTCTTGCAACTAGTAAGCCATCGGTGGTCAACGCTGCTGAGACCAAGCAAATGTCCTGCTCATTAAGTTTCTCTCTCTGAGATTTAGTACCCACTGACAATTCTTGCTCAAACCAAGCTTGAATCACATGGTTGCAAAACAGTGGTTTTCTAATCCCTCCACACTTAAAAGACTACAAAAATCTGGTTATTGCCCTCCTCTGTTCTCTTTATTAATATTAATCAAATACCTCTGGTATGCCTTATGCCCTGTACTGAACTCCAGGGATACGAGAACAAATTAAACACTGGTCTCTAGAAAGGACCAGGGGCTGGACCACAGCTGCGGAAAGACAAAGAAATCACTAGTGTAAGATGTGAATAGCTGGAGGATGAGAGCATGCCACATAAGACAGAAACAACACGGTAGTACAGATGGAGGAAAGAATGTCCTTTAAGAGCGTATGAAGGGGGAGAGGGTTGTTAGGTCTATAAATTGACAGTGACAGAGGCACTTGCCCACCATATTGAAAGAGCTCCGATAACGGAAAAGTTAGTGCTGCAAACCCCAGAATTGCCTATCATCCAGTTCCGAAAACAACATTCATTCATCCATCCATCCACCCACATATTAAGCATCCTCAATGAGCTAGACATTGGTCACATGAAAATGCTCAAGAAACGTGTAACCTACAGGAAAAGTATACAACCAAAAAAACAATAAAAATAGTTTAAAGTATGTTCCACAATAGATTTATGTCCAAAGTAGACTGGTAGCACTGGGATATTCAACCTCACAAAGAACAGGTGGAAAAAAGACATTCTGGAAGCAAAGGCCTATCTGGACTCAAGAATGGCATTTTTACCTACTGTTATTAGCTACAACAAATTTTGGAGATAACTGCCAGGATACAGAAAAATGGGAATGGGTTATGTACTACTACTGACGGCATAAATTGGCAGTGTGTACCTGATCTTTTTATCTGCAAGTAGAGACTTGTTTTGCTTTTAACTTCTAAATCTTCCACAAATTGTTTAAATATTTAAGGTACTGAAGTTATGGCTGAGGGCCTTGCATGCGCTAGGACGACGACTGGATCCCCACCTCTGAGATGCTTACAGTCTAAATGGGGCAGACAAACATTAACAGTGCATTGCAGAACCGATCCAGGGTTGAAATTCTATAGTACAAGAATGGCAAGATGAGGTAAAGGTGTTAAAAGTAGATCTCAGGGCACCTGGGCGGCTCAGTTGGTTAAGTGTCTGCCTTTGGCTCAGGTCATGATCCCAGGGTCCAGGGATCGAGCCCCGCATCAGGCTCCCTGCTAGGCGGTGAGTCTGTTTCTTCTGCTCATGCTCCCTCTCTCTCAAATAAATATATAAAAATAAATAATATCTTTTAAAAAAAATAGATCTCATTGCATGAAGTCTCTTTGACCCTTCTAAGATACTCCTTCAATTCCCCCTTTTTTACTCCAAGGTAAAAACTTGTAAGCATTCCCACTGAAGAAGGATCCCTGCTCCCTCTCCCTTCTCTCAGGAATACAGCTACAGGGGCTACACAACCAGGGCATTAAACCTCAGACATCCACTATGATGGAATTTTGTGCTATTGGTTCGTTGGGGTTACTAAGTCCTAACCAGATGTTTATGGGCATTTTTTTCCCTAGAGCATCGTCATCTGTACCACGTAGAATGGCGGGAAAGTAGGTTCTATAAAGTAAATAGGAATAAAGTAGTTTAGGTAATAGTAGTCTATCAATGTTCATTGTTCAAGTGTGGCCAGCAGACGACAGTTACATAAAATAACTTGATGCTGGTGAAGGATACAGAGCAACTCTTTGTACTATTTTGCAACTTTTCTGTAAGTCTAAAATTATTCCAAAATAGAAAGCTTTTTGAAAAAAAAGGCTCTGGAGTCAAACTAACCAAGGTTCCAATACTAGAGACACTCACTAGATAGCTCTCCCAAGCTTCTGGAAGATGCAAGATAATACTTAATCTCCTGAGTAGTGTGGATGAGAATGAAAACCTGCAGGTGAAGGACCCAATAAATACAACAAAAACTTCCCCCCAAAACCTGAAGGATTTCCTAGTCAGTTCCTGCAGCAAAAAGATCAAGAGATAACACAACACTGTACTCACCCTGGCAAGGTCCTGGAGAAAGGTTTTGACACTGTCAGCCATCTCTTCACCACCCAAACTACCAACTACACAGAGAGAGAAGTGTCTCAAAATCTTTCATCATGAAGGACCTGGAAACAGATGGAGCATAAGGGGGCAACAAATAGGTATCTTACAGGTAAGTTACTTCACGTACATTCAATGTGAGGATGTTTTTCACATACTTACTGGGGAGTGTAGCAGATTTGGGCACTCCCATAGATACTAACACAGGGAACTAAGTGAAGGTATACCTGTCTGTAACTGCTGAAACCTGAAAGCAATACAATTTTTAAGTCACTTCCCCCACCCTTTCACTTTTACATGGGGGTAAATGTGCTCTTGGACCAGGAGTCTCCTCTCTGGGCCTCGAAGTCCCTAACTATCCCTCCTACACATCCCAAATACTTGAGGATTTGGAAATGAGTGATAATTACATTTCAGTATCCTCTTAAAAGCGGTAGTAATACTTGATGTAGACCCTCAAACACTTGAATGAAAATACAAGAGCAAGATGAAAGTTCTGGCAAAAATTATTAAATATGCACTTCACACGCAGGTTTCTCGGGCACACAAGTAAGTTAAAGTACAATGTGAAATCGCCCACCTAGACCACCAAATAAGCCTCCCCGTTTTCCAACTTTAAATATATATATACATACACACATACACACACCCAATTTTAATAAGCATCCAAGAAACAGTGATTATAAACTAGGTCAAAAAAGTCTGTGTATAAACATTCCTTAAAACACTACAGCTTTCTCATTTTAGATATTTCTCAGGTGAATGAGGACCCCAGCTCCAAAAATTTATGACAGAGTTTCACCAGCATCTCGTATAAAACTCCAATTTCAAAACATAAGCACATTCTCCTTCACACATATAACCACTTCAAACTGTACCCTGCCCCAACTGGATTACTGCCACCCAGAACCAGAAGAGCGGGGAATACAGCAGGAGGAAGGCAACTTGCACAACACCCTCTGTACCATCTGCTCCTAAGGTCAAATCCTATTACTTCAGATAAAGAAGTCTCTTGGGTTCAGAAACTTCTGTGAATACTCCCACTTAAAAACACCTCAGGGTGACAGGGTAACTCACTGTCAGGTGAACAGGAACTATTCCATACACGATCCTAGCTTCTAAAGACTGTCGTGGATTCACTCTTAGCCAGCTACTTCCTCCTCTGTAAATTAAGGATATTAAAATTCTTCACAGGTCTTTTGAATAGAAGGTGTTAAGAACAGAAAAATAGTACCTTCTGTATAAACACAGTTCCACTAAAGACTACGCTAGCTTGGAGTTTAAGGAAACCAGTCACTTAGTCTGGATTTCTCAAAGGACGGCAGCCCTAGTCCAGCAGAACAGCTGTGTTATCTGAACCGTGGCCATTAACACCTGGCTTCCGCACGTACGAAGGGCAGGTTACCTACTGACCAACTGCTGCCATCGAAGGACAAGTCACTTCAATTCTATACAGAGACCCTAGGAGCCTTTCTTCACGGATACTTGGTGAATTGCCCGGTTTGACAAAAAGCTGAGGCATGGAGAAAAATAGAACTTGCCACAATTTGAGACCACACAGGGGGAACTTTACAATTGAGCTGGAAGGAAATAAGATGCATCTGGTTCTCATCACTTTACAGATGGAGGAACTAAGTCTCCGAAGTTAAATGCTTGCCCAAGATCACAGCAAATGAAAGGCTACTGCGAACTTCAGAACCCTGGTGTTCGAACTCTCAGTCGGGACTTTTTTTACTCAAGCTTTGCAATGAGTTTAACGCGAGCATCCCACGGACAACTTCTTTTGAACCAGGAAATACAGATGGCCCTTAGGTCCCTAGTAGTCATTAAAACTTGTTAAGCATCTTCTGAGGCACAATCCTGTCCTTTCATTTCTAAGCCACCAAACCCAAGTCCGGAAAGCAGGAAGCTGTTCCAGCCCACACCAGGTGCAGAAAGGGTGAGCATCCTCGCTTCTCTCCAGGGCTCCACGGACTGCCTCGGGTCAGCTCGGACCCGTCTCCGTGGTAGCTCCTTGCCAATTTCGACCGGAAACATAGTCTCCACCCGCAACCCAGCCGTGCACGAGGTGCGGAGCACGCTCACCTCCCGTCACACGCAGAGCTAAACATAGACGCGCCACACCTGGGGCAGCGTCTCGCGCGGGGCTGCGGGCTGCGTCCCGCGCCCCGGCCTGGGCTGCCTCCGGCCAGAACCCTCCTGCCAAGGGTCCCCTCCCGAAGCCCGGAACCACGCACCCCCGCGCTCGGGCCCTCCCTGCCCTCGCACGCCCTCACCGCCCCTGCCTCGCAGGGCCCCAGCCGCGCGCCGCCTCCGGCTCAGGCAGCCTGCACCTACCCGGCCGCTCCGCCGCCGCGGCTCCGGCCCACCCGGCCCCTCGCCCAAAGCGGGCCCACTCGGCTCCTCTTGGACCCTCCGCGCCCGGCCGCCAGCTGCCGCCCGGGCGCTCCCAGGGCCGGGGCCGCTGCGCCCTCACTGGGCATGCCCGGGCCGCACGGGGCCGCTGGGAAGTCGGGCGGGCGCCGAGCCGAGCGGAGCCGATCGGAGCGGCGCCGTGCAGGCTGGGGTGGGGTGGAGGGGGCGGGGCCGCAGCGGCGGAGGGGGCGGGGCCAGGCGGGGCGGCGGAGCCTGAGAAACGCAGTCTGTGCGCGGACCCAGCCCGTCCCGCGCCGCGTCCGGGGCGCCCAGGACCGCCCCGCGCGCTTCCTGGACCGCCTCCCTCATCCAGTCCTGCCAGATAACTCATCCTGTTTTTTTGCCCTCCCCGTTTACTCTTGCAGGCTTGCTTGTCCTTCTAAAACGCTACGAAGCCTAACAGGGGAACAAAATATAGAGGCCACCTTGCTTTATCTGGTTGGAGGTTTTCTGTAACCAAAGGGTACTATGCAACGACGGGCTTAAGTCAAGATCATTGAGAACAGGACACGCCGCCATGCAGTTCGGCTGCATTAGGTGTGCACTCTGACGGCAAAGTGATGGTTGAGATTAAAATTCTAAACGTGAATAGAAATAAAGCCTTGTCATCTCCATCCCCACCAATCCATTTTTACCCCAGGGATGGCAACTCCTTGGCATCCACATTAAGCCGCACCTAGAACTTTTTTTGTATTACCAGTCTCTTACATCTCACTTCCCATTTCCTCTCTTCTTTTCGCTTCCTATTTTCCTTTACCTCTGTGTTTAGAGATGTTAGTGCTAGGACCACCTATAGGATCAGATTTTTACCACTAGAAGCTATTTAGTGCAACCTCCTATTTGTGGGACAGGAAGCCTGGGTGTCACATGACTCACTCAAGGTCAGTGGCAGAGCAAATGCCCAGGCCTCCTGACTCTTCCAGTTAAGTGGGCTAGGAGTTGTTGTTGACCCCTTCTCCCTGGCCCAACGTCCAGCCCCATGCCAAAATAAACCAGCCCCCTACCTTGAGCCTAGGGAAACCTTCCCTTCCTTTCAAGGAAGAGGATCAATGGAAAGGACCACGATCAGAGAAAGGAATGAAGCATTTGGAATAGAAGCCCTGAAGTAAAGGGCCAACCTAGGATTTATATGTAAACTCCTGGAGGGGGGTGGTGGGGTATTTTTTTCTTACTTGTTTCAATGATCTCATTGTCACTGAAAACAGATCTAGTAATATCCACTCAAGTTTCCTTTTCTCATGAATCTATTGATGAAGGATAGGTGGAAGAAAGTTGGGCAGGAACAAGCTGCCCTCCCCCCACCCTAAGAGGAAACCACCCTTAAAAGGATTTTACACCCCAGGTAGGAGCCCTCCACCCTTTCCCACATGAACGATAGACGACAAAAACCTAGTTGGATGGCAGGCGTAGGGAGGGTTAATCAGATTAAAACAGCCCTCCAACAGGCCCATAAAACCCCTAGACTTAGAAAGCTGATGGCAACCCTTTCCGATCCCCTCCCTCTTCCAGAGCTCTGTATTATCACTTTACTATCACTCAATAAACTTTGCTTTGCTGCCCACTACTCAGTCTGGTCTACCTCTTCATTCTTCCTAAGTGATGACCAAGAACCTCGGGCACCAAAGGAAAGGAAATCCTGTAACACTATTGCCTTATTTACTCTAGCACTGAAGTCATTACAAAGAGGAGAGGTCCCTATGCATTCCTTTTGACCCCCCCAAGTAAAAATCTTAAACTGATTATCACATAAAACCGCTTTTTTTTTCTTTTGGAGTTTTATTTTGATTAAAGTAAGCATCCTGTGAGGCTTAGATATTGTGTTATAAAGAGATTTAAATGCTTTAATGATAGACTGAGTATTGTAACTATCAGTTACAATAGTAGCCATTCCTCTGAACTTTATCCTTTCTCAAAAGTGTGAACTTAGAAAGAATTTAATACATATTAATCTCTAATTTGCTTGATGGAAGGAAAATCTTACAAATCCCAACGTGTATAATACGATCTAGAATTAAAAAACAATAATTATACTTCGTACTTTTAAAGAGCTCTTAAAAACTCACAAAAGGTTAGATGCAACCTATGAGACATAGAAGAGGGTATTATTTTCCTAATTTTACAAATGAGGGAGCTGTATGGCAGAGCACTAAACTCGGAAAACTTCACCTGCAGTCTAGCTGTGAGCCTTAGTTTCTGTAACTATAACACAAGTTTGCTAAAATAGATGGTACATATGTAAAGGCTCCTTCTAACTCTAGGTGCCATGATTTAATGAATTGGTGACAATATCAATCCCAGCTACCAGTCTTGGGATCTTCCAGGGGAGAGAGATACTATGATTTATTAAGCATCGAACATATACCCCGCCTTTCAAACTTACTATTTCACAACAACCACTTAAGTGAGGTAACTAAAAAAAAACAACAACAAAACAAAACAAAAACCCAGCCCGGTCTGTGGGGCTCCCAGTGCTGTGCCCTTTTCTTCACAATACCTGGCTTTGTGGATCACTACAAGGCCTCCTAGTTAAATGTAGGCTGCGTATTATCATCACTAAAGCAGTGCTCCTCAAATTTTAATGTGAAAATGAATCACCTAGAGACCTTGCTAAATAGAGATTGTCATTCAGTCCATCCAAGGTGCAGGCTAGGAATCTGCCTTTCTTTCTTTTTTTTCTTTTTTTTTTTTTAAGATTTTATTTATTTATTTGACAGAGACAGCCAGCGAGAGAGGAAACACAGGCAGGGGGAGTGGGAGAGGAAGAAGCAGGCTCCCAGCAGAAGAGCCTGATGTGGGGCTCGATCCTGGAATGCTGGGATCACGCGGAATGCTGGGATCACGTGCTGAGCTGAAGGCAGACGCTTAACGACTGTGCCACCCAGGCGCCCCCAGAATCTGCCTTTCTAAGAAGCTTCCAGATGATCATTATATACACATTTATCAAGTGCCTGTTATCTACCTAGCTATCTTGGCCAGGGGTTTGGAATACATCATATTCTCTACCTGCTTCTCTCCAGCTGGAAAACAGACGAGGTAATGCAATGTCATAAGATCAAAGTCCTGAGGGGCCATGTGGAGTTAGCAAATAGAAGAAAGGATGAGGAAGGAATTCTACACCGAGGAAGCAGCATATTTAGAGCACTGTAATTTGTTCATTAAGGCTGGAACTTAGAATGGGAGGAGAAATGGCAAGAGATAAACACCCTATTTACCAAGTGGTTTCTGTTTGCCAGACTCTTCTCAAATAATAGGATTTAGTGATAACCAAGACAGACAAGATGTGCACATTAATGGAGTTGAGTAAATAGACAGGATGGCATAAAATAGAATAAGATAATCATGATAAATGATGAAAAAAATAAAACACGGAAACATCCTAGAGGAGGCTGGCAGGCTGGCTGCCCCTGGCTATGTGAAGGGTAGGAAGGGCTGTTCAGGAGCTGACTTTGTGTTGGGATCTGAATACAGAGAAGGAGACAGCCATGTAACAATCTGGGGTAAACAAGGGAAACCAAGTACACAGCCCTGTGGCAAAAACTTGATTGGTATGTTCCAGGAACAAAAATAAGAACACTGTGGCTGCAAATATGACAAAGTCATATTTGGCTTCCTCCTTCTTTCCCTCCTCCCACATCCCATCCATCACCAAGTACAACTGACCCTTGAACAATGCAGACATTAAGGGTGCTGCCCTCCCCCACCTCTGCACACAATCCAAAATCCACATATAACCTTTGACTCTCCCAGAATTGAACCACTAATAGCCTCCTGTTGACTGGAAATCTTATTGATTACGTGAATAGTCAATTAATACACATTTTGTATGTTATGTGTATTCTATACTGCAACGTAATAAAGTAAGCTGGAGAAAAGAAAATGCTAAGAAAATCATAAGGAGGAGAAAAGTTACAGTAGTGTACTGTACTTATCAAAGAAAATCCACACATAAGTGGACCTGCATGGTTCAAGGGTCAACTGTAGTTTTGATTCTACCCCCTAAAAATCTCTCAAATCACCCTTGAATCTGTCTCTACCACCACCATTGCTTTTCACCTAAAATCTTATAAAAGTCTTCCTACTTCCAGTCAGTTCCCTCAACCCATTCCCCACATAACAGATAGAGCTTTTAGAATAATGGAAATCTGATTATTCTTCTCCCTGCCTAAAACCCTTCAGTGGCTCCTATTCCCATCAGAACAGAGTCTAAACTATTCATCTTTATTATGGTTTATAAAGACTCTGGGGACCTGTGCCTACATATCTCTTTTACCTCATGTCTCTCTGTACTCTGTAGTTCAGTCATAATTCCTAAAACACGCCAATGTTTCTCTCTCTTCCAGGTCGTCATATGGCATTCCGTCTGCCTCCCTCGGCACCCTCCATGCACACACACCTTCCTCAGGCAGAGTTCTCCTCACCATCACATCCTCTGTGAAACTCTTCCCAATTAGCCCTGAGCTCTTCCTCTGAGCTCCTGGAGCACCCGGAACTTCTTTTATCAAAGTACCCATCCTGCTAAATTATAATTACTTATGTAATTATCGATCTTCTCCCTTAAACGAGGGGAAGACCATTACTGCTTTGTTCTTTTCATAATCCCCAATGCCTAGCACAGTGTCTAACATTGGAGTGGGTACTCAACTGTTTGTTGAAAGAACAAGTAAATCAATTAATAGAAGTTGAAATAGGCCGTTAGATCATAACTTTCTACGTCAGCCCATGAACTTTGGACACTATTTTGGTGGCAGCAAGGAGCCAGGGAGGAACTTGAAGGAAAATGATATGATTATAGTTGCATTTCTGAAAAACCACTCTGGTACCAAGAAGACACATGGATTTGAAGTGAACAAAATTAGCAGTAGTGAATGTGGAGATTGGAGGCTGGTTTTTTCCATTATTCAACGGCAGAATGACGAAAGCCTAAATCTACAAAAACAGTTTAGAGGGGCGCCTGGGTGGCTCAGATGGTTAAGCATCTGCCTTCGGCTCAGGTCATGATCTCAGGGTCCTGGGATCGAGCCCCACATAGGGTTCCATGCTCAGCAGGGAGCCTACTTCTCCCTCTCCCTCTACTGTTCCCCTTGTTCCCCCTGCTTGTGCTCTCTCGCTCTCTCTGTCAAATAAATAAATAAAATCTTTGAAAGAAAGAAAGAAAGAAAGAAAGAAAGAAAGAAAGAAAGAAAGAAAGAAAGAAAGAAAGAAAGAAAGAAAAAAGAAAGAAAACAGTTTAGAGACAAGAAAAAAGCAACTTAAAGTCTTGGTGATTGGGGGGCGCCTGGGTGGCACAGCGGTTAAGCATCTGCCTTCGGCTCAGGGTGTGATCCCGGCGTTATGGGATCGAGCCCCACATCAGGCTCCTCTGCTATGAGCCTGCTTCTTCCTCTCCCATTCCCCCTGCTTGTGTTCCCTCTCTCGCTGGCTGTCTCTATCTCTGTCAAATAAATAAATAAAATCTTTAAAAAAAAAAAGACTTGGTGATTGGGCAAGGAGGTAGAGAGAAGGGCTCAGGAATGGCTCCTACGTTTCTGGAGTGGTGAACCTGATAGTAAGAAAGGTCGTGACCTGAAACTGGAAATGTAGAGGAGATTTATATGCATGTTGAATTCCAAGTGCCTGCCACGTACACAAGTGCAGACATTTCAGTAGGCAACTGGAACTGGACTCACAAAAGAGATCTGGGTAACAATACAGATTCGGGGGTCGTTGGCATGTAGGAGATAGTTAAAATGATGAAAGTAGAAGAGATGGACCAGGGAAACACACAGAAATGAAGCAGCATTGGTGAGCCTGGCTGGCTCAGTCAGTGGAGCGTGTCTGATTCTTGCTCTTGGGGTTATGAGTTCAAGCCCCACATTGGGTCTAAAGATTACTTAAAAAATAAAATCTTTGGGGTGCCTGGGTGGCTCAGTCAGTTAAGCGGCTGCCTTAGGCTCGGGTCATGATCCCAGGGTCCTGGGATGGAGCCCCACATTGGGATCCCTGCTCAGTGGGGCGTCTGCTTCTCCCTCTCCCTCTGCAGCTCCTCCTGCTTGTGCTCTCTCAAGCTCTGTCAAACAAATACATAAAATATTTTTTAAATAAATAAATAAATAAATTTTTAAAAAAATATTTTATTCATTCATTTGAGAGAGAGAGAGAGAGAGAGAGAGAGACATAGAGAGCACAAGCGGTGGGGAGAGGCAGGAGAGGGAGAAACAAACTCCAGGACCTGGAGATCATGAGCTGAGCCCAAGGCAGGTGACCAACCAACTGAGCCACCCAGACGCCCCAAAAATAAAATCTTAAAAAAAAAGAGGCAAAAAGAAAGAAATGAAGCAGCATAAACTGAAGCCCTGAGTATAATAGCTTTTAATGAGTTCTGTGAGCCTTTCTAGAAAATTACTGAAACTAGGGGAGGTCTTGGGGACTCCTGAACTTGCAAGTCGTGTCAGAAATAAGGGTGCTCTTATTTACTGTGCTCCCTCGAACTTCACAGTTTACCAATGTGAAAATGAAAGGCACACACAGGAATAGCAGCACTGTTCCCAACTGCCAGATTCTGGAAACAACCAAAACATGCATCAACAATAAATGGATTAAAAATTTTTAGCATATTTAAAGAGTACTGTATGAATGAAAATGGATCAATCTCATAAATATTAAATTAGGCAGAAGAACCCAAACTCAAGAGGATGCATATTGTACAGTTCTACTTATATAAAGGCAAAAAGCAGATAAAACTAACCATGATAGAAATCATCCTAATGCTTGTATTTGGGAAGGAGGGGGGAAGGGATATGAGGAGGACATTTGGGTTGCTGGTAACATTTCTATTTATTGATCTGGGTGGGAGTTACGTGGATGGGTTCACTTAGAAAATTTACTGAGCTCTGCACTTAATTTACGCTTTTTCTGTATATATGTTACACTTCAGCTTAAAAAATTTCATTAACAAAAGCTTAAATGTGAAAGAGAATCAGGTAATTAGAACTACATAAGCCTTTTAGTTTTTAAGCTGGGAGAAAATTGAGTGTTGTTTATAAAGAGAGAGAGCCAGATACTACGGAAAGTTGAAGAAACCAATAGGAGAAGCTAGAGAAAGATACTTTTTTTTTTTTTAATATAAGAGTTTATTTATTTGAGAGAGAGTGAGCACGATCAGTGGGGAGGAGGGGCAGAGGGAGAGGGACAGGCAGATTCCCCACTGAGCAGGGAGCCCGACCCCAGGATCCTGGAGAACATGACCTGAGCCAAAGGCAGACCCTTAACCACCAACCGAGCCAGCCAGGCGCCCTAGAGAAAGATTCAAGAGATTTGAGAGAGGATAAAATCAAAAGTTCTTGTGGAGCCTTGTCTATTTCTCAAGGCAAGGTGTGGGAAATTTGCTAGAAGTACACATTCTAAGGAGTCACACCAGAGATTTTGATTCAGTGTATCAGGGATGGAATCCAGAAATCTGCACTTTAAACCAGCCCTCAGGGTGTTCGTGGTGCGGGAGTTACTAGACTTAACCCAGAGAAACACTGCCCTGAGGTAGTGATAAGGGCAGAAAGGGCACAGTACTGGGGATCAGAGATTTGTGCACGTTTCTCAATTTGCCACTTTACCTTCCATCAGGGAGATTTGTATCTTTTGCTTGTTTGTTTTGTTTTAGTGTCCACAGGTCATATACCACGCAAATCTCTGGGCAAGGTTTTGTTTTTTGGGTTTTTTTAGAGTTGCTGTGTGTTTTGTTTTGTTTTTTAAGATTTTATTTATTTGAGAGAGCACAAGCAGGCAGAGCGGCAGGCAGAGGGAAAGGGAGAAGCAGACTGCCCGCTGAGCAGGGAGCCAGACACGGGGCTCGATCCCAGGACCCTGGGATCACGACCTGAGCCGAAGGCAGATGCTTCACCGACTGAGCCACCCAGGCGCCCCACCTCTGGGCAAGATTATTCTGTTTCTGCAAGCTTCAGATGCCTCATCTGTAATGTCATTATCTACTGCAGAGTAATTAAGAATTGAATTAAATTATGTGGAAGGGAGATTTCCTCTTCTGGCCAAGATGTAGTAACAGTAACCCTCCCATATGAAACAATTACAGAAACAGACAATCTACACGCAACAATGGTTTTCAGATATTGGACATCAGGCAAAGCAGGACAGTGATCTCTGAGAGAGGGGGAAACAAATGAGATGGGCCTATGATTGATTCACCTTACCACGGAGGCTGTGACACAGAGAGTGGAAACCCAGTTGAACCCAGCCGTCTCCCTGAGGGTAGCAGCTGGAGTTGGGGGTCCCAGGAGACACAGGCGACTGGAGTTCACAGGGCAGAGCTCTAGAGAGGGAAGAGAACAGAGAGAGGGTTACAGGCTCCAGGGAGCTGTAGGGAGGCATCTCACGGGTTCAGCTGAATACACGTGAGCACATTGATAGGAGGAAACTACTCAAGTTTGAGAAAGAGCCCCCCAAAAGGACTAGAGGAAATAATACCTGAACCTCACAAAGAGCTAGGAATGCTTTGTGTTCCCACCAGCCAGAGGGGAAAGAACTTGATAATTAAAGGACATAAGGTGGAATAACACCCAGAAAGATATTGTCTCGGTAGTGGGAAAAACCAGCCCTTACTAAAGGCTGCCCTCGTCCTACCTAACAAAGCTTAAAAGCTATCCTCATCCTTGAAAGAAAGTAGCAAAGTGTTCACTCTATTCCAGGAAAAAGCTCAAGAATAATTTTGTATAGGGGTGCCTGGGTGGCTCAATCCTTAAGCATCTGCCTTTGGTTCAGGGCGTGATCCCAGAGTCCTGGGATCGAGCCCCACATCGGGCTCCTGCTCCACTGGGAGCCTGCTTCTTCCTCTCCCACTCCTCCTGTTTGTGTTCCCTCTCTCGCTGGCTGTTTCTCTCTCTGTCAAATAAATAAATAAAGCCTTAAAAAAAAAAGAATAATTTTTATAGGAATATAAAAATATCCAACTTCCCACAAGGAAACATTCATAATGTTTGGCATTTAATGAAAAATGACCAGGCATGCAAAGATGCAGAAAAATCTAATGCATCGTGAGGAGAATAACCAATCAATAGCAACAGATCCTTAAATGACACAAATGATAGAATAAATAAGAACACCAAGAAGAATTATTGTGATTTTACTCTGTTTTCAAGAAGGTAGTGTGGGCGCCATGGTGGCTCAGTCAGTTAAGCATCTGACTCTTGGTTTTGGCTCAGGTCATGATCTCCAGGTCATGAAATCAAGCCCCCCTCCCCCCCCCACCCCCACCCCCACCCCGTCAGGCTCCGTGTTCAGCAAGGAGTCTGCTTGGGAATCTCTCTCTCCTTCTGCCCCTCCCCCTGCTCGTGAAAGTGCATGCTCTCTGTCAAATAAATAAATAAATAAAATCTTAAAAAAAAGAACATAGAGAAGAAACTGAGCAAGTTAAGTAGATGCATGAAAATATTAAAAAAGAACCAGATCAAATTTCTAGAGATTTAAACTACAATGTCAGAGATAAAAAATATATTTTAGAAGATTCCACAGCAAATTAGGCACTACAAAAGAAAAAATGATGAATTTAAAAACACAAGAACAGAAAATGTCCAGAATGAGACAGAGAGAAAACGTGGACCAGTGGGCCAGGGGACAGGCTCAAGGGATCTAAAGAGTGCTAAAGGAGACTGAGGTGAGGAGGGGAAGAATGGCTGAAAAATGCCCACATGGGATGAAAACTATAAGCCCACAGATCTAAGATACTCAATCACAAGAAACAGGAAGAACACTACATACACCAAAGCACATCGTAATCAAATTGCTTAAAACCAGTGATAAAGAGAAAATCTTAAAGGCTGTCAGAGAGAAAAGAAATATTATGTTTAGAGGATCAAAAACAAGAATGACAGAAACAATGAAGCCATATGAGGAAGGAGTAACATCTTTAACATATTCAAAGGAAGTAATTGTCAAACTGAAATTCTATGCCCAGCAAAATATTTTTGAAATAAAAGGTGACACAAAAAGACCTGACACGGGGACTCAAACAAATAACAGGTGCAAGAATGTTCACAAGAGTCGAAAGGTGGAAACAGATTAAATGTGCATCAGTGGACGAACAGACAAACCAAGTGTGACCTATACATACAATGTATTCAGTCGTAAAAAGGAATGAAATATCGGTACATGCTACCACTGAATAAACTTCAAAAGCGCTATGCTATGTGAAAAAGGAGAGTTACCAAAGGTCACCTATTGCAATAATTGCTTTTATATGAACTACCCATAAAGACAGAATGCAGATTGGTGGTTGCCAGGGGCTGGAGAAAGGAAGAATGAGGAGAAGCTATTAATGGGTACAGTCTTATTTTGGAGAGATGGAAATGTTTTGGAACTATATAGAGGTAGTGCTGTAGGAATTTTTCTCTGAATGAAGTGGTAGACCAGACAGAGTGGTGGGCAGCAAAGCAAGGTTCACTGAGCGATAGCAAAGTGATAGTACAAAGCTCTCAGGGCGGGAGGGGACCCGAAGGTGTTGCCACCAGAGTTTCTAAGTCTAGGGGTTTTTTTTTGTGTGGTTTTTTTTTTTAAAGATTTTATTTATTTATTCGACAGAGATAGAGACAGCCAGCGAGAGAGAGAACACAAGCAGGGGGAGTGGGAGAGGAAGAAGCAGGCTCATAGCAGAAGAGCCTGATGTGGGGCTCGATCCCATAATGCCGGGATCACGCCCTGAGCCGAAGGCAGGCGCTTAACTGCTGTGCCACCCAGGCGCCCCATAAGTCTAGGGGTTTTTATGGGCTTGTTAGTGGGCTGTTTCCATCTGATTAACCCTCCCTGAGCCTGTCATCCAATTAGATTTTGTCACCTATCTACCCTATGGGAAAGGGTGAAGGGCTCCTTCCAGGGCTCTGTAAAATCCCTTTAAGGGTGGTTTCCTCTTGGGGTGAGGGCCGCTTGTCCCTGCCTGCCTGCCCTTCCAATTACCCTCCCTCAGTTGTAGTTATACGACATTGTGAATGGACATTTAATTTTATGCCACTTAACTGTTTGCTTTAAAATGATTTTTATGTTATGGGAATTGCACCTCAATACATTTTTTTTAAAGGTGAAATAAAGACTTTTTCAGAGATAGAAAAGGTAAAAGAATTCATCACCAGAAGACCTACACTGCAAGAGATAGTAAAGGATAGTAAAAGCTAGTAAAAAGTTAGTAAAAGTTAGTAAAAAAAAAAAAAGATAGTAAAGATAGTAAAGTTCTTCAAGAAAAAGGAAAATTATAACAGATTGAAACTCAGATTTACACAAAGGAATGAAGAGCTCTAAGAATGGCATATATGTGTATAAAAGATTTATTTATTTATTTTGTTTATTTATTTGTTTATTTATTTATTTATTCGTTTATTTATTTATTTATTTATAAGATTTTATTTATTTATTTGACAGAGAGAGAGACAATCAGTGAGAGGGAACACAAGCAGGGGGAGTGGGAGAGGAAGAAGCAGGCTCCCAGCAGAGAGCAGGGAGCCGATGCGGGGCTCGATTCCAGGACACTGGGATCATGCCTGGGACTGAAGGCAGATGCTTAACTACTGAGCCACCCAGGTGCCCCTATTTATTTATTTTTAATGTATGTATTTGAGAGAGAGAGAGAGGAGTACAAGCAGGGAGAGGGGCAGGCAGAGGGAGAAGCAGGCTGCCCGCTGAGCAAGGAGCCTGATACCGGACTCCATCCCAGGACCCTGGGATCACAACTTGAGCAGAAGGCAGATGCTTAACCGAATGAGACACCCTGGCACCCCTGTGGATAAAAGATTTAAAACAATTTTTTTAGATCTCTTTAAAAAATAATGAGCTGCTTAAAGCAAAAATAATAATAATTTGGAGGTTCATACCATGTGTAGAAGTAAAATGTATGACAATATTACAAAGCCCAGGAAAAGACAAATGAACATATATTGTTTTAAGCTTCTTAAAATACACATGAATACAATATTACTTAAAGGTTGAATGTAATAAGTGAAAGATGAAGACTATAACCCCTAGAACAACTTGTAAAATAACAAATAAGAGTTATAGTTAATAAGCCAACAAGGGGTATAAGATGGAATCATTATACTCAAGTAGTCCAAAGAGACTACTTATAATCCAAAAGAGAGACTCAAGTAATCCAAAAAAAAAAAAAAAAAGGAAGCGGGGAGAGGGGGGATAGAGACAGATGGGATAAATAAAAAACAAGACGTCAGATTTAAATTTAGTCATACCAATAATTCCATTAAATGGAAATGGTCTAAACACCCCAATGAAATGTATGAATCTAATGACAAAAATACCTCTTTGGCTGTTGTTGGAATCTGGTGTTCTAGGAGTCTCGGCCATAGGGCGCATAGGTAGATAGTAGGAAGGAGCCGAAGTTCAGTTGGCAAAAATCCTCTACACAAATAAACCAGTGAAAATGTATTTCTGCCATTGAAAGATGTTATGAATAATAGATTATAATGTCCTATCAGGCAGCAATTTACAAATGAAACCGTAGAAGCCTTACTTTATTCACTTGAAGTAAAATATTTTTTTTTTAAGATTTTATTTGTTTATTTGAGAGAGAGCACAAACAGGAGAGGAGAAGGAGCAGAGGGAGAGAGGGACAAGCAGACTCCTCACTGAGCTCAGAGCCCCACACGGTGCTCAATCCCAGGACCCTGAGACCATGACCTGAGCCAAAGCCAGATGCTTAACTGACTGAGCTACCCAGGTGCCCTTGAACTAAAATAAATTCCAGATCATCATAACTACTATTTACTGAGGGCTTCCTAAGTAGCAGAAATTGAGCTTGTATTTTATATTTTAAAAAATTTTTAACCTACATCTAAGGTGGGGCTTGAACTCACCACCCAGAGATCAAGAGCTGCACGCTTCAGGACTGAGCTAGCCAACCACGCCTGGGCTTGTATTTTACAATCAAGACTTAATTTAAACCTGAAGGCAACTCTATAAGAATGGCACGTTATCAATCATTTCTCTCTCGTTTAACGGATAAGGAACCAAGATTTAGGGAGGTTAAGTACTTGACCAAGGACAGACAGATAAAAAGTGGTGGGACTATTCCAAACGCAGATCCATGGTATTCCAAGGTTTGTACACTTAACCATCATTCTATACTGTCTTCGAAAATTACAGAGAGAGACTTCTGCTTCAAGATGGTCAGTGATCCCAAATTATCCATCAAGCATCTGCTTTGGACCCAGGCCTGACTCAAGTGCTAGGGACACACAGGTGACTAGTCCATGCTTTCAAGGGATTCACACAGTGTTGCAGGAGACATTTGCTAATACAGGAAACATTTATATGTAAGTAATTACAACAATGTGAAAGTGTAATCTGAGGTCGAATAAGGGACAACTCACAAGGAAGCTCTATTGCTTGGCTGGAGATATCGGGGAAGGCTTTCTGGAAGAAGTGACATTACTGTTGAGTCTTGAAGGTTTGATAAAATGTCTGCAGACCAAAAGGAAGAATCACCATCCTGGTTTAGGATGAGGAACCGGTTAACCACAAGGACAGAACCCATGGAAGGAGGAACAGGAAGGAGAGGCTGGTAAGGTGAGCAATGACCATTATGGAAGGTGGTAAGGAAGGACCCCTGGGGGGCTCGGTCAGGCTCAGTCAGTTAAGCATCTGCCTTCAGCTCAGGTCATGATCCCAGGGTCTTGGGGTCAAGTCCTGGGTTGGACTTCTTGCTCACCGGGGAGCCTGCTGCTCCCTCTGCCTGCTGTATCCCCTGCCTGCTGCTCCCCCTACTTGTACTCTCTCTCTTTCTCTCTGACAAATAAATAAATAAAATCTTTAAAAAAATAAACAGGGACACCTGGGTGGCTCAGTTGGTTAAGTGTCTGCCTTTGGTTCAGGTCATGATCCCAGAGTCCTGGGTTCGAGTCCCACATTGGGCTCCTTGCCCAGTGGAGAGTCTGCTTCTCCCTCTGCCTCTGCCTGCTGCTCCCTCTGCTTGTGCTCTCTCTGTCTCTCTCTCTGACAAATAAACAAAATCTTCAAAAAATATATATAAATAAATAAACTTCCTAGGAATTTTTGCTTTTTGTTTTTACTTTTTTTTTTTTTTTTTTTAATCAGTTACAGCTAACTGAGTTCATTGTACTTCTCAGTTCAGGGCCATCATTGGTCTGGACAAGGCCTTGCTTGTTTGTTTACGTTTCTGCATTCCCCTGTAGCACCCCTCTCCACTCCCTGCTCCCCATCCTTTCCTACACAAATGTTCCGTGTGTTTCATATCATTTTATTTGAATATGTTCTTGTAAAACATGAATCGCTTTATAATAGGTCCATAATTTTAATTTACATAAATGATGTGTGATAGATGTCAGCCTGCTTCTAATTTTTTTTTCACTCAGCGCTGCATTGAAAATCACGCCAAGGTGATAGGGACATCTCATTCTTTACCTGTTGCTGCCTAAGGAGACAGTTTTGTCTTGACTTTTTCCTGTAGACCCACAGGAACCATTCAAACATGGCTTGTAGGGGCGTCTGGGTGGCGCAGTCGTTAAGCGTCTGCCTTCGGCTCAGGGCATGATCCCGGTGTTCTGGGATCGAGCCCTACATCAGGCTCCTCCACTAGGAGCCTGCATCTTCCTCTCCCCACTCCCCCTGCTTGTGTTCTCTCTCTCACTGGCTGTCTCTCTCTGTCAAATAAATAAATAAAATCTTAAAAAAAAAAAAAAGAAAGAAAAAGAAACATGGCTTGTAAACTCAGATGTCTACAGGCCCCCTGAAGCAGGCTGAGCAGCACGGATGGGGTGGAGGAAGTTGTTACTTGGCTCTGGGGAGTTGCTGCTATCTGGTGGCAATGCAGAAAATGTTGCTAGATGATAAAATTCTTCGAGAGGCCAGAAATCAGGATTTCCATGTGTAATCTTCTGATTTTCTAAATACTGGAAAAACTGAAAGATTCAGCCATGCACTGCCATTTCTTGACTTTTACATGAAAACATTTGGATCAGACACGCCTGGCTGGCTCCGTGGGGAGAGCATGTGACTCACTCTCAAGTTGTAAATTTGAGCCCTATGTTGGGGGTAGGGATTACTTAAGAATAAAATCTTTAGAAAAAACAAAACATTTGAATCAGGGAAGGAATGAGATCAGCTTTGTGTTTCAGAAATTAAGGGAAGGATGGAAGTAAAAGGTAGGAGATTCCACCTAGTAAGTACTTAGAATAGTGGTTACCAGAGGCTGGGAGCAGGGGAGAAGGGGGTTATTGTTACATAGTTATGAAATTTCAATTTGGGATGATGAGAAAGTTCTAGAGATGGAACGGTGGTGACATTGTAACTAATGTGAATGCATTTAATGCCAAACTGTATACTTAAAAATGGTAAATAAATCTTTATGTATATTTTATCTTTATGTATATTTTTTATCTTTATGTATATTTTACTGAGCACACACACACACACACACTGACTCTCAAACTATCCCTTTCTGCCAGTAGGACAAAACAGAGTTTACTGTGGAAAAACACACCCCTGGGGCACCTGGGTGGCTCAGTAGTTAAGCGTCCTGTGTCTGACTGTTTCTGCTCTGATCAGGGTCTCAGGGGCATGGGATCGAGCCCCACATGGGGTTCCATGCTCTGTATAGTCCACTTGAGATTCTTTTTTTTTTTTTTCTGCTAAGATTTTATTTATTTATTCGTGGAGGGGGGTGCGCACAACAGGAGAGCGGCAGGCAGAGGCAGAGGAAGAAGCAGGCTCCAGCCAAGCAAGGAGCCCATTGCGGGGCCTCCATCCCAGAGCCCTGGGATCATGACCTGAGCCGAAGGCAGTCACTTAACCAACTGAGCCACCCAGGCGTCCCTCCACTTGAGATTCTTCACCTCTGCCCCTCCCCTCACTCGCTCTCTGGCGGTGACTCAGAGGGCAAGGTAAGTCAACAAGTACTGAGAATTTGAAGTTTGGTTTCAAATAATTCTTTCAATATCGGGGACTTGATTGAAGATAAGATTGGATAAGAATCATGATACAACAGTCTAGGACTAGGGGAAAAAGCAAGGCAAGGATGTGAGAGGAGGGATTTAGAAAATTAAAAAAATGTAACAACTATATTGAGATAATAATTCCCACTTTATACAGTTCGCCATTTAAAGTGTGCAATTCAGGGGCGCGGTCGTTAAGCGTCTGCCTTCGGCTCAGGGCGTGATCCCGGCGTTATGGGATCAAGCCCCACATCAGGCTCCTCCGCTATGAGCCTACTTCATCCTCTCCCACTCCCCCTGCTTGTGTTCCCTCTCTCGCTGGCTGTCTCTATCTCTGCCAAATAAATAAAATCTTAAAAAAAAAAAAAAGTTAAAAAAAAATAAAGTGTACAATTCAGTGGCTTTTAGCGCAGTTCCTGAAACCGTCATCACAATCAATTTTAAAACATTTTCACTCCCTGTAAAATAACCCCCCTCCCCATTAGCAATCGTTCCCCATTTTCCCCCAGTACTCACCCCAGCCCACCCCCACCAGACAGATACAGGTGCACTTTCTGCCTCTCTATAGATTTCCCTATTCTCTTTCCCTGTGTTGGGAGGGAAAACTTCTCTACCAAGTTCAGTTCAGTAATAGGGGCCTTTGAAATAACAAAAGATAGATGAACAGAAGAAAAAAAGTTTTATTTATAGGCATGTGGGACCATTCAGCCGAAGAGGCTCTCCGAACAGCTAGAGATAGGGGTTTATAGATCAATTTAATAGGGGAAAGGTAGGGGTGGGAGACAAAGGGTTTCTGCGGGAAGAACAAACGGTTTGGTGGGGTTTTTTGTTTGTTCTCAGGAAAGACAAATGGGCTTTCAGGGAAGCAAAGGGCAAGTATGACAGTTTGTAATAAAATTTGTTTATGTAATTTCTCTTCCCCGAGTGAGTAGCTCATCTTCTTCCTAGAAGTAAGCACCCCGGGGATATTTATGGCAGTTTCACTCTTGGAAGTCTTTTTCTTTAAGTTAGATAAGGTGGTTTTGGAATATCGGTTAGGTTCAGTGGGGTGGAGTCCAGAGTTGACGACCAAGAAAGAACTCTTGAGACATGTTTGGCACAAAACGGTGGTTTATTAAAGCACAGGGACAGGACCTGTGGGCAGAAAGAGCTGCTGCCCCGGGTTGGGAGGGGTGGCTGATTATATACTAGGGAGTTGGGGGAGGTAAGGGAAAAGGGAGGTTTCAAAAGGATTTTCATATGTTAAAGAAGGCTCACAGGATACCGGAGGCCTTGCCATTGTCAAGTTAAGGTTGTGTTTCCCTCTAGCAAGAAAGTTAACATTAAAATGGTTGGGAACTTCCTGGAGGCTGCAGATTATAAGGACATATAATTGAATCTACATTCCCTTCTGAAAGCTAGGTTATTGGTAGAAATGCTTCTTTCTTGTAAACTGCTAAGACATTTGTAAACTGAGGGAGACTTAAGTCTTGCAGGATTGTGGTCTCTATAGGTTAACTATGTCTTTCTCCTTTAGGGCAGCCAGGGGTGCCTGAGGAACGTCAGGTACCTCCAATGGGGGGGGTGGATTTTCAGGGTGTCAGTTTCTGCTTTGTCCTCAGCTTGCCTTCTGTTCCCTCATCACTGACACCAGCAAGACCCCACCTCATTGACCCCAAAATAAGGAACAACCTGACCTTCACTGCCTACCTGCACATACCCACTGACCTTTGTCCCCCATTTTCCTTATATAAACCTGGGTGTATTTTCAGCACTTTGGAGACGGTCTTCGTGACGTGAGTCGCTGTCTTCGCGGTGTTGGCCTCAGTGTGGATTTTGTCAGCCACCAGTAGTTGAATTTCTTCTACCCCTGTACCTGGCTACATCAATGTTACCACTTCCGAAATGATGACATTGAAGCAAAAGAGAAATAAGTTGCCTGGGACCACACAGTGTAATGTTAGGGACTTCCCTCTCCATGACTACTTAGGAAAGTAGTCTACACACACACACACACACACACACACACACACACACACACCCGCTTCCCCTTGATGATGCCCAGGAATTAAAGAAACAATACAACTAAGGCAGAGTTATTTATGGCAGAGTTAAAAATAGAGGTCTGGACAGAATTTGCTGTGCCCAAGAATTAGAACAAACTTTAAAGAATTCCTCCTTAGTTAACTAGAGATTCAGACCAAGGGGCCTGCTTTGTTCGATTTTTCTTGTTAAGCTACAAGAGCTATTAGAACCCAGCCATTTGCCAAGACCTAGGTATTTCTTTGTGATTTTTTTCAGTTTTTAAAACAGCTTATTGAGGTCTAATTCACCTACCATACATTTCCCCCATTAAAGTGTATAACTCATGGTTTATAATGTATCACAGAATTGTCCAGCCGTTACCACAATCTAATTTTAGAATTTTTATTTTTTTGGTCCCCCAAATAAACCATACCCATTAGCTATTTCTTTCCCATTCCCACCTCTCTGCCCTAGCCCTAGGTAAACACCACTCTTTTCTTTTCTTTTCTTTTCTTTTCTTTTCCTTTTCTTGTCTTTCTTTCTTTCTTTTTTTTTTTTAATTTTATTTATTTGACAGAGAGAGAGAGAGAGAGAGCACACGCAGGGGGAGCAGCAGAAGGGGAGGGAGAAAAAGACTTCCACTGAGCAGGGAGCTGGATGCTGGGCTTGGATCCCAGGACCCTAGAATCATGACCTGAGCCGAGGGCAGACACTTAAGTGACTGAGCCACCCAGGCGCCCCCAAACACTAATCTTTTATCTCTGTAGATGCCTATGCTGGACGTTTCATACAAATGGAATCACACAATAGGTAGGTTTTTGGGTCTGGCTTCTCTCAGCACAGTGTTCTCAGGTTCATATATACTAGAGCACGTGTAATACTTCATTCCTTTTGTAGCGGATTAATATTCCATTGTGTGGATACACCACGTTTTGTTGATCAGTTCATCAGCTGACGGACTTTTTTGGCTTCTTTCAATTTTAGGCTATTACGAATAATGCTGCTATGAACGTTCCTGCACAAGTTTTATATGGACGTATGTTTTCGTCTCTCGCGGGTAGGTAACTAGGAGGAAGAGTGCTGGAGTGTATGGTAACTCCATGTTTGTTTGGGTTTAATTGTAGTAAAACGCATGTAACATAAGATTTATCATGTTAACCTTTTTTTCAGTGTACAGTTTGGTAGCATTCAGTATATCCACATTGCTGTGCAACCAATCCTCAGAACTTTTTCTTGTAAACTGAAACTTTTTACTCATTGAATAACAACTCCCCATTTCCTTCTTCCCCCAGCCCCTGGCAACCATCGCTCTACTTTCTGTTTCTGTGAATTGGCTCTAGCTACCCTTAAATGGAATCGTACGGTATTTGTCTTTTTGTGACTGGTTTATGTGACTCCGCAAATGACTTCAAGTTGCTTACACGTGTGAAAATTTATGAAAGGACACTTTGTTTATAACCATGAATATATAGCCAACACTTTCGGGTATTTAAGAGCATGAACTTTACTTTCAAATAGACCTGAAGTTACTTTGCATAACTTATGCAAGCTCTTTGAACCTCAGTTTCCCCATCTATAAAATGGAAAATGAAAAAAAAGTATCTTCGTCATAGTAGGTGTGTATGGGTTAAATGAGGTAATACAACTAAAGCACACGGTACAGTGCCTGGCATATGGTAGTTGCTCAAAAAGGTTGATTTTTTTCTTTTTATTGCCCTCAAATACCGTATTTACTCAACCCTTCGCTTACTTTCAAATAATATACTGGTATATTATTTATTATATGTTATAGTTGGCGGCATCACAGACTTGTGGTTAAGAGTTCAGATTTTAAATTTAAATGTGTGTTCAAATGTCAACTCTGCCAATTACCTGCTGTATGACTTTGAGCGTCTGTAAAATTAATATAAAAGAGAACTAATTCAACAAAAAAAGGAAACCTTGTTTAGAATTGAGTCAGGAGGCCAGCAGGGGGAGCTCTCACGCCCTTTCACTCATCGTTCATTGCAGACCAACAGGAAGAGATGGACTTTGCCCATGGATTTGGCTTTACTATCCCAGCAGGAGCAAGGCAAGCTTTCCTCCTCCCCCAGCAACAGCCTGGCCAAAGAGAAAGAAAGTCCCAGCTCAGCCAATGAGAAGCTGCTATATTTCAGTCTTCCAGATTACTCCAATGGACTTTTTGTTTATAACAATCCTTCCAACTCCCCCCTTTCCTATATAAAAGAGACTTCCTCCCCTTTGTTCTGCAGACTTGCCTATGATTTTGCCAGAACTTGCTCATCCCAGATGTCAATTCTCTGGTATTCGTGAATACGCCCATTTTTTTTTGCTGGTAAAATAACTGGCAGTTTTATATTTAAGATTAACACATGCATGTTAGATAGCATGTGTCAGAATTTCCTTCCTTTTTAAGGCTCAGAAACCTTCCATTGTATATATACGCCGTATTTTGTGTATCTCTTCATCCACTGATGGACATTGGTGGTGGTCCACCTCTTATCTGTTGTGAATAATGTTGCTATGAAAATGAGTGTGTTAGGAAGGAAAAACATTTTTCTCTGCACTCTCAAGTTCTGTACCTGGAGCCTGTGAATTAAACTGACAAAAGAAAGGTTAACAGGAAAAGAGGCACTTAGTTCGTGTGCATGGGAGGTCACAGAAAATACGTGAAAATCAGAGTAGCATTTAGATTTGGGAGCTTTATACTCTTTTAACAAAGGAAAGTGGGTTTCAAGGGACAATATATTGTCAGGAAGTGACTAGGAAATATAGAGGGGAACGAATGGAAGGGCTATTTTAGTAAGGTCTGTTTATGCAAACTCATCTTGGTGTGGATTTCTCATCTTCGAAGGTAAGAGTCTCTTTTCTCTCACTGGTATTAGGGAGGAGCACTTTCCTCAAAAAGAAATGTAGGCCCTGCTTTTAGGCACTGAAGGTAACTATGTTTTTGTTTTTTTTTTAGGAATTTCCAGGATTTTTTTTTTTTGAACTGTTAAATGCAGAGAGAAAATTCACCATAGCAAAATCTAAATAAAGTAAATTGTATTTCAAAAGTGATGTTCTACAGCAGCGTAAGAGAACCCAGTAACAACAGAAATGTGTATGTCATTTATTTATTGAATTAAAAAAAAAGATTTTATTTATTTATTTGACACAGAGAGAGACAGCCAGCGAGAGAGGGAACATAAGCAGGGGGAGTGGGAGAGGAAGAAGCAGGCTCCCAGCGGAGAAGCCTCTGGGATCCCGCCCTGAGCCGAAGGCAGATGCCTAAGGACTGAGCCACCCAGGCGCCCTGGAATATGTATTTTATTTATTATTATTTTTTAAGATTTTATTTTTAAGTAATCCCTACACCTAAGTGGGGCTTGAACAAACAGCCCCAAGATCAAGAGTTGCACACTCTACCAACTGAGCCAGCCAAGTTCCTCTCCCCCTGCAAAATGTATATTTTATTTTATTTTATTTATTTTTTTTTGCAAAATGTGTATTTTTAAAAGAAATAAATATTTTTATTTTGGACCTGTAAATCATTTTTTCTTATTTTCTTCGTTTCTGAATTTTATATTAAAATGCATTTCTTTATATTTGAGAGAAAACAAACTTGGATTAAAAAAACAAACAAACGTGGTGTGACCTAAGATAGTCAATCCGGGGAGGCACACCATAAGGAGAAAAGCAGATTTCCAGGCAAGACATGCAACCGAAGAGAGAGCAAAGCATGGTTTGCATTTTGCCATTTTCGTAGCTCGACAAAGAGCCCAGATGTATTAGTGTATTTACATATTAACTTGATCTTCACAATGAGGTGTCTATTCAGACCCCACACTAGGCAAAACAATGGACTTGAACTAGTGCCAGGCACCTCTCTCTCTAGATTTAGGGAAGAAAGAATTTGTGAGAAGGCAATGGGAATTGGTCCAAGGTCCAGCGCGGAGACATCAGAGAGAAACAAGATCTGTCTTCTAACATTGCCAGGGCTAAGACCCCTTCAGTCCTTGTTTTTGCCCTGGGGGCATAATGGTCTCCCTTTCTCTTCGGGTAGACAGTCACTGCCTATGGGAATGCAGCAGCTCTTCTTAGTAACCATGGGAACCTTATTGGCATGGCAACCTGGCAGCCACAGTGAAAGTCAGGAAAGGGTGGAGGGATGGAAGTGGTGGGAGGTAGTCCTGTGGAGGAGGGGAGGGGGAAGCAGCCTCCTTCTTGCTGAGGAGGGAAAAGGGGGAGGAAAGATGCCCAGCTCGCTGAACGGCCTCAAGGAGAAGCCCCTGATCCACGCAAAACTCACTTCGTAATCCAGTTCAGGGGGCTTGGGGTAGGACTCTATGCCAAACTGGATCCAGGAGCTAGACCCCTTGATGTTTTTCTGTACTAAAGTGTAACTTAGCCGCACCAAGAAAGGAAGAGGGGCTGGGAGACACAGAGTAAAACATCTCACAACATGTGGGCAAATTCTGACATGAAGTTTTGATTGCAGGCAAAATACCATGCAGAGCTTTGGTAAGGCTCTGAGAGTCCAAGCACGTTTTATTAAAGATGTCTGGGGGTGAGGGGATTTCCAAGCCGCATCTAAAGCAAGAGCTAACTATGCCATGAGGTTGAGCTAACTATGCCATGAGGGTGAGGAAGGCTAAGAAGGTAGTAAACACAAAACCAAACAAGATCCACTAAGGAGAAAGAGCTTCTGAAGAGGAAGGAGTGAACAGCAGGGCAGCTGGCAGAGCCCTGCCCGTCCTTTTTCTAGGCTTAGCTAGAATCCCTATCGTTCGTGGTTTCTCCGATGCACAGGGTGTGACCTGGGGCTCTCCCGGGCTTAGGAGTCAGATGCCCTGCCCCTTTCCTACCTGTGTCAGCCTCAGACATATTACTCTGTTTCTCAGGTCCATTTCCTCTTCTCCCAAGACAGAAGGTAATGGTACCTACTTTGTGGGACGTTGTGAAAATTAAATAAGATTAAAAAAAAGGTTAATTAAAAAGTAATATTAAATATCCTTGCATGAAAAGCACCCAAATAATAGTCACAAGTCTTGTTACTCTGTTGGCTCTTTGCGAATGGCTCTGTTTGGCTGGTTCGGTAGCGTCACCCGAGATCTGAGCGAGGTTTTCTCTAATGCAATGACTTTTTAAAAATAAAGCTTTCAGGGGCGCCTGGGTGGCACAGCGGTTAAGCGTCTGCCTTCGGCTCAGGGTGTGATCCTGGCGTTATGGGATCGAGCCCCACATCAGGCTCCTCCGCTATGAGCCTGCTTCTTCCTCTCCCACTCCCCCTGCTTGTGTTCCCTGTCTCGCTGGCTGTCTCTATCTCTGTCAAATAAATAAATAAAATCTTAAAAAAAAATAAAAATAAAAATAAAGCTTTATTGAGATATAACCACATGTCATGAAAGTGTCCCTTTTAAAGCATACAATTCAGTGGATTTCATTCTGGTCACAGACTTGTACAACCATCACATTATCTAATTTTAGTACATTTTCATCTCCCCAAGCGAGAGTAAAGAAACTACACACTCCTTAGTTACTCACCATTCCCCTTCCATACAGCCCCTGGAAACACTCATTACACCTACTTTCTTTCTCTATGGATTTATCTAGACATTTTCTATAAATGAAATCATGCAATTTATGGTTTTCTGTGTCCGACCTCCTTCCTTTAGCATAATGTTTTCAAGGTTCATCCGTGCTACAGCCTGTGTCAGCGCTCTGTTCCTTTTGATGGCTGAATAATATTCCACTGTATGGACAGACCACATTCATCTGCAGGCGGACATTCAGGTTGTTCCCACTGTCTTGGCTTTTATGAATGAAATCACTACGAACATTCACGTACAAGTTTTTCTGTGTATGTACTGATCAAGTTTTAGTTTATGGTGTATCAGGCCTCGTGGCCTATTATGATCAGATAAAGAAATGGTAAATATAAAAGAGAGGCTGATGTCATGACTTCTTTGAAAACTTTCTCCTGACTGTACCTTCCTTTATCCCTATTCTTCTTACTCTTACACTCATCTCTCCTTGTAGAGTTGTCTAGTCAGTCTTTTGCAAATATCCAGGTAAGGCACTCTGAGATGCTCATGAAAGATATTTTCCCCCCCACAAAGGTTATTCCATAAGTGTGGAAAAGGGAGAGAAAGAGAGAGGAACAGATATATCGGCCAAACTTATTGCTCAAGGACAATAAAATATCATTTAGAAACATTGTCTTTATACTTTTTAATTGAGAGAGGCTATACAAAAGTATGCAACTCAGTTAATTATCACAGACATGCACAGATGCGTGAGTACACACACACACACACACACACCCATCATTTAGGATTTGCCTATCTCCACCAAAGTAAGGGTAGATGTAGGATTCCCAGATAAAATATGGAGATACAGAGTGTCCAGTTAAATTTGAATTTCAGGCAAACTATGAATACATTTTTAGTACAAGGCTATGCTACACAATATTTGTGACATACTTATTTTTTAAAAAACTATTCATTATTTATCTGAAATTCAAGTTTAACTGGGTGTCTTATATTTTTGTTCGGTAAATCGGGCACTGCTCGAAGGGGATATTAAAGAACATTGACTGGGTATAAATCATTCTTATGACTGAGTAGCAACTGAAGCTGGGATAGAGGAAATCCCTGAATAAAATGCCATTTGGAGTTAGTTTGTAGATTTAATTCACTTGGCTCTCTCCCTAGGATTTTGTATAACTAAGCGTTGTGCCGTCTTGTTTTCTCCCAGCACCTCTCCGAAATACTCAGGAGTCTACAAACCGACGCACAAAGGCAAGGAAATTTAAAGACATTCCAAGTTCCCTCAGCGTTTGGAGTCAGTTTAAACAAAATGTTGCAATGGGTTTTGGAAAGAAAACAAAGTTTAGATTGATTAAAATTACGAGAAGGAAAAGATCTTACTTGAAATCCTTTATATTACAGATGAGCAAACTGAGATTCAGAAAACCTAAGTAATTCTCCCTAAGTCACAGAGCTAGCTAATGGTTAAGTCGATGCTGAGAACCAAAACTCCTGACTCCTAGCTTATGCAGCTTTCCCCAGTTTGCCAACAACACTACACACCCTTCTGCTTCTCCTCCCTTCCCTTTACTTTTCTGCTCTTGTAATGTGGTCTGGATAATCAGATCAGCCATAATCATACAGTTACATGAAACACTGAACTGAGAATTTTTCCTAGATCTTGCAAGTATAGAAAGCTGGATTATTCAATATGGATTAAACATTTTTCTGGTCTAAACAAGATTTACAAAAGGATTAAAGAATAATCATCATTAGATTATGGGGTAATCTTTTCTCTTCTGATAGGTAACGAGTGAGCTCCCTTTGATGTATACATTTTCCATTTCGTTCATGTCCATCGGACCCAATGAACACATTCTTACCCTGGAAAGAATCTGGATTTTTTTGAATATGCAAATCTACTAAACCAGCAGCTTTTGAACGATCATAGGTCACCAAGCTTCTGGAAGCTTCTGTATTTATATTCACTCTATACCTAACTGCTCTGTGTGTTTCTAAGTCAGTATTTGCCTCACTGACTTCTTTTCACGCGCCCCAGGGATATGATCACTATTCAACACTGGATTTTTCCTCTCATAGCTTCCCAACACCCAGTTGCAATGCCATGCCATGTCAAGAATTTTGCAGGATGTCATTTGATCTAAATATTTTTGGGGAGCCATCTTGCTCAGCACCAACCATAACTCTTCTTTGGGGCTTGGTGTTCAACATCGTGAAGCTCTCACCTTGTAGGATGTGACAACTAGAAGAGACTGGTTTATTTAAATCCTGGCGACAATGACTTTGTGAAAAAAAAGCCAAACTGCTGAAAGTGAGACTTTGGGGGTTCTTTGCTCATCCTTTCTACAGGGTGGAAAATGCTGTCGTGACTCAGAGTCGAGTCTTCAGGAGGACAGCTGTGGCCCGGGGCAGCATTTCAGAGCATGCGGGGCTCTGGGGGTTTGCTGGTGAAGTGATTTCTCTATGGCCAGACGAGTGCAGTGAAATGACAGTGTTAATTGGCATTTTCATTTCCTCAAGTTCATTTCTGAGTCATCACATTTTTGAATACCAGGGCATCCTGGGGTAGCATAACAGAGATGATCTGAGATAGAGGGGAGTCCGTTCTCAGGGGTTAATCTAAATGATGTGTCTGCTTGGTCTGGTGAGTGCATGAAGAACCAAAAATTAATCTTAAAGTGAGCTCACGGACCTGCAGCATCTCATGCGGGGTGGCCACTCATGTTGAGGCTCTGTTTCCTATCGAGAGTAGGAGACAACAGTAAACCGATTCCGTCCTCATTCACCCAGGCATGTGCTGATCTCCGCCGATAAATCACTTGGTAGCTACAGAGAGGGGAAGATTAATGACCTTTCTTTTTTGACCACTGAACGTCTCAAAGCTTCCCCCACACTGGGGACCTCATTTTCCTTTTCCAATTAAAATCTGTGGTTCTCCTTTCCTGAAATAGCCAAGTATTTTCTTTATAGAAAAAAAATTTGTCATCATATTTACACTTAAGGGAATTTCCACTATCTTAAGGGATCTCATTCTTTATTTGCCAACAAGTTCATGTATTTTGTCCTTTTTCATCAGGTAACGGAGGTGACTATTCTGGAATTTGTAATTATTCTCGGGGTTGATTTATTGCCAATTTTTATAGTGCTGCTGCTTCTTTTTGAAATAATGCGCTCTTGTTCTTGGTGCTTGTGCTTTGTGGTGGAGAGTAATTACCTACTGACTAGATGGCTATGAATAGATTTTGCATCTCAGGGAATATTCCACTTCCCTTGTGGAAACAAATCAGGGAGTTTAATCAACCCTGGAGATTGAGGATGGAGATGAATATGGGCTGGAATTGAATGTTGGTGTTTGAGAGTCACCAGTGATGGAAAAAAATCAAACAGCCTTAAAATGTTAGCAGCTATGAGCTCAGCTTTATTTGCTGGGCTGTGATTGACGTAGGTTTTCAAAAAAGATTCAGCATCTTATTTCCAGAATGCCATGGAAAACTGGCTTCTTCAAGAAGGACCCTTCTAAGGAAAATCAAATAGAATGAGCCCAATCCGTATCATGCTATCACGGAATTTCTAACAATAATGAGCTCTTTCTAGCCTTGAAAGCCATTGCAAACACGAAAAACAAAAAACCAAAAAGAAATGCACCACCCTGCGAGGTCAGGTTTCTCATCCCGGGAGGTGTCTAGCATCACCCAGGAGGAATATTGGTTCTGAATCAGGTGGGAGGTTAGATTAGATGACCTTTAAATGCTCTATAGCCTCCAAGATTCTTTGATCATCTCAAGTAAATTAGGGACTAAAATAAGTTCAGTTCGGGAACTAAAATCAGCCCCTAGAATAGTATTAGTGTGATTCCAGGAATATTATTAACCCTGTATTTCCAACAACCAGAGTTTGAACCTATGACCAGCCTCAGTTTTTCTTACTTAAAAGGCACATGGATGCCTTTCCAAATAACCCAAGCTTTGGTTCTGCTAGCTCTGTAGGAACGCAGCCCCGTGCCAGCAGAACGTTCACTTACTCCTTAAAGACCTATGTCTAAGGTAGCGGTTTTTGACACGGGTGATTTTGCGATTTTCCCCTCCAGGGGTCAGTTGATGAAATCCAGAAGCAGTTTTAGTTGTTACAACTGGGGGGATGCTACTGGCACCTAGCGGCCAGGGGTTGCTACTAAACATCGTGCAACACCCGGGACAGCCTCCAAAAGCAATCACCCCAAATATCGACAGGGCCGAGCAGGCAATCTCCTGCTCTCCTCCTCACTATCACATGGCAATCATAGAACTCTTTTTACAACACTTTATATCTGGGGCTCCTGTGTGGCTCCGTCGGTTAAATGTCTGCCTTGTCCCGGATTCCTGAGTCTGGGTGGGGTTCCCGGCTCAGCAGGGAGTCTGCTTTTCCCTCTCTGGGTGCCCCTCCCCCCGCTTGTGCTCATGCTCCCACGGGAGCTCTCTCTCAAATAAATAAATAAATCTTTAAAAAAAACCCACTTTCTATCCTCTTTAAAGCACTGAGCACTTTGTCTAATAGGAGTGTCATTTGTTTGGAAACTCTCTTAAGCTCCCAAAGCTCTTAGTATGTGTAAATAAAATAGGACTTCCTCTGACTGGAGATGTGGGGAGGTGGGAATAGCTCTACCCATTCACCCTAAGGAAGATTTTTGAAACTTTTAACAGTAAGGTATGAGCAGCACTTATTGAGCACTTACTGTTTGCTAGGTCCTGTGCCAAAGCTTTACACGGATTGCACTTAGGAGGTTTTAATATGAGTTGAATGTTGAATTATCTTATATAATTCTTCTAGGATTCTGTAATAGTTTCTTGAGACCGCCTTAACGATGTCACCAGGTCATTGGATTTCAGGCCCACCCTAATCCAGTATGATCTCATCTTAATTAATTACATCTGCAAAGACCCTAGTTCCAAGAAAGGTCACATTCTAAAGTTTGGGGTTGCTAGGGTCTGAATTTTTGTGTCCTCCTAAAATTCACAAGTTGGAATCCTAATGGCCAGTGTGATGGTACTCAGGGCTGGGGCTTTTGGGAAACCTCACAGCCGAAGTGAAGCCCTCATGAATGGGGTCCGGGCCTTCATAAAAGTGGCCCTGGAGATCCCTAGCCCCTTTTACTTTGTCAGAAAGTGGCCATCTACAACCCGGAAGAGAACCTTCACCAGAAACACTGCCATGCTGGCACCATGATCTTGGACTTTCAGCCTCCATAACCACTAAAAATAAATTTCCGTTGTTTATAAGCCATCCAGACTGTGGGATTTGGTTATAGCAGCCTGAATCAACTGAGACATGGGTGGCATGAGTTTGGGGGGAACACTATCCAACCCATTACAGTCTGCCCTCTGGTCCGCTTGTGGAAAATCCAGTCATTCCACCCCAACATCCCAAGTCTTAACCCATTTCAACATTAACTATAGATCTCCTCAAAGTGTCATCCACTCAAAAAGTTCCAAATGCGATCATCTAAATCAGGTATGGGTGAGACAGTGGGTGTGGTACCCTCTGGGGCAAACTTGCCCTTCCTCTACGGACCAGTGGAACTGGTTGGCTTCTAAAATATAAGGGTAGGACAGACATGGGATAGACATTCCCACTCTGAAAGGGAGGAAGTAGAATGAGGAAAAGCACCAGGGCTTTAAAGCAAGCTTGAAACCCAGCGGGGCAAATCGCACAAGGTTTCAAGGCCTGAGAATGATCCCCTGTGTCTCAGAGCTCCATCACCCAGGCCCAGGGCAGCCACGCTGACCTCAGAGTCGTTCTTCCTTCTTCTTGGAGGATACCAGTGCTTACGGTCGAGTGCCTCGAGCAGCCTGTTTCCTGACTGTGGATTTCAGAAGTCAAACAGTCTTCCTTCATTTCTTCCCAACCCTGATCCTTTTGGCCCAGGTTGGCAGTGTTTTTGTTGAGATAAAATTCTCGGAAACCTTACATACAACACAATGCGTAGGAGTGCAGGGGGTCCAGGTCACCATTCCTCATTGCATTTTACCAGAAGCTTAGCAAGGAGACGCCAGGCCACATTTTTCACCATTTAAAAATCTCCCTAGCTCGGGGCACCTGGGATGCTTAGTCCGTTTAGTGTCTGACTCTTGACTGGGACTCTGGTCATGATCTCAGGGTCCTGGGATGAGCCCTGCGTTGGGCTCCCTGCTCAGCGGGGAGTCTGAGATTCTCTCTCCTTCTCCCCCTGGCCCTCCCCCTGCTCAAGCACTCACTTTCTCTCTAAGATAAATAAATAAATCTTAAAAAAATAAATAAACAGAATGTGGTATATCCACACCATGGAACATCATTCCATCTGAAAAAAGAATGAAATTCTGACCCATGCTACAACATGGATGAACCTTGACAGCATACGCGAAGTGAAACAAGCCAGACACAAAAGGGCAAACTTAGAGTAGTCAATTTCATAGAGACAGAAAGTGGAGTGGCGGTTTCAAGGTGTGTAGGGAAGAAGGAATGCAGATTTATTGTTTAGTTTATACAGAGTTTCAGTTTGGGAGGATAGAGGTGATGGTGGCAATAATCATGTGAACGTACTTAATGCCACTGGATGGTACATCTAAAAATGGTTAAGATGGAAAATTTTATGTTGTGTGTATTTTTTTTTTTTTAAAGATTTTATTTATTTATTCAACAGAGATAGAGACAGCCAGCGAGAGAGGGAACACAGGCGGGGGGAGTGGGAGAGGAAGAAGCAGGCTCACAGCGGAGGAGCCTGATGTGGGGCTCGATCCCATAACGCTGGGATCACACCCTGAGCCGAAGGCAGACGCTTAACCTCTGTGCCACCCAGGCGCCCCATGTTGTGTGTATTTTACCACAATTAAATGAAAGGAATATTTGCTGGAAGAATAACCTTGCTCAGGTGTTAGGACATTCTCATTCCAGATGCCTGGAATCTCGGTCATCAAATCCTCACGACATAAGAACAACAGAATTCCGTTACTGAATACTTACTATATACCAGGCACGGTGCTAAGCATTTTGTGTGCATTGTATTGAATTTGCCCATCAACCTTATAGGAGATACTGGAATCCCCACTTTACAGATGAGACAACTGAGGCTCAAAGCTGGTGTGTAATTTGTGCAGGGTCACCAGCTGATACATGGAACACTGGGGTTTGCCCCTAAATTTTCTGCAAAACCCAAGCTCTTTATCATTTTGCTGTGCTTCCTCGAAAACCTCTCTCAAACCTGAGAGTCCCATGCTTTGAAGAACTGGAGAGACAGTGGCCTCTGGTACAGTGTCCCCAAGCTCCTCCTAAAGAGGATAATGGCCAAGACTTACATAGTGCCTTCTATTGTGCCTGAAAGGACTTTGCATAGATTAACTCTAATCCTACGACAGGCCTCAGAGATGGGTGCTATTTATTTATCCTCATTTTACTGAAGAGGAAATGAGGCACAAGGAGTTAACTCGCCTAAGTCACAGAACTGGGTTATCATCCCAACAAAGTAGACTCAGGTGCCCTTTAAAAAAAAATGTGTATATATATATATATATATATATATATATATATATATATGTATATATTTTAGAGACAGAGAGTGGGGGAGGGGCAGAGGGAGAGGAAGAGAGAGAATCTCAAGCAGAGAATCTCAAGAACCACGCCCAGCAACGAGTTGAACCCAGGGCTCGATCCCACGACCCTGAGATCATGACCTGAGCCGAAATCAAGAGTCCCACCCTTAACTGACTGAGCCACTCAGGCGCCCAACTCAGGGACCTTTTAACCACCTCCTTTCCGCCTAATTCTATCTGGCTGATGCCACCTGGAGGGCAAAGTGACCAACTCTCCCTCTCATCTCAATGGGACCTTATTCCCTTGCTCCACCTTTGTCTCGTGATTGAAATGTCTTTGGCATGAAGGCATAAATGAGCAAAAGAGGGCTGCTGCTTTCAGCGGAAGCTCTGTGCTTCTTCGCCCAGGGGTCCTTCACCACGCTTCTGCCAGTTTATCCGACTTCATCTCTAACTCAACGAAAGTGTTTGGGTTCTCCAAGCAGGCAAGCTCCTCCAGCGCCTTCCACTGATACCTGAAGTGCTTGTGCTGTTAGTTATCTGCTTTCATGAATTATTAGACTTCGTATTGACAGCATCTCTAAGCACAGACTTACGCATCGTGGACAAGATGAATGAACGAGGAGTCAATTTTCATAGGATCCCAGGGTCCTTCCCTATATCCCCTGGTGAGTTATCCTCTATTACCTCAAGCCCTCCTGTGCCAGAAACCTCACTCAGCTTTAGCAGCCTGGATCCAGCTCTCATCCTGCATCTTTGGGTGGTGAATGCCTTTATCACTTTTGGCTTGAGGTCTGAACTGGGTTTGGGCCCCTGGGCTTGCCCACCTCGGTGTCCAGTAGAGTAGAATGAGTCAGAGCCCGAAAAAGTCTAAGGGAGTCTTTGGTGAGTTTGAGGGCATCCGCCTGCCCATCGCCTCAGCCACCTGCCTATGTTTTCACGGAGAATCTACAGTGTCAGGCGCGGTGAGGTAGCCCTATTGGGAGTGACTGCACGCACACATCTTGGAGCTTCTGAATATGCATGAGCGAAGCAGCAAGTCCAATGTTAGAGGGGGGAGAAATAGTAAGTCATAAATATTAATACAGGCAGGCCACATGCTGCAAGGAAGGCTCTGAATGCTAACGAGCAGATGACGTCGGGCCCGGCGCGTGTCAGCGGGCGGGTGCCCGAGCGCGGGCGCGCCCCTGAGGGCCCGGGCACGAGCGCGGGGAGGGGGCGGAGGGGGCGGGGTGGAGGAGGGGAGCGGAGCCGGGCGCCGGCCGAGCTGCGGGGGGAGCGCTCGCTGGCTAGCCGCTGCCGCTGCCGCCGCCGCCGCCGCGCTCTGCTCCGGCCGCTCCCGGCGGCCAGTGGATGGGGGTGTCCCGCTGAGCCCCGCGATCCGCCTCCCTCCGCCAGGACCCGCACAGGTGCCGTCGCGGGGGGCGACCTTAGCCTGAGCGACCCCCTGCCGTGGGTGGGGGTTGGACGGGGTGGTGAAGGAGAGGCCTCGCGACTCGGGCTTCTCCGCCAGTAGGTCGGGGAGGGGGGCGCCGCAGCCCCGCTCCCCCAGCCCGTCCCATCCTGGAATCGGAACGGAAGAGCCCCGAGGCCGTCGCCCTCCTGCCCAGCCCTTCACGGGAGCGCAGCGCCCGGGCCGGGAACTGTGGGATGGATGGGCACTTCAAGCATCATCAGATCAGAGCCTCGGCCCCCCAGCCAGGCCTGGCGTGCGTGTGCGTGCGAGTGTGTGTGTGCGTGCGAGTGTGTGTGTGTGTGTGTGAGAGAGAGAGAGAGAGAGAGAGAGAAGGGAGGCGCGGCGCGGGCTGGGGGCTGGGGGAACCGGGAATGCTGCCCGATGGTGTGGGGCAGTGGGTCTGTACCTCCTCCCAGGACCGTTATCTGGTCCGGCTACCCTTCAACGCCCCGGAGTATCTATGCTCCTAAGAGCCTGACCCCGCACCCGCCCGTGCCCCTCCCTGGGGTGCCGAGCCCGTCCCCAGGACCATGCATTCCTGCAGTGTCAGAACCGCTGGCAGCTGCCGCAGACGCTGCGGGAGCGATTGTTTTACTACGGAACAGGTCGGAGAAAGGACGAGGGTGGTGGTGGTTGGGGGGAGCGCTGCCCTCCGGTGGGCCCAGGGCCTCTGGAGCTCAGGGGCGCGAGGCTTGACAGAGCCCCAGGACGGGCGTGTTATCCCAGCCCTCTCTTCTTTTTTGCCTATCCCTTCCCTTCTCGCCGCTCGACACCGCCGAGCTCCTTGCCACTCCCGTGTCCCGCTCTTGTTTGGCCAAAGGGCCGTGGAGTATGTGTGCGGCCTGCGCGGGATGAGCCCAGCTTTCTTGGAGCGCCAGCCATTGTGCTGCTTGGAGAAGCCTTTCTTTACCCCAACAGAACCGGGGCGGGGTGGGGGGGAGGGGGATATGAAATGAGGGTGAATGGAGCAGCAGGAGGAGGGGGAAGAGGGGGGAGCAGAACCGCAAAGGGGTTGCTGACTTATATTCAACGAAATACTCTTTCTGTGAAAATGGGAAGCTGGCACAGTCCTGTATCCTGGCTGGTTTTGCTGAGTAGCGGTGGGACAACTGCGGTGGATCAGGGCAGGGCAGATTTTAGGGCCGAGGCGGGTGGGGCGCTAGAAATCAACTGCTCTATGGGGCAGGTAGGAAGAAGGGGGAGATGGAATGGGGCCTCTGTGGAGGTGCAGAGGCCCAGCAGGGGGAGGCATAGTGAATTCTCCTTGCTGCCTCTTCACTCTGCTCAGCTCAGCAAAGCAGGGAGTGAAAATTTGTTACTGCAGCCCCAAGCTGCATCATTATGCTGCAAGGGAGAGGCTTCTGTGTTTGCTACTGGGTCTCTTTCAAGCGGGGAGCCGTCTTTTCTTTTCCAAATTACACCATCTATCGGGAGCCAAGATAAATGGAATAGATTATAGGACATAATCAAACTATGGCCCTGCACTCTGTGCTAGGGTAAGAGAAAAAGGCAAGGTGACCCTTCTGTGGTTCCCTTTTTCTTCCATGCTTCCAGCCTTTTTTTTTTTTTTAATTGATTTTGTTAGTATAGAGGCAGAGGCTAAGCTACGAATTGTATTAACCCTAGCTTTTCAGGGAGGAGACCTCTGAGATGAGCTGGGAGTGAAAGCAGGGCCAAGCTTGTCAGGATGCAAGAGTAGCACATTTCAGTGGGAGTGCAAAGTCACCTCACCAAGGGAGAAGAGCAAAAGAAAGTGAGCTAAAGGAAGCACAGAAGGAGCACCAGTTCTAGAAGGACTGCTAGCGCCAACCCAGAGACCACTCCTTGAGCCAGGCTCTCATGGCCTCTGCCACAGCCTGCGGTCTTCCTACAAACACCCGGCTCAGCTTGGGTGTGGAGTGACTTCCAATTGCCAGTTTTGTAGGCTTTTCAGGGTTTGTTTCATCTCCAGGCAGGAGCTTCTTGGCTCCTGCGTAGTGAGCTGATGAAAAGAAATCAGGCTACATTGTGGATGGTTCAGATGACCATGTTTCTGAACTCTGGAGCGGTGATATCCCATTCCTCTTTTATAATCGTCTAGGTGAATCCATTTTCTCCAGAGGCTGCCCGGGCTGAGGATAGGTGCTTTCAGCATAATCCTCCTGTTGCCAACACCCAAAACTCAATCTCTGTCTTGGATTCTGGTTGGATTGCCCTCTTGTTGCTGGTTAATAGTGTAGACTGTGCCGTTTCAAACTAGCACCCCACTGGTATGCACTCAGTCCGGCTCCCCCTTCTCTCTTAGAGAAGAGTACAGATTTAAAGGAAGTGTGAATATCTGGAACATCAGCTGGTTAACTTTCATGTCTCTCTGAAATGGGGCCAGTGTTCCAAGAAGCTTTTTGACCAAATAAATCGGAAAAAAGGTGGTAAAATGTACTCAGCAACCCTTCTCCCATTTAATCAACATTTGGAGCATTGCACATAGACTATCATGCAGGGGAATTTTTTTTTTTTTTTTTTTTTTTTTTTTACTTGAAACACCCTCCCTCTACATTTCAATGAGACTGAGTTATCCTCATTTTCCTAAAATCATTGACATTTTTTGGACACCACACATGCCATACATTGTGCTTAGTACTTTCAAAGATTATCTTCATTACTCTACAAAATAACCTTCAACTTAAATACTATTTCATTTTTTAAAAGACTTCTTTATTTATTTGAGAGAGAGCGAGAGTGAGTGAGCATGATTGGGGGGAGGAGCAGAGGGAGAGGGAGAGAGAATCTTAAGCAGACTCTCCACTGAGCATGGAGCCTGATGTGGGACTCCAGCTCATGACCCTGACATCATGACCTGAGCCCAAACCAAGAGTGGGATGCTTAACCGACTGAGCCACCCAGGCTCCCCTAAATACTATTTTAAACCTCATTTTATGGAGGAGAAAACCGAGGCACAAATTCATCAGAGGCTGAGAATTTGCCCAAGTCTCACACCTAAGAAGTGATAGGATCAGGAGGGGAACCTGGAGTCCTGCTCTAGTCCACACAGACCCCTCATCTGTATAGCCTTTCCTTGCTCTCAGTTATACTCTGTGGTCTTTTCTCAACTTTGGCACTCAGGGATTCTCAATCTTTTTTGTGCTATTGGCCGCTTTGGCAATGTAGAGAAACCAATGGGATTCTCCCCCAAATATGTTTGTAAGTGCATAAAATATAGTTTTATTCAAAGAGCCCTTTCAGGGGTCTGTAGACCCTAGATGAAGAACCCTCGACTGGCAGTTAGTGGTGTATTGTTTCATGGCTGTGTTGTCCAGTATGGCAGCCACGAGCCCCCTATGGCTAGTCCAAATGGAAACGTATGGTGATACACACTGGATTTCAAAGACTTGATATGAAAAAAGAATGTAAATTGTTCCATTAATATTTTAAAATACAGATTACATTTTGAAATGCAGCCTTTTGGATATATTGGATTATAAAACATTGTTAAAAATAAGATTATTAAGTTAATAAGTTATTAAAATTAACTTCCAACGCCATTAGCTCTATACCAACACTTTCATGTTTTAACAGATGAGAAAATCAGGACCCATGATGCTTGTCACTTAGCCACACATTGGCAGGTCTGTTTGGTTCTTGAACATATGTTCTTTCCAAGATACCATACTGCTTTTATATCTCTTTATCTTGATATCTTATCATGTTGCCTTTGCAAACCATAAATACTTAGAATATGTTTTCACGGGATGTGATGGTAATTGGCTTAATCCCAGTATAATCCTAGTAAGAGCTGGCTAGGTCCTCGCCTGGCATGACCTTTGCCTCACTTATTTAGAGTTTAAGTTTTATAGGCAGAGATGGAGAATGGCGCTTGCAGGGCAAAACCCATGGTTTTTGCTGTCTGTCCCGTTCTCAGGTGGTGGTTCCAATGTCAGCATCTAACTGGACCAGTAATCATGCAGACAGGAGAGAAAAGTTTGGTTGCCTTTCCGTGTTACAGGGAAGAAAGTAGAGTGTGTAGGGAAGGGTATGATAGACAACAAGGCTGTACTGCCTGAAATTGAAAATGAGAAACTGTATGTGGGGGACAGATGATCATTTTTCAATGGGCGCACCTCATTGATTGATTGCCTAGCCGCAGAGCAGCGTGAGCTAGTTGCCATGTACCATGTCCAGAGGATGTCTGTGCCCTCGAGGAATTTAAATTAAAATTGGGAAAGGGCTTGGATATCCACATGGTTGGATAAATCGCAGCCAAAGGCCGTGGAAAAGAAAGCAGGCCTGAGTGTGTGGCTTTTCAGCGGGTGGTGCCTGGGATGGTTATAACGGAGGCTGGCTTGGAGCACATGGGTAGTCGGGTCTGTCCGAGGCTAACCAGTCATTTGATGCATTCCTCTGGCCCCAGACAGAAGCTCTGCAGCTTAGAAAAGCTCAGGTGCTTGTTTGAAAGTCTTTATTGGTCTATTATTTATTGATGAGGGTAGTAATATCCAGGTCCGTGAATCCCTATCCAAAACCCTTGGGGCCAGGCATTTTAGAAAGGAGTAATAGAGGGCATGTTCTGTATATCATCTCCTGGGGACTGGGGCAGCAATCACCATAATGAAAAACATTAATATTTCTGCAGCAAAACACACTAAACGGGATAAATTAAAACCATAAGCAACTTTATATTCATGTAGATCAGCTTGAGTTACCAAGTGAGGTCAGGTCAGGTTTTACCACCAAATAAGTTATGAGAGACTTCTGGTTTTCAGAGCACATGGTTAAGGATGTGGACCTGTGGTAGTAGTAATAATAATAATAATAACAATAATAATAATAAACGGAGAATGTATAGAACAACGATGATGTTTATTATCTTCCAGACACTGTTCTAAGCACTTACCTGGGTTGACTGCTTTCACCCTTAAAACAATCCCTTGCAGATTATTCTTTCTGTCTGGAGAAAAAGAAAAGGAGGCACAGAGAATTAAGTAACTTGTACGGTTGCCACCGGTAAGGGTCAGAACAGGGTGCAAACCCAGGCAGTCTGGTCCGGGGGTGCAACTGAATGGCTATGCTTTGTCTTTTGGAGCGGGGAACTAGAGCAGACATGTCTTCAAAGTTTACTCCTCTTAGGTTATTCACACGCATGACACTGTTTGAACGCCTCACGTGTATAATAGTAAGCCGCAGCGGTGGATGCCTGGAAAGTTGGAATCTTCATTTTCAGAGGGATCCAGAGTCAGCGACTACGTGGTCATGGCTCCTCGGCAGAGCTGGCCACGAAAGCCCAGCCCCAGCTCACGTTACCTTGTTTATTTCTCCTAGATAAACGAGCCCTGAGAGTGGCAGTTGTCCTATTGCTGGGCAAGAATGGAGGCCCCCCTGGTGAGTCTGGATGAAGAGTTCGAGGACCTTCGGCCCTGCTGCTCAGAGGACCGGGAGGAGAAACCACAGAGTTTCTATGGCTCATCTCCCCACCATGTGGAGGACCCCTCCCTCTCTGAGCTGGAGAATTTTTCTTCCGAAATAATCAGCTTCAAGTCCATGGAGGACCTCGTGAACGAGTTTGATGAGAAGCTCAATGTCTGCTTTCGGAACTACAACGCCAAGACGGAGACCCTGGCTCCCGTGAAGAACCAGATCCAGATCCAGGAGGAGGAGGAGACCCTGCAGGACGAGGAGTAAGAAGTCTTAATTGCCCTCTGTTGCTTCAGACCCGAGCCCCGTAGGCTGGGGCTCCTTCACATAGAACTGGCTTCTGTCCGTGGGTTCGTGGCATGTCACTTACCCTTTCCTGGGGGGCAGGGCCCCGGTAATTGCTGACATTATACTGTTACGTTCCCCTACAGTGACCTGTAGAGCTTTCTTAAACCCTAAAGGAATGAAAGATTTTTAGAAAACAGCTTTTCTTAGATACGAAATGGAATTTTAAGAGCATGATCCATTTTAGGGTCTCTCTTCAGTTTTCTTTTTTTTCCTTAAGATTTATTTTGCACAAGCCTTCTACGACTGTCTTTTTCCTCATTAAAGCGCACATTTTACTGTGTGTAAAGTAAGCTGTTTCCCATACTATTTCAAGTCGCTTTAATTGCATACATTAATTAGAATTCTTAACCCTTAGAAGGCTTACTTTCTGGTGAAAACGAAGAAGTAAACCACTGTGAACTGTTTGTTATAACGGCATTCTTCCGATTGGCAAATTTAGGAATACATTTAATAATTTCTAGAAGCACAGGTTACAAGATTTTTTCCTTCGGTGCCCACGGTTCTTGGTCGCCCCGCTTCAAAAGAATGAAGAGGTAGATGGGGCAGAGTGGTGGGCAGGAAAGCGGGGTTTACTGAGTGATGGTACAAAGCTCCCGAAGAGGGAGGGGACCCAAAAGGGTTGTCCTCTCCCTCTCTTTTAAAAGATTTTATTTATTTATTTAAGAGAGAGAGAGCACAAGTAGTGGGGAGCGACAGAGTGAGAGGGAGAAGCAGACTCCCGGCTGAGCAGGGAGCCCCATGTGGGGCTCGATCCCAGGACCCCGACATCATGACCTGAGCCGCAGGCAGACACTTACCACCCAGGTGCCCCTTCAGTTTTCTTTATATCAGTAGTGATGCACCCAGATATTAGAAATAAGGACCAGAAGAAAAATTAATTTACTGTGTCGGAGGAATCTGTCCCTGGAACAATTTGCTTCGAGAAAGAGCAGAATTATGAAAATCGCCTGTGTACAGACCCTCCTCAGGACTGGAAAATCGTCTACAAATGTTAAAATATGTCCAAATAAGAAAGCATACAAACTGAACTGAGAGCCCAGGGAATTACCTTAGGCACAATCAAGGTGATAATTAGGTGACGTGGCTTTTGGTCTGCAGAGTCCCTCTGTCCCTTACTAGCCACCTACTGGGATCTTAACTGTAGACAAGAAAAGGGCTTTGAGAAAAGTGCTGTGTGAGGAGTGACTAGAAAATAAGAAGGGGATAATTTGGTACAAAAATTAAAGAAGGGTGTTTTGGGCACTTAGTAAAAATAGGCCTGAATTCCCTATAGAGGTAAAATATGCATCAATTGTTTTTAAGGAATCACACAAGAAATGTCAAGTAGCTGTAATGGAACTTTGGAGCAACTGGGCTTTTGGTTTCTCTTTTTAGGAACTTGAGCCGGGGGGGGGGGGTGTTGCCCCTGAATAAGTGGGGTAAAAGGGCGTGTCCTAGACAAGGAAGCCTGACCTGTGTGGGAGGTAGTTGGTGACTTGATGACCCTGTGAGTGTACAGGGGCTCTGTGTCTGTCTGTCTCACGCACTATTATATCCCCCCATGTCTAATATAGGGTTTGGTGTGTTGTAAGTAATCCAGGAATATTTTTTGAATGAAATACTGAATGTCGAATGAATTGGGTGAGCAATAATGGCTGGCCTCGTAGGTGAAGGGAATGCGTTTCCAGATCCACACCATTTCCTTCTCTCCTTTTTAATTAATGTTGGCCTGAAGTCATGATCAGAGAGAACATTTTACTCTGGTGACCAGTACTCTAACTGTGAGCTATGTGTTTTAATTCAATTTTAAGTTTCAAACTGATTCTTCTTAAATTCTGAGCCTGTTGTAATTTGTTCAACCCCTGTAAGTCTAAAAAGAATGGCTCTGGGGCTTTATTATACAGAGTGTTTTTTTCACTGCCTGGTGCAATGAACTAGAAAGACAAAGACTGTGAATTATAATTTTCATACTCTTGCTAACTCACTGTGTGACCTTGGGCTGGTCACTTAACTCTAGTCGACTGCGTGGGTCCTCATCTCTGAAGCCTCCAGAGCTCAGTCTTGATGAAGCAGGGCTCAGGACTTGGAAAGAACCTCATTCCTTACCTCACCCAGGCTGTGCTCTGAAAATGACATTTTAAGATGCGTCCCATTCCTTTTGCTTCCAACAAATCATTTCTTCCCTATCTACCCCCCCCCCCCCCCGCCACCTCATTAAGGATGAAGGCCCAGGGGGCAGGTTCTTACTCTCTTCTAGCACATTAGCAGAGGTCGCTCAATGTTAATTACCGTCACATGGGGTTATTGGTCCGCTCACCCTGATTTTTCTGACTTGCCTGCCTCATTGACTGCCTCAGCTAAAAGACCAAAGGTTGAACAGTTCCTTAGAGATAAGGTACAATTTGGGGATGGCGTAGAGGGAAGAAGCTGGGAACAGAGAAATTAACACTGCCCTTTCTAGGCAGTCAATGTATCTAAACCTTTCCAACTTAAAATAAAAATCAGACTTAAATTGCAGACTTTGCCTATAGATACACATCCAGACACTATAAAATTATATACTATAAAATTACGATGAAGTAAGGAAAAAGATAATTTAGTATCTCATCTGGTTATGACTCTCCTGAGCATAGCTTGTAATAAACTTGCCTAAGTTTGGTATTGGGATGGGTATTTCATCCACAAACGGACTGAAAGTGTTTTGGCTGGGTTACAGCTAAATAATAGAAACATAAAACAAAAGCTGTGAAATTCTTCGTCAAGCTAGCCTCCTTAAACGTAGCACAAGTCATAAAGTGAGCACAGTAATTCCCTTTAAAGTGGATTTCTTTCCTTCTCATGTGGAACTATTTGGCCAATAAGGAATTGGCTGAGATGTCAACTTAACTCTGATTTGTCAGGGTGTGGAAGTTTTAGGCATTACAAGACAGTCAAATTTGAACAGCTATTTTCTGGTTGTAAGTTTAGAAACTTCCAGAATCTCTCCTTTCCTTTGTCATAAGAGATTGAACGCGGAGGCCAGAGCCCCTTTAGGGACCTCAGCCCAACACCTGCCTCACTGGGGTTGCGATCGGCCCCCTTATAGGCACCCTGGATACAGAGGGGCCAAAATATGAGAACAATCGCAGTTTTCTACTCTTCAGATAGAATTATTGGGTTAAGGTGTTAAAAATAAAGTCACACGGGGTCGCATCTGTCTGGCTCAGTAAGAACAGCATGCGACTCTTGATCTCAGGGTTGTGAGTTTGAGCCCCACCCTGGGTGTAGAGATGACTTAAATAAGTAAAAACTTGAAATCAAATAAAGTCCACATGGTAAATAAATGCCCCATAGTCAGCCATACTTGAAGGTGAAGACAAGTAAACCCCAAATACTCAGGATAGGGAAAGCCAGTGGATAACTGATTTTTAGGAAAGTTATCTCTCTTCTCAGAGGTTCAGTTTCCCCAGAGGGCTGAGGTAGTACTGATTCTACTTAAGTCCTTGAAAGAATCTAAAAAGTTGTTCAAAGCCATTATGTGCTAATAATAATTCCTAAGTATTAACTGCGAAAGCATAGTCACGTGAACACACACCTAAATGTGGCTATCGGCTTGACTGGACACGAAACACTGGCTGAGGGCAGGAGCCAGCCTTGAGGGTCTTAAGGGAAATGTTTTCAAATTGGAATTCTAATAAGCCCTTTAGGCTAGCTGCCTGCCATATTGTCAAGATGGCATGCGTGTGTGTGTGTGGGGGGGGGGGGGCAGGACTCACGTAGCCTTGGTGGCCATCTTGCCAGCAGACCCAGATCTTTGTATACACGTCTTGTCACAACCCAACCTACTCAGTCCGTTCACTCTCTGCCAGCGTCCTTTCCCGAATCCCTAGCCCTGTATGGTGAAAGATAGTTTAGTCAGTTCCATAGGCACCTAACTAAGCCCAGGCCATAAACCATGCACTGAAGAGCCTCTCCTGTCACTATAGGGACTGAGAGAGCCAATTGAATTGCGGGTGCCATGGCAGCATAATGACAGGAATTGAGGCAACCTGTTTAATCTGGGCTCTTTGATAGTAGATCTAGGACATGCCATTCAGAGGCTCCCTTCCCCAAGATAAGAGTGAGTAGCGGGGTGCTTCTCAGGGAAGTAGAATTTCACGCTCCACTTCAGGGTGCCTATTAAAGTGGGTCTATTCATACCCAAGGCCCCTGCTTGTGGGAGAAGAGACAGCCTCTCTGGGGAAGAAAGCCCTTCCCATTCTCTTCCTCACAGAAAGCTTTGTGTTTTCCCCTCCCACCACCGGCTCTTCGCTCCCAGGGCTGCCTGCCTGCCGCCAGGGTTCTGCCTTTGGCTTCCATTTAACCTTCTCTGGGGCAGGAGAGCTAGACAGGAAGCCCTCACGCCCCCCTGCTGCCCCTGCCATTCCTCCTTTTGTGGCCCCATGAAAGCACCCTGTCCGGGGCTAATATAGTTCGAGATCTTTCACGCAGAGCCAGTTTCTGAACTGCTGTTCTAGCTTGTGACTGGGAACTTGGTGTATTATTCTGACACCCGTGCCAGTGCCAATCATAAAATTATAAAGACTTGGAATAGTTATGTGGTTAGGAATCTAGGCCCTGTAGCCATATTGCCCGGTTTCGAATCCTACCTCTGTCATAACTGGCTGTGTGAACTTAGACAAGTTTACAGACTTCTCTGTTGACTTCTCTGTTTCAGTTTTTTTTTTTCTGCCTCAGAATCTGCCTTATAGAGTTGTGATGAACGAATGAATTGATCCACACCAAGGTTCAGAAGAGTACCTGGCTTATAGTCAGTGCCCATTAAGTGTTGGCTGCTAGTGTTATGATTGTGACGTGGGCACTGAATACATGTGGGAGTGTGGGAAGGTGTGCGAGCAATGACCGAGAGATAAGAGTCACTCTATCGTAAATGTTGTTCATGAACCTTGAAGGGGAAAGAATACTTCAGAAAAGGAGAAGAAAATTCGGACAGAACAGGAAAGAATGAGGATGACTTGAAATCCCGAGGAGACAAGGGTATAGGAAATCTCCCTAAAAATCTAGAAGTCAGAGTCCCTGCTTGTCATTTTAAGGATGCACACAGTTTCAAGGTCATTGGCAAGGGTGCCGTTCATTAAAGGTCCCAGCTTCTATCCAGCCTAGGAGAGGCACAAAAGGCTCCTGCCTATTTTGGGCTTTGCTGAATTTCATTTTCCCAGGCACTTGCTGCAGGGACAAATCCGAAGGTCAACGCCCGCACTCTTGTTGATTCTTGCAGCAGAGAATGTAACACAGCGATGCAAGGAGGAGTCGTCCGCCGGCCTTCCCGGTGGGTGTGGCGCTTGGAGTTTTGTCTTGGAGACAGCAAATCATGTTTGCCTCTTGGCTTTAGAATGCTACTGAGACTTGCGTTTAGCATTAGGCTGGATTAATGAAGCTCTAATGGTGCCTGATGGAGATTGGATTATCACCCATGTTTAAGAAGCAGACGCTGAAATCCTGCTGAACGGATGTCTAATGAACACTTGAGTCCTCTCAAGTGCTTTCTTGTAATTGTAGGAAAATAACGAAGAAGCGGGTCACCCAAGCACGGCATGAAATTGTGTTTTCTTGAGTTCCTTCAGTGTGCTTCGTGACCGACTGTATACCTTGAGCGCTAGGCAAATCTCTTTGCTCCTATTCCCATAAATCATATCATTCTGGATTTTAGGTATGTTAAGAGCACTCGCCCGTCCAAATTTCACGTGTCTGTGCTCTCGTCCAACCTGCACTTACCTTTTTAGCGACTTACCCTGGATTTCGTCATGTTTTGAATTTGATCCATGGCTATACTTCATTGCTTATTTTTAAATGGCTGTTTCTTTATTTAAGTCGATCTCAATACAATTTACCTTCATAGACTGTATTTTTGTAGGTATCACTCACGTTTGACATGTGTGGGCACCTGAGGGAGATTGCATAGAGCCCTTGTTTATCATTAGCTAGGATGAACTCGAGTGCCCCTGGGTGCCATGGACAGCATTATTTTAGGAGCTTGGTTTACTGATTTATATTAATCTCTCGGTGTTGACTTATTTGTTTATTTTCCTGTGTGTGGAGAGTTTGTGACTTTAGGTAATTTCCCCTAACCCTCTTCTTTCCTTTTCCCCCAAGAAGTCTTTCTGAAATAAGTGAATTAAATGATGATGAATTGTAGAAAAGAGTTTCGTATAATGTACATATTGGAATTTTTAAAAGAAATGTAATAAAGGGAGCCCCATCTTCCCTCACTAAGAACCAGTTGTTAGAAGTGTATTGATTGATTCCTTTCATATATTTGCCTTAGAGTGTCCATGACGGAGACTTACACTGCTAGAGGGCGGGACTGTGCCACCTGCAGGCTCCCCAGAGCATTTTGGGTAATAAGTAAGCATGGACAGGATTGGCCTTATCCCCTTAGCTACATTAGATGTCAAGAAGTTAATTCTTTTTTTTTTTTTTTTTAAGATTGTATTTATTTATTTGACAGAGAGAGAGACAGCCAGAGAGAGAGGGAACACAAGCAGGGGGAGTGGGAGAGGAAGAAGCAGGCTCCCAGCAGAGGAGCCCGATGTGGGGCTCGATCCCAGAACGCTGGGATCACGCCCTGAGCCGAAGGCAGACGCTTAACGACTGAGCCACCCAGGCGCCCCTCAAGAAGTTAATTCTTGACCATTTAGATTGCAGGCCTCTAAAATTGAAATGCATCTAAACTCTATGATAGCCCTGATCTTAAGGAGATTCAGACAGAAAATCTGCCCCGATTATCTATCATCTATCTATCTATCTATCTATCTATCTATCTATCATCTATCACCTATCTATCTGTATCTATCTATCTATCTATCTATCTATCTATCTATCTATCTATCTATCTATCTATCACCTATCTGTCTGTCTATATCTATCTATCTATCTATCTATCTATCTATCTATCTATCTATCTATCTATCATGATCTTCCTCTTTCTCTCTCACTCTTCTTTGCCCACAGGAAAGGAAAGGAAACATGGGCATTTCTCAGGTTCATGACACATGAACTATTTGGTTGAGGGACAGATTTATTTTCAGGGGCAATTTATTTTTTGCCAGAGGTGATTTGATTGTAGACTCTACCATTTGTATCTCAATGGTGAGAAAGTCCTCTTCTCTTAAGCAAACACCTTTCATGCAGATGCCCGTGGCCAGGGTCCATTCTCTTGGCTCTTTCTCTCCTGGTCGTGCCTCTAATTCCGTTTTTAAGCTGCTTTGCTCTTGCACGCTGGAAGGCAGATGATCTCAGCCTGGCACACACAGAAGCCTCTCTCCTCCCCTGGCCCAGCTCTTCCTTCCTCCAGGCGGGGCCAGGCCACAGATGTGTGCTAATGAGAGCTTCTCTTTGTTCACAGGGTTTGGGATGCTCTGACAGACAGTTACATCCCTTCACTCTCCGAAGACTGGAGGGACCCAAACATGGAGGCTCTGAATGGCAACAGCTCTGACACCGAGGTACCTCTCTGGGGCCCCTTACTTAATAAGGCTTGAGAAGACGTGGATTCCAGTTAGAAAAACATTCAGTAATTCAGCAGTCTTCCCCATTAGGTGATGAAGCTCAGGAATAGCTTCAAAACATTGCTGGGAAGGCAGGCGTCGTGGAGGAGGCGAAGAATAAGGTGAGGGGACATCCAGTGTAGACGAGGTGATTCCGGTGGCTATCCGTAAAGAGTGTAAATGCAGATTACTCTGTTGTTGATCTGTGTCCTGCAACATGCAAAATTAGGTGGTCTGAAGTAAGAGGAGAAGAGTGACTGTCACAGGCTTCTCCTGTGTTCAAATAATCATGGCTTAAAAAAAAAATCAGGGTTTCCTATCGAAAATGAACAGTTCAGTCCCACCAAAAACAAGATGGCAAATACTGATAGGTTTGTGGCAAGGTCAAAGCCTGGCTAATGGCCAAAGCGGGGGCGTAGACATTAGTGAGGTGTCCACTCAATGGGGAGTGGCCAATGAGGCCAATAAGACGTTTATGGACTCAACCAAGAAGACATTTTCGTGGCTGAACTTGACTCACATTCTGTGCTTACTGATGCCAAAGAAAAATGTAGCCTGAGGCTTCTGAATAAAGAGAATACTTGTTTTGAGTTGATTTGCATGGGCTATGAGGACTGATCTCTCAGAAGATCCAGATGGCCCTTCCTGGCTGAATCTACGTATAGAAAAGTAAAATCATTTCATGGCTCTGTCCTTCTTAAAAGCCGATTTCTGCCTTGCCTGGTTTTCTAGTTTCAGCTGTAAAGGAAATTTGACGATTTCTTATCAGGAAGGGCTGTCACAGCCCTGTGCGCTCAGCAAGTGAGGGAAAGGGAGGTGGATCTCATCTTCCTAGGTCCTCCAGAATTGAGTCCAAGTGAAAGAGCAAGAGACGCATTTCCCTTACGTGGGGGTATTTCTGCAGAGCATGGCCCCAAGTAGCCCAGCATAGAGATCAGCAGTTGGCTGATTTGTTAAAAAGGTAGCTGTACCTCCTTAACTCTTTTAATAATTAGCAATCCCAAAGTCTCAAAACCTCAAGGTTTCATCGATGGGGCAAGTAAGATGGTGACTTTGACACTAGGAGATTCGAGACAAGCCTACTCAGTGTGGACACAGGAGGCTGCATCCCAAGTCCTGTTTTGGCTCCCGACTGTTTGTTTTCTCTTGCGATGCTTATAGGTATCCTCACCCCAAATGCAAAGGGCAAAGAAGCAACCATGGAATAAATGTAGTTACTGAAAAGAAATCCGGTCCATCGTGGTGCAAAAGGCAGATTTTGCTTTGTTGTCTCTTTGGCCACCTTTCCAACTCATTTTGTGGTTTAAGCCAAAGGATGTATACGATAGCCCGCCCGTCAAAAGGTCTCTAATTTATCCTCATTTGCAGATTTCCCTCAAGAGGGTTAATATTTCAGGGCAAATTGAATGACCCTGAGAAGGATGATCTTGAGTTCTGCTCCTTGTGAAATTTCTTCCATCCAGCCCATGGGAGAATGACAGGGTAGCAAAAGTAGATGGATTAGGGCTGTTTTATTTCATCTCCTTTATTATCGGGATTCATTACAGTAGAGGCTCTTTTAACTGACTTCAGTTTAAATGATTTGCTAGATTAACCAGCGTTCTGTACTCCTGTAAAAGAGCGGCCGACCCAGTGCCCTTGGCTTGCTGAATGCACACAGCTGGTAGGCTTCTCCGAGCAAGCCCCCATAGCTCTTCTGCTACTTAAGTGGTTCATTGCCAAGAATCAGTTGTGTTTGTTCCCAAACCTCTTTATGCTCGTCCTTGTGACTCTAAGTAATGTAATCGAACATTATAGAAACTGTTGGATTATGACAGCAAAGAGAGTCATGTTTTGCTTTTTTAAAATCAAAGTGACAATGTACATAGTCTTTCTTTTTTTTCAAGATTTTATTTATTTATTTGAGATAGAGTGAGATGAGAGCAAGAGCGAGCTCCAGTGAGCGAGAGAGAGCGAGAGCGAGCACAAGCGGGGGGTGGGGGGTGGGTAGAGGGAGAGAGAGAGAAGCAGGCTCTCCATTAAGCAGGGAGCCCAACTTGGGGCTCAGTCACAGGGCCCTGGGATCATGACCTGAGCCGAAAGCAGATGCTTAACCAACTGAGCCACCCAGGCGCCCCACACATGAACAGAGTTTTAAAAGTCAAATAATACTTTAAAAATATTATAAGACTTAAAGCCTCTCCCACCCCCAGCAGCTCCTGACTTGTCTTTCCCTACTCCACAGGCAGCCACTTTGATTTCTTTTGGCAAATACCTCGGATTTTCTAAGTAATGCATTTATATTGCTGTTTGCTTGATGATTAAGATCAACAGTTTGGGCTGTTATCTATTAACTTTATACTACGGAAGATAAGATTTAATGCTTTCACACCACCTCAAATATGCACACTTAGCGTTCCCCCTGTTAATAGAGGGTTGTCACCAATTTATAGTGAAATCAAAATTAAATGTAGAAACTATTATAACTATGTAAAATACTTCTTACTGAATCACGTAGTGTTGTATATTTCTTCTCTTATACAACCTTTTGTTGAACCTGGAGTAAAGAATTACCTTGTTTTTTTTTTATTTGCTTAGTTTTCTGTATATCTATCTATCAATAGTTCAACCTCAAACTCGGAGCGAAATTTAAATCTCACAATATGGTTAAGAAAAAAATCAGACTTTCAGGGGCGCGTGGGTAGCTTAGTTGGTTGGGTGTCTGCCTTCAGCTCGGGTCGTGATCTCAGGGTCCTGGTATCGAGCCCCAAGTTGGGCTCCCTGCTCAATGGGGAGTCTGCTTCTCCCTCTGCCTCCGCTGCTCCCTCTACTTGTGCTCTGTCAAATAAATAAATAAAATCTTAAAAAGAAAATCAGATGTTCTGTCAATTCTTTTTTGTTTTGTTTTGTCTTGAAAACATCCAAATGAGTGCCCCCATGTTTCTACTGTACACCTGTTTTCTAGATCTGGTGCACAGCTGTTGGCGTGAGACTTTCCTTCACTTTCATTCCGGGGATTCTTCCTGCCTCTCTCTCTCCTGTCCTCTGACTGCTCTATTTTTTATCTTTCTGGGGATATTCCCTTGTTTTGGTGGAAAAAAAAATTCAGCATATTCTTGAGAAAGGGCACAGAGGAATGTGCTTTTTAGAATATACTAGAATGTCTCTATTCTCCTATCATATACTTGATTGGGAGTTTGATTTGATAGTTATTTTAGGTTGCAAAACTTTTTTTTTACCTGGAATTCTGAAGGCATTGTTCTCTTATCTTTCAGCTTTCCCTTACTGTTGAGCAGCCCTCAAATCCATTTTGATTCTCCTTTTATATGTGACTCTCTTTTGGTTCTTTCTGAAAGCATTTAGGATATTCTTTTTTCTTTCTCATTTGAAATTTTCCATTGATGTGCCTTATAGTGAAGTCCCCCCCTATTCATCCTGCATTATACTTAGTGGGCCGTTTCAGCCTGGAAGCTCATGACGAAATCGTGGCATGTTTTCTTGTGTTATTTCTCTAAAGATGAATTATTTCTGTTTTCTGCTTCTATTGAGATGATTATGTATGTAGTTCTCTCCTTTATTATGTTAATGTGATAAATTACATGAATTGATTCTCAAATATGAAGTCAACCTTGCATTCTTGAGATAAACCCAACTTGGTCATGGTGTATTATTCTTTTCTTTTATTTCATTGTGTGGTTTTCTTTTTTTCTCATAGCTTTACTGAAGGATGATTGGCATACAATAAGCAGCCCATTTTGAAGTGTTCAATTTGATAAGTTTTGACATATGTATACATCTGTGAAACCATCACCACAATCAAGATATCGCTCATATCCATTAACTGCTCCCTTTCACTCCCCAGTCTCCAGGCAACCCCTTTCTGTCACTATAGATTGGTTTGCGTTTTCTAGAATTTTGTGTAAATGGAGTCATGCAGCAGGTACTCTTTTTTTTTTTTTTTTGGTCTGGCTTTTAAAAACTTAGTATAATTATTTAGATATTCATCCATTTTGTTGTTTATATCAACAGTTCGTTCCTTGTTATTGCTGAGGGGTGTTCCATTACAGAGATACACCAGAACTGGCTTTTCACTCACCTGTTGATGGACATTTGGGTTGTTTTGAACATTATAAATAAAGCTATTGTGACTATTCTTGCCTAAGTCTGTTTGTAAGATATATGTCTCCGTTTCTCTGGGGTTAAAAAACCTATGAGTGGAATGTTGGGGTCATATGGTAAATGTATGTTTCACTTTTTAAGAATCTGCCAAACTGTTTTCCAGTTTGAGAGCTCCCGTTATCCACATCCTTGCCAACACCTGTTACGGACAGCCTTTTACATTGTAGACATTGGAGTAGGTATCTAGAGTACCCTATTTCGGTTAAACTTGCACTTCCTTAGTAACATGCGATTGAGCATCTTTTCATGTACTTATAATCTGTGCATCTTCAGTGAAGCGTGTGTTCAAATCCTTCGCCCACTTTCTTAATGGGTTGTGTGTGTTCTTGTTAAGTTGTTATTGTTCCTTATATGAAAAGGTAGAATGAGGCATACTAAATTATTAAGAGTTTATTTAAGTAAGATCAAATAGGACAGCACCAAACCCAAAGTGGTTAGGGGTGCTCCATCAATGGGAACTAGAGGAACGACTTTTATATGGAAAAGGTGGAAGCAAAGGAAGGAAATTATTTGACGGGCTATAGCTCATATGGTTGTATTATTTGGGAAAGCCTAGATGGCTCTTTGTGATTGGTTGTTCTTTGGTTTGAATTCTTAACCTTGAGGCAGTAGAGGCTTAGGTTTTCGTTTGCTTGGTGGGTTACTAAGGCATTAAAACCACCTCAGTCTAATGGCCTCCATGTTTAATTAACTTAACACATACATTCTAGACATAGTCCTTTGTCTGATTTATGTTTTATGCACATCTTTTTGTCTATGGATTGCCTTGTAGCTTTCTTTCTTTTTTTTTTTTTTTAAAGATTTTATTTATTTATGTGACAGAGATAGAGACAGCCAGCGAGAGAGGGAACACAAGCAGGGGGAGTGGGAGAGGAAGAAGCAGGCTCATAGCGGAGGAGCCTGATGTGGGGCTCGATCCCAGAACGCTGGGATCACGCCCTGAGCCGAAGGCAGACGTTTAAGGACTGTGCCACCCAGGCGCCCCCCTTTTAGCTTTCTTAACATATTTTGAAGGTCAAATGTTTTTTTAAATGTGATGAAGCCCAATTTACTGATTTTTTTCTTTTTATAGTTTGTGCTTCGTGTGCAGTATTTAAGTAGTCATTGAGATTTTTTTCATAAGTCTTCTAGAAGTTGTATAGTTTTAGGTTGTCTGTGGCTGATGATTCATTTCAAGTTAGTTTCTGTATATGGTGTGAGGTAAGGGTCAAAGTTCATTTGTGGGTATGTGTGTGTATGGCTATCCAGTTGTTCTGGTACAACTAATTGGAAATATTATTCTTTCCCTATTAAATTGTCTTGGCACCTTTGTTGAAAATCAATTGCCCATATATGTGTGGATCTATTTCCGAATTCTTTATTCTGTTTCATTGATGTATGTCATTCTCTATGCTGATACCATGCTGTATTCATTACTGTAGCTTTGTAATAAGTCTCGACATAAAGTAGTACAGCTGCTGACCCTTGAACAACACGGGTTTGAACTGTGTGAGCCTGCTTACATGAGGATTTTTTTGGGGAAAAACAGTACTGTAAATGTATTTTCTCTTCCTTATGATTTTCTTCATAATATTTTCTTCTCTCAAGCTTACTTTATTGTAAAAATACAGTATATAATACATAAAGAATACCAAATATGTGTTAATCAACTGTCTATATTATCAGTAAGGCTTCTGTCAACTTAACCAATAGTTAAGTTTTGGGGCAGTCAGAAGTTATATGTGGATTTTTGACAGTGCAGGGCGTCTGCACTCCTAACCCCTGCATTGTCCTATGGTCAACTGTATAAATCTTTTAACTTTGTTCTTTTTTTTTTTTCGAAGTCGTTTTGAGGTCCTTTGCATTTCCATATAAATTTTGGAATCAGCTAAGTAATTTCTCGAAGTTGCTGGAAATTCAACTTGCGACTGTGTTAAATCCATAGATCAACTTAATTTATTCTATTAATGTGGTGTATTACACGAATTGATTTTCAAATATTAAACCAACCTTTCATTCTTAAGATAAACCCCACTTAGTCATGGGGTCATGATGTAGTATTTTTTTTTATATAATGTGGGATTTGATTGCTAATATTTTATTAAAATTTTTGTGTCTTGCTCACAAGGAATCTTTTTCTGTAATTTTCTTGTAATGTCATAACACGAATGGGGAATTTTTCTTTCTCTAGTTTCTGAAAGAGTTTGTCTTAGTTAGATCGGTATTATTTCTTCCTTATATGTTTGGTAGACTACACCAGCGAAACCACCTGGACCACGGGTTTTCTCTGTGGAAGGTTTTTGACGATGTATTCAGTTTCTTTAATAAATATAGGGGTGTTCAGATTTTCTATTTCTTCCGCCAGTTGATTTCGAACAGTGTTTTTCAGGGAATTTTTTTCATTTAATCTAAGTAATTGAAGTATTGACTACAAAGTTCTTTGTGATATGCTCTTATTATTTTAATGTTAGTATCCATTATCCATTACAAAGTATTTAATGTTAGTAAAGTAAGTAGTGATGTTCTCCTCTTTATTTCAGATCTGCTAATTTGTGTTTTCTTTCGCCTTCTCTCCCTCTTCTTCCCCTCTTCTCTCTTCAGTGTAGTTATGGGTTTATCACTTTTTTTGGGGGGGTTGTCACTTTTATTAATCTCTCCAGAAAACCACTCCTGGTTTCTTTTTTTCCTCTGTTGTTTGTTCATTTTCTAGCTTGTTGATTTCTTTCCTTAACTTTATTATTTCCTTACTTATACTTTCTAGGTTTTACTAAGCCTCTTAAGGTGGGAGCTTAGATCAGATTTTAAACTTTAAAAATGATTGTCTTGGTCCACCCAGGCTGCTATAACGAAATACCACAGACAGGGTGGCTTACAAACAACAGAAATTTATCTCTCGCAGTTAAGGAGGCTGGAATCCAAGATCAGGGTGCCAGCATGACTAGGTTCTGGTAAAGGCCCACTTCTGGCTTGCAGACTGCCGATTTCTGGCTGTGTCCTGACATGGTACAAGGGATCTCAGGAGCTCTGTGGAGCCTCTTTTATAAGGCACCAATCCCATTCATGAGGGCTCTACCATGACCTAAGCGAATCCCTGGAGTCCCCACCTCTTAATACCATCACGTTGGGCATTAAGATATCAACAAATGAATTTTGGGAGGACACAAACATTCAGACCAGCAATAACATAAGCATCTTAAAATAATAAAATTTCCTTTCAGCATTGCTTTACCTGAATCCCATAATTTTGATATAGTGTGTTTTTACTAACCTCATTTTTAAGTATTTTCTAATTTCTCTTGTGATTTCTTCTTTGACCTATGAGTTATTTAGATGTATGTTACTTAATTTCAAAATGTTTGGGGATTTTATAGTTATCATTTTGTATTGATTTCTGATTTAATCTTGTTAGAGAACACCATCTGTACAAATTCAATCTTTTAAAATATATTGGGATTGATATACAGCCCAGCATATGTTGTATCTTAGGAATGCACTATGTGCCATTGGAAAGAATGTATATTCTGCAATTATCGGTTGTAATGTTCTGTAAAGGTCAACTAGATTAAGTTGGTTTATAGTATTGTTGAATTCTTCTAGCTCTTAACTAATTTTTGCCTGTTTATCCATTACAATTTATTTTTTTGTTTTATTACTAAAGTATAGTTGATATACAATGCTAAATTAGTTATCTTTTCAGGTGCACAACATAGTGAGTTGACCATTCTATATGTTACGCGATGCTTAACCATGATAAGTATAGTTACCATCTGTCGTCATACGATGTTATTACGATTATGGACTATATTCCCTTTGCTGTACTTTTTATCTCCATGACTGATTGGTTGATTGATTTTAAGTAAGCTCTACACCCAACATGGGGCTTGAATTCATGACCCCAAGATCAAGAGTCACATGCTCTACATAACTGAACCAGCCAGGCGCCCCTTGATTTATTCCTTTTATAACTGGCAGTTTGTACCTTTTAACCCTCTTCAGCTATTTTGCCCATACCCCCCAACCCAGCACACTTCCCTCTGGCAATCACGAGTTTGTTCTCTGTATTTATGAGTGTTTCTATTTTTGTTTGTTTTGTCTTTTTTAGATTACACATATAAGTGAAATCATGATATTTGCCTGGCTTATTTCACTTAGCATAATACCTTCTGGGTCCATCCATGTTGTCACAAATGTCAAGGTCTCATTCTTTTTTATGGTTGAATAATATTCCATTATATATAGATAAATTTATCGCATCTTCGTATCCATTCATCTATCAATGGACACTTGGGCTGCTTCCATATCTTGACTATTGTAAATAATGCTGCAATAAACATAGGGGTGCATATGTCTTTTTGAATTAATGTTTTCATTTTCTTTGGGTACATAGCTGGTAGTGTAATTACTAGATTGTATCATGTTTCTATCATTCCTTTTACTTTTCATCTGTGTCTTTATGTTTTAAGTTTGTCTTTTATAGATTGCATATAGTTGAGTCTTTTATGTTTAGTCTGACGATGATCTGTGCTTTTTGGTTTATTGAATTTAGTTCATTTGCATAGTTTTTAGTTCATTAACATTTAAAGTAACTTTAATAGTTTGTGTTTAGGGGTATGATCTTGCATTTCTATTTGTCTTATCTGGGTTTTTTGTTGTTGTTGTTCCTCTGTTCCACCTTCCTTGCCTTCTTTGGATTAATCAATTTTTTCTGGTATTCCATTTTCTTTCTTCCATTGAATTTTGTTTTTTTTTTTAATTTTTATTTTTTAATTTTTTAAAGATTTTATTTATTTATTTGACAGAGAGAGAGTGAGTGATCACAAGCAGTGGGAGAGGCAGGGCAGAGAGAGAGGGAGAAGCAGTCTCCCCACAGAGCAGGGAGCCCGATGTGGGGCTCCATCCCAGGACCCCAGGATCATGACCTGAGTCAAAGGCAGACGCTTACCAGACTGAACCACCCAGGCGCTCTCTCTTCTGTTAGATTTCAGCTATACCTCTTTGTGTGCTTGTTTTTTGTTTTGGTTTTGTTTTTTACTGACTGCTCTAAGGGTTACACCCGCATTAGTAAGTTAGGGTTCGTAGTATAGTACTTCACATAAAATGTAAGACACCTTCAACAGTATAAGTGTATTCCTGCCATCCTTTGTGCTATTGTTGTCATATATTTTACTTCAATCCACATTATCTACCCCACAACACAAGACATTATTTTTGCTTTAGACGGTTAGTTGTCTTTGAAAGAAATTAGAAGGAAAAACATAATTTTTTTATATTTACCATTTCTGGTGTTATTTCATCCTGTAAATCTGATTTTTAATCATTTCCTTTCAGGCCAAAAAACTTTCTATAATATTTCTTGTAGTGTTAGTTTACAGGTGACAGATTCTCAGCTTTCATTTATCTCATGTTTTCCCTCCTTTCAATGATCACAGCCTTGTACTGTCTGTGCCCAGTGCCTCAAAACAATCGGCTCTTAGATTTTGTCCAGATTTATAGTTGTATGTGGCAGGGTAAGTCCAGTACTAGCTACTCTTTCGTGGCTGAAAGAGGCCATCTCTTCTGCTTTTGCTTTTTGGAATTCCTTTTATTCAAGTGTTGGACTTAAACTGATCTTTTGCTTTTTCTCCCCTCCCATTCTCTATCTACTTATTTTGTTTTACTCTCTAGGGATTTTCTCAGCCTTATCTTCAATTCTTCTACTGAAAATATAAATTTTGCTACCATAATTGTAGTTTCTAAGAGCTCTTTCTTATTGTTTTTTAAAATTAATTCTACTAAACAGGCTACGTTTCAAGGAAGCAGTGTTTTCTTGGTATCTCTCTGAGGACAGTAGTGATAGGAAGGAGTTTCTTCTGCCCTCTGTATTGCTTTTGATTTACTTTTCCTATGTATTTGTTTTAGTCCCTGTTTTTCCTGTTGGGGATTGTCTGCAAATGTTTGACAATCCTTGGGCATATTTAAAAGTGAGGCCAGACTCACAGAGCTCTTCCTGTGGGAGGAGGGCTTGACTCCTACTGCCCCCTGCTGTAGTGATCAGTAAGGACCTGGTTATTTTGTTTGGAGACCCCAAATACTGGCATGCATCTGTACGTCTTTTTTCTTGCACAGTGTAACAGAAATGTATTGACCACTAATGGAGTCCTCCAGTGTTTTGCTTGAGGAGGATAAGCCTGACGGCTAGCATCCTTGGAACCTAATCAGGGCAGGAGGCTGAGGGTCTCTGGTGACCATGTAGACTTTTACTTAATCCCTCTGTTTTGTGCAAGATCCCTCACCCCAGCTTTCAGGTGGCCTGGTGTCTCTTGAGTCCAGGTCCTTCTTAGTTCAACCTTTCCAGAGTGAAATCTCCACTTCTTTTGATGGTGAGAGGGCAGTAGTTGCCTTTCTTCATGGGACAGAAGAAGAGACCTGGGGTCTCACTGCTCCTATGAAGAGTCCTGGCAGATCCTTCCTTTTGCAGCCCCACATCCCAGTGCCCCTAAGTCTCCAATTCTGGAGTCTTTCAGTATTTTTGGGGTGAAAGCACATACTTTGGGAAGCTTTCTCCCACAGGGCTTAACCCTCTAGCCTGCTAGCTTAGCATCTGCTTTCTGGCATCTCGTTTGCTGTTGTCTTTCCTCGGATTCGTTTTGTCTCTGCAGGACATTCTCTTTTGGTCCTCGTGCTTTCACTTTAGTAGGGTTTCAGAAGGAAGACGAGGTAAATGTGTGTGCATAATCTCCTATGCATCTTCCTTCTGCTATTAAAAAAATGGAGAGCACCTGGGTGGCTCAGTCAGTTAAGTGTCTGCCTTTGGCTCAGGTCGTGATCTCAGGGTCCTGGGATCGAGCCCCACATTGGGCTCCCTGCTCAGCAGGGAGTCTGCTTCTCCCTCTGCCTCTGTGCATGCTCTCTGTCTCTCTTGCTCTTGCTCTGTCTCAGATAAATAAAATCTTTTTAAAAAATAGTGTTCTGTTGTGGATGATAGAAGAAAGACAATGTGGAACCTCTACTCAGAGGCCCATTGTGGAGAAAAAGGCATTGGCCTTATATTAGGAGCTTGGGGAAAAATAAGTATACGCTTATATATATATATTTTAAAGATCTCATTCACCCATTCGACAGAGATAGAGACAGCCAGTGAGAGAGGGAACACAAGCAGGGGGAGTGGGAGAGGAAGAAGCAGGCTCACAGCGGAAGAGCCTGACGTGGGGCTCGATCCCACAACGCCGGGACCACACCCAGAGCTGAAGGCAGACGCCTAACCGCTGCGCCACCCAGGCGCCCCACGCTTATATTTTTACATCAAAATAATATGCTCGAGCCTGTAGTATTATTGTTTTTGTAATTCTCCACATTTATTGAGTTTTTCAATTACTCAATATTCTGTTCCTGACTGATATAAAAGACAGTCTCTTTTGTCGCTGTAACTGTAATTAATAGCAGGTGGTGTTGTCTTGGACAAGAGAAAGAAAGTCCAGGACAGTGAGTTCAACCCTTCTGTTTCCCAGGTAACTGAGCAGCTCAGGTGCATGCGGAGGTGGACTGACTATGGGAGGTGACAGTGCGACCATTCCTCTCTCTTTAGTTCGTTCATTAATTCTTTCAAGAAAGGTCTGTTGTCTACATGCTGTTTGCTCTGCTCTGGTGCGTCTCACTGTGGGGATTCAGAGGCGTTGACTTAACCCCACACAGATGTTTCCTGGTTGTTCGCAAGCATGAAGGGATGTAGCTGTCCTTTCCTTGGGCCGGGTGCATAGCATGGATTTTTTTTTTTTTTTTTTTTGACTTGTTCACTGAAGGTGAAAATGGATCTTTGTTCTCTTAATTTTGGTCAAGAAGGCAACCACCTACGTGGAACAACTGTGATAAGGGAGGGAAATACAAGGCAGTAGAGACTCCCTTTCTTGTGAGTAGAATCATCTGGATTGCCCTGACAGGAGACACTGGTTAATAGTCACTATTGAACACAAGGACTCGGTGTCATTTTAGTCCTCGCTCAGACTACCGTGCGGCAAGATTTAGCGGCATTGTAGGCTCCAGGGAAGATTCCATTTACTGTCAAGCTTTAAGCTACCACATCACACCCTTAAGGGCACACCCTTTACGGAAAGCAGAAGGAAGAAGCAGCTTGCTGAGGAGGATGGCCAGACCTTTTCTGGCTCTGGGTCTTCTTTCCTCCGTTCTGGATAGAAGTCACTTGGAAGAATGATTTTTCTTGGAAGAGCCATAGTTCACATCTACAGTGTGGCAACACCTTGAGTTTCAGTCTACAAAGAAATTCAGCCCCAGATGACCTGGCTGGCAAGTTGTTCAGGCTTTAGCCTTCTCATTGTCACACAAGAGGCTAAAAGAACTCCCCGTTAGTGATTTCTCGGTTTCTGTCATATGTTAAGAATAAGAGTATACCTATACTCTTCCACCTGCATAAGTGTGTGTGTGTGTGTGTGTGTGTGTGTGTGTGTAAATCATATAATCGTATCCATACACAGAAGGGCCATCATTTTTCAAAATTCTTTCTTTTTTTCCCATTAGTCCCCACTCAGCTTTACACTCTGCACAAGATATTGTCCTGGTAATGAAGGGCAGGTAGGGATTCTCTTAAGTGGCATTTGTAAGTCAAGAGGGCTCGTTGAGAACTGGCGGAAGCGGTTAAGGCAGAACAGAGTCTGCTAGGACCAGGAGGAAATGTGGGAGGAGCCCTAGCGAGGGTGCGGAAGGATGAGGGCCCAGACCCTAGGCCTAAAGCTAGAGAGGGAGGAGGAAAGGCAGGGACTTGGTGGGTGTGGTGAAAGCAGAAGCAGGGAATTATCCACACGAGGGAGAGGGAAGGATCCAGGGCTTTCTTTAAGTACTTTGTGTTTGCTTTTCTTTTACTTTTTAGAGGCAGACTTCTGAGGTCTGAGAAAATGTGGGGTAGGTGCCGCTCCCGCAATCCTAGGAGCTCAGGGTAACTTCTCAGTGTTTATAGGTGATTTTCAGGTCTCTTTTTACCGAAGCCTGACAAATCAGACCTGTAGGCTTTGTGCCAGGGACGGGGAGAGGAGAGAAAGCTCTGAGAGGCATCCACCCCACTGCTCAGGTTCGATAACGTTTAAACAAGGAGAAAGGGCTATCCCTAGAGGCTGCCTCCCCGCCTTCCGCCAGGAGCTCGGAGGGAAGACCTCGTGTAGGGAGACGGTTTAGCTTGACGATGCACTATTAACAGTCAGTGAAAATTGGCCTTAGATCAGAAAACATAAACTTTCCACTTAAGAATGCACTTACTGTAAAAAAACATTCTGGTTATAAACTAACACTCGCTTACAAAAAAGAACCCGAACAGAAAACAACAATCTCTGTTTCCCAGGGTGAGCCTGACTTCCAGCACAGGCCTTTCTGGCCCGGAGAAAGTTTGCCCTAGGAGTGCAGTCGTGTGCAAACTGGGGCTCCAGGAGCTTCGTTCTGCAGAGTGGGGAGTGCGGAAGCCAGGCGGCTACCGCAGGTGGTAGACTTGGCAGGGAGAGGAGCATATGGGTTCGCCAGCAGAAAGAGATGTCACCATCTGGCACGCAAGCCCCTCAGATGATCCCATTACCTCCCTGCCCTACGCCTCATCCAGGTGGAGCACAGATGGCATTTAAGATACATTTGATTAATTTTTTAATGACAGAGTCCTGGTTTTAAGCAAACAGAGAGAGAAGGTGATGTGTTTTGTTAGCGGCGTCGGCCAAGGTGGAGCTCAAAGAAGAGGGGAGAAGTTTCTGAGGATAGGTCATCTGTGACATGATCACTTGGGATGGAACTGGGTGTCTTCTGTGGGAACAGCGGAAGTGTAGTCCCCGGGAAAGAGGCAGATCAGCATGCCAGCTATGGATGAGCAAGTAAAAATTGATTTCTGGAGGAGCAGGAACATTTCCTGGAGGCACTCCTCGCCAGCCCCGTATGACTTTCAGATCGGACTTCTGGACACAGACTGTTAGGTGGTCTCGTGGTTTATTTGGTGCAGGGTTTGAGCATAAATGCCAGCCTGTGGCCGTTTGGGCTATAGGGTCAGGGAAGCCGGACGTGCTCCGAGCATCTGTTGGACTGCAACATCTAGAATCTCAGGGGCTGTGAGCTTGCAGAACCTTACTCGGCACTCTGGCGTCTTGGACGAACGGCGCACCTGTTTCGATATTGTTGGTGTTTTGTCTGTGCGTCAGTTCACGTGGTCGGGTTGTTCTGGGGCGCGTCTCATGTAGATCGGCTACACCCGTCAGCAGCCGCGACACCACACCTAAGATTCCAGTCACGGGGTGGCCTTGCGTCCGGTTCAAAAAGTGTGACTCTTTGGACTGGAACAACCCACCCCTTAAAATGCCTCATACAGTAAATTCTGGAAACAAACCCCCAGACTGAAACTCCTTGTCTAAATAAGAGAGCCTTCGCTGCAGAAATTGGTTGCGGTATCCCTCACCTTGTTCACGCAGGGACCGCCTGTCTGTGGGCTACAGAGCAGTGCTCCTCCCTTCGAGTCGACATCCCTTGTTGGACTCGGGGGTGCATGCTGTGCAGAAGGGGTGTGTTGGAATCGGATGGAACTCTGGGCATCTCTTCAGAGCCCCTCCTTACACAGCAGATGGCCGGCGGGGCCTCTCAGTCCGTGTCGTCTGTTCTAGAGACCAGACAGTAAAGAGAACCCTAGTTCTGCTGATGATCAATCAGAATTCCACCCCACCCCCCTTCAGATCCATGAGAAAGAAGAGGAAGAGTTCAATGAGAAGAGTGAACATGATTCTGGTATCAATGAGGAGCCTCTACTCACAGCAGATCAGGTATGGATACTTCTCTTGGTTCTTGGGACTTTTCGTTCTTTGGATCAAGAAAAAGTCTAAGTACATACGTGTCATGGCCCTTAAAGCAGAAGACAAATATATGGTGGATGGGTCGATGACTCGGAGTGTCTTTGATAAGGGATTTCATTTCTCTCTAGGCCTCCGTTTACCCACCTGCAGTCAATAGGAGCACAGTTCCTGATACTCGGGCTGGGCGGGGCTCATGCTGAGTAGAGCCGGAGAAAGGCCCCGAGTCCACGGGCTTTACTTCTCGCTAAACCTCCAGGTGCAATCTCATTAAGAGTCAAGACACTTAAATCAGGGTCCCAGATACCTACTCTTGCAAAAGTAGAAGTGACAGTTGAGGCTTTTGTATGAAGGGTATTTTCTCCTATTTCATAGAACACTCAAAATGTTGAGCCTTCCAAAAGGAGTCTTAACGGACAGTTGTATCTTTGTTTTAAAAAAAAAAGGTAGCGCTTGACATTTGATTGAATTAGTTATATTTTAGCTTTAGCCATGTATTACTTAGGGAGGGAATAATCTTGGGTCTCTGGATTCTTTTTTCATCTTTTTGGTCAACAAATATTTCTGGGCGACTTTTTGAGCAGACACCATATACATTTTTCACAAAGTAGATCTGAAAAAGCTCCTCCAGGAGCCTGTGGTGCCAGAAAGTGCTTTTCGGCCAAAGGAACTCTTTCATATCTGTGGCAGAAAGGTGGGATATAAACAGGTAAGGATCAAGAGACTGAAGGGCACCAGATGAAAAGAGAAGAGGGGCTAACGGTTATTCTTGTCCATTGTGAGAGAAATACAATTCAGTGATCCGAGGTGAGCGATACGTTCTCTGTGGGGAGAAGGAGAAACTCAGCCATAAAATTCTGAAGGGGGTTTGTCATTTGTTTGCATTTTATAAACGGCTTTCAGGAAGCAAAGCCTAAGTATTCCCTAAATTTGCTGAATGGAGGTGAGACGGTGTGGGAATAAAATAGAGATTATTCTTAAGGTGCGGACACCCTAAGTCCCCTTGTCCGTGGTCCAGCTAACGTGAAGAAACCTGCCTCAGAGAGAACACAGCCCAGGGACCTGGAGCCTGAATCCATCACAGAATCGAGGACAGACAAATGCATGAGCGCCTGTCGTGACCAGACCCCTCCTCGGACGCCTTTCGACTGTCTTGCCTTCTTCCATGTTCTTTACGTGTCAACAGTTAATGAACGGAGCCGCTCACCTGTCTGCCTCTGGCAAACTTCTGATTTAGCTCTCTCTTGTTGGGGCAGAGCCCTAGTAAGACTGGACATGTCAGCTGGGTTTCTTAGCTCCTTTCTGTTCTCCAGACCCTACCTATCCGTTTGTTATTTTAGCCTCCTGTTTGGCATTTGTGGCTGGGCAGCCTTACTTCCTAGCTAGATGAATTCCAGAGATATCTTCTCTGTGTAAGAACAGCCTCCCCATTTTGAGTTGTTCTAGGAACAGCAAAGCACTGTAACGATTAATGGGCTGGGTTTTGTGTTAAAGTTGGGTGGATAAAGTGTTTTCCCACTTAGAATAAAGCGCTCAGCACTTGAAGTCAATGTTCCCTTCCAGGCAACTCTGCTTTGTTTCCCGAAAGAGGAGTTTATTTCCAATAAAGCACTCATCTAAATGGTGTTCTTGGAAGAGATTTCACATTCAAGAGTGCTTTACGTTGACGAAAGAGTGTGTGTAAGCCTTGGGTCAGATCTATTTTTATTATTATTCAATATTTATTAAATAACAATATTGCTTTAGGAATTTTACAGGCCGCAAATTAGAAACACCCTTAACTGATCAGAATCTGAGCCGGGCTGTCCCTCCAGCCGAGAACGGAGTTAGCACTCTCTCGCGTACCTTCTTCAGGTGATTGAGGAGATCGAGGGAATGATGCGGAACTCCCCAGACCCCGAGGAAGAAGAGGACGTCCTGGAAGAAGAGGACGAGGGAGAGACCTCTTCCCAGGCAGACTCGGTCCTCCTGCAGGAGATGCAGGCCTTGACCCAGACCTTCAACAACAACTGGTCCTACGAAGGTGAGGGGCCTGGCGGGTGGGCTTGCCGAGGATGAACCCTCCTGGCCGCGGGCCAGGCCGTGGGCACACGCTTCCCATGTAGCTAGGAGGACCTCCAATTCAGGAGTTGGCAACCCCTTTCTTACTGGGCGTCAGGAGAGAAGTTAGCAAATTGTGGGGGTGGCGGAAAGGCATTCGAGCAACATCAAAATGGTAAAGCTAACCAAAGAACAAGACTAAAGCTGAATAAGCAGAAGAAATCGGAACCCACTCTCTAAAATGGTACTACCATAAAATCAATGAGAAAGGTAAGGATCGTTTGAGCTGATATTTTTGGAAAGCTCTCTGTGTGCCAGACCCTGTTCTAAGATTTGTTGGGCATCATCTCATTTCATCCCTACCCCAACTCCAGTAGGATTGGGGTGACTGAGGGTGCTGAGAGGCTAAGTGACTTATTCGATGCCACTGCTGGGGAAATAGAATTAAGAACAAAATCCACCCCCCCCCCAGAAAACCTCTCCACAGAAGGAGAAGAGAAAGCAAACAATGTTATTATTGGATAAGCATGAAGCCAGAGCAGAGCGCCCATCACAAGCAAGTCGCTGAAGGGATTGCAAAACCAGAAAGAAATCCTACGCTCGTCTCCAGCGAAGTGGATACAACCCATTACATTAAATCGGTTTAGCAATCCAGAGAAGGGCGACCAGTTAGGGCCCTGTCATCTTCCTTGATGATGACTTTTCCAGCCCGTGGCTCCCAGGTGGTGGAGGAAACATTCCTGAGTCCTGAGACGGACAAGGGGCTTATTGCATTGTTCAAGTGATGGGTGTCCATCTGCAAAGGACAGAGGGAGGCACCCTCAGAGAACAGGGAGGGGAAGGAGAGAGAAGTCTCTTTCCTTATTTTCGACAGGGAGAGCCAAGCGTCCTATTTTTTAACTTGTATCTGCCCCGACACCCCCGTCCAGGTGGTGAGGGGTGGGGCCCACGTGCGAAGCCAGACAGGTTAATGCCAGCATCCACACTCTTCGTCTGTGTGTCGTGTTAGCTCTCTGACCCAGGTTCCTAGTAATTACGATCAGGCAAAGAAAGGAGTGGATGAGCCATGGAATGAAAAGATATGACACGGCGAAGGCAGAACTGAGTCTAAGAGCCACCCATCTGGAGGGGTAGCGGTGCCCGTCCTGTAGGAGGGACCGTGATCCTTGGGAGGAGAGGCACAGGTGGGCTGGCGGGGACTTAGAAACACCGCAGAGGCCAGGCCGGCCGGGCAGGTGTCAAGGTCCAAACATGGGTGAAAATCGAGGCCTGCTGTCAGGAACAGTATCGTGAAAATGGAGCTCTGTGGCTCCGAAGAGTAGAGGCCGGGCGAGGGCAAAAGCAGAAGGAATGTGCTGGGAACGATGGGGCCGACTTGGCTGCGGGGCTGCATTCAGGCTGTTCTCAGCCACACAAAGGCCCCAAACATAGCGGGCGACTCAGGAAAACAGCTGAAGTGCACAGTAAAATGGCAAGCACAGAAGGAGGGGGGCAGCTCCAAAGAGCAGAATAAAGGGGGAGGTCGAACCGAGTCAGCAAATCCACAGGCCACGGCAGAAGCAGAACAGAGACGGGAAATGGATTCTGGGGCAGAACCCAAAGATGTTACAAAGGGACAGATTTGAAAAGATGCTCCTCCCACAATCTATGTCTTTTTTTTTAAGTAGGCTCCATGCCAAGCGTGGGGCTTGAACTCATAACCTTGGGATCGAGAGTTGCATGCTCTACGGACTGAGCAAACCAGACGCACCTCCCCCCCCCCGCCCCATCTATTTTAAAATGAAGACATCTGAGGGGACAAGACTTTAAGACAAAGTTATCTGCATCCCATTATCTCAGGTTCCCTTTCCTTTACTCTGACAGCAGGATCTGACCAGCCAGCCCGGGCGCACTTTCCAGTCTGTGTTCCCAGTGGGCCGCACGTTTCCCGTGTTTCTGAGTATCTGCACTGCCGTGCAGGGCCAGGGGTGAAGGGGGCCTCAGATCACTGTGCTTATTTTCCTGGCTGGCTGATCTTGATCAGCTCTTGGGACAAACAGCACCTCTCTCCTGCTCTTCAGCTCATATGCCAAAAACCCCCTCTTCATGTTTTCTGCCGCTGATCTTTGACCCATTTCGCACCAGGAATATCATAGACACAGAGGAAAAATGGTAAGAGGAAGAAGGGATCAAAAAGTCACATGTCTGTCCATGCACGTTTTTTTTCAAAGATTTTGTTTATTTATTTGTTAGAGAGAGAGCACAAGCAGGGGAGTGGCAGGCAGAGCGGGCAGAGGGAGAAGCCGATTCTCCATGGAGCAGGGAGCCCAACAAGGGACTCAATCCCAGGACCCTGGGATCATGACCTGAGCCGAAGGCAGACGCTTCACCGACTGAGCCACCAGGCGCCCCGTCCATGCACATTTTTGTGAACGGAGCCCACGGTCTTCCGTGGGGCTGTTTCTTCTTCCTCTTTCGTTATCCTGAGAGTGGTGTTCACTGTGACTGTCGTATACAGGTCCCTTCCTTCCGGGCAGGCCCCTAAATTCCCAGTCCTGTAAGGAGGTGGGAGGGGTCCCCTTGGGAGGGGCAGCCCCACCTCCAGCGGCAGCAGGCCCAGGAGCCTCGGGGTGGGCTCTGGCTCGGGTTCAGCTGTCACCTGCAGGTCGGTGTCCCCCTGCAGGCCTGAGGCACATGACTGGGTCGGAGCTGACCGAGCTGCTGGACCAGGTGGAGGGCGCCATCCGGGACTTCTCAGAGGAGCTGGTACAACAGCTGGCCCGCCGGGACGAGCTGGAGTTCGAGAAGGAAGTGAAGAACTCCTTCATCACGGTGCTTATCGAGGTTCAGAACAAGCAGAAGGAGCAGCGAGAACTGATGAAGAAGAGGCGGAAAGAGAAAGGGCTGAGCTTGCAGAGCAGCCGGATAGAGAAGGGAAACCAGATGCCTCTCAAGGTACGTGAACCACCCTGCGGGACGGCGAGCTGCGTCCGGCCTCCCATGCTCTCCGCGTCGGGCCCAGTCCCAAGCCTGCAGAGGACCCATACGTAGCCCGGGACTGAGCAGTGACTGTGAGCAGGACCCTTGGCAGACAGTAGGGCTGTAAAGGGGGAGAAGGCACCCCTGTCTCCTTTCCTCCCCCTTGAGGACCTCGGTCCCGCTGGGCGACACGGGACGTGGACATTGGAAAATACTTGCGTGTGGCCTGTGCTCCCTGAGGCAAAACCTTAGAAAGAGGGGTGAAGGTGGTTAGGATTGAGGGGCACTTGTGTCCTGGGACTCAGGGTCAGCACCCCTCCTACTCGTCCTGACTTCTCTCTTTAGGATGTCGGGAGGGTGTTTCCAGATTGAAAATTCTGACTCCTTGCTGTTAGATTGACAGGATTCTTCGAACCCGTGGTTCTTGATCAGGGAAGCTCGGGAGAATCCTCCAAGGAGATTGTTCAAAATACCTTGGCCGAGGCTCTGTCCCAGATCTCCTGAATTGGGCCTCGGCTTGTGCATTTTGGAAAAGCCTTCCCGGATAAGGACGGGAGCTTTACATCTGGCCTCCCCAGTTGGAGGGATGTTTTGTTTTCCTCTGTAAGATGCTTGCGTCATCACCTGCCCTAGGCTTACGGTCCTGCTTTATTCCTCTCTGTCCACACAGAGGCTGAAATGAGGAAACCAGGGGGGACCTATTGCCCCGAGGGAATGACTAAGAGAAGAGTCTTTGAGCCTCTACTCTTGGTCCTTGCAAAGCTCAGGCTTAAATTTTGGCCTGTTTTTTAGCCCAGGTGTTATCTGGGACAGGGTGGTGGCCGGTGGGTCTGGGTAGCTTGGGGAGGACCCCCAAGTCCCCAGGGAGCAATGACTGTGGGGCAGGAAGCGGTTGTTCGTGAGCCCGCCCTCCCCTCTCCTCTCCCCAGCGCTTCAGCATGGAAGGCATCTCGAACATTCTGCAGAGCGGCATTCGCCAGACCTTTGGCTCCTCAGGAACGGACAAACAGGTACAAGCATTTCCCCGGCTCCCAGCTTTCCTCCTGGACTCTTGCAACCTGGCCTCCCCTGCACGGGGTGATTGACTAGGATTATCCCAGCCCTCAGGCAAAGGGAGGTCTTAGCATCTTCCTCTACTCTTCAGAAGGGACAGTGTCTTTTAAAAGGTGAACTGTTTTTTGTTTTGTTTTGTTTTGTTTTTGAGCTGTTGCCAGGCCCTCAGGTGCAAAGATGGGTAAGCCCTGGTCCCTGCCCTCACGAAGTGCATAATCTGATAGAAAGGGCATGTGTGTAAACGGACAAGTATGAGATCGTGGAGCAGGCACACGTAATTGTGTGCGTGTGTTAGACATCTTGGTAGCTGAATCCCAAGGGTGAGAATTCTGGCATTGCAGCGAAGAGGGGAGACTTTGGGAATATCTGACCCGGTCCCCTCGTTTTGCAGCGGCGAGAACTAAGATCCAGAGAGATTAGATCTTCTCTCAAGGTCACACAGCTAGGGGCAGAACCAAGATCAAAAGATAAGTGTTTTGGCTTTTGGGCTGGAGCTCTTCTCACTCAGGTCCCCAGGCTCCCCCCTCAAGCTTCTGGATCTCTCTGGCATCCTGTTCTCGGGCTCCACGGGCCAAGATGATCTTGTTGTAGAAACGCCTCATCTCCAGCAGAGGGAGCAAACCCAGCGTCCGGGACCAAGGGCGGGGTTGAGGTTCTCGTCCCCATCGTTTGTGACAAAAGAGAGACAGTTGGATTTCACATTGCACGGCACAGGGTCAGAAGTATGAGCTCCCTCTAAAATGTTCTCTGCGCTCCGACTGAAGGAGAAAAAGCTCACCAGGATTCCCAAATATCCAAAAGCTTCTAGCGTCAGAAGAACATATCCACGGGATGGAGGGCTAGTAGGGTGAAGTCTTACTTTAAGAGACTTTCGCCAGAGATGGGGAAAGGGCCCCGAGGCAGTGGTGTGGAGAATACCATGGGTGTTGCCGTGAGTGTCAGCTCGATGGAACATGTTGGGTAGAGACGATCACAGTCCCCACGCGATTTGTCAACTGGTCTGTCCCGCGGAGGGACCCTACTTGTGTCTCAAGCGCTGCTTGGCATGTTTGTATGTTTGTCTCGTAGTATTTGAACACCGTCATCCCTTATGAGAAGAAAGCCTTGCCCCCGTCAGTGGAAGATCTCCAGATGCTGACAAACAGTGAGTTCCTCTCCTGCTCAGAGAGATGGGCCGCTCCCTCCCCCCCTCCCTCCCTCCCTGGGAGGGGCAGCGCGAGATGGGTCAGACTGTGTCCCTGGGTCGCTTCCTCCCTACACGGGGCACCCAGAGCTGTCCTGTTGTCTCCCTGGCTCCTTGTAAAGGGCAGAGCCCTGCCAGGAGGGACTGTACTGGTAAAGAGGGCGGGGGCGGGCGGGGGCCGTGTGGGGTGGCTCACCCAGCAGTGCTCAAAGCCTTGCCTTCTCGACCTTGTTTGTTCTCTTGTCGGCAACTTCGTTGTCCCACCTGTGGCCCCGCAGCAGGGAGCTTGGTCGAGGGGGCTGGTTGCATTTTTAAGGAGAAGCAAGGTTTCTTGGGTGGCAGGGGGTGGGTACGCCTGACCTGAAAGAATAGTTTTCCTTCCAGGAAATGACTGCCTCCTCTCCTTTGCTTTGGCTCTATTGTCAAATATTAATAAACATCCTCGAGCTATGGGAGAAACCAGTGTGTGATAAAGAGCCCTTTGTAGGCAGAATCTCTTTACATACATCAAATGCAACAACCCCCAAAGGGCTGGGGGCACATGGTATTAGCCATCAGTGTCAGCCTGATTCTTTTAGGAAGAGAAAAATCCGAGGCCGAGCTAGGGTGGCAGGCTCAGTGAATCACAAGAATGTTCATCTCCCTGGCAACCGTGCACCGCACGGAGTGACAGGAGTGACATAGTAACCGGCCGTCCAGCCCAACGGCGCCCTACTTCTGTCTCTGCCTCGGAGGGGGGGAAAGGCTTGAGCAGCGGGCTAGGGCGAGCGCAGGGCCGTTTGCTACCCCAGGGGAGGGCAAGAGGAGTTTCTTCTGTTCAGCTGAGGAAGACAGACACCTGCTGCCCCCCTCCCCCCCGCCCCGTGCTATAAAGGTGACCAAACATTTTCATTGTTATCAATCTGGGGAACCAAAGCAGGTGGTTCTGGTAAACAGAAATCCTGCCTTCGTCCATGGGTACCGCGTCCTTGAGAATCTGGAATTTTCAATTCAAAGTGCCTTGGCTTCCTCTTCACTCCTTTTAAACTCTTTTATTTGCATAAATATGCGCTAAGATTTTTTTTTTTTTTTTCCCAAGGGAGCAGACAGAAACGAACTGACATTTATAGGTGTTTGTGTTTTCACAAGTAGTAAGCGTTTGGAAAATAATTGGGACAGATTACGAAGGTGGATATATGTAAAGTACCCGATCATGGTTTTTTTTAAAAAAGGAAGAGCTATAAATTTATTACAGATACCCATTCAGGAATTCAGTGCGAAATCCTTTCATTTTAATTAAGAAACAGTGGGTTTATTTACATGGTTCAGTTTCGTTTAAAAAATTTTAATTGGAGTGTATCCATCATTTAGAATAGTTTGGAAATACAGAACAGTGAACAAAAGAAAATAAATAATTCATTGTCCCCTCCACTGTGGTTACTATTTTGGTGTTTTCAGCCATAATGTTTTATGTCTTCTCCACGTACTTGGGATTATACTGGCTATAAAATTTTGTATCATGATTTTAGTCATATCAGTTAACATTTGGTTAACATTCTTTTTATGGCTCTCTCTCCTATCATGTGGGTATACCACATTCCAATGTTTTATTCTTTTTAAAAGAAAAAAACTGCCATCTTTCCTAAATGTGAACTCTGCTGCAGGTTATAAAAGCTTTTTTTTGGCCAGTCCTCAATGGATCCGTGAGTGTCTCCTCTTTACCCCTAAACCAAGGACACAGGCCCTGGACCAGCTCTTGGGACCGGACAACTCCTATACGTTTTGGATTTTGGCAATGAACTTAGACACATATTGGCTGAATGCAAGGATTGCGTTTTTATAGCTGTCTTCTTCTTCTTCTTCTTTTTTTAAAAGAATTTATTTATTTGAGAGAGGGAGAAAGCATGAGCAGGGGGAGGGGCAGAAGCAGACTCTCCACTGAGCGTGGAGCCAGATGTGGGGCTCGATCCCAGGCCTCCGGGGATCATGACCCGAGCTGAAGACAGATGCAGGCAGATGCTTAACCGACTGAGCCACCCAGGCGCCCCCTCCAGCTGTCTTCTTGGTGTGGCAAGAAATAAACCAACACCTGGAGGGCCCCAGTTTCAGGCTCTTTCTTTCCTCCGGGCCACTGACTCATGCCACCACCAGGTTCCATTTGTCACCCACTCCCAATTTTTGGAGTCATGTTTCATGACCCCGACCTGAAGCGAGGCAGGGTCATCAGCGGAGAGCAAGGCTGTGGAAACAGATGGGGATCCATCCCCATATTGTCCAGGCTGCCTCCTCCTGGTGACCGGAGCCGGCTGACCTTATTGCTTTCCCTGCTCGCAGAAAAGCAAGACATGCTCATTGAAGAGGGCCAGACCCTTCCGAAATATGATATAGAAAGGAATATCCCCTGTGGTCTCACACCCAGAGATAACGAGTCTTTACAGTTTTTTTTTTTTAAGATTTTATTTATTTATTCGACAGAGATAGAGACAGCCAGCGAGAGAGGGAACACAAGCAGGGGGAGTGGGAGAGGAAGAAGCAGGCTCATAGCAGAAGAGCCTGATGTGGGGCTCGATCCCAGATCGCCGGGATCAAGCCCTGAGCCAAAGGCAGACGCTTAACCGCTGTGCCACCCAGGCGCCCCGAGTCTTTACAGTTTTATGCATATTCTTCCAAATTTTTTCTATGAATATTAGAATTTATTTATTCATTTTAAAGTTAATACATAATGTTCTGGGGGCGCCTGGTTGGCGCAGTCGTTAAGCGTCTGCCTTCGGCTCAGGGCGTGATCCCAGTGTTCTGGGATCGAGCCCCACATCAGGCTTCTCTGCTGGGAGCCTGCTTCTTCCTCTCCCACTCCCCCTGCTTGTGTTCCCTCTCTCACTGGCTGTCTCTGTCAAATAAATAAATAAAATCTTAAAAAAAAATACATAATGTTCTGCAGCTATCTTGCTTCACCGGTAAATATGTCTCGTACCCCTGGGTCTGTCTCTCATTCTTCATGGAGCTCTATGAGACTATGTGGCACAGACACGCCGTGGTTTATTTAAGGGGTCTGAGATGAAGAATCCTACTGGCGGGCTCTCTCCTCCCTCATTTTTTGATATTGTAAACATTTTTTTTTAAAGATTTTATTTATTTGACAGAGAGAGACACAGCGAGAGAGGGAACATAAGCAAGGGGAGAGGGAGAGGAAGAAGCAATCTTCCCACCGAGCAGGGAGCCCGACGTGGGGCTCAATCCCAGGACCCTGGGATCATGACCTGAGCTGAAGGCAGACGCTTCACCGACTGAGCCACCCAGGCGCCCCCTCAACAACATTTTAAAAAGATTTTATACAAAGCTGACTTCCCCAATAAGAATTACGAATATGAGAAAGCGCTACCTCATTTAATAACAGAAAAAGCTGTTTTCAAAATTTCTATAAAAAAAGCCTTTTTACGCTTTAGTAACGTCCCCTTTGCTTGCCTTATATGTGCGTAAATCATCAAGTGTCTCAATGAGAAGTCTGTACGCTCCTTGGGGGTCCACAATTCTTCTGCATTTCCACAAATTCTAGCACCGTAGTGGGCATAAGCCAGAAAATAAATACTTGTTAACGTAAGTTCATTTGTGATTAATACATCAGAATAATAATTTATGATTCTAATAATTAGAATCATTTTTTTTAATAATGATTTTTTATTATATTATGTTAGTCACCATACAGTACATCCCCGGTTTTCGATGTAAGGCTCGATGATTCATTAGTTGTGTATAACACCCAGTGCACCATGCAATATGTGCCCTCCTTACTACCCATCACCAGTCTATCCCATTCCCCCACTCCCCTTCCCTCTGAAGCCCTCAGTCTGTTTCTCAAGAGTCCATAGTCTCTCATGCTTCATTCCCCCTTCTGATTACTCCCCCTTTCTTTATCCCTTTCTTCCCCTACTGATCATTCTAGTTCTTATGTTCCATAGATGAGAGAAATCATATGATAGTTGTCTTTCTCTGTTTGACTTATTTCACTAAGCATTATCTCCTCCAGTGCCGTCCATGTTGTAGCAAATGTTGAGAACTCATTCTTTCTGATTGCTGAGTAATATTCCATTGTATATATGGACCACAACTTCTTAATCCAGTCATCTGTTGCAGGGCATCTCGGCTCCTTCCACGATTTAGCTATTGTGGACATTGCTGCTATGAACATTGGGGTGCATATGGCCCTTCTCTTCACTACGTCTGTATCTTTGGGGTAAACACCCAGTAGTGCAATGGCTGGATCATAGGGTAGCTCAATTTTTAACTTTTTAAGGGACCTCCACACAGTTTTCCAGAGTGGCTGTACCAACTTGCATTCCCACCAACAATGTAGGAAGGATCCCCTTTCTCCACATCCTCTCCAACAATTGTTGTTTCTTGCCTTGTCTATTTTTGCCATTCTAACTGGCGTAAGGTGGCTCTTTGGGCAACTAATATTTGATAAAGCAGGAAAAAACATCCGGTGGGAAAAAGACAGTCTCTTCAATAAATGGTGCTGGGAAAATTGGACAGCTACATGCAAAAGAATGAAACTTGACCACTATCTCACACCATACACAAAAATAAACTCCAAATGGATGAAAGACCTCGATGTGAGACAAGAATCCATCAAAATTCTAGAGGAGAACATAGGCAGTAACCTCTACGACATCGGCCAAAGCAACCTTTTTCATGATACATCCCCAAAGGCAAGAGAAACAAAAGACAAAATGAATTTATGGGACTTCATCTAGAATCATTTTTCTAATACCTGTTTACACGAGTAGAATGTCTTTAAAGAGTTTTATGGGTGATTCAATAACGTGATGACTGTTATTCTTAACAGTTAGATTGCATCTGGAAGCTGATTCTTCTTTAAATTGCTTTATTTCTTTTCATGCTTATTAAAGATAGATACTTAGGAAATAATGTGGAGATTAAAGATGAGCAAAAAAAGAAAAAAGTAAAAGATAAAAGAAAATAAAGTCACCAACAGGTCACTCTGGCTTTTTGGATGTATTCTACTCCAGCAGCATGTGGAGTGCTGACACTTGACAGAAGCTTCTGGAAGTTTGCGCCATACTCAGTGAATGTCTGGTTTCCTCGAGTCGTTTCTCACTCGGGGTTGGTGGGTTGTCTGCCTAGACGTGAGCTTTATGCCTTGCTGGCATCTTGGCTCATCTCTGCCTCTCTCTCCTTCCCTAGTTCTCTTCGCCATGAAGGAGGATAACGAGAAGGTGCCCACTTTGCTAACGGACTACATTTTAAAAGGTGAGAGCAGCCCCCGGGGCCCCTGGAGCAGGGCTTCCCGGCGTCCCCTCCCCAGGGAACCCACTCTGCTCCACAGCCTTCCCGGAGCGTCCTGCCAGCCCAGACCGCGCAGGGGGAGGGCCAGGGGCCGCCAGTGGGTGATTGGGAGGCCCTCACAGGAATGGGGTTTTGTCGTTGCATGTTGCCAGGAGGCCGGAGAAGGAGATTCCTTCACCCTGGAGTCCCCACAGCGACTCCACAACAGAGCGGATGAACTAGCACAAGCCTGATGGCGAAAGTTCTGGAGAGCTCAGGCTATTTCGTGGGGAAAAACAGAGCCCGGGGCTACCTTTACTAGGCTCAGCTGCTTGAAGTCATGCCTAGCTACATCCTTCCCTGGCTTTTGTTCTGTCTTTGATTGAGGAAACTGTTAAGGTATATAGGAGTCGCGTGACCGGAGTAAGAACTCTCATGCAGTCATCCTGCCTCAGTGAGCACTGACTCTGGGCTGATCTTTGTCACTTCCATCCCTGCCCAGTTCTCGCCTCCGAATTATTCTGAAACAGATCCCGACCATCAGTTTTCTTAACCTATAAGTATTTCAGTGTACATTTCTAAAACATAAGGACTCTTTTCCAAAACCTAACCACAATATCGTTGTCACAACTAGAAAAATAAAAAAGTCCCAAAATCTTTTTTTTTTAAGATTTTTTTTTTATTTATTTATGTGACAGAGAGACAGCCAACGAGAGAGGGAACACAAGCAGGGGGAGTGGGAGAGGAAGAAGCAGGCTCCTAGGCGAGGAGCCTGATGTGGGACTCGATCCCGGAACGCCGGGATCACGCCCTGAGCCGAAGGCAGACGCTTAACGACTGCGCTACCCAGGCGCCCCCCCCCCTTTTTTTAAGATTTTATTTATTTATTTGACACAGAGAGACAGCCAGTGAGAGAGGGAACACAAGCAGGGGGAGTGGGAGAGGAAGAAGCAGGCTCCCAGCAGAGGAGCCTGACGTGGGGCTTGATCCTAGCACCCTGGGATCACGCCCTGAGCCGAAGGCAGACGCTTAACCGCTGTGCCACCCAGGCGCCCCTCAATATCTTTGACTATCCAATCAGTGCGCAGATTTACGATCCATTTTCTCAGTCTGTTTGAATCAGGATCCAATGAAGGCCCGTACACCGCAATTGGATAATGTCTCCTAAATCTCTTTTAACGTATGTGTAGGTTCTGCTTCCTTTCCTCTCGTCCCTTGACATTTATTTCTTGGAGAAACCAGGCTCTTCGCCCCATAGAATTTCCTCATTTTGGCTTCTGCTAGTTAGTTGTGTCCCCCTGGTTTAATTTCATGTGTTCCTCCATGTTTTGTATTTCCTGTTAGCTGGCAGAGCTAGAGGCTGGATCAGACTCAGTCCCAAATTTTTTGATAAACATCACATGATCAGTAGTGTTAACTTCCACTAAGAGACACATATTCTCCGGTTGTCTTTCTTTATGTGATGTTCACCTCGGTTTGAGTCTGCTCAGGCCGCTACAACAAAATACCGGGGGGAGGGGGGGGCTTCAACAACAGAAATGTATTTTCTCACAGTTCCAGAGGCTAGAAGTCCACGATCAAGGAGCCAGCAAATTCAGGTGCTAGCAAGGCCTCTCTTCTTCGCTTGTAGACAGTCACCTTCTCCCTGTGTCCTCACGTGGCCTCTCCCATGTGCACGTGAAGAGAAAGAACACTAAGGCTCTCTGGCGTCTCCTCTTATAAGGACGCTAATCCTATCAGAGCAGAGTCCCGTCCTATGACTCACTTAACCTCACCTCCCTGGAGGCTCCATCTCCAAATACAGCTGCACTGGGGGTTCGGGCTTCGACATGGGAATTTGGTTGGGGGGACCCAGACGTTCAGGCCCTGACAATACCCACTGATGGTCATCCGTTGTCTCATTCTTGATTTCATTCGGCTTTGCCCCACATGCACACGTGACTTTGGGTATGGTTCCAGTAGGCTCGTGGATCTCGGTTAAGAACCCCTGGGTGGTATTGCTTCCGTAAGGATCAGAAAGATTAGTCTTAAATTTCTGCAGGAGGCCTTCAGGCTAAACGTTGGGAAGAACTTTTGCCTCTTAAAGGCTTTCAAAGCCAATTTCTCAAAGGAGGTCTGTGGAAATGGGTTTGTAAGTCTGGGAGCCCGAGGGCTGGACCCCTTTCCCCACTGTGATCCACGGAAATGTCAGTGAATTCATAAAACTAGTTAACATTTACTGAGCACTTTCTATTTGCTTCTGAACAGCCCTGTGGGGTAGGCAGAGGCACCATCCCTTGTACACACGGAGAAGCCAGCGCAGAGAGGTAGAGCGATTTCCCCAAGGTCGTAGAATTAGCACAGGCCGGATCCAGGGTTGGACCCCAGGCAGACAAGCACCGGAGACCTAATCAGCGTGCCAAACGGCCACCTCCCGTCTGCTCTTTCTTCTTCCGGAAGCAAGATGTGGGACCGACGTTCTTCCTTGGGTCCTGTTTTGGAGGGGGCGGCTCTCTGCTCAGGACAGGACCGCCTCTCGCCGGGGCCCCCCCTGGGCTGGCAGGTCCTGACGCACGCTGTGCTTTGACCTCTCTCCTCTCCCCTTCTCTTTTCAGTGCTCTGTCCCACCTAACCTTGCCCTTGGGGGCAGCCTTGCCGCGGAGGTCACGGAGCAAGAGTCATTCCATCCCAGGGACTGCATGACACCACGTAACCTCCGACGTGTATTTAAACGTGTATAGCTTAACCTGGATTAAACATGAGTAAGCGCGCGGGGTCCTTTGCTGTTGGCTTCTAGTCCTAGTGATCATTGGATGCATGACCGAGGGGCAGGGCTGGCGAGGCGCCTCTCCGCCCGCCGCGGAGGAAGGCCCGCGTTCTCACCGCTCACTATGTAGTCCGGCTCCAGCCCTCGAAAACAGCTTACACTCTAAGACTAATTTTGAAATAAACCTTCATTTAATTAATATTCTTCATGTGCTCTGGAGTGTGGTGTGTCAAACCTGGAGAGAAAGGCTGCATAGCTGCCTTCACAAGACGTTCCGGGGCCTACCGCAGATGATCGGGTGTTGAGGGACCCGAGCGTGGGCCCCGCCGGGGGCCGTGCTGGGCTGCACGGGGTATAGTCAGAAGGAGGAGGCCATCCACAGATCCCCCCCCTGCCCAAGATCTTGCTGCTTGGCAACTTTAAAGGGAGCCACGCCATGTGTTATAGGAACTACTGGTGGGGGGGTGTCAGACTAGCGGGGCAATGTGGAAGTTAGATAAGGAGCAGCCCGTGCCTCCCGTTGAGATGGCCACACTGGCTCTTGCCAGCCCTCCACGGGGACCTGGAGGCTCGGCGGCTGGAGGGAGGCAACTGTGCTGAGCAAGCCCAGCTTGGGGGATTGCGGCTGCTGCCTTAACGGCCCCAGTGATCCCGGGGAATGGTGTCCTGTGGCCGTGCGTGCCCTCCCCTGCCCTTCCTGCAGCTCTAGAGGTCCAGCGGCTCTGACTGCTGGGCGCTGTCCCAGCCTTGGTGGCACCCAGTGCCACCTTGACTGACCAGCAGGTGACTGCTGTCCTCATGCCTAGATGCTGCCTTGATTTCACCACAACCTGAATTCACTTGGCTTCCATCTTCTGGCTTGAATAATAGCTCTGTGAATTCCCACAACCCAGTCTTTTTTTTTTTTTTTTTAAGATTTTATTTATTTGACAGAGAAAGAGAGCACAGGCAGGGGGAGGGGCAGAGGGAGAGGGAGAAGCAGGCTCCCAGCTGAGCAGGGAGCCTGACACAGGGCTTGATCCCAGGACCCTGGGCCCATGACCTAAGCCGAAGACAGATGCTTCACCGACCGAGCCACCCAGGTGGCCCTCCACAGCCCCATCTTAAAACATAAACCTTCATCGAGCTCTTGCCACGTGCCTGCCCCTGACCCTATCGCGTCATAACCTAGTCTCACACTGGAGCGAGAGTCCCTGGTAAGGAGGCAAGGGCATTGCCCAGATTTTACGGATGACGAGACCAGCAAGCAGAGACGTTGAGAAGGGGCAGAGTCAGACTGCCCCCTTCCACTCGCTCTCTGTATGGCGTTTGCTTTGACCGAACATGCCAAACAGAAAGCCATACTTCATGACGTCGGCAACTCAGAAGGCTGTGGGTTGACGTGAGGACGACAAAAGGCATCCCTGGTGCCTTCTCTCACTTCTTGGGCCTCTGCTTTCCTGGGAGCCAGGCCGCCGAGCAGGAGCCATCTTACCTCGGGGTGAGGGGGGCCTACCCCGGCAGGGAAGCTGCCCCAGTGCCTGCAGGTCTAACTCAGGCATCCACCTAGAGCAGAACCTCTACGCGGGTAGAGCCCTGGCTGCTCTGGGGGGATGGAAGCAACCATAGGTTCCCATGCACATCCTCAGGGGCCAACACACGGACAGACGTGAGCCCCGGTGCTTTGACAGCAAGGGATGACTTCGGTTCTGCATTCACTGGCACTGTGGTTAAGGACGCAAAGGGTCACCGGGGGTGCCAGGTCATTTGCCAGCAGTGGGGTTTTTCACCCGTCTCAGCAAAAGGGAAGCAGAGAATCCTCCAGAGTTTTCCTTCCTGCCTTGCGTTTGTCAGATCTGGGTCAGCCGCTCCTTCCCCCCAGTGTACCCTGCCGGCAGGTGTCTGAGGCAGCAGAGACAAGCTCATCAAAGCTGCTGGCAGTTAAAAATAAATCTCAAGTGTCAGGGATACACTCAAGCTGGTGGAGGTGAGCAGGGGAAGGTGGGGCAGTGGTTCCTCTTTGCTCGCCTTTTGTCCCCATCAGCAGTCTGAGCTGGAATGTTCGGTCCAGGTGTCATGGTTTTGCATTGTTCTTCCCTCTACCCTTGCTCCTCAGCGTGTGGCGCCCAGACGGGGCAGGGCTGACCACATGGAGCTGCCCTGGGAGAGACACCCAGCCCAGACCTCCTGCACCGGAATCTGCATTTTAACCGTTCTCCAGGCAGTCGGTGTTTGCGTTACGGTTTGGAGAAGCTTCGCGTGGAGGCTGAACCTGAGCGGGAAGCGTGGGTGCCAGGTGAACGCGATTCTCTGCCCCCAGCATCCCCTCTGCTCCTCCTTAGGCTGTAGAACCGCGGAGGAGGCGCCCCCCCAGGGTGGACGCTTCAGACTGCGCTCGGCCCTGAGGGCCAAGCCCAAGAGCAGTCTAGGCCGGCCGCACGCGGCGAGCACGGGGCGCCCAGGCTGCGGGCAGCGTCCTCAGCAGGCAGCAGGTGGGCTTTCAGGGGCGCGTTCCTCCACCGAGGGGGGTTCCTTCCGGTTAAAGGCCCCTGTATGGGTTTTGCCAAGTGTCATGTGACCCAAGTCCTGGTAAGGAAACCCCACCGTGGAGCCTGACACCAGCCTTCGTTGATGTGGGGTTGAAACAAGCCATCATGTGGGGACACACCGTTTTCCAAACATTCCCTCTGCTTGTCTGTCTCTCAGAAGGGAGACAGATGTGGTAACTCGGCAGGAAAAGCTAACCTGGAAGAGTGTTGTGGCCCTAACGTCTGTGGGATAAATTGGCTTTGAAAAATGACGCAGAGCTCTATCCCGCCTGCTGGCTGGTCTGGAGGGCCACTTTGTCGAGCTGGTGGCCGGGGAAGAGGGGAGGCGGGCGGTCAGTGAGGAGGTGCGCCCTGCAGGCGTCTCAGGAGGAGCCGTAAATCAGGTTCTGATGGGCACCCAGTCGTTCCGTGCCTGCTCCAAGCACCCAGCGTCCTGCCTCCCACCTCACCCAGGCACCGCGGCACTGGGGGGTCTCACCCAAGGCCAAGAGCAGGGAGCACCCCGGGGCGCCCAGCCTGCCCTGCAGCGGGAGCACAAAATGGGGAGCGGCGGCCTTCCTTCCCCGGAAGCCAGGAGAGGTGACTCCCATCACCGAGCAGGCCTCCGTGATTAGCATGCGTGGAGGGCAGAGTCATTAAATGCTGCTCCTGGAGAAGAGACTTGCGTTCTTGATGGCGCCTGATTATTTATTTCCTTGAGAGGATGAGAGGATAGTCGCCAGGCTTTCTGTCTGAGCCTCCGCGTTGCTCTCCTCCTCCCTTCGCGAGGGAGGGGAAGCAGAGGCCACTCTGCTGACCAGAGAAGTGCCTTGGCTTCCTATCAATGCCTTTCTTTTAAAAGAACAATGAGCCACCTTAGCCCACAGCCCAGCAGCTCCACACCCCGCCCCAGCCCTCATGCATATTCATCTTGCTTCAAAGAGCACAGCATGGAATATGCAAATTGGCCAGGCAGGAGCTGGTTGGCATTTTGATAATAGCTTTGTCTGAAAAACCCCAGAGACACATGCACATCCAGTTCCTCTTTCTCTCCCTCTCTCTGTCTCTTGCCCCTACCCTTGTGTCCCCTTCCTCATTCTCTCTTCCACTCTGCAACCAGGGAAAGTGCATTGCAGAGCCACAGAAGCAAGTTAGCGGAAGAGGGGGGCTCTGGGTTCCCGTCTGCGGTTCCACCTCCCTCTCTCTCCTCTCCTCCTCCTCCAACAGAGTCACTTTGGTGTGCTCCCTGGGGAGGACTGCCCAGTCTGACAGTGCCCCTGGGCTCCTGGCCTGTCCATTCTGTCTGGGAACACGTTCTCTGCCATCTCCCGTCCAGCCTGGTTTTGCCCTTACTCTCGGCAGTCACACCTAAAAACCCAAGAGCCCAGCCTTGCCCTCCGAATGGGAGGGAAGGAATCACCTCACAGGCAGGAGAGGAGGCTTGGATGTCAGCTGTCATCACCGACAGATCCCCGGGCCTCAGTAGCTCTTGACCTCACGCAGCGGTCTCCACAACACATCCGAGGAGACGTCAGCGACAGGCTAGTGGCCTTGTTGTTGTCCACTTCTTAATCCCAGTCTGTGGATGGTCAACAGCAGCCTCTTCTCTAAAAGGAGCTCCGGGGCCCCCTTCCGAAGCACAGCTCCTAGAAAAGTGTGCAGAGGTCCGGTCCCTCCCCCCACTCCTCCCCCAGATGTAGCCAGTTCAAGTGAGGAGCTGCTGGGCTATGGTGGGGGGCAGAAGCGGGCTAAGGTTTGCATCCCACATGTTTGAATGCTACCGCATGTGGGGTCCTTAGAGGAGAGAAGTGAAGGCAGGTGGAGGGATGCGGGCGCCTCCAGTAATTCAGGGAAGAGGGGGCATCTGCCTTTGATCCTGGAGGCCAGCCCTGGTCACCCTGGGTCTTAGGAGATAAATTACCTCATAGGAGGAGCATGGGTTTGGGCCTTGTGTTCAAATCCTAACTCTGCTACATATTAGCTAAATCATTTTTTTAAAAGATTTATTATTTCATTTGAAAGAGAGAGAGAGCAGGCGAGAGAGCAGGGGGAGGGGCAGAGAGAGGGAGAGAAGCAGACTCCACTCTGAGCCTGGAGCCCGAGGTGGGGCTCAATTCCACCAGCCCGAGATCATAACTAGAGCCGAAATCAAGATTCGGACGCCCCACCGACTGCACCCCTCCTGACACCCCCATGCGAGCTTAATAATTTCTGAGAAAACAATTTCTCTGAGCCCCAGTTTCCTCATTTTAAAAATGGGAATACTAATATCAGTAATTCTCCCAGGGTTATTCGGAAGACAGTATCTTGCATAGATGGCAAATACTCCATAGAAAGACCTGGGCACTGTGGCCTTTCTACTGTTGGGGGCCTGATCATGTTTTCAATCCAGGAGGCACAGAGGACCTGAAAACAAGACTGGAGAAGGAGTGGGCTGCCCCCCTAAAATCAGCCTCCCCCCCCACCCTCTATCCTCACTGAATCTTGCTTTCTGGTGGCCCAGTGGCACTGGCACCTGCTGACTACAGCCTGTGGCCTCCGGGCTCTCCCAGACAAGGACACAGAGCAACGAGGCAGGAGCTGGATCGTATTCTGACTTCTCAGCAGGTTCATTCAAGGGGAGCTGTGCAGGACGGGGGGGTGAAACGTCCAGTGTATTTTTGCACTTAGTGAAAAGATTCTACTTTCATTGCTAAGAAGACAGGTAGAGCGACAGAAGGGGAAACACGCAGACCTCACCGCAGACACAGAGAAGCCTCACAAGCCTCATGGTCAGGCCAGACAGGTGGGAACGTGAGGACTAGTTCAAGAGGTTCGAGAAAGGCATGGCAGGTCTCCTAAAATGCGGCTCCCACATATTCTCTAAGCCTTGAAGACCACATTTAAACAGTCTGGAGGGTTTCTGCTTCTCTGGGCTGTCTCCAGAAGGCAGATCTCGGATCATGGTGGAAGGTGGAGGGATTTCTGCCAGGGAGGCATTGGGCTCCTAAGCCTGGGGGTTGGCGGTAAAGGCAGGTGACCATGAATGGTATGCTGTGGCCGTGATTCTTATATGGGGCGAGCAGGTTGGGGTTCCTGACCCTCTCCGGGCTAAGAAATGATTTTTTTTTTTTGCCTCTTGGCTTGGATCCTGCTGTGGACAAACACCCCCGAGGAGCCAAACTCAGAGCATCAGGCATTTTCTACTCAGGGCACCTGCTACCGCGGACCCTTTTCTGCAATCGGGCCTGGGTGAGGCAGGGGTTCAGAATCGCCTGGGGGCTGTCTACGATGCAGCCCCCTCGGCCCCAGCCCGGGACACTCTGGTTGAACAGAGAACAGAACTCAGGCCCCTGCAGCTCCAGATGGCCGCCCAGCAATTCGAGGTGCTCCGGGCCCAGAGCTCTCGGGTGGGGCTGCAGGAGAGGCGAAGATGCCGCTGGGCCCCGAGGTGCTGGGAAATTCCAACACGAGAGCACAATTATTCCATCTCCTTCCAAAACGGGAACCCGCGTGGATATGCAGTGAGACCCGGTCAGAAGGGCAGCAAGCAGCGTGAAGCTGGCTGTGGGAAGCCTGGAAGGTGATGTCAACCTCAGCTTCTCCAGCAGGGGTGGGGGGCTGTCCGGAGAGGGAGCAGTTCCCCCACGAGAAGCTGGGGACCCACGTCATCATCCGCAGGACTAGTTTTCGTGGAGCATCCACCGAGGGGGCTTAGCGACCATCTCCTCTAACCCGTCAATGTGCAGGCGAGGAAGTTAACTTTGATGGTCCGTGAGTGTGTGAGGGGCAGCGGTTAGCAGAGTCCGGACCAAATGCAGGAGGACCCGGGGCTCTTCCTCTCCCTGCAAAGCAGCATGGGAGGCACACGGGTGGGCGGAGCCAGCCCTTAATGAGGTCCGGGTAATGAAAATTTTGAAATACTACGGGGGAAACCAGCACCCTGAAATTCACGAAATAACAGGTGGATGTGAGATGGGCACACCTGACGTGAGTTCTCTGAATAGGCTTGGGCGTAATAAGATGAAAAAAAAAATCTGAAAATGAAAAGGTATAATGAGACATACACAACTGAAGGGAATTGTCTTAAATGGCTGATTGTAATGAGATGTACATAAATTGTAAGGCTTGTAATGAAATGAAAAAAAATATTCTTGCCTGATAATACTGGGTGTAATGTCTACACCTGAAATAAGTCGTCTCACTGCGCTGAGTGTAATGAGATGCACATAATTTTAAAGAGTGTAATGAGATGAAAAATAAATCAAACACTTGTCTTAAAATGAAAGATGTACAAAGATGCACACACCTGAAGGGCATTGTCCTAAATGGGTTCGCTTTAATGAGATGCATTTAATTTGCGAGGGGGCTAAATGAGATTGGCCCAGAGAGAGGCTGAGAAATATAAAACTATAAGACATGTACGCTTGAAAGTGGTATAATAAAATCTGCCTCATCTGTGGAATGGAAATACGATGCCAGGATGGAAAGGCACAGAGTATGACGCGATCGGTCGGCATTCTCTCTGCCAGTCCTTGGTGAGCCCTGGCCCCGTGATGCTCTGCGAAGTTGACTTATCCTCTGTCCCCTGTATGATGTCAGCTACCTCATAGGCACGTGCGAATCTCACAGGCTGAATAACGGGGTTGTAGGCTATATAGAAACAGGAACTTGGAGCTATAAACAAGTCACTTCTAAAAGGCAACATAAGACTATTTTCTTTCCTTTCTTTCTTTTTTTCTTTTCTTTTCTTTTTCTGAGAAGGAGAGGGCAGGGGGAAGGAAGAGGCAGAGGGAGGGAGAGAGGAATCTTAAGCAGGCTCCATGCCCAGCACAGAGCCCTCCGTAGGGTTCGATCTCACGACCCTGAGATCATGACCTGAGCCGAAATCAAGAGTCAGATGCTTAACTGACGGAGACATCCAGGCACCCCAGAAACTATTTTCTAAGAGCATTGTTTCTCAAATTCTTCAGGTATCTTGCCTTGGAGTCTGGGAAAAAGTTGGTCACGGACTGAACCTGCATCCATAACAAGCAACCCTGGTAGGTTATATGCCCCGGGGTTACTGTTTGCCTGTGCAGGACAGGTAGGCAGGTAACAAGAGTGAAGACGTCTGATGCGGGACACAGGTACACTTTGCAATGAAAGGTAGGAATAGCTTCACTTCCACAGATACATTCTCTTGGATTTTTTTTTTCAAAGGCAGAGGCCTCTTGGACTGTCTTGTTCTCTCACACTTGATGGAGCAGGGGTATAGTGAAATAGTTCCTTTCTTAAAAGCAAGAATGCAAATATTGGAAGGAAAGTCAAAAGAAGGAAAAAAAATAAAAAGGAGTGGGGAGCATAACTAACTGATGAGCCAACCAAGCAGTGATGACCTGATACTACGTGGCAAGTGGCACCCAGTGTCAATGCCGGGAGGGTCATATGCATGGCCAATGTCGTGAAAGCCTGCAGAGCGCATCGTAAGGGGTAGCAGTGATTCGATTACACCCCGCTGTGGCCGGGTAGGAATACAGGTCCTGAGCTGCAATTCTCTTTTAAATGTTGGCACAAAATTTTTTAGAAACAATATTGGTCCAAACAAAACATATTGGGAGCTGAATTTGACCTGAATGCCCCATTGGACCCGAGAGTCTTGTTTGCAACTCTGAACGGATCACGTTTGAGGTCACTGTCCTAGGATGAGGTCGTATTTTAACCATTAGGGGGACGTTACAGCACACATCCAGTCTCAGTGTTCTATTAAAACGTGAACTCCCTGAAGGCAGAGCTCTTGGTTGATCACAGTTGTATCCTCTGTATTGGAAACTGCCCGAGACAGAGTCAGTGCTCAGTAAATACACATCGGGTGAATGAATGAGTGTGACAGAGCCATTGCCCTCATCTGGCCGTGTTCAAGGCAGCAGAGGGGTCTCTTGGTCAAGGCAGTGTAGCTCTGGCCATCAGGTCCCAGGAGCAGGAAGCTTCCAACCTGGAAGGTCTGCCCTGCTGGGATAGGGGTTGGGGCCAGAAGTCTGCTGGCACGGTTTCCAGGGCCCTGGCACCAGCACCCAGTCCCAGCCTGCATTGTCCCCTTTCCCTTACTTCCTCAGGGACTATGGCACATCTTCTCCTGGGTTGGATAGGGCTTGGTCATGCACAGAGAGAGAGGTGGCTGCCTCCTTATAACACCATCAGCCACAGCTCAAATGATTTCAGAAACCCCTTTTGCGTTGTGGCATGGTTGAAAAGCTGGCGGAACTTGATGGAAAAACTGAGGCAGGGGTGGGAGAGGCTGGCGTAGGCTATTCTGTAATTTCTTAGAACAGTGTTGCGTGGAGTGTGTTTCGTGAAATACCAGTAAAATTGGAATAGATATTACTTGGGGGAAAAAAGGCAAATACATCTGGAGAATAGGATAAACAGGTTTCTTCCTGCAGGACTCCTCAGAGCCTTTACTATACTAATATGCCCTATGGAACTCCACCAGCAAAACAGAATATGCAGTTCATCCTAGATTAATTTGGAGATGGATTTTTATTTTTTTATTTTATTTTTTTTGTGGCATGTCCTTTAACAGTGTCTTCCTTGGAAAACACTTCTTTGAAAGTTTGCTGGTCTCCTGGCTCTGGGAGGTGGGGCTCTAAGTTATCCTGGTCTCTAGACTTTCTCACTGCCTAGTGGCGGGGTCTCTGCAGACTCTCCAGGTATGACCGGAGGCTCAGGTCTGAGAGCAGTGACCCAGGGAGCAGTGATCAGAGCTGCGTGCAGGCCCATTTTGCCCATGTGAGCACTCCCTTCCCAGCCTGCAGCCTGGCTGGAGGGTGTCCGCAGGTAAGTGTAGACCCCCCAGGCTTTGTGAATGTGAACAGGGAACGCCCCCTTCTGCTCCTAAACCGATGCCCTGGACATCTCACCAACACTGCCCAGGTAAGGAAAACTCTGGGCTGAAAGTACCAAGAAAGGCTGCTTACTTGGGGGGAGAAGCTGTGCCTAAACTTCCACTTGCCCCCGGGAATTCAGTGCTGAGCCCTGGGGTTCAGAGGGCAAGCTCCTCTCTGGACACGGCTCTAGGATGAAAAGCAGCAGTCAAGACTTCCTCTCCTTCCTCATTCCCGGGCCTGGGTGGACGTGGGAGGGCTGGGGGAGGGGCAGGGGTGCCACCAGCTTTGAGGATGAAAACCCTTGGAGCCTAGGGTGCAGCGGGGAAAAGCGAAGGCCTTTGAGGGAGGTAGAGTGTGGTGGAAGAGGGGACCACACTCTGAGGGTGCCGCTGCTATGGGGGAGAATTGCCAGGAGAGGGCAGTGCAGAGCGTCCTCCGGGCTCCTCTCCCTAATCTCTTTGTCTCTGAGCCGGACACGTATGCAGTGTGGGTGCCAAACATAGCTGTCGTCATGCCCAGACAGGTAAACTGAGGTCACCCAGAGAGCCTTCTCCCTTGTTCCTTTCCATGGGTAGTCAGTTCAACAAGAGGTAGGCTGAGGCCTCCAAATTTTCTCCGGCCCAAGGTCCCACTAACCACTAATCACAGAAAAAGAATTGCGCACCAGAATTATGGTAGGTAATAAGATTTACTGAAAACTTCTCGGCCACATTCAGTACTGGTTTGGTGGATACATCAGAAGGAGGTTGCATAACATTAGGCAGGTGGAGGGGCTGGGAGGAGGATGTGTGGGCATGTGTGCGGGTGTGCCTGTGCTGGGTGGGTCGCCGTCCAAAGTGGTAGGTGAAAGGGTGTGTGTGTGTGTGAGAGAGAGAGAGAGAGCGAGAGCAAGAAAAACGAACCAGAAAAGGAAATGTATTTTATCCCACTGCACATTGCAAAAGTCTCACGCCAAAAAAGCTAGACTTTCCTCTACTTATGGCATCAAAAGGGAGTAAAAAATGATTGGCTCACCCAGATTATAAATAAGGTTATTTGTTTCTCAAAAATCCCTATTAAAACATTAAATATCAGCTCTTTTGGGGGAGAAATACATTCATTTCAGGGAGACCTCAGGAAAGCGACCATCCTTTTGCTCCACCCCAACCAGGTGGGGGAGGGGAAGCCCCAGAGGGCCCTGCGGGTCCCCTCAGTTTGAGCCAGGTAGCCACTCGCATCCTGCCACTGAAGGAGATGGCCAATGCACAAATTACAAAGGAAGCTGCGAGTCCATTAAATTAAATCCAATGGAAAACACACGTGTGATCGGTCCTGTCATTCACAGCCAAGGGGTGGGAGAGGAGGGGAGGAGGGGGTGTCAATCCTGGGGGCCTGGAAGTTGGGGTGGGTGTGAGGGCAGGTGGTGGAAAGCCTCCTCCTCGAGGGAGCCCCAGTTCCTCCAGTGCTGTGGGTCATGGGGGTGGGTAGATCAGCGAGGTGTGTGGGCTGGGGCTCCCCTTGGCTCTGGGGCACCATTTCTCTGGGCCCTTGCCCACACTTTGGATATCGATGGGAAGAGGGACGTAGCACCTTCTCCAACCCCTGGCTTCCCACTGGACTGGATGCTTCTTTCCAATGTTTCTTCTGCCTTCTCTGAAGGATAGAATGAAGAAGAGAGAATGGGGGCTGGTGGAGTCAGCCTGGGAGCAGGGGGACAGCCATGGGGGGCTGAGGGCCGGGACATCTGAGGAGCTCCATCTGAGGGCTGGAACATCTGGGATAAGACACCATTGTCCTGTTGTTACAGGAGTGGAGTTCTGTGACCACCTAGGGATGGCTGTGGTCCCCAAAGTCACCTTGATATGGCTCCGAGCTCTGCCATCTCCTTGGGTCCTGGAGCCAACCCAGGGGAAGGGAAGCCGCTTAGCCCCCTACAGTCTAAGCCTGCCAGCTTACCATTCATCTCCGGGAGAGAGGGAGAGAAGGTGGCTGTGGTGGTGCCTGCCCTCTCTCCCAAGTCCATGGTTGCCCGTGCCTGAGACGGGTCCGTGGAGGGACGAGCGGGAGCCCTCGGGAGCCCGGGTCCCACTCTGATCTGCAGGATCGGCCCCCTCAGGGCCTCCCACTCTGCTAGCCACTGGTGATGCGTCTGGGCTCCTCCTGCCCTTGAATGTCTGTCAAGGAGCTGAGAACCTCATGGGGGTGGAACCCAGACCCCGTGACTCTCCCTTTCCTCCTAACTCTGTCCCTGGCAAGGCTCACTCTGAACAGCCCTGAGCCGCCTCACAGTGCAGGGCTTGTAAACAACTCAAGTCCTCCAGCGGGGTGGGGGGGGGCATGGGTGCCGTCTGTCCTCAGGGATTTGGTGAGTCCAGCTCTCACTCCTGCCTTTCCGTGTCGGCTGCTTGACTGGCCCCGCAAACGGAGTCCTGCGCAGTTCAGGGAAGGGGGGCTGGGGTGCTCATTGAAGCTTGGTAGTTGGGAAGGAGCAGGTGTCTCCTCTGCATTTCTTCAAGCTGCTGATTTGGGGAAGTTAGGGCCCAACTTCCTTGGTGCTGCCTGCCCCTGCCCCCCTCCCCCCGCTGAAGCCCTCCTGACGACACTCCTCTCCTGCTCGGTGACCAGTGCCATCTGGGCTGCCAACTATTCCAGGGAGTCACTGTGTTCCAAGCCCAGGTCGCTGACATTTGTCGTCTGAAGCTCGTCGGCCTCCTCCTCCAGCTCCTCTTCCTCCTCCTCTTCCATTTCATCCTCATCCTCTTCTTCTGTCCCATCCAATGAGTCATCGTGTGCGGCCATCATAGCTTGCTGCATGGCCATGGTGGCATTGTCTGAGGACAGGGACTGCAGGTTGTCCAAGCTGATGGAACCTACGCGAGAGAAGGTGGCAAGGGTCAGGCCCAGGAACCTCAGTGTTGGATAGAGTGGCAGGGACTGGCTCATGGAGTGGTCGACAAGTCCCAGATGTGAAGTTCCCCATCCACGCGTTTCTCAGCCACTCCCTGCCCCTTCCCAAGCAGCGGCGCTCCTCGTCACCATTCACTGAGCATCTTCAATATTACATTAAATACTTTGACTTTCTAACAATTCTGTTTGGTAGGTGTTATCATCCCAGTTCTAAAGAGGAGGAAACTGAGTCTCAAGATGGTTAACTCATTAGCTCAAGGTGACAGCCAGGCATGATGAAGTCGGGATTCTCCCCTTGGTCCCTCTAGCTCAAAATCTGGGTATTTCCGGGACACCTGACATGGCAGTTGCCCAGCACGGAGGACCCTGAACGCAACCGTAGAGTGGCACGTGAAGGTATGTACGTGCACATGCACGCCTCCACCCCACCTCCCTGCAGAGCTGTCGTCACGTGCCAAGCTATAAAACGTCTGGCTCATTGAATTATTCATTGTTCACCAGACGACCGGCAATTAGAAAAGTGTATATGGAGGGTGTGATGGAGAAGCTGGGAAAACAAAGCTCTTCCTGGCCTCCGTTCACAAGCCAGCTGCCTGCTTTGATATTTATAGATGGCCCTGGCTCCTGGGGAGCCGTGCAGACACTCATGGGCGCTATGCAACTTCGGGTGGGTGTGGGAGTGAGGAGGGGGCTCTGCTGAGCAGCCACTGACTCAGATGACCATGGACGCCCACTCGTCTTTGTGAGGTTGCTTTTGGCTTGTGAAAATATATGCAAAAACATCCCCTTCTTTCAGGCCTGTGCATCTCCTTTGATGGAGATCACTATTGTGACCGAGTTGCCACTGTCACAGCCCTTGTGTCTTTGCAGAGCCTGTCTGGAGGTCCGCCCACCAGCCCCAGGCTAGAGTCCACCCACCCCCAGTTCTTACCATCCGGGTTTGTCCCCGGGGCGCCACCCTGCTGTTGCAGCACCCCTGCAGCAATGGAGTTGGGCCAGAATCTTTGGGTGGGCCGGTGCTGTGACTTGATCTTCTTGGCTTTAGGGGCAGGGTCTGGGTTGCTGGCATCAAGCATGGGCTGCAGGATGCGCCTCCGGGCATTAATGAACCTGCCCGGGGGTAAAGGTGGTAGAGATCTGGTTAATCACCCCACCTGGCGTTGCGGGGTGTGTGTGTGTGTGCGCGTGCACGAATGTGTGCAGGGAGTGAGAGCCACTTCCAGATTCTCAGCAGCTGATCCACTGTACAGAGCAGACTGGGGGCTCGTCTAGCTAGGGTGTGAAAGCCTAGCTGGGAGAAGAGCCCTGGGCACTGCCGGGCTCATGGAATCACCTGGAGCTTGGTAACCACAAAGGAGCCTGGTAATCACCTGGAACTTGGTAACCCAACCAGCACTGGGAGGGACGCGTGAGGAGCGTCAGAAATCTCCATTCAGGACTCGTCAGGATTGAACAAAGGAAGTAGGGGTCCCCTTAGAAACACTAAACTCTAACTTCTCTTCAGGGCCCAGGGCTCAGATCAGGGCCCCAAATCTTGGGTCTACCCCCACCCAACCAGACCTTGCTCTCTGAGATTTCTGTGACAGCCCAGCCAGACACAGAGAGGGGGAAACAGATGCCTGTGAAGTCAGAACAGCCAACCCTCCCTCCTCCTTCCCACCCAGCTTTGCTGAATGTTGTAGTTTTTCAGGTCACAGAGGTGGTGGGTAGACCAGATGACCACTGGCGGCTGCTCCAGACCTTGGATGCCTGTATTCCTGTGTGTGTCTGCAGTGCAGGCGGGGCTGGGCTTTCTGTTCGGCCAGAAGCTTCCAGTGATGTTCCTGACACAATCTCCCAGCAGAGGGCGCTGAGAAGCTGCAGATGAAGCTCGAGGCAGTTGGGCTGATTCTAGCCTTCTGCTTCTAGCCCAAAGGGGAGGATTGCTGTGGTAGCTGGGCTGGGCTGAGCTGTCTCTTTTCCCTGCTATGCATTCCCTTGCCAAGCAAGTGGCCCCCAGATCTGAGAGCCTTTGGGCGGGTGATAACTCACCAGTTATTTACTTGCAGGAGGGTGAGGTTTGTCTGGGCTGCGATCTGCCTCTTCTCATCCTCCGTGGGGTAGGGGTGCTGAAATGAGAGGTGAAGGGCTAATGCGGGGTGGGCACATGGTGGCCTGGTCCCCCTAGAGACCATGCCTATGTCACAGGCGCTATCCTGGTCCAGGCAGCCCAGTGGTTTGGGAGCCTAAACTGGGGAAAGTGCAATGTTTGTTTCCCAAAAGCAATGGAACTAGGGCTTGGGGAGGCTGTCCCATGTCTGTGGCTACACAGTCAGGACCACTGGGCCCTCAGCGCAGCCCCCCAAGACGGGGGACCAAACTGGTTTCCCAAGAGTCAGTATGGTTCAATATTGATAGCTTCCAGGCACTTTCACATCCTGACTTGGTCCTCACAGCCAACCCCCAGCAGGCAGGTCAAGCATTATTAGTATTAGGTTGAGGACGGCCTCAAAAGCCCATAGGACTATCAAGGTGGTAAATGGGGGTGTCTGAACCAATTCAATCTAAATTCACTGAAATTTACTATCTCCTCTGTGCCCAGATTTATGCAGGCCTCCCAGGAGACAGAAGATAAACACGATGGTAACTCCTAGTTGTAGAATATTCGGTAACCTGGGAAAGGTTGTCATGCACTTAATCTCACTTAACAAAGCACATGGCTGAGTTGCATAAGGTAGGCAGGTTAAGTATTGTTATTCCCACTTTATAGCTGAAGAAACTGAGTAACTTCTCCAATGTTCCCCCCGGGGTGGGGGGAGCGGGTGGGTGGCACCAGCTTGGAACTCAGTTCTTTCCATTTTGGTCCGGTCTCCCTCCCCTTACTTCATGCTGCCCCTCTGTAAGACTGAGTCTGTGTCTTTGTGGGGGTGAGTGAGGAAGTGGCATCCCAAGGCACTGCGGTCCCTGCACTGATGACATGCTTGTCTTCCGCTCTTAGGCTGTGCTTCATGAGGGCAGAGACCATGTCTTATTAATTCGTCTTATTAATGTATCCCCAGTGCCTTCCACATGCAAATGACATGCAAATGACTCCCAAGCGAAAGAAAGCAGAAACAAAGCAAAGGTTGGGTGGTTTGGGTAATGGGCCCTATAGAAGGTTAGAAGGAGAAACCGGTTGGCCAGAGCGTTGGGAAGGCCGTATAGGTCACATTAAGAATGGGACAGTTTTGGGTGGTGGTGGAATAGGGGTCCTTGTGGGTCCTGCTGGGTGGTGAGCCACACGGTGACTGGGTCTCTGCGTCTTTGTGTCTTCCCCAGGTCCCCACACCACACCTTGTACCCAGTAGGGATGCAGTAAAGATGTGATGAGTGTCGGGGTGGGTGGCAGCCTTCCCTGAAGCGAGGGGAGATCTGAGGGCTCTTAGGGCAGAGGGCCAAGCTGTCCAGTCTCCTCCCACCAGGGCCATTCCTTACGACTAAGGTGGCATTACACAGAGCTGCTCGGGCTTTCCGAAGTCCCAGAGGCTGGGCCTCAGATTCTGCTCCGTCATGACATGTCCCTTAGCCCTACGTCGTAAAGTCATCTAATGATTGAGTGAAATTGTCCTCGTAACGCGCTCACGAGGAGGTGGCTCTTTCTACTGTTACTATGGGATGATGTGTGCAAGGGGCTTAAGGCTGTCTGAGGAACGAGCACGGGAGCAGCAGCCTCGGAAGTGCTCTCGTTGTCAGCGACGAAGGCAAGCAGCCTCTGCAGCTGGCCCCGGCACCCCCGGCCCGAAGGAGTCGGGGTCACGTGTTGTTGTAATTCACACCTCCGACCCTGACCGCCATGCCAGGGCGGCTGGGCCTTGTGAGTCATACAATATTAAGATTCTAACAGGCAGGAAAACACATCGTGTCCCAGGAGCCGATCTCATCCTAACTGGGAAGGAACAGAGGAAGGCTGGGAGGCGAGACGGCCGGCCCCAGGGGGCAGAGAAGCAGGGGCTCTCTGCTTCGGACACCTTCTGGGGTAGGAGGTGGGCCCAAGTCCTGTTTTCCTTTCCATGGAGTTCCAGTTTCCCTACTCTTGAGAAGGAGCCAAGCAGCCCCCTGCCCATGGCCACTTGGTCTGAGAACACAGCAAAAATACGGCAACGTTCTGGCCTTCCCGGCCCTTCTGTGCCTTCTTGTCCTTGCACCTGCTGTTCCCGCCGCTGCAGCGCTCTTTCCCCGACTTTTCCACAGTGTATGTTTCTGGGCTTCTGGGCAGACCCGTCACAGAGCAAATCCCCTGTGAGGCATTTCCTGACTTCCTGCGGCGGAGTACCTTGCGGCCGTGTTTGAATAACGGCATTCGGCCTGCTGGATGGTAACAGGTCTCCCTACAAGACTGGGGAGCTGCTCTCAGACAGGAACCCGGTCTTAGCAGACCTTGGCTCTCCAGTGTCCAGCCCAGGCTGAGTAGATGTTCGGTGTGTGTGTATGGAACGTGTGAAGGAACCGACACAGGAGGGAGACAGCCGCCTTGTTTCCCCGAGCAGAGCCTGTGGCTCATCGGCCCGCAGGTGAGGGGAAGCTGCCACCTCCTGGCTGCCGGGGAGTGAAAGATTCGTGGCTGGAGCAGCTCACCGCTTAGAGGGAAAGGCTACAGACAAAGGGGGAAGAAAGCCTCTATTAAGGGGCAGTGTGTTTATTCCCCTTGGGGGGCAAGAGAAGGGTGGGCCCAACTGGTCAGGGAGGACTTCCTGAGAGAGGTGGCACTTCAGCGAGCCTTTGAAGAATGGCCAAGTTGTCCCAGCAAAGGCGGGGATGGACCTTCCAGGCAGGAGCCTTGCACCCAGACTTACAGGGAAGCCAGCCAGATGCAAGTCTCGTCCACTCTTAAAGACCCCCGGGGAGGGAAATCCTTCAGCCTCCCATGGAGGGAGAGGGTGTGCTCTAAGGAGGCTCTTGGTGCAGGCCTCCATTCTGAGTGGATGTCGTAAATCCAGAGGTTAACGTGCTCCCATTGGATGGAGAGGGTGGGAGGCAGTGTCACGGAAACCGGCTGGTTGTCCTCTTACGGAGAGAGATATAAACCTCTTATCCTCTGACTGTGCAAAGGCCACCACCAACCCCGCCTGGAACCGGCATCTCAGGAGGCACGTGGTGGAGGCTATGGGGTGAGTGGCAGCTCTGGCCCGGCTCCGGGGACAGGTGTGTCGGCCAGAACATTCCTGGCTTCACATCTGAGTGCTCATAGGAGCAGTCCAGCTTGTACACGCCTAGACCAGATGATTCCTGAGGACAGAGTCAAAATAGTCCTGGCCCCTGGACAGACCTTGATTTGCTCAGTGCTACTTTTAGCACAATTGGAAAGGCTCCGGGCCAAGGACGGGAAGAGGAATCAAGTGAGAGCGTGGTAAGCCATCAAGCCATAGTAGCTACTCTCTGGTCACTATCTGGAAGAACTCCTTTGGGGGTGGGAGGGAAGCAGGCAGCAGCTTTCTGGAAGCAGATAATCCTTGCAGAAAAAGAGATAGATACAGAATGGACCAGAGAATGACAGATCCTTCTCGGCAGGGGAGGGGGGGGAGGCGGACATGGAGCCTCACGTGACTATAGGCAGAGCTGCCTGGTGGTCAAGAACACGGCCTCTGGAAAGGTCGAGTCACTTACCGGCTCTGTGAGCTTGGCGATTTGTTGCTTACTCTCCCGTCCTTAGTTTCCTTGGCTTAAAATGGAAATAACAGAATGGCACGTAGCTCTTGGACTTGGGGGCTGATTTAATGAGATAATGCAGGTAAAGTGTGTGTGCCTCACGGACTCACTTTGAACAACATAGCGAAGCTCCCAGACGTCCCATAGCCAACCGCGCAGTCTCCAGAGAAGGGAACTGCAGCGTTTACCCGCAGGAGGTGTTTCGTGGTGGCCCAGCTGCCATCAGGAAGTTCCTCCAAAATCTGGCCTAAACTCTTTGCCACCTCTTTCTGACATCTTGACATGAGCCTCCTAACACAGGTCTCCCCTGCCCTGAATTGAAGCTGAAGGCATCTTTCAGTTGAAGGGTGAGTTCCACCTGGGGTGCTGGGTCTGGAAAAAGTGTGGCCAGGGTCGGTTCCTGGGTCCCCGGCCACTTCCTTCACCCCGAGCCCACTCCGAGACTGTCCTTCCTCCTCCTGGTGCAGGCAGAAAAGCATGAGGCCGGCCAGTCACTGAGGGGTGGAGCGCGGGAGAAGGAGCGGCCTGCTGGTGTCTGTGGCCTTGTGCTGCCAGTGAAGCCGGGCTTGGAGCCAGCTTTCCTTCCCCTTCCTTTCCTTCCGCCCTCCACCTGAGACCAAGCACGGCACTGGCGTCAACGACAGCCCTCTTCCCTTCTTGCTCCTGCCCAACTGTGGGCACGCGCCCTGCGGCAGGCCCAACTCTGTGGGCCTGGCCTTGCTCTAAACAGTGTCAGATGCCAACCCCACGGGGGCAGTCGGCATGGTAAGGGGCTCTGAAACAATCACATTTCATCACATCTGAGGTGCCATTGATGGCAGGGTGCACCCAGATTTCACAGATGCTAAGTGGGGAAAAAACGAGCCTTTTAGGGTGGAGAGAAGCCCAGTGAGCCACCAGAGGGACTCCTCTTTCTTCCTCTGACGTACCGTGTGCAGACCTTCCATTCTTTTATCTCTCCTTTTTACTCCCCTCCCTCTTATAATTGTACTCGCACAGATAGGTCCAAAGAACTAAAATGTATAGCTTTACCTATTATGGGACCACCATCCAGGTCGAAAAACAGGATAGTACCAGCACGCAAAAGCCCCCTTGTGCCCTTTCCCAAACACTACCCTCAAAGATGTCTTCCCCAAAGATAACCTGGTTTTTACAGTAATTACTTTCTTGCTCCTCTTTCTTTCTTTTTTTTTTTTTTTAAGATTTTATTTATTTATTTGACAGAGAGAGACAGTCAGAGAGGGAACACAAGCAGGGGGAGTGGGAGAGGAAGAAGCAGGCTCCCAGCAGAGGAGCCCAATGTGGGGCTCGATCCCATAACACCGGGATCACGCCCTGAGCCGAAGGCAGACGCTTAACGATTGAGCCACCCAGGCGCCCCCTACTTTCTTGCTTCTCTTTATAGTTTTCCTATCTATGTTACATCCTTAAACATTATAGTTTACTTTTGCCTGGTGTTTGGACCCTATATAAACGGAATCCACTGGCGTGCAGGATCTCACTCCACGGCACAGGTGTGAGACTCATCTGCAGTTGTTCACTGTTACTGTAGCTATTCATTTTCATTGCTGTATAGTTTTCCCTTAGAAAAAAACTGCCACCTTCCCATTCTTCACCCTCCTGCAATCTTGGAACTATTCTCCCTCCCTCTGGTTTCTATTTCAATCCATTCGTCATGCTGCAGCAAGCAAGACTGGTCATGCCTAACCTGCCCCCCCCCCCGCCCCGTGCCTCATTCCTGCTGGGACACCTCTCCTATGAGCCCGAGCGCTTACCCTACCCAGGGTTCCACGTGCTACACAGATGCTTTGTTTAGTTGTCTGTCACCCCAACCAGACACGCTATCTGTTTTTGAGGAAAGGGACCCCCATCTTTCTTTCCACCCCCACCTCATCAGTGCCAATGAAAATGCCCGACACATGGTAAGCATTCAGTATGTATTCGTGGAATGGATGATCATAGGAACCTAAGGGGTAACTGGTGGTTGTCACCATTCCCTGTGAGCCTTTACAAGGGAAGATGAGTGGGAGAGGGTGGGGAGCATCAGTGAGTCAGAATCCCTGGGAATTCTTCCTAGAATCAGGCTGCCCTATTTACTACAAGGGCCATTCCTGCAAGTGATTGTTCCATGCATGTCTGTGGGGAGGAGATTGGGGTACTTAGGGTCTATGGAAGCACACAGGTCAGCTTTCTAGAGGGTTTTCGGGGCAGCACAGTAAGAAGTGGGTAAGAACAGGGGCGCCTGGGTGGCTCAATCGTTAAGTGTCTGCCTTCGGCTCAGGGCGTGATCCTGGAGTTCTGGGATTGAGCCCCACATCGGGCTCCTCCGCTGGGAGCCTGCTTCTTCCTCTCCCGCTCCCCCTGCTTGTGTTCCCTCTCTCGCTGGCTATCTTTCTCTCTGTCAAATAAATAAATAAATAAAATCTTAAAAAAAAAAAAAAAAGAAGTGGGTAAGAACATGAACTCTAGAGCCATGCTGTCTGGCTTTGAATACTGGTCTCTCGCCAGCTCAAGACCTTGAGCTTGTTCTTTGGGTTTGTCTTCTGTAAAATGGGGAAAATAATTCCATCTACCCCGAGGTGGTAATAAGGATTCAGTGAGTTAATATCTGAAAGGTGCTTAGAATGGTGCCTGGCGCTCTGTGAGTGTTTGTTAAATAAATAAATAAATGACAAATAAAATAAATCTGCTGCTTGGCACATGTCGCTCCCTCTCTTTGAAAGCCACAGGTGGTTCTTCTGACAGATGGCGAGAGCCCCTGCAGCTCCTTCCGCCCGTGGAGAGATGCGCTTCCTCTTTCCAATGGTTTTATTTCCTGGATTCCGGGACTGCTCCAGCCCCTGTGCACATATGATGGGGTGCTTTCCCCTAGCCTGGGTCTCAGGCTTCCTGGGGGTGGGGGATGCTGTGAAGCTGTAAGTCTCCACTGGCCATTTTTCGGGTGGCACCTTTGAGAGCTGCAGGCCCCCGTGGAGTGTCCTGGGGCTCAGGGCAAGCGAGTGGGCTCCCACACCCCCTGTCTTCCCAGATCAGCTCCATCCAACCCTGCAGCCGACCAGCCAGTTGTCAACAAGGCCCTGTCTTTGATGGGGACCCCCAGTCTCGCCTCCTTCCCTGGGACTCAGTGCTGCTGAAGCCACCTGGGACCGTGGCTTCCATCGCTCTCCGTCTGTCCTGGGGAGTTGCGGGCCACCTCCAGGGGTCTGTTCTCTCTTTGTCCCTACAGTGAAGGGTGGGTGGGAGAACGCAGGTGCACATCACAGGCAGGAATCCAAGACCTCATGCTTCTCTGGCACGGAAAGATGAATGCAGCCAGGCCATGGTCAGCCTGACTTCCAGATCCCGGTGCACCGTCGCCTGAAGCTCTGCCGGTATAGACGCCCGAGCAGCGGGGGACAGACAGCCGTTGTGGCCCGACAAGGAGCTGCACAGTTCCCCAGGCTCCAGGGCGGCGAGGAAGGGGAGAGGAGGATTTCTAGGAGGAGGGGTCCGTCTCTTTGGTCAGCGACAATCACAGGCCAGACAGGGGCACTGATGGTCAATCGGGAGGGAGTTCTCATCCTTCTCTTCTGACTCCATCCTAAATCCTAGCCGCCCTGCCAGGCCTCGTCCAGCTCTCAGCTCCTCCACGAAACCCTCACTTTGTGTGTCAGCATCCCGCGCAGGGCGTGTTAAAAGCAACATCTCAATCATGCCCAGAGCCCTGGAAGTCCCCGAGGCCAGCTCTCCCAGTGGGCAGGCGTCCTTGACACCGATGCTTTCAGTGATGCCCCCAAACAAGGTACAGGGGCGCAGAGACAGTGCTGGGGCGGCTTGATGGGGTCTGGGCCAGCGGGAGTCCCCCAGCTGGTCCCCCGCTGTAAGCAGAGTGGTTGGTTTCCTATCATTTTCTGTGCGCGCCATCCTGAAGAAGGCGAGGAAGTGCGGCTCTGCGGTGCCAACGTTTAGAGTGGCAGCCCTTCGCTCTGATGGTTGGGAGGGTCTTTCTACCGAACTCAAGGCTTCCCCCTACTCCTCCAGCCAGAGAGCCTAGACTGTCGTCCGGAGTCACACAGAAGCCTACAGCACTACCTCGCACTTCAGAGCAAGAGTCACAACCACTCACTGGATGCCTACGGTTTTTGGCTAACTTTGAATCCTTACAATATTCACGGAGTACTCTGTCCAAGTACCTGACATGTGTTCTCATCGAGTTTCCCAGGCACCTATGCAACAGGCATCATTATTCACATTTTACGCATGAGGAAACCGAGCCCAGAGGGGTTAAAGAACTGGCTCCAGGTTATCCGAGCAGCGAGTGGCAGAGCCGAGACTCACGCCCCCTGTATCTTTAACCGCGTCCGCTCCACCTCTGGGCTAGACCATCTGTCAGGCACTGCGCTTTTTAACATATTGATCATCTTCGCCACAGGTGGGTACCATCATCTCTACTTCATGAAGAGGAAATTAACATCAGAGATGCTAGTTGACCCGTTCAAGGTCACGTAGCAAGTAGAAAAATGGAGCTGGGATCAATCTCAGGTCTGTCTGCCTCCAAAACACTTGCTCCTTATACTATACCATGCTGGCCCTAGAGGAACAGATCTTTTCTATGGACCGAACATCCCCAGTCCCCTTAACCATTCATCATATGACATGTTTCCCGTTAAGAGTCATTTGATCAGCACTTCCCCACCCTGGCTGCTCTTCTCTGGATACAACTTGTCAAAGGAGGTCTTGAAATGTGATGTTCAGTCCCGGACACACTAATCTGAGTGCGTCTGACCAGCACAGATGGCCCAACTCCTCTCACCTATTTTGCTTCCTCCATTCTTGGACTCCTTGAGTGTGTGCGTGCATGCTAGCACTTGATTATATCGTCGGTTGACCACTCATGGTTTACGCGTATAATTCATTTCCCCAATTAAATTATCGGTCCCTCGAGTGCTGGAATCATGTCTCATACCTGAAACTCAGGTGTTAGTGGATAGATATGATATTTGGAACTTAGGTCACACATTTTCCCATAGAAACAAGTTATTTCTTTAATAGCTAGCTTTCCAGGCTAGCCCCCAAAGGCTGATTTAGTTAAAGGTCTGTGTCCTGGTGAAAAGGAGCCCATAGGACTCAGGGACAAACAACAGATCTTGCTCTAATTTCCTAATGAGGAAATTCTGAGATGGGTGAGCACAGACTTCATTCTCTTGCCTTTTCCTGGACCCTGCTGGCACTTCTCAGCACCTGTTCTCAAAGCCCCAGGGCTGCCATGTGACCTTGCAGTCAGCCATCCGAATCTGAGGCCTCTGGCTGCGAGGACTTCAGGGTCAAATCTCCTGAAACTATATTCGCGATGATGTAGATACAACTTTCATCAGATTCTCAGAAGGTCAGGGGCCTTGAAGACGTGAAGAAGAATTACTAGAACCCTTCCCCCCAGCACCCCATTCTGGTTTGGCTCCTCAAATGCTGTGTTAAACATATTCTAATCTTCATTTGCTACCAACAAGCACTGGCCCTCTTCCCATGAAGCTGATCTTAGCTGAGTGAGAATAAGAAAGTAAGCTTGGAACTCATTCATACTGAGCTGTGAATGAATGATGGCATCCTGGCCTCTCCGTTGGCATCTGTTATGACAGGCATTGGGTCCTTTTAAGTGGATCTCTGATGAGTGGAATTTCAGATCGTGTGACAAAGTTAAAGGAAAAAGTAGCAGACAAGATATTCTGGAACAAAAATGGTCCCTCTAAGTCTCTCTGAGCTGTTTTTTTGCTTTTCTAGTGTTCTTACTTTTCCCCACAGAGTCCCTAGAAGTGTCAAGATTTCTCTCAGCTTTTTCTGAGACAGGGCAGATGATGGGGAGTCCCGGAGTGAGACGGGAGGCATTTGCAATAGTAGCTGTGTCTGGATCGGAACGAAGTACTTTCACACTCGTCTTATTCCATCCTCACAACAATCCTATGAGCTGGATATCGAGATTCCCATTTCAGAGCAGAGGAGCCTGAGCCCTGATGAGGTCAGGCAACTTGCCTCAGGTCGCCTGGCTAGGTGAGAAGGGGCGAGACACCCAAATCCAGAGCTTGCCTCCCTGTACCGCACCGTTCCGTAGACCACACTCTTCTGTTTGTAAGAGACATCAGTGCTTGTAAGAGAGCTGGAGACGGGTCCCGTAAGTGGGTCTCTGACGGGGATAGATGGGTACGTCCTTGGGGCTTAATCCAATGCTAGGCACAGGGAAGGTGGCAAGGCACACAAAGCATGTTCGGCGAGTCACCGAGGATCACACCGAGGCACAGAGGCGACCAGCTGGATTTCACGTCCACACCCCCTCCTTGGCCGGGGGCCCACGGGCAGGGCACGCGCTGTACCCGGGTGTGCGGCAGCCTGTGTCCCCCAGCGGGGAGGAGCCCAGCATGCGAGGCTGCGGTGCTGTGGGCGAGAAGAGCTGGGAGTCTGACAAAGACTCGCTAAGACCAGGACAGGCTCAGGTCTTATGCAGTGCAGGATGTTCACAGGAGCTTACTCAGAAGCCGAGAGGTGGAAACAACCCAAACGTGCGTGAGCGGACGAGCGGACCCACAGAATGTGGTCTGTCCGTCTGCCATGCAACAGAGGGAAGCTCGGATGTGGCATGGTACGGGTGGCCCTCGGGAGCCTGTGCTAAGTGAGAGAAGCCGCTCACAGAAGACTGTGTGATACGTTCCATTCGTGTGAAAGATCCGAAATCGGCAAATCCACAGAGACCCAAAGTCCATTACTGGTTTCTAGGTGCGGGGCAGCGATAGCTGCGGGGTAGTGAATTTCTGCCAGTGATGAAAACATTCTGGAATTTGACAGTGGGGATGTCTGCACAACTCTAAAAACACTACCAAATCTCTGACATTAGGTACGAAGGGTGGATGGTGGTATGCGAATTATATTTCAGTTCAAAAAAAGTCATAGAGAGAAGGTCCCCGGTGCACTTTGTGCACTCAGCTTTTGTGACAGCCGCAGGGTTCATATGAGGGCCCTGGAGCCAGGCCCTCAGCTGCGCGTGGCCGGGTGGGAGAGCAGCCACCTCGCACACAGGGTGGGGCGGGGTGGCAACGAGCAGGGTACAACTGTGGCGCTGGCCGGATGCCACCCCGGCACTGCGGATGTGAGGGATGGAGAAGGGAGAGGGAAGCGAGGGACGGTGAGGTGGCCTCACTGTATCTGAAAACGAGGGCTGGCATATAGCTCTCCTGCCCCCCTCCCAGGACAGGGCTCTGTGTCTCCACGGAGAGTCTGCGCTGACCGCAGCCGCCGAGAGCCGCGGGTCCCCTTTGCTTCACCTAGACTTTGCATGGGAGCCAAGAGCTGCTCTGGTTTCTTGGGCCAGTGCAGGGGCATTGTAGCCTAGTGGGTGAGGAACTAGAGCCCCGAGGCGCCACAGACCTGGGTTCAAATCCTGTGAGATGTTGGGGACTGTTCCCTTCCTTGAGCCTAGTTTTGTTACTGGTAAAAACGAGGATAATAGTGTTACCCAGCTCTGTGCTGGCCAGCGGATTACATGAGATGATGCCCGAAGATTTTCAGCATGAATCTGGCCTGCCGCAGAGGCTACTGCAGTGGCTCCTCTGATGTCAGGCGGGGTCTGCGGGGGCTTGGTTTCTTCTCTCGGATCTCCCCACATGCAGAGAATATTCTATAATGTTCCTCCTGTGCTTTGGTGGCAGCAGCACAGAGAACAGCCATATTTTGGGTGGAAATGAGCAGAATGACCAGGCCAGGGCCAGGGGCGCTGGGGTCTGGAGCAGAGGGGTGGGGGCAGAAGCCAGGCAGGAAGAGCAGCCCTCTCCCTCCATCCTCTGTGGAGAGGACCCTCTGCCGGGTTTCTCCCCCAGCCTGGGTTTGCCGTGGAGTGATCGCTTCCAGCAGGAGTTTGGCCTCTTTCAGCCAAAATGCAATAGCAAGAAAATATCACGGGATTCTTCAGGGACCCAATCGCAAGCAGCTAATGGATGAAACCTTCCCAATCTTACTGCAGTCTCACAGCCAAAAGGCTCTGGGGTTTAAGTCCCATCTCAGGAGCGTTCTGTCATCGGAATCTATCTCTCTAGCTGCTAACGCCACACAACAGTGGAAATGACAAGAAGCCTTAGACACAGGACAAAAAGAATCCAAGAATACTAACTTCTCCCCGAGGGAAAGAAGACAACAGGAAAAACTAGTATTTACTACAGGAGTTTGAATAAACAACCTCTACTAACCGAGATCGTAGATGTACAATGCTCTCCGTTTCTTCCGCAAACCACGGCCACTGCCGTTCACGTCGTCCCAGATGCTCGAGATGAATAGGCTACTGTGTAGAATGTTCATTAGACCATTTATCTGCTTATCAGGAAGTCGGCAGTGTGTGTATCCAGACTGGTTTATGCCAATTACGTGCGTTAGTGTAATCATGTCATTTCACTATTCTGTCAACCAGTAAAATGTAAGCACAACAAGAAAGTTATTCTGGCTAAGAAAACTAAGTGGAATGCTTTGGAAAGACTCGAGCCTCTGATTTCCTTAAAACCGCCCTGTAGTGAGGATCCGTGAGACAAATGTAAAAGGCTGGGATACGTAACAAAAATCTAGAAAGATCCCACAGCCAGATTACTTCCCAGACATCAAAGTTCTTATCCTATGTTAAATAAAGATGGAATTTATAGATGTTCTATTATAGGAGAGGTTTGTGCAAGTAAAAGGACAACCTCTCATCAGAAAAAGATCTTGGCCCTATATCAAGACATTAGCAAATCAATATATATGTGTATCTTCTAAATTAAAATAAAATGTATCTTTTTAATGGCTGTTCCTTTCTTCCGCCAACTTTTCCAATTAACCAATCAACACGTGGGCTGTCCCCACTATACTGGATACGATAGGAGAACACCTGCTGGATATTGAAATCTGTCCTTTTTCATACATTTTCTACCTTTTTCTCCTAAAACTTAGCTCCTTGATGCCCATACGGCGTTACTGCAGAGTTAGATTTCTCAAGAACTACAGTCTCAAGAGTTGTTCCTCAAAGACACAGTGAAAGCAAGGGGCGGGGGGCTTCGAGTAAGCAAATATGTCTGGGGAAAGCTTCTAACCATGCCCCCTCTTAGGAATTCACAACGCCGCTAGTACACTAAGAATCACGAACTGAGCTAAACTTTTTATAACCCAGATTTTCCCCAACTCCTTTACTCTGTCTTGGGAGTAACACCTATAGCATCCTATAAAGGGCCCACGTAAGAGGTATAACGTATGATCCCTGTTCTGGAGCAATTTACAATTGAGTCAGAGGTACGAGACATGTACGTTTAACACACACATATATACACAGAACAGGTGAGGGACAGTATTTGCCAATATATTTTTAAGGTCAAATGATGGTAAAAGTCAGTAGGTGTTTTGGATCAGAACAACAGATCAGGCATCCACCTCTAATTTTCACACATTGCGGGCCTTAGTCTCAAAAGCTTGCTCTTAGTCCACGGTTCTAGAAAGCTCAAAGAGGACTCACATTTCTTAAACGTGCCTATGTACCAGGCTTGGCTCTTTATACCTGTTATCTCATTTAATTTTTATCAGTGTGGGAAATGGGTATTATCTTTTTTCAAATAAATTGACTCGGAGAGATTGCTCAGCTGGTGGTGGGCCTCACTTCGTACCCCTGTCTGTCTGGCTTCGAAGTCTGTCTGCTTTTCATTGTGCCCTTGTTTATAGCCTCTCCTGAGCTGGGGTTTGGGGCGCCTGTGCGCCCACCGATATCTGGGTAGCCAGACTGATCCCCGGCCCAGTGTGGGCCCGCAGAGGACAGCTGTGCCAGGCTGTGTCCCGAGAGCCTGGACTTCTCCCCATCCCCGTCCTTTTCCAGTCCAGAAGTTCTGAGTTGTGACTTTGTTTTAAAGGCCTGGGTTCACTCCCTTGTCCTCTCCTGATGGCTGCTGTGAGGAAGGCATGAAGTGGGGGAGGACTTTGCCGATGTTAAGTGCTTTATTAATAGTATCCGCACTGAGTGCACTCTGAGCTGGAGAGGGTCCAGGGTGGGAGGGTGTGGGCGGAAAGTCTTACTCATGCTTTTCAGCAAGCCCTCTCCATGGTTCCTGGTCCCTTTTGTAGAGCTGATCTGGGTCCTTCCTTCTCTTCTACTTTGTGCTCAGCGACTCCCCCCCTCTCTTCTCCACCTCTACCTTCCTCTGCCATCCCCGGTCCGGGGGGCGGTGGCCATGGAGTGGAAAGAAACGACCCAAAGCTATAGAGGGGTGCTCAGCAGGAATGGGGGAAGAGGGCAGCCTGTGAACTGAAGTCCAAGGTCAGAGGGGAGACAGAGCCAGGAGGGGCTGATAGGATGACCCTCTAGTCTCAGGCTCAGACTTACGTCAGGGGCGAGATGCAAATGGAGAGTGGCAGGGAGCTGAGGCAGGAGCCCTGGCACGGGTGAGGGGGGTCAGTGCGGGGTACTGGCCTGGGCGCCCAGGCTCGTGGGTGGGGGAGTTGGTCTGGCAGCCTCCTCTCCCTCCTAGCCTTTTCTCCCCCTCAGAAGTGAGGCTGTGGGCGTGTTCACACCAGTCGTCAAAAATGCATGGGGTGGGGGAGGTGGGGCAGGAAGGACAGGGTACTAACATTTATTAAGCAGCTAGTGTGCAGGGTCTTAGCAATCACTGCACTGCTTCCTGTAGTCTTCACAAGAGGCGAGTGCGGCCACGTTACAGAGACAGAGGTAAAGTCTAGATCTGAGCTCTGGTTTGGCCCCCTCAGGAGCCCATGAGCTTTCTACCACACCCGCAGGCCACAGTTACACATCATCGCACCGCGGTGTGTGTAGCCAGCTCGGCGGGGGGGTGGGAGGGATGGGGAGTAGCGGTGGGAGAGGAGCGGTTGCCCCCATCTTGGGTGTGATGGGCCAGTGCACAGAAACAGATCCTTCCCTAGGGAGCCCCTCTTCCCACGAGTGGGGCTGGGAGTACAGCATGGACTGCGGGCTCCCAGGGCCCCTGCGGCTCTCTGACGGTGTGGAAAACCAGAATAGGCAGAAGTCTGGGCATCCCTGCCCCCATCTTCAGCCACCGAGTCAGAGCTGCTCCCAAGGGGCCTGAGGATGGACCCGGCCCTGGCTCCCAGGCTTCCTCACTAGGCTCTTCGAGTCTCTCCGACCTCTTCTCCTCACCTTGACCCTCGGCCCTGCAGCCCCTTCTCTCCAAATTAGGTTCCTCGTTGTTCTGTAGATGGTGCTTTCAAAGTGTGCTTCTTCAGCAAAGCCCTGGGGCGGCCCCAAGACCTTAGAGCTGGGGGGCGGACATGTGGGGGGAGAGGCAGAGCCCCAGCCCCATATCAGTCACCACAGAGCAATTCTTCCCTTTCGCTGAGTGTGCGGGGCCAGTGCTTCCAGGCCTGAGTCCCTAAGATGCCCATATCGGAGAACCACAGCCCGGGCTCGGCTCCACGGCTTCTGGAGGTACTCCCATTTCAAATCAAGGGTCGTTGATTGACCAACTGATTAATTCCCAGGACCCATTTCATTTCTCTCCCCTCTGAAGAAAGAGATTCCCTCTCTCCTGGTTCTTCCTCACAGGCCAAGACAGTCTTGGTGTTTGCTTGTATCGGTCTATCTTTGTACCACCACGCCAGGCCGAGACCTGGCAGACTGCTGGAAGCCTGCTGGTGCTTCCAGAATCTACCTCCCCCCTCCCTCCCCCCGATGCACACGTGCGTGCACACACACACACCCACACACACACACATACACACACACACACACACACACACACACACAGCACGCGTGTGCACACGCACCCTTCATGATCGGCCCAGACATGGCCATTGGCCTGCATTTCTTGCTCTAACTCTTGAATGATGCTAGGGGATTATAGTTTTGAATTCATTCCTGACATTCAGCCACAGTCCTGTCTGCAACTGACACCCACACAGCACATAACTGCTATCGTGTTAGTGCACACAGCAGGCTCTTTGTAGACATTACATTTATACCCAAGGCTTTGTCGCCATTTTACGGAAGCGGCCGCAGAGGCCAATGAAGGCGCCAGAGCTGAGCTGCTTATGTGAGGAAGGAGATCTCTCCCCGGGCTGCTCCTCCACACCTGACGGTGGCAGCCACCGCTCCCCAGCACGGTGCCCCGTCTGGCTGCGCTGATCAGAGGGACAGGGAAAAGGGGACACACATCCGCTGCTATCCCAGCCGTGAGGACTTCGGGGAAACAGAAGAGCCCTGGCTGAGAAGCAATGTTTCCTTCCCTGGGAGAAGGGCAGGAGAGCGCAGGGCCGCCTGTAGCAACCACAGTCCTGGCCCACGGAATCTCACCCTGTCCGTGACACACTTGCCCAGGCCTTGGCTCTCTTCAGAATATGTCTGGCCTCATTCCCTCACTTGATATCACACTTCTTGTGGCAGGAGCAAGCACCAGACAGAGCCTCCCACTTTAGGTCCCACTAACGCCTCTCCCCTGCCTTGGCCTCTGGAAGACAAGCTCCTTATCAGAGAGCCTCTCTCTGGGGCCACACCTCTGCAGGTGCGGGGATGACAGCAGAGTCTGGAACCTGGGGCATTATTCGTACCCCTTGCTGCCACACCACACCCCCAATACACACACACTCACCATGAGATGCTGGAAGAGCCAAGAACGCATTATATTGGTGGCATGCTTGGGCAAGACTCCTCGTTTGTTCTTGGACTTCTTATCCTCATTGTCCAGGAGGGAGGTGAGGTCAAGGTTAACCTTCAGGGCACGTGGAGAAAAAAATCAGCATCAGCAGCCTGGCGGACCAGCAGCCAGGGACCTGTTGCCATAGTGACGGCAGGCTCTCGCTGCCAACCCCCTTTCCCAACTCATTCTTAGGGCCCTGGGGAGGTCACCTTTCCTTTCACTCTGCACCAGCCCCTCAGAGAATGGAAGACAAGGAGAAGGAGAAGAAGGAGGAAGAGGGGTGGAGGAGAAGGGGACAGAGAGGACACAGAGGGAACAGGGACATGCAGAGCGTAGAGGAGAGACAAATTTGCCAGAAACCATCCACTAGTTATTAGCATTTCTAGGTTATTTTATGGTTTGCAAAGCACCTTCCTCCCCATTACCGTGGTTGGCACTCACAGCAGCCCCGGAAGTTGGCAGGACTCTGTGCAGGTGGTGTTAATCCCCCTTCTGTGGATAAGAGCTCTGAGGCTCCGAGAGGTCAGGTGACTTATCCAAGATGACAGAATTAATGTCAGGTCTCAGGCCTGACTTCAGATCTTCTCCCTCCCCCTCCTTGTGTGTGCGCTCTATCCCACTGGGCTACAGAGTGGCCCTGGCTAGGGACCAGGGATAGGACGTGCAGGATCCTTCGACGTAACCCTGAGAGGTAGGGAAATCCCAGGAGTTGATAAAGCCTTTCTGACACCCAGCTTCCGATCTGTAAACTGGGGGCAACGACACCCCTTAGAGAAATAACGAGGATTAAGTGAGTCACTGTGTAAAGGGCCTAGCAGAGAGCAAACGGTGATGGTTGTCCACCCCCCCCCCCGGCCTGTGCACCTGAGTGCACACCTGTGCACGCACACTCACCTGTGTGTTCTGGATCTGGATGGCTCCCTGGGGGATTGCTTGGGTGACCACCTGACCCTGGGAGGTTACCATGGTAACTGGCTGGTATAAGGCTCCACCTGAGGAGACAACCAGTTTTTGGGTCCCCTGCCCTGGGGGTGGGTAGGAGTGAGGGCAAGCAGGATTTCCAATTCATTTGGCACTCCCATGTAAACCCTTTCTTTTAGAGGTACTCAAGCCCCTGTTGGGGGGGGGTGGGATAGGAACGGGGTCCAGAGAATACAGCCTCTGGTGGGAAGTGTTTGGGGGCAGGGACAACAGCTTTACTTGGTCTTTGAGGGACTCATGAGACTTTGACCCAAATTTGTTCGAAAATAATCACAATCAGGTCTCGGTGCTAGCCATCTATAAACTTACAGAACACTTTAGTCAAGAAATTAAGCTGGAAGCCCCTACTTGGCAGGGGGCACTCCTCCCATTTCCTAAGATTGTTTGTAAGGTACCCTGCCCCCACCCCTTGGAATCCCCTTGGGGCCACCCCTTCTCCTCCCAGGAGTGTTCCCGACAATCCCCTGCACCGACCTGACACCACTTGTGAGTTGACGGTTGTCATGGCGATGTTGCCCTGCTGGAGCGCTGAGGCTGGGACCACAATCCCCGGGGGGTTATTGGAGACTCCAGACATGGAACTGGGGGAGTTCTGCAGGAGGTCCTGGCAGTAAGGGAGGCGTGGTTTGTGACAATGTCACTAAGTGCTTAGAAACCACAGTCCCAAACTCTTCCTCTCCTTTTCTCCCTTCCTGCCTTCCCTCCTCCCTTTTTCCTGCTCCTCCAAGGACCCAAATCTGAAAGGCAATTCTCATGGCCTTCTAGAAGCAGTGAATAAGAAAGCTCAATATTAAAAACCAACCAACCAACCAACCAACCAACCAATCAACCAACAATATTTATCCACTTAGCCATTCCATTCTTCTGAAACCTAAGACACAAATCATCTCATAAATCAGTGGTCCCCACTTCGGCTTCACTTTGGAATTTCCAATATTGATGCCTGGGTTCTAACCCCAGAGATTCTAATTCAATTGGTTGGGGGTGTGGCCGGGGCTTTGTTGTTTTACAAACTACCCCAGTGGTACTAACGTGTAGCCAGGGCTAAGACCCAGGCTTTCTCTGCCTAGCACCGTTTCACCCTTCACTCTGAACTGTCTCCAGATGCCTTCCCTGACACCCTCTGCCCCTGGAACCTCACCTCCTCACATACCGATATCTCATTATCTATTACAGCAAGCTCCCCACACAAGCGGCCTCCAACGTTCTGTCTTTGTATCTTGAGCACCTAACTCAGGTGCCCGGCACACGGCAGCTACTAACGTCGTTGATCAATAATAGTAGAGAAAGCAGCTACCCTAGCCTCTTTACAACCTGCCTTCTAAGGGCGTCTCATAGGAGCCTCGACCTCGAGCCACCCCTCGGCACATTTCATCGATTTCTTCCTCTTCCTCGGGCTGCCAACACAAAATGCCACTGCAGACAGAGTCTCCCCTTGGCCCACGCTGTCAACCCACCAGCCCCCGTTTGCCCCAGGAAACAATCTTTGCACTTTGTTTTTGAAGCCTCCAAAGCAGATAAGAAGAGCACTGTTTCCTGGCACTCTGGTCACCTCGTTATTGCCGTGTCACAGCTGGGCAAGGAAGTGCTTGGACCTGATGCTGAGGAACTCCGCATGCCATGCACGCGGGAGGGAGCTTGGTTGCAGCCTTCAAGAAGCAGCAATAAGCCCTCCCTGCCTGGCGGCTGGGCGCTTGCTGGGGGCGGGGAGAATTTGTGAAGGAATTGGGTGGGTGAGAGGTTGGGGTCTCTAGGCAAGAGAGGTGGCCACTGGGGTGCCGTGGGAGGAGCGGTGGGAGACCTGCCTGGGTGTCTGAGCTCCTCCGACCACAGTTTCTCATCTGAAAACAAGGCCTGAACCAGGTAACCCATCTGATGACCATCTAGGCTGACGCTCTCATGCGCACAGCTTGGAGTCATAATGCATGAGCTGTAAGAATTCAGACAGGTAAATAGTCAAGGAAATAGACTACCACTGGGGGAAAAGAAGGCCCCTAGCTTCCTTTCATTTTAGGACTGGCGGAGAAGCTTGGGCTTTCAGCCTCCAGGGAAGGTCTAGAGTTTCTTTGAGCCAAACTCGTGGCCCTCCCACTGAAGACATTCAAGTTTAATACTGAGGCCCACTTTCTGAAGCCTAAAAATTGGAAGAGCCCTTAAAAGCCACATATGCCAACTCCCTGAGCACAGATAAGGAACTGAGGCTTTAGAAACCCAAGTGACTCACCCAAGGCCCCCAGCTGGTTCGCAGCAATGGGACTAGAACACAGCCCTCCTTCATCCACATATACTGAACACCCACCTTGTGCCAAGAGCCGGGCTACAAGGTGCTCCTGGAATCACAGGGGTTCAGTACACAGTTACTGGAGGCAAGGTGAACAGGTGAAACAATCAAACCCCGGAAGCACAGAGGCAGCATGGGCACCAGAGGAAAGACCATGGATTTGGGAATCAGCAAATCCCGGCCCTTCTGGGAGCCTCAGTCTCATTTATAAAATGTGTCTGGCCCAGTGCTGACATCCAGGAGCCCTCAAAGCCTGTTTGCAGCTCTGTGCCCATCTAAGGTCCATCCTGCCCTCGTCCCAACACCCCCGCCAACCATTCTCACAGGAGGTAAACCGATGCTGATGTTATTTGAAGCTGAAACAAAGCTGGAAGGTACATGTAATAGAAGAGGGTGTCCCTCCATGCCTTTCACCCTAAAACTAATGGAAATGACTTTTCAATAATCTCTTGTCTGGAATCATTTATGCCACGGTGCTCCTCATCGGGGAAAGGCATTTGGGAATTTCAAACATAAAAAGTTGCCCCAGACTTTCTTTTTCCCCAAGAAAAGTATCCAGCAAGGTTAGGAAAATACAAGCGAAATCAGTAAAATAAATACAAGATGTGTGCCTTAGGATTCAACCAACACACATTTTTGCTAGCCCGAGGCAGAAGGGTGAGTTATTGCCTACATACTTCATCTGCTTATTCAGCCTGGCTGGGTCTCTGCCCTGTGGTCTTGCTGGCCTCCGTGCCAGGTTCTGGGTTTGGGTAACTAAAGCAATTTATGCATGAGATCAGACTCTTCTCTTTCCTATCCTCTCCTACTCTGGGGTCGTTGGCCGAGACACACCAAGAGGCAGCCAAGTTATATCAGCAAAGGAACGGAGTAGAGATGTTCAGGGGCAGAGACCACCATGGGCAGGGCCAGGGCTGGCCCCATCTTAGCTGGGCAAAAAAGAGGAAAGAAAATGTGGGCATCCCCGAGGTCTGGGAAAATAACATCCATCCCCTGCATTTGTACACACGAGCTGTTTCACACACAGGTCTGAGCCCTGCCGTGTTTTCAAAGACACAGAGTCTCAGGGTCCTTGAATCAGACCCTCTGCAATCTGTATTTATAAAAGCCGCCCTCAGCTGGTCCCCAAGATCAATGGGTCTGAAACTGCCTATTTATGACACACATCGAATATTAGCATTCTTTTACCACGCTATTTCGCTTTAGTTTCCCCACTACTATGGGAGAGATGATTCCATTTGCCTGAAGAGGAAGTGAGGTCCAGAGAACCAACGTGACTTCCTAGAGTCACACAGCTGAGCCTCGAACCCAGGTCCTTTGGCTCTGAGCGCAGTGCTGATGCTCGCCTGGAGACATGTGCTTTGGAGTCAAGGCTAGACGTAAGCAGGGTGCCTGGCACATGTAAGCACCCAATAAATCACTTTCCACTTCCTTTGGCTAAAGCCACTCAACGAGGGAGCTGAGTTTGGCACAGCCAGGATTTAAAACCTGTCCTAGAAGGTCCTAGAGCCGCCTGGGTTCTTTACTTAGCAGCAGTGGGGATTCAGCTGGGGCTGCATCCGGACCCACGGTGCTCCCTCCTCACCACGCACCCCCTTCATTCCTGCCTCCTCGCCGAAGACATTCCCGGGCCCAGGCCAAGCCCCCGAAGTGGGAGCTGCTTCCCTGTCTTGGACAAGCTCTGTGACCTGACTGAAGCCATTTCAGGGGAGCCCAGGGTCTAGCTCTCCGGAGCCTGTGTCTCTACGGAGACAACGGGGCTCTGGATCTCTGGGAACAGTCTACGTTGAGGAAGGAGCTACATGGCAGCAGTGGAAGCTCCTTGGGGAGAAAACGTTGGCTAAGCACACAGTATTTTTATCTTCTTGACAGCTTCCTCTTGGGGCTTATCAGACTTCCAACCAGGTGGATGAGGCTTTGTCTAGACCCAAATAGAGCTGTTTCCTTCCAGGCTCCTTAGCGCTCATAAAGAGGTGAGAAGCGCATGTGATCCAGTTTTAGCGACATTCTTCAGAATCTAGAGTCTCATGTCCCTGCCCAAATTGTCCAGGAACCAGGGGCTCAGAGCTGGTTATCTAGCTCAAGAACTCTGCCTTGTCCCACCAGAAACACAGCCGTGGTGTCCCCAGGCTCTGAGAACTGCTGGAAGCCTGGCTTCCCCGGTGGAACCATCCCATGAAACTGGGGCGTGTGTGGGCTCCAACTTTCTAGTAGTAAGATTTGCTTTCAAAGTAGGACAAGACCCCAAAGCTGAAAACTTCCTTGGAGTTTCCTGGGAATGACGTCTCTGGGCCTGGACCAGGTGACCCAGGACTTGGAGGGAAACCCATGAGCTGGGCTCCACAGGCTGCCCCAGAAGTTTCCCACTGCCGATCCTCGTGTGCTGTTTCCCTGAGACACAGAGAGTCTCTCAGAAGCGGGCAGAGCAAGGTAGGGGAGAAACTTTAGAAGGGCCGCGAGCTCGCGCCTCCCAAACCCCACCTGTAGACCAGCTGCAGAGCCTTCGCTGCCTCGGGCCATCGGTCACGGTGGTCACTGGGTGAGTTTTACTCCAAATCTCATTTTGGAACAAAAAAAGATTTGTTCAAAAGGAAGGCCTTCCTAAGGAAAAGTGAAAGGTTCTGGGATTACTCTTGGAAGTGGAGGGTGTTCGGGTGGGGCGTGTGTGGCACGAAGGAACTGACTATGGCTATGAACTCTGACCTCCTGGTCTGAGGAGCCGGGTCGGTCCCTGGAGCCACCAGTCTTCACTGTGAATAGGGAAAGGGCTTCTGTTGCCCAGGGAAACGAAATTTCCACTGAAGGAAGAAATTCCCGGAATAAACTGATGGGAGGAAGAAAGGCAGGAGTGAAGGCCAAGATGGATGGAAAAATTTTCCTTTAAGTTATTCCGAAATAGCTGGAATGTTTATCTCACAAGGAGGCCCGTGGAACAGGGGACATGAGCTAGATGACACTGCAAAGGTCCTTCCGACTGAGGATTTTAGAAAAACCAATGCCATTCCCTAGGATCTATTGTGTGTGTGGCGGGGGCGGTGGTGAGCAGGTGGGGGAGGTAGGAGTTGGAGGGGCAGTACAGCCCGTGGGGCTCTGCTGTCTGTCATCCACCCCCAGGCCACTAGGGGTCTCTGCTGATCCACCAGCTCAGATTGCACTCCCCAAACCTCCCCAAGCCTCCCAGGAGGACAGGTCTCTGGGCTAACTGGCCTGCGCTGGGGGGTGGGGACTTGGTCTTGGTCTTGGGTGCCACGCTTCTGCTGGAAAGCTTGTCCGGACTCACCCTGGGCATGCCCATGGCCCATGCTCGTGACTCCCTCAATGCTTCCTGTTGGCCCGATATACTGGACATAAAGCATAATGGTTCTCTTTCTTATGCATGTGTCTTCTTTTCCCAGTTTTGGTTGCAGATATTTTGAGGGAAAGAGGGTTCTTTCTTTGAATTCCCCCAAACTGCCTACCACACTGTTGGGTGCAAGGTAGATTCTCAATAAACGCATGGCCTGACTGGGCTTTGGCCTGGGACGGTGTGTGTGTGTGTGTGTGTGTGTGTGTGTGTGTGTGTGTGTGTGTGTGTCTTAGAGGGGAGGGGAAGTTGCCCCTGTCCCCAGACACGCTGTTCCTGGCAGTGTCCCTCCATTCTGGCAAGGCCGGAGTCCTGTCTTTGGCTGGGAAGAGCTGGGCTCCCAAACTCATGGAAGCCAAGCACATGTAAACAAGCCACCTAATCCCCTTGCTGTTCCCCTCCTGCTGGGGGCTTTAGTCTCAAGGGAAAGTCAGCTTTTGGCCTGTGGGGACAAGTGGCAGCTGCTGCTCTTAAGGAACATTCCTTCTCGGAAGCAGAGAACTGCTCAGGTTTCACTAGCCTGGCAGGAAGGGCGGTCCTCATGGTCTCCTGGCGCCCTGAGCTGGAGGGCTGGGGGCTAGGAACTGGTGGAAGGGACAGCTTTGATGGCTGTGGGGGGACTGAGGCAGGGTAGCCCCTGGAAGTCTGCTTCCTGTCGCTGTGGTCTAAGGGTGCCCCCTTCCCCTCTCAGTGCTGATCTTGCAAGGTGGATCATCCCCCCTCCTCCCACCGGCCTTAAAACTCCCTGGGCAGATCCTCCGGCTGCTTGGCCACTGGGCAGAACTTCCAGGGGCTTGACTGAGGTGACTGCCCCCCACTTCCTTGACTTCCTGCTAATCTTGAAAATGCAAACTCCCTGTGGGTCAGTAGGCAAGTCCCCCTTCCCCAGGTAGGGCTGTACTCACTCGTCCCCTTGCTATTTTTTAGAGAGTTAGCATAGCTGTAGAGTTCTACTTGCTCTGCCGAGCCTGTGGGGCTCGGAGCTGGGTTCACTCGGTGCCTTTCTGTTCCCTATTAGCAAATCTAAAGTCACGTTTCCCCTCAATCGGTTTCTTCCTCTCTAGTCTCCAAATGGCTGCTCTACAGTTTAGTGGGGTCACCCCTCCCCACCCAGGGCCCAGGACCCTTGGTTCTTCCTATGTATCACAAAAAAAGCCAAAGGACTTATTCTAATAAGTAGAACACAGACTCCAGAGGAAACCTATCTCCGTCTCTGCTGCTTACTTGAGCCAGTGTCTTAACTTCTCTGAGCTTCTCTTTCCTGGGGAGAAAATAAGGTGCCCCTTGCAGCCTTGTTGTGTGGAGTAAATAAGGTAATATATGTAAAGCATCCAGTAGATACAGTGTTTGAGATGTAGGGAAGGTTTGGGAAATGGCGACGTTCTCCCCGTTCTCCCCCAGTTCTCCCTGGAGCAGTACAAGATGCGGCTACTCAATTAATTTGCCTCCAACATGTTTCCAACCCTCACCCCATCGCCTACATTCCCCATTACATCTCACATCTTTGGTGACAGGCCATCATTTTCATCCTCCAGCATAACTCCCCACAACTTGGCTGCAAGTTGTTACATTTGGAGGTCAGAGATCATGTCATATCCACACTGACATCCTTGAGACTCAGGCTCAGTTGTGCTTAAACAGATGCACGGGGCAGGAATGAATGACTGCTGGTCCCCTACCAGCTCCTTCTCTTCAGGGATCCTGAAGGACTTCTCCCAGACTTCTCTCTACACCGGGAACACTCACTTTTGGAGTTCCCACATAGCCTACCACCCCCTCTCCTTTACCCCCCCCCCTTCCCGAGGAAGTCTTCCCAAGGCTAGAGAATCTGCAACTTCTCCAGTGACAACGGGCAGAATCCTCCTGCTGGCCTATCTAATCCATGCTGAGGTTTGCTCATTCTGTCTGCAGGCAGGAACAGACCGTGGCCGCGAGAGTGTGCAGGCGGGGGCCAGGCCTTCTCTGCAGGCAGAGGGAAGGAGGCTGAGCAGTGACTGGGGTAACTTGAAGCCACATATGTGGTTTGTTCAATCCAGACCCCTTCCTGTGGCTCCTCTCCCTGTCTCTGGCTGCTCCTTTCCTGCCTTCCTCAATGTTCTCTCGACCCGGAGTCTTCTACGGCTCACATAACTTATCTAGATCTGAGATTGGGAGCTCCTTCTGGATAATTCACTCATGCTCTCATAGGACCTAGCATGGTGCAGTGCCCCCCAAATGCCTTGTGACTGAGAACTTTGGCTCAGTTCTATTTGCCCTCCGATAAGGCCCCTGCTTAGATCCATCCCCATGAAAAAAGAGGGGGGAGTTTCAAGTCAAATTAATACTCGAGCGAGGCGGGAGTTAGGTTCCCTCTAGTGGGATGGTTTAGTTGATGCCCTCTAGGAAAAGACAGGAGAAGCCTGTCCGACAGGAGTCGGAGTCCAGAATGAGCCTCCTTACCGAGGAGGCTGCCCCTGCAAGAAGGCTGGACTCAGAGGTGTGAGGGAGCTTGGATGTCATAGGGGGCAGGCGGAACATGATGGCTTCCTGGGGATGCAGAAAAACTAGCTGTGGCCCGATTCCTTGGGAGCTCTGGCTTAGCTCTCAGGCTTGGTGGAAGCCATCTCCCCTACTCCCTACCCCCTCCCACCCCCAAGAGAAAGCTCACATTCAGAAATGGAAGGACAAGCAGGGAAGGGGCCCAGCTGCCATAGAGCTGAATGGGGAACATGGTATGGCATCTGGGGGGGGGGGATGACCAATTTGAATTAAAAATTCTCCCACTTTGCAACACAAGGCTGAATGATTAGCACACAGGGAAAACCATGAGCCAGCAGTTTGCAACAAAGCTGGCAGGCGCTGGAATGTTGGTCCTGAGGATCATGTTCCAGAGGGGAGACACCCCTCCCTGGGCCAGGCTGGCGCTCGGTGCGGCTATTTCAGGCTGGGGGGATTAAGGTTGAACCATGACGAATGTGAACCACTGTATGTATGCGCGCGCGCGCGCGCGCACACACACACACACACACACACACACACAGATGCCCCAGACACTCCTTTTCTCTCTTCTCTCCCATACTGGCTCCCATGCCCTGATCCCCAGGCCTGTCTCCTGCACAGAAAGGCTCTTGGCAGCCGAGGTCTCTCCCTCCCTGGAAGGCCCAGCCAGCCCCACACTCCCGGCTCAGGGAGAGTGACAGGAGCTTGCCCTGCGAATGTGGACAGTACCTGGCCCGTGCGACGCACCCTCCCTCCTCCGCACACCTGGCTTTGCTCTGACCCCGCACCTGCTCCCCGCCCCCGTCCCTTCAATCCTCCACCCCTTTGCTGCTGTTCCTTTCCTCTCTCTTCTGCCTCTGGCCTCTCAGCCTCACTTCCCTTCCCCCTGCCTCCCTTCCCCTCCAGATCTCCATCCTTCCTCTGCCTCCCTCTTGAAGGTGACCCTCCAGAGTTGTCTTTCTTTCCCTTTATCTTTCTTCTGATTTCTCCTTCCCTCCTTTGGCTTCCTCTGGCTTCTCTTGACCTGTCTCCATCTGTCTCCTTGTCTTACTTCTTTCCACAGATATTTACTGGCCGTCCACACATCAGACCTTGGGTTAGCCGCCACCAGGCGTGGGTTATAATTGTATATAAAATACCGTCTGTACTCAAAACACGTCTGTTGTCTAAGGAGAGGAGACTAACACCAGCGACTCTGAGATAAAGTCACATGTGATATTTATATATAAGTGGCCCCCAGGGCTCCAGCACTTAGTTGGGAGAAAGAAAAGGCCTTTCTGGATGGGGTGTCAGAGAGGCCTACAGGGGAGAGCAGCCTTGTTACTGTCCCTGGGAAGAGGCCAGGTTTGGTCCCGCAGAGCTGCGGAACTGCTGTCCCAGCAGACAGGCATGGGAGGATGCGACCCGGGGTGGCCTTGAATATCAGGCAAAAGGATGAGCAATCTCTGAGGACAATCAGAGCTTTTGAGCAGGAGAAGGACATGAACAGAGCCTTAGGACCGTAAACCCAGCAGCAGAAGCTGAAGAGGCACGAGTAGGTGTGTTTGTGTTTGTGGTACGTGTGTGTGTGTGTGTGTGTGCATGTGTGCGTGGAGGCTGAGGGCGAGCCAGAGGGGACAGGCGAGCGGGTTAGGAATCTATGGCAGTAGCCCGTGTGTGATGATCTCATTTACCCACTGAGGTCTGAACTAAGTAGGTGGTGGCAGGCAGAGGCAACGAAGGGACAAGTTTGAGAAATTCCGAATAGGAACACCTTGCCAAGTGTCTCGTCTTCTTTTTCAAGCTGTCTTTGTTTTGGCCCGATTGTCTGAGTTCCTCTTTCTAAGCAGATCAGAAGCCTTTCTGCGGTGGCCACCCCAGGGCCAGCGCTGTCAGGCAGAGATCTGATATTTACAATGACGGGAATCAAAGTTCTCTCCTCTTTCCCCAAAGCTCAGAGGCACCAAACGCTGGGATCTCCCCGGAGGACTGACTTTCGCAGGCAGCGTCTGTGCGCGCTGGCTCACCCAGAGCCCGTGTTATCCTTCTCTGCCAACTCTGCGTCCCCAGTGGCCCTGCCTGCTGCAGACTGACTTGTCAGCCCCAGGACCCCAACCTGGAGGGGGCCGCTGTGGCTGTAAGCCCTCTGGCCCTCCTCTCCTCCCCCACTACCCTCGTACACCCCCAATGTCAGCGCTCGAGGTAGACTTGGAGAGCCCAGGAGGGGAAATCCAGAGCCTCTCCAAGGACCTGATTATTTCCAAAGACTTGTGCTAATTTTCTGATATGATCCTCACATCTCTGTGAGGCACTAAATCCTCATTACTTTTCCTGACCGATGCATTCTAATTAGATCAACACTTAAAAAAAATTCACAATAGCCACAGGATGGCTTTCCATCTCATTAACTCCTCACTTATTATTTTCATGAAAATTACTGATAAAAATGTGCATCTCCATTTGCTGAGGCCTCACAGCCTCCTCAGCTCCTATCTTGCATCTCTCCCGTCACCGGGGCTGCGCAGCGTCGCCATGGTAACCCACAATAATAGAAACTAATAAATTACAAACGAGATGCTCGTTGAGCAATTATTGTCCTCTTTTATGCAAGTTTCTTGCTAATTTTGATCATAAGGGAAAGTACAATAAGACTCTGAAGGAATGAGTCTATTTCAAGAGAATATTAGCAAGCAGAAGCCTGGGCGGCTGTTTTTAGATCTGTAATAAAGTGATTTGGTGATTTCAAGCAATGGGAAGAGGAAATAAACTTCTTGCCTCCTGTCCCATGCAGCACTCACTGCAGAGTCCCACAGAGATCCCTTTGGATTTGTGCAAGGCAGGGCTGGCCTTCTAGAAGGCCCCCTGACCCTTTCTCTGCCTCTACAACCTGGAGGGATGGATGAAGTGTCTTGGTCCCTAAAGCTTAGAGATAAAAATGGCACCACTTTTCTTAGGCACTTTTTCCAGTGCCCATCATTCTTAGAAAGTTTACTCTTTCCCCCAAGCCTGATTGTCTCATGAGAAGGGGCTACCGTAAGCCTCCCGGGGCCCTCCATGTGTCTGTCCCAGACTCGGGAACTCAGTGGGAGGGGAAGAAAGTGGTGAGCTATGGCTTACGTAGATGTCGGTGAGTTTGGTGGAAAGGTATCACCAGGTAGCTTTCCTAGCTCTGTAGGTTTGGGAAAAATACTCCACCCTGGAGAGAAGAGCCCATTCTCACCTAGAACACATAGCCGCCATTTCTATGTTCCCCAGTTCCCAAGGATGACGGTGGTGGGTGACTCTTGGGAGGGGGGTGACTGGACGTGACATTCACAGTGGCCCTGAACTTTAGGAAGACAGATGAGCCAGGGTAGGGTGAGCAACTGGAAAATGATCTAGGAGAAGCAGTTGCATGGGAAGCTGTCTTCATCTATGAGGTGGGCAGGATTCAGGGAAGGACCAAACCCTCCTTCTCAAGAACACGCAAGCACTCTTGAGAAGTGTTCGGGGCTAAGAGGTTGAGGTCCACTCCCGGCTCTGCCCCTGCCTCATCTCAACACTCGATGCGCATTTCTTAGGCTATCTTGGGCGAGGAAGCCAGGAATCACTTTGGTCATTTTCTAAGGAATACCCATGCCCCAGCTGGTGAGTTCTGGTGCTGCCTGATGAGCAGGAGTGGGTCAGAGGAGGGCTCTCATGCTGAAAGCATCCAGTGAGTCTAATCCCCTTTCCTAAGCCACCAGGGGACCTTCAGACATTCCTACACCTGGCTTAGCAGCCTGGCTTAGGAGATAGGACCCAGCCCTGTGTGCAAGTTACCTGTGAGTGAAGGTTTATGGAGGGCTGGTTGGGGGAGTAGGGTCCCCCGAGGTCATTCCTGAGCAGGTTATCGCTGTGCATCTTGGTTTTGAGGCAGGTGATGTACCGGTTACAAAAGTCCTTGCAGAGTTCATTGACTTTCTCCAATTCCAGCAGGTGAATTCTCAGGACCTGGATTGCCTTCACCATCTAGGGAGAGGAGGGAGAGGTGAGCCCAGGTGTTCATATGACCCTCCTCCTGCTGCCTTGATCTCCCGAGCCCCAAGGCCACCGGGGGGAGAAGCCCACCCCCGCCCTAGGTATAAGCTTTCTCACCCATCGGATTTAAATTCTAGTTATGGTGGCGTGCTGATGGTTTGTGTGCTCTGAGCCCACTGTTAACACAACCGCTCTTGAGTAAATGGTACTTGGAGAACCATAGAGCTAACAGGCCAGGTCTCTAGCCCCGACCCTTTCCCCCAAGCCTGATTGTCATCATCGGGGGGACCTTGGGCAATCGCTCTGCACCTTGTTGTCGGGAAAATGGGGATAATTATGCCTAGGTTTGTGGAAAGGATTGCAGGAGGGAACGTAGAACTACAAAGTGTGAAGCGCTGAGCAGGCACGAGGAAGACGGAAACCAGAGCTCCTGTGAGCGCCTCCAGAAGTCAGGGACTGTCTATTCGTAAGCGTGTATTCTGAGGGCCTCATGTGACACAGGTCACCTTGCAGATGCCCCATTGGTACTTGTTGACTGACGGGATCATCCCGCATGACTTAGCCGGGCTCTGGAACAACGAGCTGTCTGCGGCGGACTTTCCTGTGCCCTTTGGATTGTCGTACGTGTGACTGTCTCTCTTCAGATGGACACTCCTCACCCTTCATGGCAAGAAGCTAGTTCTCAGTTGGAGCTTTTCTCTTTGTCATTGTTATTATTAGAACAAGAAAAGTGCGACGGGAGGTTTTGAAAGTCAAGGAGGGAAATAACTGTCTTTGACCCAATCACCCTAAAAGAACGATGATTTCTTTTTCTTTCTGTTTTTTTTTTTTTGTCTTTTCCACAGGCATCTATTTTAACATTGCTTTAGTCACCTTATGCTTCCAACTTTGTTTCCTGTTTCCCCCTTAGTTTACCAAATGTATTTTTCTATAAAGCAGCACCGTCTTCTCTATTGTCACTTCTGACCTGCAAGCTTCTAGAAGGGAGAGAGGGTGTCTGATTTGCTCACCGTGTTACTCTCGGCACCATCACTCTGGACACTTGAGTAAATATTTGTTGAATGGGTAAAAATTATTGAGTAAATATATTTTTAATTGTTGCCTATTATTTCATGTGTGTCCTCCTTAACCAATCCCTCATTGTTGGGCATTTAGGGTACTTCCAATTTTTGAATTTTGTAAAAAATGTTTCAGTGACTGTTTTGCAAGCTTCCCGCTTTGATTCACGTGTCTGCGTTATTTCCTCAGGCTAAATTCCCAGAAGTGACAGGAAAAAAATCTATGGGCATTCTTTTGGATCATGATAAAGACTGCCAAATTGCTTTTCAAAAAAGGTTGTTCAAATGATGCTGGAGCAATCGGACATCCAAAAGCAAAAAAAAAGCAAAACTTGATTTAAGTCTCACATCTTATATAAAAATTAACTCAATTGGACCAAAGACCTAAATGTAAAATATAAAACTATAAAACTTCCAGAACAAAAATGCAGGAGAAAATCACAAGCTCCTAAGAGTGGGCAAAGAGGTTTTAGATTTGACCACAGAAGCTTGACCGAGAAAATGAAAACCTGATAAATTAGAACTCGTCAATATTTAAAATGTTTGCTCTTCAGAAGACGCTTCGAGGAAGGATGAGAAGGCAAGCTATAGACTGGAAGAAAATACTTGCAAACCATATATCTGACAAAGGACCTCTTTCTAGAATATATAAAGAGTTCTCAGAACTAAACAGTAAAATAGCAAGCAACCCAGTTAGAACAGGGGAAAAAGGCAACAGACATTGCACTGAAGAAGATACACAGATGGTAAGTGAGCACATGAGAGGATGCTCATTGTCATTAGCCATCAGGAAAATGCAAATTAAAACCACAACGAGGTATCGCTTACACACCTATCAGAACGGTTAAAATGAAAAATAGTGATAACACCATGGCAAAGAACTGGACACTGGACCACTCGTACATTACTGGGGGATGTGAAAAATGGTTCAGCCACTTGGGAAAACAGTATAACAGGTTTTTTTTTTTTTTTTTTTTTTTTTTTAACAAGACTGCAAATATGCTTACCATACACTTTGCAGTTGTACTCTTGGGCATTCATCCCAGGGAAATAAAATATAGGCTCACACAAAAACAGTATGTGAATGTTCAAAGCAGCCTTATTATTCTAACAGCTCCAAACTGGAAACAACCAAAATGCACTTCAACAGGTGAATGGATAAAGACACTGCGGTACATCCATGTCCATGGACTACGACTTAGCAACAAAAAGGAACTAACTATTGATGTACTCAACAACTGGGATGGATTTCAAAAGAATAATTGTGCTGAGAAAAAAAAAGCCAATCTCAATATGTTACATACTGTATGATGCCATTTATCTAACATTCTTGAAATGACAGCATTATGGAGGTGGAGAACAGATTGGTGGTGGCCTGGGGGTGCAGTGGGGGAAGGAGAGAGGAAGGGTTCTATCTCTTGACTATCAGAGTTTACGTGAATCTATATCTGTGATAAAATGGCACAAAACTAAACACACAAACGATTGCATGTAAAATGGTGTCATCTGAGTAAGATTGGTGGTTTGTATAACTGTTGATTTCCTGGTTGTGAAACTATATGCAGCTATGCAGGAAGGAAATCAGAAATTCTCTGTATTAGCTCCTAGAACTTCGTGTGAATCTATAATTATATTGAAATGAAAAATGAAAAAAAAGGGTGGAGCTTGCTGCCCTCTGAGACCCATTGATGTCAACTTAAGCAGTATACAAGGTCCCTGTTTAATCCTACCCTTCCAGCTGCTGGCTAGCATCTCGATGCCTAGGAAACAAGGCAGGGAATCTCTCCCAGAGAACTTTGATGGTCAGGTGTGAGTAGAGCTGCGTGGCTGGACACCAGTGCCACCACGCTCCTCTCTGAGCTTCACTGGCATTTCTAGTGGGGAACAACTGAGTAGTTCCCGGGTTAGCTTTTGGATTGCCTGACGGGCAGGAACGGTGCTTAACTAATTAAGGGCTCTTGGAGTACTGAATTAGACTAAGTGTCACTCAAAGACAGAGACCAACAATTTTGTGTCTTCATGCAGGGCTCAATCCTAGGGTCTTATCCTAAGGGAGTGCTCCCTCCATGGGGCTGAGATCAAAAGAGACTGTGCTCTCCGAGGCACAGAAGAGAATCGTGACTTTAGAATGGCTTATTTTGTACTGAAGGAACATTGGCTCTCAATTTTCTACTTGACTTTGGCCATGGATATCTTGGTTTATGACTTTCAGAATAACTAGCACCATACAAAGCATTTAATAAATGCTCATTGGTTCCTTAAAAACAATACCCAAACATGTCTTATTCTTACTGTGTCTCAGGCACTGTGTTAAACCTACCGCATGCCTTACCTTATCTATACCACACAACTACCCCTGCAAGGAGGCACCATGATTGCCCATATGTTACAGTTGAAGAAAACGAAGCCCAGAGATATTAAGTTTCACTTGTTTAGAGTCACATGGCTGGTAAGTGATAACACTAGGATATGAAGCCACATGGCCTATGCAGCTCCCAAGACGGGCTCTCGGGATTTGTGTAGATGGAGAAAAGCAGTTTGAAGGATGCATGATTTGGGGGCGGGGGAGTGGCTCAGTGATGGGAAGCATAGGGTTCCAGGAAGGCCAAATAGCTTTGGGGACATTAAAGTTTGGGATTTCCAGAACCCTCCCTGGTAACGTTCCCTCATTCAGCGGCTCTGGTTTCTCATCTCTCACTCCTGGCTTAGCCCACAGGAGTTAGAATACCTCACCAATGTAGGTGTCTGCCTCCTCCTGGGTAAAAAGAGAGGGTTGGACTGTCAGGTGCTTTCCATTTTCTGATTCCCTGAATATTATCAGGACTTGTACCCTTGACTCACTGATGGGGCTGGGAGGGACCCTGGGAGATGATCTGGGCTGGCGTCTAGGTGAGTGGACGGTCCAAACTCTCTAGGATACATAGCTGCATCTTCTCTTCTGAGGCTTTCCTAGTCAGAACCTTCATGTTCGACCCTCTTGATTTCTCTCAGCCTGCTGATTGAGAAGTTCTTCCTTACATGGACCAAAATCTCTCCTGCCTGAATATGAAGTGCTTACCCAGCCTTCTGCAGTGCCAAGAACACCTAGTGCCTCCATCAGTACAACCTCCCTTAATTTAATGGTACTCATTCAACACAAATATGGAGTCTCACTCTATGCCATACATGGGACAAGCCATCTGACTTGAATAAATTGTCCAACTGGCTTTGTCTTCTCCAGACAAAATCATCCTAATTCCTTAAGCCTTTCTTCTTTCCCCTTTCTTCCCTCCCTCCCCTCTCTCCTTCCTTCCTTCCAACCATCCTTCCTCCCTTCCGCGCTTCCCTCCTCCCCCTCTTCTTCCTCTCTTCCTCCCTTCCATCCTTCCTTCCTTCCTTCCTTCCTTCCTTCCTTCCTTCCTTCCTTCCTTCCTTCCTTCTTTCATTTCTTCTTTCTTTTGGTCTCTGAGCTTTCCTTTAATGGACCGTTCTTAATTTTTAATCACAATTTCATTTAGTCACTTGGTTTTAAATCTGCATACACGTAGCCACCACATAGAAAAGTGTACATACCTATTCATTTATTTTTTAAAACACAGCCAATAAATACTTATTATTGAAAAAGAATCAGAAAGTGCAAACAGGTAAAACAAAATACAAAGTAAAATCTACACAGAATGGTTTTGTTCAAACGAAACACACAAGGAGCATACACCAGATCTGGTGCCCAGTGGTCAAAAGAGGACCTACTTTCTGGTCTAACAAAGCACCGATGAAGGACGACTTTTTTATGGGATAATAGGCTTGGTTTAAAGATTTAAGAAGGTAGAGTAAATCATAATGGTATTCCAAGGCAATGAATATGGAGGACCTATTCAATATTAGAGAAAAAGATGGGCCGTACCATTAGTGGGGCTGGCTGTCAGGCAGAGCAGCAAGTCTGTGGGGGTTGCTGTCACACAACCTGAATTCAGGCCTATGAAATTGGGTGATACTGGGCCAGGTTCATGACTTCTGTGAGCCTCAACTTCCTCATTTGGAAAATGGGGATAATGATTGCTCCTCGCTTGCAAGAGTTGATGAGGGCTAAAGGCGATAATGATGTGAAAAGTATCTTAGAAACCACAGGGAAGCAAATACCTGTAATTTTTTAACCTCTTTTAATAATTTCTAATATCCTGTTGGCTTTTCTATTGCTATTCCATATTCAGTGAGTAGAAAAAGAAGTATTCCCAGTGTTTTTCCTCCTGTATTTATGTTTAGCAAACCATTCTCTATTCTATGTGTTTGCAATTTCGGGTTTTTGCTTCTAAATCAGAATAAAACTCTGATTTATTAAACTATTTTTCTAAGTGATCAATGTCATATAAAAAGTTATTTCAAATCTTCTAGAGCAATAACAATTCCATTTAATTTAATATCATCATCAAATGTGATGAATGTGTTCTCAATCTTTCCCCCCAAGTCTCGCTTCACCTCCAGCTTCTCTCTCTGCCTTCTCTTTCGAAATAAAGAAATAACCCTTTTCTTCTGAGAAGTACCCTTCCAAACAAGCAAAACAAGATGCGACCTTACATTTTAGTCTCACACCACTGCACACTAGCCCTGCCCCCCCCGCCCGGTCCCAGGAGAGTACATGGAACTGGGGCTTCTCACTGGCTATGAAGTCACACGGTGTGATGTCCCAAATCTATTATTGCCTGCCTACTGATTTTGGATCTGTAAAATTTAGGATGATAATACCTACCCTGTAGAGTGGGTATGAAAATTGAACAAGATGATGCATGCAAATGTTCTGGGCACATAGTAGCTATTTGATAAATGCCCATTTTTTAAGCCAACCCTCACCCCCACCCCACTACCACCAAGTTCCTTTCTAAAGAGTGACCTCCTGTAGGATTGTAGCTTCTGCCCTTCATGGTCATAAGTTCTTGCCTTCCAAACGTATATATATATATATGACTTTATGATTTGCAAAATGCTTGTCTCATCATTATCTCATTTGAGTCTCACAACCCCAGGGACACACAGGCAATACGCTCAGGTAACCTAAATCCCATGCAACAGTTAGGGGGGCACCCTTTCCCTGGAGGGCAGGTTCTTTTCACCCTCTCCTCCCTCTGCAAGTTGGGAAGCCGGAACTACTCTCCCTCACTCACAGACAAAAGAGTTTCTAAACTTGCATTCCTTCAAGTGCTCAGATATTTCCTGCAAGTCATTAGGGCAGCCACAGCTAAAATCAAATCAGGAATTGTCCCCGACCTGACCAGCTGGATCTGAGCAGTTGGGAGTGCGGGGTCCTTGGAACAAGGAATGGGACGTGGGAGAATGGTGAAGACCAGGGATGGGAGAACTGCCAGACGACTGGGGGATAAAATGAATAGCTATGAAGCCACCATGCATGACAAGTTCAATGACTTTTAAGTCAATAACGTGGCACTTCGCCTCCAGTGTCCTCAGAATTTGGAGCAGCAAGTGGTTTAGAGGGAAGATGTGAGCTTTGGGAGTTAGACCCACTTGGTGCAAATCCCAGCTCTGTAACTTATTGGCGGTAGGACTCTTACTCCTTGCTTTTCTCCTCTGTAAAATGGGGATGACAAGGACTACCTCGTGGGGCTGTCAGGAGAATTACATAGAGAAATGTGCTCGAGAATAATGGGTTTTGGAGGCTGAGTCTTGGGTCTTCCACCCACTCAGAAATCCTGGACAATTTACTTAATCTCTGCACTTTACTTTCCCCATTTTTCCTGTAAAATGGGATAACAGTAGTGACTCCCTCAGCGTTGTACTGAGGATTAGATGAGATTCAGCTGGAAAGAACTAAAAATAAGGGCTGGCACAGAGAAAGCCCTAGGAGAAGAGTAGCTATTCAGCATGGCTGCTAAGAGTGTGGGCGCTGGAGCTCGAGACCTGTAGAGTGACTCTCGCTCCCGCCTCCGACTAGCTGTGTGATCGTGAACGAGGTGATTTCACCTCGCGTCTCAATCTCCTCATTTTAAAATGGGGATAATAATACACACATACCTTGTGGGTTTGAAGAGAGGATTAAATAAGATAATATATGTGAGGTGTTTACAACAGCACGTGGCACCTAGTAAGTGCTCTATAAATGTTAATCACGACTAGCTGTGATTAGTCTTACTCGCTTCCCCTATCTTGGTGTTGCTAAGACTTTCCGCTCCTGTGTAGGTGAAGAGAGTCAGGCTGCGGGGTGAAGTGAACGGCTCTGATCAGGGCCGTCGGAGGTGTCTGTGGGCCCAGAGCTCTGGCCTGGCTCCTCCATGTGCCTCCTTATTCACAGCCTCTGGCCTCCGGCCCTGCCTCTTTAGAGTGGGCCCAGGGGCCTGGGGGGCCCCATTTTGGAGCTGGCTTTGCGGTCAGGCAGCCATAATCTGTCCCTCGAGCCACACCAGAGTCTCATTAAAACGTGCCCCATAAATGTTAAAAAATTTACACATAAAAAAATTCCATGCATGAAACTGAAACCGTACGTTTTACAGCCTCGGTTTGAAATCTTGCATAATATATAAAACCTCGGCCCTGCACTGGGGGCCTGTAAATCAGATTTTATAAAACAAAAAGCTTTTACCTTTCAAAGGGGTTTGGGGAACTTGCAAATTTTACAAACTTTACCAACTGCCAGTCAGAGGCTGCTGGGTCCAAGCAGGGGATCAGTGGGCCAGGTGAGAAATGGGCCTGGTGAGCACTGATTGGGTGTGGGGACTGGGGGGGGGGGGTATCCCCAGGGAGCTCCGTGGGGGGCACGCCAGTTTAGCCACCATGGGGGTGAGAAGCCACCCCCATAGTCCCGAAACAGGGAGGTAGAGAGTGGGTGCCAGGGGATGGGTGGAGATGCTGGTGGCATTTATAAATGAGGGCTTTACTGCCCCCAGGAAGAAGACAGGTGGGGAGACCCTGGAAGGAGCAGGGTATTGGGAGCCAGCAGACCTGGGTTCTGGTCTTGACTCATTTCCCTTCTCTGGACTTCAGTGTTCCCATCTATAAAATGGGTTGGACTGGCTTCTCCCCGTGGTTGTGTTTTTCCCTTAGCGTGTTGTGATTCTGTTTCTCTTCGGGCATCAGTGCTGTGGGAGCAGCTACCAGCCAGGGGAGGGAAGTTCCCTCAGAAGCCTATGATCTGGGAACCTCTCTGATCTTTGGGCAGCTCTGGGAGAGCGCAATCCGCCGTTCCCATGGAACTTGTCTGGGAGACCGTGGGGAGCAGGGGAAGGGATCGCTCGGCAAGGCAGTTTGCTTGGAGGAACGGAGGACGAGCAGCTGGAGGTGGGGCGATGTATATCCAAATGGCTGGCCTGCCACGGCTGGGGCCTATGGGCTCTGTGGGCTCGGGAGAAAGCAGGATCAGAGCGTGACTCGAGGGCCCGGGGTGGGACAAAGTTTTTGGGGACCCCATGTCCTCCTGACAATTCCATCTGTGAAAGTCAATATTCAAGGGCAAAGGAAAGCCGCCCTGACACACATATATATAAAAAATAAATCTCTCAATTATCTCAGCTCATTTGCTCGGGGTCTCTCATTTTATGTCCCTGCTCCACTGCGCAGTATATCTGTCCGGATAAAGAGTTACAGTCCGTTGGGCTACGTGTGCGGGGTTGTAAAAAATACAGATGCCAAATTAACTGGCTGTGGCACTCAGCAGCTGATTGAGCTGATAATGACGCGATCTGACCTTTTTCTAATTTCTAATTATGTGCATCTCGGCTGCGCTGGCTACATGATTCCTGTTCTAATGACGGCTCCTGTGGTTGGCCTCTCCAGCCGCCCCCTCCCCACACAGGACTACAAATGGGGTGGCAAAGGGCACTGTTTGACTCTCCCAGATAAAGTTGCAGGATCTCCGCCCCACAGTCTCTTTGATGGCCAGGAGGAGACGCTGGGAAGGTGGACCTCCTTACCCTAGCGACACTGCATTTGAGATTAACCTTCTGGGTGCCACGCATTTTTAAAGGACATTTGGTTTCACATGCCATCTCGTTAATTTTTTTATTGCCGTCACACGAGAGAGATGTATTAGCTCTACAGATGAGGAAACCGAGCTTCAAAGAAGTTACATCATTAAAGTCGCACACAGGCTAAGCCGTGAAGCCAGGCTCAGGTCCTCCGTCTCCAAGAGCTCCTCCAACTCTCTATTCAGACACCTGAGCGGTCAGCCAAGCCACTGATTGTGGCCAAGACCTCTAAGTGAATCAGGTCCCCATGGGAGGATGCGGCGTCTGAGGACTGTTCCGCCCACTGGAGCTTTCCCAGTGCAGTCACCTGGGATAGAAGACCAGGGAACACCTGGGCTCTGGGGTCCCCGGGGCAGCCGCTGCTGCATCCACGTCCCCCGGGTCAGATGTGCAGGCAGCGGACACTTAACCAAGTTCTGTCGGGTTGAATCAAGACATTGGATTCTTTGAGTGAACAAAACCCCGAGAGGCCCAGGCAGTGTTAGCAAGGGGAGAGCATAGAGCTGCAGCCACGTTTTGGTCTTTTCCAGGTTATCCTAGAAAAGGAGGCTGTTCTCAATGTGTCTTTGAGAGCTTCACCTGGCAGGCAGTGGCGGGCAAGGCATGTGAGTTTTGTTGTCCCAGGACTCCTGCTTCTTCAAAAGGTTTCAAATCTTTCCCATTACTCAGCCTGATTTGAGGTATTTTCTGCCGACTTCGGCCTCCCCTCGTTTTTGTGCATGTGACAGGAGTGGGTCGTGGCTCCGCCAGGCCCATTCCAGCTCCCTCAGAAATAGCTGCCCCCTCTCCTCGCTCCCTGGCTGCTGGGGCTAAATTCCCAAGACTACTTGACAGCTTGACTGAGACGGTGATCCGCTCAACAGCAGGGTGGGCCAGACCAGCCTGCGAGGAACCCGACAGGGGCTGGGCTCCTGGGAAGCGTGGCTGCCCCATCCCAGCCAGGGGAGAGGGAGGGCCAGGGATGAGCAGAGCGGACCCAGGGCCCTCAGGCATCCACACCAACAGGCCTGACGGCCGGCATGTGCTCCCCTCTCTCCAAACGCCAGCCCCACTCTCACACTTCACCGATTTCCAGGCGAGGCTGGGCTCTCCCAGCAGCTCTTCCGGACTCCATGAAATATCGTGTTCAACTCTTGAGAGAAGCAGTGGGGTGGATAATTCACAGCACAGAGTAATATGTAAGTCATTGAAATCCGCTCTGTAGGTGCTCTGAGTGCGTGCGCGCGTGCGTGCATCTTCTTCCTTTGTTTTTGGTGCCACATTTACTTTTCTAATTCTATTTCCCTTTTGGGAGCAGGTATCAGCTAAACTCTGGCTACGAGAGGTCAACGCTATAATCAATTTATGGAGGAGAGCTTTGCAGAGTTTCCAAATTCACCGTGCATGGTCTAGGTAATCCACCCACAGAGAAATCAAAAGTTGTGGTTAATAATTAATAATTCCGGGATAACTGTATATCGTGACGAATGCACGGAGCAGACGCTCTATTGCTCTCCCTCTCTCTCAACAGAATTCCCAGGGCTAGGAGAGAATTTCCGATGTCACCTATGGTAGTGGTTATCAAATCTGACTGATGACTGCAATTGCCTGGGAAACTTAGGCCCCACCAAACTTACTGAATCACAATGCCCAGGCAGTAGGGCCCAGGAATATAAATTAAAACAACAACAACAACAACCCTGTAGTGATGATCTGGATCATAAATTGGCTTTAGGAGCCTGGGCTGTGTCCCCCAGATGGACAGGACATCTGTTAGTCTTCTCAACATGACTGTGTCTCCAGGTCTTTTTCTCTATTGATGTGTTTGAATATACCTGTCACCCTTATCCTCCACACTGGGGCACACCAGCCGTCAGCTCCTCTCTGGGCAGCCCAAGACATATTTATTAACACGCCAGGACTCCGGTCCTCAGAACAGCTACTCCAGACCTTTTGGCTCCTATGATCCTCCTTCCTTCCTGTCTGCACTGCAAGGGGGGCAGGGTAGTGGGATGCGGGTGCCGCAGTGAGCAGAGAACAGAAGGCCATTGGCAGCAAAACCTGGGCATGCAACTCTTGGTTTAAGGAACCAGCAATGGCTCTCAATGGCTAGAATGGAGGCATCTAATGCCTGCCCCACAGTGGGTACCCCACATTTTCTGTTGAATGAATGGAATGAATAAAAGGATCATTTCTAGGGCTTGCGGAAGGATCAGAGGGTAGGAAGACCCTAGCCAGGGTGGGGGTTGGAGGGTCTTTACCAGATTGTCCAGTTCTGGGTCATCGCTGAAGAAGGGTTTGTGCTCCTGTTCCTGCTGGTGGACAAAGTTCTCGATGTCCACATCAAAGCTGGCGGAGGTGATGCACTCTGAGCCCTGGGTGGCCTGTTCACATTTCTCAAACAGCAGCGTCAGGAGCGGGAAAAGAGGGTGCCTGCGGGGACATCAAGAGCTCACACACGCGCACACATAGAGACCTGCTGCTGGCTGGGCTCAGAAGCCACCAGGGCCCCTTTCCCACACTCCCGTCACTTCTTCTCCCAAGGTCCTGCTTCTTGAGAACATCCCCAGCCCCCACGCCAGCCTGGATGGCAGCACTTCATGCCCTGGCATGGAAGATCCAGTCTCCCAGTTCCTAGGGCCTTAGAGGGCTCTCTTCCTCCCCGCCGGGTGCCTAGCTTTCCTCTTTGGTCAGATTAAGCTGCATGGATATTTGGTGAGAGATGAGGGGTAAAAGCCTTTACAGAAATAAGTGTCCATTTCTGGTTCAAGTTCAACCTGGGAAGGACATGTAGGAAGTATCCAGAAAAGTCCTGGACGTGAGCAGTAGTGGTCGGTCACAGACTCATTCCTGAGGGCAGCAGATGTGCACACCTGTGTGTCTGCCAGTGTACACAGGGGGACGTGTGTGAGCTCGAATGTGCGTCCACATGCCGTGGGCAGGTGTCCCCACCTGTCCTGCGTCTACTGGCTGACTCAGTTTAGGTCACACACCCCAGTTACACGTATGTCATCTCCCTGCGCCTTTCTATCAGTGCACACTTAGCACAACCGTGACTCAATGATTATCAGCATCGCTGTTCTCTTCCAAGACTGTCCGCGTTTTAATGATCACTGTATCCTTAGGACCTTGCCCTGCATGCTCAGGGCAGGCACTTACTAAATACTTGGTGGCGGAAGATGAATCAGCAAATGAAGACAGCGTGAGTGTGAGCATGTGTGAGCATGTGTGAGCATGTGTGAGCATGTGTGAGCATGTGGGCATCTTTCCGGGACGCATTATGTAAGCCGGGGTGCCTACTTCAGTGCCTGACTGGCTCTAGGGGTCCTTGCTTAGCCATCACCAAGTCCGGGAAGCTTCCTTCACTCCCCTGCCCCTCGCCTATGCTGAGGCTCTCTGAGCTGTTTGTTTTATTATCTGCCTTCCTCACTAGACTCTGAGATAGACAAGGACAAGAGCCAAGCCCACCTTACTCATCATGGTGTGTTCAGAGTCTGGAAGAAGTATGTGGATCCCAAGAAATACTGATTGCATATGATATGTGTGTGTCTATTTGCACCCATAAATGCACATCGTTCATATTTCTCCACGGCACGTGTGAACAATGAGGTCTTAGTGTTTGCACAGATCGCTGGCCCTGGACCTGTAGCCTCATTCCCTTTCACTGCGATTCCAAAAGAGCATCTGCCCATCCCTCTCTGGGCTCTCCTCAGTCCCTTGGGATGACACAATCCAGCTCTTTTCTTTTGGATGAAAGCCCTGCTTGCTGGGAGAGGAGGAAGTTTGTGTGTTGGGCCTGGCTCCCATGCTTCTGCCAGCAGGCATGTTCTAGCCAGCATGGTCTGAAAGAACTTTCTGCAGTGATGGAAATGGTCTACAATCTCCTTTGTCCAATATGGTAGCCAAGACTACAGGAGGCCAAGGAATACTTGAAATAAGACTATGGGGCCTGCAACACTGAATTTTAAATTTATTTAATCTTAACTAATTTTTTTTTAAGATTTTATTTACTTATTTGACAGACATAGAGACAGCCAGTGAGAGAGGGAACACAAGCAGGGGGAGTAGGAGAGGAAGAAGCAGGCTCATAGCGGAGGAGCCTGATGTGGGGCTCGATCCCATAACGCCGGGATCACGCCCTGAGCTGAAGGCAGACGCTTAACTGCTGTGCCACCCAGGCGCCCCTAATCTTAACTAATTATAACGTAAACAGCCACATGTGTTAGTGGCTAGCATACTGGAGAACGCAGTAAGTCTTGAAAAGGAAAACAGACCATATTTTTTCCCTTCCAGTACGCTATGAACACAGCAAGAGGAAGCCTGACTATCCCACCTACACAGTGTTTGTATGTAGATGAGGGAACCCCTAACAGCCTGTCCCATGCTGGGATGCTAATAATTCTGGGCACAAAGACAGAAGGTGCTCAGTTCCATCCACACTCACACCTACACCCACTGGGCGCTCTCCTCAGGCTCAGGGGCAGTGGTGGAGGAGGAGAGATACATCCCTGCTTCGGAGGAGCCGCTTGGCGGGGCAGCCTGCTCCTGGACACCATCTCCTGACCCTTGTTTCGGGAGCTGTTGCATAAACAGCTGGACCCCCCAGCTGCAGCCTGGGTTACAGTCAGGAGAGGGAAAAGGGTCAACGTCTGAGGATGGCACATGGGCAGCCCCCAGTGACTAGAAGATCTGTTCGGCTCTGACAGGAAGCTGGTGGGGCAAACAATGGGTTCCCTTACCCATCCGGCTGAAGACAAAGAGAAAACCAGGTGAAGGGGTTAAACTCCAGAGTAAGTCTTCATTTGCAGCCACTAATACCGCAGCATATTATAGTCTAATCTAACCTGATCCCAGTTTAATGCAAGATTCTCCTGGCCCTGAGTGGAATACCAAAGAAAGCCTCAGTGGCTGTAATTTAAGCAGAGCCCTGCAGTGGTTTAGCTGAGGGACATGAAAGGCAAATTCCAGACGGTGTTATGAATTATTGCGCCTTATGAACCTTCCTACTCTCAACAGATGCCTACTGCCATTTAAACAGCCACTAGATCAATTAGGAATGAAAGGCACAAATCGACTCTGTACAAGGGCACTAAATTACCAGGAACTAATAATCTGCAGCATCGTGCCAGGTGGTGGGGGGACAGCCCCCACCCCAGCCCCGCAGCCGCCGCCGCCGGTCACCGCACGCTCCTTCCTGGCTGGTTGCGGGCAGGGTGGGCAGCGGCTGCCTGGGGAGGGGATGGCCTCTGTGTGTGCATGCGTGCGCACCCAGCTTGAATGTAGGCTGTCGATGAGAGCAGGGGGGAGTGCTGTCCAAGTGTCCTGTCCTGTGCGTTGCCATTATGCGCGCACACAGTGCGTCTGTGCAGGATGCGTGCACATGTGGGTTGTGGGTACGAAAGCGGGGTGCAGATTTTGTGTGCTGTGAGTATAGGGTGCATATGCCCTATATTGTATGCAGTGTGTGTGCATGCGTTATGTGTTATTTGTATGCAGTATGTGTGAGGGGCTTGTGGGTTCTGTGTACCTAGCATGAATGCCCATGGGGCGGGGAAGAGGGATCTGCTAGTGATGGAGTCTCCCAGCATTAGAGTTCAGGTAGGCAGGGAGAGTCATCTTCTTTGCCACTGTCCTTGCCCCTGCAGGGCAGAGAGTAGTCAGGGAGGGCCTCTCTGAGGAGGTGACATTTAAGTTAAGCTTTAAATGATGAGGAGGCAGTCAGGCAGAGATCTGAGGGAGGGGCGTTCCAAACAGGGAAAAAAAAAAGCAAAGCATTTAAGGTAGGAATGAGCCTGGCACGTTTCTAGAACAAAATCCAGATGAGTGTGTGTGGAGCGAGGTAGGCAGGACAGGAATGGAGGGAGATGAGGTTGAAGACGGAAGCAGGTGTTAGATCAGAGGCGGGAGGGTGAGGAAGGATGGGGACATTGTCACACACACTGGGGAACAATGTGCAGCTTCTATGCAGAGCCGCAGCATGGGCCCTTTTTATAAACTTCTCACTTCCAGGTGTCAGATCTCCCCAGAACGTGTGTGTGTGTGTGTGTGTGTGTGTGTGTGCGTATGCATGTGTGAGGGTATATCTGGGGTGTTTTCTATGGCTTCTGCTATCTCTCAGAAGAAAGAAACATTCTTTCTATTGCACCTCCCCAGTTTAAGCAGGGGCCCCTGGAGCATAGAGCAGACCTCATGGATGCGGGCATGGCCCCCTCTCTCTCCAGCCCCTCCCCACCTGAGCCACACTCTGGGCTCCCAAATCTCTTCTCCTATACCTTCCTCCCCAGGCTCCTGCTTCTGCCCACTCTGATCCCTGGATCCCTGAGCCCAGGGGCTCAGATGGCACCTGAGCTTGCCCACAGCTTTTGTACAAATGTTAGCCAGGGTCAGTGGGCTGAGGTTCCCATGCTCTCCCCACCTGGATCCCTCAATAAACCCAGACTGCTCCCTGCTACCTCAAGCGTGGGGACCGTTGAGACACTGCACCACCCCCCGAGAAACAGGCTGGGTTCCATGGCTGCAGTCATGCCATGGGCTCCTCTAAGGCTGTTCCCAGCCCCTTCCCCTGCTACCTGGCCTATGGGTTGACCTATATTTCTAAGCTACCCTCCAGCATCACTCCAGAAGGCTGGAGATGGGGTCGGAAGCCACTGCTGTAGGCTTGGGGTAGAGTGGGGTGAATAGGGCAGGGACCATGGGGGCTCAACCAAGCGAGGGATGGGAGGAAGGATTTCCAGTTAGGTGTGGGATTTGGTTCTTTATTCTTGGCCTTCCCTGAGCTTCAGTTTGTCCAGCTGACATGGGTTTTAAGGAGTTCCTCTTCCTGCTGTCCAGATCTGCCCTATTGTGGATCAATACCCTTCAGAGGCTAGAAGCAGGAATGTGGAAACTCAGTCCCCAGTGCCCAGGCGATGATGAACAAGATATGAAAGATGGCCATTAGACTTTATTTCCAAAGAGCGGAGGACATTTGACCTCCATAAGAGCTCACCTTCTCCCTCCCAGATCTTTCTCCACTCTTCTCCCCCTGTCGCCTCCCGCCTGACCGCCCCCTCCACCCCAATCTCTCTTAAGCCGTTCAAAATTTGGAGGAAATAAATCTCACTGCACTAATTCAGTGAGAGTTTGAGCCTCGTCAGTGCAGAACAAATAAAAGGAGTGAACCGGCATGACATTTTACTGCAGAAGAGAGGTCGTTTCCAGCCACTAATAAAAAGGATTTGACACAGACTAATAAAGAGAAATGAATTTCTCTAATGGCCTAATTTAGCACATTCAGCACTGTGCCTCTGCCTGGGTGCTGGGGGCGGGGGTGGGAGCCCTGAGTGCGGACAGAGCCGGGAGCAGGGCAGACGTGGGGCTCGAGGAGAAGAGAAGAAGAGATGATCTCAAATAACATTTTATTATTTCTTTTTTCTTTTCTGAGCCCCTACCCCACCCCCACCTGCATCACCTCTCCTCAGGAGCAACTGAACCCAAATCAAGCTCAAGATAGGCAGTTTCTGTTAACGATCCAAAGAAATAAAGAACGGCTCTCCACAGAACTGCAGTCTTGTGCCAGCTTAAGAAGGTGATTAAACCGGATGTGTTGATTTCTACAGGGGTTTAAGCCATCGTTTGGTTTAATTACTTCTGACATTTCTGCCTTCGCGTTTTTTCACATCACCCCTTTGCTGGCCTGAAATGCCCAGTTTGGGGCCGGGCTGTGGGGGGGGCTGCCCCCCCGCCCCCTGGGGGAGGAGATTGGAGACAGGGCAGGATTTTGGATGAAGCCCTTGGCAGTGGTGAACGCCACCCTCTCTTTAGCAGGGAGAGGCTGAGGGACCCCTCGCTCCAGCCCTAGTTTTTCTTCCGGGCAAAGCAATGCTGGCCACCCTGCTCTTTTCCCGGTGAGGCTTCTGAGAGCCTCCTTGGGCAGGCGAGCCTCAACAGCACCCATCTTATGCTCCCCCACCTCAAGATAGGTATTCTTAACGTAAGTTGGCCTGATAGGTTTCCCCACCACTTTCAAAGGCCTCCAGGGATGGAGACAACCACTTCCTTGGTAACTCATATACTCACGTACCTAACTTCAAGTTCCCCTATAAGGCTCAAGCTCGTTTCCTTTTGTTAAAAGGACTCAAGAAAAGACAGTTGGACCCTTTTCTGTTTCTCCTCCTTCCTTCTTGGACAACCTGGGTTTTTTGAAAAAAAAATTTTTTTTAACATATCTTCCTGCTTAGGGGACCGGAAATACAGAAGCAGAGGCAGGAAAAAAGTCAGAAAGAATGCAAAAAGAGCTTCAGGGAAGCTCAGATGCAAAGAACACAAGAGACAGAGAATAGATACGGAGATAGAGCAGAGCACCACAGGCTGGGGGCCAGGGCGGGGGGGGGGGGGCAGGATGGTCACACGCAGGGGGGCACATTCGTGTTGAGTTCTCTTTCTGGGTGATAAACCTTGTGATTCACAGTCATGCCACTCTGTCACGTCTGAGCCTCCCAGTCATCCCTTCCCTTGTGACCTTGGCCAGGACTGCAGACCTCAATTATGGGTCCAGCCAAGTGTGTGGCATCCTGCCTGGCCGTCCACCTCCTCTCCCTGTCACTGACCTTGGAGCCCCCAGGCCTGTCCTGCACCTGACCTTATAGCCCAGACTCATCTGGCTAGGGGGAAGATGGGCAGAGGAGGCTGGTGTCAGCCCTCACACCCTCCCCAAGCCCTGGCTGCTTCTTCCAATGGAAACAGGGGCTAGAGCCTCCCAGGCCCTCCTTAGCTGGGATGAAGGATGGATGGTTCAGACAGTGGAATGGCTGGTAGCAAAATTTCTAGGTGGAGATGTTCAGTGGTGAGCTGGTGGGACAGTGGCCTGATCAGGGTCAGACTGCTGCAGAGGACATGAATGCATTGGCCAGGGAGGTGGGGGAAGGTGGGAAAAGCAGTGACCAGGCTCGCTATGCAGGCACCCCCCCTAGTCTCCACTGACAAACACAGTGCAGGTCTCAAGTTGCCAAAGGCCCACCACCTTAGAAACTCTATCCAGGGGCTGGCACTTTGATCCTTTATTTCTAGTGCCTCAGGTCAGAGGTCACTGGGATCAGAGAATCACAGACAATACCCTAGAGCCACCTTCCGGGATGGCCCCCTGTCTTTATCTATTCAGGGTCAAGAAGGTCCATTACAAGTATTCATTCTGAAGATCGTGAAATTTCTCCTGGATGCTAATGAGCTAATAAAGTTCACGTCCTGAGAAGAACATTCCAGGTGCTTCAGGGTGTGGCCCCAGACTTCTTTCCAGTACTTTATTCTTAACAGAGGCGGCAGAGAATGTGGCGTTGGCCAGACAGCAGGTGGCCCCTGGCCCCTTGTCTCTTCACTAACCCCCTTCACCAACTCAGGCACACTGGACTGCTCACCTTTGCTCCTGCTGCTCCTGCCGCCTGAACTGTGTTCCCACATCTCTCCCTGTCCCTTCTCATAATCTTCAGCATCCATCTCAAGATGCCATCCATTCTACCAAGGCTTCCTAGTGGGTCTCTCTAGCAAGAAAACCATTGCCTCCTTGGAAGCATCCTGGGAAACGCTTTGGGGTTTCTATCTTGACCTTGCTTGCAGCGCTGGCTGAGAAACTCCGTGGTCTGAAATAAGCATAGACTTTGGAGTGACACAGTTGTGTGACTTGGGGGCAAGTTACTGAATTGTTCTGAGCCTCAGTTTCCTCTTTTATAAAACAGGGCTAAATCACCTACCACTCAGGTTATCGTTAAGGATTTGATGAAGAAACACATAGAGTGTCTGGCACTTAGCAAGCTATCAATTAATGCTTGTTCCATTTCCCTGGAAAGGTGTGTGGGCACCTTTTTTATTCAGAGCAACATTGACACCGTCGGCTCCAATAAGTTTCTATTCCCATATCCACTGACTCATTTGGCAAGGAAAATAAGCCCACATGCCAATTCAAATAGAGGCACAGAAAGAGGAGGAGGAGAGGCAACGTACAATTTATCAGAACTCAGAACCTCTTTTTTTTTTAACCAAAAAAGCACTGCCAGTAAGAATTTATTTTTATTTCCCTCATGACACTCATTAAATTCTACTAACTATCGTTGTTTGTGCACAGATCTGTCTTCCTCACTATGTGCTGAGCTGCCCCGGACCACGAGCTCGTCTTCCCAAGGGTCAAGCACAGTGCCCGGCACACAACAGAGGATCAATAAATATTTGGTGAATCGATGAATGGGAACAAACGAACCATGGGAAGGAAAGTTCGAAGACACAGTCCTAAAGTTCTTTCGGGCTCAGAATCCACCCCTACAGCAGGACTCAGATCAGACGTTGCCATCTGGCAGCTTCTAGCTACAATGGCTACAAAAGGACCTGTCTTCTTTGGGCTCTGCTGGGTGTGTGTGGAGTGGGGGCTGGCAGGGTCCTGGAGGGAGGGGAGTGAGTGTGAAGGAAGAGCTCACCCGGCCCTCCATTTCTCCTCCCCTCGAAGGCACCAGATGGAGAGAGCAGAGTGGGGTGGGGGAGAACGAGCCAGCAGCTCCTGGTTGGATGTATTTTTACTTCAGGTGTGACGTTGAAACCATGCGGGTGTATTTTTAGTCCTGCCTAGTGGGTGGTGTGTTCGCCTGGGTTGCCTTGGAGAGGACTTCTTCGTGTTGCTAAATTGGAATCGCATCTGCTAGGGTTCCTGGGCTTCAACCAGCTCTCCTCCCCCAGGTGGGTGGACAGGTCCATTCCTGGCAAGGGTGGGGCCCAGAGCAGACCACCGTCTGCTCTGTCCCCGTCCCTTCGAACCCCCCACCCCGCACACACTCACACACACACACTCCTCTCTCCCAGCACCTTAAAAATAATAATAATAATAATAAATGTGAGACCTTGATGAAGTGATTGCTAAGGCAAGTCCGCAAGGGCAAGAATACAAACAACCTAAAACTTAAGACCCGCTAGGATCTCACATCCAGTCCCTTCATTTTAAGCAGAGGTGACACAGGCACAGAAAAGAGAAGTGTCTTTCCCATGGGTAGCTAGTGAGAGGCAGTCAGAGCTTCTGTCCAAGGCACCAGAGATTCAGCCAGTCCCCCACACGCAAGCAGTCTGGGGGACAGGGTGATATGGGGAGGGCGTTCTGTCCCTGCTGCCTTGGTCACTGGTGGTGACTGAACACCCCACCCCCACATCCTTTGTGGCACTTTGTAAGTTACAAAGTGCTTTCCCTGTGTTTACTGCATTCAAACACTCAATATTCTTCTTAGTCCCATTTTACCAATTAGCAAACTGAGAAGCATGTAGTTAAATAATGATATCAAGCTAAGTGACTGAGTTGAGATTTAAATCTGGGTACCAAAACTCCAAATTTTGTGCTCTTCCCCCTCTCCCGTGTATTACTGAAATCACTTCCTCCTTCTCCCTTTTTCTCTTCTGTCCTTGGGGTCGCAGACCTTAGCCCCCATGTTTACCCTTTGGGCATCAAGATCGTTGCAGCACAAGAGAATCTTTGCCTTATCCAATGAGTTTCCAAAAGAATCACCTCTTATAATAATCATACTTCAGTGTGTTTGGGGAGGGCTTTTACATGTTTGCAGATCTTTCAAGTTCTCGTTTGGTGCCTACCCTGTGAGGTGGGAGGACAGCTTATCTAAAGAGGTTAAATAATTTGCCTAACGGTAGGGTCAGAATTTAGATGGAAGTCTTAGTTTTATGTTCTTTCCACTGGACCATGAAATGGACTAGTGCTTGAGAAAATCAGGCAGTAGCACCATGGTTAAAAGAAGGGCAAGACTGGCTCGGTCCAGCCCTGGTGAGAGCCCCTGGTCACTTGAACCCTCAAAGCCCCTGCCTGCTGGCTCTCATCCTCTTCCTCTCCACCCAGTTCACAGCAGCGGGAGGCCCAAATGCTGGTTGTCTTCTCTCTTAGGAGGGCGACAGATCCAGTCTTGTACTTATCACAGTAACTACTCATGAATGTAACCACCGTTCGCTGAGAGCCTTCTATGCGCCAAGCCCTGTCGGCTGTTAGCACTGGTTATCTCCTTTAATCCTAATATAACCTTGTGAGGATAAAAGTCAGTGGGTTCCAGGCTCCTGACCTCTTATCAGTGCGCCTTGTCTTGGCGGGGTACCCGGACTTCTCAGCTGGGCCTGAGCCAGGCCGGTGAGCTGGGGAAGCCTCAGGACCCACTACCTCCGAACACACCTGCTCCCTGGACCAGGCAGCTGCAGCCTCTGTGTCTGCCAGCAGCATGTTCGGAGGCTGTGCTTGGGTTGGGGGGCCTTCAGATGCTGGCAGGAGGGGCAGGGAACAGGCTTTGCCTGGTGCCAGGGGAGAACGAGTGTGGTCTTACTTCCAGATCATGGCTCTAGCAGGATCACTCCCCTGACTATAGTCAACAGCTGAAATGTTATCTCTGATGCCAGTGAATCCAACTGCTTCTCAGAGTGGGCGTCTGCTGGAGCCCCCAGCCCACACAGCCCAGCCCAGAACGCAGCCCGGAACATCTGCTCCCAGCATCTAGACTAGAAGCCCGAGCATGAAGCATCTGGTGCTGCCTTTTCTGCTTGGAATGGCTGAATTTCTCCCACATTCTTCTCAGGCCACCTCGCCCAGCACATTCCAGGAATGACCAAGCCCAGTGCCAGGGAAGGCATAGGGTTAAGCCCCAGGGTCAACTCACTGGAGCCAGGACACCCTTTGGTCACAAGGTGGAAATGTTCCCTCAAAGACACTTCATTAGGAAGTGCCAGTTCCCAGGGTCCTGGCCAGGCAGCTGCTGAGGACAGGCACAACAGGACCCAGTCCCTCTGTCCAGTCCCCAAACCTCGGGGCCTCCTCCCACCCCACTGACCAGCCCAGCCCCGGGAAAGGCAGCTTGGCTATCATTTCCCTCGGGCTTCGCCTCCCTTGGGAAAAGCAGGGTAACTCTCCCACACTGCACTGTGGGCCAGAAGCCTTGCAGTCAATTCCACAAATACTTTTTTCGGCCCGTCCTATGTGCCAAGTTTATATTATAGCGACTTTCTATGTCTATCTTTCTCCTCCTCCCTGGACTGACTCTTCTTTTTTCAAAACCCCTCTTGGAACTTAACACAATGCTTTACACATAGCAGAGCTCACTACACGTTTAGCTCAATTACAGTATGGAGACAACTCGACTGCGGGTCCTTTCCAGTCCTGCCTCTAGCTGCCTGGCCTCTCAGTATTTACCTTCTAGCCTGACCCATCCCTGCTGGCATTTCCCCCGACGTCTGATAGCAGCTAACACCTATGGTGAGCTCACCAAATGCGAGATTCTTTACCAAGCACCTAACGTGCATTCTCTCATTTATTCCTCATAACAACCCTGAAGAAGAGATAGCATTTCTTGTAGCCCTGTTTTACAGACGAGGAAACCGGGGCCCAGAAGCCTTAGTGCCTGGGGTGGAGAAAGAATGTACACCCAGGAGATCTAAAGCCAAGGGCCATGTTCCTAGACCTGAATTCCAACCCTTGAACGCACCAGACTGCTTCACGTGCTGAACAGGCCAAGAGGGACGCCCCTCGTGCCTAAAACCTCCTCACACCCCTCCCCCCCGGCCCACCCCATGCAGCAAACACTGATCTGCGTGTCAGGTACTATTCTATATTCTCTAATTTTAGTCTAGCTGTTACTGTTTTCTTTTTTGCAGTTGAGAAAACAGAGGCTCAGAGAGATTAACTCACCCAAGGCGACAAAGCTAGTGATCAAGTCTATTTCTAGAGCGCGTTGCCTTGCCCAGCGCGGCCATTCTACTGAATTTACACCTCTAGCTCTAGGGCTGCTGGAACCAAGCCCGGAGCCTCGGTGACCTCTACGAGGATGATTTCGAGAGCGATCTGAACGCTGTCACTGCCCTGTTCTAATCTTTCCCCAGCTGAGTGTGCCTTCTAGAGGGACCTGGCCCAGATGAGACGGGAACAGTCATCACAGAGACAGGGCTTTAGGGATGTGCACTGCTTTTACTGGGCTAGAGCTGGATGGGCGGCATTTACTGGATAGGGCAGCATGAGCTGCCCAGGGGGAGGGCTCACACGGGTGGAAGCTGTGAGTCTGTGGTTGAGAAGAGAGATGAGAGTGACCCGAAGACCTGGACGTGTCCCAGGGAGAGGCCAAGACTCTGAAAGCCGGGAAACAGCAGAGGAGGCAAAGCCTGGTTTGATGGAGGGTTTCTGGAGCTTCTGGAAGGAGTTTTGTTAACGGGTAAACCAGGAAAGGATTGGAATCTACCTGGAGAAGGTGGGGAGGTTGGGCTGAAGGTGGGGCTTGGCTCAAGCAGATGGGAAGAGACAGACAATGCTGGGCAGAAATCAAGAAGGAGAACATTCGCTGCCTCGGGGTTAAGGTGAAGAAGCACGATTGCAGACACCTACTCCATGCTCGGCACTGCTGGAAGTACGAATTCATTCGGAGAGAACACTTTACAGTTAGGACCCAGAGGTAGACCAGACAGGCCAGTGAGGACCGAGAAATGTGGGATCATGGCTAAAGGCATGAATAAAACCATTCCAAAGAACTGGTTATAAGATGTATTGCCCTGTTTACCTACCCCCCAACAAAAAAAAGGGGGTGCCTGAGTGGCTCAGTTGGTTAGGCATCTGACTCTTGATTTTGGCTCAGATCATGATCTCAGGGTCGTGAGATTGAGCCCCATGTCGGGCTCCAAGCTGAGCATGGAGCCTGCTTAGGATTCTCTCCCTCTCCCCCTCTTTCCTCTTAAATAAAATAGGGATGCCTGGGTGTATCAGGGAATTAAGCGTCTGCCTTCGGCTCAGGTTATAATCCCAGGATCCTGGGATCCAGCCCATCTTCAGGCTTCCTGCTCAGCGGGGAGTCTGCTTCTCCCTCTGCCCCTCCCCCTGCTTGTACACACACACACACACACACACACTCTCTCTCTCTCTCTCTCTCTAATAAATAAATAAAATCTTTAAGAAAATAAATAAAAATAAATAATAAAAGAAAAGATGGACTGCCAGTTTAAAATCAGTGACTGTGGACCCGTGGCTCTAAGGTAGTCTATAAGGCGCTAGACATGGATGAATGAATAAAAACAGACATGGACCCTGCCCTCATGGAGTTAGTGATCTAGTGGGGGAAACAGAAACACTGTTAATGCAGTCAGCTCAGTCGTGAGCCACGCCACAGAGGGGAAACACAGCGGGCAGCAGCCATCCAACTTCTCCACCCGCACCACAGCTCCATGCTCCAGCATTTTCAAAGAAGCAGCTACTTTCTCACGGCTCAAGCCTGCAGCCCGGCATCGCCTATCAATAGCTGGTAACTTCTTCCTTGCTGGGCGGGCCCCTTCTCTGGTTCTCAGAGAGCTTTTCAGCCTGGTGGGGGAGAACCAACGCCCTAGCAGAGCCTTCTCGGCAAAGTCAACCTCCTCCCCCCTCGCACCTGGCCAGGCCTAGCTCCCTGCCACTCTTCTGCTCCCCAGGACATCATGGTTTCCATGGGAACCCACTCACTTCAAAGGGGAACGAAGGAGACTGGAGGGGAGGAGGGAGAGTGAAAGCTGGATTAACCTCACCCTCCTGGCCCTGTCTCTGCGCCACCTGGCAACCTAATAGCCAGGTCCCGGATAGCACCGAACACTGTCCATCAGCATGGAGGGGCGGGGTGGTCCAAGCTAAGTTTGAACTTTCTGGGGAAAAGCCCCAGGGGTGGGGGTGGGGGGCTAGGGATGGAGAGAACTGAGCTAGGTCCAAACCTGTAGGTCCCCACTGCGTGCGGCCTCCCCTCCTCAGACCCCACTCAGCATCGCTCTTGGGCCACAAACACAATTACCCGCGATGTGCATCCAATCATGGGATCTGCTTGGATTAGACTGCAATCATTAATCTGAGCAGGAGCTCCTGGTTGCCTTGCTGATTAGCCCAGATGATGCTCTGGTATGATCCAATTAAAGGCAGACTGCCTCCCCTCTCCCCCACCGCACACGCGTGCGCGCACACACACACACACACACACACACACACACACACACACACACACACACACTTTCCACATCAGAAGGAACCAATACATCTCATTAACACGTCCTCATACACAAATAAAACCTCAGGGGCACTGGCAGGCTCCCTGGGCTCACAGACACACCCCTCGCTTTTGTCACACTGTCCCCCTGCCGCCCTGTAGGGGCCTGGTCAGAGAAGGGCCCCCTCCACCCTTCCTTCATCTGTGGTTCTCGGAGGGGCCGTGGTAGGGTCTACCAAAAGTCGGTGCTGGGCACTAATCTGAACCGAAAGAGTCTTGTTATATTTATTGACATAAAATGCCGACTCCCTGATGTGCTTTGGAGCAGCCAGGCTGCCCCAAGGCAGGCAAATCTAATTAAAATTACCCGACCCTTCAGGAGGCCGAGCTCCCTCCCCGGTCATCCAGCAATGGCTGTACAGAGAGCAGCTGGTACTAATGGGAGAGGTGTGGTTGTGTGAGAAAACCCTGGGCCCCTGGGGCAGGAAGGACTGCAGAGAAAAGTCGGGCAAAGGTGTTGGTTGTCCTGAGATGAGGGGCAGCCATGTTTGGCTGAGCGGTTGGTGGCAACCAACCTGGGATTCCTTCTTCATGGTCAGACAGATGCAGAGATAGTTTGGGCAAATGCCGAGGGCTCTTGGGGGCTCAGCCCAGTAGGAGAAGGTAAAGGTTAGGTGGGCAGATGAGCAAGAAGAGGTGTTAGTTGGGGGAAGATCTGGCCCTTTGTATTTCAAGTGACATCATGATGGACAGCTCCCATGGGAGAGGTGACCCACTTCTCCCGCAGGTTGGCCTGGGTAGGGAATGAGCCTGGGATCTTGGGAAGGGCTGGGGAACCCATCTGCTTTGGGCCAGACACAGAGCCAGGTGCTTACTGGGGCTCTCAATGATCTTACTAAGCCTACTGGTTAGCTTCTGTCGTGAAACTAAAGCTCCGAGAGATTAGGACACAAAGGAGGTGGGACACAAGCCTGGGTTTCCAGAAACTTTTTGTTATACCACTAATCGGGGGTCTTTCCTGACTGTGATCTGTGCTAACTACAGGTCCCTGTCCTTGAGGAGTCTGCAAAGGCGCCTAGAGTGGTACAAACAAATCATGTGGTGTGAGTGGGACTTGAGGGTCTGTGTGTCTAAAGAGCTCCCAGGCGATGCACTGCTGCCAGCCCCCGGGCCATACTCTGGGTAGCAATGACCGACACCGAGGACGAGGACGACGGCTGTCCCCCCAAGCCATTAGCCATCAGGCCATTTTGAGAGGCCACGGTACTCTCCTTTCTCACACTCCCCACACAAGCACAAGCTCACCTTGCAGTTTAATTTCCAGGTGGCCTCGCAGCCTCATCTCCCCACACCCAGTTGCTCTAGACACTGGCCATTCTCGGAACGCAGAGGCTCTGCTCTGTCTGGAAGGCTCTACTCCAGCCCAGTTCTCCTTCTGGGGGACTCTCTTACTAGCCTTTATGATCAAACTCAAATATTGCCTCCTCTGTGAAGCCTTCTCTGTTAAAGCTCAGGCCACACTGTGTGGGTTTCCTGTCTGTTCCTGGAGAGCCAGGGAAGAGCCCACACATTTGCTTTTATAGGTTTCCCCTCTTTTCCCTGGAGTCCAGCTCAGTGCCTCCACATATTCTAGTGAGGGTTCAACAAACGAGTGTGGAGGAAGGCGGGGAAGGAGGGAGGGAAAGGAGGACAGGAGGGCTCCGTCTCTCTGACAGGTACTGTGACCAGATCTGGGAGTTCTCTGGGGTCCAAAACAGGGCTCTCCCCCTGCAGGCAGGCTGGGCCTGGCCTGTGCATTGGGCAGGTGGGGGCAGAGGCACGGTGACTCATCCTTCCACCGGGGCTGGGAAAGACCCTTGAGGCAGGACCTCGGATCAGGGCTCACGGCTCTGGACTCCATGTTGGCATTAGAGGCTTTCGGCTCATCTGAGTAGCTAAAAATAATGCCAATGGTAATGACAGTAACAGCAATAATTACCACCATTACCATAAAAGCACTGTCATTGCGGGGAGGAGTGAGGAAGGAATCAACCCTCTTCCCATTCATCTTGGGTGGACCATTCCACCTGTTACTGATCCTGGCACCTGCTGCAGGGTGTGCGAGTTCACAGGTAGGCCCTGCTTGCTGATGTGCTCACACAAGTGAGTGTGAGTAAGGGTCCGACCTCAATCAATACTCAGTGCTGACTCAGGCGTCTTTTCCAGCCATGTGGGCTCCGCACAGAGACTTGACTACAGTCCTTGCTGGAGCTTCGTTCAGGCTGTTCTCAGACAACTGCATCTTCTCAACCGCATGCACGCAACAGCCAGCCCCCGAGCTCCTCCCGCCCTCTGCAACGTTCAGGGCCTGGCCCTGCTCTCAGCAAACTCCCCATCTGGAGGAGTGCGCTGGAACCTACACTGCCGCACACCACAGCTCTTGCTAAGACACAAAGACAACCATGACTCAGATGTGCTCCGAGGACCAGCTGCGTTAGATTCATCTGGAATGCTTTCTGAAACATTCATCTTCCTTTTCCTATAGCTTGACCTACTGATTCAGCATTTCTGAGCATGGAGCCCAGAAATACCCATTTTAATAAGCTCTCCCCAGTGATTTTCAGGCATACTAAAGTTTGTGTAATACCAAGTCCTAGATGGTCCTGGCAGATGTCCAGTGGTCTGGTGGGCTTGCTGGAGCGAAGGCAACAACGGGGGACGCACAAGGAGAGCGTCCCGAGGTGGCCATCAGCTGAGCTGAGGGTTTCTGACACCCACGAGGGCTCAATCCCTAGCTGGGATGAGGAAAACTTCCTTCTGGAAGATTCTTCCCTGGGCTCTCTTGCCCCTCACTAGACAATCCCAGGAAGCTACAGTCAACCCACAGCGGCCAGCTGAGGGATGTCCAAATTGATTTGACTGAGAAGGTGGTGAGGAGAGCGGCTGTTGGCTATGGTCTTTATGAGCCCACCCACTTGCCTGCATGCTCATCTCTCAGGGCTGAGCTGGACCAGGGGCTGCCTGGGGGCCTCCGGACATGGCTGAAGTGTCTCCTACCTGTACACAGCTCGCTTGTCGGCCTCCAGCTGGGCCTGGGGGTCAATGGGGGCACTGGGCACAGGCGTGCTGGCAGCAGCCGAGGGTGCGGAGATGTGGACAGCCTGGGTCTTAGAGGGAGCCTGAGCAGTTGCTGTCATCTGCAGAGAGAAGAAGAAAGGGGAGGCGGTGGGTTAGTACGGCCAGGACAGCTGGTCCCCAGCTGGAATTGGGAGGCCTACCTTGGCCCATGGCGTGTGTGGGAGGGAGAGAATATGTGCCAGGGAGCTGTGAGTGTATAACAAGCATCCGTTTGTTTACGTGCTCCAGTGAGAAGAAAGCATTCTTCAGATGAGAACATCCTAGAGAATAATTTAGGACCAGACAAAACCAGGTGGGGCACCAGCACTCTTCAAAAGAGATGATTCTTAATGCAAATGAAGGTGGTGACCTCTGCCAAGAAGAAGAAAAAACCCAAATGATGAACCCTTAAAATTGTGCTTATGGGTCATTTGGGCTGTTCTGGGCAGTAATAAGTTGATCTGATGACTTTGAAGAGCAGGGAAAAAAAATAGCTGAATCAGTTCTCATTTGGGTAGAGCTTTATTCCATCTCACTCAAGCCAGAAGGAACTGTTTTAATGGTTTTGATTGATAATTGAATGGGTTTCCAAATTTGGCTTCCCTGGGCGCTTGGGGGTAAGCAGGAGGTTTTAGTGGATCCTGGAAAGTTTTCTGTTCTTAGCCATAACAAGTATCTTGGGTAGTAATTTTTGTCCTATGTGATGTTTCTGAAGGTATCCCTAGGTCCCCAGTTGTGTGCCAGAGCAACTCCTTTTAATGTTATATATCGGAATTTCTGTATAAAATGTTATTGAAAGAAAGGATTAGATGGCTTAAATTTTTGGAAGTCCATCATTACAAAATTTAATGCTTTTATAAGATATTTTCTTTAGTCAAGTGGATCCCTAAAATGTCATGAATGGTGACATTGCCTCAACTCTTCTCTTCCACCAGCATGTCCACAGCACCGGCACTGCTGGGCCGGATACACTGTTTGCCTCCTGCACTAAAGCCTTGTTTCCACCTTCATCCACAGCACCCAACAGACACAGAGTAGATGCTTAGCCTTTGTCCAGAAAATGAATGAGTGAATGAATGAATGAATGAACGAATATATCTTGAAAGAGTCAGATGTTAATTTACAGTTGGAATGTTCATCATACGATCTAGGTCCCAGCTCCTGGAAGGAAAAGCATGGTCCTTTCATCAATACAAGCACATTATTGCTAATGCTGATACTCCCAAGACATTTGCGTTTGCTGTTTCATTTACTTCGTTTAGATTTTTGCTCGGGTGCCACGTCTTCAGCGTGAAACAGAGCCCCTCTGTCCCTTGCTGTCCCCTTACTCTGCTTTCTTTCGTAGGCCTTTCTATGATCAGATGCTATACATATACTTGCTTAGTTATGTTCTCTCCCAACTAAACTTTAAGCTCAAAGAGAGCTTGATTAGCAGTTGTCTTCCTAGGGCCCGGAAAAGCCAGGCACTAGTAGATGCTCATAAATATTTGTGGGTCAATAAATGAATGGCAGGTGGCGAATGAGCTCTTTCATTTCTTAAAAGAAACCCATCTGCTTTACTATACTGGATCCCCATCATTTTTTGTTAGGAAGAAATATTCTTGTCACTGTCAGCTGGACTGGAGGAACGCTCCCAAACTCAGAGCGTGAGGGGCTAGACAGAGCATCATGGTACCTTCAACTCAGAAGATGATCACTCGAATCTTACTGTCTCCCATTATTAGCCTTTGACCTTGGGCAAGTCCCTTAACTTTCCTCAACTCCTACTTTCTCATCAGGAAGAAAATTGGTGTCCTTTTGGGACCCATGGGTATCAAAGAGGTGCTATAAGGATGAAAGTAGAAACAAATGTTCCAATTTTCAAAATAGAGAAAGAAGGTAGAATCAGAAAAACTAAATACTGCGAATCTTCACGCTGATCTGGGCCAGTCTCTTACACCCACTAATACAAGTGGTTATTTCTTCAAATATTCCCTGAGTCCCTGGGCACCGTGCTGGGTAGGCACTGAGGTTACAAGGATGAGTGCCCGCTCTCATGGAGCTATTTCTGGATTTAACATGGTTCCTACGCTGGCAGGTGAGGAAAATGTGTAGACACGGATGGTGTAGTGACCTCAGCAAGGTACCTCCCACGACACCCTTGTGAATGGTGGACAGCTGCATGGATTAGGAAGCTGCACCCAAAAGGTGGCATTTAAAGGATAGAGGTCAGCTTGGGGAAGGCTCCTAGGAAATGCTTTCTCCTCAGGCCTTGTCAGTATTTTTATCAGTGATTGAGGGGGGACTGAAGAAATGCTCAGCAAATTTATAGGTGACATAAGACTGAGGTCCAAAAGATCTTTACAGATTTGGGCCACAGGCTAAGTCTAATAAGATTAATTTTCATCTAATAAGTCGGAATTTAATGCTTCTAACACTTGGGCCAAAAAAAAAAAAAAAATCAATAATATAAGTGCAGAACAGGAGAGACATGGTTTAACAGCAGTGTTTGAGTTGACAGAAGGCTCAATACATCCAAAGTGTAATGCGTCTGTCAAAAAGCAAAGCAACCTCACCTAGTGCTATCTGAGGATACATTACCGGAAGCATGACTCACACAAAGCCTCTAGTCCCACTCCTCTCTGCTGAAACCAGTGTGGGAGTGTACGTTCAGAGAATCGATCACGCTGGGGAAGGGATTCTGCATTATGCTGTAGGAGGAGTATTTGAATCTGGAATATGTAAGAAAGATCTGAGGGACAGAGGAGATGAGACATGGGAGCCCCCTTTGAATATCTGAACTAGGGATTAGATTATATCTGTTCCACTCCGCAGGCCCCAAAGGGTCAAACTACAAGCAATGCATTCAATCTATATAAACATGGAGACAGATTCGGGCTCAACCCAAATAATAAGTTTCCAAGCCTCTGAGCATTTTGAGGCTGGAATGGGCTCCATCCAGGAGGCGGTGACTTTCCACTACTGCAGGCGCCAAGCAGAGACTGATGGGCGGGGCCCCTGTGGAGGGGATGGAAGCCTTAGCAGGGTGGCATCTGAAGTCCCAATAGTGACAGGCTCAGACACCATTGGGGATCTCTAGCAATCACCACCCATTGCACGGGGTTGACCAGAGGCTCCGACTAGGGGATGTAGAGTGTGTAGGAGTGCTCTGGAAACTCCAAAGTGCTCCCAAGATGGAGGGGTAGTTGTTGTCATTAAATACATGATTTCCAGAATGTGCTGCTTTTCTAAACAAGGCACAGCTATGCCTGCAGAGCTTGTTTAGGGGTGAAATGTAGGGAAGGCTGGTATGCTCCGCCTTGGTCACTAAGGGGGAATTTCTTCGTGTGCTTGAAGGAATCCACAAAGGACTTCCATGAAGATGAGCATCTAGGAGAGAGAGGGATGAGGGGAGATGCCCCTTTTCCTCTCACTTGCCCTTTCTAGGCCGGACTGCTGGGTTACAGAGGAAAGCACAGAATAAGAATAAATCAAAGGCGGTCACTTGCCAGCATCCCAAGAGGCCCCAGCTCAGAGACTGCTCCTGGGGCTCAGGGAGGGGGCAGCGGCAGAAGAGAGCAGATCTGGTCTGAGCAGGACAATGATTCAAATTTATTTAGCTCCTGGTGGCCAATTCAGCAAACTCTGCATTTCCTCCAGGTTTGGAGAATGAGTGTTTACCTCCAAATAGATCCCCTTTTCTAGCCAGGGACTTACTTCCATTTCCCAAGAACTGAAGCTCTGAGGGAGAGGTCCCCCCAGCAGCTGCCTCAGGGCCTGGGGGAGGAGGGCCGCTTGTGGAGGTGCTGGGACAAGGTTTCTGGGCAGCACGCCCAGAGCAGGAGCAGGGGAGGGGCTGGACGGACCAGGCACAGGGCATGGTCGGAAGTGACAGGACGTGCTTGAGCTCCCTGGTTCTGGCCCGTGACAGCCAACTTCTACATCTTCAGGACTTTTGCAAGCTGGTGGGTCTCTCTTGAAAGTGGCCTCGTTGAGCATTTACACCATGGGAACTGGCAAATGCTGCAAGTCAGGGCCTCTTCCCCAGCGCCGCCCAGAGAACTGGTTGTCAGATGTTTACTAGCACGTCTAAATGTCAGGCATTCGCTCCGAGTAACTGTCCTTTTCTGCTCTGTTTGGCAGGTACAGACTCCACGAGGCCACTCAGTATGTTCACAGCTGGTCCCAGAACCGGCCACTCCAGACTCTGAACCTTCCTCCAAGGAGACCTCGGAGCACTCTGGAAATTCTGCCTTGGCAGCAAACTGGGGACAGGGTGTGGGGACGGCACTGCACGGACACAAGGACTGTCCCTTTTCAACAAGGAGAACTGAGGCACAGAGGAGGAGAGGCAAAGTTGAACAATGTCTTGAGAGCTTTCTGGAAGAGCAGAAAAGTCTCCGAGAGTGGAAGGAGCGGGGAATCTGAGGCCCTGGGTTCGATGCTCCTTCTGTCAGTTATTGGCTACATGTCTGGGGGCAAATTTCCTGACCTCTTTGACCCTTGGTTTTCTTTCTTTTTTTTTTTTTTTAAAGATTTTCATTTATTTATTCGACAGAGATAGAGACAGCCAGCGAGAGAGGGAACACAAGCAGGGGGAGTGGGAGAGGAAGAAGCAGGCTCATAGCGGAGGAGCCTGACGTGGGGCTCGATCCCATAACGCCGGGATCACGCCCTGAGCCGAAGGCAGACGCTTAACCGCTGTGCCACCCAGGCGCCCCTGACCCTTGGTTTTCTTATCTGTAAAAAGCAGGGGTAATATGTGCTACACAGTCTGTAAGGAGTCATCAAGAGAACAGGGTGGGATGCCTGGGTGGCCTAGTCGGTTAATGGGTTAATCGAGTTCCCTGCTCAGCGGGGAGCCCACTTCTCCTTCTCCCTCTGCCCCTCCTCCCCCCTGCTTGTGCGCTGGAGCTCTCTCTCAAGTAAATAAAGTCTTTAAAAAAAGAGAGAGAACAGGGTAATGACTAAAGGATGGAGAAGGGCAGCAGCATTCCCTGGAAGGAGATGGGGTGCTGAGAGCCTACACAGGGTTCTAGGGTTCCCACCTCCTCTTACCTTAGGGTCCTTTCTTGGAGCAAAGACCCTGGGGCCACCACTCCAAACTCTTTCCTTCCATGGAAGCTATAACCACTGGACTTCTCTCCCTCATTCCCCTAGAACCGGCCCTGCCTTAAGCGTGGCGTGCAAGGGCCTGGCCCAGATACTTGGTTTGAAACACGTTGAGATGAAAGTTCACGACCCCTACCCCATCCTAAAACAGAGTGGGAAGAGTTGACGTTCGTAAGCTGTGTGTAGAGGAAAGCAAAATCTGCAGGCAAATCTGGCAGCCCCTCTGACAGTCTAGTCTGACCAGGAAAATGGGTAGGAGATGCCCCACGGTGTGATTTGAGAAGCTCATCTCACCCACCTGCCCCCGTTGCCCTCACTGACGCTGGAATGCCCATCCATGCTTTCCTTTCTGCTAAGCACCACCCTTCGCCCACTGGAGGAGGAGAGTGGCACATTATGTTCTAATGAACTAATAAAATACCTCTAGAGGCTTTCATGTTCAACAGTAATCCCGTGCAGTAAGTTAGTCTTGTCCCCATTTTGCATTACAAAACTAAAGCCCTCAGAAGTGAAGAGACAGCTAGAGAGTTGGTGTAAAGGTTGGGGCAAGACCCAAGGGCTTTTTTTCTTTGAAGAGGAGAATGGGAAGTCCCCCCCCCCCCCGCCCCCAGTCAAGTGACAAAGGGGACAGAAAGGAAGTGAGCCAGAATCAGGTGGAAGGATTACTTCTCAGCCATGCTGGGGGTAGGGGGGGTCTCCACGCAGTTTCTTGTCCCCACTGTGGCCCAGCGAATCCTGATCCCCCAAGAGGCCATCCACACACAAGCCATTCCCCAAACACTGGTCATGGGTCATGCGAGAAACAGTCCTTCTGTGTAGAGCCCAAGCAGGAGGGTACGGGTGGTTCGCTCATGGGAGGCGGCCCAGGGCTGCGGGCTGGGTTCACTCCCCTCAAAGGCTGCAGAGGAGCCTGTGACCCAGAGCCTGATCATACCGGCCTCCAAGCCCTCCATCACCCTCTGCTGTCAGCCTCCGTTCAGGGCTCCTCTCTTTGGCTCCTGCGAGGTGAGGGCAGGAGGCTCAGGATGAGGGATGACACCAGAGTCCTTCTAGCACCCCACAGCGGTGGTTTGCGGGAGACGCTGGCCTCAGGTAGAACTGAATCCCACCTTTGCCACTCACTACTGGCCAACTCTGGATCTGGAACTTTACCTTTCAAGGGTCTCAGTTTCCTGATTAGTGAAATGGTGGTGGTGCTTCCTGCCTCCCACTACCATGGTGAAGACTGCTACCTTCTTCAGGGGATGCTGGCCGAGCATTAGCAAGGGTTGGGCTCGCCGGCTCTGTGCTCCCACGGCCCCCAGCACGCTGTGTAGCCACAAGGGCTGACTTATGTCTCTCAGCGACTAGCTCGTAGGTCCCTGGAGGGCAGGGGCTAGGTCTTCTCTGTTTGCTATTGTAGCCTCAGGGTTTGATAGAGAATTTAAAATGTCTATTGAAGGACTGGTGTGGAGGAGGTAGGCTTCCCACCCAAAGATACCTTTTTGGTGGCAGGTTTACCTTGACATTGAATGCCTCAGGCCCAGCAGAGAAGTCACAGCTGCTGACTGCTTATTGTTTGGGAGTGGGCATCTAGCCCACAGCTGGAGATAATGGGACAGAGCATGATATACTGGCATGAGCATTTATTCTCGACGTGATCTCTACCTGTGCGACTTGGGCAAGTTACTCAATCTTTCTGATTCAGGGCCCTCACCTATAAAAATGCAAGCAACCATACATATGGTGCAGGGTTGTTAGAATTAAATGAGATGATGGGTGCAAGGCAGCGGGCACTTAATAGACAGTATATGGTAATTATCATTATTAGAATCCACAGTCTGCAGCCCGCACTCAGAGCTGGTCTCTTTAGCTTCTGTTCCATGGGCTGCCTAGGGGGTCCTGCCCCTGTGGAGGGAACCCCCCTCTCTTGTAAGCACCCAGGGGGATGGGGCAGGCTTGGGCTCAGGCACAAGGAGAGGGGGCCATGGTGTTGTGGGAAGTTCCCACAAACGCTCACAGTTCCCAGAAGAACTGTGTGACTCAGTTCCTCCACTCCTCAGTTTCTCCATCAGGTACAAATGAGCTAATAATCTTTTTTCCCAGGGCTACAGTGTAGTCATATGAGAGGATGAATGGTACACGAGTGCTCAGTAAACCTTGGTTTCTAAGCATTTTTATTATTCCTTTCTGCAAGTCTTCCTTCTGAATCCAAACTCCACTCCCTGTCCATACCCTGTCCCAGACGCCCCAGCACCCACACTGTCCATGTCACACCCTTTCCCCCCACGCGTGGCCTTGCTCTTTGTGACTCCTAGCCAAGAACCTCTCACAGAGTCCTTTCTTCCAACCCTGGACAACCCAGGCCTGCACCTTCTCAGCGTGACTCAGCAAGGCCACACTCCTCCAGAAGACACGCCCTCTTCTGAGCCTTCCACCTGACCCGGGCAAGGTGAGAGCCACCCGTCCCCAGTGCCTGCTGCACCAGGCCGTGGAAGCATTGTGTTCTGGAGAACGGGGGGGCCACACGGGCCTGGCCCACTAGGGGCCGCTGAGGCTCCAGCGGGGCCGGGCTGGGCTTGCCTGGGAGCTGGCACCCTCTGAGGTGCCTGGGCAAGCTGGCAGGGCGGGATCTGGTTCCCTCACAACCAGGAGAGAGTCCAAGGACCTGGGAGGAGGTCAGGGCTCGGAGCTATTTGGTAAACACCAGGTTTGGCTTCAACAGGTGGGAGGCAGCAGGGGGCAAAGCCAAAAAATGATGTGTTTGTGGGGAGGGCACAGCTCCCAGGGTGCTCCAGGCCTGGGCCTGCTCCCTGACCCTGGTCTTGTCGCTGGTACAGCACCCTCCCCTTATGTTGTACCCTGATCAGACCCTACCGTGTACGGTTGCCTGAACATGCCCGATGATTTACATTCTCCTGTCTTTGCTCCCACAGCTGCCTCAGCAGGAAATGTCCACGTTTCCCCCGCCCTGCCTCCCTCCCTCCCATGTGTAAACCTATCCCTCTTTCAAGTCTCAGCTGGACCATTAGAGCACTGCACCAAGAAGCTTTTCCCAATGCTCCATACCCCCCAGATCCAGGTAGCCTGGACCCTGCCTCATCTGTGTATGCCTCTAACCTTAATGCCTGTAACACCTTGGGGCCCCTCATTGTCTGTCTTCCTGAGTGGACTGGTGTCCCAACCCCCATTACCATGCCTGGCTCACGGTAAGCTCCCAGTGAGTTTGTTAAATGCCTGAATGACTGACCGAGTGAGCAGATAAGGGAGAGAGGTGTTGAAAGGTTCGGGGATCCAAAAAAGGGAGGGGTCGACAGGGGCTCCTTAAATGTCCCCCAACCCCCCAGTCAGCACAGGGAGTGGAAGAGCTGGCTCAAAGGGGCTCCTGGAACAGCCAGCCCAGGTCACCTACATCCTGATCCCAGGGTCCACTGGATAGAACAAACCACAGAAAAATGACTTCATGGTGTAAAATGAGGGGTCTTAGTTAATTAATTAGTTTTAAAAGGGTTTGTAGGCAGTGGTTTTCAAAATGAGGCTTGTAAAATGTTCACTGGCCCTGTCTGCACTCGTGGGGTGTTACTGACATGTGGCTGATGGTGGCAAGGCTGTGAACTCAAATCTGAGTCTCACTTCCCAGCTTTGGGCCCTTTCTGGGCCCAACTGTCTGCTCTCCACCCTTCCCAACCATCTCTGGAGAACCCCTCGCTGTGTAACAGTCCCAAACCAGTGGTTTCCAGTAGGCCCGTTAGTGGGTGTATCAGAATCTCAGTGTGTGTGCGCCTCTGTGGGCCTGGTGTGTGCGTGTGTGTATGTGCATGCGTGTCCATGGGGGCATGCTCACAGCTAGAAACATATTTGATATGCCTATCATATTCCTAATAAAAAGCAGAGTAATGAAAATTCAGTGCAATCTTGGCTACTGGAGATGTACGGAAGAGAGTGAGTGAGAACTCAATGTCGGGGTCATGGAGGTAAAGAGGCCAGGGAAGACCACTCTACCTTTCCCACCCACACTTTCAACAATCCTGGGAGACGGGGAGGGTACACATTATTCCCATTTTACAGATGCAGAAACCACAGCCCCAAATGGACTACAAGCTCCATTAGGGCAGGAACTATGTATTTTGTATCTCTAGTTCTTAGCACAAGGCCTGCAAACTCACAGAAAGCACTCGGTATTTACTGAATGGATGCGTGGATGGAAGAAATCGTACTGAAATGACTGGCCTCAATGTGTCTAATTCATCAGCACTAGAGCTGGGACAAGGCCTAGGACTCCTGAATTTCTGCCATGTGGGGTCATCCCACTCCACCGGACCACGAACTTCAAGGACAACAAGCACCCTTGGGCCCTCACTCGCCCTGCCCCCTCCGTCTAGGCCCTGTAGACACCAGAGCTCCTAGAAGAACACACCGGAAAGGGAGGCAAAGCAAGCTCAAGTGCTCCTCGGCCGCTGCGGACTTTGATCACCTGTTCCCTGATTTATTTTAAGCCTTGTGTACTTGGGCCATTAACTATTTTTGTAGCTGTTTGGGGCCCTCACCGTGCTTGGAGGCAAGAGGATAGACAATGAAGTCTCTGTGTTTTAGGTAAATTTCAGAATTCAGGTGTAAGTTCATCGAATAAGAAAACCTAGACAAGGGCAGTAGAGTATTTCTTCACAAACTTAAAAGTCATATTGCTGGCCCGCCACCTCCTAAGTGGGGGCACAAAGGCCCCCTGGTCAGACCTATAGGTTGTTTTGCCTTTGACACAATGAGGAATGTAGGTCTTGAGTGAGTTGGAGTTCAGGGATATGTCCAGCTGAAACACATGGGTGGCCCAAGCAGGCCAGGGACAGAGGTCACTGCACAAAGAGAAGAAAGGCCCAGCAAAAAATAAAAAAGAAAGAGAAGAGTCCATTTTGATGAGTCAAAGCCAGGGAAGGCAGGTCGCCCATATGGTCCCTGGGGTGTTGCCCCCAGGGGCAGAGGCAGCCGTCAATCACGCCACAGAAAAGGCTTAGGGGGACTTTCAAAGCTGCTGAATTAACTCTATTGCTGCAAAGCGAAAGGCAGGGGGCTCCAGGCCTTAAAGAGATGAGAGGAATGTAAAGTGTGAAAACATCTGAACTCGCTCTGCCCGTCACAGCTGCATGGCCTGGCTGGGGGCCATTCACAGCCAGGGGCCCCAGACACCCCCTCTGCCTCCAGCTAATGAAACCAGCATGGGGATCCTAATGACTGATCAAAGCCCATCAGCTTCCCCAGGCTGTCTGCTCCCCTGGCCCTGCCCAGAGTGGGAATGGTGCTCTGATAGGGAGGGAAAGAAGGTACATGGTGGTGGGGGCAAGAGAGGCGGGTCTGGCCGGTCTTGCCCTCCCCCGACATGCCTGCCCAGCTTTAGCCTTCGTCTTGCAGGAGAGCTGAGACAGCATCATTTTGACCCCAGATCTCCAGGCACAGTTTTCTGGGTCCTGATTACCAGTCTCCTCACTCTGAGGGTCACAGGAAGATGGTGGCGGACAGAGGAATAGATCTTTTGCCAAAGGGTCCCAAGCCAATGCGTGACTTCCTTTTGAGATGAGCTTCCCATACTGGTCCTGAATGAAGGGTTCTGACTTTGCGTGCCTGACCTCCCTCTGCTCACTAACGAGGCTGCACCTTTGGTGAATGACCGAAACCTTTTTAATATCACCCATCATCAAGTCATGCTACTTTATGTACCAATTTGTTCCTTAAGTGGTAACTGGGTGCCCATGTCCATAGAGGGCTGTGCCTAGTGGGATAGACTGGGATCTGCCAGGATGTCTGCTTTCTGGTCAAATGCTCATGCAGCCCGACATGCCGGGGACACGCAGACAGAGGAATACTAAACATTGAATACATACACAAATAGACCAGATAAAATATTTGTCTTGCCTCTAAGCCAAGGGCAAAGATATTTGTGGAACGGTAGGTATGTGTCTGTGTTTGAGGAAGTGTGGGGGGAGGGTGCTGATAGGAGTTGGGGTGTGTGGGGAGGGCGAGGGAAGGGAAGCTGTTGCTTTCACCACTAGAGCCAAATGCTTTCCTGAAATTGCTGGTGGAACTGCAGAAGGGAGAACTTTGCTCGGTGGTGACATTGCATCTGGAGTGTTCCAGGAAGGGGAAGAACTTGAATGACATTCAGAAGTGAAGACAGTACACAAAGGAAGAGTATATGCCCAGGCGTGAGCGGGTGGCTGTGTTACCTCTAAAGTCTGGGAGGGCGACTTGCTGGGAAGGGAGAATAGTAGAGAACATAGCTTTTAGAGTTCCGTTAAGAGCAGTCAGGGGTTGGGGCTTGGGGCAGTGGGAGGAGGGGGCTGGGTAAGTCCAGGTGACAGATGGCCAGACTACTGCAGGAATGCAGAAGACGGAAAGAGAGTCATGTAGGAAATAAGAGCATACACTGAACGGGGGTGGGGGGACCACACACCTAGCTCATATCCAGGTCTCCCTGGAGACAATGTTTTCATTAAACAATCGTTGTAGAAATCCACAGTCCCCAGTGACTTGCCCCTACCTCTCAGGGCAGAACGTGAGGATCAAGGACCCAGCTAGACCACGCTGGAATCAAGGTACTGTGGCCAGACAGTAGAGGGCGCTGTGACTCTAACAGAAGTTAACCAGAAGCCACCAGAAGGAGGAAGCAGGCCACAGGAAGGGTTCCAGTGGGTTGTTGGGTTTGCACTTTCTAAACTTATGGTCAGCCTTTAGTGCCCAATAAACACAGAGTGACATCCTTACAAGTAATCACAGGGTTTCCTGTGGATGGACTGAAACAGAATGGAGGGGCCAGAAGCTGCTTGGCCATCATACCACTTGGCTTGTGCCCAGATAGCAGGGGGCCGTAACCATTAAGACTTCTCTCCTGAAATGGGAAGAAAAAAAATCCTCCCTCATTTTTAATAACTTTATTCCCCAAACTTCAAAAATGAAATTGCCAAGTTAAGAACTTGCCTTGAAAAAAAATTCTAATTTATTATAAAGAAGGTCCGGGGCTTGGGAATTTTTTAATGCAGATTCCTAATTTTCCAAAGTGAGATTCTCCTGTGCATTTGAATAGATTATGCTCGGTATTGCTAGCCCTTAGCACAATGGGAACATTATTAAAACGATCGCATGGGTCTCAGAGGAAGGGCTCTGCTTCTCGCTTCCTTTTTCATTTTGGGGACTTCATATCAGAGACTGTCCATTTTTGCCTGTGGAAGAAACTGGGTTTCCAAGGAGGTGATAGAGAGATGTGCTCAGCTGTCCAGGCCTTGAGGAAACAAGTCATACCGGATCCAAAAGTAATGAGATTAGACCTAAAGGAATTGGAGGAAGTGGGGAATCCTTTCCAGAGAGCCCCATTTAGGAAGGGACTCCCCTGTGTGCCTGACCCATGTTCCTACTAGGCTCGGCTTTCCTGAGGACATTGAGTGTCAAAGAGCAGTTGGTTCTGGGATAATGAGCATGATGAGGGCAATGGAGCAGGGCTTCCCCTGGGAAGCTGGGTTCAGCCCCTTGTAAGCATAAGCAGGAGGATCAGAGCAAGTTCCCAGCAGAAGACTCACACAGAAGACATTTCTATGTGGGAGCCACTCCTAGAAGCCCCCAGAGAGTGTGGAGAAGGGATTCCCCACCACCCCCGGCCAAGAGCCAATCGGACTCAAAGTCTACCTCTTTCTGGAGAGAACAGCCTTTCCCCATGAGTCAGAGGTCTTTGTTTCGGGGCTCTCACCTCTTTCATCCTGCCCATGCCATCTCTGCCTGAACGACTCCCCATGACCCCCCATCCTGATCAGTTTCTTTGGGAACCAGGTTGGCTCAGGTAGGGCCCATGGCAATCTAGCCATAGCCTAGTGGCCTAGCCAAGGCCATAAGGACCCCAGAGTTTGGCTCGGTCACTTTACCAGGGACACTGACACTTCCTGTCAGACTTCTTTCCTGGGTTCTGGGGTTACAAATTGATGTGTGGCTTCCTCAGGGCCAAGTATTCCTTTGCTGTAAATGAGTTTTCCATGGTGAAGTATTGCTAGCTCCTCAGAGAGGAGAGCCTTGAGACAGTCCCTGTTGAGGGCTTCTACTCTGAGGCCCTAGATGGGAAACCGGAGACTTCCTTCCTCCCCCAAAAGGCTCGAGCCGTTCACTGGTGACTTCCGGGGTGCTGAGCGCCCAAGAGCTGCGGCCCCACCTCCATCACCTCCTTCCGTAGCTGGGATGTATTAGTTCTCAGCTGTATGCTGAGAATTAAATTAGGCTCCTGTACTTAACTACACCCAGATCAGCATTCTTAGACCACAGAGGCCCTGCTGCAGCTCTCCTGCTAATCCCCCCCCAAACCCAGACTTCTCCCAGCCGCCCCGGCAGGCAAAACAAGGCTTGAGGCAGGCGGGAGGGAGGCAGCGGCCACCAGCTGTGCCAGTCTGATTCTCTCTGACCTCTTGGCGCTGCCCTCGTCTGTCCCCAAGTCTTGCATATGAGACCTTTGCACCCATTACCTGCTAAGGATAGGAAGGGACCCCATGCTGGCTCCTCATTTCTACTGTGGAGCTAGGAGAGGAGAGCAGGATCCAGCTACAAAAGAAATGGTGCCTGGCTCTTCATCGGGACCCCGGGGGTCCCCAACACTGCCTGAGCAGACAAAAGGATGACGTCTGTGTCTACTGAGGGAGGAGGAAGCTCGTTCCCCATTACGGCCCCTAGGCTCATAAGTCTCCACGGTCCAGCCCTCCTGCACTTCATTCTGACTATGGAGGGGAGAGTCCTCACATACTGCTGCACGCCTGGAAGCTTTCAAATAGAGGAACCATGTAAATGCCGAGTCCACCCCTGCAGTCATTGGTGGAAAGCTACTGACGTGGGCAGAGGGTTGGCCGCATAGGAGGCTAGGCTGGGGAGAGCCGAGGAAGGAGCATGGAGTTGACATGTTGGAACAGGGGTGGGGACAAAAGGACGTGTGCTCGAAGGTCAGGGAATGATAAGTGCTTTTGAATTTTAGGGGGTGGGGGGAGAGGAGTCAGTGGTGGTCTGCGTGCTGAACGTTCTGTAAAGTGGTGACCTCCTGGGGTGGGGGTTGGGAGGTGGGAAACAGGGATGGATGGAGCAGACACTATATGATCATGCCAGGCTGGGGGGTTGTCAGGATCCTAGGACCTAATGTGAGCAAAAGTCGGCCCACCCTGTGTCTGCATATTAATACCCCTCACATGGTCCCTGAGAACGGCTGTGCGTGAAATGCTCAGGAGCAAGGGGCATCAGACAGAGCAAAGACTGGCCGCTGGATCCCTGACACACAGTAGGCTCTCACTGCATGTTTGTTGAGTGAATGAGTGAATGAGGGTTCTAGCTGGCTGCAGTTCACTTCACAGATACTCAGTAAACCCTTACTGAAGTACCACTGACTTGAGAGACCAGGGTAGAGAAAATAGGAGGGAGTGAAGGTAAGGGCTGGAAAACAGAGGCTCCTCTGACACGCAGCCCCATAACTAACTCAGGGGCTCCAGAGGACCAAGTGTGGAGAGAGGTGCGCATGAACAGAGAGGGGGAAAGCACGGGTCCGAAGTGATGGGTCTGAAGGAACGGGGGAGCCCAACCCACCAAAGCTGGGCCAGGCCTCCAGAAGGAGGAGAGGAGACAACAGGAAGACAGCACGAAGATGCCACTTTCTCAAGAGGGGCAACCAGGATGGAGTCTCGGGAGAACTCGGGGGCTGCTGTCCAAGCTGAAGGATGGAAAGTGGGAACCAGGGGGAAAGGGTGGGAGGACGTAGAGATACAGTCCTGGACTTTTTCTAGCAAGAAGCTGACAGAATCCTGAACAGAAGGGCGATTCCTGGAACGGGCAGGCAGAGAAGGATGGGACAGAAGGGCTCCAGTGACCAGTAAATGGGGGGATTCTTTACAAAGGAACCCCTAATTAAGGCTTCCCCAGATACTCAACAGCAGACTCGATTTACCTGCATCTGGATCTCCCTGAGTGAGGGGTTGGGTGCATTTGTCTGATATCTGCTTGGAGTGGGAAGCAGCGTGGGGGTGGGAGCAGGAGCATGACTGGGTGCTCCAGAAAACGGTCCCAGATGTTGGTGACAGAGCTACTCAAGTTGAATCTGAACCCTGTTTTGTCAAACGCAAGGGTCCCTCCAGGGGTGTGTTGACCGGCTCTCCGGAGGCGGGGGAAGAGCCCAGAGAGTGGCCAGGATACAGCTGGGGGAGGCCTCGCTCTGTCCCCCCCGCCCAGGAGAAGGCCACCGCACCCCCATCCCGTCATCTGGTCAGTCGACACTCACCTGCGGGCTGTCCTGGTAGGGTGGGGGAGGGACATTCTGCGTGGCCATCATCGTCAGAGCGGGGGCTGGGGAGGCATGTTGCATCATGGGATTGATTCACATCGAGGATCTGTGGCAGGAGAAAGGGGGCCGCACCGTTAATAGGCTGAGCGCAGGGGGCTCTGGGGACCCGCCGACTCGACATTTTCTCAGGCTGGGCCACCTGGACTGACGGGCTACAGCAAGCGCTGGAGGCCCTTTAGGGGGGCAAAGGAGAGCTAAAGGGAGAGGCCCGGGTCGGGAGGGGTTTGCTGTGCTATTTTGACTTGAAAGAAACGATATTCAAATCACACGTGAAACAACCTGTACCCCCGCAGCCTCGCTTTGTTCAGCATCAGCTGGGGCCTGGTGGGGGGGAGGGGGAGGGGAGCCTGGCTGGTGGCAGCACAGGGCATTGGCGACCATTCGGGTATCCCACAAGACAAGGGAGCTGGCCCTTCCCCAGGCTTCTGGAACAGCCACCTGCAGGAGGCCTCAAGCCCTTCACTTCCAAGTCCCACCTCCCTGCCCCACGGCCTGCGAGCGCAGACTAACCCCTCCCAGGTGTGCTCGCCACACCCCCTAGTGGCCGAAAACGGAGGTGGGGGCTCAGGTCGGCTCCTCAGACTGGAGGGCGGAGCCGGCAGCACAGGGCGACCGGTTGGTCTTCAGGGAAGGGAAAGAGGCTGCGGAACATCTGAGAGCCTGGGTGAGCCTCCCGTCACTTGCCGAGTTTTTCTAGGTGTGTGCTTGTGACTTTGGGCATATGGCTGTGTCTGCAACATCTTTTAAGTAAGCCTCCTTAGCCAGTGTTCAGTCTAGAGTTCCCGGCATGTGCGGCCAGAAGAGCAGAGCCGACTCCACCGCCTCTTACAGAGGAGGAGACAGAGGCCAAGAGGAATGATGTGTGTGTGTGTGTGGTGGGGCCGGGCAGTACTAGTGAAGCAGGGATTGGACCCGAATCTCCAGGTTCCCTGTCCCTGCTGTCCTCCACTGCACTACCCCCTGCCCCCTATCCCCTACCAGTAAGGGAGCTGCCCCTCCCGGGCCTCAAGGTTTCTTCTTGAAATGGAACATGGTGCTGTAAGTGGAGACAGCCTGGCAATAGCCCCCAAGGAAAAGGAGCGCCTAGAAAGCTGTTGAGCTATGCTAGATGCCCTGAAATATTTAGAGCCGGAAACCATGGGCTAGTTGCCTGCCGCAGGCCTGCCCATCGTGGAGCCTGGAAACTCCTAAGAACCTCTCAGGGGCCAGGGGTCTGTCCTTCTCCTGGATGGAGGGTGCTGATGAGCTAGAAACATTTGTGAGCACAGACTGAGAGCTTCCCTCCCCTCTCCCTGAGGGCACTGTGGGGCTCCATCCTCGTCCCGCTGACGCCCTCCCACACCTTCCCGAGGGTCTTCGGAAATGTTCACATATGTGAATTCTGTGGTAATCTGAGGGTGTTTGGAGCTGCCTAAGGGAAGGGGCTGGTCTCCAGAGCCCTGAGGGGTGTGTGTGTGTGTGAGAGAGAGAGAGAGAGAGAGAGTGTTTTTTGGTTATTTTTCAGGAAGAGAAGGAAGTAGCAAGCCTGGCCTGATCTGAGTCTCTGACCTTAAGTGCATGGAGAGGCACTGGACGTGCAGGTGTTCATTCAAGGACTATTTATCAAGTGTCAGCTACATGCAAAGAGCTAGGAGGTGTGGGAGGACAAACGGAAGGAGGCAAGATCTCCTCTCCAAGGAGCGTTATCAGTCGGGGAAGTGATGGCCCAGCGGGCAAGAAGAAAGAGAAAGGAAGGTTCCAGAGGGCACGGTGCAGGGAGAGAGGGCTTTTGCTGTGCCTGCAGGGCATTCCCCTTGGCTTCTCTGCTACCTACACCTCACCGACCCTGGCTTTACCTCAGATGAGGGACCACCAAGATGTCTTTGCAACAGAAACACTCAGAGTCTCTCCACTTCACGCACACATGAGGCGCCCAGATCCATGCTTTATTTTTGCCAAGAGGGTCAGAAGAGAGCCTTCGGGGGAGGCAGTCACTTCAGGCCGGAGAACCCATGCCTGTTTTCGTGGCTGGCTCTTTGTCTGAGTGGCGGTAAACATCCAAGGAAGGCAAGAGCAGAGTGGAAAGGGTTCCCAAGGAAAAAAGAGGATAGAGACTTCTTGAGATGTCAGAAGAAACTTCTAGAATGGAGACGTTTGAGAGATTAAAATGGTGTGGAATCTCTTTTGGACCCTGAGGGACAAAAGGAAATCGGGATATTTCAGGGGTGTGTTAGGCTCAGCCTTTCTTGGAACTCTGGCAGATGAGGTAACTTTGGTTGGGGCCTCAGGACCTGCCTTCAGGACCTCTTCCTTGGAGCTCCAGTCTTGGATTCTCCTTGGCCTGGGAGAAAGTGAACCACTGTGGGGCTGTAGTGCCAGCAGCCTCCAGAAGAGGGAGCCTGGGGGCAGAGTCTGGGGTGGGAGCTCTCTCTAGGCCGGTTCTCTCCCCTCCTAGGGGCAACTGGTTCCCTTTAACCTCGGGTTTGGGTCTTGGGGTAACCTCATTCCACGGATGAGAAAGTCAGTAAAGGCAGAGCAGAGGATGCTCAATGAGGAGGATTGGGGCTACATAGAGGGGTCTTTAATCTGCATTCTTTTGTTCGCTGTCCAATGAATGGGAGGTGGGGTCATTTTAGAGTTGCTGTCCCTAGAAATATTTGCAATGGCAGGAGGGCTACCCAGCATGGGGGAAAGGAAAGATGGGTAAAAGCGGTCTGCAGCCAGAAGCAACCACCGACGCCCAGGCTGAGAGAAGATTTTTCAGTCTGGAGTCTGTCAGGCTGTGAGCAGGGGCCAGACCCTCCTCGCCAGAGGACACAGAATTATTTTCTGAGGACCCAGATGGCCTTTGCCCCTCCCCTCCCCCTCTCTGGGGTCACCACAGGCCACTAGGCCACTAACCCATTGCCCTCTGGGGGCTTCTCCTGCCAGAGAACAGGAAGACTTTTCATCTGGGGCTTAAGTTTCGTGGGTTCTCTGCTCACTCAGGCACAGAAGCCTCTGGAAAGAAAACACTGGGGGAGATCCCATACCCATCTCCGGAAGCTTGCTCTTTTCTTCACACCACTCCACAAGCACAGGCACTCCACCATCCTTGGGGAACCCCACTGGCTAGGCTTGGGGGTGCTGAGGGATGTGTGGAACCACTCTGGAGAGGAACGTGGGGATCCAACTTCTCTTGTCTGAAACTGGGCCCGGTGGGACTCCAGAGTGGGTGGGGGGAGCTCCTTGAGCAATCCCTGGGTGCCTGACCCTTTTTGTACGTTCTTTGAGAGTGCAAAGGAGAGTAGCAGGCCTGGGCTCTAGAAACCCAGCCTGGGGCTTCCAGCATTTGTCAGTGGCTCAGAGAGGCTGCTCCGCCCTGTGTAGAGGCCCCAGCGCTCTGTTACCAGACACCAGGGCACTCAAGGGACCACAGCCAAGACAGCAAATGGAGGACACACAAGGAATGATTTACCATGGAGAAATTTCCCATCACAGGCAGGCTCATGTCAAAAGATTGTTCTTAATGCTGAGAACCTTTATTATAGGACAGCTGAGGGGGGGGGGGGACCCCTAACACAACATTCAACCCCACAATGATATCCAAGAAGAACTAATTCGTGTCACTGATATTACCAAAAGGAGCTAAACCCGCCATTTTATAGAGCTCAGGAGCCCAGTAAGGCCGTGTTGCACAGTTGCGGATGGGTGAGGGGGCATAAAAATCACACCCCTTTAGTAGGAATGGGCAGCCCAGGGGCATCCACTCCCTGTCTCCTCAACTCTTGCTCCTCCAGCCCTTCGAGGTGAGGCCCGGGGTCTGTAGCCCAAACTCCAGTGTGTTGACAAACAGGCTTAGAAAAAAATAGCAAGCTCGTTAGGAAGGAGCTCATTAGGACTTGTTGACATGAAACCCATTAGACCAATTAACATTCCATTAACGGCCTGGGGCACCAAGGGGTTAATGCTGCCCGGCAGTAATTGGGCTGGGGTGCTGGGGTTGGGGGCTCAGGGCCTTAAGGATGAGAAACAAAGTCTAATTGGGAACTCTCTGGCCAGCTGGCCCGACAGCATTTGTTCTTGCCCTCTGACCCTGGCTGAGACTACATTGTATCCGGTACCCACTTAGGGAGGGGGGACGGGACAAGCTTCCCTTTGGCTCCTCACAGTCGCCCCTCATTGCCCTAGATGGGAGACTAGGTCTGGATGTATTTCCACCCTTTTGGACTCTGATAGTCCCGTTTTCTTCATCCATCCTTGCCACCACCCCCTTCTGGTCTAGTTTCTCTCTTAGCACCCAGGGAAGAAAGTTCCCTCTCCTCTCCCCGGTGACATGTGCATGACCCACGCTTACAAAAGCTCTTTGGAGAAGCTAGGATCCTTGAGGCCCCAGGACCTGATTCATCTGAAGAGTGTTGTCGTTTAGGCCAGAGGGGTGGGGGGAGGGAACACTGGCCCTGGGTCTTTCTTCCTTCCTCCCCTCCCTGCCATCCTTCCTTCTCCAGAAAGGAAACTAAGACACACTGTGGAGGGCCCCACAGAAGCCCTTCTCTTCTGTCCTCTGACACACACCAGCAGAATTTTCATTATTTTCCTTCCCTCGATACAGATAGAGGCTGTGGAAGTCCCATCCCCTGCCTGGGCCTCGATTTCCCCGTTTGTAAATTCCCATGATTGAAGCCTGTGCTCAGGGTCAAAACGTCTGGATTCCTCATCTAGCTCTGCCACTTCTCTGTGGCAGTACAAGTCATGTTCCCCCTCTTGGACTGCAAAATGAGGGATGTCACCAGAATATTCTGAAAGTCTTTGTCCATGGTTAGCCTTCAAGACAAGCTTTGTTGAACGGAGTGGAAACAGTTGGATTGTAGCTTCATTTCAACGGCTCCCAGCTCAGGGCTTCTCTTCCTCACTTCCCATTCGAGAGTAAGGGAGGGAGGCCCCTGAGGCCGGAGAGCCAGGACCCCCAGCCCAGAAGCCCCCAGGTGGTTACCATCCCACCCCCTAACCCCAGGCCGGGGAGGGGGCCCTCTGAGCAGCTGTCCAGGCCTGGGTTCTGACGTCTAGACAGATTTGCAGGAGGCTGAAATAACAGAGTGAACTCAGCAGGAGGGACCAAAAGGCTGCGTTAGTAACCTGGCTGGCTGCAACTTCTCCCTCAGGAGCAGCCGCCTCAACCCTGGCGCAATCCGTTTATTTTCTTTCAGCCTAGAGCCTCGTCCAAAACGATAGTCTCTGGTCCCGCTCCCTTCCCAGAAGTGGCCTGTAGGTGGCGCCTTGGAGCCCCACTTTAATTGCATTATATAATAGAACCTGTTTACTAAATCATGTAATCAGTCGCCTTAGGATTTACAGCTTCGGATGTGTATAGAGAATTGGACTTTGAGTCAAATTTAAAAACAAATAAAAATGAGAGGCAGCTGTTGCTGATAGTGTGATATTCATCTTTTGGAAACAAATTCACCCCACTGCTATAAATTATGCCTGGAAAAAAAGTGTTGTTGGTGGGAAGGAGTTGGCTAGGTCTCCTGTGCTGGCAACTCAGAGCGATGAATCTTGAAATAACGGTGTCAACCTGTCACTGATTTCATGTGACTCTGTGGATTTATCTAAAGAAACGCAGGGGTGCGTGTGTGCGCACACACACACACACACACACCCCAGATTTCTTTGCAAAACCCAGGAAGGGCTAGAAATCTCAAGCTTTAGAGGAAACACTGTGGTCACTGTGCGTGGTGTAGGGAGTCAGCGCTGGGTGGTGACGGGGTAGGACCAACGCAGGGACAGTGGAGAGCACGGAGGTGAGAGGAAGGGTGTACCTCGGGGCTGGGAAGCCATAAAATGTGAGAAGGTCCAGTTGACATGTTGCAAGTGAGGGAGAAGTGAAGGTCCTTGAGGAATGAAGGGGAAGGGGCTAGCCCCCCAGGAGCCCACCAAACGCTGGACCAGGTGCTCTAGGAATCAGGTGGTAAGCTCAGGGGCCCGAGGATTCAGGTGACAGGAATGCGGTGGCCTCGCGGATGCTGCTTTGCCCCCATCTTTCTGACCTGGGGTGCTGGGGGCGAATGGAAGTCCTCTAGTCTTGTAAGAGCAGGCTCAGAGTGGGGCGTGGGAGCCAGGCAGGTAACTCTATGTTACTGAAGGAAGCACAGGTGGAAGGGGACCCTAGCAGGCTTTGCACTCAGGATCAGACCCCTACTGTCCTCAAGGCTGGCTGGCTAACAGTCCAAAATGAGCCACTGCTCCACCATGACCCAGGTCTGCAGGGACCTTGCACCTGCCATAGAGCCGCAAGTCATTGAATGCCCCAGCCAGAAGGACCACTTCCCTGGTGCCCCTCTAGTTCCTGCGTAGACTTCTCAACAGAAAATAATTCTCTACTGACTTCAGCAAGATAGCAAGTGAGGCAACTCAGACCCCTTGGCCACCCATAGCTCTCTGAACAAATGGTCATTTGCTGCCTTTCCGAGAAGCCTACTTGGGTGGTGGTGCCAGGTCATGCCCTATTATTACGATGCTGGTCTCCAGGGAACAGAGTGGAGATGAGCAGAAGCCAGGGTGAGCTTTAACTAGGACCGCTGGCTTCTGACTCCCTGAGAGATGTGAAAATGTCACTCTCCCCCCCCCCCTTTCTCTCTTCCTTCAGCCCTTAACTGCCAAGTGGGGCAAATGGTCTTTGGAAGGGGTAAGAGTCTTTTGTGAAATCGGAGAAGCCAGAGACCCTCCTGCTCCCCATACCAGGAAGATGGTCTCCTCCAAATGGCCCTGGTCCTCCTTCCAAGGGCCTCCATTCCTCTCCTTTCCCCACCCCCAAAGCCATTTTACAGTCTGGTCTTTATCTGGAATAACAGTATGTCTCCCATGTGTGTGGCTGGGTCAGCATATCATTTATGCACTCACTGACCCCAGCGGAGAGACCCTGTCCTGGGAGGAGGGGTGGTTACTACCCACCCTGGATCCCTCCGGGCACACAGTTTAGTGAGGGGATCCTCAGTGGTTACAGAAGACAGAGGAGTCCACTCCGCCCTGGCCGTGAGTCGGCCTGCTGGCAGTCACGGACCCACATCACCCCCTGACCGGCTTTCCCAGAGAGGAGCCCCCCACCTTGCCCTCTTGCTTCCTGCCATGCCTCTCTGATTCACGGGGGTTCCGAGAACATCAGGGCCCAGACTTTGGGCCCATCAGGGCTGCCACCTTGCCCCTTGACTGCCCCAGTTTAGCTCTTTTGCAATGTGGCTTCAGATGTGTGGACCAGGGTCCGAGTTAGAAGAGCGACTCATGCTCTGCCCCAGCCTTCTTTCCTGCCTGCCTCCTGCTTCCCCACACCGGGGCCAGTAAGTGACAGAGCCCTCGCTCTCCTCCCTGCCTGGGCTGTCACACCTTTCCTGGCTTCAAAAAGCTGCTGATATATTTTACAAACTGAAACAGCAATTTAATTCCCCCTGATAGCAGCAATTGTCCATTAGATCTTCCTACTGAGGAGCTTTAACAATAATTCCTTTCATCCGACTGCTTGCTTCTTCTTGATCTGAGAATCAATCCCATAAATAGCAGGCAAGAGTTTTCACATTACTCTCCCCCTCCAGCTTTTAGCATTTTGATGAAGATTCTCATCTCCTCTTAAAGCACTTCACAACTTGGCAATTTTTCCCCCTTTGGTTCCTTTAAACAAAATAAAACAAAAAAACAGAAAGGGGGAAAGCATGCCAGTTATCAGGATAAGTGCAGGCCTTGCATGTGTCTCATAGGTAAGTGCTTTGTACCTTTGCCTGCCTGGAGGCAGGGGGATGGCAGCAATGACCTCCAACGGCCACCCCCTAACTGCTGAAAGTGGGTGCTGCTCTGCCCCAGAGGGGCCCCATGATAGGGCCCTAAATTTCACACTCAGCCATGGTCGGATGAGTGATGCTCGACTCCGAACATTTTCCCCATTCCAGGAAAGCCCTCCCCTTGGTGCTGCATCTCAGGAGTGGAGGCCGGGAGGCCATGCTGCTGCCCTGGGGTGGGGTCCACGTGCGGTTCCGTCAAGGAGCCTCTCCCTGGGCCTGTTGCCAAGGTCCCACCCATCACTCAGGAGACTCTTGAACCTAGAGCTGGGATTCTGTCCCCTCTGTTTCACTGCCAGCCCCCTTCGGCTCTACCCAAATAGCATGAGTGAGAGAGGTGGGGAGGAACAGGGAGAGGAGAGAGCTAGAGGCCTTTCATTCAATTCTTTCTCTTTTCTTTTAAACCTGCAGGCAGTCCCAACGATCAGGGGCAGAGGAGAGCCCTCCAGTTCTTCTGTGGCTACAGAGGGGGTGGATTGCCAGGGCACCTGGGAGCCCCAGCCTGCTCCCCCAAGACACCATCACGTGCTCTCTTGTCTGTACACACACACACACATACAGAGAGAAACAAATCTAAAAATGAACCCAGGGACCGAAATCCCCCTCGACAAACCTGATTCCCAGGTTTATTATTATTTGTCAAGAGCTGACGGCAGCCGCTGCTCGGGAACAGAGCTGAGAAAACAACACGGGCTGGGCCCCTGAGGCTCACAACTCAACAGAGACAGAGGAACAGCTCAGATGCTGGGGAGCCCAGATGGAAGGCACGCTTCTGTTCTGGAAGGAGCGAGGCAGCCACCTCCCTGCTGCCCTATCTGCCGCCCTTCCTTTTAGAAATCTTTCTCTTTTCTGAGGCAGGCACACAGGGAGGACGGCACTCCCGGGGAGCTGGAGAGAGGAAGGAAAGCAGGGGTGGGCAGGGAGGGGGCTGGAGCCACAGGACTGGGCAGAGGGCGGGGGTGGCCTCCATAGAGATAACGGACCCTGATTCCTAGCCCATCTGTCCCTTGTGATGCTTTCAGATTCTCCGGGAACCAGAGGCTCCGTAGAGAATCAGCCGGGCCCCTTGTCTCTTAGGACTATACAATGTCCTCTGGCTGGATGATACCTGGTTCCATTTTCTAAAAAATTGCCTCCAGAAAAAAACGGTCAAGAGTCAGGGTTGTTGAAGCAAGTGGCTCTCTGGGCTCAGTTTATCATGGAAAAGCCACTCATCCCTGATACTTCCTTACCCAGCTAATGGAAGTCCTTCCTCCTGAGGCCTTTGGGGTGGCCCAGGTGAACTTCTGAGAAAAAGGAGGGAGACCAGGCAGAGTCCATAGCAACAAGGTCAACCCAGGGAGGAAAGGCTGCCCAGGAGCCTCCCCCAACCTTGGTCCTCACGGCTGTTTGGAATGAGAGAAGGTACACTGGCTCTGTGTTCCTCATCTGTCAGGAAACGGAGCCCCAGGGAAGAAGGGAGGATGGTGTCCGCAGGAGCAAAAGAAAAAGTCATGCTGGGCAATGAGCCCATTCCTGGGCCTTGCCCACCGGACTCCAGCCCTAGCTGAGCAGACACGCCTCCTATCACCTTATGAAAGTTTTCCTCCATGCTTTTTGCTGTACTTCTCATCTGCCATCAAGGTCTCTGTATTACACTCTCTTGTCTTTTTTTCATCAAATTTTTGCTCAAAACTCTACTCTTCGGTGAAGCTGAAGTAGAGCATGGAAGCATGAATGATCACTACGTGTGTCTCTGTGTTATGGGAAATCTGCTTCCCACCCACATGTCCCATCTTGCCCATTGAGCCCTGTGCTCCCCCATAGACAAGATCATGGCCCTTCCTTGAATTTCCTTTCTAGGGGGCAGAAATCCTGTGCCGTATGATTTCACAAGCTCTATCTCCTTACGGAGCTGGAAGATGTACACAGTTACAATTTAATTTCTTTGGCTTACTACTAAAATGTAAAAGGAACAATCAAATCTGGAAAATAGAGCTCTTCAAAGTCCAGCAGTCATTTACACCTCAGGGAGGGTGAGTAGGTCACCCTGGAGCAAATTTTGATACGGGTGAGAAGGTATAGGGACTGAATACCGGCTGCTAGTCATTGAGCTTTCCCCACACCCCCGGCATTATGCTAAGTTTCTGATGCAGATAACCTTGTGTATTTTTCCCAGCCACCGCCTGGGGTAGGCAGGAGGGCTGTGCCCACTCATGGATGTGAAAACTGAGGCTTAGAGCACCTGAGGAAGTCTTCCAAGGTGACCCCTGGTCTGCTTTCAGAGGCTGAACATTTCACCTAGAAGTCTCAGGGTGGAGGCGGGGAATGCCGGAGGAGGCGTGAGCCCCCCTGAAGTTGGGAGAAGTACAGAAGAGGCAAGGGTGATTGTGGAAACAAGCTACGGATTGAGTTGCGCCATCCAATACAGGCTGTCCTTTAACTTTCCCATGCCCTGGATTTCCGTGGATTCTATGAGAGCAATCCACCAAATCTGGGCATTTGTACCCCGTTAATGCATGCAGACTTCGCACCTTTGGATGGGGGACCACTTAGAGAGCTGCGCACTTCTGCCAGCCCCGTCAGCTTCGGACAGCAGCGTGCACCCACCGTTATTTCAAGACTTCATTGCGGTTTGCTCCCGCTATTTCACAAAAGTGAGCGGAAGAGGGGCCACTGGAAGTGCTGATGGCGGCGAGCAGAAGCAGGGGTCTCATGACCATCATGCCACTTGAGACCAAGATGAAAAACATGAAGCATGCTGAAAGAGGCTCATCTTGAGTCTCCATCGTTGACTCACGGGACTGTGGGTTCAATTAGGAAGGGAAGGAACGCAATTAAGGGACGCACATGAAATGATAGAAATCCATGGGGCAAGACTACATCGAAGGGGCGGTGTGTAATCGGGAAGTTGATCGTGAGTTTTAGCTGTCAGGGGGTCGGAGTCTGGGGATGCCTGCTGGGCCAAAGCGGGGCCAGCCAGGGCCCTGACCCCACACTCCATGGCGCTGGAGCCAGGGCTCTGACTCACAGTGACTGGGATTCCGTCAGCGTCTCCTTCCTGTCAGGCCAGGTGGGGCCCCTAGGGCGGGGTGGGGTGGAAGGGAGCGTGCAGTCTGCAGTCCATCTGCTCTCAGTGGCTGTCTCCACTTGGACTTCTTTCCCCGCCCTGCCCCACCCCTTGTTTTCCAGGGACCACCCACAGCTGCAAAGAAGTCCCTGTTCTGCAGGAAGTATGCCCATGACTCACAGGCTTGGAGGCACCTGGCTCTAGCTTTGGAAAGCCTGTCCCATTGAGCAGCATGGGCTTTTTCAAGTTGGGGCGGCCCCTCTTTAGGGGGCATCCCATCTCTTATCATAATTCCCTGAGTTCTAGCTTTCTCCCCCTGCAGAAGTCCCCTCCTGCTCACCCTCCTCTCTGTCTGCTTCCTCTCCCGGCCCAGGTTGCTTCTGGGCAGAGGTCTGAACGTGTGACCAGTGAGGACATCTCTGCAGGCCAGCTGCGGGGTTATTACCCACAGCCTCCCAAGCAGGCAGCAGCTGAACAGAAGTGCAGAGGCCCAGAGCTGTGTTCTCCTTCCCCCTGGCTCCTGCATGTCCTCTGCCAAGCCCCAGCCCCTTCAAACCCCAGCCTTGGAAAGGGGTCTGGAGTTCTTTGGCTTCTAATAGGGAAACCTTTAGTCATCTGCTGGCCCTTTCCACTGCACTCAGGCACCAAGGAGAAGTGTTTCATAGTAGCAGCAGAATCTTTGAATACTAGCAGCTTGTCTGAAAATTAGAACTCACCTCAAACCTTCATTCTGCCTTTTTTGCAATGCCAACTCGTGTTCTACTGTTGAGCTCTCATTCCTGCCTTTGGTACAGAATCTTTGTGGACTTGAAGTTCAAAATTGTGTCTCTACTTTCCCCTCTTCTCTCTCCAGTAAGAGGGGACCCCACTTCCCATGGCAGGGCAAGGACCAGGGGATGGAAGAAGAGAGAAGACAGTGGACTCTGGCTCTTAGGGACCAATTAGGATGCTCTGACTTAGAACAGAGAATGATCTTCTGGGATCTGAGCCCTTGTGAATCTGGATCTTCCAGTGTCTGGCCCTCTCAGGGAAAAGGAGTGAAGCATCTTGGCTCCCAGATCTAGAGATTCTGTCCAGAGCAGGTTGGTCTGGGCAGTCAGGGGAGCTGTGTGTGCAATGTCTGCTCCCAGAGCCAGTCTCTGGGGGTGGGGAAGAGAAGCAAGTGGGAATTCTCATCCAAGATGCCTCCCCCAGGGCAACAGGTAGACTAAGGCTGGGGCAGATCCGAGCTATCAGCAGGGCACTCTAATATTTTTCTCTTTTTAGGGCCTGGCTGTCTCAGGTCAGAGCATCTGCTGTGCAGAATTGCGGAGGGAAGTCTGCTGTCTCTTTGTCCTGGAATTCATAAAAGTGAAAAAAAAAAAAAGATCTGCCATGGTCAGGAATTATTTCACTAACGGGAGCTTTGTGCGGAGGTGAGCTGAGAAGATGTAGGGAGCAGAGATGAAGAGGAAAGGAGGCCCATGTAAGAATGATTGGGAAGGTCAAGGAAAGAGGTCCCCCTGGGGGACAGGCAGAGGCTGCTGAATAGAAGAAAGGTTCAGGGAGATGTCTGTCATGGGAGGCTGGCCACTGTGGCTGCCCTACTGCCCAACCTCCGCCTTCCCCTCACTTCTCGCTCCTCAGCTTCTTCCCCAATTCCAGGAGCAGCGGGGACCCAAGGCTGCAGGGCAGATTGCCAGAGGACCAGCAGAGTGGAAGCACCCTGAGCAGTCATGAGGTCTGACCTCTCTGTTCAAATGAGAAAACTTGTCCAAGTCCACGCAGCGAGCTGAAAATAGGGACCTAAGTAGAATCTAGGTCCCAAGCAACAAATTCGATAAGCTTTTATTGAGCACCTACTATGCACCAGGCTTTGTGTGGGGCAGTGGAAGTTCCAGGAGGAAACAGAGACAACTGAGCAGGACAAACAAAGAAATAATGAAATGACAATTGCCCTGAGCTGAAGTAAGACAGGTGACTTCAGATTGAAAGTGGTCCCCGGGTGTGAGCAGGGGTAATGAAAAAGGAAAGGAACAAACAAAATCTCAAGTCTCAGCACACAGTGGTGATGTTTTCGAACTTGCAAAAGAAAAGCAAACTGAAAGTTTCCATAAATTCTCATTGTAGGATCAGAAATAGGAAGACGGTAGAATAATGTCTTTGAAACCTAAGAGAAACAGGTTTTGAACATGGGATTCTGAGCTCCATCGGAAGATCAATCAAGTTTGAAGGCAAAGTAAAGTCTGTTTTGGACACATAAGAACTCAGTTTATTTCCCATCCATCAATATCAGAACTAATTAGAGGTGGTATTCCAGTAAAACAGAGGAATCAGAGGAAGAGAACAGCGTCCATGGAAGACATGGCCCAGTGTGAGCCAGTGGGAGGGAGAGGGCTGGAGGGGAGCAGGGGGCAGGAGGCACATGTGGGGGCTCTCAGAAGATTCTCCTGCAGTGGCCAAGTTGTAATGACAGACGGTTCCATTTCCTTTCCCCTGGTCAAATCACACTGTTTAGTTCTGTGGTTGAATAAAATTTCTATCTTACAATCAACCTACAGTTGGAATGCAGAGGGAACTACAGTGATACACTGTAGATCTTCTTAATCTGTAAAGCTACTATTATACTAAATACATAAAACATAGAGTTCATGATCTATAACCCTATGTGCTATACACTGTATACCATGTAATAGACACACTATATTCTATAGAATACTACATATTAAACATAGTGTCAAATATGGTTTAATAAAAATTATCAAACTAAACCAATTTGGAAGGGGAGAATGTGGGCTAATTTCCCCAGCTTTCATAGCAAGGAGTGAATAAATAAATACATAAATTAAGAAAGAGGAATTTAAGTATATTATATAACAGCAAACACCAGCCACCAAATAACTAAAATCAGAGACTATTCATTGTAGTTGACTTTGTGTCATTTGGATCTTGTGGGTAGAAGTAGGGGAAAGAAGGGGCCCTTTTTATTCTACGTCGTAACTCTTACACTATTTTCCCCTCACGCACATACTTTACTTCTCATTTTAAAAATACCTAAAATAAATAATGAAACGTCCACAGAAGAGAATACTATGCAGTGGTTAAAAACAATGGAGTCAATCTATTTTAAACTGGAAAGCTGTCCATTACATAGCTTAGGTTCAATTAAAAAAGCAAGTTTTTAGAACAGTATGTAAAACATAATATTTAACTGTGGTTTGCTTAAGCACCCGAGCCAGTAAGATAGTCCCTTTCTGTGTTCTCCACCCTAAGCCAAGGGGCCTGCTTTCGGAAGTCTTCCTTGTCTCAGATTTCTGTAAGATGCACCTCCAGTTTTGCCACAGGGAAGAGCTATTGTATGTCTGTTTCAAGTAACAAATGTCAGTTTTGGACGATCCAGACTGGCCTGGATGCAGCGGCGTGGGAGACGAAAGCCTTCCATGGGGATAACAGGCTGGGAGGAAGCTTCTGGGGAAGGAGCATCAGAGCCTTACAGATGTCAAGACTGAAAGGAACCTTGGAGAGCGCCTGGCCCACCTCCCGCATTTCACAGATGAAAGGACATAGGTGAGGCTTGATAAAAGGTCACTCGGTTAAAGTCATGTCCAGAAAAGAGAACTGGGCTGTTGAAAGCCAGGGTCAGGAGCCAGCCCACGAGAAGTGGAAGGCTGGAATGGAGGCCTGAGGCCAGGGCTCTGCAGAGAATCCTATAGGGAGATGGCGGGGGGTGTGTGGGAGGGGGTGGGGGGGTCCCCTTCAGGAGCTGCTCAAGGTGCAGATGGCTTGACTTGGAGGGGAGACCTGGCAAAATCAGACCAGATTGCCCTTCCTTAGTGTCCCCAGTAGCTGGAAAGGCGCAGCTTGAATTCGGGCAGGAGGAAGCATGTTGGGGCTCCTGGGGAGGGGGCCGGTGAGCAGCTGACCTTTACGGGGCGTTTATTACACGCCAGCTGCTGGATGAGGTGCTTTCTCGTACATTATCTCATTTAATCCTCAAAGAAGCCTTCTAAGGTAAATACGATTACCCCAATTGCATAAAGACAATGCTACTCAGAAAACGTAAGTTACTTAACTTGCCCCAAATCTTACAGCCAACGAATAACAGAGCTAGAATTTGAATCTGGGTGTGTCTGGTTCCAAAGTCCCAGCCCAAAAGATCAGAGGCTTCATGAAATATAAGTTAGCCAATTTTTTTTTAAAGATTTTTATTTATTTATGTGACAGAGATAGAGACAGCCAGTGAGAGAGGGAACACAAGCAGGGGGAGTAGGAGAGGAAGAAGCAGGCTCATAGCAGAGGAGCCTGATGTGGAGCTCGAACCCATAACGCCGGGATCACGCCCTGAGCCGAAGGCAGACGCTTAACCACTGTGCCACCCAGGCGCCCCATAAGTTAGCCAATTTTAAGAGGGGAAACGTCCTTCCCAAACCACGATACAACTGATCCTGTTCCCTTCCTGAGCCTCACACGTGTGATCCAGTCCCTCTACGCAATCCCTGAATGTCCAGGCACACTGGCTGGTTCCTGGGGACTAGGATTTACGTTTGCCCAACAGGGCTCTGAAAATTCCCACTGTGGAGGGTACCAGCACAGCTCTGAGGACTGACATTGCCTCCTGAGGACACAAAGTCCTGCAGTGTCAGGGCGTGGGAAGGAGCTGGGCTGGGGTGGAGCATGAGTGCAGGGAAGACAGGGAAGCTGGAGTCCCGAATTCTAGGTTTCGATGTGCTCAGCCCCACACCTGTCCTCCACCAACCTCAAGGGCATGCTAATGGCTCTCTTGGCCCCTCCGATGCTCCTCCCCGCCTCCCCCTGTGTCTCCCTAGGTATCTTGGCCTCCACCGAGCCTCTGACTTCAGGGGGAGGCAGGCAAGCCCAGGAGAGTATGTCGGGTTAGGGTTTGTCGTTGACACGTGGAGATCATTAACGAGGCTTATTTTTAAATTGTAATTGCAAAATGTAAATGCTCCCCAAACTGATGTGTAATTGCTACCCCCTCCGCCCCAGCCCTTCCCCTCTGGTGCCAGCTTTGCAAGGAGAGAATTAGAAAATAAAAAGGGGGTGGATTATGTAAGCAAAACGATTTTAAAAAAAGAGAGCGAGAGAGCTAAGAATTTAAGTGAGACAGCTGGCGGCTCCTCTGATTGCCACACTTCCAGCATTAGCTGCAAAAATTGTCCTTGCCGACTGCACCAATCCCAGCAATGGTGTCAACTGTGTTTAGTCCCCGCAACAGACCAGACTGGCACGCAGCAAGATAGTCCGGTGGGCGGTGGGGGAGGGGGATGTGGAAGGAGAGGGAAGGGGAGGTCAGGGGGCCACATGAGGTCGCCTCTATGTCATCCACGGAAACTTTCCATTCTATGGAAAGACACGACCCTCGGCAGGCGTTAGCAGTCCCTCAACCCATTTCCATCCTTCCCTTTATTCGAGCACGTAAGGAGGGCAGCACCACCTCCATTCTCCCAGGCATGTTCTGGCGTGTGTGGATCCCAGCATCTGCAGCCTTGGCGTGGACAGAAATAGGACTCTACCGAGTAGTTTAGCAAGACAAAACTCAGTGCGATCACCAGGCCCAGGGAAAGCCACTGGACTTGGCAACACCTGTCCACACTGGTTCACTGGGAGTCTCTAACCTGGCCCTTTTTTTTTCTCTTTCTTTTCTTTCTCTCTCTCTCTCTCTTTTTTTTTTAACCATCTCCCCATCTTCCTTAAGCCCTCACCACAGCTATTGTCTGCAGTGATCTCCCTTTGACATCGCTGTGCACACAGGCGCCAAAGGGTGTTGAAAAGATTGTCCACCTGTCCCTGATACGGGCATTGCCGAACCCACACTTAGGGTGAAGCCTTGAGCTCCCTGCATATGCCTTTTTTCTCTTTGCCTCTGGCTTTTACCTCTAGGAGCCACAGCATGCTTCAGCATGCTCCCCACCCCTTAGAACACCTAAAACACAGAGCTCCCCAAATGGCCAGACGGCATAGGAACCAGGACAAGCATTGTGGGCCAGTTCAGTCTGTGTGATCCTCTGGAATATGTGTGGCCTTGCTAACTGGGGGAGCTGGCCCCAGGAACATTCACCTTTCTGATTAACTGTCTCTCTCTCCCTCTCTCCAGGGAAACCAGCTTTCGTGAGGAATTGGGCAATGATGACTGCCCCCAAAACGAAAGCTGATGACCTGTAAGGTCACGGCAGCCCTGAGACAGCAGGGACACTCACAAAAGTCGTGGGCAGTGTCCTTTGGAGTTGGGGCCCAACCTCACCATAACAGAGCCAGCCCCTATCATGGCATACTGGAAAGAAAGAAGGGTTGTTTGGGATAACTGGATTTCTAAATCCCTGCCTATACTGATACTTACGTCTTTGAGATCATGAAGTTACTTAAGGGGATTTAAAAAACCCTATCTGATAAGAGGATTAAATGAGATTCTCCATTCAAAATGCCTTATACATTCTAAAGAACTATTTCTCAGAGTTCATCAGAAACACCTGGGATGCAGTTTCTTCTGTGTTCTTCTGTGCAGATTCCCGGTCTTAACCTCGGCTTAGAAAATCAGACTCTCTGGTGGGAGGCCCAGGTACTGCATCTTAACAAAGACCCAGGCGGTTCTTAGGTGATAATGCCTGCTCCAGAAAAGTTACACAAAGGTTATCGTCATTGTGGATGTAAGCAACAGCCCATCCATCTGCATCGACAACACTTGATTGTTTCCAGACTATGGGGAAGAAGAGAGAGGTGCACAGGGATGAGACACAGCTCTGGCCCTGTCCTCAACGAGCTGAGGAGGAAAGATGAAAAAAAATAATACAGTATTGTGGGTTCTAAGCTTGTCTACGCTAAGTGCCAGCTAATGTGATGGGCTGCTTCTCGAGGTTTTCAGAAGAAAAGGTCATCTGCCTGGAGGGTTTAACTAGGTGTTTAAGGATGGAGAAGCATCTCTTACTGTTCGGGTGATCCTGGCGGACTCGAGGATGGCCCTCAGGAGACTCACTCCCTCTTCTCACTCCTAGCTGGGCCAGAAATTCTTCCTGTCAGCTAGCGCCAAAGCACCTGTAAAAAAGGGCAGAGCAGCTCTCAGAAGGGATTAGAGGCCCCAGGTGATCAGAGAACAAGGGGGCACCCGCTCGCTCTGGCTCTGAGGGATATAGGCCATCTGCTCTACGGACCCCCCTGCCATATTTACGATGCCGGTGTCTCTCCTTGGTGTGGCTGCTCAGGCCCACCGAGCCATCCCTGTCACAGCTGCAAGTGCCCTGTGGTCACCTGTCTGGTTTCCTGATATCAGCTGTACACGTGGCCCTCTCTCCCCCAAAGTGTGGGCAGGTCTCTGAGGGATTCTGGGCCCTGGGTAAGGCAGAGCTGGCTTCTTGTTCTCAACGGCCTGTGGGCAGCAGGGAGGAAGAGTTGGGAGGGCAATGGACCCCAAGCAGAGACTGGTAGTGAAGGACAGCCTTGGCCGAAAGTCAGCTTTGGCTATACTACTTACTGACTTATCTTTAGATCGAAGGGAATTATTTTGGTTCTCAATATTTGAAATGAATCAAGACATTCAGAAACTGAGGTTTCAGGGGCGCCTGGGTGGCACAGCGGTTAAGCGTCTGCCTTCGGCTCAGGGCATGATCCCGGCGTTATGGGATCGAGCCCCACATCAGGCTCCTCTGCTATGAGCCTGCTTCTTCCTCTCCCACTCCCCCTGCTTGTGTTCCCTCTCTCGCTGGCTGTCTCTGTCTCTGTCGAATAAATAAATAAAATCTTAAAAAAAAAAAAAAAAAAGAAACTGAGGTTTCTGATCTGTTCGGTCTACACTGTTCTAAGGCCTGGCCTGACGCTTCCCAGACACTCACATTAGTTTTCTCTTTGTGGATCGAGTTGCTAATTTGACTCCAAGGAGGCTGCGTTTGGGGCAAGGATGGCCGGGTCACGGGATGGCAGGGGGAGGAGGGCGGCTTGATGCCTGGGCTGCATTTTCAGGGCCGCATCGGGGAGCACTTTCAGCCAAGAGCCCCAGCCTTACAATCCGAGGTAAATGCATCTTTAACATTCACAGTTCCTTCCTAGTTAACACCATCTTAGTCTCCTTGTAAAAACACATTTGCACCTCAGTAAAGAATGTAATTAACTAGTGACATGACAACAGGAGGAGCTAAACAGTGGCCTGGGCTGGGAGCTGCAGCGGGGAAATGGAAATTTAGACATTTGCCTGAACAAGACTTTCCTGCCTTCCTTCCCGTGTGTGTGTGTGTGTGTGTGTGTGTGTGTGTGTGTGCGCACATGTGCGCACCAACACAGGCACCACTGGGGGTGAGGGGGGCAGACACAGCATCCGGATCCTGAGGGGGTATGAATTCTCGCCTGCAGGAAAGAGTAAGCTGGGATACGCTAGGAGGACGGGATGAGCTGAGAGAAGCTTCCAGGAGAGGGAGGTTGGTTAATGAATCTCCATTAACAAAAGCTTACCGGGTGACACAAACCCTCTGCCCACACTCCAGACTCCTCCCAAGAGGAGCCGAGGAATAGAGACAGATTGAAAGCAGCAGGAGGGTCAGGCCCCCCTGGCCAGTGCCAGCCCCGAGACAGCCAGCCACACAGAGAGGCCCAAGGGATCAGGACCAACGGAGGGAGGACATGTCCTGAGCACCAGATTACTCTTGCCCTGCTCCCCACACCCCCAGCCTGTGCCTCCTCCCTGGAGCCGTGGGTGAATTCTGTGAATGGCTCCCAGTTCTCTACCCCACTTCCCTGGGCCCCCCCAGGCAGCAAACCCAGGAGAGGTGTCCTATTCCTCCTTCCCCGAGCCCCACCTCATTTCACTCGGCCACCACGTCCCATCCCTTTCCAGTCAGGGCAAGAAGATGGTCTTCCCTCCTTTCCATGCCCAGTGACACAACCAAGGACGGGCCCTGTCCCTGGCCATGCCTGCCAGGCCCCTCCTCATCCCCACAGTTTGCCCGTCTGGCCTGTCAGCTGCCTCCAGACTGAGCTTCCCAGGCAGACGCCCTCACTTTGCATGCATGTCGGGCCCCATACAGGGCAGGACCTCCCTACCCCTGAGGGGTTTACCGCGGGGTCAGCTCCTTCCCCAGAAATTTCAGTGACTCCCCTACTCAAAGAAGACACCAACAAAGGTTCACTGATGGCATTTTACCAAGTGCAGCCTTCAAGGTGTCTGCAGTCTGGCCCCAAACGGCCCTGCGGACTGCTCTTTTCTTCATCACCCAGAGGCTCTCTGCCCTCCATCCAAACGCGAGCATCTCCCATTCTCCAAACCTGTCCCACAGCTTCCCGCTTCCCCTGCGGCCCCAGTTCTATATTTCTACCTGACAGGACCTTAGCGATTCTTCACTATCCAACTCAAACATTCTGGCTCTTTCCTCTAGAACCACAAGTAATTTTACCTCCTCTGTGTTTCCAAGTAACATGCTGTTTATCATTCTCTGGAAGCTCTTGCCACATTCTGTTTCATGCTATAGTTATCTTAGGTATTTTTCATCTCTTTCCAAACTGTAAGCTCCTCATGGGCACAGACCCTGTCTTATGTCTGTAATTTTTCAGTTTACAAAGGACTTTCATATGTCATATCTTCTTTACCTCTTAAAGCAACCTCTAAAGGTCACTATTTTAATACAACTTAATTTTCATTATCTTTACAAAACAATATATGCTGATAAGTACAAAAAAGATAAGTAAGAGGGAGAAAACTTAAGTTAGTTGTAATCCCACAATACAAAAATAACCACAGTTAATATGTAGAATAAAACTCTTCTTTCTTAAAAACAGTATCATGCTATCTAGACTGTTCTGTAGTCAGCTTTTTATATTTGTAACATACAAACACCTCTGCATATAAGGAAAATATACATTATAATCCTACTGGCTACATGACTTTCCATTTCTGGATGCACTACAATTATTCAGCCAAATTTCTATCATTTGTTGTCTACATTATTTCCAGTTTTTGCTATTATAAATAATGCCCATTCTTACAGCTGAATTTTGCTCTAGACTTGATCATTGTCTTTTTTTTTTCTTATATGATCATTGTCTTAGAATAAGCTTCTAGATGTGGAAGCTGCCAAATCCAAAGGTATGTCCACTTTTTAAAATTTTTACAAATCACTTAACAGGAAGGTCACACCAATTTACATCCTATCTGCAATGTATGAGAGATGCCTTTTTCTTTGCCAGGTGGTTGTTCCCATTTTACAGATGTGGATAATGAGGCTTAGACAGGTCAGGTACTGGACCTTGCCTCAAAAAACAGCCAGCAAGTGGCATGTCTTCTGACTCCAGACATTGACATTTTGCGATTCCAACCTCCCTGCTTGTGTTTGCTCTTGTATTTGTTACCCACCCAAAGGGAGCGCCTGCAGTAGTAAGTGCTGAGTAAATGCTGGGCTCCCAGAGGAAAGCAGAGGCGAATGTGCCCTGAGTTGTGGGGTGGGCCGTTCTTGGGAGCTCTGCGGATGTCAGCCTCCCCTGCCTCGTTTCCCAGGGGTCTGGCGCCTGCTTGGCAGATGAAAGCTCTGTTCTTGCGGAGCTTTTTACTCTTCCTTCCTCCCCTCTTCCACCCCTCTGGGCAGGTGCACATTGCTTCAATTTAGCCTCCGTGTATTATGAACCTACCATGTACTGAGGTCTGGGCATACGAAGATCACACACACACAGGCACGCACACACACACGCACACGCTCTCCCTGTCTTTGAGGTGCTCACAGTCTAGATAATAAGGAAATAATTGTGTCCTCCAATGTGTGGATGCTGCCGTTTCTGGTGGTTGGCCTCCCAACCCCCTCCTCCACCAAAGTCCACAGTGGCAGGGGTGGAGGAGAGAGAGGGTCTGGGTCAGGGCATGGAAGGATGGAAGCCCTGCCTCCCGGCTCCTTCGGCCTCTAATTGTGTCCTTTCTTTTCCTTTTTTTTTTTTTAAAGGTTTTATTTATTGTTTTGTAAGAGAGAGAGAGAGAGAACAAGCAGGAGCACAAGCAGGGGGAGGGGCAGGCAGACAGAGGGAGAAGCAGGCTCCCCGCTCCCCGCCGAGCAGGGAGCCGGGACGCGGGACTCCATCCCAGGACCCCGGGATCATGACGTGAGCGGAAGGCAGATGCTTCAACGACTGAGCCACCCCGGTGCCCCTAACTGTGTCCTTTCTGACTGAGGGGCCAGAGCTCCTTCTCCAGGTCCTGGTGCAGCCACATGCTTTCTGTGTCTGTCTTTCTGCTCTAGCTCCACCTCTGAGAGCTAACCGGGAGCTCTCTAACCGGGCGGTCTCTAACTGCCACCCCTAAGGTGGCACTGAGGATCCAGAGCCCCTCAGGAACCAGTCCAGAAGCCAACCCTGCCCCGCTCAGGCACTAAGTACATATTCGAGGGAGGCAGGACGGTCCGAGGTGACACCAGCATGCCCCCACGCAGGGCACTGCGTCAGGGCTACAATAGACACAGATTTCTCCTTTCCTGGAACTGACAACTACCTAGGTCCCAACAGCCTGGAGAAAAGCTTCGAGGCAGAAATATAGCTTGTAATCTCCGTTCTGTCACTGCCAGCGATTCCTCTGAGCGTAAGGAGGGTAAGGCATATGACAGAAAGCGCTGAGGAGAATGAGAGACAGTCTGGGGTTGGGGGGCGTGGGGAGGAGACTGCCTGGGGGTCGCGGCCACCCGTCGGATCCAGGTGCAGCTCTGAGAGCCATGCTGCCCCTCCACACTCACGCCTGCCTTGCCTGAGGGAGGAGCCGGAGAGAACACACCACCCTCCTTCCTGTTGACAAAATCCTTCTCCTCTAGAGGCTAGCGTGCGGCCTGTGACACTACTGCCCGGGTCCCAAGGACTTGGGCTTAATTAACAGGCAGCCTGACAGGCGGGGAGGCAGACAGAAAGAGAGAGAGAGAGAGAGAGATGGACGGGAAGACATGGGCCCTGTGTGAACCGATGGCCCAGATGTTTCAGGGACAAAGAAGGAAGCAGAAGCTTCATCTTGAAGATGATGTCCCTTCTGTCCCTACAAGATCTCCAGGAGATCCAGCAGCCTCCACCCCTGGTTCTCTGGCTCTGGCCAGGCCCTTCCCTGCCTGCCCAAGTTTTAAACCAGCGCACTCTCTGACAAGGACGGACAGGCTTCCCCAGAGAACACCTTTGCCTGTTTCACCAACTCGTACTTTTTGCAGATGAATAACAGTGGTGAACACTGAGCCTCTGAAATCTCTGGCCAGAAGCCTACACCAAAGGCCTGTCTCCTGTCCATTCTGGGAAAGCTGCCCTATCCTGTATCTACCCCAGGAGCCAAAAGCATCAGAGTCATTGTCTCCTTCGGCCTAAGAGCCTTGCAAGAGCCTGTTCTCACTCTGGAGCTCACCCTAGGGCCTGTTCTGGTGTCAGTGCGGTGATGGAGAGACCCTCAGGCACCTCCCCAATGGCAGACATCTGTGAGGGTCTAGGGCTGCTCTCACCTCCTTGCTGGGGTGACCAAGCCAGCGAAGCATGGCAACTCGTTCAAGCCTGGCCATGGGTTTGCTAGGTGATGTGGGTCAAAACCCTTCACCCTTTGAATTCTGTTCCATCATCACCATCATCACCATCACCATCATCATCATCATCAGTCTCCACCATTGTTACACCAAAGGCTGGACCGGACAGTGCGATCTCATTTTCTGACTGGTCTGGATCAGCTGCTGAACTCACCTGTCCCAGTGAAAGCCTCACATATCACCAGAGTGACCAGGCTGGTCTCAAAGAGACCAGATTCACTCCTCTAGGAAGAGAGGGCCTCCTCGGAAGCTAAGATGATTTATAGACTTGTTTATACTGATTCTCCCCTGCTCAAGAATCTATAATGGCTTGCCAGGGCCTAAGAAGACAAAATCCAAATTTCATTTTGTCCTCCCCAATCAGCCAAAACCTACCTCTCTTACCCAATCCCCTGGATCTTTCAACCCAAACGTTTCTCCAGCCAGGCTAGGCTGCCACTGTCTCACGACCTAGTGCACACTATGTCTGAGCCCTGTGCCCCCCTCATGAGGCCACCTGCCCTTCTGGAGGGCCTTGGGCTCCCCCTTCCTCTCTGCTGTCCAGCTCCATCAAGGTCCTGCACTCACTCAGGTCCCCTTTCCTCAAAGACAGGATCAGGCTCAAGTCTTACCTTTCTTTGACCTTCTGCAACTGAATGAAGTCAACCTTGTGCACTCCCACCCTGTGACTGGCCCTCAGGGTTACTCTATTTTGTGACTTTCTACATTCCGCGTTAATCTGAATCTCCTCAATGGCATCATACGTCTTTGAGGACAAGATCTGTGTTTCTATTTCTTCTATGCCCGCCATCCATACCTAGGTTAGTACTGTGTCCTTGTAGATCATGGAAAGTATCATTCCTGTCACATGAGGAGGGACCGCTACTGGAAAATACTAATTCAGATGAATGTTTAATCAGTTCAGTTGAAAGTTTGCTATTTAGTTATCATTACTTATTGCCAAAGGCATTCTAATTCATTATATTTCAATGTGTCTCTGAAGGAAGAGCTTTTGACCAAACTACGGCTTGTTTCAGAAGACTCCTGCACTAATATTAATAAATGAATGTGGAGGGATAGTCCAACAGAATGGAAAAGGTTTTCAAGTCAGACAAACTTGGATTCAAATCCTAGAGCTCGCCCCTCCCAGCTGTGTGACTTCCATAAGTCTTGGTTTTCCTATTTCTGTAAAATGCAAACAATAACAGCTAACTCACAAATTGTTTATTAGGATTTTATGGTATTACATCACCCATGTGATGTGCTTAGCAGATAGTAAGGTACTCAGCGCTGACCTAGACTAGCCTTTCAGAAATGGTGACTGTTGTCATTAATGACAATGGTGGTAATGACAGTTTGCTCAGATCTTGTTTGGCCAAATCCTACTCATCCTTCAAGATTCAGCTCTGTAACATTTTCTCTTCATATCCCCCTATTGCACACAGGGTAAATCATCCCCTCCTTCCTGCTCCCCTAATAACTGGGACCATATCTCTTATACAATGAAGTCCGAAGTTCTTAGCCATGAACTCCAGGCTACATATCTCATTAAGTTATCGTTATGTGTTCCTATAGGTGTCCTCCCATTAAACTCTGAGTTTCCTGAGCAAGGTGATCCTCACATTCGTGCTTCCAGCTCTGGCCCACCATCAGGCTCAATGTGTACTTATTAAATGAGGTAATGAATGGATGAACAGGAATGCCCAAGGCAGTCAAGAGACCTGGGCAGAATCTGACCAGACACAAATTAGAGACTGGTGATTGGGACTCCATCATGGAGAGCAAATGTCCCTTTCAATGAAACTAAGACCAGCGTTGACTTTGGAGAAGTTATTTACCTCTTCCAGCAGGATTTCCTTTCTTGGAGAAAACTTCAGACCTATTGGAAACACTTTGTAAATCTCTGCAAAGCCCTGCCTGTCTCCATTCTCCCTTTCTGCTCAGCTGGGCTCAGCCCCTTCCTGATGACTCCCCTGCCATTCCTTTCCTCAGGGCTCTGACCCTCCAGTCTGTGAGCCCCCACTCCCTTCTCCAATGAGCCTGCTGAATGACCCTGGTTCTGAGACAGCCTTCTCAGCCCTGAAAGCTCTCTCCAGAAGCAGAAAATAAGTGTACGTTGGCACAAGCTAACCATTCATTTTTGCCCCCACCTGGAGTGAACTACCATCTCCTCCTCTCTGGCTCCTCTGCCACACCTTGGCTCAGCAATAGCTTCCTAATGGGTCTCTCTGTGGCCCAGGCCATCTTCCACATGGCTGCCGCAAGGATGGTTCTAGAAGCCTAGAACATCCTCTGTGCTATCCTTTTAGCACTTATCCCATCAGACTGTGGTTGTCTGTTTGCCACTCTGTCTACCCCACTAGATTATATCATCCTAAACTGAGTCTCAAGCCTATATATCTCTGCAGAGCCCAATACGTATTTTGGACATATTGGCTGTTCAATAAATATTTGTTGAATAAAGGAATAAGTAAATGTATCTATTCAGCAGAGGATATGTACCCACAATGTGCTAATGTCCTTTACGAAGAGCTATGGTATCCAGTTTATTTAATTCTTGCAACAGCCCTATAAAGTAGGTATAATTAGTCCTGTTTTTAAAAGGGGGAACTGAGGTTAGAAAAGTGACTTTGTGACTTGCCCAAAGTCACAAAGCTGGGTAAAGAGTGAGGTGGAAGAGCAGAGCCCAAGGGGTTTCACGGTGAGCTCCTGAGCACCCTGGTCCACCTGCCCACCTGCCGCTGTCCGCCTGGCCCAAGAAAGGAGGCAAAGACTCTGAGCTGCTTCAGGTCGGCCTCACTTGGGAAATAAACAAGAAGAATTCTTCTTCTCATCATTTGGTGAGTCGCTGACATTTTGTTTGACAAAGAATCTAGGAAAAGCCTCTCCTGGGACTAGTTTTGGGACTAGGCTGTGATAATATTGCTTTATTGAAAAAGGATGCTAGGAACTGAGCTCTGGATGGCCTTTTACATGGAGTAATTTATGCAGGAAATGAGAAATAATTTTTTTTTTAAAGAAACACACATCGAACTGCATATGGCCACAAAGATAGGAGGGATGACACCACACACACACACACACACAATCCCAGAAACATGGTCACAGACCCACAAAAGCACAAACTCTAGTTCCCAGTCATGATCACAGTCACACACCCTGTAAGAAGTCAAAAGATTCCCAGTCAGATCAGTACAGAGCCCTTGCAAGTGGATACACCCACTTGCAACACGGTCTCATGGCTCTGGCTTTCCCCTTCAGGCCTTCCAGAGGAAACTGACTTTTCCCCACACATGTAAATTTCAGTCATTAAGGAACGCACAGGAAGCATGACATTGAAAAAATTAATCTCTCTGTGCCCCCCGCCCTTCTCGGGGCCCTGTTCCCTCCCGTAACGATCACGCCACATGTGGAGATGCCGTCAACCTGAAGACCTGCCACCCAAGGCCCAAGTTCCCATTCCTGGAGATTTACACCTTGGACCTCACAGAGGTTTCAGTCATAACCTGCTCCTGGAGGACAGCAAAGGAAGGATAACAAGGACGAGAAATGAAACGTCTATAAAATTCTCATTCAGATGCCACTAAGAAATGAATCTCAGAAATGGAAGGGATGGTAAAAGGATTTTATCTAAAATGCTTCCCCTCCCTAGGCTGGTTGGGAAGGGTTGGGATTCACAAGGATATCTGAAAGTCAGGAATTCTCTTCCATCCATGGTGAGTTTGACCTGGGTTCAGAGCAGAGCCCAGGATCCCTGTTCTGGTAGAATTTACAACTGAGATACTCAGAGACGCCAGAAACTGCACCGGGAGCCAGGACACCTGACTTCTATCCATAACTCTCCTGTATTAGCTCTGGATGTGACCCTGGCCATATCACTGCCTGGGCCTCCGTTTCTCTATCTGTAAAGTGAGAAAGTTAGGACCAGATTGTGGTTCTGCCAGGGTCTCATCAGAAGGCCCCTTGCTCTGCCTCGGCCAAGTGTCATTGAGATCTCATATGCCTCTATATCTGCGCGGTGATTTATACATCCCAAAGTGTATCCAGCCGTATCTGCACGGTGATTTATACATCCCAAAGCGTATCCAGCCACATCCGTTAGCTTTGTGCCTGAGCTTCACAGTAACTTTGTGACGCTGGTAGTGCTGAAATCAATACACCCGCTTTACAGAGAGAATAATCAAAACTAAGACTTAAAGTGTCTTGGCCAAGGCTGCAAAAAGAATCAGTATTGATTGAACTTACAAGGAATTCAAATCTCTGGAATATCACTCCCTACTTAAAGGGAAAAAAAATGTATACCGCACCTTGAAAACCCTGGAGTTTGCTCTGGAAAATATTTTTTTCTCTTGCCTATCTTGGACTTGTTAAATAACAACTATGATTTTAAAGCTCCTGCTGCCTTTTTGCATGGCTTAGGATGGAGGCCCAGGGCAGATGGTCTTTCATTTAGGAAAAAGATTTAGCCATCCTTTGGCTACTGAAGGAGGGCCTCCTCTGGGAGGGGAAAGATCAAAGAAAAGGGAACTCAGTTGTTATTCGCTCATTCAAGAAATGTTTATTGAGTGCCTGCTATGTGCTAGGAACTGTTCACAATTGTTAAAAAAAAAAAAAGATAAAAATCTCAGCATTCAGGGCGCTTACATCCTGGTTGGGCAAGGGTGGAGATGGGAGTGGTGGACAAGATGATAACAAGACACGTAAATAAGATGTACGGTGTCAGATAATGAGGGCAAAGCAAAAAAAGTAAATGGGAGGGAGTAGAGTGTTCGGAATTTAAAGTTCCCCACTAACTTCCTGGGGGAAAGGAAGCCAGGGCCTCAAAGATGGAGACGTGTGAAACTCAGCAGAAGAGAGCAGAAAGAAGGTCCCAGCAAGAAGGTGGCAGGCCAGACTGCGCAGGAGAAAATGGACGGTGAGATTCCTTCTATGCAGATAGGAGAGGGATCTGAAGGAGTTGCCTCATCTGTAAGGCTGAACTTACCCTTGCTCTGGGCCTCCCTCAGGCCTCTCCTCCCCGGGGAGGCCAGGGCTAGGTGAGTGAGGCCAACGGGGTGTCAAAAAGCTCAGTAATGGAGATAAAAACTGGATCAATAAAAGTGTGCTGCCTAGTCACATTGTAATGCGAGGCAGAAGGAAGAATCTGTAAAGTCCATCCTGTCGTCATTTAAAAGTCTGGTGTTTTGTTTATCGTGTATTTTTGTCATTGATCTTGATTAAAAATTTTTCTTTCATCAAAATAGTATTTCTTCTGATTACTGCGTTTTTGGTGCCTGAGGTGAGTGGGTCCTGGCAGGCCTACCTCCTGTATGTTTGGTAAGAATGCACATCTGGGACAGCTCTGCGCTGGGAAGAAAGAGAAGGGGCCATGCTCGTGAATAGAGCAGAGCGGGCCTCGCAAGCAAGACAGAGACAGGAAGCGGAGCACGACTTATTCCCGGAGCAGAACCTTGAAGCAAGACAGGACCAGGAGAATCCAAACACCCTTCCTCTCTTGGACCTTGGGGAAGCTGGATTTCCCATAGTGTGGGAGGGAATCTCAAGCTGTTCCATTGGGATATTCATGGGAAAGTAAGCCTTGCAGTCTGGAGGGCGTGGGGGCACATGGCCGATGGCAGATGGCCAACTGCTCCCCCTTCCAGCTCCGCAGCCAAGGGTCCACTGCCATAATTAAACTGTGAAGGCACCAGAGTCCGTGGGGAGTTCTGGGAGCAAAGCTGCCATGTGCCGCCATCAGCAGCCCTGCCCTGGTTGGCGAGGGGAGGGGAAGGAGGTCACTATTTGCTTTCACTCCAAGGGAAAGGATAGGGTGGCAGTTTGTCGCTGTGTCTGCCCAAAAGAGTGTGACACCCCTGAGGGCAGGGAATGGGAGGGAACTATAAAACAAAAGGGAAGACTCTGTATGATGGGGCCAGTGTTCTCCAGGGCATCCCAGCCCTCCGGCTCACAGATCTGTCTCCAGGAAAGGTGCCTGGACCCAGAACTGGTCTGCTTTCCTCGCTGTTGCTCCCTGCTTTCCTCCAGTGCCCTCCAAACCCTGACAGTAAACCCTAGGACCTTAGATGATCTATTCCTATGCTCAAAAATCTTATTATTAAAAAAAAAATAGGTCAGATAGTTGAGACCTTTCGTGATATGGCCCCCTCATTTCCCTGCCTTATCTCTCACATCTCTCCTTCAAGTCAGGGGACAGCAAACTATACCCACACCAAATCCTGAGGCGGCCTGTTTTTTGCAAATAAAGTTTTATTGGAACATAGCCATACCCATTCATTCACTATTACAACCATGGCTGCTTTCCTCAACAGGGGGAGAGTTGAGGAGTCGCAATACAACACCTAGAACATTGACTGGCTGAAACATTCCATGGAAAGTTCACTGGCCCTGGTCTAGGTTCTGGGTAAACTGTGCTCATCCTCTCCTCCGTAGACTCTACTCATAGATGCCTCCAGGCCCTTGCTGGTTCTGCCCTCCAAGACCGGGATGCTCCATTTCCCTGGTCTAGAAGCCAAAATGTGGCTCATTCTGCAAGGACTCAGCTTATATATTATTTACTCTGTAACGTCTCCTGAGTTCCTGTAAATACTGCTCTCACCCCTGTACAGCCACGGTGTACTGTTATGATGACCACACATGATTTGTCACCCAAACTGGCACAATTTTGAGAATGAAGGGGAGCATGCTTAATAATCACACAGAAATTACAGCCTTCAACCGAGACCGTCCCAAGCAAATGGGGTCACGGGGTGGCCCCACACTTAGTGCTTAGTTCGTTCTGCCTTCTAAGGGTCAGTTGTTTACATATCTAGCTCCCACAAAAGGCAGAAGGCTCCGTGGCAAAGACAGTGTGTGTGTGTGTGTGTGTGTGTGTGATGTGGGGGGGTGGTTGTTGACCCTGAGAGTATCCATATAGATAAGCTATGATCAATTAATGACTGTTGAAATGAAAAAGGGAAGGGCTCTGGTCCTCAATGAAACAAAAGCAGTCTCTTTAAGAGCAGCAAGCTGGAACAGCCAAGGACAGAGGAGCCATTAGCCAAATGGAGAGGCACCTGCAGCCGGCGGAGGGTGCCCACTTGCTTGTGTCATTGTGCACTCAGGCCCAGCACAAGAGGCCATGCCAGTGCCCCCTACCCCCCAGGTACTCCCACCTTTCTGCTTCCCTGCCTCCCCTGCAGCCCCCTACCTTCCTCTTCCCAGCTCTGCCACTCATTGGCTTAGCTGCTTCCCCTCCAGATCTCTCAGGATGGCTGGGGTCCCCATATACAGCAGAATGCTGGGCTTGCAGTGGTCAGAATTCAAGAGGGGGCACCACTTCAAGGATGATAGTTTATTTCTGCAGGTTCTGAGCTGAGGCTGAATACTGGAGGTTCAGAATTTAGATATTCATCTTCCTTCCTAAAGCTCCAGCACGTTCTATAGACTTCAACTCACCAAAGTGGGAGATAGGAAACAGCAAGAAACTAAGATGACCCATTTAACATATGGATACTCTCCGTCTGTTCTCTACTAAACAGCCAGGGAGATCTCTTTGAAGTGCAAATCCATTCTATCCCCTCCCCCTCTTCTCCCAGGTTTCAAACACATTACTGGCTTTCCATTCCTCTTGAGATCAAGACCAAAATCCTTACCTTGGCCTAGAAGTTCAGGTGTGGTTTGGCCCTGCCTACTCACCTGCTTCATCTAGCTTGCTCTTTGCCTTCCAACTACCCAGGCCTTTGGTACCTCAAATAGAACATGCTTCTTCTGACCACAGGACCTTTGCACCAGCCATCCTACCTTCCTGGAAAATGCTCTTTTCTTATCCACTTTCAACTAGTAACTGCTTCACTTTCACTTCTCAGCTTAAGTCACTTCCTCAGGGGAGCTACACTGAACTCTCAGGCCAGGTGAGGATCCTTTGTATACTGCATTTTGTTTCTTCATTCAGCTTGAGTCCTTACTTCAGTTTATAATTATACATTCATTTATGATTCTTTGAGTAATGCTTAGGCTATAAGCACTAGGCTATAAGCTCCATGTGGGCAGAGACCCCCATTTGCTTTGCTCACCTTAAATCCCTAGCACCAGTAGTACTCCAAACTATTAGTGGAATGATCACCGCACCAACCCGAGTCAAAGATCAGGAAGATGACCTCTGACCGTTTCTCAGTGTAGTAAACTAAAGTGATTGGAAATAAGAGCTAAGGATTAAATTATTCTCATCTTCCACTTTCAGCTCTTTCTCCTTCTCCTTCTCCCGACAAAGCCCTCTCTAGGGGCCTATTGCACAGAAGGCCACGTAATGGAGTTTACACAGGCCGAGGCACTGGCTGTGAGTTCACAGGACAAGACAGGCAACAGATGTGGACAGATCCATATAGGGCTGATCGATAACCAATAAAGAAGGCTGGGCCAGAGCCAACCAGATGGGAATGACAGATTCGCAGGAGCTCTTGTTTCCCCTATGCTCCTTCCCACACCATCTTAGGCTCAAAGGGAACCCAGGGGGGCCTTCTCTACTCAGTAAGTTCCTCCCTTCCTGTCTGCCTCTCTCTCTCCCTCCCTCCCTTCCTTTCTTCCTCGTTCCCTCCCTCCCTGCCTCTCTCCCTTCCTCCTTCCCTTGCTGTCCTATGATATTCTTTATGCGTATGGACATCTTGACCCCCCTGCAATGCAATCTTCTTGAGGTGAGGGACTGTGCCTTAAATGACTTGGGATCCCCACAGCTCCTGGTGTCCAGTCCAGCACGTGCTGAATATCTGTGGATCCTGTTCTTATCTGGAGGGGGCGCAATGCAGTGCTGAGTTCCTGGGGTAGAGAGCCAGAGAACAGTTTAAGGCCTGGGTGTGGGTAGTGCCGGGGAGGCCGTGGGGGCACTGCGGTCCCAGGTGTGCAGAAAGGGTCAGCTCTTGGGCCAGACAAATGCTAAGGCCTTCAAAGCCCAGCCTGCCACTGGACTAAGAAGCTGCCCCCTCCATGGGCCGGCTCATGTCAAGTGTAGAACAGGTCACCATGCCTTCTCAGGTCTGCGGAGAGACACGTTCACTCCACCTACCCCACCCCTGCGGGCCACGGTGTCACAGGCAGTCTGGCACTTGTACCCTGGGGTGGGGCTAAGCAAAGGGGCCCCACCCGGCCAGGGAGAAAACAAAGCAGCTGCCTCCCAGCTGGCACCAGGCCGGCTCCCTGTGAAGAGAGGCCTCTGTGCTGGGCCAATCAATAATAGAAAATGCAAGTGGCCCAAGGTAGAGACTCCAAGCCCCTGGGCCTCAGGCCGGATGGGGCAGTAGCCCACCAGGTTGGGAGCACAGGGATTAATAACGCATCAATTTTAATGCAGGGAGAGGTTTTTTTTTTCTGCTTCACAAACAGCAAAGTGAATGTTTGAGCATCCTGGCAGGGGGTTAATGAGGACTCTGATTAGTTATTCGGATTTCTCCACACTGCCTCAATCCATCCTACTAGGGAGGAGAGAGAGGAGGAGGTGGGGAGGGGAGGGCTGCAAAGGAGCGGACCTCCAGCCTCTGAGCCCGGGTCAACCCCAGGAAAATGACAGCACACCCGCCCTTCCTCTCCACCCTGCACACACTGTGGTGGAACGGAGGGCTGGACGGGGCTTGAGGGTGACCTGGTCCAGCCCCTGGACAGGAGGGAAGACCAGAGGGGCATGATTCCCCAGCCACACCTAGGATGACTGAGAGCCCTTGCCCAGGCCAGAGCCCAGCCTAGCTTGGGGCTTTCCCACTACACCAGCATTCCCTTTACCCCACTCCCTCTTCCCAGCCCAAAGTCAATGTTCTTCTCCCCTTGGGGAGGCTGCTCAGAGATAATCCAGAGTCTGTCTGAGGCCCTCAGCCAGGGCTGTCTGCTGGGCTGGGGGACCAAGGGGAATCCTTATCAGAAAATCTCTGCCTCTAGCCCAGGCCGGTTCCCAGCTCAGGGAGGGAAGGTGCTGTTCCCTGGGATGGCCCCTGAGAAGGGGGAGCCTCTCAGCACTGCCTCCTCTGTTCCCAGCTGCCTTCCTAGCTCCTGGCATCCAATGTAGCTCTGAGGGAACCCTAGCACAAAGCCACCAGCTCCCTCGGGCCAGGCCTTCTGTGACAACCCCTCTCCCCTCCCTGCTGACTCCAGATTAGTGATGGATCCTGCTCATTTGGCACCAAACATGCAGGGCACAAAAAAGGGGCAAAAGCCTACAGAGACACAGCACGATCTCAGGAAGAGGGGTCACCAGGCCATCTGGACACAGGCTCCATGCCTTTCCTGCTGTTACAATGCAGATGGACTTGTGAGCAAGGGCTCCCCACTCCCCTCCCCACCCCTAGGTCCCAGTCCATCTGCTGCAGCCCAGGACCCAGAGCAGGATCCAAACCCAGATCCACAAGTGACGTCACAGGGGGGCACCCACCCCTTAGTCTTTCTGAGATCACCTTAGTGTCACTTAAGTCCCCAAAATGCCTCTCTCTGGGGGCCCCTCCCATCAACCCCAAATTCTCAAACTGCACATTGAGGCCCCTTCAACTCTCCCACACAAATCTATGTACTCTCCCTAAGGTCTGGGCCCATTGTCTTGGTGCCCACAGGGCTCCGCGCTCTCAAGGGAGTTCTCTAGCAATGCTGCTGTACGGGGCCTCAGCGCTATCTTCTAGTTCATTCCGAAGAAGAAGGGCTGATGTTTACTGCAGCTTCTTGTGTGCCAGCCATGGTGCCCAGTGTGTGACACACGCACGATCTCATTGACCCTTGCTGGCCCTGTGGAGTAGATACTCACACACCTGCGTCTTCACCCCTCACAGTCCAATGGAACTTTCTGCGATGCTGGGAACATCCTCTGTCTGTGTTTTCCAATATCATAGACACCATGCGGCTATTAAGCACTTGAATTGTGGCTGCTGTGACTGAGTAACTGAATATTTATAATTTCATTTCATTTTAATTTAAATAGACACATGAGGCTGGTGGCTACCGACTCAGACAGCACAGCCTTACAGGGGTCAAGCAGCACGGTCAATCTCACCCAGCTGGTAGGGGCCAGGCTTCGTACCAGGTGTGTCTCCAACGATGCTGTCTTTGAGGCATTATTATCAAGTGCATTAAGAAACTAAGGCTGGAGAAGGCAAAGAAATGGTATGTAATCAGCAAGTCTAGGACGCATTCCAGCACTAGGTCTGTGAAGATGCCAGGGACACTGTGAGGGATGCAAAGATGAGTAAGACAAATTTCTACCCTCAAGGTGCTACTAATTCAGTTATGAGACAGAATGAATTCTACTTGGGACGGGATTTTAGGTGCAGAACTGATTGAAGTAGGATGTTGCCCAGACATCCCACAGCACCCCCAGCCCCCAAAGTCAACGCCCCGAGCCATCGACTCCATTATCTCCATTCTGCCCACGTGCCCACGTTTGGTTCTCACATGTTCCTCATTCTGGATGAACGGCGCGGTCACTGCGGCAAGCGCTCCAGAAGGAAACTCAGTGGTGCCCTCAACTTTTTCCCTTCCTCCCCACTTTTCTCACTTTCTACTTTCCAAGACATGTTGAGGTTTCTTCCTAAGTGGGCCTTAAATACCCTCTCCTTCCCATCCCCATTGTCTATGTGCCCCCTTGCCCCTCAACCTGCAGCTTCTCCCTGTCACCTCGCCACGGGCTCCAGCCGCGTGGCCGATAGGAGCTCAGGACGATTTCTCATGCCTCTGGCCTTTTGCATCTGCTCTTCTGTCTTCTTGGAATGCCCCTTTTTGCCTCATGTCCTTGGACAACTGCACAGAACTAAAGATTCGGCTCAGGGCTCTCTCTGCCTAGAAGCTTCGTCTGAGCCTCCTTACCTCTCCGGCAGGCTACTTCCCACCCCCGCACTGCTGTGACTCAGCACGCCTCTTTTATGCCACTGGCCATAATGGGTTGGAAGCACTGGCATATCCCATGGTGTCCTCTCGGGTCAGAGATGGCGGCTTTGTCACTTTTGTGCTCAGAGGGCCTGCAGCGTATGGCACAGAGTAGGTGGGAGGGAGGAAGGGGACAGATGTATTTGCACCAGCCGTTACCTAAAGCGCTTTCTGCTCCTGCCTTCCCCGCCTCCCACGTACAGGGCCTTTCTGCATGAGGAGGCTTAAGGGAAAGTTCCCTGAGACATTCCTGATTCACCTCGCAGCCTGCTGTCCCCGGGCAGGGTGGAGTGACTTTCCACAGCCCCTGGCACTCAGGGCAGCTGCCAAGAGCTCTGAGTCGTCTCAAAAATAGTTTGCTTCAACCCCAACCAAAATGGGCTTGGGTCTGCCACCTCCAAACGAACTTATCAACATCTCTCCCTTTGCCGCTGGCCTTCTCCCCGTTCCCTCCCCAAGGCCCTTCAGTAACCACAGCATCAGGCTCTGCCCTCAGGCACCTCGTTCCCTCCAAGAGAACTTACCACATGCTGCGCCTGTCTAGGGGCCAGAGTCATCACACTGACATCATTCTTTGCCATACACAGCGCTCACACCCCTTACTTACAGAGCACTCCCCACCCTGTTTTCTCATTTGATCCTATGACTCCCCTTTGTGAGGAGGGAAGTTAGACCCTGCTTCTCCATTTCACAGATGATGAAACAGAGGCTCAGAGGAGTTAAGAGACTTGCCTGGTCTAAGTGCTGGATCCTAGATTCCTAGTCAGATCTTTTGATTCTGAGTTCAGTGTTCGATTTATGGGGAGGATGATTGATGTCCATAAAAAAGGATTACAGAGGAAAAATATGCTTGGAAGAATAAGCCAATGGGCTTATTTGAGGGTGCATGGTGATCGGTGTCTTGATGGGACACTGGGGCAGAGCAGAAAGCTGGGAATGAGCATCTGGGGCTGTGTTCTACCCCCAGTCCACCAGATGGTCTAGCCACGCAAAGTCATCTGCTGTTCTCCAAACACCATCTTGCTTCCTTACCTTTGTGCTTTGCTAAGGAATTTATAGCCTCCTCTGCGTCCCTGACTTCTGATATCCTATCCAGCCTCCCACTACCATTTCAAATGCTACCTTCTCCAAGAATATTTCCTGGATCTTTCCAGGCAGAAATGGTCTCTCCTCCCGTTGGGCTCTCACAGCACTTTGTATATTCCAACGTTGCCAACTTTGTCTCATCCCGTTTAGGGCTAGGGTAATATGATGTCTGCCTCCTCCATTGTGTCTGAGACAGGGACAATTCTCTTCACTTCTGGATCACTGACAGTATCTGGAACTATGCCTTGGGCATAAGGAGTGATCAAAAAATTTGGTTGGGTTGAATTTCATTGCTAATTATATTTCTAAGGAGGGCTGGTAAAAGAAGGTCGAGTTCATCCATGTCTTTCTCATGGTGAATGTGAAATGTCACAGACATCACATCTTTTGTCCTCATTCTCAAATCTGAGCTTCAGGATGATTTAAAAGCACATGTGCAAAAGATGAAAGGAGGGGCTTATAAACAAGAAGCAACAAAAGAGTAGCCTGCACCTGTTAGAAGTATGTTCGGAAGGCCAAAGCCCAGAATGCACCGGTGTCTGAAAACACCCCCTCCCCCCACCCTCCCTTTTCTCTCTTAAAAAGCAATACTTGAAGCAAAATGAAGAGAAAAAAAAATCAGAGAGTGAGTAGCTACAGCCCGGGCAGACATCTGAGGTTATCTGATGACAGAAGGAAAGCAAACAATTTAACTCCCACTTTGCTTTGTTTTCTTCAAGGACAACGATCATCGAAACAGAAAAAGGATTTCTAAAAGGTTCAAGTTTGAGATAGTTGAGGAGATAGTAATCGAGGAGCTTATGGCTTTAAGTAAAGTCAAGGCCGTGGACACCAGTAAATCACACCTCAGAGTATGGAGAAAACTTAAGGATAGGGCTGTGAGCCATGGTTGGCTGTTTGTGAACTGATGAAAAGAAATCGTTTTGGTTTTGTTTTTTTTAAGAGATGGAAACATGCAAAAGTTGTCTCTGTTTTCACAAAGTGGCAAACAGATTCTGGAAGCCACATAACCGTAAATTCAATATTAATTGCTAACAAAAAGTCTAAATTGAATTAATTACGAAAGAAAGAAGTAATGACCAAGAACCAGAATAGCTTCATTGAAAACCAGTCATGTTTAACTTGATTGCCCTTTGTGAAAAGACCGGAATTCCTAGGTTGGCAGACACAAGGAAAATTCTGAGAAGTATGTTGATTTCAGCAAGATCCATGACAGCACCTTCCATGATATCCTTCTGGATAACATAGGTTGGTCTGAGGAGCAAGTTGGACAGGAGAAGAGACAGGTGGACTTTCAGCGACACTGTGACCGTCCCCTGTCAGTAAATCCCAGTGTGGACGGAGGGCGTTCATGCTGAAGTGACTGGCTTTGCGCCATTGAGTATGTTTACTAGCGAGATCCGCATGACCTTCTACACCCTGGAAAGGAGAATTAACGTGCTTACAGACAGAATGAAGATTGAGAACGAGCTCGTGAGGCAGGAGACGCGGGCTGAAAGCAAGGAGATGATGTGGGATAAAGAGAAATAGAAAGTTCTCCCGCTAGAGGAAAAGGCAAGCTGTACAAGGGAGGGAGATGAGCTTCAAATCATTGCATGTGAATAAAAAAGGGGGACGTTTGACTGAAAATTCAATAGGTACCAGTGTTGTGGTGTGGCAGCCCCCCCCCCCAAAAAAAGGCAATTGCAATCTTAGGCTGCATTCCTACAAATCCAGGAGAAGGTGGCAATGGTTAGACCACGCTGGAGGGCCACGCTTACTTACTCGAGCAGAGGAACACTGATACTACGGAGCATATCAGGGAGGTAGGCGAGGAGACTGACGAACGGTATCTACCCGCAGCACAGAGGCCCCAGGGAGAGGCATGAGTGCGTCTTCAATGTTCAGAACGCTATGACACAGAATAGCTATTGTCTTACACTGTGCAGCCCAGAGCAGAACCAGGACAGAAAGGGGGAAGTGACAGAGAGACACACTTCCCTTTCACGTGAGGGAGTCCTACCGGTGAGAGCTGCCCCAGAGCAGAGGAGCTGCCTTCACCAGGAAGACAGCGAAAGCCTGTGTCCTGGAGATGCCCTCACAGCATGGCGGGTTAAACCAGTTGACCTCCAAGACCCCTGCCAGCTCTAGGACATGATGAGACCCCTGAGTGAGGAAGATGGTTCTGATTGGGGCAAAGCCTCTCCAGGGTCCTTCGAATACATTGTGGAGGTCATCATCTCCTTCGCCAGCGTAATAAATCTGGTCCTGCATTCTGGGAATTGCTCTTGGGAGAGATCAGAGCGGTCGTGACATGTGGCATTTGGAAAAGAGCCAACATGTTCCCTGTGCTTCTCACAGAGATTCCCTGCCCCACCCGCACCCCCACATTTCTGGGAGAAATGTGGCTCCTGCTTAATCTTCCCCTGGGGCGTGAGCAGAACTGGGCAGGGGTGGGAAGGGACAGCAATGGTGTGGCTGCCACCCCTGGGTGGGGGGGCAGTTCCTGCTGGAGCTCAGAAGGCCAGTGAAGCTAGCAAGGCCCGGCCCAGGCACAAGCCAGAGAGCTGACCACTGTGGCCAAGGGCATGATCACAAGCTGATAACTTGTCAGAAGGGAGGAGCAAAAGCAGTTAAGGAGCACATTCTAAGGCAGGCCAACCCAATAGCCTGGTCTCCCTGGGCCATACACTCAACAGCCACTGATACGAACGAAGTACCTGTGAGGGATTCTTGTTTCCGGCCATCTCTGGGCCTTTGCTCACACGGATCCCTCTTCTCAAATATTCTCCCTCCCCTCCATGTTTGCCTTTTCTGGTTTTGGTCATCCTCCCAGGCCTATCCTTTGCATATCCTTTGTGTCCCTTTTTAGTTTTCCGAATTGAAGTCCCTTCCCACTGGAGCACTCATTGTGTCTGCCTTGAACTCTGGAGAGTTGTGTATTTGTGTCTGATACGCCTCCTTCAGCAGGAAGCAAGTTCCTGGAGGGTAGAAAGGGGGCCTTCTGCATATGACGAGTCTTGCATATTAGTGGCAAGATGGTGGCGAGTAGAGCACTGCGCTCTGGTCCAGAGTTCTGGCCCTCGGTGGACAGCGACTCCTCCACGCCTCCCGTTCCTGAAGAGTCAAATGAGTACGTATGACAGCAGCTCCCCAAGTTCCATTTGGGTTCACACCCTAATGATTATATTCAGTAGATGTTGTTTTGAAGCATTTCCCCCCCTTATCACTAATGTCAAATCCTATTCATCCTATGGTTTCCTTTCATTTCTGTATCTTTTTCTGTTGTTGTCACTCATCCAACTATCCATCCATCCATCCGTCTGTCCATCCATACAACCTTACTTTCACTAACACTTATTGAACATCTGCTTTGTGCCGGGTCACCAAAAAGACAAAGATGTGCACACTGCTCCCAAGGACGGCATGGTTACCGCAGGGGACACAGCCAGGCAAAAAGTAATACAAACACACGGGGCCAGGTGCTTTATCAGAGGCGAGCAGGAAGCGTGCTGGGACCACAGGGGGAGGGATGGGGAGAAGGAGGCTGGTTAAAATGCCAAAGCCCCTCCTCCTCCTCCCAGCTCGGCCTCTGACCCTGATGACCTGAAGCCTTTTCCTTGGCCTATCCTCCTCCGACAGCACTGAGAAGAAAGACAGGATTGGTGTGAAACAGAAGCAGGGTGCAGAGGGGCCTAGCCTGCCGGGGCCACAGAGAGTCTGTGGTCAGACCCAGTGCGAGCCGCACACTCCGTGGGGCCGAGCAGGGGGCTGTGAGGTCCAGAGTCTGCACTTCCAAGCTATTCATCTCTCCCCACCCCCACTGCAGCAGCACACTTGGCAAGTCATTTATTCCTCCATAACATTTGCTCGAAGGAACGTTGCTGCTGAATTATGGCTGGGACCATTATCTCACAATAACTGTCTGGGAAATGTTAATGTTAATGCATGGATCATGCAGAATGCCACATTAGGGGTTTTATGGTGGACATAACATTTTTATGAACTTTTTCTCTGGTAGCATCAGCCTTTGATGGAAAGAAAAGAAAAAAGGAAAGAAATAAAGACAGAGTGGGAAGGAAGAAAGCAAGCCGGCATGGGGAGACGGGGGCCCTGGGAGCAGAAGTGCCATTTGATAGCACCTAGGGCTGAGCCGCTGAGCGCCGCTCACTCTGGGGAAGGCCTGCCTGGCAGCGCTCCAGCGGCCTGAATATCTTTCGTGTTAGGTATTTGTGAGGGGGGAGGAACCGGCCAAATTGGCAACTGGTGGGAGACAGGGTCTACTTGGGCAGACCCATAAAACTTTTCAGCCTTTTGAGCCACCTGCTGCCAGGCAGGCCTTCATGTGCCAGTGGGGGCCGAGGGAGGGGTGGGAAGGGGCGTCCGAGGCTTAGTGGGGTGGCCACCATACCTCCAGGATGAGGGGATGGGTTCCTGGCAGAACGGCTTTGGGGGCTCACCTTGGGGAGTAATGGCTAATGGCTTAAGGAGATTTTAATTTCTGCCATTAAAAGAAAAAAAAAGGAAAAACACAATCTTGGGAATGGCAGTATTTTACACCTGGCTTTTAGAAAGGACTAATAAAGGCAGTGTTTAGCATTTTATATCCTTACTCAAAAATAACGATCTTTGGTTCTCATCTCAGACATATTTTAAGTGAGCCTGTGTCTCCTACCTCCAGAATATTCTTTCAGGAGGCTGGATTTATGGCTCTGTTCTTTGCCTGCCCTGGGCTCCAATTTAAGCCTCATAACCACTGCATTACGGTCAGTTTGCCTCTTCTCTTCCCTCCTCTCTACCTTTGCAGTCACCCCCGATGCTGTTACTGCAATTTTTCTTCCAGACAGAGTGCTGTTTAGCTCCTGACCCCGCAAGACACCCAACACCTGTTTACAGCCATTCCCTTGAGCACATTAAAACTTGGGCTGGGGGTGGGGTAGCAATGCTGTTTGGCAGCCCCCTCTCCAGTAGTGTCAAATCACCACCCGGGGAGGCTCTGAGACTCACCCCCCCACCCCCCACCCCTGCCAGACCACGAGTCCCTCTGACCCGGGACAGGTGCGCAGGTGGGAGCCTCGAGCCATGTGCATGGTCCCTGAGGCAGGAAGGGATGCAGAGAGTTGGCAGGAGGCTGGCTCTCTTTAAGAACACATTCGTGGGCTTGCTGTGAAGACCTGACCAGAGAGCATGGTTCAGTAGAAAGAAAAGGTGCCTGCAGGCCAGGTCCTCAGCGTTCCAGTTCTGCAACGATGTGTGACCCTAGACAGGTCACTGCGTCTCTGGGGATCATTTTCCCTCCATAAAGGGCTGAGGCCAGACTGGCAACTTTCCAGGTCTTCTCGGCACGTCTGACTCTGTGACCTGCTCAGATTGTCGGGAGGTTGTTCAGGTGGTCTCGGGTGTCTTGTCTATCTTTGAGGCAAGGTGAGTGCCACAGGCATTGGGCTGGATGAGTCCAAATCCAGGCTTCCCCACTTCCTAGCTCTGGGAACAGACTTTTTACAAACCCTTGGGGTCTCTGTCTCCCTGCACGTAAAAAAGGAAATCACAGTGTGTATCTTGTGAGTTGCCAAGGTCAGTGCGCCTTTGAACACACTCCACAGTTTACTTATGTATTATGTTTGACTTATGTCTGCCATTCCACACTAGAATGAAAGCCTCTAGAGGGTGGGGATCTTGCTTTGTTTCCTTCACAGATGTATCTCTAAGGCCTAGGCTAGTACCTGGCACGACGTAGGCCCTCAGTCAATATTTAGTGAATGAGTGAATGTCAAAGAGTGTCGGGGTAGATAGGAGTCCCTCAGTATCCCCACTCCCACCCGTGTGCAGACCCCTGGCTATGTGCCCTAAAGCTCTCCAGAGGAGGACATTCTCCAGGCTTATGGGGCTTTTAAGTCTCTTGACATAAAATGCCAGTTTAAGGAGCATCGAACGCATTCATGACCCAAGATGTAAAAGGGATTTGCACAAGCCCTCCCTTCTGTTCCGTCGGCTACCAAGAGCAGGTGTAGCTGAATCAGGCAGCAGGCTTGGAACCCTCCCCTTTCCAAAGACCCCCTCCCATCCTTCCCCAGGCCGCTCCCCTCCTTCCTGAGCTGCCACACGCTCGCTCCTGGGGACCCCTGCCATATGCTCCATTCCAGCTCTAAACTGCGTGCTAATTGTTCTGAATGAACAGCTCCAGCTGGAAAAGCAGGCAGGCCGTTTACAGACCTTAAGATAACACCCAGCTTCCCGTAAGTCAGGGGGGTTTCCAGGGAAGGGGAATGGAAAGTCTTCCTTTCAGGGCCAGAGCTGGGCGAGACATGTCCCTGGGGCCGGAGCCGGGGCCACAGTCCAGGCCATCAGCTCTTCTTGGTCTCTACCCAAGTGAACCCATTTCAAAGCGGCCCCACCTGAGCAGCCTTCTCTGTGGCGGCCCACAGCCATTTTCCGCATCCACGAGGCTGTGGGGCTTCTGTCCGAAGCCACACTCCCTGTGCGTGGGGACAGTCTCCTGTAAGGGTGTCCCTGGTGCTTCCGGAACCCAGCAACATCCCTGCATTCTCTGAGAGGCCATTTGAGATTGGCTTAGAGGAAGCCCCTGGTTCAGAGAGGCACTACCCCTCTATCTTGGGGATGCGGGGAAGGAAGGAAGTGTGGAGGAACGACTTGCTCTACCATGGAGGACTGCCTTGACAACCTGTCTCACCCTTCATGTGGTAAGGGGTGTCATCTACTTGTCTGCTCCGTGTCATCCTCCTCGTGCCCATCCCTATGCAGGAGCCCAATTCTTTCCAAGGTTCTGCAGTGCGGATTCAGCTTTGTCCTCCATTTCTGTCAAGGTTTCCCGAAAATGGAAGGAGCAATGTGTTCGCGGCCATTTTCTGAAGGAGGAGCCTTGAGGTTGGGAAGAACCTCCGAGGCCATGACACGGAACTCCCTGATTCACTGAGGAGGAGGAGGAGGCAGCTGTGGGGTCTCTCTGGGCAGGGAAGGGCCTGCCACTGCACCCTGCCTTCTTTCTTGTGCCTGGGGCCTGCCTGGGAGGCCGGGGCTATGACCAGAAGCTTGGAGACGGGGGCCCAGTGCCAGCTCTGCCACAAATGAGCTGTCTGGCCTCAGGCATGTCGCTTAGTCAGTACCCCATTTGCTCACCTATAAAAGTGAGGGTGAGGCAATGCTGGCTCTGCTGACCCCTCCGGGGGGTTTGAGGGTCAGAAGAGAAGGAAGTGTAAGAAGGCAATGAAAACTGAAAAGCAGAACTCAAAAGTAAGGGATTTAGGTTATGATTATTTTCAGGACTTGGGGTCTCTCTTACTTACCTGGGGGTTGAGGTTTTGGAAGATGTAGGGAAACAGCCATCCGCGTGGGGGGGAAAATCTGCCTGGTTCTCTACAGCCAGCATAAGAGCAACAGGAGGGGCTGCTGAGGGAAGCAGAGGCTTGGGCCCGTTCCGCCTGGGTCTCTTCAAGAGGCTGGAGTGCACAGAGGCCTGACCTCTGAGCAAGCAGGCTCTCACAGATCTGCCTGTCCAGGGGGGGCCACAGTGGGGAGGTTTCCATTTGACAAAAGGAAGAACAGACTGGCCATGAAATGCTTGTGGATTGCTGGGCTGGGGTTGGAGTGGGACAACCACAATGTTCTGGACGCTTCTGCTGCCTCCAAAGTTTCTCACAACAGACATTCCTTGAGTTCTGAGACCCTCCTGGGAAAAGAGGTGGAGAGGGCATGGAGAAGGGGATATGGGCCTCTTTTTGAGCAGGCGTTCAGCCAGGACACCCTGGCTCTGGCCCATCTGCTGGCCCTGCTTCCCTGTCAGGCACTGTTTGTACATAAGACTTATGGCTCCTGGCAATGGGCCTGACTTGGAGACAGCCTTGACCCTGGAGGGCCTGACCCAGTCCCCTTGGCCCCATGGCCCCACCAGTACATGGGGTGGCCAAGAGTGCCTCAACAGTTAGCCTCTCTCCAGCCAAAGGAGGGCAGCAGGGGAGGTGAGCCAGAGGCCAGCTTCTTCCCTGGAAGGCTCTGAGCCCAGCTTCGGCCACAGGCCAGCTTGCTGAAGGCAGGAGGGGAGGTGGTGGTCAGTGGGAAATTCACGGGTGGAGAATTACACCCATATGATCTCGGATCAGACATGGCCTCAGTGGCTCAGTGGGTTGCCAGAGTCTGGGTCAGCTCAGGGCCAGAGAGTTGGCTCAGGTATTCTCTGCCTCTCCACGCCCGATTTCTAGGTCTGATGGCTGAATGTGGCCTCTCCACTTGTGCCATCCATGCTGTCTTCTCTTTGCAGGCAATGCCTTTCCTCCCCTCCTCTGCCAGTAGGAAGTCTACTCATCCCTCAAAGTCCAGCTCGGATGTCACCCTCTCTGTGAAGCCTTCCTGGATCTCCTCCAGGCAGTAGAGTCACCCCCTGTTCTGGATTCTGCAGGCAGGCAGATTTAGCTGAGCCCAAGATGCCATGACCACGCTCAGCACACAGTCAGCATCAGGCCCAGAGCCCCTTTTAGCCCTGAGCTTGCTACCACACACTGGGATCTCCAGCAGCACCACACACAGAACCTTGCACACAGTAGGCACTTCCACATTCACAAGCATGCAACTGTGTACCTGCATGCCTGCCTGCGCCTGAATACATCTGCGAAACCAACACCCAGAAAGGAAGAATTGGAGACATGGCTGAGCCTCCCGAAGGTTGCCCGGGGGGAGACACCTCTGTCTACCTCTCCCTCTGCCTGCCTCAACCCCAAGCCCAGAGCCCACCAAATCCAAATGGTTTTTTATCAGCGATGAAACAATAGATGATCTTTTGACATTTCCCGGGCTGTTTGGAGGGAGGAAAGATAATATGTAATAAATTCATATACTTCTCTGTGTTTCTTGGCTCTAGCAGCTATATTTCCATCTCTTTATGCAGGAGTCCTGGGGAGCTGAAATCCTTGATAATGCCAAACAATTCAACACTTTTTTCTTTTTACTCTGTCTGCACCACAAAAAAAAATATATCGACTTTATGCTGGCAGCTGTGGGAAGTGAAATCAGATGCCACATTCCTTCTTGCATGCAAGAGAAGTCAGTCCTGCTCCAGAGGCCCTGTCCCTACTGGAGGGTCTTTGGGAAGGAGAGCCTAGGACCTCATGTTTGATTAATCCAAGGTGAAGGGCAACCTTGCCCCACCTCCCCCCAGGGGATATGGGCAGGTAGAACTTGCATCTGAGGTGCCCAGGATGGACTGAGCCATTTTCTCTCTGTGCCCCTCTATGTCCACCGCCCACGGTCCTTCCTCAGACAGTCCCAGCAGTGGATTGGCTGCATCTGATCTGACTCCAAACAAACACTTCCCGAGCCAGAGCCTGCCCAGGGCCCTGGAGGTTCGTAGAGCAGGCTGATGCCTTCGAGCTCAGATTCTCAACTTGAGCAGCACATTTCAGCCCAGGGCTGAAATGAGCATCTCTTAGCAGCACCTTCATTTCCCAGAGAAGGGGACTGGGGGCGGGCTGGAGGACAAGGCTTGCCCAGGGCCACGCACCGCAATCTGCTGGAGCCTCACATCTCTTCTTCCGACCTCTGGGCCAGAGATGTATCTATTGTTCATCCACGCTCTGAGTCCTCTAACAAATCTTAAATGCCTGCCATGTGCCAGGCACTGCGGTCAGGTCCAGGAAGCTTTCCCTGAGTCGAGGGAGATTTGCTTTCAGGTTTCCCCATGGAGACAAAATGCAGGGCTCTGCCTGTTTGGATTTAGGTAGGTTCCGTCAGGACAAAGGATATGTGGCTGCGGCAGGCATTTCCAACTCCTCCAGCCTCATCTCCCTGCACCCACCTCCCCCCAGTCCCACTCTCTCTCTCTCTCTGTCACACACACACACACACACACACACACACACACACACACACACTCTCCTGCACTCCAGCCACCCTAAAGCACACTGCGTACCCGGAGGCAGGGCTGTTACAGGAACGTGCCTCCTTCTCGTAGACTAGGGATTAAGAGTGTGGGCTTGAGATTCTGAATACCGGGATTTGAATCTTGGTCCTACTACTTGCCAGCTGGGGGACTGTGGCAGGTGACCCCTCTGTGCCTCAGTGACCTCACATGTGAAATGGGGATAATAATGATAACACCCCGGGATAAAGAGGATGAAATACAGTAATACATGCACAGTGTTTAGCACAGCGGCTAGCACAGCGCATTCAGACACCGCTTGCTGCTGTCAGTAGTAGTAGTCGTCTGATAGGGAGGGGCCCAAAGAGGGCTAACTGGGGTGGGAATAGAGAGTTCTCTAGCCCTAGCCTTGGCCAGTTTTGTTCCTTCCCAAGCAGTTTCCGAAAGGGACATTCCAGAATGAGGAGGGGAGCCACCCCTTTTGACCTGCTTCTTGTCCTCAGCTCTGCAGCTGAGGGTCCTGAGGTGCTGTTGCAAGCTTTCTCCCTCTCCTTCCCCGGGAGAGACTAGGGGCAAGCAGCAGAGGACGGTGACCCCGACCCTGGACAGTCAGCCTAGGGGTGACGAGCATCAGCCTTTCATGGGGAAAGAGAGCTCTCAGTCTCCCAGGCCAGCGCCTGCCTTTCACCCCCAGCCGCCATGAGGGGAAGGCAGGGGTGTGTGTGTGGGGGGTGTCTCAGAAACAAGGAAGAGACTAAGTGGCTTTGGACCCCTCTAGGCTTGCTCTGCAGTTTTGAGGGGAGCATCTAGGTCACTCCTGACCCAGGACCTGAGTTCAGGAAAGCCTGGAGGGAAGCAGGTGGGAGGATGTGAGGGGACCCAGCCTGTCCCAGCTCCCAGGTTCCTCGTTCACCCTCTCCAGGAGGGGGAACCAGAAGGCCCTGGGGACAACTTCAGACTCCTGCCAGTGCCATTGGTAGAACATGTCCACATCCCCTTCTTTCTCCCTATCAGTCTTTGAGAGAAACATGGCAGAGATAATTGACCCCATTTCACAGATGAATATGTTGAGGTGCAGAGATGCCGAACGACAGGAGTAAGTGGTGTTACCAGGATTCCAATCAGGATTCCTAGTGGAGCATACCTTCCCTCCACCACCCTGCGCTTCACCCTGCCCTGAGTGGCCAGTTCTTCATTTCCACCAGGGAGGTAGTGCATGAACTGCGCCCCGTATCCTGCGCCAGGGAGGGGGGGCAGCAGAGTCACACACTCAGACTGGGGCCGGGATTAGAACTTGGCCTGAGGAAACCTGACAGGTGCTTTTGGACTTCTGACTTGAGGCTGGATGGCCGGGTCAGGACTGAGAAAGGGAACAAGGGCTGGCCCAGAGGCCTGTCTCATGGGTGGAGGAGACCGTGGGAATAAGTGGAAGGTCAAGGGCCCCAATCGGAGCCTCAGGTTTGACCACTTTTGACTGCGGCCTCCAGCTTAGTTTGCACGCGTGCATTCATTCCAACTACTTCCTCCGTGCCTGATGCCGTGCTAACAGCTACCCTTTCAGGAGCTCAGCGCTTGCTACCTGGGAGACCTTCCTGCACACAGCCAAGGCTAAATGTTCTCAGGGCCCTGCGGGAGCACAGGGAAGGAGGCACCGATTTTGCTTTTATCTGGGCCAGAGTCCGGGACAGCCCCTCTAGCTAATGCTTCTGCGCTTCATTCCCGTTTTGGAAAGAGCCCTCCACTCAGGTGGCCAGGCTGAGGGACAGGCAGCCCGGGCACGCAGGGAGCAGGCAGTAATGTCCCCACCAGGCCGTGACCAATCTGTTGGCTCCAGAGTGTTCCACGTGGCCTCCAGCCAGGACACTGATGCACAGGTGGCCCCTGAGGCTCATGGCCCTCCGCAGGAGGCTTGACCTTTCTAGCCCTCCCATGCCCAGCTGTAAGGGGGCCCCGTGCAGGGTGCTTCATCGGCCCCGTCTATTTTTCCACAGTGCAGGAGCGCCTCCGTGTCCTCGATACCACCTTCTGAAGGACCTGAGCTCCCGCTCTCTTCAGCTTGTTCAGTCGGGCCTGTCCACTCGCTCCTCCTTAGCTGCCCTCACTACACATGGGTCTCCCCAAACCTTAAAAGCACTCTTCTCCCCTCTAGCATAGGCTCAGCTTGGTCCAACAGTCAGCCTCATGGTGAGCGTCCCCCCGTGACAGGCCCACGATGTCGCACAGCGGCAAGAACAAAAGTGATTTGTCTTCAGAGGGGTTATGATTTGGAGGGAGTTACAGAAATGTGACCATGAACTAGTGGATGGGGAGGGTAATATGGGGCTCAAAGAAGGGCCAGGTCCATCCTGGGGAGGAGATGATGCTGAACTGGGCCCGAACAAACAAAAAAGAGGTGAAGAGGTGAGCATTCCAGACAGAGGAAATAGCCCAGTGATGCAGGAAATGAAGAGAAGTTTGTGTATTTGATGCAGGGGTGGCAGGAGAGGAGGCTGGTGAGGAGGAAAGCGGCCAGGTTATGGAGGGCCCCACATGCCAGGCTCAGACGCTTGGCCTTTACTTCTCCAGGAACAGCCAGTTTGCTTGAATGCACAGCACTCCCTGCAGAGATTTGCTTTAGATGTCACCTCCTCCAGGGAGCCTTCTCTGACTTCTCCAGAATTAAGTACTTTCTGCATGATGAGTTCCTTCCTCCCTTACAGTACTTATCACGTTGCTCTAAGTTTCTGTTTCAACTGCTGTTTCCACCACTAGTCTGGAGATCACATATAGTTTTCTATTCATTTTAGGTCCCCAGACACTAGCAGAGGGCCTGACATACTCAGGTGCTTCCTAAGAATTTTATGGATAAATGAAGGAGAGCAAATTGAAGTCAGATGATCTATTCACTCCCTGCTCTCTGACTCCATTCTGAATCCTCACTCATTAATAAGTATTGATTTATATCTGTACTGATCTGTTTCCTCATCTATATCATGGAAATAATGGTAGTCTGAGGACTGTTGTGAGGAATAAATGATACGAGTAAAATCACTTAAGATATAACTTACTGCATAGTACGTACCCTATAAATGTTAGCTTCCCTACCCTTTCATTCAGCTCGTATTTAGAATCACCTTCTATGTGCCAGGCACTGTTCTAGGCACTGGGTTCAGAGCAAGATACAAAAAAACTCCCTGCCTTCGTAGGATGCCCTTCTAAATGGGTGAGATAGATAATGCCATATGGAGGAGATGAGAGCCACAGAGAAGAATATGCCAGAACAAAAAAGGGGGTGCTGGAAGACCAGCAAGCAGGCCAGCGTGGCTGGAGCAGAGTCAGATGGGAGATGTGACAGAACCAACTGGCAGGGATCTGGAACAGGTAGGGCCGCGGGAAGATGGAATTTTCACTCTGAATGAAATGGAGGCCATTGGAGGCTTTTGAGCAGAAGAGCGGTGTGATCGGATTATCATTTTAGATGGAGACTCTGGCTGGCTGCGGCGGTTGAGAACAGGCTGAAAAGAGTGACGAAGGACGACAGGTTGGGGGCCAACTGCAATACTCCAGGCAAGACACAGTGGAGACTGGGACCAGAGTGGGAACAGTGGTGAGGAGTTTGGTCTGCCAAGGCTTCGGAATTCATTGCTCTAGAGCGTGAGAGAAAGAGAGGCCAGGATGACCTCGAGGTATTTGACCTGAGCACCTGGAAGCCTGGATTTGTCCTTCACTGAGATGGAGAAGGCTGCCTCCCAGGCGCTAGCTGGTGTGGAGGTGGAGAGAACAAAAGAACATTCTCCAAATGCTTATACACACATGGGGCAGGGGGAAGAATTATGCACGGTGTGTATGAGGGAAGAATAAGAAATAGCAGTCTATGAAGGAATAAACCAAACAGAAGCCAAATGCCAAAATGATACAGACAAGAAAGGTTATGGCTGGTCAGGAAGCGGATCACTCATGTTGGCTGAGGCTCCGAAGTTTCCCTTTATGAAAGCCACCTTCTCGCCAAATCCAGTGACCCTGTCTGGGACCTCATCTCCTTTCGGCCCTTTGTCACATCTGACCCTAGGATCTACCCTACTCTGTGAGGACCCACCCACAGCTGCAGCTTCCTTGTGCTGCCCTCCTGCCCCTTGCTCCAACTCACTGTGAGCTCCCCCTCCAAAGCCCTGCACGCACCAAAGACCGTCCGGGTCCCCACGAAGCTCTCTGGCCCCGAGTGTGCACACACGCCCGCACAAGTCCATGCACACATGCGGATTCGATCTGTGAGAGTACGTGACTCTCAAATCTTTATCTCTAGAGCTGACCGCCGGGCCGAGGGCTTTCCTCTCAACTGGACGTTTATTTTAGATTTCTAGTTATCACCTCATGTGCAGGCTGAGCTCAGTACCTCCCCTCCTCCAGGTCTTCATGTCACCTCACCCCGCCGGTTTCTGTTTGCGGCACCACGGTTATGCCAACACTCTGGCTCCAAGCCTCAGATTCATCTTTGGCTGGTTCCTCCTCCCCATCCTTCCATCTGTGAAGTCATCCAGCCCTCTCCCTCCATTCTGGGAGGGGCTCCCTTATATCTTCCGAGTCAGTTCCCGCGACACTGTGACGCCGTCTCTAGCTTGCCTCCCTGCTCAGTCCTCCCGAAGGCCACGGCCGGACTGACCTAACTAAAGCATGATCTTTACTATTTCACTCCTCTGCTGGGAAACTCTGAGTAGGTTCTCATTTCCAGCAAGTCAGAGCTCCAATTCCTTAGCCTGGTGGTTACTTCTCCCTGTCTTCACTTCTCACTTTTAACCCTCACTGGGCCCCAGTACTCTCCCTGAGGCTGGTGGGGGAGGGAGCTGGTGAGAGTTGGGCACCTAGAAGTGCCACTCATTACCTCACACAATCCCCATGACAGCCCTGTGAGGTAGAATTACCATGTTCATTCTGCAGATGAAGAAATGGGACTCTTCCGGTCGCTCTGGACATCACAGAGCTACTGAGTAGCAGACCCGGGATGGATACTCAGGCCTTTTTAACTTTATAGCTCCCACCCTTTCCATCGTACCATACTGTGCCCTACACACACAGTAACTTTTCCACTGTGGAGAGATGGCTCATATTTTTCTGCTCACTCACAATGCCCTGCCACTTGGCCTCCCCACCCCACCCTTTCCCCTGACCCCACTTCCCTATATTCTTTATGGCCCAGCTCCCAGGTCTTTTTCTCCTCTGATCCCAGTTCTCCCAGCTTCTCCACTTGGCACGCGTTTCTCCTTTCTTTTTGCGCCTAAGTCGGCACCTCTCTCCTCTGACCACCTAGCTAGAGAAAGCCATCCACTGTGATGGCAAACTCCATAAGAGCAGGGGCTTGTCTCCGACTCCTGGCTATCCCACACATTCTGTGAGGCCCCAAAGGAGATAGTCCATAAATACTTGTGGAAATGAAACTATGATAACAACTAGTTCTTTCACAGAAACATTCAAAACAACTTCTAGCAAGAATCATTTGTATTTCAGTTTATTGTGTTAATTTCCTCTAGTTAACGTGGAAATAATTGTCTGAAATTACAAGTTAAGTAGGATAGTAATGTTAGGAAGCTTTGTTATTTAAGAAAAATATTATTACAACGTAGTGGCAGTGAGCTACAGAGTTCAGCTTAGGAGACAACTTCCTTCCTTGACACAATTTTCCACTGCTCAGAATATTCTGTAACATTCTGATTTTTTTCCTCCCTCCATCAATGTCTGAGGAAATGAGATTAAAGGTAATATTCACAGCCATTTTGAAGATATTTGAATAAGAGGTAAGAGGGAGAAGGGAGAAGATACTGTATTTCCCCAGGGATAGAGCGTGAGTGTGTGTGTGTGTGTGCGTGTGTGTGTGTGTGGTATATGGGTGGGGTGTGTGTGTGGTATTTGTAGGCGATGTGTGTATATAGTGTGTATGTGCTATGTGTGTGGTATGTGTATGTGGTGTGTGTGTGAGGTATATGGGTGGGGTGTGTGTGTGGTATTTGTAGGCGATGTGTGTATATAGTGTGTATGTGCTATGTGTGTGGTATGTGTATGGTATGTGTGTGGTATATGCATGTGGTGTGTGTGTGTGAGGTTTGTGTGTGTGTGGTGTGTGTTATGTGTGTGTGGTGTGTATGAGGTATATGTATGTGTGGTATGTGTGTGTGTGTGGTGTGTTTACGTGTGGTATATGTGTTTGGTGTGTGTGGTATGTGTGGGGGGTGTGTAGTGTGTGTGGTATGGGTGTGTGATGTGTGTGGTATATATGTATGCAGTGTGTGTATGAGGTTTGTGTGTGTGTGGTGTGGTGTGTGCTATGTGCGTGTAGGGTATGTATGTGGTATATGTATGTGGTGTGTGTGTATGGTATGCATGTGGTATTGTGTATGCGTTATAACTACCCCAATAAAAACTAACTTCCCTGAGGCTGGTCACTGATGAAGACTGATTCTTTCCAAACTTTGAAAAGATTTGCAAAAGACAAAGACCCGAGAGTAAGAGGGGGAATCTTTCAGATCAAAGACCAGAGAGGTGTTTGTCCAGGAGGCCAGACAAAGAACAAGGAAATGAACTAATGAAAACAGAAGATCTCTTCCAGAAAAAGAAATTCAAGTAACGCCTCACACTTGAATGAGCTCCCTAGGGACAGAGCCCCTCTCCGTATCTCCAGCCTCCCCCTGAAGACACTCACCGACAGAAAGCACAGGGAGAGGGAGCTACATTTCCCTCACTTGCCCCATTAGTCAGACACCTGCTCACTTCCAACACATGGTGTTGGCCTAAAAAAAATTAAAATTTGTTTTTGTGATTAGGCAATTAAAAGCATATGGCCAAGAAGGTAAGGAATTGAAACAGCACAAAATGATATAAATACAAAGCTATTTCTCCCACTTCTGACCCTGAATCCCCCATTCCTCCACTCCAGCCCAGGGGCAATTACTGTTACAGTTGGTGTGCCTGCCTCCCAGACAGTTTTATTTCTGACACAAATGGCACCATGCACGACAGTGCTTTCTCTTTCTTGGCTTTTTCCCCTTGGTGTTGGCCCGTAAATAAGCCTACATAGTCCACAGTGACCGCCCCTGCTCCCCACACAAGCCCAGGAAGACCCACAGTCTGTCCCCACTCTGGGTTCTTGTTTGCACTGGACTTCTTCCTCCACTTCCATATTTCACGTGCACATCAAGCGTGGGTCAACGTCCCCGGTCTTGAACTGATGTATTTCCTCTCTTCCAAGGCAAGCACTTGTCAAGGATAGTGTAAGTCGGTCTTAGGTCTGAGAGAAGCCCAGCCTGCTCTCCGGGACCTCAACAACCTCAATGTTACTGACAGCAAAGGGATGGGAGAAAGGAAGGGGTTGGTGTTGCTGATCTCAAAGATAAGATCTACTAAGTTCCAACAGTCCTGAAGGGAGTGCCCACTACGTGCCTGGCCTTGTAGTAGGAGCTGGGGATTCAAACACGAAGTCTGGCTGCAGAGCCGTTTCCCCAGAATCAACATTACTCTCAGAAGGAGTTCCTTAAAACTGAACCGGCTGGGGTCAGCCCCTCACCCCCACCCCACCCCCGAGCACACACCAAAGGGAAACCAGCGGGGGCTGGCACTCACTCATCTCCCGTGGCTGCCACCGCCACCACCAAAGAGACTGTCATTAAAGCTTTGTCCCAGGCTCTCTGATTTACATGTACAAATAATCGCTGTCAGGGGCACGAGCCCCAGAGAGCAATAATAGATTCTGGTGGTAGCAGATGCAGATGCAGGAAATAAAAACAAAAATGAAACACGCTAGCCTGGCAGAACTCAATGCTGGGAGAAATCCTAGTGGGGAGAAAAGCCTGTGGGGAGGTGGCTGGGGGGGGGGTCTATCAGATCAAGTATTGAGTGGTTGGTCTTCCACAAAAGCTAGCCTAGGATTCTTTTTTTTTTTTTAATTGTGGTCACATATATAACATAAAATATGCTTTTTTAACCATTTTCAAGTGTACATTTTAGTGGCATTAACTGCATTCATACTTTTGTGCAACCATCACCCCTGTTTCCAAGACTTTTCCATCACCGCACACGGAAACTCGGTACCCTTTAAGCAATAACTCCCCATCTCTGCTATCCTCCCAACCCCGATCTGCTTTCTGTCTTTAGGAACTTGCCTATTCTAGATATTTCATATAAGTGGAATTACATAATATCTGGTCTTTCGTGTCTAGCTTTTTTGCACTTCGCACCATGTTTCCGAGGTTCCTCCATGTTGTAGTAGGCACTAGAGCCTATGGATACACTGCGCCTAGTTTATCCCTTCAACCGTTGATGGACACTGGTTGTTTCCACCTTTTGGCTGTAGTGACTAATGCTTCAGTGATTACGTACATATTATACAAATATATTTTAGAGTCGCTGTATTCCATTCGTTTGGGTGTATATTTGGGAGTGGAATTGCTGGGCCATGTGGAGACTCTATGTTTAGCTTTTTGAGGAATGGCCCTACTGTTTCCTGCAGTGGCTAGCCTAGGACTTGGAAGGATGACTCAGTCCCTGCTCTAGCAGATGGGGCTCTGGATACATTGGTCCCGGGAGACCACCTAGCATACTGTGGCGTGGCTGCCCTGGCCTGTCGTGGAATGAAGGAGAAAGAGTCCAGAGCTGAGGGGCATCAGAGTAGGATCCAGCCGGCCTGTCCTCCAAGTTGCTCCCCAGTGTGCCCAGCCAGTGCTTAGAAGAGAGCCCACTGTAAGCCCCCAGTGTGCCGGGCAGGGAACTCTAGGGTCCTCCCCACCTGCCTCCTGTTTTATATTTGAGAAAGTGAGGCCCAGAGATCTGATGACACCTGACCTAAGTCACCTGTCCCTTATTTTTTCTGCTGTACCATCCTCCCAGCACCTGGACAAAAATGGGGCTGCCAAGGGTGAAGCGGGAAGAAACACCCTCCATGCTATAGCTCTGACACTGCGGTCATACTGGTGTTGGCCTCAGCTCCCTCTGCCAGAAACTCTCTTCCCCCACCAGCTTTGCCTGGTTCACTCCTGTTCCCCGCTTCCAGGCTCAGCTCAGGGATCAGTGCTCCGCCCCCAGCCCCCACTGAACCCCCTATCCCCTCAGTGGAGTTGGGCGCCCTCCTCTAGGCTCCCTCAGGAATTCACTCTCAAGGCTGTTCTCACATACTTGCGGTCTTCAGCTTACCATCTGCTTCCCCCACTGTAAGGTTGGCATCTCGAGAGCAGAGAATGAGCATGCTACGTGTGTATCCCTAGGACAAGGCTGGTACCTAGTGTTTGTCGAATGAATGAATGAAAGCAATTGAGTGAATGAACTACGTGCTCTTTATAAATAACCGTGCTGCTTAATAAATGTTTATTGACCGACTGAATGAATGAGTGAATGGATGAATGGCATCCCAGGGGCTGAGTGAGCTTGTGGAGTAGACTCTTGGCTCATGGTCAAGCCCTCATTTGCTCACACGCACTCGCTTACCCACAATTCCTTCATTCATTACTATCACTGCTATGTGTCCAATCCTATTAGGTACTGGGGTTCAGATACAAATGAAGAACTCCACCTCTGTCATCAGGACGCCCACAGAAGAGTAAGTAGAGACCCAGGGAAACCAGGAGTGTGCTTCAAGCTACTCTAGTTTCCCCAAAAGCACACAGGGACCCGCCTCACATCAAAACCCTGTCCAGGGCCTTCTCAGCTCCACCAGTTGCTGGGCACAGCTGGCTGCGGGAGGAGTGGCCAATTAGCATGCTGCACACACCTGTCTGAGGCTGCTCTAAGGATCCAGGGGCTGGAGGATTAACGACCGGGAGGATTTTTGGAGCTCCCAGAACCCAGCCCAGCTCACATCAGAGACCTCATTCCCCTTTAGGGATTCATTCACTCTGCACAGCTGGTTAATTTTTCATCAAGGGGTGGGGGGTGGGAGTTGGGAGAGAGCTCTGATTCTTCACTCTTTCATGCTGGGGGTGGAGGAGAAACACAACATCCTATCCATTTTATTTTTTAGATGAAATAGGAACAGATTGTGGTTGCCAGGCAAGACCCAGCCCTCACAGGGCTCGTGCTTCTGCTGCGGGCTGATTAACGGTTATTGGGCAAAGGATAAAGCATCCAGACGGCACAGGCCTCCGGTGAAGGTGCTTACACATTTAATGAGCACCGGGTGACATGCTAGTGGTGAGCAGCCATTTTTTATAAAAAGTGATTTAAGGTTCCAGTCTTCCATCCCACCTTCATCGCCTCTCTCTCCCATTAGGACCAGGTTGGGCTAACTCCATGCTCTGGCCTGGGTAACATTTGTTCTGTTTGTTTATGAGCACCTCCTTCTCCACGGAGCCTCCAGCTCAGCCCCAGGGGCAACTATTTCTGCTTAAAACTGACCCAGATCCTGAAAGCACGGGGCCGAAAATGAAATCTCACTTTGCTCATCCAGAAAATGGGAACGGAAGAATAAGAAACTGGCCTCATAAGTAAGTGGAACTGCAGGTAGCAAAGTGCATTCACATCCATCATCTCACTTCATCCTCATTCAAAATGAGGTGCCCCAAATTCGAGGTGACCCCAGAGGGCTATGGAGCAGACACTATCATTCCCATTTTGGGGAAAAGGATGCTGGAGGACAAAGTCCCATTCTCTGCCCGGATCATGCAATGGGTCAGTGGCTAAGGAGGGAAGGCGTCCAGAGCCAGAGATGAGAAGGTGCTCACTTCCTTCCTTATTTCTGGGCTCCGTCCACTGTGGGAGTCCTCCGCCACCCTACCTGGCAGCTGAGATGCCTTCCCCTGCTCAACAGAGCCCCTGCTGGCCTGCTACGGACTCAGCTTGAAGAGCTGACCATTTCCTGACTCCATGTCCACCCTTCGAGATGTCCACACCGCCAGACAGCTGGGAGAGGGAGTTTCTGGTCAACGAAAAAATAAAAACCACCTACTGCATACCTAGCGCTGTGCTCTGTTGTCATGTGCTCTGTGCAAGACGTAATACGTGGTCCCCCTTCTCACGAAGAAGGCAATGTGACTGTTGAGACAAAATCTACACAGAGGAATCTGATGGGGTGTGTTAAACAACCAACATCAGCACTTCCCCGCCTTTGGTTTGCTTATGAATATTTCGTCCGGGGATCTTGCTAAAATTCCGACTCAGTAGGTCTGTGTCAGGAGCTGGGACATGCTGAGGCAGTTCTAACAATCTCCCAGCTGATGCTCGTGCTGCCGCAAGGCTATCTATGGTCCTATGACGAGTCAGAGGAGCTAGGCTGGTCAGGAAGAGCTTCCTACAGGAGATGCACTTATGTGTGGTTTGGAGGACAGGAGGGCCAGAAACAGGCAAAGCAGGAGAAAGAAGGCTGCTGCAATTCTCAACAGAAACTCTGGGGGCCCGTGGGTCCTGGCGACACAGAAAAGGCCTAGTATGAACAAACTCTCAGCTGGGAGCTGGAGGCAGAGAAACCTGCCCTGACTGTGTGACCTTGGGCTTGTCACTTCTTCAAACGGGGCTCCACGTCCATCCTCTCTAAAGGAGGACCTCAGCGGCTCCCAGCCTGGGCAGTGCATTAGAACATCTGGGCAGCTTTTAAAATAAAATAACACCTGGATTCCTTCCTGAGAGGTTTTTATGTAGTGGTCTGGGGTAGGGCTCAGGCCCAGGTAGTTTTAAAAAGCCCCCCAGTGATTCTAATGAGTGGCCTGGGTTGAGACCGTTGCACTGGGTGACCTTAAGGCCCCCCCCCCCTCGTTCCCTCATCTTTACATTTGGATAGAAAGCGCCAGGACTCCTGGCTTCTGTTCCTGGGCATCCTGCCTGGAGCAAAAAAACAAAACAAAAAACCCCACAGTATTAGAGAAATCCCAAGAAAAGCTTCACCACAATGCCAGAAATCTGAACATTTCTCTGGTGGAGGCCAGGTGGAGGGGCTGTCCTGCCCATCTGGTTCCCATTAATCCCAGGGCATGTTTCACATCCCTGGCAGGTACTTGGAGCTGGGAGCAGCCCCCTGGGTGGCCCTCAGCAGGGGCCTTTCAAACCAAGCCCTGCTGACAGGCTGCAGGGCTCTGTGGGGCCCTCCTGGCTTCCAAGTCACTTGCCCCCTCTTGGGGGTAGAATCCCAGGCAAATTAGAAACCAAAGACGGCAGACGCAGAAGCTTGGCCTCTCTTTCATTAGCGGTCTGTCACAAAGCGTGAAGGGCTTCGATAAATTCTGTAGCTCAGCAGCTGCCGATGAGACCCGGGAGGAAGAAGATTCATTTGTTCCCCAGAAGACTGAGTCTTCAGGAATTTCCAGCTCCTTTCGTCCCCCACCCACTCAGCCGGGAACTAGCCCAAAGCCACATGTTGCTGTCTGCCTGGAGATTCCTAGGCTTTGGAGACCGTGCAGAGGGAGCGACTACCCCATCTGGTGGGGCCCTGAGGACCCTTCCGCCCCGCCAACATGGGTGGAGAGTCAGGCTGTTTCCATAAGGACCCCAGAGCATTTGTCTGCTAACACATCCTTCCCCAGGCTGCAGCCACAACAGCTCTGTGTGGGGGTAGGGGGAGGAACTGGTCTGCGCTGTGAGCCACCCCACCAGTCCCAGCGCTGCTAAGCGGGGTTGGTGGAGTGGGGGGTGGGTGGGTAGCTTGGACGGAGAGTGCCTGGGCTGAGTCTCCACCTGAATTCTCCCCAAAGGGATGCGGCTTCTCCTGCTTCCACTGGCTGCTCCCTAGATGGCACAGTGCTCTGGTTTGGCCCAGGCTCCAGGGTCAGACAGCACCGGAGCGGCGGCCCAGTACCTCCACTTACTAGCTGGAAGGCCTCGGGCAAGCTAACGAGCCTCTCTGCACCTCCATTTTCTCAGCTACAACATGGAATAATAAAATATGTACCTCGTAGGGTGCTGGTGAGGACAAACGTGGTAAGATTCTTAGTAGTGAAAGTTGGAGGGAGAGAAAGTCAGAGACAGAGAAGTCTCCCCAGCTGGCAAGTTTTCGGGCAGCAGGGAACTCAGCACTGCTTGCTCGAGTGAGCTGGAGGAGAGGACCCAAGCACAGAACATGCTTTCCAGGATGAAAGCATCGGTAACACCCTCCTTCTCAGGAAAGGACAAGAACCTACAGGCCATGCTTTGTCTGACGCTTGCAACATGTGCCAGTGTTCCCTGCACATTCTGGCCAAATCAATATGGGAGACTCTGGCCAAAGAGCAATGCCAGCCCCTGGATTGGGAAAGGGCCAAGGGCCACGACGGCAGAGGTCCCTCCCAGGGGGAACCCGTGGCTAGATTCTCAAGGAACCGGGTGTGGGGAAGGGAGGAAGGAGAGCATACTGCAAAACACTGCCCTGGCCAGTGAGCGGCCAGAGGCCAGCCAGGTACGCAGCTGGGAGGCCCAGCATGTCACCAGCCAGCCCCAGGGGCCAGGGGCAGGTAGTGGGCAGTGGGTAGGAGGGGCTCCTAGAACCTCTGCTGGTAGTGAGGGGTGGCACAGTGGGGCATTGCCTACCAGTCCATTAGACGCAATACTTTCATGAAGTCTCACTTTGAAGAAATTGAGTAAAAATCCATTTTACACAAAATTTCAGTTTAGGCGGAGAACTTATTTATGTTTCAAGAGGATTCCTTCCATTGCAAAATTATTTACCATGGGACTTGTCAGTGACGGATTCCTAACACCTTGAGGATATGACTTGATTTTTAAAAACTCAAATGACAAGCAAATTTTCAGGAATTCAAATTTGTGAAGCACGGAAATTCCTTTTAGGTACCATTTCTGCATTTTTAACCCACTTGTAGGCGTTGGTGCCCTGTCCCCAGTTCTTCACCACCCCTTTGTTCCTTCCAGGTATCCCCAGTTCCATCCATAACTGAGTGTGTCCTACATGGCTAGTGCTGGGCTGAGGGCTTGTCTTATGGTCCCTCATTAATCCTCACAAGACCCTCACCATGTCCTGTCCCTCATTGCTGGCATGTCTAGGACCAGTGGTGTGCTGGTAAATATTTCAGTCTGCTCTCTGGACCACCGCGCCTGCCATGGCCAAGTCCAAGCTACAGTGAGGGGAGAGATGCAGAGCTGCGTGAGTCGATCTGCCACCAAGCCACAACAGGCCTGAGTAACCTCAGGGACGGGGTAATAGTAAAATGGAGTGAAATGCTTAGGAACGCATGCCTTTTGAGTATTTATTACCTATGTTTTGTTTGAATCGTAGTAAAATATACATAACAAAACTTATGACTTTAAACATTTTTAGAGGATGTAATGGAAGCACGGTGACCACAGGTCATAATACCATACAGCATATTTGAAAGTCGCTCAGAGAGTAAATCTTAAAAGTTCTCATAACAAGAAAAAAATTTGTAACTCTGTATAGTGACGAATGTTAACTAGACTTATGGTGGTGGTCCTTTTGCAATATATACAAGTATCAAATTGTTATGTCGTACGCCGGGAACTAATACAACATTATATGCCCATTATACCCCAATTAAAAAAAAAAAACTTTTAAGTGTACCATTCACTGTGTTAAGTACATTCACGCTGTTGTATAAACATAACCACTATTAATTTCCAGAATTTTTATCAAAGAAAAACAAAAACTCTGCACCCATTCAACAAGAACTCTCCATACCTTTGCTTTAAAATATAACTTATTAAACTTAAGTTTACATAATTTAATTTTAATCATGGCCATGTTTAACCAGTGGCTTGAAAAATTCCTGGAAATTTAACAAACAGCTTTTGCAAACTGGTACGAGCTGGCTCCAGCACAGCACTATCTAGAAACTAAGTACCACTAGGCATCTGCTACCTTTACTCACGGTAATGTAATAATAATGACGTCAAGCACAGCATTTTAAATGCAGCCTTTCATGTAAGCCTCATGGCAAACCTAGAAGTTAGGTCATTAATTATCCCCACTTTACAGATGAGGATCCCAGTGAGGCTACACTGAAGCTTAGGAGAAGCTATATGACTCATAGCCCTAGATCACATCTAAACTCCTCAACCCAATTGTCAAGACAATGAACTGGGCCTTCTTTGTTTATATAGTTTGATTTCTCAACACCAGTCAATGTCCTTATCCTCAGTGAGGCATCGGGACAGAACTGGGAATCTGGGATAGGTTTGCAGGATGGCTATACAGGAGCCCCGGCCTGAGTCTTAGCTTTGGCTCTGCCTCTGAGATATTGAGCAAATCACCGTCCCTAGGACTTGGGGTCCCCAAATGAAGAATGAGGGGCACAACAGTCTCTGTGGTCTTAATCGCTCCAGACTCTAGTATGCTATGGGACATTTCTGCCCAGGGAAAGCAGGAGAAGCCCAGATTCTAGTCTCTGCTCTGTGGCCGGCTCACTCCCAGATGTGGCTCCTTCCACTGCAACTGAGACTGGAGTAGATCCTCCCATACGGTCAGTGCCCAAGCAGAAGCATATTGGGTACTGGAAAAGCTGGACCAAGAAATGCACTCACAGAAGCTGAAGGACCTCAGCAGTGAAATAGCCATAAATGAAGAATAGTTTGGGGGAGGCTGCTTAGATCTGGGGGTGGGGGCGGAAAAGAGGATCAGATGACCTCCAGAAGTCCCCGGTGTCCTCTCCCCGAGGAAGCTGGTTTTGTGGGTTTCCTGAGCTAGATTGATTCCAGGCCTGGAATCCATCATTCCCTTCATAATACAAATAATCACCAAACGTGCTCAAGCCCTCGGTAGCCTGGATATTCACTCTAGCAATTCTCTGTGTGGACGGTGATTAGACCATCATTATCTTAATGCTTCTTAATTTATCTTTCTGATTAGCAACTTACCATTTTATTTGCAAAAAATAGCCTTCTGCTGGGTGGAAGCCAGCGGAGCACAGCAGCTGTCATTTTCTCTGTACTAAATCAGGCCGGGCTTAAGTTGGTTTTCTGGTGATGCTATTTCTTGTGTCTTGGCGCTAACACACATCGCAATCCATCATGGTTGTTGTTGCAAAGGCTCACCCCCGGGGGGCTGCAGGCGGAGAGGTCACCTCTGCCCAGGGAAGAGGTCCAGATTAAGACACCCCCTCCCCTCTCGACGCACTCAGGGAAGGGCTCCGCAGAGTCTGACCCGCATCCTGCCCTGATGGGACAGCCCACGGGGCAACTCAGTGCTGAAACTCGAAGCCAAGTCAGTGGTGCGTGTAAATGTAATAAAAGCTGCCGTCTCAAAAGCACCTGCCCTGTGCCAGGCATCATACGAAGCGCCTGATATCTATGATCTCATTCAATTCTCAAAACAACCCTATAGGTGTGTGCCATTGCTATTTTCCTTTACAGATGGAAATACCATGGCTGAGATGGGTTACGTAATTTGCCTGTGGCTTGGAGGTGGCAGAGCTAGCTCTGAATCAGATCCTTGAGACTCTCAGAACCGATCTTAAATGCCAAGTTATAGTGCTTCCTAAGCACAGTCGACACAGTGTGAGATGAGAGATTTTAGGGCAAACATCGTCAGGGTGACTTTTGAATAGTAACACTTTCCTGCTTTCCCACTCACAGAAGTGGCTCAAATCAGCATCTCTCCATCCTAGCCACAAACACCATCGTCTTCTTTCCCACTCTCCACCACCATGAGCTAGTCGTGATCTTTCACGCAGCTCCTAGCTGTTGAGCCCTGGGTCACAGAATGTTTTCCTTTTAGACGGACCCTTCTGTTTTTCTGTCTTCTAACCACGAACAAATCATACTGCTTTCTGAGCCCTACTTCCTTCCGGAAAATACCTTTATTGTTTCTATTCCTGAAACATACAGGTCCTGGCTCAGGCACATCGCTCCTCTGCCATTGTCCCTAAGAGGTCCATCCTATTTATTCTACTTGAATGTTCAAACCCTACACTTCATATATTTCAATGGTTCCTACTTCCTTCAGAGAGCAGTGTACCTAGGTATTCAGGTATCTGAGGGAAGGGGGAGGCTTCATTACTTGACTCCTAAAGTCTCCAGAGAAGGTCCTTAGGTAGAGGGAACTCGCTGAGGAGCAGGCGGCTGTAATGTCCTTGAGGTGTCATCCACTTCAGCATATATTTCCTGGTTAACAGACATGCTTTCGCTAAGCTAGACAGATGAGAATCTAGCTTGCACTATTCAATATGGCTGTCATCAGCCACAAGTGGTTATCTAAGTTTAAATGTAACATGCTGTTCCTCACTTTTACTAAGCCGCATTACAAGTGTTCACGTGACTGGTGGCTACCAAACTGGATGGTACAGATAGAGAACATTTCCACCACCGCAGAAAGTTCCGGACCACAGCGGTCTGGATAACTTTGTCCTCTAAACCCACTTGGAAGACTTTGTAAACTAGGTCGGATACCTATTAAGGTGTAAATTTAATGGATTACGGTCAAATATTTACCTCACTTTGGATTGTGGTAAAAAAATATTTACCACACTTTCGAAGTGTGGTCCCCACACTAGCAGCATTATCTGGGAACCAGTCAGAAATGGAAATCCTTAGGCCCCATCTCAGACGTACTAGATCAGAGACTCTGGAGGTGGGCCTGGCAATCTGTGCTTTAACAAGCCTTCCAGGGGATTCTGATGCTTACCCTGCACTTGTGTAGGTAAATAACGATGCCATGTGTTGAGAGTTTTCTGTGTGTTGGCCACCATTGCAAGCGCTTTACAGGTATTATCTCACTTAAACCTACTGATATCACTGTGAGACAAACAGTATGTTCCTATTTTACAGACAAAGAACTGAGGTTCTGGGTGGGAAGTAACTAGTTCAAGGTCACACACAGCTTCCAGATTGGCAGAGGCAGGTTTCAAACCCAGTTCGGTCTGACTCTAAAGCTCATGCACGAACAGCTCTTGATTTGACAGCTCCTCCTTGCTGACTGTCTCTGAGGATACTTGGGTGGGTGTCCGCATTTGCCAAGCTGAACAGTGGGAACCAAGATGGGGAAAGAGAATGAGACCCACACTTCCATGGAGCAGCCGCAGTCACGGCCTGTCCCGCCAATGGCAGCTCCACCTTGCCTTAAACTGGGAAAATGAGGAGGATTTGGGGAACCCAAAAGCCAGCCCTCTCTACTTGGGGCAGTGGTCTTTTTCTGGGTTTTTCCACGTTGGCCAGTTACTCAGGAATCTTGTCTTAAGGGTGCATGTGAGTTCAGAGAGATGAATTGCTCTAAAAATAAACTTCTTCCCTGGATAACTGTAGATTTGCTTTTCTTAAGAGTTCAAGAAAACCACCAGTGATTGTATTAGGGGATTAGAGCGAGAAATTGCTGTTCCTTCTTTAATCTCTGCAGTAGTCCCTAGGCTGGTAAGTCGGATTTTATGGGAAAGGAAACACATGGTTTGTTTTGTACAAAAGTCATGTTCCTGAAACATTCAACAAACATCCATTGAGCACCTATGTTATCCAGATATTTTCCCTCAGGCCACCTCATTTAATCTGTAGAACAGCCCCATAAGGACCTATTATTTAAGACAGTGGCTATTTTTCCCCCCATTTGACAGATGAGAAAAGAGAGGCTTTCAGCTGGTAAGGGGCCAGGCGGAATTAAAACCCCAATCTGCCTATTTTGGAAGTCCTCACTCGTACTACTCAAGCCTACCATGTCTGGCACTGGGGTAAATGAGGAGAAGGGACTGGACTCTGGGGATCTGGGGACAAATACAAGAAAATCTCAGGCACAGCAGGCTTATATAGACAGGGAAAGAAGTTCTGTGTGATGGCAGGTCAGCCATGGAGAAGGCTTTGAAGGAACATTTCCGAGGGGATTTGTGTAAATTGGGCCCGTTCTATACATGGCTAGGATTATATTTGACCCTATCACGTGTATATATCCCACACTTTCAATCCCTTTCCTCCTGAGGTAGTTGTAAGCTGGTGCTGGCCACCAATTCTTCCAGGCCCACAGGGGAGACCTGGCCCCAGTGAGTGGCCTGAGCTCGGGAGGATTCTGAGCCCCATGTGACTCTGATGTAAGAGTTGAGCTTGTCTGCCTGGACCAGTTAGTTCTGAATTATCCAGCTAGTGACAAGGAAGCCAGTGCCGTTACTCAGATCCCCAGCGGCCTAAGACAGACGACCCACCCTCTGCCCTCCTGGAAAGCAAGCAGGACTCAGTGAGCAGGAGGGAAGCCACCAGGCCTGATCCTTGCACAATTTAGCTGGGACTGTCCATCTCCCTGGCACTGGGGACAGCCAGAACCTTGCCAGGCCTGCGCAGTTGCGAATGGGCTTGTGGGGGTGGGGGGCATGTGGAGCTCACAGGGGTGATGTGGGGCTGTGTGAGTGTGTGATATATGGGGCCTCAACCTTGGGAGAACCTCACCCAGAGCACTGAGGAGAAACACGGATTGCTTCCTACCAGACTCTGCCGGACAGCCTGTTTTCACTCACACACAGTAAGGTCTCCTCTGGACAGTTCCACTACTCTCTAAACTATGAGGAAAAGCTGGAGAAGACCCATCCTATTCTCTTTCTGAGTTAGGCTGGCTCGTACTTGTCCTCCCCTGACATGTGCGATACTGAAGTCTGACAGAGAACTCCAGAATGCCCGAGAGAAACTTTTTAGGGGAGACACGGCCTCTCCCTGCCTCTGTGCAGATGGCCTGGGGCCCTCCTCCCCAGCCCTAATTTCCCATTCCAGATCCGGAGTGCCGGTCCCCAGATGCCTGCAGGTTAAGAGGGGTGGTTATAAGCTGAGCTTCAAGCAGCCCCAGGAGCCTGGGTGCAGGTTGAGGCTGTCACGAGGTGCATATCAAAGCCGGAGTTTAAAAACTGTACTGGGAATAGTGCAATTATCTCGCTTCACCACATTTCTCAGCCCCGACTGAGGTTTAATTAAAGCCAAGTAAAAACACAGAGTCGCCATTTCAGATATCACCCCCACTGCATGCTGGTTAAAAAAAAAAAAAAAAAAAAAAAGAGGAAAGGAAAAAAAACCTTTATCAGGGACTTAAAATTTTTTCTGTGAGTATCTTCCAGCTCAGTTGGATATTATTCCTTCATAACAGCCCCTTTAAAGAAAATATATATATATTTAATATATATGTATAAAATGAGTTAATCCCCCATAATCTCCTTGAGTTGTACCTAAAACACAGTTTCTTGCAGGTGACCTTTTCAGAAAAGGCTGTTCCTATGGCAACCGCATTGTTTGATTCAGTCAAGAGAAAAATGCTGCATGGAAATGTATTTAATTTTGCTTAATTTGATGCCGTATTTAACACTTGCGCAGGCTGAAAGGAGAGAGGGGCTGAAAGGCAGGAGCCAGCTCATAAGGACACGTTCACTGGCATCCTATCCTGAGGGCGAAAAGGACCTCCAGACACCATGATCCACTTGGTACCTGCCCCTGGTTTAGGGTGGGGGAATAGGACTCTGAGGGTGCCGTGCAGGAAAGAGGTGGACGGGGCCTGCCAGGCAGATGCTGGGCCACAGGGCCGACATTGCAAGTTGAATAAAAATGTAGCCCACATTGGTGACATAGCTTTGGGCCAAACATTAAGAGGCCTGGGTAGAGTCTTTGTTTTGTTGCTCCCACGGCATTTCCTCATCTGAAATATGAGGCAACTGAATTCAGAGACCTCTCAGGTGTCTTTTAGCACTAAGCCTATGAGTTCCCGTGTGCAAGTCTGGTCTCCTCAAGTAGACTCCGAGATTCATGGAAGCAGTGCTGGGCACAGGGTAGACACCCCGTAAATGTGTCATTCATTTGGTCAGACAGGAGCCTACTCCAGGACATACCACAGCCCAGCCCTCAGAGGTTTGGGGATAGCCTTGCCCACTGCAGTTCACAGGCCACTACGATCACAGACGGAGATCCTAAGGCAGGATAACTAGGGCAATTGACCAAGATGCCACAGATGGTGACAAGGATAGAGTCCCTAAACCAAGCCCTCTGGTTTCCAGTGGTCCCGTGAAGCCAGGTACATGTTCCTGTTTGGAACAAACATGGCGACCCCAAGACAGGAATAGCTCAGCAAGACAAAATGCTGTCCCAGCTCAGCCAGGATGCCGCTGCTCCTTCTGCTTCAGACTTTGACAAGCAACATAGACAAACTATACATATACCTCTATTCCACGTAAGTTCTAATACCACTTATTAGCTTGATGACCCTGAACAAAGTATTTGACCTCTCTGGGCCTGAGTTTCCTCATCTGAAAGTAAAAGAGTTGACTGGGGATATCTAAAATGCTTTTCCTACTTGGATATTCTTTGTGATATGATTCTACTCTTCCATCCCCACATGTGAACAGGCACATTAGTGAGCTAGATAGCCACTACATGGTTCCAACTCCAGTAAGTCAGCCCCTCTCCCCACATCTTCAACTGGAGCCTCAACACCTCTATCATGAGTCAAGCCCAGCCATGTCAGTGTCCTCAACCGTAGACTGCTAAGATGTTCAGGACTAATCCCCTTATGCCTCAGTTTCCCATTTACCTGAGTTGCCATCAGGAGCCTAAGCTTACCTGATCATGTATCACCGTATAGATGCTCAACTTCATGCTACTGTGTCCACCCCTCCCTCTCTCCTCCTTTCCCGCATCCTTTGTGCCTTCTGGAAATCTTGGTCCTCTTGGACCGTTTCCTACACTTTCTTGCTTTAAGTGAAATCCAGCTTCCCCCTGAGGACATGTGTCCTTAGAAGCTCTTAGGGCAGTAGAGGCAGGTCTATCTCCCACATCCATTGTGCTTCAGAATGGGAGGTGACTATATGCCTACCCTTATCCCCATCTAAACTGCCTCTTTCTACCTTCAAAAACCCAAGCATGTTTGAAGAGCTTATCATCAGACCTCTTGACCCTTCCTACATATATAATTCTCTCTTTCTACCAACTTTCTGGTCATTCCCCTGCATTCATGGATGACTTCAGCATCTGGATTTCCGATTGCTTCTCCACTACTACTTTGGCTAGGTCATTGGAGACTTCAACATTCATGAAGATGATCCATTCATACCCTGGCCTCTTAGTTCCTTGATCTTCTAACCCCAATGAGCTTTTGCTCTGATCATTTGGCCATTCCCTAGACTTTGTCACACCAATCACTGAACCACCTACTAAGTGTAGATTTCTAATGTCCCACTTTCTGACCATCACCACCCTCTTTAGAGCTAGCTTCCTCTGACACCCCCACTCCATCAATTCTCCAACCTCATCAGGACCTTCATTTTATTAAAAAGCCACTTTTTGGGGTTATCCATTGCTACCACTCCTTGCATGTCCACTTTCTTCCTTGGCCCAGCTCTGATTCCACAGTCCAACACTTGAACTACTCCCTTGCCAATACCCTGAACATCTGGCAGCTCTCCTTCCCCTGTACCAGTCTAACAGACTCCAGCCCTGGTATGCTATCCATTTATTAGTGGCCTGCACCAAAGCGGCTGCACATTGCTGAGAAAAATAACACAAATTTGCTGACTAGACTCACTACAAACATGACCACAAATCTCACTCAATGCTGTCAGAGAAACCTACTATATACTTCCTTAGAAAATTCAATTTCCCAGTCTCTGGGGAAACTATCCCACTTCCTTCTCTCTCCTCAAATCTCCAACACTCCTTTCTCTAGCCCATTCTCAGCTGATGACCTTGCCATGTACTTCATAAAGAAAACAGATTTCTATAAGATGAGAACTACCTCATCTTCCCATCAACAAGTCCTTTATTGTATCTGCATCAGAACCAAAATACTCTGCCTACCCCACCCTGACTGCGATGGAAAAAGAGTCCTGGCTCCTCCCCAAGGTCAACACCTTCCCTGGACTCTGAACCCATTCCCCCCTCCAACCGCTCATTTTTTTCCAGCTTTTCTCTTTCTTCTTGCATTATCATTTTCTCCCTCTTCACTGGGTTGTTTCCATTGACATCCAAACACACCTCCTTTAAATAAATGCTCCCTTGACCCCACTCCCTCCTCCAATTTCTACCTCTTTTTGATGTCCCCTTCACAGCAGCTCTGTTCGAAGGAGTCTATACTCACTGCCTCCACTTCCTCACCTTGACTTTCTTCTCACCAAATAAAGTCCATTCCAATCACCACTCCACTGATGACCCATTGCCAATGTTTCTAATGACTCTATCTTGCCGAAATGGATGGTCAGTTCTCTGTCCTCCTCTGCCTTCAGTGCAGTTTGCCAATTGTTCCTTCTCAAAAAGCTGTCTTCTCCAGGTTCTGTGACCCCTTACTCACCTGGTTTTTCTTATACCCCACTGACACACCCTCTCAGTCTCCTTTGTGGGCATTTCCCGCAAACACCAGAGTGTCTTCAGCACCCTTCCCTTCTGCGTGCTCTGTCTCTGTGTGTTCTTAACCTAGTCTTGTAGCTTTAAGTACTTCCCTTCACACTCAGGTCTCTTGGCCTGACATCTCCAGCTGCATCTTCCACCAGATCCCCAGACATCTGTATTCAACTGTCTGCTCAACGTCTCTATTTCAGTGTCTAAAAGGCATCTGAGACTTCGCATATTCAAAACAGAGCTTTTAATTTCCCTCCTCAAATCCACACATCCCCTCCCACCAAGCCTTCCCCATCTAAGTAAAAGCGTACTCTCCACTCACTTGCCGAAAAATCTGTGAGTCAGTCTTAATTCCTCCCCTTCTCCTTCTACTTCCAGTTCATCAGGAAGGCCTTTTGGCCCAACTCTCAAAGTACATGGGAGTAGAGCCACCTGAATCCCAACCACTATCCCCTAACTTCTATCTCCATGGCCAAGACTAAGTCTCTCTGACTCTACACAGCAGCCAGAGGGGTCTTTCTATAGCAGACTCGGTCAGCTCTCTTCACTCCCCTCCCTACTGACAACCTTCTGATGGCTCTGCACTCAGTGTGGAGTAGATCCAAATGCCTGTGCATGGCCTCCTAAGACCCTTTGAATGGCCCCTATCTGCCTCTCTGATCTCATTTCTCTCTGTGGTCTCTCCTCTACTAATTTCCAGGTGCATGGGTCTAGGCCCATCGGTGATTCTGCCTTTCCTTTTCCTTCCAATGGAGATGTTCTTCCCTCCTGTCCATATGTGGCTGCCACCTTCCCATCCACCATGTTTTGATGCAGATTTCCCATCCTCAGAGAGCCTCCCCCAACACCAGCCAAGGCACACTCCCATGGCACCTACTTTATCTTTCTCATAGCATTCACCAGCGCCTAACGTTTTCTTCTTTCCATACCTGCTTCCCTGTTTATTCACTCTCTCCCCTCACTTAGAATTGGAACTCCCAAACAGCAGGGCCTCTGCCTTGTTCAGCACTATTCCTTGCCCTTACAACAAGACTTGGCACACAGTAGGTACTTCATGTTCCTTGATTGACTGCCTGAAGGAAGCAATCTGTGGCTGGACAGGAGGGGCAGAGGGGACTCTGAGACCTAGCACGGAGGCGGAGAGGAAATATGAATGAGATGTGAGCTCCATGAGGACAGGCGCTGCTGTCTCCCTGACCTCTGTGCCCAGGACTGGACCTGCAGCCATGCCTGGCTCCTAGCCGCCACATAATAGACACGTGGGACACACAGCATCTTGGAGTTGGACATTCTCTTAGCACCCTGGATTAACCCTCCACCTAAAGGAAGATTTTCTGTTTATTCTCACATCCCTGTCAGGTGATCCTTCAGCCTTCCAGGATCCTAGACTATTCAGGGAGGAAGGCCAGCAACTGAGAGAGTAGCCCGAGGCCATTGCCCACAGAACCTAGCTGAGGCTGGGCCTGGCCCCCAGCCCCAGGTCAATCTTCCTCCTGGTTGTCTGCTCTTTTTGCCCCCACTGCACCCTTCCTGGCACATCCTTGTCTGTGCTCTTGGTGCTGTGGCTGTTATGCAGCTTGTTTTCTAGTTTATTAAAGGGTTAAGAAAAATGGCTACAGTTTGACAAACAGCTCTCCTAGGTGAACTGGTGGAGCTCCAGCGCATCAGGCCAGCGCTGCGGAGGTGACAGAGCCCCACAAGGCATGACTCCCGTACTCTTGGGAGGGAAGAGGACCCTCCCTCTCTGGGAGCGGGGAGAACTAGTCTACTGCTGCTAAATAGCCCTCACCCTTCTGAGGTGCATCACTCCCTCCCCCAGGTCATGGAAGGCCGTGTGGCACAGTGGTTAGGAGTGTGGACCCCTGCATCATTCAAACCTGGGTAAGGCCTGCATTATGTGACCACAGGCAAGAAACGTTAGTTCTCTGAGCCTCATCCGCAAAGGGAGGATAATAATCACACTTAGCTCAAAGGATTAGTATCAACGTAAGCAAGATAATAAATGCAAAGTGTTCGGTATAGCTCTGGACATTCAATAAATGGGAGCTGTCATAGATATTAGGTCCTCCAATTCTACCCTCTGGCCCCAGAGCCAGCATAACGCTACCATCACCATTGTCAGGAGGAAGCAACTTCTCATTTGGCCACTCCCCGGTCTTACTCAGAATATCCAAGAAGGTTCTTATTCTGCTCGCTCTTGCTCACATGACTGTCCACGTCCCATGTGTGTCTTAGAGGCTAAGTTCCTTGAGGGTTAGCCACACCTACACCATCTTGTATCACGCAGTGCAACAAGCAGTTGAGCGCTGATTGAAGTCTTTGTGATTATGCAAAAAAACCCCCACCCGACTCCAAAAAACTATACAGTGTTAGCTCTGAAAGGACTCCCCCTGCTCCCCAAGGTCACCTTCTCATGTTGCTAATCAGGAAGCTGTAGCTCACCAAAGCCCACAAAGCTGCGCAGTGACAGCTGGATCTGGAACTCAGGCCCCTAACGCAGGAAGGCACACTGCCCACCAACCCTCATTCCCAAATTCCCTTCCACCTAGAAAGACTGTATAAGACCCCAGACTATGAGGCATTTCACACCAAAATGTCTCTTCCTCTTGGCCAAAGCTGAGAAACGTTTTCTTTGCACCATTTTTCCTGACCCCTTAGGGAGAAGGGTGGCCAAAAGGGAGTCTCCAGGGCAGAGGGCAACTGAGAGCCAAGAAAACTGGTGGCTGATGCCCCGAACTGGCTTCCTCCTGCCCCCCATGCCCCCCTTTCTTCTCCTCCTCCTATTTGCCCACCCTCCTTTTGAATTCTCTCCTTTTCTCATTTTGCCTGGGCTGCCCGCCTTCTCAGCTGTTTGCTCAGAAGCTGGGCTCTGTTTGCTGAGCTGTTATTCATTTTCATATTACCTGGGATATTTTCAGCTGCTCCTCTGGGTTTTTAGGAGAATTTCAAGTGGTAGAAAGCAACGTGGGCTGCAAAGGCAAATACGCATCCGTGACCTCTGAGCCTCACCTGGGGAATCTGTTCATCTTACCAGCTGACTTCCTGACAGCATAGCCACTGTTCCCTGGCCTGATGCTCGGCCTCTCATCGCGGGCTTCCGGGGAGCAGGGCATGCTTTTAGGCAAACAGGCTGCGAGTTTTCTCAAATCCGTGACTGATGCATCAGAATGCTTTGCTCAGGCTCTAGAGTGATGGCCTAATGACTCGTACGGCTTTTGGCCCTGCCTCCCCTCACGGGACCTCCTTCCTGCACTGCAGCCAGACCAGGGAGAGAGCCTCTCAGAGGTGCCTTCGTCTCCCCTGCCTCCCCCCAGAAGCAAGGAGCACAAGGCAGGTGAAGAAGTCCCCTCTGCAAACAGCTTCAAGAATGCATGGCCTCACCGCGTTCTTCCGGACACACCAGGACCCAACACTGAGGCTGTGGGAATAAACGGGAATGACAAGGGAGCAGGGCATAAAGAAGAAGGCTGCTCCTCTGGAAGGAAGCCAGAGACTTGTCCCTGTGCCCCATTTACTTGATCAAATCCCGAGGGGCCTCTTTCCATCCCCACCCCAGGTCCGTGGCAGAGCAAGGCCTGAATCCTGCACAGTATGGAAGGGATAGAACAGAAGTACGTGGCCCATCAGAGGAACATGGATACACAATCAGAAGATCCTGATTGAAAGGCTTGGTTATCCCATACGTTAGTCACGTGACTGTGGCAAGTCACTTAGACTTTCTGTCCCGTCACCTCCCCCGTAAAACTGGGACAACAGAATCTACATCAGGGCAGGTGCAAACTCTCCATGAGATAACATGTGAGCCAGTGCTCAGTACGTCGGATCGGCCTCTGTATATGTCAGCTACTATTCATCCAGACTCAGACCCTCCATCAGCGGACCAATCACGGAGGACGCACCATCAGTCACATTGAGACAGACTTGTGCAAAAACACCTGGGTCTTGAGACCCAGCGGCCCCACCGCTGCCAGCACTTAGCTCCCCCCTCCTTTCAAGCCTCCACGGAATTTGTTCCAAATGTTCCAGGAGCCCCGGGAAGAGGCCTGGGTTATTGGATATGTGTTGGGTTTAATAAAGGGCATCGAGCAGCTGTGGGCTTGTTGTGTTCTCCAGGCTTGTCACTGTAGTGCTGATGGCCTGTGGCACTGCCACGCCAGGTGAGAGACGTCAGTAAAACAAGAGTAGGTTTTATTAACAGGATTGAGGGAGCTGCTAGTTCATCTGTCATGGGATGTGGACCACAGTGGCTTCCCCATCTGCAGGCCAGCCCCTCCATGGCTCCTGTCAGACTCACCTCATTTCTGGGCTCCGTGGGCCGAGTGGAGCCAAGACAGGCTCTGGGCTATGAACTGGAGCACGGCCCACAGAAGAGATCCTTCTTTATGGGCCTTGTGGGATTTTTTTTATCTCGAATAAGCCATCAAGTTGCTGTTATCTTTTCCTCAACTCTGCTATTTTCATGACAGGATAGACATTGAAGGACTAAGTAGAACTGAAGCCAGAGCCTTCTCAGGGGCAGGGACTGGGCCGCCTCTGATAACCAGGTGCTCAGCAGAGTGCTCTGAGCTAGAACGTCTGCCTGGTAAATAGTGAATGAAGGAGTGAAAACAGAAGTGGGGCTGCCGCTGGATCACCGATGTGGGATGGAGGTAGGGGCTGCGGAGCCATCCCAGTGCAAATGATGAGAGAAGGTCCATTCAAGGAAGAAGAACACGGAACACACATCTAGGCAGCGCTTGGCATCGGAAAAATCCAGAAAGAGATCATGAGTCCCTCAGACAGGGCATCATGGCAAAAGCCCATTTTCTAAAAGAAGGGCAAAGGGCCAAGTTGGACTTGCAGGGCTAACCCAGAGCCCCTTAAAATCTTCCCCCAAAAGAAAGCCAGAATACATCATAGAGCCTGGGTAGGACCCAGTCTGAGGGTGGAAGTCCCATGGCCACTGCTGTAGGGAGGAGAGAATGGTAGGGCATAGGAAAATGAAGTTATTCAAACTCCCTTCCTCCAAATCCCTAAATAGGATCATCAGCTCCCTGTAAAGAACACAGAAATAGAGTCAACGAGGGGTCACCCCTGTAGAACCTTCTGTTTCATACCCAAGGCACCCAAGACTCAACCTCTTTGATCCCAGTCAAGTGAGCCCCTGACAATCCTGGAGAACCCCTCACATAGGGCCTCTCAAGTCAGATGTCACCCTCCCAAAATAGCCCACTCCTGTCACAGACCCACATCCAGGGGCCCATGTGTGTGGAGGAGATGGGGGGCAGCTATGATCTCCTTGTTTCCTCCTGCCATCCTATTTTGGAAGACATGAATTATAGAGAGCATCAGAAGAGCTCTTCTGGGAAGGTAGACTGGGAGCTGGGTGCCTCTTGCTTTAATTTTTTTCCTCAGTGGAGAAAAGGCTAAGAGGCCACACTGGCCTTCCAGACAAAGAGTGGCGAATGGCTAACTACAAAATAAAGATGTTTCCAGGGCATCCGTTGTTCCCTCGTTCTCTCTTACCCTTTGAACCAATTCACGAGAGTCTGGGCCATAAGCATGTAGGAGATTTTTAGTTTAGCAACACACACTGAACCATGCCTGGCATGGGACAATTAGAAAAGATAGTCAATAGGAGAAAAGGCTAACAAATGCTACATAAACACTGAAATTAAAATCCCCAAGGCTTCAGCCCAAATTCTGGGCCCTTGAGAGCATGCATGGAGAAGGATGCCCTGGCAGGGTCAGCCATCTTTGGAAAGAGCCACTCGCCTGACTGCAGAGGGAGAACCACAACTGAAGGCCAGAAGAAGAGAATGTTAAGGTCATTTGTTTAGCTTTCAGGATCGCCGGGAGAGTGGGCTGGTGCCAGCTACAGTCTTCTTTGCAAAGCAGTGATAAATAAGCCCATTGGACTCGAGAAAGGCAGGAACCCTGAGTTATTCAAATACTAGCCATGAGTCTTTGAAACCCGGGAAAGGATCTTCTCTGGCAGACAGGTTCCTTAAGCTAGCCAGAAAGATTGTTTCCTGGGGGCAGCGAATGAGCAGAGGTGATGGCAGAACCTTCAGGAATTGTTGGCATTCCCATCTCCATCGCCTGTCTTGTATCTCTAGTGCCAACCACGATGCCCAGCACATGAAGCACTCAGTAAATATTTGCTAATGAAGGCATGCATGAGCCCCAATCTCTAGGAACTATTTGTCACGATTCCCCAAGCCGATCCTATGTGGAAACTCACCCAAACTCCAAGGAACACCACTGTGCCCCCCCCCCCCACTCTGGAACATGTAAAAATGGCCTATGTCTAAGTGTCCCGGCAGCCTTTGGAGTGCATGCTACTAAATTCACTTGAAAAGAGCTAGAATACCCCCACCCCCATTCTGCTGAAGGGAGAAGTGAGTCTCCTATCTTATTTCCAGACTCACTCCGAGCCCCACACTGGATGGTGGACACCGCCTGCCTCCATCAACCAAAAGCACACAAGTAGCAAATGGTCAAGGGGCCAAGCGGGCTTAGGTCTGGGAGACTTTGTCACCCCTCTGCAAGTGTTAGCAGACAGGCTGGATTCCCCAGCTCCGCCATTAATTGTAGCCCATGTGCTATGATTACAAAATGGAATTAAATGACATGCCAAATTAAAGAGTTATTTTTTCTAATAAATATTTTGCATAGGATGTGTTTATAATGGAATTAATTATTTACACTACCATATAGAGAAAGCATAAATATAAAGAGAGAGATCAGACAGTTCCTGTAGGAGAAATAAAATGAAAATTTCCATCAGGATGATGAGTACCTGCGATCTAACTTTGGGGCTGGGGCTAGGGGGAGGTGGAGAGAGAGGGACATCTTGAGAACAAATCGGACAAACGTTATCGAGGCTTTTGAGGGAAGAATATGTTAAAAATGAAAGTGAGTACAGAAAGTTTAAATATTTAATACCTGCATTAATTCTAATTCACACTTTCTTTATTTTTCAGATTAAAAATTTACAAGAATTCCCATCTCTTTCATCCTTCTCCTCCCATGAGACACATTATGGTCACCGTTCCAGGGACCACCTCTGACAGCCCTAGGGAAAAAAGGGGGCATGAGAAAAGTAGCATCCATCCCCCTCTGCCATGGCACCCGTCCCCCACCAGACAACTCCCCCAACTCCACTCCAGGAAGCCACTGTTGTTGGGTTTCTGGCGCCAGAATGACTGATGGGACTGAAGCCACTTCCTGGCCTCCTTGGCTCTCCCTGAGAGGGCCACAGAATTCTCAGAGATGATGCAGCCAAGCTGTGGGTTTAAAGTGCTTGCCCAAGTCCAGACCTTGTGGGCATAGAAGAAATATTCCCATGGGACTGATTTCTCCTTGAAACACGAGATTTTTGTCACACCCAATTCCGGGCCCCCCTGCCCTCTGGGAGCTTTGATTCTAAAGCCTACCAGATCAGCTTTATATGCTTTAAATAACACAATTTTAAATTCTGCAAGCCAGAATTAATTTGAATGCAAGGAAGAAATCACTTCTTGAAGATCAAAGTTGAGAGGGTAACACTAGGGCATTACTTCCAAGCTTTAGCTATAGTCCCCAACCCAGCATTAAGCTGGTGAGCAAACACACCTCATGATAATAACAAAACATACACCTGCGTTCCTTTAAAAAGCCCTTTCCCACATCACATCTGACCCAACAGTTCCACGCAGTGACGCAGTGACAAAGGTGCTGTTGTCAGCCTTCATTTGATACACAGGTCCAAGGCCTCCCTACTCCAAATTAAAATTCTTCCCACTGTTAGGACACAGCTTCTCCAGCACAGAGTTCCCAAATACTGGACATGGAAGGAAAAGAAAACCTGGGCTGAGATGCTTTTTAACCCTGTTCCCTGATTTCTGCGCAGCCAGCCTGCCAGGCAGGTCTACACTTTCAGGTTGAGCGCAATGTGGGGAAGCGTGGCCACACTCTGCTCACCTGACGGGTCTGCTGTGTCCTTGCTCCTGTTTTCCTTCTGAGACTCTCAGTGACCTTGAGGCCAGAGACCCTTAGAGGAGAGCTGTTGACAAAGTTGTCTCAAAGTCTGAGCATTCCTCTGACCCTTGGGCTTTAGATTGTCAGCGCGGATGTGGTGTTTTCTTCCTTCTCTCTCTTATAGCATACCACCCCCCTTGCATCACTTACCACAAATTCCTGTGCAAAATACCTTCATAAATAGTGCTGATTAGCTCCTTGTTCTAATCAGGCCTCTGCTTAGAGACAATTCCCTGCCCCCAGCCCCACTCCTCCTCTTGCGTCTACTGATCCACAAAGCGCCTGTAAATCAGCAGAGAAAACACACACGCACCCGCTCACCCACACCCCCACACCCCCCCCCCCCACACGTGCTCCCTCCATCAGAAAGCTGAGCAGGAAATCGCGCCTGTGGTGGGGATCTGGCGCAGAGAGATGTTTGGGGTTGTTTGTTGTTTCTACTCCCAGATACCTGCTGGAATAGGGCCAGCCCTTTAAATGAGATGAGCAGAGCTAGAAATCATCCCAGCTTAATGTCTGGAGAGCAGAATCCCTTTAAGCGGTTCCTTCGTCCTCTCTCTCACATAATTCACACAGTCTCCTCCTGAAAGGGCAAGGAAAGAGAGGCCCCCAGCCAGGTAGAGGGCACGATGGGATGAGCTCAAAAGGACCAGCTTCAGAGATAGCCAGTCTCCTGTGGAGCCTCTGGGACAAGCACATCCTCCTGTTGGCTCCACAGAGAGCACTATCAGGCTCGGAGTTAGAGCCGTGAGGGCCCAGGACCACGCGCACAAGCATCCGGAAGTAAGTCTGGTAGACCAGTTGTTTGAGCCTCACCAACAAGTCTACCCACCCTTCCCGATCTCACTGGTTGTGAAATTTTCAGATGATGGAAGGAGGGACGGAGATAGCAGGAAAGAAGGTAGCTTAACCAATTGAATATGTTGATCAGGGGTCGTGCTGTGGCTGATGACAGTAACAGACACGGTGAGGGTGGTGAACCCCTTGCAGGAGTGAACCCCTTACTCCCAAGGACTCTCACCAGCCTCTGTCTCACCTAATAAAAATCAAAAGAGAGATCCGATGTTTGCAGAAGGCACACTCCTAAGATCCTAGCATAGTGCTAGCGCATTATAGGCATTCTTGTTTTTCTCATTTCCTCCTATTCTACACTCATTTTCTTGTGCTAAATAAAATGACTTAAAACCTGGGTCAAGATTAGGAAGAAAGCACTGAGGCCTTTCCTGGCCCCCAGACCCTGTGTGTAGATTGGTTTTGCTGCTGTAAGGAGACAGAGGGAATGAAAGTCTCCTGAGGGCAGGGTAGAGGGCCTGGGCAGCCAGCAAAGAGGAAGGAAGGAGAAAAAGCTCTCCCTTGCTCAGAGGGAGGGGCTCTTGGCAAACAGAGATGAGATCATCTTAATCCATAAACCTACTTTTATTTTTAAAAAGCGGTTTTCAAAGGAACTGATACCCCCTTCCCACCTCTACGCTCCCTACCCCACCCCTCCAAAAAAAGCAGGTCTGTCTTGCAGTCTCTCTCATGCAAGTATCCTATTTTCATGAGCAAGAAGGAAAGTTCAAGAGCAAAGGGAATCACAGTTGTTAAAAGCCCTGAAAAAATGAGATACAGGCCCACCTCAGAACATTTTCCTGAAATGAGGTAAAGTGGGAAAGTGAAGAATTGGGGGTCAGGGGACGGATCAGTGTGTGACCTCAGACAAGTCACTTACTTCGTTTGAGTGTCGGTTTTCTCCTTTCCAAACTAAGAGAAATCTTACTTAGTGGGGGTTTAATTCTCCTAAGCTATGCTTACGGAGCCTCTCGTCCATGCGCACACCAGCCATTACCACATTTACAGTGTCACTCCATTCTCACAAGAACCCTGCGAGAAAGGAACTCTTCTTGCCTCTGAGAGATGCGACACTAGGGCAGAAGGCCGAAGTGGCCCACCTGTGGGCAGAGACCCTGTCAGTCATGGGTCTGGGCTGGAGCCCAGGTGTTCTGCTCTGCGGCCCCCACGCACTCGGCCACGTCGCAGCTCTCTCCTCATGGGCGGATGAGCTCGTGTACATGCAAGGCCTTTGGAAAGTTTAAAGGCTGGAGGACGTGAGGTGTTATTTCTGACAGTTGAGAGACTGGAGAGGAGAGGGGCACTTTTCATTTTTGAAGCTTCTTCATTCAGGGTCTTCTTCCTAGATACTTGGCAGCGAGAATTTTCTCCTCTCTTTGCTCTAGAAGCATTGCCTCACTTTTCAAAGCAGTAAAACCGCAGATGACCCGCAGACACCCCGGGGGCAGTTGGGGTGGAGGGTGAAGCTGTGAGGGTTTCACACCCACGGGAAACCTGAGACAGCCCTTACTGCTTCCCCAGCTCTGCCCTGACTCTTTGAACATCTAGGGCAAGGCCTCTCCCTGCCCCAGACACCAGTGTCTCCAACTGGAATGGAGATAAGCTGAGCAAAGCTGAGAGGCCAGCCAGAGTGAGGTGGTGGAGGAGGGCAGGAGTGCAGAAACCAGTGTCGGTGTGCCTCCCACCCAAGAGCAGGGAAACAAGGGGAGGCTTGTTATGGGGCCACCTGTGGTGCTGGGAAGTGCTGTGGGCATGTTAGATGGGGATGACAACCCTGGACAGAGAAAAGCTCTGGAACTTCTTGTAGAGGCTGGTGTTTGCCAGGGTGGCTTTTTTCACACTACTCGAAACAAGGGTGCCACGGTCATTCATGCTGAGGAGGCTCTAGGTTACACTGGGTTTCCTTTAGTGCTGGACTTCTTAAAATCTTGAAAATTATAACAAGTCCTATGACTCTTTAAAAGGGGGTGTTAATGCAGCTTTACCCAAACTTGCTTGGCTTTGGAACTCATTTTCTCCCCACAGAGCCCTCTTTGCTACAGGGTCCACTTTGGGAAGTGCTAGTTTAAGGCAACTCTCCCATTTCACAGATGGGGCCAGAGGAGGATGGGAATCTGCAGCTTCTAAAATTGGCCACCTTCCTGAATGCCCCTCATCCCTCGGGGGTTGAGAATCACTCCACACCTGTTTCCAGGGATTAGGGAAAATGTGCCCTGCTGCAGCTGTGGTGCATGGAAGAAAGGACACCTGTCCCCTCCTTTTAATGGGGCGAGGGGAGGGGAATGAAGAACTAGGCCCCTTAAAAGTGAGGAACCATTTAACAGAGTAGAGGAGCAAAACAGCTAGACAGGTCACCCCGAGAATACTCTATGCCTCCCCAGGTCTTAGCAGGGAACACCCAGGATGCCACATCCCAGCCCCCAGGCCCAACCCTGCAGATATTAGGCCTACTCAGAGACACTATCCTTGACCTCAGTTTCCCCATTTGCTAACGGCTCCTTCCTGGAAATGAACTCCTGTCCAGTGACAAAGTCCCAGGGCCCCCAAGTCCACAGTAGCCTGAGCTGCCTTCTAAAAGAGCTGGGGAAAGAGCTGACACCTATCAGTGTTTTTGCAGCTAAACAGGGAGCTCAACCAGGGAGAGTGGAGAGGGCCGGGGAGTGATGCCCACCCCTCCACCCCCCAGCCCCAGAACCCCCCCACCATGCCATCCAGAAACGGATCAAGGTCCCCTGGTAGGTAGCTCCTAGTCTGCTTCCTCTCCTCCCATGAGTCTGCCTTTCTGAAAAGGTCAGGCAAGGCACTAAGCTCTCAGGTTCAGGGAGTTTATTCCTAAGGGGCTTGAGAAAGGTGACCTTTCCCACCCTCTAAAAATGGGGAGAGGACCGATTATAACCCCAGCTTTGTTGAGGTTACTGGGGGTGGGGCGAACAGGATTCCAATGGGCCAGGAAGAGCTGGAAGGAGAGTGCAGAGATGGAGGCCCCTTCCCCCTCCCATTATACATCATTCTGGGACTATCTCCTCCCAGCTCTGAGCCCAGCCAAGGCAGCTGTTGTCCAGATCCAGACAAAGACCTGACACTTCTTCCAACCAGGCCAAGCTGGGCGGTCTGTGGATGGGTAGGGGTTGCGGGGGGAGCAGAGAGAGGGGGCGAGGGAGAGCCAGGACAGAAAGATCGTCTGCTTGTCTTGTCCTCTGGTCCATGCCCTTTGTGCAAAGGCTCGAGATAGCCACTTCTGTGGGGCCCAGTCTGGCCCTCGGGCAGCCTCTCCCCCTCCTGCTTTGCTCCTCAGCCACATGCCCTTGGGCTGAGCTAAGTCCAGAACCCGGCTGAGTAGGGGAATTGTTCTGAGAAAGTGGCCCGTTGGCTGGTTGCTATGGAAACCGACATACCACAGTGCTGACCCCGGAGAGGTTTAGCACGCTCCCCCAGCAGGGATGCCAGCAGCTGGACTGCAGCTGTTACAGCGTTAAGTGGGGGCTGGAGCCTCCGCCAGCAGTCCCTGCTGTTTGCCTAAACTAGTCCCGGCAGCAGCTCCCCTCCATTTGCCCCCACCCCCAAGCCCAGCATGGCCTTCCCCCTGCTCCAGCCAGGAAGGGAGCGGCTAAGTCTACCCAGGCAGGAGGGGGTGAGGGTGGGGGAGGGGAGCAGAGCTTGACTCCAGGGAGAGGAGGTCTTTTATGAAGCAGGGCGCATCCTCCCCATCGCATTTCTGGGGAAACCGAGGCCCGCAGACGAGGGGGGATTGGTGCCCAGTCACACAACCAGGGCACGACAGAGTTGCTTTCGGCCCTCCCTGCACCAACTGAGTGCCCACTGTAGAGTCGTGGGCTCAGCGCAGACGGGAAGCATCTAACCAGGCATCACTGCGGGATGCCCCATAGAGGGTAAGGGGGCATCACTGAACAAAGGGTGCACCCAAAGCTGACCACAGAAAGACGGGTACATGAAGAAGAAAAGGAGAGTGAGCTGGGAGCAGTGGGGAATAGCAGGAAAGGGAGCTGGAGAGCTAGAGAGGCAGGGAAAGTTAGAGGAGAGAGGTAACGAGGTACCGGGAATGGGACAGGAGAGGCTTGGTGGAGTATTCCTTCCCCCAAACAAAGACAGGCCTGCCGAGGACTCCCCACAAAGAGAAGGGAGCAGAGAAGGGGCAGGGGTCAGTGGGGGGGGCATTAAAATAGGTTTCAAGGAGGCATCTCCTGCCATCCCATCATGCCTTGAGCTCCCCAAGTGGCCTAAAGCAAACACACCAACCAGCCTCCCTTCTGCAGTGTGAAGCTGCAAGACAGACCAGGCTAATCTGCACCTGGGACTCTAAACAAACATCCCCCAGCCAGAGAGGAGAGATGGTTCTCCCTGGGGCAGCCCCATCGGCCAGCCATCCCTCACAGCAGCCGGAACACCAGCTGCCTGCCATTCCCTGTACATCTGGCCTCATACCGGGTTTGCTCTGACCCTCATCCCCACCTCTCAAAGGAGACTTGGGCCTGCTCCCTCTTTGGCTGCCCTTCCTCATCTAGAACAGGGGCCCAAGGCAATGCCTTGTGAGCAGATGGCCCCCTTCTTCCTCCAGAACCCAATCTCACTGCTCCTAATGAATGAACACCCTTTTTCATATTCTTCCCCTCCAGCCACCATCAAAGAGTTGGTCACAGGTGGCTGGAGGGCTGCTCTGGATCCTGTCACCCTCTTGAGCTGTTGGGAAGTTGCTCTCTTTACAGAGGCTTTGCTCCACCGACACGAGACTCCTGGCACAGCTCCGGAATGAGCCAACATCATTACACTCCATAACTGAAGCCCTAGTTCTGCACCGGGCCAGCAGCTCGCTTTTGCATTTCACCACTTTTTTAAAAGGCAACCTGGTGCTTGCTTTGGCAGCACATATACTAAAATTGGAACGATACAGAGATTAGCATGGCCCCCGCGCAAGGATGACACACAAATTTGTGAAGCGTTCCATATTTTTGCCCTTCAACAGACGAATGGATAAAGAAGATGTGGTTCATATATACAATGGAATATTACTCAGCCATCAGAAAGGATGAATACCCACCATTTGCGTTGACATGGATGGAACTGGAGGGGATTATGCTAAGTGAAGTAAGTCAAGCAGAGAAAGACAATTATCATATGGTTTCACTTACATGAGAACATAAGGAATAGCATGGAGGACATTAGAAAAGGAAGGGAAAAATGAAGGGGGGGGGGAATCGGAGGGGGAGATGAACCATGACAGACTATGGACTCCAGGAAAGAGACTGAGGGCTTCAGAGGGGAGGGGGGTGGGGGACTGGGGTAGCCCGGTGACGGGTATTAAGGAGGGCACGTATTGCACGGAGCACCGGGTGTTACACGCAAACAATGAATCATGGAAAACTACATCAAAAACTAATGATGTACTGTATGGTGACTAACATAACAAAATAATTTAAAAAAAGAAGGCAATCTGGTATCTCAGGTGAGCGATTTCTATCGGGTTTGCAGACTCAACAAGAACAGCATCGAAGCTAATGTCCTACTCCTCTGGCCCACTTCTCCACCTTCTAAGCAAGACCAACTGTCAGTTACAGACACTTAGCGTTGACTTGGGGGTGAGATGCGCTGGCTAAGAGGTGCCTGGAGCCTGCCCCGGCCAGTGAGGGCATCAAAAGGTATTTTTTGAGCAGTTGACTGTATGTAAAGAGGGGGCATGTGGAAAAAGTCTTGGACAAGGGCCCCTGTCCAGAAGAAGTTTGCAGTCTTAAAAGAAGACAAAACTGACCTACCATGTGACACAGTGGTTTCTCAGCAACAGAGCACCCTGCGTGTAGACACAATGGAGGCCGAGGCACTACACTCCCCAGGGAAAGAGAGGTCCATGGGAGAGTCCTGCCCATTTCCTTCCTCCCTGCCTCCCTTCCTTCCTTTCTTCCTTCCTTCCTTCCAAGAGAGGGAGAGGGAGGGCGGGGTGGGGAGGGGCAGAGGGAGAGGGAGAGAGTCTTAAGCAGGCTTCATGGATGTGGAGCTCGATCACATGACCCTGAGATCATGAACTGAGGTGAAATCGAGAGTTAGACACATAACAGACTGAGCTCCCCGAGTCCTGCCCGTTTCTTGAGGCCAAGTGCAGGCACTCACTTGGCAGTGATGGGTGTGTGGGCAAACTGTGGTGGCGAGGGTAAAAATCAGACCTCTTAAACCGTGCCAATGGTGAAACTCTAACCGGAGCTTCCTTCTATCTCTCCTTCTTGATAAAGACAGATACACAAACACCCAACATCCCCTCCTGACAGCAAGCATCTTTTTACCCTCTCACCAGCTCTTCCAAGGTGAGAAATGGGCCATGACCCAGGACCATGGTCTGAATCACTCTGGGACTTGGTCACATTCTGCCTGAATAATGACGGGTGTTTACAGTGCCCACGACCATTATTTCATTTAAATCTGCCCCACCCCCTGTGACCTGGGTGGGGATTATTATTCCCGTGTGTCAGATGAGGAGAAAAAGACCCAGAGAAGTGAGAAGTTGACCTGAGCTCATGCGTTTGAAAGCAACAAAGCCAGAATCAACCAAGGTCTTCCAGTGTGGGCCAGCACCTTCCCACTATGCCACGGGGCCTCTCTGTCGCTTCCCATTTCTTACAGAAGCTAGTACCTGGGAGTTGATCAGTAATCGTCTCTGTACAGCCAGAAAGCATAACATTGCCCTAGTTGCCTGGAAGGGCCCAGCGAGACACGTTCAGCTGTGTCTGTGTGAGTGGTGGTGGGGGTGGGAGAAGATGCAGCCAAAGCCCAGGTGACTGCCTGCTTCCACAGGGAAGGTCACCCCGAAGTGCCGAGCTGCCATTTTGAAGAGATGGTGCCAAAGGGCACTGAACTAGTTTTAAGTTGAACTTACTTCTGAAACATCGTTAAAATCCCCAACCTATATAAGCAGCAAACATCTTTCTGATGAAAAAACAAACAGAAAGGAAAGGGGTTGGGGATGAGGAGTGGGTTGGAACCGTCAGCAGAGAGCAGGTTTTGCGGAAGGAGGGCAGTGGGCACATAGCACAGGAGACCAGACAGGCCTCCAGCCAGGCTCCCCACGGTAGGGCCCGTGGCCAAGAGCTGCTCGGTCCTTGGAAGCCAGGGAAGGTGGGCCCTCCCCAGGGTCCTGAGAGGGGGACATGCCAAGGATGCCCTTCAGCTGGAACAAAAGGCAAAGGGTCAAGCAGGGGAATCCGCAGGGCCAGGCTCAGTGTGTGGAGACAAGCACAAAAGGCCTGGTCTGGCAGATGCCTGTGAGCACTGACGCACTGGGGCATGAGGGCCCAGGCGCAACAGAGGGTCTTAGGGGGCCCGATGGAAAGAGATCAAATTCCTGGTTACAGACAGTGATTCAGAACCAGAGCCACAAGCTGGAACAAAAAGGTTACTTGACTGGTCACTTATTGCAGGAATTTTTTAAATGTTGGAGCTGGGAGAGATTTTAGGGACCACTTTGTATGTGTCCTGGCTCAGTGCCTAGAACACAGAAGGGCCCCCCACCCCGCCATGTTTATTCAATGAACGGATTCACAAATGAATGGGGAGAGAAGCAGAACGCCAAAACCGCTGATATTCATAATGATGTTCTGAGGCCTAAGATATTGATGTACCTTCCGAATCTTCCAGGAGGGAGCTGTGCTTTCTGCACTCGTTAACTGCCTTTTAGGGCCATGTTTGCAAACCAGTGCTCTGATGACGGTAACTCCTTATGAATCAGAATTCAAGCTGATTCTGTTTGGCCAACCTGCAAGGAGTTCCTAGAACGTGCCAGACCCTGTGCAGAAGTACTTCACTGCCTGTTCCGTTCCGGGCCAAGATGAAGTAGGGTTCAGGGCTCTGACAGTTCTCAGGCTGCAGAGGAGAGGCCAGGCTGCAGCAGGAGCTCTGTGGGCCCCAGGGTGGGGGAGGCGGGAGGGACACATTCTCTGCATCCCCTGGGGCCCCAAGCAACTTCTGCTTTGGGTTAAAGAGGGTCAAAGAGAGTCGGGATGACCCCTCCGACCCCCCTCCCACCTCAGCCAGAGCCCTCTACCCCCTGGCAGCCAGGGGAGGCAGGAAGGAGGGGAGCAAGGCTGCCACGGGGCTCCTCTCCTTGCCATTTCTTTGGCGGCTCCCTCACTGGCCCTGTTTTTCAGACCTCTAGTAATAAAAACAAGCCAATAAAATGAACATGAAAATATATTCATTAGGATTTATAATGCTCATTAAAACTGCCTGTGTACGAAAGCATGACTTAGCTTCATATAAGTGGGAAAAAAATGCAAATTATACTGCATGCAAAGGAGATATTTCCCTAATCGTCCAATCAAATGCCAGCCCAATTATCTGTGGCCAACCCAATGGGTTAAAATTATACTCTCTCTCCTTGGACACAGTGAGGCGCCTGAAAGTGTTTCATTTTAATAAAAATGAAATCTGGACCCTGCAGAAAACCAGCTTCACTAATGACGTGTTTACACAGAGAAAGACAATTTCTAGTTAATGGTGATTACTACCGAGAACAAATTAAACTTCCTGGAGTATATGGGTTAGAGATAATGGGAACGGGGAAAAAAGTTATGGTTTTAGTGTGTGCGTGGCGGCATGGGGGAACGGGGTAACAGAGGAGGAAAGAAGACCCAGGACCTCTGGGAGGAAGTCGAAACTGCAGGGACGCCAGGGTGGGTGTGGACTGGAGAGCTGGAGAGACTGGCTGAGTGGGCTGTGCCAGGCCCAGCCACCCAGCTCGGCAGTGGGAGGGGGCAGCTGGCTCCGAGCTCTCCAAACCCTGAGGCTGGCCACCTTCATCTGGGGCAGGGTCTCATTCTGCCTGCAAACTCAGGCCCCCAGGAGTCTGCCACTCTTTCCTTCTTGGGAGGGCAGGTGACCAATTCCTACCACTTCCCAAGTCGTTGAGAACATATGGAAAGTGCTTCCTATCCCACTCCACTCGCTTAGGAGTGATGAGCTGAGAGGCAGGCCTAGGCAAAGCCAAGTGAGCAAGCAAGCTTCAGATGGGTGACGGAGGGAGCAAAGCAGACAGGAGGTAGAATGACAGAAATATCATTACGACAGGACCATAACTTCACCTACCCTTGACATCCTTACCATCTGGAGTGCCCCATTCTAAAACATTTACCCGTTTTCACCCTTACCTTTGGGGCAGTATCATCTTCCTCCTCCTTTTTAAAGCAAGAAAACTGAGGCCACGAGGTGTTACTGAACTCCCCATGTCACATACCTAGTAAGTGAAGAAGTTGGGTTTCTAACCCAGATCTGATTCCAATACCCATGCTCCTAACCATCAGGCTACGCTGTCTGGCTACAAAGAAACACGGAGCCCTTGACTATTGGTATGAAAATGAAGCCTCCAGCTCACTGCCCGGCTCCCATGCACTCAACTTCCTATCCACGCCCTTGGCCACTGCAGGACACGAAGATCCTCTTTCAGGAGCAAAATCTCGGCAATTGCCAAATCCCTTCTGCTCCCTGTCTCCCCTCTCCCCTACCTCCTACAACCAGGTGAGCTGGGGCAGGGAGGTGGGAAGGGAGCCAGGATTCCTCCAGTGCAGAGTTTTAATGGATGTTCTTTTGTAAACAAGAACAATCATTTGTGAACAGGCCCAGATGCAAACAGTCCCCAAATCAGGAATTCCAGCTCAGAGGCGCAGAATAATACAGCTTTGGGGAAGATTTAATAATAGTAAAATTAAAATTGTAACTGAAGCATAATGAAGAATGTGGTACAAACAGGCACTGCAAAGGAAAAAAAAAACCCTACACAGATTAGCCCCTATGGAATAGTGATTGGTTGAGAGCAACAGTAAACATTGCACAGAAATGCAACTTAATTATCTCGCAATTCTTAACATTCTACCAAAGCCACATGGAAAGCTTTGATGTTGGCAGCAGCCGAGGCAGCAGCAGCGGCAGCTCCTCTGTCTCCCCTGCTCCTGAAGGAAGATCATTACTAAGAAATTTGCAAACACTCCAGCAGCTGAGCCGGAGAAGAGCAGTGGGCTTTATCTGCTGAGAAACCAGGAAGTGGCCAACCACCTGGGAAGAAAGCATCTCTCGAGGGCTACCAAGTCTGGGGATTGGTGGACAAAAAGAGAGCTCTGAGGATTGGGGCGTGAGGATCAGGGATGCTGGTAGGGGAGGCTCAGCTGACAACCCATCTTCAGAGCTAAGTGGGTAGGCCTCCTTGGGGAGCCTGGGGTCTGTCAGCCCCAGGACTGGCTTAGTGAGCACCGGGGTACTTACTGGATGGAATCTCTGGCCTGCTCCCCTCTCCCCTACCCCAAACACACACACACACACACACACACACACACACACACACACACACACACACACACAGAGTTGAGTACCATCAGGTTGAGAATGTTTTGGTTCTTCCTGCGTTTGTCCCTGAGGTGACCTGCCAGGGTTCAGGGCAGTGGGGGAAGAGACTGAGAGGAGAGAGGACTCTTCATTCTGAGTCAAATCTCTCTTTTAAGGATGCTTCTGATGGACGTCGGGAGAGACGGATTCAGTGGACTTCCACATCCAGAAACCCAGTCCCAAGACTCCAAGGCCTGGCTTCCTCTCTCCTGAACTTGCCCAGGAACATGGCACCCCAGCCACTAATCCATTTCCTTCCTCTTTGGATTCCCCCTTTACTCTTTGTGAATGGTAATTCCTAGAAACAGGGGAGATTTTCATCTGTTTGGTCGATCGGTTGGTTAAGTACAGTCCTGCCTAGAGACAGGGGGATGGGCAAGATGACCTTTTGTGGTCCCAGGCATACGCAGGAGTGTAAGAAACCAAAACCATGGTCTAGGTTTGCTTCGATTTTTGCCTTGTCTAAGCCCCTAGGAAGGCCCCTGACTTTGTTGAGTCCTGAAGTACAGCAAGACCGAGGCCAGGTGATCCCTAACCATGAGATGGCCTGGGAGATCCCAGTCCCTTGGTGATGGTGTCTTAGGGTGCCAGTGTTGGGGCCACCCACTCGAGGGCTCCCCTGCTGACTGGACACAGGGTCATGTAAGTCCAGAGGAAGTCTTTGATCCCTAGACAAGCAGGTGCCCAGACTGCTGAGGGGCCTGGGGGGAAGGAAGAGTAGATTTTCCCTGCATAGGAGATGGGAATGCTGCTCTAGTCCCCAGTGGTTGCCACTGCCCTGGAATGAAATATTTTCTGTGGTTTCTCAGGACTGGAGGCTTCACTCCTATCATTCTGGAAATTGGTTCCTGGGTAGGCTAAGTTCCCCATTTCACAGATTGTAGATTCCAAGTTGTAATGGAGGGAGGCCACTGAGACCTCCAAGGGGATCCTAGGGAAAACTGAGTCTAGACTGGATGTATTACCCACTGCTGGGGGCTGGGGGTGGCAGGGAGAGGCAATCTCAGTATTGATACATTTATTTGGGATGCTGAGCTTTAGAGGCTCTCGTATGTTCGAGCAGTGCAGAGACTCACCAAAACCCTGCCTCCCTGCAGTTTCCAGAGGTGAACAAAACCTGCCCCCCAGTTCCCACCCCTCCTTCATCATCACCCCCTAACCCACCATCCTGGTTAATCTGTAGTCTACCATCCTGAACACAATTTCCATAACCCTCATCTCATTCTGAAAATATCTGGTTTATGTAGGGTTCATTGCCCACCCCCCTTTCCCACTAAAATATAAATTCCTTAAGGGTAGGGGGTGTGTCAGGGTTGTTCAGCAATGTGGCCAAAGTGCCAGGCATGTGGCAAGCTCTCTATAATAAGCATTGGCTGAACGGAAGAATAAAATGCCCAGGCCCATCTTCCTCTTCCCTTTCTCAATCTCACCCTGGGGGTGGCCCAGTCACATCTAAAACACCTGGCCTCAAGATAAGAAGGAGGCTGGAGCTTGGCCAATGAGGGGCTGTGGGACAAAGGGAAATGCTCCCAGAGTCTGGAAACATAACAGAAACACATGTAGAGTGACCGGGTAGGTACCAGGCGTGGCTCTGAGTCCTCAGCCTGGATTAGCTCATTTTCATCGTCACAATGTGGGTTTTGATACCACCAAGTCCACTAACTGGATGTATGATCTTGGGATAGTTATTTCCTCTCCCAGGCCTTATTTTCTCAGTCATCTATAAAATGGAGAAGAGTGGGGCACTGGCCTGGAATATCTGCTAGAACTGTAAATCCTGAACAGAGAGGGGTTGTGTATGCACTGTTATAGCCTCAATATCTAGCACAATGCCTGGGCCCTGGAAGGTCCTCAATAAATGTTTATGAAATGAACAAAGTAATGTTCTGTCGAGCTCCATTCTAGGATCCCAAATTTCCCGTTGTTCCGCCGCAAGCAGGTCAGTTTCTCATTTCCCTTGGGCTCAGGAGGCCTTGTCTATTGTTTCCAAAAGCCCCAGGGGACCTTAGACTTGGAATTCACCTAGATCTGTGTCCTCAGTGAAAGTGAGGCAGGGACACCCAATGCGGCTGTGGAGGTGGAGGAGGAGAGAGAGCTGGCCGGAGCAGGCAGAGGATTCTGTGCTACCCAACTTGGATGAGTGGTAGTATCACAAAGGGGTCATGATCCACATGGCCCCAGGGCACAGATCCTCAGATGAGTCTGCACGTCAGGCAGGGCAGAGCTGACGGATCTCTTCATCTTACAGATGCACAGACTGAGGCTTAGAAGAGTAAGCCACTTGCCCAAGGTCACGCAGCTGGGTAGTGACCAAGACCCGTGGCTTCCTCCCTTTTCTTCCCTTGCTGCCCTCATTGCCCTCAGACCAGAGCCCTGATGCTTTTGGCCAAGGAGAGAGCTGCTACATACGTGGCCCCTCGCCCCTCCCAAGGTCAGAATCTCTCAGCACCCCATCACTGCCTTGGAGGAATGGCAGTCGGAGCGAGAGTTGGGGAGATGGAAAACTATTGGTGACTTTTTGCACTCGATTATTTAAAGACACGTTTTATTCTTTGTAAAGAGCTGCCTGGCAATTGCCCTGGTGCTGAATTTTTGCAGATGTCAGATGCGTCCACCTCTTCACTTGAGTTGTCTAATAGCCCAAGTGGTTGCTGCCTCCATTTGTTTGTCTCCTTGGGGTGTGCTCTCTTCAGTCCCGGGAGCCCCAGGAAGCCTGGTGTTACATAAGCACCTCATCAGAATAAACATCCAGCTAAACGCCCGCTTCCTTGAGTCCTCCCGCCCTGGAGGAACGCTTACCTCAAGCCCCACGTTTTCCCAGAGCGCAAAGAGAGATTTTTGTTCCTGACGGCTTCCCCCTTATTACCAGGGGTCACCCCGAGGCGTCAAGCCCAATCTGCAGCATCTCTAGGCATCCTGTTCCTTCTGTAATGGACAGGGGAACAGGGGATCACTTTTACTCGGACCCCAGCCTCCCTCCTAAGCACCCTGGCATCCCTAATAGCAGATATTTATTCATAGAAAACCTACTGTGTGCCAGGCCCTGTGAGGGGTACCAAGAATAGAAATAGGAGTGAGCTTCAATCCCTTCCTAAGGAAAAACCAAAGTAGAGCTGAGGTGACAGACGTGTGAAGAAATAACTACAGATCAGCAGCTATAATTGAGAAATGTATGTATTCTGGGATCCTGGGAGGAAGAAAGTTCTGGCTCTGCCCAGGAGTCAGTGGCATTTGCGCGGGGCTTTGAAGGACATGTAGACTTGAACGAAGGACCGAATGAAGGAGTTAGGATATATAAACTGCAAAAAGTAATACATAACAGGAGGTGTGAAAAGCAGCAGGGAAAATAGCATGTGGAGGGACTGAGCTAAGCCACGTCTCCTGGCACTCAGCTACCCCCAAACTGGCTCTGGTCTGGCCAGACTCCCTTCTTCTTTGACTCTGAGAGGGAAACTAGAGGCAGGGGAGTCCTGGTAGCCTGCTGCCTTACTTTTTGGCCTCCATTCCCTCCTCTTTAGAATAGAGCCAACAATAATAGCTACGCCCATAGGGTTATTGCAAGGACTAAATGAGATACTATGTGCACGTGCATAGCGGGCCTTGATAAATGGAGGAATCATTATTACTGCTTTTGCTACTATTACCACTACTGTTGCTGGCAAGCCTCCAGGAACCTAAAAAAAATGCCTCGGAGGCATAAAAACACTTCTGGATATACTTGATTCTCCACATGGTAAAAGATTATTCTTCACTTCCAACCCAAACATATCAGGAAGGGCCTTCCTACTCTTTCTTGATGATGAAATGAAAAACATTTTGGAAGAGGCAGCCTTTTATCGGAGGAGCTTGCTTGAGCAATCCTCAAAGGCCTCATCTAGGTTATGTTGCCTGGGACAGAAGTCAGAGCAATGGGTGACCCACTTAGCTCAAAGCTTTGCTCATACAGGTGCATTAAAGAGCTCTACGGACGCAGCTGTGTAGGACCCCTTAAAGGAGTGAGCCGACACATGCAACCCCCCAGACCCTGTTGGTGAAGGCACGGGGGTGGGGGTGGGGGCAGTGACGAAGCTGCCTGGCATTTGCTGGGATTTGGGCCTGGCAGTCCCACATCCAGAGGAATTACATGGACTTTTCATGGAGTACACTGTCTTGTCCCGGTTTTCAGGACCACCCCCGCCCCACACACTTACCCAAATGCCCAAGCCAGAAAATGGGATCTCATCCCTGATGCAGCCTGACCCTCACCAACCCCCACCCTCCATTTCAAGCCTGTCACTTCTCCACCTGTAACACCTCACAACTGTGTAGAGTGTTCTCTTTCTCCACTGCCCCTTCCTTTAGGCAGGGCATCGTCTCTCGTAACACCTTCCTAAAAGGTCTCCTTGCTTCCCCCCCTGCCCCGCCTTCCTCTAATCTGTTCCATACATTGAAGCAAGAGTGATCTTTCCGAGACACAGATCTGGCCAAATCAATCTCCTGCTTCAGACTCTTCTGTCACCACCCACCCCTTGGAAGTCTGGCCCTCAAGATGCTCCACAGTCTCCAGCCCAAGCCCTCACCACAGCCTCTGTCCCACACCATGCTCCTGTCAGATGGGACATCCTGCGTTTCTGCCCTCCTGCCAAGCCCCCCCCCAGCTACTGAAGTTCCCTCAGCTTGAGCACTTGTAGCCACTCCCTTGTTTTTTGGCTAACTCCTCATCCTTCAGGTATCAACCCAGACAGCTCCTCTCTCGAGGAACCCTCCTCGACCTCGCAAGATTTTATTAGGCGCCCTCCTCGGGGCTCTCAGAGTGGTCCACCCTTGCCGGATGATAGCACTTAACATACTGTACTTGAATCGCTTGCTTACTGGTCACCTGTCTCTATTCTCTCACCGTGCACTAAGCTCCGAAAGGGCACATTCCCATCCTGAATAATCCTTGAACATCGCGGGCAATAAATATTTGTTGAATGAACAACAAATGAACAAAGAAATGAATAAACAACAAATTGAATGAATGAATGAATGAATGAATGAACGAACGAAAGAACGACTTAGGACACATAAGCTGAAAAAGATCCCATAACAGGAGATCATCCCCACCAGGGAAGCTGAGCACATAATGCGGGAGGCAGAGACACAGGGTGGAGGCGGGAAGAGGTCGGGGGGGCTGATCCAGCAGGCGAGGAGCAAGAGAAGAAGGGAGGGGCCCTGGCAGAAAGGCAGGAAGGACATCCGAAGAAACTGCCCCTTTCCATCCTGCTCCCGAACCCTGCACCCCATCTGCATAAATCCCGGCTACCTGAGAACACAGAGTTTTGCCAATGAGGAGACTTACACTATTTCATAAACTTTCTTTAAATTAAAATCAGGCAACACACACACATACACATATACCCCACAGACATCTTCGTCGCTGAAAAGTTGCTCCCTATAAAATAAAAGAAGCTGTTTAAATGTCTTCCTTCCAAGCTAGCCCCACAGAGCTGGAGCTGAGAATACATTAGCCTTTAATGAAGTGAGACTCTCATCTTCCAGGAGACACCTCATTTAGCGCAATTGTTTCAGAGCCATTACAGAAAGACAATTACAAGGAAGCGGGGAGAGTAATTGGAAATGCTGGCAGGAGTTGGGCGAAATGATAATAAATAAAAATATTCAACCTAATAAGCTTCCAGGAGGGGGTGGGATGAAGAAAATCAACATAATTAGAACTGAACCTTAGCAAGGAAAAACAGACAGCAGGGTGGCAAGTGCTCAACTTGTACAGGAAGAAAGAAGAAGTCACGTGCCGCCCAAGATGATTCCGGGCCGCAGGCTGCCAGCCCCTCCGGAAGCTGCTGGAGGGTGGAGGGGCGCCCAGAGCTGTCGGGGGACTCAGGGTGTGCTGTTCCTGGCCACGAAACCTGGGTGTGTGGAAGAGGCAGGCCCGGCCTGGTGCGGCGGGGTCGTCTGTGTGCGGAGAGGGGGCCGAGGGAGGTCGAGACGGGGAGCACGGCCCGAGCCCTGACTCAGTCGCTGCCAGTCTCCAGTTCTGCCACCATGTGCAAGAGGACCCCGCTTTTTGGGTCTTGCTTCTCTCATTCTAACTCCAAGGAGGAAACTCTAAGACCTGTGAGTGCTCTACCCGTCTCCGGTGAAGGCTGTCTCCTCTATAGGTGTGCCTTCCTCTCCTTAGCGGATAGGCCCCCTCTTTGGTTCTGAAATTTCAACACAAGAGCCTAGAAATTAAGCTTAGGGAGTCAGCCTAAGCATCATTTATGTAAAAGTCATTTCTGACCCCACTCTATTTCCCCCCAGGGGGCCCGGGCCACATCCTACTTGCTGGGCTCTGGCCCTGCCTGTTGGGTCCAGCACAGCTCCTAGAACACCACTGTGCTTGATGATAGTTCTGTCTCTGTCTGTCCCTAAAAGGCCGTGCGTACTGTTCAGAGCATTTGCAGAGGAGATGGTATGAGGCCTGGGACTTGTTTCAAAATAACCCCAGTGAGCAGGGGAGTGCTGATTTACACCATGATTTCTTGTTTGGTTGTTTTTGAAAAAAGCAACGTAAGTAACGTGAGGTCAGGGACCTCAGATTTGTCACCCAGTACCTAGCTTAGGACCCGGTACACAGAGGGCACATACTTATTATTCTGTAGCATAATGGGTCTCTAGTAAATATGTCAACCAAACTGACTAAGGATCAAACTGAAGCCAAATTTTAAAACTTCGGAAGATTCTCAGATAGTTTCAATCAATTCAAATAAATAGAATTGAAACCACACTTAATTTAATGAGAGCCTGTAATGTGCCGGCAACGTGCCAGGCCCTGGAGATTCACAGGGGAATAGGATCCCCAAGTGACTTTCCCTAAGGAATTTGTCATCTAGTGAGATTCAGGTTGTAAAGCTTTAGGCATGACGTGAAGCCACACTAGGGGGTGGGCCATTTGTCCAGAGACAAGAGCAAATATGTATTAGTCTCACCTCCTGGACAGTGGGGCGGTGGCCTAAGTCCCTGGTCCTCAAATGAGTTTACAAGTCTAACAGTAAAACATTTTCATACACCTTCAATATGTATATATATCGACCTGTGTGTGTGTGTATTAGACCTAGTGCCCTACCAATATATGACATGTCTTATGAAACATACTCAGAAATGGAAATCTAAACAGGATGAGATAAAAAATACTAATAAATAAGTTGAAATCTTTTCTTTTCTTATTCCAATGACCCACCTTGCTTACTTTATTTTGGAGACATTATGTGTAGACTACCAGTGTCCTGGGACTAGACAGCCCTGCCATATAAAAGTAATTCCACGGGTGCCTGGGTGGCTCAGTTGGTTAAGCGTCTGACTCTTGATTTTGGCTCAGGATCTCAGGGTCATGAGATAGAGCCCTGTGTCAGGCTCCAAGCTGGGCATGGAGCCTGCTTAAGATTCTCTCTCTCCCTCTGCCCTCCGCACCCCCCGCCCCAGCTCACTGCCGGCTGGTGCACATGCTCACGCACTCTTTCTCTCTCTCTCTCAAAAAAAAAAAAAAAAAAAAAAAAAAAAGAAAGGAAGAAAGAAAGAAAGAAAAGAAAAAAGAAGTAATTCCAGTCTGTTCAGTATACCAAACAGAATTTAACACCTGCTTTTCTCTTGCTGGCCATAGCATCCAGTTTCCAGTAACTGGTGTTGAATGTGCCTCCGGATCCATTAGAACCCTGGGACAAAAAAAGTCAAAGCACAGGATGGGAGAAGAACCCAGATAGCTCCCTCTGGGAGAAACTAGGAGTAGTCCTGTTCATTCACTCATTTGGTAAACACTTATCACAAATTCAGAATGTGCCATGTGCCATGCCAGGTGGAGTGAGGGCTCCAGGGCAGAACCCCGTACTGGCTCAGTTTCGTGGAAAAGGTTGGATGCAGATATACTCGGGATGGAGGTGGATGCTGGTCAGTGTCAGGAGATTCAGGCCAGGTGCTCTGGGAGGGCGCAAATGCCTTCCCCTGAGGGATCTAAGACTTGTGCAGGAGGTGGCACAGGACTAGGGACTATGGGCAGGGTTTGGCCATGCAGAGAGAGAAGAAAGACTCTTCAGGAAAATGAAATGTCTGTGACAAAGACACAGGGGCAGTAAATTAAGGGGGTCGTTTTGCTTCGCCTATCATCCATTCCATCTGGAGATCCCATATCCTGAGGCCAGGTGGGAGAGAGAGAATGCTCACCAGAATTGCAAATTCAAGGGCCAGGGGCCTGCTCTCAGACTGAACACGCTGCAAACTAGAGAGTGAGGCCTGCTGCCGGGCCAGCCTCCCATCAGACATGCCAGTGGTCTGACCAACAAAACAAGCATTTATGGGCTGTGAAAGGCTAATTGGGAGAGAAAGCCAGTCTAGTAATGGGCATTCTCTTCCGTTAGGGATGAACAGACCTTGAGCTGGCCTTCAGGTGAGGCAGGACAGATGACTCCTAAGGCCTGTGCTTGTTCTGGGATGCTACACTCTGGTCTCTTAACCCCTGGAGAGCGAGGCATCTTTGGGAAAGATGTAACTAGGATACAGTACGGTAAAGAGTCACAGAAAGGTGCCCAGAGTGCACCGGGAGCTCAAGGATGATAAACCCTAGCCAGGATGCGGTCACATACTCATCACCAAGAGACTGAGTTCTAACCAGGTAAATGAGGGGGATGGAGAGCATTCTAGGCAAGGAGAACCTCACATGTAGAAGCACAGAAGCACAAGAGTACAGAAACCCAGCATCCTGCTGATAGAGGCAGATGGTCACAAGATCCAGCCAATCCAAAGAAAGCAGGAACTGCTGGGGCCCTGGGGGGAAATAGGCAGCCTTGGGAGTCACCCTTAGGCAGACCCTGCTCTGCCTAGAGCTGGGTACCACACACAGTCAGTGCTTAATAAATGTATGTAGATGGTAAATTGTCATCTCTAGGAAGTAAAGGCTGGGATAAGCAATTCATTCTTATAAAGCCCCAGGCAGGGCCACATGCTGAGATGCATTTATTAAAGTCTTCTGATGAGAGAGGGAGGGAAGAGAAGAGAAGAAGGGAGGAGGAAGAGCTGGGATGGGGGGCTGCCTGTCAACATCCTGACAGAGCTGCACACTCCCACCCCCCCACCCCCGCCCCCACCCCTTTACATCCAAGAGCAGGCATAGGGTCTCAGAGGGGAAAGCAGACAGGAGCCATGGAAAAGAAAGGAAAATGCAATAATGTCCTAAGCTCCAAAGCAGGGTCAAGTGTGCCTACAATTCCTTTAATTTTCCCAACGACCCTGTAAGATGGAATTTTTATTACTGTGTAACAGATAGGCAAACTAAGGCTAAGTAAAACATGGTTGGTAGAGGAAGCGGGAGCTCGAATCTGTAGGATACTATTCTTCCAGATGCTTCCCAGACCCCAGAGCAGATAGGGCAAAGTGAAGACAGAGATGGATACCAGCTGGTGGTTTGCAGCCCTAGGTCCTGAGTCCCCTCCTACCTCCCCAGGTTCTGCTGGCCCCTGGATGTCCCTAGGTGAAACCCTAGAAGTTGGTGAGAAACTGCCCCAGGACCCAGGCTGAAGATGGCCAGCGGCCCTCTGGGGGGTTCCTAACAGAAGGTTAAGGTTCTCTGTTAAGGGCAGGTCAGAAGGACCCTTAGTAGACACATCCACAGCAGCCTCCCATCCCCTTCTCGCCCTGATTCCTTGCTCCAGCCCTGACTTACATTTTGCAACCATTCCAGCCTCTACCACCAAACCCTCAGTGGCCTTAGGCGACTGTTAGCTCCTTTTGAGGCTCAGTTTCCCCACTAAGTCAGTACTCAGGAACTCACTGATCTTTAAGGTCCTTGAGCATCCCATGAGCCTCTTCCTCACTCCCCAGACTTCTCCTTTTCCTCCCCACCCCATCCCATAAAAGCCAGGAGTCCCTTCCCTCAGGTGAGTCACCTGCAGTCTGAGCCACCCATCATAGGCCCCTGGGTCACCTGCAACCCATCATAGGCCCCCAGGGACCGCAGGCGAGGCCATCCTATAACGGAGGGCTAGAAACCGGGAGTAGGCAGACTACCACCAGGGCCTCTGTACAGCCCAGCCAGGGTGTGCTGGCCACCAGATTTGGGAAGGTGGCCAGGTCCCTGATTCAAAGCCAATCCCAGCTGCCTCATCTGAGAGAGAGTGGTCTGCATGCAGCGGGGAAGCACAGTCTTCAGGGTCGTGCAGACTAAGTTCACTGCTTCTCTTTCTAGCTGTTCAATGGTGTGTTGCTTCATCTCTCTGATTATGCCCGGCTCCCTGATTTGTTCTGTTCTGAGAGGACTTGTCTCAGAGGGTTGGTGGGAGGGTTACAACAGATAATGCATGAGAAACACTGAGAGCAGTGCCTGTCACACAGCAGAAACTATTCTTCGGTGCCCCCTACATTAGTATGACAGTAGGACTCCCGAAGTACTTGACAGTCGTGGGAATCACATGGTGTGGGGAAGAGAGCTGCCACCCACACGCAGCCAGTCACCAAGGCTGAGCAGTTTCATGATGAAAAAACCCCCTTCCAGCAGGAAAGGTCCCCTCCCCCCTCCAGGGAGAGACCCAGGTGGGTCACTTGAATGTGATACACTTTTTTTTTTTTAATTGGGTTTAAAGTTATAAAACAACAGCAGTGAACTCCTCCTGTCTCTGCAGGTACTTGGGCCCAGGTGGGGATCAGGGGCATTAATTAAACTCACTCAACCTCCCCCACAGGACCGGTGGTCCTGTGTCCCCAAAGCTTCTCGCCCGTGTGGTCTCCTGCACCAGAAAGTGGCTCCTCCTCAACTCCCAAGCCTGGGAAAGGATCCACCTTGTGGACCAACCTCACAAGCCACCCTCAGACACCCACCCCCAGACGCCCACCCCAACGTAGCCTAATTCGGTCCTAAGTATTCCTAAGGTGCATTCCAATTTCCCGCTGTAATAAATGGCACAGAATGCAAATGGAGGTGGATGTGGGACACAGATGTTTGCACTAATTTAATTGAGGGAACACCTTGGATTAAACACTTTGCAAAACACTCGCAAATAGGTTCAGTGCATTCGGTAATGAAAAACCTCCCAGCCCCCTGGCACTTGGCTGCGGCTGCCTGGGGCTCCAGGAGCGCGGCTGGGAGTGGGAGGGTGTGGGGGAGAAGCCCAGAGCAGGGTGGAGACAAGATGCCTCCAGACACAGGGAGAGAGGCAAAGGAGCCAGTTCCTAGGAGGGCTTCCAACAGATTTTCCACCAGCTGGGGCTGACTCCACCAAGAGAAAGAATCTGGGAGGGTTGAGGAGGGAGGTAGGCAGCACCTGCCTCCCCATGTGGATAACTGCTCACCTGTAGGGGTCAGCAACAGGCAGGTGCGTCCCTGTCCTAAGGACTCAGCTCCAACCTGGAGGCCTCACTGCCCAGCTGGCTGACGGCCAGTCACCCACCAGTACAGGATTGAGGTCCCTAGGCCCAGTAACCCCATGGAAGATCAGCCTATTTGATCTTTTGGGCATGAGGGCGGGTGGAAAATATCTCTTAGATATTTGGGGTTTATTTGTAAGGCAGTGCTCATTTCTTTGATGCTTCTTCCTCACCTTCCCTTCAGATTAGGGGACTTCAAAAACTCCAACCCTGTAGATCTACCAAGCTCCAATCCCCTCCTTCACTTTTCACCATCCATCCATCCATCCATCCATCCATCCATCCATCCCCTTAGCTCTGGGGCTACAGAAAAGAGTGATACTCATCTGCCCCTGGAGGTGCGTGCTGTCGCCTGGGAGGCAGACATGAACAGCTGCAGGGACAGGGCAGTAAATGTGCTCAAGGAGGCATCCGTGGTAACCTGGGAGCCCAGGGACAGTGCAGCGACTTGGCATGAGAGGGTCAAAAGAGAGTGGAGAAAAGGGGAGATGGATTCCTGACAGAGGGAACAACATATGCAAAGATAATGAGGCACATAAGTTTAGGCATTTGCAGAGACTCAGGAGAGACTTCCCATGTGGGTCCACTTGGGGGACGGGTGGCACAAGTGAGGATGGGCCATTTTCACCAGCCCCCTCCTCCCACCCCAGCCCCTGATAGTTCTCATAGTTGGGCAAACCTAGAATCAGTTCCTATAATGATTGCTCTGTAAGTCTCAGAGTTCAAATCAGGCCAGGATGATTTTATATTCCTGAAAACAGAATCCCTAATTTTCAAACACAATGATCACTTCAAGTGTAATAACCATTATAATAATAACCTGTTATACTTGTATAGTGCTTCATAGTTTATAAACCACTTTCACATTCTCTTATAATCCTCTATCAACAGCCCTTCGAGAAAGATAGAGTAGGTAGTTTCGGTATTCTGGCTTTCTGGATGAGAAAATTAATCCCAAGGTCTCAGCCACGTAAATAACAGAACTAGGGTTCAAACTCAGGTCTATATGACATCAAAGTGCATGCTTGTTCACTCATTCAATCATTCAGTCATTCAGCCATTCAGTGCATCATAGAGCACTGGTTGAGCACCTATTATGTACCAAGAAACATTTCAGACTCAGAGCATGGATAGCATGGTGGGGATATTAAGATGAGTAAAATCCTAGATGCAGAGACAGCACACTGACAGATATACCTGGACGGACAGGAAAATAGCAGGGCAAAAGGCAAAGCACTAGGAACCAGGAAAAACACACTCTCTACAAATACTTTCTCACTCATAACACACACACCCTGCAGCCTGTGTACACATATGTAATACATACATGCCCTTATCACACACAAAGATAGGAGCCATTTCTCCTGGGGTGCCCCCCCCACTCCCCAGCATGGAATGGGGACATCCCCACCTGACATCCCCACACCTGACATCCCCACCACTAGCTGGGCAATAGTTCAGACCCCTCAGTTGGAGGCCACCCTGTGGGGCTGAGTTTTGCCCCATCCCACGGCACACATAAGCATGCCAGTACTGTGTGAGCCCTGGTGTCATGGCAGCAAGGGTGTGATACACTTCTAGGCTGGCTGGCTGGCTGGAAGGGTGGATGAATGGGTGGATGGATGGTAGATGGATGGATGGATGGATGGATGGATGGATGGTGGATGGGTGGCGGACGGATGGGTGAATGGATGGATGGTGGATGGATGGATGGTGGATGGATGGATGGATGGTAGATGCATGGATAGATGGTGGATGGGTGATGGATGGATGAATGGTGGATGGACGGATGGATGGATGGATGGTGGATGGATGGTGGGTAGAAGAATGCTATAGATGGATGGATGGGATGGGGAGGGACACTGGGAAGCACAGGAGATTTCACCTAGCTAGAGGTAGATCCTAGAGGGTAGATCCCCTGCCAGTGGGCCCAATTACAGCTAAACACTGCTTTACTTTCTGATGAGGTCAAATGAGCCTCAGTTACCTCTGCAAAAACAATACCCACCTCACAGGACCTATGTGAGAATGTGTGATGGGAGATGCTGAGACATGTAGTGCATGACGTAGCACATAGAGATAGGACCTTCCCTCCCAGGAAGTGAAGGGAATGGACAGGCAATTAACTTTGCAGAGACTCAACAGATATCAGTCTCCTGACTTCCCACCACCATCGTCCAACCTAGGGCTTTAAGGACTTACTAGAGAATGCCTCTCCATCACCCCACCCTCTTCTCCTAGGGTCGGTCATTCATTCTTTTTTTCATTCAGCCAACCTTGTAGGGTGCCTATTATGGCCAGGCCTGGTTTTAGGCACTGGGATTAGGAGAAGAATAAGATTCGGTCCTTAACTTGCGTAGACAGACAACTGTGTTTGAGGTCCTGGGATGACACAGAGGACACAGAAGGAGTGCAGCAGTGTTTCACAAAAGGCAGCAAAGCTCTGAGAGGAGGGAGTCATAGAGGAGATATGCGAGCTGGGTATTACAAGAGGAACAGGGTGTTACCAGGTCAAGGAGATTCCAGACAGAGGACATAGCACCTGCAAAGGCTCTAAGGTGTGAAGTTATACAGAGTATCTGGGGGCAACTGAGCAACTAGGTATATTTGGGGTATCAGGAGTAGGAATGTGCCCTTGTATCTGAGTGTCTATAAGTAAAAGGGAGGTGGAAACAGCAAGGGGGGTAGGAGATGAAACTAGAAAAGTAGATAGGGATGAGCCTGGAAGCCCATGGTCAGTCAGGCCAAGCAGACCATAGACAGTAAAGCATCACCGGGGTGGTGCAGCACGGGTGGGACCAGTCAGATACAACAGCATTTATTAGGCCCCCGCTATACAGGCACAGCGCTAGGCTCCTCTGCGTATAGGAGGCTATCCTTGGCTGACTCTGATGATAAATGAATTTGACGAGGTATTTTCCTCTTTGATTCAGGCAATTATCCCTGGAGAAATGGCCAATTTGGGAGCAATTTTTCCTCTCTGAAGAGCCAGACTGGCTGGCTAACAGCAAAAGCAAGGGGAGGGTTCCCACATGGCCACCAACACCACCACCACCCACAGCCAGAGCTGCTGGGAGCCGTGCTTGGAAATCCTTTAGAATGTCCTGGGGATTTGGGAAGAACTTGAGAAGGGATCATGGTGGAGGTCACAAGAGCCAGAGAGGAAGAAAAAACAGGGGAAATCCCTTAGGCCAGACAAAGATTTACGAGTCTGCATTTCTAGTGAACAGGACAGAAAGGCAAGGTGGGTGGTGGCTGCCACCTTGTCGTTCTCAAACCCTCAAACCTTCTCCGGTCCTGCTCACAGCAGGCCAGGTTCTCCCTCCCCTCCTCTTCTCTCCCCTCCCTCCTTTCCCTCCTTCTCAGCTCCTCTCCGGAAAGGTTTATGGAGAAGACTCCAAATAGCCCCCTCTCCTGCAGGCATAGTCACACCAACTGAAAGGAGATTTAATTAGCAAAATCTCGTTAGGCAAACGAAATTATCCGTAAGACAATACTCCTCTGGACAGGGGGTATGATTAAACAAAGCCATTAATTGAGAGAGTCGCTTTGGCAGCTCCCCGGATGCATTCATCTCTGGGCAGGCTCCACTTTGCCTCCTTGGGCCAGAGGAACAGACTCTGCATCCTCCCTGCCGGCCCCACCCGCTCCCCACTTCGTCTCCGCTCTTGCAAAGCCCCTCCAGTTGGGGCTGCAGACCTCGGCATCTCATCAGCGGCCGCGCTGCCGCCAGATTCCTGCTAAAGTGCCTTGATTGCATAATGTCTATTTGCATAATGTAAATTGCAATCTCCTAGCTCGGGAGGCAGGAATCACAGAACAGCCATTATTTTTTACCACTCCACAAAAATTCTACATTTAGAAAGCAGATTTGCAGCTCAGAAAGCCGTATAAATCTGAATCCGCCAGAAACGCCATTAAATCACACCAATTAAGCCGGACCAACGAAGAGCCCCTGTCACTGTTCTCTGCACACTCAAGGACTCCCAGCCCAGATGGAGGCCAAGAGAAACTGGAGGCTATGGCAGCGGGCCTGGGAGCAGGAGCTGCAAGAGGCAGGAAATTCTGTCTTATAAACCCTAACACACACCCCCAACCATAGGTCCCATCAAGACCTGGGGGAGAAAGGATGAGAGGCGGGTGGAACGAGGCTGAGTTCTTTCTGAAAGAGGACTTTACCCCCATGTCAACCTCAGTCCGTACTTTCTAATTGATTAAGGTCTTCTTTCCAGCTTATCTCTTAACTCAGACAAATGACGCTGTGTGCAAAGCATCCCATGATGGGAACCCAGACTACCCCCTCAAGCAGTAACAACTGTCCTGACACCAGCAAGACCCCATGTGATTGCCCCCAAGACAATGATCAACTTGACCTTCACTGCCCACCCGCACGTACCCACCAACCTTTGTCCCACATTTTCCTTATATAAACCTGGATGTATTTTCAGCACTTTGGAGACTGTCTTTGTGACGTGAGCCTGCTGTCTTCCTGGTGTTGGCCTCACTGAAATAAATCCCTTTCTTGTTTCCCCACCGCTCCTCTCTCTGCCTGTGGATTTCGTCAGGGACTGGCCAAACCGGGTCTGTTTGGGCCGCCCCCTGCCCAGCTGCTCTTCTGCTCCTGCACCCCAGCTACATATCTTAAGCTCATTGCCCGATTTCTGGTGGGTACACTGTCTATAAACTTTCAATTTATGCAGCAGGAGAACATGTATCAGGATGAAGTCTGCACCCTTAGCAGAGGGAGTAGGGAGATCTAAGGTGTTTTGCACGGAGGTCAAAACACCCCTGCCTTTCAGAGCTCTTCTGTGACTTTTCCTCTCTTCTCTTCTCCCAAGTCCCTTCCGGCCAAGTGTAAGAAACCGTAGGAAAAATCCTGCTCAGACTGGGCTCGGCTGGAGTCTGAGTGCTTTTTAAAAGCTATTTCCTAGGGGTCACTGGGGAGAGAGGTGAGTCACAAGGTGCCTGGAAAGGGGCATTCCCTCTGACAACGATGCAAGATCCCAGCTTCCCCTCAGCCCGCCGTACACCTGGTTACTCTTTTGTCTCTTTATTGCTCATTCAATATTCATTTGTCAAAGGGCAAGATGCTAATGTGTATTATTAAAATATCAATAGTTTATGAGTGAACTTTTATGGAGGGTACAGTTAAAGGAAAGATTCTTGACCATCCCTGTCAGGAGCAATGGAGAGAAACAATCTTTTCCAACTCTACTATTTATTTCCTGATTGGAGGAACGACCGAACCGTTCTGAGCAGCTATTGTGTGCCAAGAAGGGCTGTAGTGCTCCCACACGCTGGCTCCCCTTCGGTCCCCACAGCACAGTCCCATCTGCATTCTGGAGGTGAGCAATCTGAAGACGAAGCAGGTGCGCCTGCCTGGGTCACGAAGGTGCCAAGTCGGAATCCAAACTCTTGCTTTTGGACTTCAAACCCTAACTCCCCTTCCCCACCCTGCCCCAAGTAGGAGCCTTGAAAATGCAAATGAGCTTTATGTTTTTATCCGTTCCTTCATTTGTCCAAATTAAACATTCAATTCCTGACCTAAGTTTCCAAACCCTGGCACCTTTTTATCAAAACCAAGCCCATTTACCCTCTCCTCCCTCCCCCTCCCTTTCCGGCATTAGCCATTTTCAGATCTCAGCCCCTTGGGAACGTGAATTGGTTCTGTCTCCACTCTTTGTTGCTTGAGTTTTGTTTCTATCCTCTTAAGTCACAACAAGGTATTCAGGCCCTCAGATTCTCTTCCAAAATTCAGCCGCAGCCGGGTCAGGAAAATGACAAAGGAAAGAGGGCCTGGTCTCTTAATGGCACAGTTCTAATGTGTGGCAGAAGGGCAGGAAGGAGAGGAGAGGGCATGGGGTATTCAGATAGGAAGGGCTGCCCAGACTACCCCAGTCCCCAACAGAGCCCCAGTAGCCTCTTAAGTCCTGATCTTTGGCCGAAACCTCCCCCAGCTTGGAAGGCCATTAAGTAGGGGGTGTGGGGATCCCTGGACAGAACACGGGCTCTAGACTTAAGGAATCCTTGGCCACAGGTCTAAGTGCCCTTCCAGTCCTGGCACTGCAAGCTGTGAGTTGCAAATTGGACTGACTTTTGCTGAAATGGACTATCAGGTGGAAGCTTCCACCAACAGCAGGACCTGTGAACACCAGCAAATCCTTGGGGAGTCCCACTTTGGGAGAAGATCTAGCCCGGCCTTGGCAGTGGGGGATGGAGGGGGGACAGCTTTAAACCCAGACATTCTGTGAGATAAGGGACAGTTTGATTTTCAAAGACAGGGTTTCTGTTCTTGTTGGTTGCAACAACACACGTATCCCAACCCTAACTCCCCTTTCAATGTGCTGTTGATACTCCCCCTTTGAGTCACGGTGGGAGGGATGTCTCTGTTCCCTTCCTGAAAGTGAGGTAGGCCTTTGTAACTGCCCCAATCAAGAGAATGTGGTGGAAGAGACGCTACTTGACTTCAGCAGTACCGATCCCAGCTGGCTCTTGTTCCCTTTGAGGATGCTCCCCCTTGGTGTCCAGCCACCGTGCTTTGAAGAAGCCTGAGCCACTTGGAGTGGTCACATGGGCCTGGCTGGCAGCCCCAGCTAACATCTCAGCCAACAGCTAGTATCAGCCCCCTGAATTATAAGTGAATGAGCCTTCGGATGATTCTAGCACCCAGCTTTTCACTTGCCTCAGCTGAGGTCCCGGACCCAGTGGAACAGAGACAAGGCGTCCCTATGGTGCCCTGTTTGAATTCCTGACTCACAGGATATGCACATAATAGACATTGTGAAGACGCGGAGTTTTGGGGTGGCTTGTTACACAGCCGTAGTAACCACTGGGATTAAATCGAATGTTTGCAGTTTCTGTCTCAAATCCAGCCTTCCCTGGTCTTCACTCTGACACTTCAGACTATTCCCTCCTCAACTGGTCCCAGTCCCCCTGAGCCTACCCCCTCTCCCTCTTCCTCCCTCTCCAAAAGGCAGGGTCCTCATGTCCGAGGCAGCCTTGGCAAACCTTCCTGAAAGATCATTTGAATCTTCCCATCTCAGAATCCTGGGACCCAGAGAAACCTGCTCTTCCTTGTTCCTCAGTGTAGGTCCAAGAGTGTGTCCCTGTGAGGGAGCTTTCCCTGGGTGTGTGGCCCAGCACAAGGCACCGGGTACCCTCGGAGACAGGGAGGGAACGTGCAGACCTATTTCCCCACACTCTCTACTCTCATTAAGGTTCACGCTCAGCTTGCTTCTCTCCTACTTGACTTGACTTATGAGGTCCCTTTAACCTCCGGTGCGAGGAGACATGATTCTCACAAAGGTCTTTCCACTGCGCCTCCCCCAGCCCCCCAGCCACATCTCCTAGGTAGGCTTTCCCGGAACAGGATGGAGGGAGGCACCCTTCCCTGCCCCCGCAGGGCCCCCGGGCTCAGACCCCTCCAGAGCCTGGGCTGTGGAGAAGGTGCCCTGGGAGCCACAGCCCGTCAATCACAGAGGCGACCAGCACTGAATCGCAGGCCATTAGGCGGGAGGGCCGGCGCCCTGCTCACTCACCGGGCAGCCATCGGCAGGATGTTAGACGATCGCATGGCGGCCATTCTTATGATTTATTCAAATACTCATTACAGTCAATCTATTTTTACACAGAGGTGAAGATGTGCGCTGATAACGGTTAATCATTTATAATTCCATGGACTGGTTGGAAGCCAATGTACTATCAGAGGCGCGGCAGCAGCCCAGCCTCCGGTAGCCCCAGAAGCAGGGTGGGAAGCTACGTAGCCCAGGGCAACCCAATCTTCTGGCGGACATCTGTGGAACAGAGACCAGGTGGAGGGTGCCGCGGGGACAGGAAGACACGGGAATCCCAGACTGTCCTCCAGGAGCTCACAGCTTCACTGGGGGGCACGCAGGAAGGAGCAGGCCAGAGGGGCGCTTGGCGTGTGGATGCAGCAGAACTTCGGGAGAGAGAGAGAGCGTGTCTAGCTGGAGTTACCAAGGAAGGGTTCATTGGGGAGACCGGACTTGGGCTGGGTTCCTCCAGGTGGGTAGACTTTTGCCAAGTGGGAGAACCAAAATGACACCTAAAGCGTACAGTGGAGCTCTACCCGTGACACCAGCAGGGTCACCCTTCCCCTCCCTCATGCCTCCCTAGAAATAAACCAAGGCGTAAAAACAAGTGTGGGCTATGAATTGGCCTGCTTCCTCCTCTCACTGTCTCCCCAGCTTAGCCCACAGATGACAGTGGCAAACTCAAGAGCTTCCCTCTCGAACACTCATGACACACATAACACATCAAGTCCACCTTAATGCACAATCAATAAAGTCTAATTAAATAGGATGTCATATTATAGGGCTTCTTTGTCACATTCAGACCTAATCTAATTAGAAGTCCACTGTATTTTACATTCTGACTGGCTCATTGTTGAGTATTTCTCTTGCACAATGCATGGCTGTTAAAGATCAGGTTCAGGGCTGGTCCTTAACCCATAACCTTATTGAGTCAGCATGGAAACACCAAACACAGTTACTTACAGTTCACAGTCCCTTTCCTGGTGAGCGGCATGGAGGACAGAAAGCCTCAGAGTCCTGCTCCGGACTTTACCTGTCAATAAGAGAAAACGTTTTTACAGATGTGTATGATTCTACTGGGAGGGAGAGTGAGGTGGGGCTGAGGGTAACCTCAGGCTGGGTCTGGTGTGAGAGCAGAGCCAGGACTCTATTCCCACAGTGCTGAGTGGGAAGGTTTCCTGATCAAGGGACTCTGTGTGCAAGACGATTATTATTGGGTAGGACAGCTAACCAGGACAGACAGAGAGGATGGCTCCCTCCTTACCTGCTCGGTGCCTCAATTTCCTGTGAGTTTCATCCCCTTCCCTATAGGAATCCCGGAGAAAAACAGGCTCATGGCTGTTGAGAGCCCTGAGCTGACCAAAGCAATAATCATTTACGGATGCCTCCTGTCTGATGGAGGACCCCATGCAGGGGGACAGAGCTGCGCAGCCCTGTGAAAGCTGGCAACCTATATGGGGAAGGCTACAAAACTGGCAAACCACAAAACCGAGGCTGTTGTTTACGGCAGGATTATGGAAGGTCCTGACGGGAGAGAGAATTTTCGAGGAAAGGTAAAGAGTCCAATCGGCCTGGAAGGAGAAGAATGTGCATGGAGAAGCATGATGAGGGCAAGACTGGAAAGATAAAAAATGTGGCTGCTCTTAATTCTCTTTCTGGAAGACAGCAATAACAACAAGAAAAACCCAGCACATGCTTATCAGGTGTCTGCTCCACGGTCTACACTGGCTAGGTGCAGCAGAAATAAAATGCATGGGTGGGTCCTGGTATAAAAGTGCTGCCCTGCCGTCATTGGGGAAATAAGATTACCCATATAGAGCATCATCAGATAAGACAAGACTATACGCACAGTAGTGCTGAACTGTGTGGTAGGGACTATAATTCCCTCTCCACAGAGGAAGGAAGTGGTGAGAGCTGAGGCACTGAAGAAGTAGTCAGGGGGAGGGAGAACTTGAATGGGGCTTTGGAGACCAGACAGGCAAGATCTGGCTGGTAGAAGGGAGCAAGAGGGCGTTCCAAGAAAGGGAGCAATCCAAGCAAGGATGAGAGGGGGGCAGCATGGAGTGACCTGGGGCAATACAGAAGTTGGGCTGCCTGAGAGAGACCAAGGAGGGACCAACACTGAGTTCAGCCCATTGGGGCCAGAGTATCTAGGGCTCTGAGTGTCAGGCAGAGAGGCCAGGCTTGGGTTAGGAGCTGGTAGAGCCATTTAAAGTTTTTCAATAAGGAAATGACATGAAGAAGAGGAGCCCTCCCCACCCGCCCTAACCCCTTTAAGATCTTCCTTTTAATTAAGACAGAGAAGCTACTTGGAAGAGGGTGGAATTTCAGATAGAAAATTCAGTCATGGGGTGTAGTGTGATGTGCTCATGGAAAGAAAATGTCCCTCTTGTTCATGATGATGTCCAGAGGCTAAGGCACCTTCTCTGGGGCTATCTACTAACATCTGCATGACTGAGGTTAATGGTTCAAGGAGGTACCTCTGAGACAAGCCCAGACCACTGGACTGCAGGTCCTTGAAGACAGGATGGCACCTAGCAGGGTGCCCAGGATGTATTGGGTTCTCAGTATATGTCTGTTGAAGTGCTCATCGGTAGACCCTGTTCATGCCAAACAGAATCCACAACCAGCAGCTCAGAACCAGCCGCGGGTTGGCAATGGTTGGCAATGGTTGGCAATGGGCTCCAACTTAGAGTCTTGAAAACAACTGACTACTGAGCTCAGTGTAAGAAGTCTCTAGATTGAAGTGCAGGCAGTGGTACTTTATCCCTGCCCTCTGGGATTGTCTGTTGAGCTGCCAAGCAACTTAGAAGATATGGCAGACTTGCCATTTGCACATGCTGCGAACCTGGGAAGGACAGCCGCTCCTGCAGAGATGGATTCAGGAGTGTTATAAAGCTTTTAACAAGCGGCAAGAATGGGCCAAAAGGAAAAGTCCATTTTTTCATCTACTAGTTTTTGCACAATAAGATCCTGACAGCCGTAAAGAAATAATTTTGAAAATAAAGAAATAGAGCCCACAATCCCATCACTCTAAACCTCCAAATTACTATATCCCATGTCCACATGCAAATCCATTTTTATTTTTTACAGAATTGTAGAAAAAGATTTGACGAGAATATATACACCAAATCCCACTCTTACATTCAAAAGTCAATTGCAAAAACACCGAATAGGGTAACGTGGTTTAAAAAAAAAAAGGTAGGTGATTTGAATTGAATACAAGTACAGGATGAGCCCAGAGTGTGGTGTTGCTGCCAAGAGCATTAAATGTGATCTTAGGTTGCATTAATAGTCACACAGTGTCCAGCCGAGGGATGAACAGTCCCCTCACTTTGGACTTAACAATCCATATTAGTTTAAGACGCAATTCTGGCATTACATCTTAATAACTTTGACAGTGAAGAGGAAATGTGAGCGGAGATGTCCAGTAGCTGAAAGCGTAAGTTCTCGGGGAGCCTGGGTGGCTCAGTCGGTTAAGTGTCTGCCTTTGGCTCTCAGGTCATGATCCCAGGGTCCTGGGACAAAGCCCTGCATTGGGCTCCCTGCTCAGTGGTGAGCCTGCTTCTCCCTCTCCCTTTGCCCCTCTCCCTGTGTGCTCTTGGTCTCTCTCTCTCTCTCTCAAATAAATAATTTTTTTTTAAAAAAAGCTTTAAAACAAATAATAAAAGCACAAGTTCTGGAAACAGACTGTCCAGTCTGTCCCGACGCTACCACTCACTAGTGGAATGACCACGGTCAGGTTACTTAACTTCACTGTGCCTCAGTTTTCTATCTGTAAAATTGGGCTAATAAGGGTTCTCCCTCTGAGGTTCAAGTGAGGATTGAATGATTTTGTAAACTGCAAAGTGCTTAGAACTGTGGCTCACACAAAATCAGCACTCACTGAATGGTAGCTATTTATTGCTATTTTGTTGTTGTATTTCCATTACTGGGAGGCTATGCAGTAGTAGCTACAAAAGAAACCAGATACGTGCCTTAATCTGTCCCTCTCTAAGATTACCCATCCTTCTCTCACGTGGTGGCCCTCCAAATATTTGAAGGAACTATATGAAAGAGGGGCTGTGTTACACTAGACAGAGGGATTGGACTAATTGCTAGATGTTAGAGGAAGTCAACCTTCAGTTCGATATAAGAGAGACGTCTCCCTCAATGACAACCATGCAAAAACGGTCAGGCTTCCTCAGAAGGTAGTGAGCTCCCCAGCACTGGAGGGACCCACAGCCTGGTCCCCCAGATGGGGCTTCACTCATCAATGAAGTGTTAGAAAAACACTAGGAGACTGATAGGGTTGACAAACTTATATACTGAGAAAACCTTAATATTGTCTTCGTTCACCATCATTTCATGAAGTAATTCAATCCCCCAAAGTAAGGAGAGCAACAAGGACCATTCTTTGAATTGAATAAATAGAGCAGCGTGGAAAGCATTCCCTCTCCCTCTCTTTCTGTCTCTATCCCTTTGTCTGCTCCTCTCTCTCTCTCTCTCGCATACACGCATGTACGCACGTGCACACACACATGTGGGCACACATATGTGAACATGCAAACTCTCCATACTGGCCTTATTTTTCACTCATGACCACGCACCTGTGGAAAAGTCTACGTAACCTGGCGCTGACCTGTGTACACAGGCTGGAAAACCACCTCTGTGCCGTGTATGTTAGGGCCTCCCAAAGCCAGCAGTTGGTGGTCCTGGCAGGCAAGCGATCATGTCAAAAGCCTTCACACAAGCAGCCATGCTGTCATGGAACCAGAATGGAAACTCAGGCCTGTCTTATTCACCATGAAAATAAAATGGAACTATAAATGAAATTGACCATTCACGTTTATAATATGAGGAAATTGGCGAAGATAAATGAGGAAGGAGTTGTTGAATGCTCATGTTTGTCTGGGAATGAGGCAGAGAGAGGGGCAGAAGAAAGCTTCCCATAGGAGGTAGCACACGCTCCAGGAGAGCTGAGTGGCACCCAGGGAGCACTCCTAGGTAAGTCGGGAGGGTGGAGAGAGATGAGCTTGGGGCTTAGCGAGGACATGAGTCTAATAGAAAGAGCACCCCTAACAGAGGGGTGTCAATCAGACATGGGCTCATGCCCTCCTCATTCTCTCATGAATGTGCAATCTTGGAGAAGGAACTTTAACCCCTCCATGCCTCGGTTTCCCTGTAGGCAAAATGATAGGGTTAGACTACTAGATAATCCTTAAACCAAAATTCCATCTGACATCTATATACCCCAGAGGCTGCCCAGACTAACACGCCAGGGAGGGCTCTAAGTCTCGTGCTAAGGTAGCTCAGTATATCACCCAGGTTAAGAGTAAAGATGTGGGAGTCAGAGAGTTCTGGGTTCAAACCCAGGTCCATCATTTACCTAACCTTAACCTCTATGAAACTCAATTTTCTCATCTTTCAAAGGGGGGTAATAGTAGCATCTTTAAATGAGACGATGCATCAAGAGCATTTTGTGCAATGCCTGGAACAGATTAATAATAATAATAATAATAATAATAATAATAATAAATGAAGGCTATTGTTTTTTTTAAAGATTTTATTTTTATTTATTTATTTGACAGAGAGACAGCCAGTGAGAGAGGGAACACAGCAGGGGGAGTGGGAGAGGAAGAAGCAGGCTCCCAGCGGAGGAGCCTGATGTGGGGCTCAATCCCAGAACGCTGGGATCACGCCCTGAGCCAAAGGCAGACGCTTAATGACTGCGTCACCCAGGTGCCCCAGGCTATTGTTGTTTTTGAGTGTTAAGAGTTAAGGGCTGGCAGCAGCTGAACGGAAAAGAAGAAAGAGGCAAAGCAGGAGGGTTGAAGACTTCTGCATTCATCCCACTGCCCATGAAAGCATTTCTGCCCTTGCCCCAGCCAGACCTTTGGAATGAGGACAAATTATGAAAACCCATTCTTGGACACCAAGAGTCTCTCCCGATCCTCCTCTTCTCTGAAACCCCTCCACGGGTATATGAGCAAAACTTCTGAGAAAGACAAAACATGAATAGACCATTCCAGAAGGAAACCCCTGAAGGACCACCCATCCATCCAGACGGTGTGTCCTGTGTCTCCCCACCTCATCGCCGAGTCTCCTCTCTGTTCCACTTATGCTCCCCTCGTCACCTGCCAACAGCTTGTGGTTGCTTACTTACATTTGTTGACTGAGGTTGGCAGTTACAGCATAGTAGGCCCTGACCACCAGGCTCTAAATTACACGATAACTAGGTAATTGAATACTGATAAAATTGCCTGGCACTAAATACTTGACTCTGAGATGCATCCCACCCAGCACTGAGGGTAACACACTGCCGTTCCTGAAGCCTGGTAAGAATCGATGCTCATTCCACACCTGTCTTCAGCCCCCACGGGGCCACACGCAGTACTGGTCGCCCAGTTACAGAAGAACTGGAAAAGTACCTCAGTCACGGTCCCCAGGCCCTACCCGGGCCCAAGACTCTGGGCCTGTACCTGTAAGTACAGGTAATACATACAAAATCCTGTAAGCAATGTGGGCACTGGTGGGCTCATCCTAAGGACTTTCCTACGTGGCAGAAGGAACTGGAAGCACTTGCGATCTGTCTACATTGGATGGGAGTAAGGTGTGGGCTCCCAGGGCCGCAGGGCCCTCTGCAGAGGCAAACCCTCGGGGGCCAGAGGACCCGTTCACAAGACAACCTCCCGGCCCTGTGGACATCCTCTGGGGTGTGAATACACCAAGACCCACAACTTGCTGATTCTCTGTCAGGAATATCACTGCTGTTCTTTGCTTGGCATCGTCATTGACCTGCCTCAGCCTTCTCTCTCTTCCCAGGCCCTAATTGGTCTCCTGGCCTCTAGCCTCACCCCATTTTTGCCCACCTACCACCTCCCCTCAGCAGAGGATCTTTCTGGAACACAAATTTGATCATGTCCATTCCTCCTTAAAACCCCTGTTGTTTGACAGAGGTTGCCAAGTGGCAGCCCCTATGTTGACTCTTGCCTGTCTGGCATTTTTATAAATTCTTTTTTTTTTAAAGATTTTATTTATTTATACAACAGAGAGAGACAGCACAAGCAGGCAGAGCGGCAGGCAGAGGCAAAGGGATAAGCAGGCTCCTCGCTAAGCAGGGAGCCCGATGCAGAACTCGATCCCAGGACCCCGGGATCACGACCTGAGCCAAAGGCAGACACTTAACCGACTGAGCCACCCAGGTGCCCCGTGGCATTTTTATAAATTCTGCCAACGTCTAAAAAGTGGGAGATTTCACATTTTAACAATCCATAGTTCTAACTTTCCCCCAAAGACTAGATGACCTAACAATGCCAATCCTGCCTTTCCGTGTGGCAATCAGCGGGTGATGCCAAGGATGAGTCATCCCCTTTTAATCATGCACAGGTCCTCCTGTTTACCCCGAGAGAAGGCGAGTGTCACCCTGGAAGTCTCTCCCATCACAGGGCCAGACACCCAGAGGCTGACTTACTCTGCCTGCCTAAGAGTTTCAGGTTCAAGGTGACAGCACGGGGGTGGGTGGCTTATTATGTTCTCAGCTGTGCTGTGCCAGCTGGAGGGTGGAGGATGGGATTCAGGAAAATACCAGTGCCACCAGGCAGGCCTGCCTTGTGTCCTTCCTTCTCACCTGGGCAAGTCCACTCCCAGCCTGGAGAGAGCTGGCAAAGGTCTTAGGGCAGTTTCCCTGGAATGCCAATGGCTACAGGGCAGGTGCTGAAGAAGCCCCACTCGCTTTATTCCTGAGGCCCCACCCCTGGGCCCAGCCTCTCCCCACCCCAACTCAGGGGCGGCTGCTACCCCCTCCCTTTATTTCCATCCCACTCTTCCTATCAAAGCCCTAACAGCACATATTTTGTTAATTGTACAAACCTAATGGGGGAATGCATTGGCAAAAAAGGGTAATGGCCATCAGACCAGCAATAAAACAAAATTAATGGCCCATAGGAAGAAATCATGTCCACTTAATCCCGGCTCTGAAACTCTAATAGAATAATGGAATACCAACGGAGGGTTTTTTCTCTCTATGCAGATTGCTTACACCATGTTAATCACTTGCAAAGCAGGCCACATACCACTCTGGCTCACATGACCCTCCAGGGAAAGTAGCAGACCAGAAACATTTAGTGCAAGGCTCATTACTGACATGCACCACCGCAGCAACACCTTCCCCCCTCCCTCCTTCCCCCAGGTGACTCTGGGACAGCCAGTATGGGGTGTCATTGAGAGCCACGAGGTGTGGCGGGCCGGAAAGCAAGACACATAATACCTAATAATAGCAAACATTTATTGAGTGCTTACTATGTGCCAGACCCTGGGCTAGCTAAGCGCTTCCTACACACTGAATCCCTCTACCTTATTTTCATCCTCTGTAGCTACAAAGTCCAGCAAGGTAGCTGCTGGCCACATGTGGCTTTTTAAATTCAAATCCTCATTAATTAAAATTACAGAAAATTTAAAATTCAGGCTTCGGCCTCGCCAGCTGCATTTCAAGGGTTCGACATGTATCTAGTGGCTATTGTACTGGAAGGTTCAGATAGAGTACTTCTCCAGCATCACAGAAAGTTGTATTAGACAGTGCTGTTCCAGAACACGGAGGCCATTTTATCTTGCTTGCTTAACAGATTCGGAAGTCAAGGCACAGGGAGGTGAGGCAATCTGCCCGAGGTCATGCCGCTGGAATACAGCTGCGCTGGGTTTGAACCCAGGTCCATCTCAGTCTGGCTCCAGAATCCCCAGCCTACCCACTAAGAATCAGCAGTCAAGGCTACAGGGAGGTCTTCTGAGGGAAGTTAGCAGTAGAAAGGCTCTTCTGTCCTGTCTCCAGCACCCACCCGCTCCCTGCCACCCCAGACAGCAGACAGACCCCAGTGCTCCCCTTGGGAGCCAGCTCTGTGGGTGTCTCAAACTAAAAAGGTCATCTGGAGAGAGGGAGGGCTTTACAGGTCATCTAGCCCAAACTCCTTCAATTTATGAATGAAGAAACCAACACACAGAAAAGCGAAGTGGCTTGCCCAAGGTCAAACAGCTGGTTTGCAACAGAGTTAGAACTATAATCCAGGTTTCTTGACTGCCAGTCCTCGCTGGCCAAGGGAGAGGAGAGAGCATTGCCCAGGGCCACATACGGCCACAGGTGAGAGAAGGAAGCGGTGTCCCTCCTGCCTTCCTGGAGAGTCCTGGGTCAGGTCAGAGGAGGCTGGGATGAGCCTGAGGGTACTGGGCTCTGAGGAAAAGCAGGAAGGGAAGAAGGGTGGGGACAGTCAGTCCAGCCTAGAAAGTGCAGTGCTTTAAGCATGACACTGGGTTGCTACTACCTTTTGGAAAATAATATATAGTGTCTATTAAATACATATAGACTTTGGCCAGGCAGCTCCAATTTGGGAATGCATCCTAGAGAGAAAAAGTAGCAGTGCCCAAGAATAATGTGGCAGCATCCATCGTGGGAAAAAGTGAAAAACAACCTAGATGTCCACCAGTAGGGAACTGGTTGTGTAACTTGTGGTACAGCCATACTGTACATATATGAAGCCATTGAAAGAGTGCGTTAGATCTGTATCTTTTGCCATGCAAGATGGTCATAATGTTCAAAATAAGACAAGTAAGTAGCAGAGGATGTGTGTGGAGTGGTCCCACTTTTATAAGAACAGAGAAAACTCTAGAATGAATTGATCCCTTTGCGTGTGTTTGTGTGAGCACGGAGGCAGCGTGGAAGGGGTGGCCGGAGTGTTCACACTGTGCTGATGGGGCACCAGGAACGGAGGGAGGAAGATGCACCATTTGTAGCATATCTTTGCCTGGTTTCTGGTTGCAGTGAGCACCGCCACTTTTGTAACTTTTGAGAAGAAACTTAATTAAGTTTTCTTCCTTATTAGGAAGAGAAAAATAATCGACGCGAGAAAGAAAAAGAAGTCGTCAGACTCTAAACCTGCCTTACTCGCTAGCTTCGGGGCCTTGACAAGTTCCTTAACCTTGCTCCATCTTGGTTTCCTTGACTGGAGACTGAGGATAATAGTACCATGTCATGAAGTGGTAGGGAGACCGGAGGGAAACAAATTTAAAGCTACTCAGTCACACGGGCCTTTTTATCAATGTTGAGGGAAAAATCTGCCCCGTACACGGAGGTACTTCCAGGGTCCACTCTCCAGGACTGTCCTCGAGCCACAGCCACAGCTCCCATTACTCAGCTCTCAGAGCCCCTGTACTCTGCATAGAACCATTTTAACTTGTCTCTCTGCCTACCGGACTGGAAGAACCTTGCAGGTAGGAATAGTACCTCGCTTATTCATTCATTCATTCATTCAATCATTAGTTTGCGTCTATAATTAGGGCGCCTGGGTGGTTCAGTCAGTTAAGTGTCGACTCTTGATTTCGGCTCAGGTCATGATTTCAGGTTCCTGAGATCAAGCCCCACATTAGGCTCCTTGATCGGGGGGAGTCTTCTTGAGATTCTCCCTCTCCCTTTGCTTCTACCTCCGCCTCTCTAAAATAAATAAACAAATCTTTAAAAAATAATAACAATAATTATGTCTTCTGCACATGTACCAGGCACTGTGCCTGACATCCAAGGGATAACAATGAACAAAACGGAAAAGTCCTTGCTTTCATGGAGCTCACATTCTAATGGAGGAAACATACAAACTATACATACACATATATATAGTCAACTAATGCAGCCCCATAAGGGAGCGGAAGTGACTGGGGAGGGGAGGGGACCTTTTAGGGAGAGAGGATGGGAAAGAGCCTCCGGAGTTCTCCGAGAAAGCGCCCTTTGAGGCACGTGCCACAGACCCAGGGAGGTCAGTAGCTGTTCAAAAGATGTTAGTTTAAGAATAAAATAAAAATAGACTTATGGCAGAGTGGTGAATAATTAAGACCCCTTAAACACATGCCTCCACTTCTGAGGATACACCCCAAAGAACTGAAAGCAGGGGCTCAGAGATGTTTGAGTACCCATGCTCACCAGCATTATTCACAAGAGTCAAAAGGGGGGAGCCGCCGAAGTGTCCACGGACAGGTGAACAGATGAACAAGGCACAGCCAATACATATAATAAAGTGTCAGTGAGCCTCAACGAGGAAGGAAATTCTGACACACGGTACGGCGTGGATAAACCTGGAGGCTACTACGCTAAGTGAGCTAATCCAGTCACCACAGGACAAAAACGGTATAATTCACGGGAGGGACCTAGAGAAGTCAAATTTGCAGAGATGGAAGCTAAAATGGCGGTTTCCGGGGGCTGGGAGGGAAGCGAGATGGGGGTGATGGTTTCACAGAGGCAGAGTTGCAGTTTTGCAAGATAAAAAGAGTTCCAGGGATGGGCGGTGATGATGGTTGCACAACACAATGAAAGTACTTAATGCCACTGAACTGTACACTTAAAAGTGGTTAAGATGGTCAATTTTATGTTAGATGTATTTTACCCCAATTTTAAAAAATACATGCCGTCACTAACGTCTCTCAATTTCTAGCAGAAAAGAAAAAAAGAGCCTGGAATGTTAAAGAGCAGGAAGAGGAGGTGCTGACGGCTGAGGCAAGGATAAGGGAACCCAGGGCAGAGAGAGAGAGCAGGGAACCCCGAGTCTCTGAAGGCCGGTGGGGAGAACACGGGGCCGGGGGCGGGGGGCGCTCTGCCAGGCAGAAAGGGACATGGACTCCCAGGCCAGTCTGCCAGCTGGAAAGACAACTTTCCTGTGCAAACATCTGAGCCGGGGTGATTCCACAGTGCTGGTACTGGACAAGTGAGACACAATCTAGGGTAAAAAAGAAAAAAAAATTTTTTTAAACTGGTAGGAGGTAGGAGGCGACTGGTAGCGAGCTGGGCCACCTTAGTTTGAAGCAATAGACAGTCACATGCATCCGCTGCAGGAAATCTAAAAGGAAAAGGGACTAGGAAGCTGAGAACAAGACGAGGGGATCTGGGCCCTTCACCTGATGCAGTGTTTTAGTCAGGGCCCAGGAGACAGTCCTGTCCTCACGGCCCTTTGATCTTATGTGGCCTTTGACCTTCTCTGGGCCTCAGTTTCTTCATCTATTGAACTGAGGGGCTGGATCAGGATAAGAGGACTCTTAAGGTTTCAGGGGTCTACAAACCCCTTGAGATTTTATCCAGAATGGTGTTCGTGTGTACATTTTTCTCTGGAGAGATTTATACATTTTTACCAAGATTTCAAGGCTATCCATGTCCCCAGAGAGGTTAAGAATCGGTGGGGAGGATATTCACTAGGCTCACATTAAGCTGGAAAGTTCTAAGATTCCAAGAAATCTTGAACTAGATTCCAATAAATCTTTGGGCCTCAAATAAATCACGATGTTTATTCCTGCTTTGCTGGCAGCACAGAGATACTGTAAAAATGAAGTGAAATAATTATATACTTCGAAAAGTTAAAATTATTTCTCTCGTGCAAGTAAATATGATGATCATTATGGTTGCTGGCGTTTCACGGAAAGCAAGAGTAGTTCTACTGCAGGCATAAAGGCGGCGTGATAAAGGGACATGAGGAGTTACAGGCTGACCCTCACTTGGGGAGAAATGAAGAGGCCCTCCTTTCCCCTGGTGGAGTGGGGTCCGGGGCCAGAAAGAAGAGTAAACACAGCCTACCCAGGAGGTGCAGCCTAGGGCAGAACGAAGGTGTCTCTTTGTGCCAACAAGCTCTCATTTTGCATCTGACTTTACTTGGGAGGAAAATTTCAACTGTGTGCCTGAGAAAAGTGACAAGACTGAGGCTAAGTCAAGGAAAAACAGCTCAGGCAAAGGACAGTATCTGGCGACCAGAGAGCAAGACCCAGACTGGAAACCTACGGAATGACTAAGCCAGTGTCACCAGGGCAGAGGGGACCTCAGCCACAATGGGTGATGCCTATCCAGGAGGAGCTGGGCCCAGAGACTGGGGGAGAGGTTGTCAGGGCAGAGGGGACCTCAGCCACAATGGGTGATGCCTATCCAGGAGGAGCCGGACCCAGAGACCAGGAGAGAGGTTGTCAGAACCCTGCACAGACCTGGTTAGAACCTTGGCGATCATCCATTCCAACTTCCTGATTTCATGTCTGCAGAAACAGATCACAAGAAGGGGTGAAACTGACCCAAGGACGTCCAGGACTGGAAGCCAGTCAATTTACAGAATTTGCTTTGAGTGTGTCAGACCCTTGTCTAGGTTGGAGATCAGTAATGAACAACAAATCCAGCTCCCTGCCCTTGAGAAGTCCAGAGTCTAAAGGGAGCAACAGACACCAGTTGCTTGAGAGGTTAAGTGTCATCCAGCATGTATGTAGGGACCACAGAGGAGGATCCCCCCACTTCGGGCAGGTACATCCAGGTAACGGTGAGGTGGAGGGCCAGCCACTTCCTCTCAGACCCGTGCTGGAGGTGCTCTAAAGTCCACGCCAAGCCAACAACCATCTCCATCTCAGAGAAGGGTGTCCACCATGGCAGCCATCGCAAGGAGACCCTCTGAGCCTCCAGCCCCCATGGGAAGAGAGCCGCTCACTGGAGCAGGCCAGCCACAGGCCCTGGTGAGCAGGCCTCTCCAGATAGCACTTCGATTCATTACTTCCCAACTCGCCTCGGGGGCTGGTCCTGAATATTGTTTCATAAATAACTTAACAGGGCTCCAGCTTGTTTAACTGAGGTTAGGCAGATGTGCTCAGCGCAGGCTGATTAGGAGGGAATTTGGTTGTGCTGAATGGTTCTGGGATGGTGATTCTCTGCGGAGGGGTGGCTCCGTGGAGAAGGCAACCACTGGGCTGGTGAACCCACCTGTATCCCCAGATCACAGCGGGATGCTGAAAGAGCACTTGTTTCCAATTGTTCTTAGCCACTAATTTGGCTCCAGGGTATAACACCAATCTGAGAACAAACGGAGTAGGAAAACTGTTCCTTTCCTGAAGGAGGCCCGACAGCACCAGAAGCAAGGGAGAGCGGGGGAGGTTTCCTGAGTTCAGCGCACAGGCCCGAGGCCTCCGGAGCCGGGCTGGCCGCTTCCCTCTCCAGCCTGGAGTCACCTGGCTGCCCTGCCATCTGCCGTGCCTCACCTGCTCATTGCTCCTCCGAGGGGCCTCCAGCAGAGGACAGATGACTCTGATGACGGGGAGATAAAATGGGATCCCTTGCTAGCAGTAACTATCCAGAACAATCTCTCTCCTGAGCAGCTGACTGTCTCCACCTGGCACCTGCCAGCGAAAGAGCGGATGGGTGGCAGAGGCAGGCAGAGGCAACTGTCCCCAGGCACGGAGGAGACCAGGAAGGCCCTGTCGAGGCGGGACTTGCTCAGAGGGCCCTCTGTCGGGCTGCAGAAAGGTAGGCCGGGCCGCCCCTCAAAAGAAGACACAAAAGCAGCTCTGTCTCTGGCAGAGTGAAGAGGCAGCACCCCCCAGGGGTAAAGGGGAAGGCAGAGCTGGTGAGCCAGGCCACGGCAGACGCTTTCTCAAGACGGATGTGCAAAATCCCCAGTAAACAAGAGGCCCCCTCTCATACTTAAATTGCCTTCTGGTGGCTTAAAATAACTGAATCAGAGAACTTTGCCTGTGACCCTCTTGAAAGCAAACTAGGAGATAAAATGCTTCTTTACCAAGCCTACTTTTCTATTCACAGCCTCCCGGCAGACAGGCCATCGTTTCTGGGACAAAAATGCTTTCCTTACCAGCACGTGAGTAAGCTAGTCAGTAACTCATAAATCCAACATAGTATAAAAATACTGGAAAGAAAACCATTTTTAAAAATCTCTGAGCAGTCAAAGTACATGTCACAAAATCTTCCCACTAAAGTTTATGAACCTTACTCGGAAGGGAAACTCCCAGACCGTTACTTAGCGCTGCTTCAGACTGATTTTACACATGCTTCTAACAGGACCCGTTTTCTGGTATACTCAGGCCTCAGCTGATAGAAGCAATAAAAGGAGGTGCACGCAGGGGGTGGAGGGTCGAGCAAGGAGAGTGCGAAGGGGCAGCCTCGTGAATGAGCACCCCGGGTTTGGTCAAATTCAGGATCATTTACTTAGGAAAATCGGGAGGACGTCCACTGCTGATGTTTAAAACATCCTTGGAGGAATTTAAGAAGCAAGCCTTTTAGCTATCTGGAAAATCCCAAATGAGTCCCCTTCGAGATGCTTCCAGGCTTCCTGTAAGTTGTGTTGAGCTTGTGCGGGAGCTGCCCGTGTTCGTTCCAGATTGGCTCGTTCAGTTGCTCAACAGGCATGACTGACTCCTGTGGATGCCGGGGCACAAAGCAAGACGAAGGCAGGGACATCGTTTGATACAACACATGCACACATGTGCACACACGCACGTCAGGAGCACCTCTCACACAGTAGGTGCTCACTAGATGCACGTTGTACAGACGTTAGAAAAGGCACCTGGAAAGGGGAGGGGCAAGCGGGTCGGATTGTCCGGCAACCCAACCTCTAGCTACACACAGGAGAATCTTTGTGGGGAGGGGTTGTAATAATTCAAGAGCCAATTAAAAATGCCATCGTACCAAAACTTTAACCCGCTCCACCAAGAAAAACACAAGGACAACCCAGAATCGGGCCTAAAAAAATGTGGACCAGATTCTCCAGCCCATCTCTGAGAACGTTGTCGCCCCTCTGTGGGCCTGGCTTGCCCAGTGACAAAATGAACAGTTTGGAGCCATCAGCGTCTGAGATGCTTCTAGCTCCGGAGTCAACAGGACCCTGGTTTTACTTAAGGATGGATCCACACTGCCAGCCTGATTTCTTTTCTTTTCACCAAAGTTTTGGAAGGCAGGATTTAGGTCTCTGCCCCAACGAAGGCCAAGGAGACAGTAAGCGACTCTGCATCCTCTCCCAGCCCCTTGGCTGGCCCTGTCATCATTTTGGGGACAGAAAGTCTTTATGAGACTCATAGGGATGGTGGGGGAGGGGTTAAGATTCGGGCAATCTGTCCTGAAGAATTCAGGTTAATAATTTATATGTGCATTAAAAAAAAGAAAAAACCCTTCTGAAACAAATTGCATACAAATTGTGTGACATTTGAAGGAAATTTGCCAATGTTGCTCAGTGAAGCGTAATAAATATATGCAGCCCATAATAATAAGTTACTTAAACTCAGGGCACTAAATGATTTATTAATTGTCTTCTAATCCTTTCCAGCTCCAACTAAAACCAAGAGTGTGGCCATATTTCACATACCAGTTCATAATGCCTCCACCACCCAACAGCACGGCTGCTATTAGCTGTTCGGTCCCTTTTTCATTCAGGCCCCCCAACTCTGCAGAGGGGCTTGCAGCAGGGCCCACAGCTGAGGGTACTGCTGTTGTCAGCAAATGGATAGATGGGCCCCAAACACATCCCATCCTACTGCACTTCTCACATGAATGTCCCATAAAGCACATTCATTTTGCCTCGAGCTCCCCACCTCTGGGTTCCCCTTCCTCTGGATTCCACGTCTCCCACCGCCATCAGTGCCACAGCACCCCTAGGTAGACATTAATCCTGGGAGAACAGACCATTGTCTCCTGGGATGTCCCAGCACCAGGCTCACAGCCCCGGAGTCCTCCCCAGCAGCAGATGGTGAGTCAAAGAGAATGAGAATGGAGATGGGAAATGGAACACAGAGACCTGCCCTTTCTCTAGGACACACTGACCCAGTGGGGAAAGTAGGATCTCTGTTGTCGTGCGCACTTACTGGGCCTCTTCCTTGGCTCCAGACAGGGTTCTCTTCTCCCTGGAAGACTTCATGCTCGGGATGCTGCCCAGAGCTGCCTACAGACCCAACCCTGTCTTGGGATTCATACCCTGTGTCTGGTAGGAGGGAACGCCAGCAAACTAGAAGTCTGTAGCTAGAAATATCGCCGGTGGATGGATGGAGAAATGGGGCAAGGTAGGGTCCCAGGAATTGAGTGACTGAGTTCAGAAGTGAAATGACTCTTCAGGCCACCTTGCTTCCCCCAAGATGCTTCTCTGCAGTCTTCCCATCTCATAACGATGTCATCTTCCACCAGTTACCCACAACTGGTGGGTCTCCTTGGATTCTGCCTCTGCCTTCTCTCTCATTCCCACGCCCAACCAAGGGGATTTCACTCTTAAAAAAACATTTCTCAGGGCACCTCAGTGGCTCAGTTAGTTAAGTGTCTGACTCTTAATTTTGGCTCAGGTTATGATCTTTGGGTCATGGGATTAAGCCTTGCATTGGGCTCTGAACTGAGTGTGGAGCCTGCTGCTTGGGATTCTCTCTCTCCCTCTCCCTCTGCCTCTCCCTCTGCTCAAGTATATGCATGTGCTCTCTCTCTCTCAAAAAACAAAACAAAACAAAAAACAAAAAAAAAAAAACCCATTTCTCAAATCTATCCCTTTCCATCTCCACTATCACTGTATAATTCAGAGTCCAGGGATGCAAATCAGCAGCTCTTCCTAGATGTTTCGTGGGATTTGCACAGTGCTCCTGGTTTGCCTTTGTTTTGTTTTAGAAAGGTAATATGTGGGGTGCCTGGGTGGGTCAGATGGTTACACACCCATCTCTTGATTTCAGGTCAGGTCACGATCTCGGGGTCATGGGATTGAGCCCCGCGTCTGGCTCCATGCTCAGTGCAGAGTCTGCTTGAGATTCTCTCCCTCTGTCCCTCCCCCCACTCATGTGTTCTCTCTCTCTCTTTAAAACAAATAAATAAAATCTTTTTAAAAAAGGTAATATGTAACATGGTTCAAAAATTTAAAAAATTATATGAAATGTCTCCCTCCCATTCCTGTCCCCCACTTAGCCAAGCAAACACAAATACAGATTCTTGTTTCCCCCCTTTTATGCACACTTTTCTGCACCTTGGTGGATTTTTTTCTTTTTACACTTAATATATTTTTGGAGATCTTTCCATATCAGTACAAAGACAGAGTCTTCATTCCTCTTTTTATTTTTATTTATTTTATTTCATTTTTTAAAAGTAAGCTCTACTCCCAATGTGGGGCTTGAACTCCCGACCCCAAGATCAAGAGTCACATGCTCTACCAACTGAGCCAGCCAAGCACCCCTTTCCTTTCTCCTTTTAAATGTGCAGTATTCCATTGTCAGAATATTCCATAATTGAACTAATTTAAGTAACTCCAACTGATGGACATTTGGGTTCTTTCCAATCTTTTGTTATTACAAATAATGTTGCAGAGAATAAACTTTCATGGACGTTATTTCACATATGTACAAGTATATCTTTAGGATCAATTCCCTAATATAAAATTGCTGGGGCAAAAGGCATATGATGATAATTTTGATAGATATTGCCAAATTGCCCTTTAAGAGGGTTGTACGGATTTACACTGTAAGACAGTCTGTTTCCCTAGAACTTTGCCAATACAGTGTGATAACAAACTTTTTGGATTTTTGCCCATTTAAAAGATGAATGACTAATGCTATCTCAGGATAGTTTTAATTTGCATTTCTTTTTACATGTAAGATCGAACATCCTTTCATATGTTAAGAGCCATTTGTATTTTCTTTTCTGTGAATAGTCTGTTCAAATTCTTTGCCCATTTTTTCTATTGGGTTGTATTTTGTTGTTGATTTTATGAACTCTTTGTATATTAGGGAGAATAGCCCTGTGATGTGAGTTGCAATTTCTTTCCCCAGTTTGTCATTTGTCTCTTGACTTTGTTTAAAATACTTTGCCTATGCTTTTTAAAATTTTTAATTTGAATTCCAACAGGTCTGGAGCATTCACAATCCCATTGGCCACAGCCTCCGTCACTCCCCACAGTTTTACAAATGACTTAGTTTACTAATTTTAATTGCCTACACGTTGGTGTGATGCATGGGACTACTACCACCATTGTATGACCCGGAGGAAAGCTATTCTGAAAACAGAGCTGATATCCAGAGGATCGCAGAGAAAGAACCTGAGTGCTTGTTGATATCACTGAGCCACTGAATTTTTCCAACCCTAGAGCCCTCCTGCTTCTGGGCTTCATAATATGTAAGAAAAAGAATTTCTTACTGTTTAAGCCACTTTGGGTTGGATTTGCTGCTACTGGCAGCCAAAGGCTTTCTAACTGAAACACATCTTGAATGCGCTTGTGAAAGTCTGGTCCCTTCCAATCCATCCCCACTGGTGCTGAGGCCAAGTTCCAGAATATAAATCTGACAACACCACTCCCCCATTTCAATACATTCCATAGCTCCCCATCACCTGAAAACTATAATCCAAGAGCCTTGGCACTCAGTCTATCCCTGCCCACCCCTCTCTCCTTGCTCTTGCTGTCTCACACTTCCATGATGTGGCGCACCCTGTCCCCACTCCGTGGAGGGCCCTTTTCCTCCTTCTCCTGTCTCGTTCCCAGGACGGTCTGTTCCACCATCACCTCCTCCAAGCAAATTTCAGACCAAGTCCCCATCCCTACCCCATCACTGCTAAGCACCATCCAGTACTTTCCTCTATTGTTGCATTAACCTCATTGTCTATACAGCATTTTTACATGCCTGAGTCCCCACCCTGCTGACTTCTTTAGAGTTTCTTGAAGGCAGGGGCAATATCTTGCTCATTTCTGCAGCCCCAATACCTAGCTTGAGACCCAGTGTGAGGTAGGTGTGTAACCAGTGTTTGCAAACCTGAATGGAGCTCCCCACACTCATCTCATGTGTTCCCACAGATGCCCCCTCAGATGTTTCCCAGCCCAAGTCCTCAGAACCAATACCCTTTCTACCCACGTCCATCTTCACAGAGAAGTTAGAAGAAACATCCCATCCAAATAAGCCTGCTCTAAGAAGGGAAGCGGATGACCTATTAAATCACCAGATCCAACAGTGCCATTTGCCCGAACATGGGCTCCATGCCAGCGTCCCCGATGCTGTTGCAAATCGCCTACCGCAACAGAAAGCCAGGGTTAGGAGCTGGGTTCCCAGCCACTTAGCCAGCTGTGTGAACTCAGAGAAATGACTTCAGCGCTCTGGGCCTCAGCCTTCTTATTAGAGTAAAAGGGATGAGCAGACTGTTGTGAAGAGTATAATTGTCAGTAAATGACAGTCATGTTATTTCCACCCTCAGAGCTGAATCAGCCCCAGATAAATGAGGCAAAGTCCACGTAGAGCACACTCCAAACACTTCCCCAGGGCAGGCCTCCTTCCTCGGTCAGACACCAATATGGTGGGCATGCAGCAGAAACAGACTGATGGGAACAACAGGGAAAGGAGGGAGCCGGCAGCCCCTAGCGCTTCCTGAGCACCAGCCTGTGCTACCCGAGGCAGACCCGTCACTGGCACCCGCGTCACCTATTGCCACGCACGTGTGTCGCAGCAGCCCCGCGCGGGAGTGTTTTCAGTCCTCTTCTGGAGAGGAGCAAAGTGAGGCTTATAGAGGTTAAACAGCTTGCCCAGTAGGGCCACGTCATGAGCCCAGTGAAGTGGGGGAGTGCGGTCTCAGCTCAGCTCTGTCTGGCTCTCACCCCTGAGTGCTTTTTCCTGCCTCATGTTATAGCCAGACCGTATGGAATGAAGCTGACCCACACATCTAGGGCTTGTGTGCCTGCTGATAAAACTGGAGGAGGTGACCAGGGAGGGGAGAGGAAAGAGGGAGGTCCAGGGGTGAGGGAAAGGGGGGAAATGGGAGAGGGAAGACAGAAGCTCCTAGAAAAGGTTTCTCTCATATCCCCGGCATGCCTCTGTGTATGTGTGTATGAGTGTGCGTGTGTGTGAGTGTGTGGGGTTTGACAGTGTGAGCTTGTGTGCACAGCTGTGTGCGTATATGCATGTGCGTGTGACTGTGTGTGTGCACATGCGTGTGACTGTGTTATGTGTGCGCACGGCTCTGTGTGTGCCTGTGTCTATGTGTGACTGCGTGCGTGACAATCTATGGCTCTGCATGCGTGCATGCGTGCACGTTCGTGGGTAACTATGCGTGTATGTTGAGGAGGGGAGGTGGACCTCTTGCACACACAGGCCTCTCACCTACTTCCATATGCTCACGCGCTGGCCGTGGCAAGCCTAAACATGCCCCATGTGAACTCTGCATGCGGTCAGCAGTGGGAGACTTCACCTATTAACTGTCGCAGGCAGTTCCAACCAGCCATGTGACATCAACGTTCCTGGTGCTGTTATTAGCCCATGACTGACCTGGCAAGGCTGCCCAAGGGACAGCAGAGGGGAGGAGGGAAGGAGGTGGTGCCTTCGCCAATTCAGTCAGGCTTCCCTGGACAGACCTTCCCAAATCCAGACACATCCCAGCCCCTCTAGTCAAAGAGAGAACTCTGGCCAGGCACTTCAGCTTATGTGTCTCTCAGTTTTCAGAGCCGTTCAGAGCGCAGGGGAGACACACACACACACCTTCCCGGACCAGCAATCAATGGCAGCCGCCTGGGCCTCTGGCGGTGGAAGGGGCCTGAAGGAGAGGAAGCAGGCTTGGCTCCCAGCCAACCTTCTCAGGCCCCCTCAGCACCCATCCGGATTCACCCTCCACCAGGGCTGCTCTGAGTTTCTCTCTCTCCTCCCTCTTGTTCCATCTGGTGCTGTCTGTGGTTAAGAGGAACAGGGCCTACCATGGGGTCACAGTGGCCTGTCAGGAAGAGGTAGAATCGAAACCGCAGCTCAGCTCCCAGGCCCTGCCTAATCCCCCTGGCTACCTGCCACTCCAAAGTCCTCTGAGCTCTGCCGGATGACAGCCACCATAAAGGATTTTCTCCCAAAGCAGGACAAAAGAAGACTCTTAGGGAGTCAAAAAAAATCTTATGGCGCCTGGACCCAATACAAATTCTTACCCTTTCCCTGGACTCAGGGAGAAAAAACCCATATCCCTATACTTACTTAACATAAAAACATCTCAGCAGCTGGGGGAGCCCTCATTCTCTGCATTCCCTAAAACTTGTGAGCCCCCAGCGTCCCCGAACATAGCTAACCGATTCAAGTTAGCAGCAAAGACTAACTGGAAAGCCCCTTCTTTTACCATTCACTTGCTTCTTTGTAAAACAAGATGCAGAAACCATTCCGGGCATGGAATGTGACTGCCTAGGCCTGGGGAGAAAGAAGACACACACACACACACACACACACACACACACACACACACACACACACACTGTATATTATAATAATTATCCGATCTTCCTGTGGTCCTGTGGTGTCTTCAAAGATCCTTTCACCTTCATCCTCTGGATTTCGTGAATTACAAGGCACTGGAAAACAGAAGTTTACATCCTGCTTTTCTAGCCGAAAGAACTTGGGCAAGTTATGTCCATTTTACAGCTGAGACAAGGGAGGCCCAGAGGGACCCAGGGCACCGAACCGCACATCACACAGAGTGATGTGTCCACAAGGGCCTAACTCATGGTCCACAGCTCTCTGTGCTGCCCCCTAGCTTTTCTTGTACTCATTCTAGCCTTGATTAGAAAACCAATTACTCCTGCACTCACTCCCAAGCCCCGTCCTCCTGGTGGGAGAAAAACAGTCTCCTAGTAGCAAGCTGATATTTGGACGATCCGAGGGCCTCCCAACTGCTCCGGAAGACACGGCCTTCCCCTTCCAGGACTTAGCAACGCTGCCAAAACAAGAGGAGAAAGCTTCCAACAAAAGTTTGTTTTCACGGAGATTTTATTTCCTTCGCTGAAGCTCTCCCGCCACAGATTTCTCTTTGTTGGAACTTGCATTCAGAAGTCACCAGATACACAGCCCCTGACCCTTTGAGCCCTCCGGGGATCTCACGCCTTTATCTCCCCTCCCAGGCCGGCAGGCTGCCTGCTCCCCCACTCCCCCGCTCAAAAGGCCCTTTGAGCCACTCTGGAGAGAGATGGAGGCTCTTAGAGCGGACAGAGGCTTCACCGGGATGAGCCCTCCACATCAAAGGGCGAGGGACGACGGGGGGGGGGGGGGGGCTGCGTGCACGTGTCTCTGAGTACTGGCAAGGGGATGACGATGTCTAACCACATCCCTGAGTCCCTCAGGAGGAGGCTGCGTTCCACGATGGTGAGGCTGTGAACTGAGGCTCAGACAGCAGGATGCGGATGTCCCAGGCCGTCCCCAGGGCTTGGCTCAGCTCGCACAGACGCAGGGCCAGCCCAGGCACAGCTCGGAAGGGGATAACGTCTGTCTTAAATGGACAAGCCTTTCCTTTTTGCCCTTCTCAGGATCAGCTGCCCTCCCAGGCCCACAATTCAGAGATTTTACTTTGGCTGTCTCTCTTAGCCAGGAAGAAAGGAGCTCACGACATTAATCTATGCTTCGTGGACAATTCTCCCGGGGTGTGGATTGCAGAGGGAGAGAGAGAGCGAGACGGAGAGCAAAAGAGAATCCAAAGAGTAAGTGCTTAGCTCTGAGGGATAGATTGTTAATGGCAGAATTACAGGTTCAAGAGGCAGGGGGGGATTTGGAGGTGGCGGTGAGGCGAGGCCCCAGATAGAGTCCAGCTGGCCTCAAAGCCTCCCTTCAGGAGATGGGTCCTGACATGTGCTGTCACACGCATGGACATTAGGGTCAGACAGAACTCGGGTTTGATTCTCAGCCCTACAACTTGCTAACTTTGTGATCTTGGGCAACGTAATCTCTTTGGGTCTCATTTCCATCCTCTGTTCAAATGGGGATGATACCATGTCAGGGACAGTATGAGGAATAGACAACAGACCCAAAGGGCCAGGCCAGGTGTGTGGTACCCAGGAGGAGCTTGGCTCCCCCTCTGGGCCTGAGGTCAAGCTGGCACCATTGGCATTTCTCTTTGGGTTTCCACACAAATGGTTTGGGTTTTCCTCTGTATACACCATCTCACCCTTGCCCTAGACTGTATGTAGCTAAATGGCAGGATTTTTAATGTTTACGTTTTTAAGGGTCTATGTGAACTTTGGTCATGAGGAGACAATAAAGACAACTGACTAAACATTTTTCAAAACTACCATCTCATTTGTTTCTCACATGGTCTTATTACCATTTAATAAATGAAGGAATTGCGAGTCAGGGATATGAAGTGACTTTTCCAAAGACACCCAACAGGTGAGCAAGAAAGGTAAGATGAGGTCAAGCCTCGTCATGTCTAACACAGGCATGTCCAAAGAAATGCCACCCTGAAGAGGGCAGAGAGGAGTGGCAGGTATGAAGAAACTCGGGGCTCATACACAAAGGGAGGCCACAAAGCATCATAACTTTTTGAAGATGGGGGATTCTAAATAAACCGTGAGAGCCTGGATTTGAAAGCCCAAAGCTTGAAGGCAGTTCAGAGGGACGCCTGTGGGGCAGGGTGGCAGAGTAAAGAGGACAATCTCACAGGATTTCTGTGGCAGCTCAGGAGTTCAGGGAAAGCTGTCCTACTCTAGTAGGACACGTTTGACATGAAGATCTGCAGAAGGCAGCCCTGGGCCAGACCAGGCTGCGACCAGACGGAATGCATAGTAGAAACAGCATCTGTAGAAGTCTACTTTCCAAGTCAGCGTGAGTGCTGAGGCCAGACCCTTAATGACCCACCTACCCACAAAGTGCATGCCCAAGTGCTCCATCACACAGTAATGAACAAGGGAGGGGGGAGGAACTAGGGGAGGGCATTGGTCCCGTCCTAACTATAGAACCAACCAAGGGGCCCTTCAGCTTGAGAGCGGGCCCCACAGATCATGTTTCCTCTCCATGCGCACCTTCCATTAGCCCAGGAAAACAGAGAGTTGGGCTGTGACCTTCCTTCTCTCTCCCTTCTCTCTCCACCCTGTTCAGTGGGGTGCTCTGATGACACTAAGCTCTGACAGGCCCTTTACAAGCACCCTCCTCTCCTTCTGACCAGCATCAACCTGCCAGGGCCAAGTCAGGTGCAAACACACCTGCCCTAGAAGGCTGACTCCTGGACATTCCATCCGGAGGACTACAGGATCTCAAATTCATAATTACCAGCTCCAGAAAGAACGGTAGCCCCCTGCCTCCTTGGGCACACACAAGACTGATGACGTGTTTCTGGACTGATCTCCTGCTTAACCAGCTGCAAAGGAACTCCTGCAAAGGGAAGATGAGGAATCCCTCCTGAGTCCAGGGAAGCCACTAGCCAAACCGTGAAGCAATTGCAGACAGTCTCCTTTTGCTTTCAGATGTACTTAATCAACATGAAAAGGATTGCAAGGGCTGGAGCTCCTACAGGTAGAACTAACGGAGAAGAATAACGTTCATAAATCATTTAGCATGCAGTCCAAACAGAGGTGTTATCTTTTTTTTCTTAAAGGAAAAGGCAATGCCAAGGAAATAGAGCTGTGCAGGAAACCAAATACACTGGGACTTGTCCCCCAATGTAGTTGTCCCCAAGTGGAGCTAGGCAGCCCTTTCACATAATTTTCAACCACAGTCTGACCTTCAGTAACTGATTTTCCAACGTGGGTCCCTCCCCCATCCTGAGAGCTCAGACCAGCAAGGGGGTCAGCACTGTGGACAGACAGCTGATAAAAACAGCTGCACCCCCACCTACCACTGCAGCCCCAGCCCAGAGATGGACTGTCTCTCCTCCGCAGCTGACTCCACCCTGCGGCAGCTGGGCCTGAGCTGGGAGCTCCAGGAGGAGGGGAAGTCAGGCTCACAAGACCCAGGCTACATTTTTTCAGGCCTCAGCTCAAATGTCACCTCCTCAGAGGGCCCTCCCTAGTCTAGCCACCCTGCCGGTTGATGCCCATATCCTGGCTACTCTCTACAGTCTTCACCTACTTTATTTTCCTTTCAGAGCAGTTATTACTACTTTGCATTATAGGAGATAGATGTTTATTATGTCTGTCCTCTACCAGGATGTAAACTTCGCGAAGGCAGAAAAAGTATGTTTTGTTGACCGTCGAATCTCTGGCACCTAGAAAAGTACCTGACACATACTAGGTACTCAGTGAATATTTGTTGAATGCATAGATGGATGGATGGATGGACAGATAAGTAAGTAAGTAAGGGAAGTAAGTAAGTTCCTTCCCCACTCACCCAGGAAACATTCCAGAAGGAGAAACCCTTGTCTACTCCAAAGGAGGAAGATGGCAGTCAAGAGCTAGGGCTCTGTTGCTGATTTCTGATTCTGTCATTTTGACTCAGAGTCAACTATTCCTGCTCATCAGCCTTGCCTTCCCCACCTGTAGAATGGGTATCACTCCACTGCCAGAAAGATAGTGAGGGAGGAATCAGAGAGAACTAACATTTATTGATTTCTCTTACAATTGCCTTGTACCATGTGAGGCAACTGACTGATGAACATGGCTTCATTTAATCCTCACATTTAATCCTGTGAGATTGATACTATTACCTCCATTTTAGAGATAAGAAAATGGAGTCTCAGAAATATAAAGTAAGGGGCGCCTGGGTGGCACAGCGGTTAAGCATCTGCCTTCGGCTCAGGGCGTGATCCCGGCGTTGTAGGATCGAGCCCCACATCAGGCTCCTCCGCTATGCGCCTGCTTCTTCCTCTCCCACTCCCCCTGCTTGTGTTCCTTCCCTCGCTGGCTGTCTCTATCTCTGTCAAATAAATAAACAAAATCTTAAAAAAAAAAAAAAAAAAGAAATATAAAGTAATTCACTTAAACTTGCACACCCAGGAAGTAATACAAAGGAGATTTCAACCGGGCCAGCAGATCCCAAAGCCACCTCCACGTAACATGGTGGCATCACAGTGCGTTGTTTATCCTTTTACACTTGGATTAGGGGCATCGTCCTGGAGGAAAATCCATGAACTCTGCGCTTTTCCAGAAGCAGAAGAGGGGACAGAAGTTAGGGTGACATCTCATCCCATGTGCCCTGACACTTCCCAGACTTCCACACGGAAGATGCCCTATGCTGGGAGATCCCTCAGTCTCAGGTGGCCTGGAACAGTTGGTCACCTTCAGTGAGAGGCAGCCACAGCTACAGACCCTGAACACTCGGCCAGCGAGCACAGGATTTCCTCAGAAAAAGCACCTTGTCCACATGTTCCACTAGCAGCAATGCGAGCTCCCCGCTGTGTCTACGCCACATGGCTGTACGCTCCCCCACATGGCACCTGCGCCTCATTCGCCACACACAGGCTGGAGCCCACATTGGCACAAAGGGAGAGGCAGGGACCTGTGAGGTGTCATGGCCCTCCTTTGCCCTGAATGCACTTTGGCCTCGGAACAAGAACAGCGTGGGCTTCTTCCCTAAAGGACTGCAACCACCAGGACGAGATGACCTCCTGCAAGCAAAGAGGGCAGATTCTTGGGATTCCAGTCAGGGAGGCTGGACAGAAAGAGCAGAATGCAGGACTGCCAATAAGTGGCCAAGAAGTAACATAGCGCCCATGGGAGGAACCCTCCCAGATTCCCAGATCAAAGGCACAGATTCGGATAGAAAGGCCTCCTCTGTGGGCTCTCTTTCTGTACAAGAAGCCATCTCTCTATTCTCCAGCCAGGCTGTGGCAGAGCCTCTCCCACTTGTCTTCATTCTCCTGCCTCCAGAGGGAAGATCCATCTAGGGTCCATCCTCCCAGCCCCCACTTCCACCACCTTGCTTCATGTCCAGTGGGGGCCAACCTCCATCCTGAACCACCTCGACTCTGGGGACGGGCCAATTGATTCTTCTCCTGGGGCCAGGGCTAGAATAAGAGCAATCATAGCCTAGAACATCAGTGGAGACCAAGTGGAGATGAGAGTGGGGGTAAAGGGTAAGGTATGGGGGTTGCGTAGGACACACTCCCTCCCACCTTCAAGCTTTCTACTTTCAGGGCCTTTGTAGAGGGTCCCTTTGTTCATTGGTTCATTCATAACCGAGGTGGCTCTGCCTTGCATCTTGCAGCCCAGAGCTGTGGGTTCTCCTCTTGTTCTCCTCTCCCATCCTCCAGCCCCACTCTGCTTACTCCTGTGCTGTGGGCATGTTGCTTCATAAATGTCTTCAAACTTTCCATCTGGGTGTTTTCAGTGTCCTGGCTCTGTGCCTAATGTCCTTCCTCTCTTCCTCAACATGCTGTATCTGTAACCTCCCTTTCCTTTTCTCCTGCCTTAAAAGCAGAGCCCCCTCTTCCTTCCCTAGGCTGTTCCCACCTGGGCTCTGACCCTCCATCCCATGGTGCCCATCCACTGGGAGGCGTATTCATGTATCTTCAGTCTCTGCATCTGCTTAGGTTGCCCTCCTTGACCTGAAAGCACACAAACTCTCCCCAGACCCTTAGGCACAACAGTGCAGTAGAAAGCACTCCCCAGAAGCACTCCACATGACACTTACTGGCCCTGCATCCTCCAGAGACTCAGTATCATCATCTGTAAAGTGGCTGTAATAGCCCCTGCCTGACTCCCTTAAATATGGTGAAGAGGAGCAAGATAATGGACTTGAAGTATTTCTTAAATTGTAATATGAATGGAAGAATTATTTAACCTTTAAATTATTGTTTTAACCTCTGGAATGATATCCTTCTCATCTTTCTCTTTCCTTTCACTATCAAACCTTTGAAAGAGCAGTGTGTGCTCACAACTGTCACTTCCTCTTCTCTCCTGATCCCCTGCAACCTGGCTGTTGACCCACAACTCCAGAGACTGCGCTTGAGACAGCCGAGAGGGCTCCTGGCCCCGTGTGCAATGGCCATTTCTCAGGCACGGCCCTCCTCAACTCAGAGTATGACACTTGTCCCTTCTCCCTCCCTCAAACCAACTCATCTTCTTCTCTTAACTGTTTTTGTTAATGATATCACTTCTCTTCCAAATCTGTAGAATCGCCAAGCTGTAGAAATCTTGGAATTCTTGGTGATTTTTCCCTCACCACCACCCCAACCCTGCCTCCCCCAACTTTGACTTCAACCCCTCAACTAAGCCAGACCCAGCACATCCCCTCATGGGCAGTTTCAGTCCTACTGGTCCAACTCCCACATAATCTCCCACGTTCACGTCCTCCTTACCTGTTACCAACACGTGTCTTAATTCCTTCACTACTTGTCATTCCCAATTATAGTAGTCTCCCAACTTACTCCTCTCTGCTCTGATCTATGTTACATATTAGTGTCAGCAAGACCCTCCTATAAGGCAAAGTCTTCTCTTTTTATTCCTTATATCAAAACCTGTAGGGATGCCTGGGTGACTCAGTCAGTTAAGCATCTGACTCTTGAAATCAGCTAGGTCATGGTATTGGGGTCATGAGATAGGGCCCCATGTCGGGTTCTGTGCTCAGCACCAAGTCTGCTTGTCCCTCTTCCTCCCCCCTCTGCTCTTCACCCCCCTCCCCACTCTCTCTCTTTCTCTCTCTCTCACACACACACACACACACACACATTCTCTCTCAAATAAATTAAATAAATACAATTTTTAAAACAAAACAAAACAAAAAAACAACCCTGCAATGGCTCCTTGCAGCTTATAGAATAAAGTGCAAATCCCTAAGCCTGACACAGAAAGCCTCCACACACAGGGCTCTAACCTTTTTCCAGCCTTAATTTACAATCTACTTTGGTGCTGACTCTACGGGTTTAATAAATTAGAGTATTTCTTGTTCCCTGACTATGCGCCATACTTACCTACCTCAGGGCCTTTGCATACCCTATTTATTTATTGAAATGCCTCTCTTCTACGACTGCCCATTAGAACCCTACTCCTGCTTCAAGTCCAGCTCAATAGCCATCTGTTCATGAAGTATTTCCTGGCAACCTCAAGAAGAAATACATTTCCTAATTCAATTCACAGTATATCATGATACTTATCATCTTCTGTTAGACCTGTTCATTACTGAATGCCATTTAGCATACTTTTAAACCCATAGTAGTCATGCAATAAATATTTGCTGAATAAAAAAAAATGAATGACTAAATTAAGTCTCTCCAGTGGTTTCCAATCCAAGGACCTCATGTAGGATTTGCTTGATGGTTGCTGGCCACCAGCTTATCTCCCGCTCCATCCAAGAGTCCTGTGGCAAAGCCAGGTTGATGGTCAGCCACGCCCCATGCACATGTGCTCCCACCACTTCCTCACCTCCCGTGTACTCCTCACCCCTCTCCAATCTTCCACCCTCACCTGCACCCTCAGGTGCCAATGGCTCTCACACCAACAGTCAGTGAACACTTTCTAGTCCTTCTCTTGCTAGATTTGCCATTGTTGTTTCACCTGACTCTGTGCCCTCACTGTCCATCACAAAGCCTTCTACACCTCTGGTTTGGTGATGCCACCCTTTCCAGATTCATCTAACTCCCCTTCTTCTCTATAGCTCATCTGTGGTTTTTCTATCACTATCTCTTAAATGTTGTATTCCTTGGGATTCCGTTTTTGCCCACTCTTCTCCCTCTGCATCCTCTCCCTGGGTGATCTCATTCACTTTCTGGCTTTGACCACCATCCATGGGCTAATCTCTATCTCCAGCCATGTCCTCTAGTGTATACATTCAGTGTCCTCACAGACATCTCCAGCGAAGGATCCCATACATATTGGAATTCTGTGTGTTGGAAGGAAGGAAGGGAGGAAGGGAAGGAAGAAGGAAGAAGGAAGAAGGAAGGAAGGAAGGAAGGAAGGAAGGAAGGAAGGAAGGAAGGAAGGAAGGGAGGGAGGAAGGAAGCGGAGGGAGGAAGGGGAAATAATAAACCCACCCCCCAGAAGACCTATTCTTCTTTTGGTTTTCCTGGCATAGTTGCTAGAACCCCCATCCACCCAGTACATAAGGTGAAAACCTAGAAGTCTCCATGGAAATCACCCTTTGGAAGTACCCTTCCAGAGTTCTCAACTCTGGCCCCCTCCCCTCCAGCCACAGCACGACTGCTTCTGTCCAGCATTCATCACTGCTTGCCTAGAGGACTGCAGTAGGTTTCCCACTAGTCTTATCCACATTAATCCAGCCTTCTCAGTCCTGCCAACATGTTCTTTCTAAAACGCGAATCTCTCCAAGGCACTCGCCAGTCTAAAATCCGTTAATACCAACAATAGCTACAATTTATTGAGCATTCTCTTTGTTCCAAGACTGCTTTTATGTTGATTAACTCACTCAGTCCTCCCAATGAGGGAAGTACTATTTTTACACCCTTTTTACAGATTAAGAAATTGAGGCACTGCGAGATGAAGTCATTCACCCAAATTCACACAGGCAGCGAGCGGCAGGGCGCCTGGCTCCAGAGCCTGCTTCTTGGCTCCTGTTTCCTTGGCCTCTTCGAGGGCTCCCCAATGGCTCTATGAAAACTCTAAGCTCCTCAGATGACCTAGAAGGCTCTCCACGACCTGGCCATTCCTGGTCCTCTACTCACCTCCTGCTACTCCATGGACCCTGCCTTCTGCTCCAGAAATCCTGAACCGCGTACTTTGCAAACACACAGCACGCTGGTTCATGCACGCATGTCTTTGTGCAAGATGATCTCTTGCTTAACACTCTCCTCCCCAACATTGGGCCACATTTTGGACTATTTTCTACTCAAGCCAGATTAGATGTCACAAAAGGTGGTTTCTTCCAACTGCTGGGACAACCTGAGCTGTGTCCCAATACAGTGCCCCCACTGCCCCCTGCCCTTGAGAGTTTCCTTCTCAGTTCCCCTCTAGACTGTAGACTCCTCAAGGGCGGGAACTTGGTCTTATTTGTCTCTGCACCTGCAGAGTCCAGCACAGTGCCTGGAACACAGCAGTTGCACCATAAATGTTTGCTGAGCGGAACTGAACTTGCCCAGAGTACTCCAGCCCACCCCAACCAAGGCCCTGGCCCCAGTCATTCTAGAGCTCCTCAGTGCACAGCCATCTCTTTCTTCCCAGAATTCCCTCAGTGCGTAGAATCTGTGCCACTCACTTAGTAATTAATTAATCCTGTCCCTTCTTGTGACCTCCCCTGCATGGTGATCTTCATTATTATTTAAATCTTGTATTGTTACTTTTCTTCCCGTGAACCACTTCCCCAATTAGAGATTAAATTCCTTGAGGCTGGAAGTTAGAGGTTAGCTTTCGCTTGTATTCTGATATTCCTAAATGGCTTATACATCTTAAGTGCCCAATAAATGTATGTTCATTTAATGTAGTGCAATCTAGGGGCGCTGAGATGGGGCTGCAGCACCCATGTTTGGGGTAGAGCATGCAATGGGAGAAAAGAGAAGAGATCCTAACGTTAAAGTAGGGGCTGTTTGGGGAGGCAAAATATTTAGGACTCAAGGGAGCATCACCTAGTCTCTGCTCATTGCACCTCCCCCACCCCCCACCACAAGCCAGAGACTCACCTGCTGGCTTTGAAATGAATTTGTACTTGGATGTAATAAAATATAGAATTAAAATTCTGGATTCAGAAACAAAGGGTCACAAAGTATGCATATATCACTCCCTGCCCTCCCGCAGGAAGCCTCCAGACTAGCTTGCTGGACACCAAAGCCCATTTTGCATTAATTTGTCCCTCAGTGGATCCTAGGAACCACTGGAGCGCCCGCAGGCCACACAGTGGAAGAGACACAGCCCACCTAGAGTCTGGGGTTCACGCATGCCTTTCACAAGGGCTCTCCCAGTCCTCTCGGGAAGCAACCCTGTGCCCAACACGCTTTCATTAACATTGGAAAGTATCCAGCTCTACCAGCCTTATTATGTGTCAGGCAGAATGGATACAAAAATAAGTGGCAAGAATCCAGACCTCCAAAGTATCCATGATTAGAACATGCATTGAGGGGGGGCACCTGGGGGGTCAGTTCGTTGAGCGCCTGACTCTTGGTTTCAGCTCAGGTCATGATCTCAGGGTTGTGGGATCAAGCCCCACGTTGGTCTCTGCACTCAGCATGAAGTCTGCTTGTCCCTCTCCCTCTGCTCCTCTCCCGTTCCCACTCCCTATCTCTCAAAAAAAACAAAAACACAAACAAAAACAACATGCATTGAGGATCTATCTTTTACTTCACTCCCTCTTTCTAGGAGTAACACATAATGAACATGTTCGAGCATAGACTTTGTATCAGGCATTATTTATTACTGAGTCCAGGGAATATGGTAGCACCCTGGACAAGCTCTGTCCTTCCAAGAATTAACAGCCATTGTGTGCAAGGCACCATGAGCACTCAAAGAGAGACCAGACACAGTCCCCATCCCAGTTTGTGGCCTAGTTTTGGAGACAGGTTCTTTACGTACAAGGCGTGGAGTGTTTGTGTGATTGCCATTATTCTATACAATAGCCAATCACACCAGAGAGCCTAGACTGAGCACAGGTGGACCTCTAAGCTCAGAGCAGAAGAGGCTCTAGAAACGAGGTAGTTTCAGCCACGCCTGGAGGAGTCGGGGAGAACATCACAAATGGAGAAAAGTTGTTGGGGAAGTGCAAAAAAGAACAGTGAGACCCAAGGAGGTTCACCGGAAGGCAAGCCTCACAGTGTTGCATAGGGCTCCCTCTGGCCGGAAGTGGGGTTAATTCACAATATAAATGGGGCAATGAATGCCTTAAAGCATATAAATTTGGAGTAGAGGTCTAGAAACAGGGTTGTCAACCGTCTGGGGAACTTTCACTGATTACACTGGGAAATTCCCAGGCAAACTGGGATGGGTTGGTCACCCTATGACTGGACCACAGGCCATCAACTTTTTACTTAGCAAGCACGGCCCTGATAAATCCATTAGCCCCTTGCTGCTCACAGTGTGGCCCACAGACCAGCAGCATCAATACCACCTGGGGAGCCTGTTAAAAATGCAGACTCTCAGTCCCCCTCAAACCTACTGATTTAGAATCTGCATTTTAACAAGATGCCCAGGAGACTCGTTTATACATTAATGTTTGAAAAACTATGGCTTTAGTGGCCCTTTCTTTGGAGATCCAACTGCCAGCCACGCTGACTGCATCCTGGGGACCAAAACCAGCCCCAGCCCCCATGGCTGCTTAGTCCACCCACCAACATGCTATGAACTAAACTTCCTCTTCTGGGAAAGGAGTGGCTTTGCTTCTTCCCCTGTCCACCTGATCACAAGAATTCTTTCCCGCTCCAGTGTCTCTACGATTCAAACTGTGAAAATGAGATTTACTCTCCAGGGTCTGACCTTTCTCCGTGTCAACCTCCAATTCATGGATCTCCAGTAAAAGGCAGTTCCAGGAGCCTCAAGCAAAGGGCAGCATGGATTTTTTTCTTCTTTCCTGAACCTATGACCCACACTGTGGGCAGAGGAACCCCAGTGGGTAGTCCTTCTCCCTGCTTGGATGGCGAAGATGACACATGGGCTTGGGGAACTGAAGCTTTGGGAAAAGGGGCTGACACAAGATTACGCTGGAGATGACACAGAAATTCTGGAGTCCTGAGTTTCATTCATTGCTTCAGGAAATAGGAACACACATGGACACACACCCCAGTCAGCCTCACGATAAGCTAAATCAAACAGTTTGCTGACCCAAGTCATGCAAGTCTCTAGGCATTTTGCTAGTTAGCTAATGAAAGACCACCCCACCCAGAGCTAGGCCAGGCTTGTGTGTGCTCAAAAAAAACCCTCAAAGGAGGGCATTTGGGTTTGTAGTTTAAAACTTAGGCTTCTCTCAGTGGTTATGAGGGGAAGGATATCCTCAGCTGGGGGAGAGAGAAAACCAAGGCCTTGCCATCCTATCCCCATGGAACATTTTACAGGCTCTGGCCTTCTGGCCTCTCCTGTCTCTTGGTTTCACTGAAGGGCCAAGGAAGCAGGGGCCTCACGCTACCTGTGTTGGCAGCACCCTGGCTGGATACTGGTCTGATGGCCTGACAGACAAGATAAATATTTAGAAGCCAGACTCCAGGTCCGAGCCCTGGACCCTCTACCTTTGAGCTAGAGCTGGGAGTTTTCTGGGCAGTGTGTCCAGAAGGCCTAGAGTCATGGTTACCAGTTCCCAGAGCCTTGCAGATAAGACTTGAAATGAAGAGCTCGTAAGGAAAAACTTACCACTGTGAAATTCCATTACCAGGGCCATATATTTAGGGATTACAAATATTTTACCTCATAATGAAAGGTTTTGACAACTTTAAAAACACCTGGCAGCTGCGGGGTGGGGGGGGGGGGAAGGTGAGAGAGCAGTGAGTGCATTTGCCCATCTCTAAAAAGAAAAAAAAAAGGAATTTGTTTCAATAATATCATCAAAGGAAGCGTTAATGAAACAACCCACTCTCTGGGGATGGAAGTGGGTTGAGGGTATCTAACCAAGAGGACTCACTCCCCGCCAACAACAGCCCCTCTCCAGAGCCCCAGGAGCCCTATTTTGTTTTCCTTTCCCTGTGCACTTCAGAAGGCGCACACTGAAGAGTAAGGAAGGAGGGCCCTGGAGGGTGCCCCCCCCCCCACCCCAGGAGTGGCTGAGTGCTCTGTCTGCCTGGGCAGTTTGGTGAGTATAGCCCCAGACCTCCCCTTTGGAGTGGTGGGGTGGGGGGCAAGAAGCAGGGAGCTTCAAGCCCACTCAGCCCCTGAGCAAGGACTTCTCCCCACGGTGCACCTGCACAATGCCCAGGACTCTTCGGGGACAGACACTCTTCCGCGTGGCATTGCATGTCCTTCATCCATGGGGGACATGAGGCTGGAGCGGAGAGGTGAGGAGCAGAGAAACGGGGTCCAGAGCCCAGCGGCTAACCTCCCCCACTCCCCGTTGGCATTTAACATTTCCCCAGGACCCAGAGAGATCAGGTCTAATGCCCCTTGAGGGAGTGGGGGCGGGAAGTGTCACAGCTGCAGCCTGGCAGGCCCCTGGCCCCCAGCATGTCTGGGGTGAGATGGGGGGCTCTCTCGGGGATGCCATTCAGGCCCTGTCTTTTGGGGGAAAAAAGCCAAAGAAAAACATGTATTTATAACATGAACTTCCCTCCTCTCCTTCCCCTCAGCTAACTGATTAATTAAATGAATACAAAGGCCGTCTTGTTGGGAGCCCCAGCCGCAGGGACCCTCTGTGTTTTCTTTAAGCCGGCCTAGCAAACAGGAAACAAAAGGCTTAATTCTGTCTGGTTTCATGAAGGGGGCTGTATGTCACAGCCAGAGGCTGGGGCTCCGCCAGACCCCACGGAGCAGCCACAAGGCAGCTCGCGACCCCCAGTCTCCCAGCCCAGCCCACCACCCGCCAAACACATACTCTTCCCCAATCCGGAGCTAAAACCAAGCTAGCCTACCTCTTGGGGGAAATGCCTACACGGCAGGAGAGAAACTAAAAGGGAGCCAGCCATGCCCAAGAGAAAGCTGTGGAAGAAAACCTTCAAGGGAGGAATTTCATCTATTGGGCCGCTAACAACGGGAGAGAGGGAAGGCGGCTAAGTCTGGGCTTTCCTGATGCAGAAGATGAAAAATAACCATTTTTCCAGCTGTCATCCTTCCTCTTCCAGTGAATCTCCCAGATATTCTTTAGCTTGGCAGCCACACAGGTACCACACTCCCTCACCACACGTGGAGACCACGGCTCCCTCACCACACAGGTACCACACTCCCTCACCACATGTGGAGACCACGGCTCCCTCACCACACGTGGAGACCATGGCTCAGAGAGGGACCGAGTAGGCAAATCACACCACACCACAGACGCCTGCTCAAATGACCCTGACCCGGATCCTTGCACTGTCTCTCCAAGACTTGGTCCTGTCTTCCAGACATTTCCTTAATTTTCTGGGAGTCTCAAGAACTTTGTATGGAATCAGGGTTTGTGGGGGAGTGGGGAGACCAGGAGAGACTTTTTTTTTTTTTCCCCGCAGTATCTGAGAAGGATTTTAGCTCCAAAGGGGTAGGGAGGTTTGTTCTTAAGAGTTCATCAGGCCAGGGGCGCCTGGGTGCCGCAGAGGTTAAGCGTCTGCCTTCGGCTCAGGGCGTGATCCCAGCGTTATGGAATCGAGCCCCACATCAGGCTCTTCCACTATGAGCCTGCTTCTTCCTCTCCCACTCCCCCTGCTTGTGTTCCCTCTCTCGCTGGCTGTCTCTATCTCTGTCGAATAAATAAATAAAATCTTTAAAAAAAAGAGTTCATCAGGCCAAAGGAAGTGCCCCCCACAGGCCTCCCCCCTTCCCAAACCTAAGTGGGAAGTGACAAAGAAGACCCCACCTCCTCATGTAACAGGGACATGAGAAAGTCCCAATCTGGGTTTACCCCCAACCTAATCTCTCAGCTCAGAAAGTGCTCATGGAAACCAAGACTCGGAGAGGCCAGAGAGAAGGAGACAGAATGAGGATTGATGGCATACAGGTGACCCCAGGCTGACTCTAGGCCAGTGGTCTGAAGTATGTGAGCCTCGTCGGGCCCTCTGCTTCAGAGACCCCAATGCACTCAGCAAAGCCTCACTGAGTCCCCTGATGTGCAGCATCCAAAGCTCTAGCGGGGCACGCCTCCCTCTGGAAGAGAGAGCAAGAACACAAGTGCCTGCCTGGCCAGACATTCATTCAGTTGCTCAACCGTTACCTCTCAAGGGCACTGGGGACACAGCGACCAATCCAGACATTGTTCTTGACCTCCTGGAGCACCTCTGATGGGCAAGTCAGATATTAAACTCTAATCACACAAATAAATATGTGACTGCCAACTGTGACAGCCTTGACGAAGGACAACACAGGCTATGAGAGATGGCTCTGGCTTCAGGGTAGAGAAGAGGGGAGGCACGAGGGGAAACAGAAAGCCTGTTGGAGATCCCGCTGTGGGCCACATAAGCAATGGCAGAGGTCTGGGCCAACAGCACGGCACCGGGACTGGGGAGAAGAGGTCGGGCTGAGACTTACCTTACACAATAGATGGAATTGACAGGACATATGATTGGACTATGTGGCAAAGAGAAAAAGGTCAAAGTCAAGGATGATCCTGGTTTTTCGATGAGCAACTTGGTGAATCCACTGCTGTTTGGTGAGATGGGGCAGATGGGAGAAGCAGAGACTAAGTGGACAGGGGAAAACATGGAGTTGGTCCAGTCCTTTCTGTTCCCCCCTCTGCCACCAACCCTTGGAAGAGCATCTCTGCTCATTCCTTTGCCTTATTTCCTCATGTGACTAATGACTGTGACAGTGGAGAATGGAACTCCTTGGCAGTGCGACCCCGTGGCTGTGCCTCAGTTGCTCTCTGGGAGACAGTGAGACCAGAAGCCAGAATCTGACGTTGTGTCCTGCATGGCAATACAAGGCAGTGCGTGCCTCATACACAGCCCGAAGTGGCCATGTCCCTATTTTATAGATGGGAGACTGAGCCACAGGACGTAAGTCACCGGCCTGAGATCTCCCAGTCATGGGTGCTGGAACAGGGCTGAACGTTAGGCAGCCCAGGGTTCCCTCTATGAGTGGAAGTTAATTCTGTCTTATCTAGCACATAGGAGTAGCAAGGAGAGGAGATCTTAAAAAGCCAAGGAACCCCAAATCAGTGATGTGGGACAGTGAAATACACCACACTGTTTTCTTGCAATAACTGATTTAACTTGCTGATTTGGTGTCTCTTGGATGGATAATAAATTCTATTTGTACTGAATGAGTGTGTGGGGGTGGCAGGGGCACCTGGACCCGAGTGAAGGTGAGAACAAAAGAATGTTCTGCGATGAGAAGGGAGTACCCAGACAAAGGTGGGAGCAGCCCGCATTCCACCAACACACTTCAGCCTCTTTAGAGTGGACTAGAAGCCTGGGAGCGTTGCTTGGAAATGCATGGGTGAGTCATGAAGGCCAAAGGAGCTAGGCTGGGCAGCTGAGCAGACAGCCCAGGGCATGGGGTGGGGATGGGGACTTTGACAACCACCAAGGAGAAGGAGAAAGAAAGGACAGAGAGGGAGGAGGAGGAGAAGAGACATTGAGGGAGTAGGACCTGCAATGGAACGAAAGGGAGGGAAGGAGGGTCAGCAATGGTGTGTGTGGGGTGGGGGGGTGGGGGGTGTCTGTGTCTGAGGAGCCCAGAGGTCAGATCTATAGGATTAGGACTAAAGGTCATCTGAGAGCCAGCCCCTGTTAGAGGTCAAAGGAACTCAAAGGAGGTAAAGATGAGATGGACCTTCACTGACGAATTTGCTCAACAGTGAAGACCGTCCCCCAAATTCACCTGTACTCAAGGAAAGTTTACCTGGGCACTAAAATTACCAGCCTCCTAAGGGCAAGGCCGAGTGCCCTGAAGTGGAGCACAAAGTAGGTTTTGAAGGGAAGAATGGCTCCTCCGTGCCACCCCTCCTCCACCATTCTTACCCCTTAGGTGCCGCCAAACAACGAGGGAACCCAAGGTTGAAAGGGCTGGTGGATGGGGTGTGGTGTCATATGCTCCCCATCTCCACCTTTGCCTTTCTGGACTATCTATCAAAAAAGCTGATGGGAGCAAACAGGATTCCAGATACCGCATTCTTGATCCTCCTTGGAGAGAACGCTGCTATAGAAATTATGCTGGCACATTTGACCTCTTCCATACGAGCACTCCACTCTGGGCCCCTGACACAATCATCTCTCTGCTTATCTCTTTCCTGGCCAGTAGTGTGAGAGCCACCGCGAGCTCCAAGAAGATGGGCACCAAGGCCTAAGCCTGACCATGGGGCTGGCAGACACAGACAGGAAAGCTCAGTCTCTCCCAAACTTCTCCCCACACAAGGGCCTGTCTTTGAGGTCCAAACAAAGAACAAGCTACCTCCTAGAGAGCCTTCCACTGGTCCTGCAAGGCCAAGGAATAGGCTGCTAACATGCTTTGTAGGGAGGTAACAGCCAGATTTCCCAAGGGTCTCCAATCAGCAACCCACGGCTGTGGTGTGGCCCAGGGAGATGGCTGTGTGAGACTGTGTGCAGGGCAGCATGAAGTGAGAGTGAGGATGACCCACCCCGAGATCACCATGACCCGTTTCCAGCTCAGTGCACAGGCAGCTGCTGCCTGAACACCCCCAGTTCCCCCATGGACCCAAAGTGTACAGAAACCAGAACTCCTGGGGATGTGTGGTCTCCCATTGACTCCCCAGCTCACCCCTACAGTTGCCCCCATTGGAGCCTTGGCCCAGGTCTTTCTTCCCTGACTCGGGCAGGAAGGGGCTCTGAGGCAGAGTGAGTTATTTATTATTACGAAGTCCCTAGCATGAGCGCTCTCCCAGCCTGAGGACTTGGTGGAGGCTTGCAGGAAGCTGCAGACACCCAAGGAAGGCTGGGGCAGGGCTTCTCTCCCAGGCAGATGCGAAGCAGAAGAAATTTGCTCTTGGGTCCCAATCACATGGGGGTGTTACTACTGAACTCCTCCAAACATCCGCCTTCCCCAGCTAAGCGAGATCTCTATCTCCCTCAGAGAAACAGGGGGCCTGCCTGGGGCTAACCCCCCACAGGAGCATTGTCCAGTAGAATTTTCTACAGTGATGGAAGATATGGCTACTGAACACTTAAAACATGGCTAATGAGACTGAAGGACTTAGTTTTTAATGCGATCTCATTTTATTTAGTTTAAATTTAAACAAGCACACAGTATTGGCTATCATATTCTTACGCAACAGGGCAAAAGCCAGTGTTTTCAGGGAAGTACCTTCCTCATGACAACACAGCACTAATACAAAGAAAGGTCTTTTCTCTAAGTAATGAAGCATGAGGGCCCCTGCTTGGGAGGAGGGCCATCTTTTATCCCTTCCTGATGGTCAGGGCTACTTCATATAGGCAAGCAGTGGCTCTATCCAACACTTACAGTCATGGAATATTAACATGGATAGGACCGTGGACGTGATCAGATCCAGTTCCTTTGTTCTGTTGATGAAGGAATTCAGGCCCAGAGCGGAGAGACGGCTTGCCCAAGGTCACTGGAGAAATTACAGCAGGGCCATCAGAACCCAGGTTTGAGTTCACTGGTCCATGAGCACCTTCTTCCTGCACTACCTCTGAACCCCAGGAAGAGTCCCCCTGACAGCCACCCTTCCACCCTTGTCCCCTATGGGCTGGGTGAGCAAAGTACAGACTGGAGCTTCTCGGTGAGGGAAATACACAACACTCGGTGAAGGTGTGTGGAGAGCCCAGGGATCTGGTGTGTGGGGACAGAAGGCGAGTTTGACAGAAGAGGGTCTCCTCGGCTCAGGCCCTGCTTCAGGCCTGATTCTGAGCCACCATCTTCAGGGGGCAAGGAGGCAACCAGCTCCATGCCTAGCCCAGCCCTTGACACACACTCAGCGCGCAGCAGAAGGAATGAATGGATGAAAGGACTAAACCTCCAGGCCGCGTCTAGGGTATACATAGGGATATGTAAGCCCACGCTCCTGTCGGCTCAGACACTGAGAGGAAATCCCACCTACACTGTTGCCAGGTACATACTTTGAAATGGAAAAGTCCCCGCTCCAGGGATTTTGGCATGGACCCACATGCCCAATACCCAAGACCCAGAGACAGAGCTGAGGCACCCACAGTGCCCAATGTCCGGCATCCCAACCAGACCCAGTGGTCCATCCAAGTGGTGGTAGAGCCTGGATGCTCTCAGCCAGGGTGGAGGCCCTAAACCGAGCGTTCTTAACCTGGAGTCCCCGTGTCCTAGGGAGTCCACTCTGGGTGACTGTCAGTGAATTGTGTCTGTGTGTGTGCACACTTGCAGGCCCATTTTCCCTAGGAGAGAATCCACCATTCCAATTAGATTTTCAAGGAGGCCGTGACGCAAACATTTTAAGAACCCCAATACCCAAAATCCATTTTGGAGGTTGGAGAAAGGATCAGGCAGAGCTCACAGGACTCCTCCACTGGATGTTTCCATGGCACCCCAACGTCAGCATTTTAGAAATGGGACTCCTGTCCCACAAGAACTTTGCTTTCATTTTCATGCATAGTATGTCAATCCACTGAGTCTTCAGGCTGGAGATTCTACCCTAAGGTAGACTTCCAATATCTTGTCAATCACCAGATTCTATCAGCTCTTCAGAACGGCTCTTAAACCCATCCTCTTTTCCATTCCCTCTCCCCTAACCTGGACCTCATCTCTCCCGTCACTGCCCCACCTCTGTGAAGTCATTCCCTTTCCTCCTGCTTCCCAGCCCAACAGCTCCAAGCCATCTTCATCTTTAAAAACTTCAGTCTTATGCTAATGCTCAACTGCTCATAATATTATGACCTGAAGGTAGGAAACGCATGTGTCTTGAACCTGTGCCTTAAACCAGTGAGCAAGAGGATAGAGGGTATAATAGGAAGATCATAGGATTTGGAGCCAGACCAACCTGGGTTCAGATTCTGGCTCTGCCTCTTCCTAGTTACATATTAATGAGGAAGTTAATTCAAACTTTCTGACAATCAGTTTCCACACCTATGAAATGGGGTAATAATAAGCATCTTTCTTGATGAAGCAATATTTCTTATGTGGTGGCTAAGAGTTTAGGCTCAGAACCAGACTCTTGGGGTGCTGATCCCATCTTCCGAAGTTACTAGCTGTGTGACCTTGGGCAAGTTCCTTAACCTCTCTGTGCTGCAGTTTTATCCTCTCTAATATAAGAGGGTAATACTAGTACCAACATCACAGAAGTGTTGTTAGGATTAAATTCACACACAAAAAGCTCAGAACAATGCCTGGCATGAAGTAAATGCTTGCTGAATGCATTTTAGTTATGATTACTAGTAGAGTTTGTAGTGAAAACTAAATGATCTGAAGCATACAGAGCACCTTGCCCACTGCTTGGCATATAGGAGATGAACAATAGGGGATAGCATCTTTCCCTTCACTAAAAATGTGTTTTAAACTCGTGGAGTTTCCATTACTTGGTAAAATATTCAAGTGGGAGCATTCTAGCACAGGCACTTAGGAGGAAGTAGGCCTCGGGGGACATTGAAGGAAGAGTGGGATTTGGGGGTCCTCTGATTTAGGGGCCCACCGAAACCCTGAGGAATTGCTGAATATCCCCGTTCTGTCAGCCACTATAATCTCAACCCAGAGAGGTGGGGGGCGGGCAAGAGGGCCGAGTTCTCCTGCTGTGTGGTAAGGACCCTCCTGCGAGGACATGGACCAGGGAGTTACAAACCTCTCTGCCTCGAGACCCCTACAACCTACCAAATAACAGTCTTCTCAGGAGACTGCTAGAAAAACCTGTCCATGTTATCTCCTGATGAGAAGCACCCACAAAGACCAGGGGAGGACGATTGGTCCGGGGAAAGATTAGGGGTGGGAGCTGGCCTGGGGGCAGGAAAGGGGGGCCGAGGTGCTCTTATCAAGGGGTCAGAGGACCCTGGAGGGAAAGGAGGAGCTGAGTGTGCAGAGCTCCCACCGCCTGCCCTGCATTACACAGCGGCTCTCCACTCAGGGCTCAGGGGAGCCCAGGGAGGCTCATCCAGAGGCACTTCGACTTGACTTTGGAAAGCCCTGAGACATCACATTGTTCTTGGCTGTTCCCCCTCCTCGGGGGCCCTGCCAGCAGCTTAGAGCTTGGAATAGCTACCAACCCGCGCTCAGATATTGCCTTGGCTTATGAAGGGCCTTCACGGTCATTAGCATACGTGATACTCATAACACCCCGGTGAGAAATTTATCATCCTACCCCCAGCCCGCAAATGAGGTTAGGGGCTTGCCCAAGGTAGCGGATAGGGAATGTTCTCCGTTTCAGCCTTAAATCCTCATCCCTCGCTCTGAACTTCCTATTCTTTGCACCCCATGGAGCTGCCGTCATGAAGCCCCTCATCTCACAGGAAAGGACCCTGGGCCAGGTTCGTTGGGTGAATGGGTCATTCTCTGCACCAGGCTTCCCCCACCCCGCCCCCCTGACCCCCTGGTCTGAACGGGGGTGGGGACGGGGGTCCGGGGAATGGCAGCCCAGGACAAAGCAGCCCAAACCCTCGTGAGAAGGAAGAACTGGCTGTATACTACGTACACATTTGTAAGTTATGAGCGTCACAAGGAGAGAAAGAGGCTCATAAATTAAAGTGGTCAACTTGTATGCACACACGCACACCGGCACGGGCAGAAGGCTGGCCTTAAATGGTAAAAATTAGCAGCTTGAAACAGTAAAAAACCTCAACTTTGCCTCAGAAAGATGCAGGGCAACTTCACGGAGTTTTATGTGGCCCATAAATCAGGGCTGAGGAAGGGCTCCGCAGCATCGCCGGGTACAGACGGGGCTTGCCGCCGTGCAGAAACGCAGTGTGGCAGCCTTACAAATGTCCCGAGCACTCTATATACAACAGCACAGCGTGAGTTTGCTGGGGGATATTGGAGCTGGTAATTGCTATTCTAAAACTGGCCTTGTAAGCTTGAAGAAATGTTTCGAGGGGGGAAAAGAGCCAATTTAAGAGCTTTATAAAGCCATAAATGCCTTCTGAGCAAACCAAATGTAATCTATCTAGAGAGACAGGTCGTCCCTCAAACCCAATGGCAGACCCCTCAATGCCGCACAGCCCAGAGAAGTTACCCTGAAGCCCGCCCGCAACCCTCCCCCTTCCCAGCGGCAAGCAAGTTACCTATAGAGAGACAGGGGACTGTCCTGATGATCCCCTGTGCCTCTGAGCCCCCGCTGGGGCAGGGCTGCCACCAAGATATCTCAGCTCACAGCTCCTTTCCCTGCCAGTCGATGCTGATTCCTTCCCCCCAGACAAACCAGACCAGCTGGCTGTGGCTTCCTTCGTGCTTCCCAGTGTCCTTCTCTCCCTGCGGTCTTTGGAAACAGGGAGGGCTGGACACTTGGGAGCCATGGCAGAGAGTTCTGGCTCCGACCTGGCCTCAGTTCCATCCAGAAAGTGGGGCTGTTGTAAGAATCAAGTAGGGAAATATACCTGAAGCACCTGCCACATAGCACTCAGTAAAGAGCGGCTATTATTCTTTTATGGCTGTTGTTACTTGGGAGGAACAAGTGTGCCCTAGGCAGAGGGCACCTTAGCAAGTCTCCCCCTTCTCCAGACCCAGCTCCTGCCAGGCTCCTGGGCATCAGGTGAAAAGGCATCATTAAAGGATCCCCACGCCCCAGCAGCGCGAGGGCACAGACACTGGCCCAGCTTTCCCCGCAAAACGCTTCCAGCGCCTCTCTCCTGACTTCATTTGCCGTTATCCCCCAGACTGCCTACAGACACATTCTTTAGCCATAGCCCCTGCTCTGGCCTCGCACATTGTGTCAGGACCCCAGAGACCTCTGCTAACCCTGATTATCAACTCAGAGCCTCTTCACGCCGGTGAGCTGTGCGAACTTGCCCAGGTTTATGGCTAGAAAAGCCAAGACTCGGAGAGAGCTGCTGGAATAGAAGCAGCCAGGTTCCTACTCTCCCACCCTCTGTCCACATCCCCTGGCCTCCCTCTCACGTCTCTTCCCCAGTGCCCTCCACCTCCATAATCCCACTTTCTCTTTGGATGTCAATATTTCATAACAGAAAACAAAAGCTATATAATGCACAATTACCCACTTTCCATTGTGTTTTAACGGCTCTGCTGACAGCACGAAGCACCACACAGGAGCAGTAGAAAGGGATTCGAGATCAAGCTTCTAGTGAAATGTGTTTTTAGTTATATGTATTTTCATAGTTTTTGCAACACCTTATTAAAGTTGAAAGCTATATATAACAGCGTTACCGGTGGCACTTTTCAATACCACTGCAGACGGGTTTCTTTCCAGCCCAAACCAAATGTGCCCCAGCTGCCTCCAAGCAGGCACTTCCCCATCCCCATGTCCTCTTCCAGCCCTCCTGAGCTGTCCCCCTCTCCCCACACCTCCTGCACACACACACACACACACACACACACACACACACGAACCCCATAACTTCTAACAGTGGGTGGAGAGATGAGACAATTGTCCGAGGTGTGGACAGATGTCGGCTGTGACAGAAATTTTACAACCCAAAATTATGAGACTGGAGCTCTTCCCTTGACCCACGCTGCCCCACAACTCACTTACAGAGGACCTATCGTAACCTAATCACTGCCCCACACCCAAAGATTATGCCGAGCAAGTTTCCATTTCTGGGATTTCACTGAGGCTACGCCCTCCTCCTGGCTTGCTTACCTTCTTTCCCTCTGCTTTCTAAATCCCCACTGAAACCTGAAAATGGTTGTAATCCATTCACAAAATAAAATCAACACATAGGAGGTAGCCTGGCGATGGGTAAGTACCCCGGGGCCTCAGTGACAGGATCTGCATTTGCAGCCTGGCCCCCCATCTGCATTAGCCAGGTCCCCCTGAGCAAGTTTCTGACTTCTCTTGTCTTCATTTTTGGGTACATCCGTAAAATAGGAGTTTGAACTACACGATTAGAAGGGTCACCCCAGTCCTAACATTCCTAAATGAATACCTACTAAGATTTTCTGAGAAGTCTTTATGGGACCCCCTACTAGGCACTTGGTGCCATCAGGAATAAAAAGAAGGATAAGGCACAGCTCCTGTCCTCAAGGAACCTGCCCTTGGATGGAGAAGAGAGACCTCTGAGAATGAAAAGTGAAATTACAGCAAATACTTTCAGCTCTAGCTCAAGCTAGCAATACATGAAAAGTCATGAGGCAGTACATGATTAGACGCCAAATGGATTGTGCAGGCAATAATTGCTCTAGGCCAAGGAGTTCAGAGGAGGAGAGGGTGCTGAGCGGTGGGCTGGTCTCAGAATGTTGTACCTAAGAGGCGGGAGTTGACGCTGGGCTTGAAGGACACGCACGCACACGCACGGGATTTGCATCTGTGGGAACGGCCAGGTAAGCGGACCTTCATGAGCAACGGTGGTCAGCAAAGGCAGGGTCAGGGGACAGTGGGTCAACCAACGTAGAGGGGAAATGAGACTCATATAGACAAAAGCAGAGGCTGGGCTGCAAAGGGTTTCAAGTGCCAAAGATGTTTGAATTGTTATCCTGCAAGCAGCAAGGAACCAATGAAGTGAGCAGCACAGAACTGTGTTTTGAGAGAATTCATCAGGCAATGATTTGCCGAATGGATTGCAAAGTGAGACGCAGGGGAAGTAAGGAAGCCAGGGAGAAGGTAATTGCCATAATCCAGGCAGGAGGTGTCAGCGTCTGGACCAGGGTGGTGGTGGTAACAAGGCAGTGACATGCCAGGCATGCAGAAGGATGGGAGGACAGCCTTAGTCTCTAAAAGGTTATACACTGACTGACCATTTATTTATTGCCCGAACTTGGACACTTTTGAGGGTGGAAAGGATGCCATTACAATTACACAGGGACAGCAGACTTAAACCAGGACTGCCCTGGGCAAACTGGGATGTATAGTGGCTTCACGGAGCAGAGAATGAAGAAGAGGAAAGGGGAGAGGGACACCAAGGTGTCAAGCCTGCAGGACAGGAAAAATATGAGAGGTGACATGGACAGGTGGGAGGATGGCAGAAGGAAGGGGCTTAAAGTGATAGAGAAATAAGGGACAAAAGGAGTTCGCTGCAACTGAGTGGCCAAGCAGAGTTTGAATTCTTTGAAGACAAGAGCTGCATCTTATCTGAATCACCATACAGACATTTGCTAAGCTGAACTGAGACAATAAAGACCTGCTGAATTTCATCTAAAGAGGGCTGATTGTTGGGGCAATAAGAGGCGGGGCTACCCCTCCCCACTTGGTTCTGTTTGTTTGTATGTATATTTTCAGAATTTCAATAGACCTACCTCTTGGTAGGGTTTGTCTCCATGGCCATCTACAGCCCAGGGACCTCTGTGTGGTGAACCAATGATTCTGATGTGTGCTGGAAACATACGTGGGGCACCAAAACGGCCAGCCCTGGCAAGGGACTCAGCAAATCCTTCTCCACTCAGGAGAGAAGGAGCAGGGAATTAAATTCAACCATGCCTCCACGCAGAAAATGAGGCCAAAAGAAAGGGGAAATTTGAGCTAAAAAACCAAGACAGCAAAAATACAGCCTTCCCCTGCCCTGGGTGGATTTGGACTCTTGTGTGCAGGAGTCCCAGTTAGAGTATCAACAGCAACTTTTGTTGTGTCTTAGCCACGCCAAGGATTAGCACCCTGCACCAGGACTCAGAAAACCTAGGACTCTCCCACAGATGTAGTGCCCTGCCATCTGGACTCAACTCCATGGCTCTTGGATACACCTCTGCGGCAGACATACAGGCCCACTATTCAGGTCCCACAACACTGTCCAGAATAGGATCTTACCGAGCCCCAGTGACCCAGAAATTTGAGGCAGAAACTAAACATTGGCTATGAATTATCCAGGTACCTGTGGCTGCGGTTACTTGATAAAGCTAATCTCCCCAAGAGTGTTGATTACTGCTGAGTTAACAGTACAAGGCTTTGGGGTAAGGCAAAGCTGCCTGGCCCAGCACTTCTCCTTGAGCGACAAAGAATTTGCTACCAGTTCTCAGAGAGAGCTCCCTCTTGGAACCTTCTGATGGAAACAACTCCACAAGTCCCTCTAGCTGATTTGCCAGCATCAGCATCACAAAAGCAAAAGACGCTGTGGTTTGCAGTGGCTCTCAACCTTTTCTCCACTGCACACACACACACCTGTAGGTGACAGCAAGTCCCTGTCAGTCACACTGGATCCTCGCACCAGTGGATCCCTACCGGGGGCAGGGCACCCCTGCATAAGTTATCAGAACAGGCTGGGGAGTGGTGGTGTCTTTGAGAAAGCCTTCCCCAACCCTTCAACCCACAGGGAGGTTCCGATACACTGCACAAAGAAGGCCAGTGCTCACTCTCTCCCCTTGAGAATTAGTGGACAGAAAACAAGAAGTTAATGTACAAATCAGGAAACTTGCCACTCTATCAAACTTTCTTTGAACACCTACCAGCTGTATGAACTACCCCACCCCCTTAGCCTTCATTTTCTCACCCTTAAAATGGGAGTGGTCATAAAAGAGAGCCTGTCTCCAAGGGCTGTTGCAAGATTAAATGAAGTAATAAAAGTGTGTGCAATATACTGGAAACTTAACAAATGTTTGGGTTTTAGTTCAATGACATTTTAACAGTGTGATCAGTGCTGACATGAGATTGATATATTTTTTTTAAAGATTTTATTCATCCATGTGACAGAGAGACAGCCAGCGAGAGAGGGAACACAGCAGGGGGAGTGGGAGAGGAAGAAGCAGGCTCCCAGCGGAGGAGCCCGATGTGGGGCTCGATCCCGGAACGCCGGGATCACGCCCTGAGCCGAAGGCAGACGCTTAACGACTGCGCTACCAAGGCACCCCAAGAGATTGATATTTTTAAATTAGTGGGTATTTTCTCTCAACATGACTCCAACTATGATGCTCTGCTATAGACTGAATGTTTATGTGTCCCCAAAATTCTTACGTGGAAATCCTAATCCCCAATGTGATGGTTCTAGGACGCAGGGCATTTAGGAGGTGATTAGGTCACAAAGGTGGAGCCCTCATGAATGGGATTAGTGCCCTTATAAAAGAGACTCCAGAGAGCTCCCTCACCTCTTTTGCCATGTGAGATTCTAGCAAGAAGTAGACCACCTGTGAACAAGTATGTGGTCCCTCAACAGACATCGAATCTTCCTGCACCTTGATCTTGGACTTCCCAGCCTCCAGAACTGTGAAAAATAAATTTATGCTGTTTATAAGCTACCCCGTCTATTGTAATTTGTTACAGTAGCCCAAACAGACTAAGATATTCTCCTTCAGGAGAAATCTATTGGTTGGAAAATAAAGCAGATGGTTGCCCCCATCCCCATGTGACCCAGGGCCCTAGCAGTGGCCCATCATCAAAAGGGCGGTAGACAGCTAACATCATACACAATGATGAAAGGCTTAAAGCTTTCTCCCTAAGATCAGGAATAAGACAAGATGCCCACTTTTACCACTGCTATTCAGCATTGACTGGAAGTTCTAGTCAAAGAAATTACCCAAGAAAAAGAAATAAAAGATATTCAAATTAGAAGGAAGAAGTAAAATAATTTTTTTTAAAGATTTTATTTATTTATTCGACAGAGATAGACACAGCCAGCGAGAGAGGGAACACAAGCAGGGGGAGTGGGAGAGGAAGAAGCAGGCTCATAGCAGAGGAGCCTGATGTGGGGCTCGATCCCGTAACGCCGGGATCACGCCCTGAGCCGAAGGCAGAAGCTTAACCGCTGTGCCACCCAGGCGCCCCAGAAGTAAAATAATTTCTATTTGTAGATGACATGACCCTATATATAGAAAATCCCAAAGAATCTACAAGAAAGCTACTAGAATTAATAAACAAATTCAGCAAAGTTTTAGGGTACATGATCGCATGCAAATATCAGTTGTGTTTCTATACACCAGCAGTGAATAATCTGAAAAGGACGTTAAGAAATAGCATCTAAAAGAATAAAATGTCTAGGAATACATATAATCAAAAAGGTGAAAGACTTGTACACTGAAAACTGCTGCTGAAAGAAATTAAAGAAGACCTAAATAAATGGAAAGACATTCCATGTTCATGGATAGGAAGAGTAAATATCATTAAGAGATCTATGCCCCCCAAAACTAATCCTATGGAAATTACAACAGCTTTTTCCTCAAATTCATATGGAATTGCAAAAAGCCTGAATATCCAAACAATCCTGAAAAAGAAGAGCAACATTGGAAAGCTCAAACTTCCCAACTTCAAAATTTACCACAAATCTACAGTAAGCAAAACAGTGTGCTACTGTCACAAGGATTGGCATATAGACCAATGGAATAGGATCAAGAGTCCAGAAATAACCTTGTACATCTATGGTTAATTGATTTGGACAGAATGCCAAGTCCATTCAATGGGGGAAAGAATAGTATCTTTAACAAATGTTGCAGGGAGAACTAGATTTCTACATGCGAAAGAATGAAGTTGGACCCCTACCTCACAGCACATACAAAAATTAACTCAAAAATATCAACAACCTAAATATAAGAGCTAAATCCATAAAACTCTTCAAAAAAACAGGGATAAAACCTTGGATTTGGCAATGATTCTTAGACATATCACCAAAACTATAAGTAATAAAAGAAAAACATATAAACTGGACATCACTGAAATTTTTAAAATTTTGTCCATCAAAGAACATTATAAACAGACTGAAAAGACAACCTACAGAATGGTAGAAAATACTTGCAAATCACGTGTCTGATAAGGGTTAAATATCCAGAAATATATAAAGAACTCCTAAAGCTCAACAACAAAAAGACAAATCAATTTAAAAATGAGCAAAGCACTTGAGTAGACATTTCTCTAAGGAAATAAATGGCCAATAAGCACACAAAAAGTCTTATCATGAGTCATTAGGGGAATGCAAATCAAAACCACAATGAGATACCACCTTATACCTACTAGACTGACTACAAACAAACAAAAGAAAAACAGAAAATAGTAAGTGTTAGCAAGGATGTAGAGAAATTGGAACGCTTGTGCTTTGCTGGTGGGAACTTAAAATGGTGTGTAAAACAGTTTGATAATTCCTCAAAAAGTTAAACATTGAATTACCATATGACCCAGCAATTCTATTCCTAGATATATAACCAAAAGAACTGAAAATAGGGACGCCAATAGACACTTGTACCAATATTTATTGCAGCATTATTCACAATAGTTGGAAAGTGGAAACAATGCAGTGTCCATCACAGAGAAAGAGATAAACAGAATGTGCTATACATATACAATGGGCTATTATTCAGTCATAAAAAGAAATGAGATTCTTATATATGTTACAATACAGATGAACCCTAAACACATTACATTAAGTGAAATAGCCAGATACAAATGAATCAATATATTATGATCCTATTTATATGAAATATCTAGAACAGGCAAATTTGTAGAAACAGAAAGTAGGTTAGAGGTTACCAGGGGCTTGAAAGGAAGCTAGAATGGGGAGTCATTGCTTAATGGGTAGAAAGTTTCTGTTTGGGGTGATAAAAAAGTTTTGGAGAGAGAAAAAATTGTATAACACCGTGAATGCAACTAATGTCACTGAATTGTATACCTAAAAATGGTCAAAATGGCAAATTTTATCATACCTATAATATATTTAATTTCTTACAGAAAATTAAATTGAACCCAAAGAGCCTAACCAAAGGGAAAAAACCCAGATTTCTTTCAACCTTGAACTCCGTAGCTAAAAATGCACATAAGCTTTGCAACAGACTCTACTCAGACCGAGGTATGGTGCCACTGGGCACAGAAGACACTGAACAACCTCCAGGAAGGAAGGACCAGGGATGCTGCTTGCTTTCTGCAGGGGCGCTGGAATCAGGTACCCACAAATGGAGTGGGGCTCCCCTAAAATGCAACCACCTAACAAATGTTTATTGAGCACACACAATGATTAACAGTGAGTAACCTGCCTGGGGAACTTGTACTTGGCCTGTCTTCTGAAGTCTGAGCAGCCATGGCCTGGAGCCCTGGACTGTGCTCAACCATTAGGATGTCTTTCTTTGTGGTCTGTTTTGGGTTTCAAGTTTAGGTGCTGTGTAGATGGAAAAGCATTATACATGTGTGAGATGGTTGGTGTTGCTATCATTACTATGATCACTAGGGATTTATTAGGTCTTCTTGGAAGGTGCCAGCCTAGCCAGCCTCCAACTCCAAGCCAGCAAAAGCAATGGTTGCTCCTGAGTGTGGGGAGAAGAGGTTCTGGAGAGAAAGCAGGGAAGAGCAGTCAGCACGGGCAAAGTTCCAGAGGCTCTCTTACTCCACCAGGAGACTTTCCCCCCTCAGTGCTGGCTGGCTCGGTGCCCTGGGGTCTTTGCTTATTATCTTCCTATACACACGCCCTTGTTCACAGCTTCCCTCTCTCTTCCTATTCAATCCTACTCAAACTTTAAGGCCCAGCTCATGGGAGACAGGATTTCTAATGCAAAAAGTTTAGATGCAGATGGAACTGCGTTCTGATCCAAACTTAATCAGCTGCGTGGCTTGGGCCTGTGCCATATGTGAAAATGGGGACAGTTATACCCACAATCCAAGCCTGCTATCAGGTAGTAAGTGTCAAGGGTTTGGCACCTCTTTCGTGACGACTCTCCCAGTCCCCACAGCCCACTTGATCTCTCCCTCCTCTGAGAACCTCACTCTTAGTAGTATCTCTCATTTGGTAACGAATCCTCCTGACCTGTAATATCTCTTGTCATGAACCACTCTTACATACCGCTACATAACTCCTCCAAAATCGTAACTTCCCATGTTTTCGGGCTCATCTCCCCCACTCAAACTGTAAGCTCTTTCAGGTAGACGCCAAACCTTATCATCTTTTGTCTTCCTCCATGGTGGCTAGCACACAGTGGGTGCTAAATAAATTGAAAATATATTTGAGGCAAATGGACGATCCACAGGCAACAGAGGAAAACCCCAAAGGAAACAGAACACATTCAGCTCAAAGTAATAGCCCATTCATACTCTCTGCTCTGGATGAAACTGTTCCCGGCCCATACTGGCACTTAATGAACACTTCATTCACTGAGTGAATGGAATCTGCCAATGCCCCCTGCTCATTAAGGTCAACTACTCTGGCTAATCAGGAAAATAGTTAATCTGAAGGAAACACCTCTTTTTTGTGAATTTTAGAATGTCTTTGGAAATCGTGTCTATCTTCTTAGTTTCATTTGACCATTAAAATGTAAAAAAAAAAAATCATTAAAAAAAAAAAGAGCCAATGCCCCATGAGCACAGCTCTCCCTCCATTAAGAGAAAGAAGGCCCAGCAGTAGGCTGCAGTGGCAGAGGGTGGCTGGCCAGGAATCCAAGCCGCAAAGCAGACAATCCACTGTCAGAAAACAGACTTGGTGCAAGCTGCCTTCATGTACCATGTCCCTTAGAGCTTAAAGAATTCCCCAGCCTATTCGGCCAGGAGGCCCTCTAGTACTAACCATCGGTCAAATCTCGGATGAGTCACAATCACCCCTGCCTCTAGGTCCTTATCTGAGAGGAGGCCAAATTAGACTAGAGGCTCCAACATCTTCCTGCAAGTTTTATTGATTCCAACGAGCCTTCCTATTTTCCAGAAAAATCAAATGAGTCAGGGAAAGGGGAAGAGACATAGTAAAAGTGCCCTGGAGTCGAGCCACCAGCCCAGCCTCAAGGGCAGGGACAACAGAAGGTCACCTGTGTCCATCTCTCTCCCCAAAAAGCCCCGCAAGGGTCCTTTACAGGCCCCATCTCGGCGGCTGCTGCCAGGCCAGGACACTGCTGTGGAGCAGGCCAAGTGCAGCTTACTTGGAAAAGCTAGGGAGGCCCAGCCCAGCCTGTGAGGAAAAGGAAGCAGCTCCTTCTTACCATCCCATCCCCAACACTGGGTATAAAAGTAAAGGCTCAGATAGCTTAGCCTGTTATACTTAACACCTATCACGTGCCAGCGGCTCCACGCATTAGGCCGTTTGAGTCCCAACACAACACCATAATGTAGTTATTAAAGTCCCCATTTTTACAAACGAGGACGCTGGATTTGGCCAAAGTCAAGCTGATAGTACCCAGCAGATGTGCGATTTGAATTCTGGTCTGTCTGAAGCCAAAGCCTTTTACACTTCAACTAAGCCCTCCAATGATTTCTGTCTGTCACTGGTAGATTCAGAAGCCAAATGGAAGGAGCAATGGGGCAGCCTTTAGTGGGTACGGGGGAGCCTCGACTGTACCCATCCTCTCCCTCCCAACTGACTCATCGGATGACCAACTTCCCTAGGTTGCCCAGGACCGAAGGGGTTCCCCTGAACACAAGACTTTTACACTACAACTCATATAGTCTGGGCCAACTGAGATGGTTGGTCATTTTATAACCAAGGCTCCCTTGTGCTTTGTGGTTCCAAAGAAAGCAAATACATTTTCAGAATGCAAATGTAATTGAGAGACATTATCAATGACTCCTACTCTGAATAGGAGACTAGCTTGAGGCCTGTCCTCCAACACAGCCCCAAAGGGCCAGGTCATACAGAGAAAACTCCTCTCCTCCCTGTGTCCCAGTTCCTGGCTAAGACCAAGAGAAGCCAGTCTGGGCTGAGTTGGGGCTTGAGGGGAGTGGACAGAAGAAAAGAGGTACTCGGTAATTGAAGCCAATTGGGCCAGATTCTTTTGAGACACTGCCCCCATCAAACACTCACAACAACCCCACAGTAGGGGATTACCAGCCCATTTTACAGATAAAACAGCCACAATTTTGGAGACCATTTAGAAGATCTTCTCAGAGGTCCCCTCAAACATGTAAGAAGCCTGGATCCTAAGAGTCTTGCTCAGGAGGCTCCTTACCAGGAATCTAGGCAGAATCCCATAACATAAGCTAATGGGGAACTGTTTCTCCATGGGCTGGGAAGTCAGGTTGCACCAGGCCCTCCTCTCAGCCCTCACAGGGCAGCTGATAGAGAGTCTTACTCATGTCTGTCGTCTCCAAGTGGATGCCTGCACTGAGGGAGAAGGAGAATGACCCCAGGACAAGGCCTTCACCAGACACTCCTAACCACCATTCCCTTCCACATGAGGATGGAAAACCCAAAGGGCAAAGCTTCTCTCCAGCTATCCAAACACACCTCTTCTAATTCAGGCAGCACCTCCTCCAGGAAGCCATAGTAGTCAAGGACTACTGCAGCCTTCAGGAAAGCTTCCTCCTCTGACCCCACTCCACCTCTTCATGATGTGTCTTGCATTCCTGTCTTGTGCTATCTATTATTTAACTTAATGAATAAGAAGATGAGCACTGGTGAGAGGCTGCCTGGGTTCAAATCCTGGCCTGCCCACATATTAGCTGGGTAACTCCAAATAGGTGACTTAACCTCTCTGTGCCTCAGAATACTCAAATATGAAAGATGCAAGCATCCACCTCCAAGAGTGTCTGTGAGAGTTAAATGAGCTATAAGGCATAAGGTGTTTAGAACAATGCCTGGTACATAGTCACTGTTCAATAAATGTTTGCTATTATTCTTATTTTAATATGAATATTGATGTTAATAAAATACTGTCATGCTTGCTGGACTAGAAGTTCCTGGAATACAGGACCAGAAACTGATACTTCTTTGCACTATTCCTCATGTTACACAGATTCCCACCAAGTAAGAGTAGTATAATCATTTCCTGTGGATTGACCTTCACAGAAGACCAACAGCTCCTTCATGTTACTTCCTAGAACTGGGGAAAGAAATATGTCTGCCTGTCAGTGGCCGACGGCCATCTTTACCAACACCCCCAAGGATGGCCCCAAAGTGCCTCACAGTGAGATGTGCAGCAACAAAGATTTTGGATTGAGGCCCCAGGAAGAGAATTCAAGGAAGCCTGAGCCCCCTGGACATGCCACCCCCTGGAAGTTGGGGACCCACAGAGCAAAACCCTCCTCCCCCAGGAGCTATGTCACGCAGAAAAGCCAAAACCTTATAGAAAGATCCTGGAGTGAACCTCAGAGGCCTCAGTTCCCATCCTAGTTCCGTGGTGTGTGACCATTCTTAAGCTCCTTAACCACTCTGGCCTTTTGTTTCCTCAGTGGTTAAATAAGACAGTTATTCAAAGACCCGTTACTGAGTTCCATCCAATTCTGACATCCCATGTCTCCATTTCAGAGGAAGGGAAAGAGCATTCTTGTATGAACCTAACAACTCATTTCACAAGCAACCAGCTCTCTCATTCAGCCATTTCTTCCACAAACATTGACTGGACTTTCATTATATGCAAGTGTTCCTCTGGATTACAGAAATGGAAAAAAAAAAGAGACAAAATCTGATCAATACTGGAGAAAAATAAAAGGGAGTGGGGAGAGCCTGGGATAGGAGAAAAGGGATTTCATTTTAGTAGGGTTCTCGGGAAGGGCCTCCCTGAGAGGATGACATTGGAGTGGAAACCTGGAGAAATCAAGGGAGCAAGCCAGGCAGATATGTGGGGAAAGCATGCTCCAGGCAGAGGAGGCAGCAAGTGCAAATGCCCTGAGGTAGCAGCATGCCTGACTTGTTCCAGTCACCACAGGGAGGTCTGCAGTCAGTGTGGCTGCAGGGGATGGGTGAAGGAGACAGCCACAGGAGCTGAACTGGGGAAGTAGAGATTCAGCCATGGTAAGGACTTTGGCTTTTATTTGATTATGAATCCAAATCATTGAAGCTTTAACAGAAATGAATTTGACACTGTTCACTATGTGGTGAAGGCCAAGGACCTTGTCCATTTGTTCATTTTTACCTCCCTCCTCTCCACTGTGGACCTGCAATCTAGTTATGATTTTACTTTTATGACTTTCATTTGGGGCAGAGAAACTGAGGTCTGGCAATAATCTGTTCCTCTCTCCAGGCCTACAGCCAGACTCAAGCCTGCTCTCCATTCCAGAATGTCAGACTGGGTTCTCCCACCTCTCCCGAAGCAGCAGCTTGGTCCAGAGTCAGATTCCCTTGTATTCTTTCTCAAACCCTCCCAGGGTTCCCCTTGCCATCTCTCAATCCCTCTTCTCTCCCCAGGGCCTTTATACCTACTGTTCTCCACACCTGGGACCCTCTTCCCTCATGTCTATCTTCACTGAGGTCCTACTGTCCCTTCAAGCCTCAGCTCAAACATCACTCCTCAGACAGACACTTCCCTACTCTCTCTAAATAAACTCTTCCTGTTAAATGCTCTCAGGGTTTCATGTTCTTCCCCCTCAGAGCTCTTATTACACTTGTATTCTCATGTTTATTTGTATGATTTTTTTTTTTTTTTTATTAAGGCCTCTCTACTCCAACCAACTGTAAACTCTATCAGGATAGAGGCTATGTCTGGTTTTGCTCAGTTTTCTATTCCAGGCACCAAAACAGTGCCTGGCACACATTTAAGGCATCCAGGAAATACCTGAAGACTAACTGAATGTCCCGGGCCTTCTGTTTATTGAGCACCCTGGGGGCACGAGGTGGGACAGGCCCAAGGCTCTTTAGAGGGCCCCATGGGTGTGGCCAGAGCCCCAAGTCTCGTGGAGCGGGGCAGAGGCTGGAAGAGGAAGGACCCGAGCCTGCAGAGCCCCGGATGCTGCACAGGTTACCTCATTCCATTGTCACGGCCATCAGTAGGGTGGAGAATTACTCTGCCATCTGATGGCTAAGAGAACTGAGGCGCAGGAAGGAAGTGCGTTTCTAGAAGTGTGTCTGTAGTCAAACCTAGTCCTTCTGATTCCAAGGTTTATGCTCTTTCTCTGCCCCAGCCGCCCTGACCTGGGCAGTTTCAGATTCAGCTCTGCCGCTGGTTTTCTGTGTGACCTTAGGCAAGCTTCTGCCCCTCTCTGAGCTTCAATCCTCCATATATAAAATACAGAGGTGTTAATAGATGCCCTTTCCAGTTCTGAGATTTCATGACTTAAGATTCTATGCTTCTAATTTCGTAGAATTGAAAAAATGGGTACTAAGGTACTTAGCTCAGTGCCAAGCACACAGCAGACACTTCATAAATGTTCATTTCCTCCCTCCCTTCTTTCCTTCACCTGTGCCTCCAGTTCCCTGTTTCATTGACTCTCTGCTTCATGGCCCTCCTTGAGATCACCTGTGGGGTCCTGGTTCTCCCAGGAGACCCAGAGCACTGTCTCCCCTGCCTTCAGGGAAACCAAGCCAGACTCTGACATCGATGTCTCCAGCCTGCGGTGTCCTCAGATGGCCATTCTAGCTGTGCTCCCCAGAGAAGCCCATGGTCTTCCTGCACCCCACTCCCTCCTGCTTCCTAAAAGGGTACTTTGGCCTCCTTGATATCCAGCACTGTGGGGGAGAGAGAAGGAAGTGACAGGAAAGGAACTCACGCACACTAAGTACTTTCTAGAGGCCAGGGACTAGACCAGGCTCTCTGCTGTGTGGTCTCATTTAATCCCCTGCAAAGGGCCATTGTTTTCCCCACTTCACAAAAGGGAAGAAACTAAGGCTCAAGGAGGTTAGGAAATTGCCCAAGATAATACATCCAGCAGGCAGCAAAAGCTGGGCTGTAACTCTTACCTGTCTGACCCTGAAGTAAATCCCTTTTGCCAGCCCCAGGGGAGGACTAAACCTCACCCAAGGAGCCACTCGGCACCATCAGCTATTCCCTTGAAAGCATCTTTCCTTTTTGTATTTATGTAACTGGATTTACAGCCCTAGCAGCTTAAGTCCATTCATCTCTCTGGCCACTCCCTCCTCTCTCTCCTCCCGACCCCCTCCAAAGTACCAGACTGCAAAACTCTCACAGATTGTCACCAGTGCTTCCGAAAGGATGACATGGCTTTACCAATGCACCAAGGAAACAATGTCAAGAAGTTGACCCCATCCCCTGTAGAGAAAGGGGGTCAGATCTTCCAAAAAATACCCTCTCCCCAGCTGGTGCTGAGAAAGAAGGGTCAGTCTTTCCTCCCCACCTCACAGCTGCTACCCATGAGGATTTTCCAGAAATCAGACTCAGGTAAGCCATCAATGTGAACATCACCAGGTATCCCCAGATACTATCAACCTAGCCAGGGCTTCAGGAAGAATAGGGAAGGGATGCCTCTTGTGATTTTCTAAAGGCGTCTCCTGGAAGCTTTGCCCTTAAGGAGCATGATAGTGGCTCCCAGGCTAGGGGGTGTGTGGGAACGGCATCCCCTCTGCTCTGTGACGCAGCCTGAATGGGAAACTCAGATGGGAGCAAAACTCCCTGGCAGGATTTTTCTGGTGCCCACTGTCTTCCTGTCACCTTGTTTTGCCCTTGCCAGGGACAGAAAATGAGCCCCCAGGGATGGAGGGCTTGGTCAACTCTTTGCCTAGAAAGGGCCTCATCTGAGAGACGAAACAAGGCTGCCCTCCAAGACCCCCAGTGTGGGTTACACTCCTTGTTTACGCTCTTGTGGTTGCCCAGACTTCTCTATGGCTCTTCCCATAGTTTCAGTAATCACCTCCAGAACTCCAATGCCCACCTCCCCCATGGACTGGTCTAGTTCACGCCTGTATCCCTTTGCAGGGTCTAGCAGGTAGAAGGTGCTTAATAAAAAAATCTATGAGATGCAGCTCTGGTTTGGGCTGATAGGACCTGGCAGAGGCCAACCCCCCAACACCAGCCCCTAGATGGCCCCTGCACTGGGTTAGATGAGGAAACGTAAGTGAGAACAACCAATGACACACAGTAGGCCCGGAATTCAGGTTTGTCAACCCTCTGCCTGACTCTGGAAACCACCCAAGAGGGAACGGTTCATGCTGTAGCCATGGGGTAGCGTGGCAGGCCATCCTGCCCACTTCTGATTACTTAGACACGGTTGTCATCACTCTGTGAGTGAGTCTAAGAGGAGGTGTGTATTTGCGTGAATGCTTCACTTTAAACTAATAAGAAACACAGAATCTTTGCCAAGCAATTTTCTCCCACATATTACATGTGAGGCACTGTGTAGGCGCTTTCATTTATGTTTATACAACGGGCATAACACATCCACGTACATTAACTCATCTGGTCCTCTCCACAGCCCTGCCAGGATGCATTATCATCACCGCTTTGCTGATGAGGAAAGTGGGGCCAGCTTTTAAGGTCACACAGTAAACATGGCTGAGTCAAGGCTCAAACCCAGGCTTTGGCTTGTTCTACACTGTCCTGCCTCAGTCACCCTTCCTGCCACACCACAGTCACATGACCCATGACCTACCCGGACCAGAGCCCTCGCTCTTACACTGAACTATGCATGCGCTGGAGCAGGGGGGCTGGGGTGGGAGGGAGATGGAGAAAGAAAGCAGCCAGGAATCCAGCAACTACCCCGGAAACATGCAACTCCCTAGAGCAGGCAGCATGCTGGGCTAGAAAGATTGCTGATCCAGAACGACACCGAACCTCTCTGAATTCTCTCTCTTAACCCGCTCTGAGGCTTTCTTTCTTTCTCAGGTCCATGGTGATGACGAGATAAAGAGGTGAGAGCTCCCAGCACGTGGTGAAGGAGCCCCCAGTCTGTGGTCTTGCACAGCTACCCCAAAATCACAGGGTTTAGGAAAAATCCCTCTCCTTCCTTGGTCTACAAGATAGCTGTGCCAGCCCATCTCCTTCCTCCCTGCAAGGGTCCAGTTCCGCCATGCTCAGGCAGGGATGCCAGCACCACGATTCTGTGCAAAGGAATGCCAGGGAAGTTCCCTTCTTCCCTGCCAGCAGCTAATGGCACTCCCCAGAATACAGCCTGGGAACGAAGTTCTCCTTCCATCTCCCCTTCCAAAGCCAGTGGAGATGACTTTGAAAAGTATTCCAGGAGACCAGATGTCCAGCTTGGAAAGCGGCCTTCCTAGCAATCTGGAAGTCAACAGGAGGTAGCCGTCCCCATCTCATTGCCACTAAGAGGCTCTAGTGTACTGGGGTGCCTTACCAATAAGAGATATGCCAGTGCAAGGAACAAGTCACTTTCCCCGGGATCAGCCTCCAGGGAAGGCTGGGGGAATCCCATCCAGCTCCTTGGCTTCCCTCCAGATCAAACACAAGTGAGGAGTGCCCCAGGGGACTACTGCCCCACTGTGAGTCTGGCTCTCTCCTCCCACAGCTGGGAGAGGGGCTCCCGACGTGGCAGCAGGGCAAGACCATCACTTATACACAGGCCACAGGAGAGCAGCAGACCTCAGCTCCCATATCACTGGGCTCTCCTGCTTGATTTCTGTCCCTGTGGTCCCCCTGGAGACTGGAGAACTCAGAGGACCCACCAGCAGGAGCTCTTCCACCCCCCACATCCAAACTGGTGAGGCCCAACTGCTGTTATATCTACATCTTTCCATCCCCCTCACCTAATCAGAGTTAGGTCCTACCAATAAAAGGCTAAATGTCCCTTGGTGTCCCACCACCTTCTCCAGACACATGGTGCCCAGGGGTCTGGATCACACATTTTAGCATTTATAGCCCATAGAGTCATAAATAGTAGACCCAGAAGGGGCCTTAAAGACAATCTCGTGTGACTTCCTCATTGTATAAAAGGAGATGCTAAGAGCCAAAGACGTTAAGAGACATGTCAAAGGTCACACAGCTTATCTCCAGCCTGACGTGAATTCGTCTGGGCTCTGCAGTAAGATCGTATAGCTCCTAGAAAAAAAGGCCTTGACTCCAATGCAGCATGCTACTGGGCATTCATTAAATAGCGGGCTCAGGCCACGCTTGCTGACGGACAGATGAATCACCAGGGAGGGCTCAGGAGTGAGAACAAGCACCTGTCACCACGGGGCCCTGGGTATACCCAGGAGCTTCTCCGGGCCTCTCTCGGCCTCTGATCTGGAACTAGAACCACAATCCTCCCAGAGTATGGCCTCACCTGAGAAAGGACAGGAACAATCCTGTACTCCCAAGGCTTCACACAAACCTGGGTACAGAGTACCATTCAGTGCCAATGGGCTGTCAGAGCGAAAACAGATGAACCTCTGGGGGCGGGGCTCACTCCCCCCTGTTCTACCACATACCCACAGTGCTTCCCTGGAATCAGGGAGTCTATGCCCACCCCACACCTAAACAGAGTTAGCAGGCCCTACCACTAATGGGCTCAATGTCTCTTAGTGTTTTTCAGGATTGTAAGTCAGAGGATCATGGGTGTGAGCCTCTATTCTCCTCACCCCAGGCTCCCGGGGGGCTTACAGCTTGGGCTGCACTGCAGCTCTGCCACCCCCACACTGCCATTACTACACCTCTCCCCCCAAACCTACCTCCACCCCTTGTGCTGGCCAGCCTGGCCCCACCTGTAACTGAAGGCTTGTGGAAGTAAAAACACAGATCCACTTCTAGGTGTTCGTTTCCATAACAGCTGGTAGCTCTCCCCAGAGTTGGTCAAACAAAGGTATGGGTAATGGAGAAGATGGGTTCTACTGGTTCCTTTAAAGAGATTCTCAGAAGAATAGGTGGAGCTCGGGGCCAAGCAGCTCTCAGAGCTCAGCAAGGCACCTGCTTTGTCTCCAAAAGACTAAAGAAAGGAGCGTTGTTGTAAAAGGTAGACCTGGGTCACCCTGTTTAATGTGACCAGGTGGAGACATCCACCATCCCTTCCTGGATTCCCCACTACAGCCACTCTCTGAGCCCCAGCTCCTCTCACCTGTCAAATGACATAACAATGCCCATTCCACCTGTTTCACAAAGTTGAGAGGATTAAATGAGAGAATGCCTGAGGATGGGCTTTATTAGGAAAGAAAATTAATGTGCACCGTGAGCTCACCATGTGCCCAGCACTTCCAGATACTCTGTTCCAGAGTTTTTATTGCACTCCTATGTGCTCTGGATTATTGTTATCTTTTTTTTTTATTAAAGATTTTATTTATTTATTCATTCAACAGAGATAGAGACAGCCAGCGAGAGAGGGAACACAAGCAGGGGGAGTGGGAGAGGAAGAAGCAGGCTCACAGTGGAAGAGCCTGATATGGGGCTCGATCCCACAACGCCGGGATCACGCCCTGAGCCGAAAGCAGACGCTTAACCGCTGTGCCACCCAGGCGCCCCTGGATTATTGTTATCTTAACTATATCTCCAAGAAAACTGAGGCTCAGAGAGCTTGAGTGAGGTACCCAAGGACACACAGCTCAGTAGTAAAAGAACCAGGGTCAGAACCCAGAATCTGAATCCAAAGTTTGTGTTCCTTCTCCCAACGCCACACCGTTTCAACAAAAGAAGCAAATGGCGCCCTTGATGAAGAGGCCAGTGAGTCTTCAGACTGAAAAGCTGCCTTCATGGAGCCAACCACTATTGCTAGGACCCATCCATTTGCCCCAGGGAGGCCATCAGGCAAGTCAATCCAACCCCCTCTACTGTCTTGAGACCCAACAACATAAGGGCAACCCAGGGCCCAAGCCCTCCCGGTGTGCACCTTTGCCGCTATGCGGTGTCACCATGCTGGCCTGGTGCTGGCAGTGGTGGTTTCAATGACCAACTAGTCACGAAGCAATCCGGTTGGGAGGAAACAGAGAATCACGGAACTTTGGGCTGAGAGGGACCTCTGAGAGCAAGGTCAAGCTCTTCATTGGATAAGTGAGGAAACTGACACCCAGGGGTCAGCCACTTGTTGAAGGTCACACAGCCAGGCAGGGGCCAGGTCTAGAGCAGAATCCACTATCCTCCAACTCCCAGTTCAAACTGTTATTCTTGCCACCACCCCAACCACTCTGACGTGGGTCAGCTTCACGGGCCCTGAGAGGCCCAGGAGTGGGCCTATGATCTCTGCTCTCTTTGCTTAGGAAGAGCAGGGATGGTGGGCAAGAGAGTTGTGCTGTAGTCAGAAATGGAATTAGTCGGTTTGCTTCATGCACTGAGTCATTAGCCTAAGTTCTATCCATTGAGAAGCTGACAGGAGACGTCCTCTCAGAAATCCCTCAGTCGCCAACCCAGGGAGGCCTAGGTGGTACTCTGGAGGCAGTGGTGGCCCCCTTGACCCCCTGACATGCTAGGGAGGGGCTGACATCCGCACTCTAGTTCAGGTTGGCCTCCAGCAATCCCTATGAGCCCTGTGACCTGGAGAGTCCCGAGTTCCACTCCTCCCCCTCAGCCCTGCTTGGCCAGAGCTCACCCCCACCCCTGCACTGACCCTGCTGAGAGCTCACTTCCATGCGGTCCTCATTACTCAGCAGCATCCCATCCCACTCGTGCTTCCTTTGCTGTAACAGTTGACTCGAGCCCGTTTTCACAGCACCTCCGAGCATCTGCGCGTCATCTCTAGGTTGAGTTTGTCCACCCGCAAACCGCATGTTGTCTGAGCACAGGGTCTGTGTGTCCACTTCTACCACTGCCCTGGCCGGGGTCAGTACGCAGAGGGCAGGACCAGGCCACAGTGTGACTGGCTGTCGGTTCAACAGTTGCTGACGGCACCAGTGACCTGTGAAAGGTCCCAGGCCACATCCCCCGGGGAAGCAAAAAAGAAGGGTAATCCACCAACTGGATCCCCCGTCAAGGTGGGAAAGGAACCTGACTGAGTCTCTACTGTATGCCAGACACTGCAAGGTACTTTACAAGCACTCTCTCCGCAATTCTTGGAGTTTTATACTTTTATTTCTCCCTTTACAGGTGGAAAAGCTAGATCAAAAATGTTAAGCCATGTGCCTAAATTCTTACAATTAGAAACTAATAGAGCTAGGCTCTCGGGGCAGTTTTATCTGAGGCTAAGCCCCTACTCGGCACTCTCTCCACAGCCGGCAAGCTCCTAGAAGACAGGGACTTCATGGTTACATGTTTTTGTCCTGTCTGGTTTTGCTGCTTGTAGCCTCAATGCCTAGAACTGTACCAGGCACACATACAGGAGACATGCTCTAACTATGTGCTGGACGAAGGAACAAAGGAATGAATGAAGACCATGCCGCCTCTCCCTGGCAGGACAGGAAAAGTGCTTGTGAAGTCAGGTTCCTAGGCTCGATTTCCAGGAATCTTGGACCATTTGTTCCTTCTCTCCAACCAGAAAAGTACCCAATATATTAAAGTTCCTCCAAAGGCCACGTGGAGGATGGCCTGGGATAGGACAGGGAGTGGAAGAATGAGCTGAACACAAAAGACTAGCTCCTAATGAGGTGGGGGAATTTAAAAGTGTTCTGGGTGCTCCGTGATATGCTGATTCTGAGGCCACTCTCTGGCCTAGGTGGATCTGGCCTCTCCTAAGGAGGGGGGGGGAGTCCCTCATCCCCCACTGGGTAACGCCCCCCCCCCCTTGGCCTTGCCTGAGCTGTACTGAAACTGGCCACATTCCTATTAAACAGAGAACATAGCAGTTCCACCACCCACTCCAGCCCCATCCGAACCCTCAAAAGATCCTGCTCCGGCCCCAGGGCCAGCTGCTTTTCTCCACATTCCAGCCAAAAATAATATGAGAACGAAGCTGTTTGGTGGAGACTTAATCTAATCTTCATTGCTTCAGTTTTAAAATATCCTGCCTGGTTTAGGGTTTCTTATTACACACAGGGATGTGTTTTTAGTGAGATAGGTCTTAGCAGAAACGGCCTTCTTGTAATTAGAAACCCAGTCAGGCAGGGCCTGCGGTGAGGCATCCAAGCCAAACAGCAGATCCCCCTGAAGACAGCACGTTTGCAGCAGCCAGCGCTTCCCCAGCTGCCCAAGGGCTTGCTTCTCCCTTACTCCTGGGGGATCTGGAAGAAGGAAAAAGCTCGAGCTCTGGGAGAAGGACTGTGCCTTCCAACTCGTATGCATTCCCTTAGCAAAACTGTTGCTCCTTCTACCCCCACTCTGCATCTCCCCACTCTCACCCCCAATCAGAACGGAGACTAAGATGTTGCTCAAGCCCTCTGGAGGAGGATATGTGGAGGAAAAAATTACCCTAAGACGTCCCCATGGACGAGGGAGAATTAAAGGCAAGCATTCCACTGGAGCCACGTCTCCAGTATCACAGCTAGCATTGAAATATCAGGCATGGGAACAGGAGGAGACTCCAAGTGCAGATACACTTTTGTATAAGTGCTGGGTGTAACTTCTTGGGCTTTCTGGCCCAGAATCTGCTTTGATCTGCCAGCATGGAGACTGCTAAGTGAGGTTCAAGCTGCGGCTAGCTCCGGACCCGCGCCCATCCCCCCAGCCCGACCAGATGTCACACACCAATCCAGGCTCAGGCCTCTTCTTTCCGTGGGCACAAAGGGAAGGGGCTGAATTTCTGATAAGTCAGATTCTCAGATCCGGTGTTTATCGGATGCTTGGAAGCTCTTCCATGTAGCACCACCGGGAGAAGCACCGCGGGTTCCCCCAACTTAAACTGCCCCTCGTGATAAAGTGCAGGTGGATTTGGGGATCACAGTGGGGTTTTCAAATTCTAGGATGTAAAGAAAGGCAAGTGTTCAGCCCCTTCGCCCTGGAGTCTCAGAACTCCTGAGAGTTGTGGGGAAAGGCTCTGGATCAGGCAGGGAAAGAAAACACAGGGAAGAATGTGACTCTGCTGCTCAGAAGCCTCTCTTCGTTTCCTTTATTATTTAGAGCACACCCAGGGCGGGAGTCAGGGAGTCATGCAAGATTTGCCTCTGCTAGCCTAATGAGGGATTCCTGCGATACATTCCACTTTACAGATGAAGAAACCGAGATCCAGAAGCTAGGTGACCCGCTGGAGTCATGTAGCCAGGCAGTAACAGAGCATAAAACCGCCAGGCCCCCCAATTTCAGCTTAAACACTAGCTCAGCATGCTGACCTGCCAACCTTGATTATCTCCTTCCTCCCTTTCCCACCAGGTATTAGATTTAATTAAATTAGCAGATCCCCATCACAACAAGCCTGGCCATGCAGCCTGGCCAGAACCCAGCCAGGGCAGCTACTCCTTCTAAATTCTGCTTCTCAATATAATTCAATCTTCAATAAGTCACAGATCGCACGTGAAGTGTTTTTATACAAAGCATGGTGTGTTGGCTAGAACCAAGGCTGACGGTGGCTCATGATGATTTCATTCTCCATATAACTTCCTCTGCTTTTCCTCTGTGGCATCGCTTCACCCTCTCCATACTCTGATCTGCATTTTGTTTGATCCAGACACTTGGCTTCACATGCCGTCACCTCCAGCAATTGCATCACACATTTATATATATCTTACAGCATCACAGTCCTTGTGCCACACAGCATAGGAAAAAGGAAAACTTATAACAGCATTTCTCACCTTCCTCGAACTAATTTAGAAAATGTGCTTTAAATTAAATAAATCAGGAACAAAAGTCTGAAATTGGAGATAGAATTTCGGGGGGGGGCATTAAATAAATAGCAAGGAAATCTTGCAACATGTTGGAAGCCTATAAATTTTATAGGTTGTTTCTTTAATAAAAACAAATTCAATTGCTAACAACACAGTATTATTAAGCCGCTAACGTTTAAAAATCTAATTTGGCCTGCTCTGCTGCTGTTTATGTTGCATTCACCCAGGGTAAGGAAGTCAGGTTGATGGGTTTGGTTTGGTTTCTAAACCAGGCTAATAGAGCCCCCTTTAAAACCCAGCCTTTTGCTTTCTAGGCATGCCTTGGTCCCTAATGAGTTACAGTCCCAGGTTGAAGATGGACATGGCAGACAGAAATTTAACACACGCTCTGGTGCACCCATAAACATCAAGGCCAAGGGAGAGGAGGTATGTTTCCAGTTAAGTTAAAACTCCATGAATTCAGGATTCTCCACTCACAAGACAGTAATTCTCCTTATTTCATCACTAACTTACTTCAAATGTGTTTATACAATTTATTGCTACTGAACTTCCAGGCAACTGGTGTAGAGTTAATGAAACCCAGCTTGGAGAAGCTTTGAGCTTTGAACAACTAACCACAGTTTAAATGGTTATGACATGCGGTCAAAGCCACAGCCCAGCCCCACTGCAGTTTCTGTGTTAGGACCTAGTCAAAAACCTTGTCCTCTCACCTTTTGTGCCAAATAGATTGAAAAAGGGGAAAGCGCTGAAAAATAGCCTTCCATGTTTCTTCTCAAGGTTCCCAGCCTTTCTCCCTGACATTTTAACACATCTGTCTTACTAAATGCAAGGCAAAGCCCCTCCCCCACCAGGCCCCAAGTAAATATTTTAGTTGCAGTTTGAATTGGCAGCCAGTTGAAATCCTGAAATCCAGTTTGAGTTTAATTGAACAGGGTCAGGCCTACATAAAGCAGTGTTGAGACAGGGTGTAGGGGGAGGCACCAGGCGGCACTTAAAGTCAGACTCAGTGGAAGTCCAAAAGGCAGTATCAGAAGGCACAGGTGATCCTGGACTGGAAAAGAAGTAAACTCGACTTTCTGAATTACTTGGACATTGATTTTTTTATTAATCCTCATAGTCACATGGCGTCCTCTGCAAGCTCTGTCCCTGTGGGAACTCCAGGAGCCTCCCTCTTTTTAAACAGGCCCATTTTGGAAGAGTAAAGGGGAGGTACTGGCCTTGCCATGGCCGCACAATAAAAGCCCCTTTCGAAAGCAGCACTTTCATTAACTTAAAGCAATCTATAGACTTAAAAGCACGGAGCAGTAAACTCCCAGAAAGGATCATAAAACAGCCAGTCTCAAGTTGGGTACACTTCAGTGCAATTTGCACGAGGCATTTTACTGTGAGCGGTGGCCGGGCCCATCTCCCTCCAGTAACCCCCTGCCCCTTATTCTGAGCAGCTTCTCTTTCTCTGGGCTTTCATGCCTTTTGCGCTCACAAAGGGGAGGCGGTGACTGGGGAGTCTCCGTGGGGTCATGGCTCCCTCCCGCCCTCAGGCTCACGGCGGGAGAGCTCACGGAATTCCAAGCCTGCAAAAAAACAGCCTTGGAGCTTCGCCGCCTGCCAGGCAGTCGCGAGGCCCTAGGCCGCTGCGGCCACTCGTGGGTCGCAGGTCTTCTGAGTCCCGGAAGCACCTTCTGGCTGCCTGAGTGAGGGGCGCGAAGGGTACTGAAGGCTGGGACGTGGGCTCAAAAATTGCAAAAAGGAAATCTCAGATCTTCCTCTTGTACAGCCCCTTACACACTTCCCTTCGCTAGTTGGCCAGAGGGATAACATCCCTCCCCGCCGGGTCAGGTCTTCTCTCCCACCGCTGGAGGTAGGCCTGAGCCATGGGGGTAGAGAGTGGGCTTGCAGGGTACAGCTCGAGTGGGAGATCGTGAGTCCAGACACAGGAGACCCCCTTCCCTTTCCCTAAGGCCTGGAGGCCTCTGGAAGGCCGGAATGGCTGGGTAAGCGAGACGGCTAGCAGCCAGGGCTTTGCGTGATATATCGTGTGTTTGAACACCATCATTTGCTCAGCTTTGCGGGTGTGTGGGGGAGTCGCCTAGATCTGCCTAAAATGTGAAGCTTCTGGCTTCTACCAGTTGGAGAGCACTCGAAATCCAAAAAGTCAACACGCTGGAGAAGTCCCGAGACTTCTCGGGGTGAGGGTAGAAGACCCAGAGCGCCCCCGTTTCCCAGGCTGAACACAGGCGGCCCCGCATGTGGTCTTGCCGGCCGGGCGGGGAGCATGAAGCGCAGGCAGCGCCTACGGGTCTAGAGCCCGCGGCTCGGGCCAGGACGCCTGAGTCGAGCCCGCCCTGCCCTCGGCCGCAGCCCGGACTCCCCGGGCACGATGCGGCACCTCTCAGCTAGCGCCCCCCGCGCAGGCCGCGGTCCCTGCGGGCCACCCGCACCCGCCCGCCGCGCTGCGCCCGCAGCCCCCAAGCGGCTTCCGGAGCCCGCAGAGCCACCAGGGTCTGTCCTCAGAGCCACCAGGGTCTGTCCTCGGATCCACTCCGAGCCCTGCGAGGCTGCCCTGTCGCTTCACCCCGAACGTCCCTTCGATTTGTCCGCTTCCCGAATTTTTCTCCTAGGACCGGGTCCTGCGCGCCTCAAGTACTCTGCTCCAGATCCGCTTGCGGGGAGAAGCAGCAGAAATTCGGGGCTCGCCTGCCATGGCCTGGATCAACTACTTTCATCGCCTACCTAAACGTTTTTCCACCCACGGAGCATGGGGACCCGCTCGCACGACCCTCCCCAAATTCCAATAGCCTCAATCCCAATAAAAAAAGCCGCGATCCCGTGGCAAAATACTAAAAACGCCACCCGTTCCGCCAGTCCAGCCTCAGATGTAACCCCAGGCCCCCAACTCCTACCTCAAGCCCCCCTGCTCTGGCCGGAGGTGTAGATCCGATCCCTAAGCTACTCAGCAGCCCTTCAGTCCCGCTTCTGAAAACAGCCTGAATCCTACAACCCAAACTAGCGTGGCCCTGAAGGCCAGCCCTAATTCAGAGCTGCTGCTCCACCACCAGCCACCCCCCCCCCGCCATTCCTAGCCCGTATCCCCACCACCCAGGAACCTTGGGCTCTCTCGTCCAGAGCCCCCGGAAAGGACCGCCCGCTTCGCTCGTTTCTTCCCCGGGTTCGGGAGTCAGGAGAGCCCCGCTCGACCAACCCGAAAGAAACGCAAACTTTGCGCGGCAGACTCGGGACTCTGCCCCATCCCCCTCAGCTCACGGCTCTTGGGCGCTTTGAGTCCCCCCTTTTACGAACTCCTGTTCTAGTTCTCAGGCCAGGAGGGCTCCCTATTCCCAAACCTCGCCCTGGGCCCCTACCTCCCCGACCTCGCCAAAGACTCCCAACAATCCGCGGAAAGCCAGTTACCCTACAGATCGCTCCTCCCGGGGCGAGGGTCCCTGAGCGTGGCCCCTGGGAGCCCGGCTGCCCTGACCCACAGCTCGAGTTCCGCTGTCCCCATCGATCCGCCTGCAAAACCCCACTCGCCCTGGCTCCCCAGGCCGGGCTGGACGCGGCCGCGGCTCCTCCACTCCGGTCACCCGACCCGAGGCTGGGACTGCTCACGCTCGCAGCCGCCCGAAGGCAGCTCCAGGCCGGTGGCGCCGAGCAAGCGCCGGCCCAAACAGTGCCCGAAGCCGGCAGTTGCCAAACGTGGAGCCGGCCCGCGGTTCCCAGCCTCGCCCGCGGAGCGCCCAGCCCCGAGCTGCCTGCACCCGGGCTCCGGCCCCGCGCGCCGGTCCCTACTCTCGGGCCCCCCGGCTCTCGCGGCGCACCGCTCCCCGCCCGCCCGCTACGGTGCCTCAGGCCCGCGGCCGTCCGAGTCCGCAGCCCCGCTCCTCGCACCCGCGGACAATGCGCGCCCGGCCACGGGCCCGAGCGGGGCGAGGCGGCGGCGGCGGCGGCGGTGGCGGCGGGGCTGCGCGCGGGCCGGGCCGGGGCTTGGGCGGGCCGCGCGGCTCCGGTCGCCTCCTTCCCGGGCCTCGGCGCCACTCGCACTGCTTCGCTCCGCGCTCTCCCGGCGCTTCCCCAGCTTCTCTCTGCACGCTCCCGCCGTCCCTCTCTGCTCCCTGCCTCCCTCCTCCCTGCTGCCTCCCTCTCTCTCCTCCCTGCTGCCTCCCTCTCTCCCTCTCTCCTCCTTGCCCTGTCGCAATGAATAATACTCTGGCTTGGGGACTGGAATAAAACACACGCGCTCTGAAGCAGCCGCCCGCAGCAGCAGCAGCCGCCGCCGCCGCGCCGCCGCCGCCTGCAAAAGCGTCTCTGACATGGAAATGAATGACAGCTTACCTGATGCCAATCTTCATCAGACTGACACCGGCGTGACAACACAGCCTATACTTCCCAGCACTGCTCGGGACGTCAGCGGCACAGGGACCCGCCCCCCGGAGCCCCCCCCCCCCCTCACACACCTCCCCTCGCCCCACTCCCCCTCTCTCCCCACCCCCCTCGCCCCCACCCACTCCCGGCCCGGCGCTTCCAAGTCGGAGCCGCAGCTGGAGTGTCTCCCTCTACTGGAGGCTTTTCTGAGACGTCGGCGCGGGCCCGCTCCTGCTGCCGGGAGGCAGAACGGCGCTGGAGAGGAAGCCGCGGCCGGCGAGCCCGCCGCCGACGGAGGGACGCGGCGGACCCCCTCGGAACTGGGGACACCGCCCCCGCCACCCCCGCCATCCCCCCACCCCCACGCCACGTCCTCTCAGCACACCACCGAGGCCGACTGGCACGACCTCCTGGGCTCGGGGGATGGCGAGGAAGGGAAATTTTGCGTGCACCCCGAGAGAATTCCCCCGAAATCATGAAACTTAAAGCTGGCGAGGAATTCTTCCCTCCACCACCACTCCTCCCCCCCCAACCCCCACCCCATTCCTGCCTGATGGCCTCATTTTTATGATTGCATTTGAATAATTCTCATTACCCTGGCCCCAGAAAAGGTGCTCAGATGACACTCTGGTTAGTTATTCCTATTCTCAAGAGTTTTTTCTGCTGTGGGCTTCCTGGGGCGTTTGGCTCACCGAGGGGGAGACTGTAATGGGGTGGGGCAGAGGGAGAGATAAAAGGGTGCAGAGGCTTTGTCAGTAAATCACCTCTTTGCAAATGCCTGGCAAGCCTATTCTAAGCCACTGCTATTTTCATTCTAAATGTCCCAGAGTTCTGGGGGTCGGGGTGGTGTAATATAAAGGGAGCGACCAGCTGGGCCGTTTCAGCCTGGGCCTGCTGGGGTGGCTTCCTTCTACTTCAGGGAGGAAATTCACACTGGCGCCGTCTAAGAAGAGCAGTGCAAGCTTGCGTGGTCATACACGGCTTTCTTTCATTCCAAAAAGATTACAGTCCTACTAAGAGCCAGGCGTAGGCACCCAGCCACCTACAGATGCAGGCTTGCCTGCTTCCACAGCTTAGCACATGGCCCTCTGCATAAAGGGAAAAGAGAACCCCTTCCCCCTTGTCATTTGCTCCTTGCTCCCCATGGAGGAGCCGGTTCAGCCACAGTCAGGCAGCGATTGATCCTCTGACCCCAGAGCAGGCAGGGGGCCTGGATAAAGCCTAGACAAAGACACGGATGTAAGCAAGGAAAGCAGAAAGTGAAACCCAAGCAGGCCAGGTTTTCAGTAAAGAATCTGACCCAAGAAGTTGAAGGCTGCCCCTTCACTCTTTGCAGGCCTCTGGGTCACTCCTCATCTGCCTCCATTCTGGGCAAGGATGAGAGCTATTAGCATTCCATAGCTCAGAAGAGGCAGTTGAGACCTTTCCTGCATCATATCCCACATATACTAAATACTGTTTGTCCAGATCTCCCCAGTCCCCCCCCAATTCAACCTCCAAAGTTGCTTGCGGAAGAAAGTCTTCACTGAGAGCCCCCTTTATAGATGGAGTTGAATCCTCTCACCTTCACGTGGAACCTCCAAAGACTTCACTAGGTGGATTTATGTCACCCCAGCCTCTGATCTGTGGTCAGAGACTCTGGCTGCTGACAGCATAATCGCTATTATATATTATACATTGTATAATAATATAATAATAATGAATGCACTTGCCCTTTTTATGTAGTACAGAAGCGGCCAGATTCTCCAACCCAGAGGCTGGAGGTCAGGCTGCCATAAACTCTCTGAGGGAAGCCCTCTTCAGATACAGGAGGGGGAGGGGAGATCCATTTGCCCCTGGCCCGGACCCCTGGAGGGAAGGTTTTCTGTCTTTCTCCGGGCTCCTAGTGAGTTGCAGTAGCCTGCAGAGTCAGAGGGGAGAATCAGGCTGAATGTAAATACTTAACCCTATCAGAGAGGTGTCAGTGAGCCATAAATAGTACGGCAGGCAACAGCCATGCATCATGGATTCCCACTTGTCACACCCCTCATTTTCTGAAATCTAGTTCTGTGCCCAAATCTTTCTTGATACAGGAGATCCATTGCCATGAGCTGTTAATTTTTGGAGTCTTTTAAAATACTGTGATTCCTACTATTACCCTTTTGATGCCTTAAACTGCACATTGTAATTTAAAATAAATGTATCTTGCTTTAACTACATTTGTAATTTGGAAAAGCTTAAAAAATGATTACCTAAATGTAACCATCATTCCCATAATCATTCAAAGCAAATATTTGTCCTGCAACAACTGGAAGCTCAGCTGTGTGCCCGAGCTGAGGATAAAGAGCAGAAGCAAAGAAGTTCAAGTTACAGTTCCTGTCCTCAAGGAGCTTTCGCTCTAGCTAAGAAGGCAAAGCACCACTACATAGAACACTGAACAATAATAATACAGGAATCGAACAGACGACAAAAGCTAGTAAATACTTACTGAACACATGAATCACCGTGTCAAATTCCAGGAGTTCCATATCTCTACTTGCTGACAGAGCACAGAAGGGACAGAGTGGAAATCAAGTCTGTAGAATTCACTTCGCATACTCAACAGTCTGTCCCCCATCATGCTTCTGAGGATGAAGAAGAGGACGGAGAGGGGCCCACATGTCATGTAAGTCACCAACACATCAACATTGTGACCAAACAGGAGTTCCTCCCAATCCCAGTCATCACTCTTAAATGTTGGTGTTCCTACGGCTTGGTTCTGGGCCCTTTCTTGCTCTGTCTGCACGTGATTTGTCTTTAGGATAAGCAATTCACACCAGCCCGGATTGTCCCCTCTGAGCTGTGGACATGTACAATCAAGGGCCTAACTGAGTCCTATCATTATCAGCCTGTGAATAACATTTAAACTTGTCTGTATTAGTCTGCTCCGGGCACCATAACAAAGTACCACAGGGCAGGTAGCCTGAACAACAGACGTTTATTTTCTCACTGTTCTGGAGACTGCTAGTCCAAGATCAAGGTGCCAGGAGGATTGGTTCCTGGTGAGACCTCTCTTCCCGGCTTGCAATGGCACCTTCTTGCTGTGTCCTTACATGGCCTTTCCTCTGTGTGTACCAGAGGGAGAGAGTGATTTCTGATGTCTTTCTCTTCTTATAAGTGCACCATTCCTACTGGATTAGGGACCCCCTCTTATGACTTCATTTAACTTTCATTACCTCTTTAAAGTCTCCATCTCCAAATACAGTCACATTGGGAGTTAGAGCTTCAACATGTGAATCCGGGGGGGGGGGGGGGACAATTCAGTTCCACACACCAGTTCCCTCTATTCTCAACTTAATTATTTTTGGTGAATCTTGATTGTGAGTTCTTTGAGGATGGGAACAATACCTATTTCATCTTAGATTCCTTAGAACCTTGATATAGTGCTTAGTCCTGAAAACATTAAAGAAATACTTGTTGAACTGAATTGAATGGAACTTATTTCTCCATCATTGCCCTAGCCCAGTTGAGGGACTTATCACCAGTCACGTGCAATGTGAATATGTTGATGATTCCCTAATTGGGTCTAATGCCACCAATATCCCCAATATTTCCTATATACTATCACCAGACTGTTCTTCCTAAAACAAAGGTTGGATCACACCTTGGTATCTCCTCAAGAAACCACCACCCATAAGACTTAACCTACAAAAGGGGTGCCTGGGTGGCTCAGTTGGTTAAGCGTCTGTCTTTGGCTCAAGTCATGATCTCAGGGTCTTGGGATTGAGTCCCGCATCCATCAAGCTCCCTGCTCAGTGGGGAGCTTGCTTCTCCCTCTCCCTCTGCCTTTCCCCCTGCTTGTGCTTTCCCTCTCTCTCTCTCTCTCTCTCTCTCTGTCAAATAAATAAATAAAATCTTTAGGAAAAAAAAGATTTAGCCTAAAATGTTTATTGGGCCCCATAATAAAAAGAAGGGACTTGAATGCCATATTCCTTAGCATGGCATTGAAGTACCACCTCCTCATCTGGCCCCGATCTACCTTTCAGGCTAATCTCCTGTATCCCTGCCTACGCCTCCCATCACCACCTTCAGTGGCTCCCAGTGTTAGCCCACAGACTTCTTACACAAGAACCTTTGTGGAACTTCTTTATAGTTCTGGGTTCCTGGTTCCAATCCTGAAGAAAGTTGATCTGGATAAGGGCCTAGGAATCTGTTTTAAAAGCTGCTGCACGAAGAGAATGAGAAGACAAGCTGCAGAATGGGAAGAAATATTTACAAAAGACACATCTGATAAAGGCCTGTTATCAAAAAATAAAAAATAAAGAACTCTTAAAATTCAACATTAAGTAAATGAACAACCCAATTTAAAAATGGGAAAAAGAGGGCGCCTGGGTGGCTCAGTTGGTTAAGTGTCTGCCTTTGGCACAGGTCATGATCCCAGGGTCCTGGGATTGAGTCCTACATCAGGCTCTCTGCTCAGTGGGGCGCCTGTTCCTCCCTCTCCTCTTACTCCTCCCCCTGCTTGCGTGCTCTCTCTCTCTGTCAAATAAAAAAATAAAATCTTAAAAAAAAAAAGTGGGCAAAAGAACTGAACAGACAACTCACCAAAAGAAGATATAGAGATGGCAAGTAAGTATATGAAAAGACCCTCCGCATCATTCGTCATTAGGGAATCACAAAATAAAATAATAAGATGTCACTAACGCCTATTAGAATGGCCAAACCCCAAAACACTGACAACACTAAATGGTGAGAATATGGAGCCGCAGGAACTCTCATTCATTGCTGGTGGGAACACATAATGATATAGCTACTTTGGAAGACATTGTAGCAGTTTCTTACGAAACTCAGCATACTCTTACCATACGATCCAGCAATTGTACTCCTTGGTATTTACCCAAATGAATTAAAAACTTATGCCCATATAAAAACCTGCGCACAGAGGCTTACAGCAGCTTTATTCATAATTACCAGATCTTGGAAGCTACCAAGATTTCCTTCAGTAGATGAATGGATAAATAAACCATGGGTAATCCAGACAATGGAATATTATTCAGCACTGAAAAGAAATGAGCTACCACACCATGAGAGGACATAGCAGAACCTTAAATGCATATCACTCAATGAAAGAAGTCAATCTGAAGAGGCTAATCTAATGTACGATTCCAACTATGTGACATTCCATAAGAAGAAAAATCGCAGAGACAGTAAAAGGATCAGTGGTTGCCAGGGTTGTGAGGCAGGGCAGGGGATAAAAGGCAGAGCACAGAATGTCTCAGGGCAGCAAGTACTCTGTGCGATACTGTAATGGTGGATCCGTGTCCTACATTTGTCCAAATCCACGGGATGTACAGCACCAAGAGGGAACCCTCATGTAAACTATGAACTATGGGTAATGATGCGTCGATATAGGTTTGTCCATTACACCAAATACTCCACACTGGTGGGGGGTGTTGATCGTGGAGGAGGCTGTGCATGGCGCGGGGAAGGGGGGGTAGAAAGTACATGGGAAGTCTCGGAACTTTCTGCTCATTTTGCTGTGAACCAAAAATTGCTCAAAAAATAATAATAATAAAGTTTATTAATTAAAAAGAAAAAACCCCACTGCAATGGAGCGTTTTGGACACTTCCATTCCAGCCAGCCCTGGGTGGGGCTCCTGGAGGCCGGGACCATCGGTGCCCTCTCAGCCCTGCCTACTCTTGCTCACCCTCTTCTCTCAGCCTTGACTTCTAATTCCCTCTTTCCCTACCCACCCAAATCCCCTGTGCTGTTAAGACTTAGCTGAAATACCACCTTTCTTCAAAACTCACCCCCCCCCCCCCCCCCCCCCCGGCAGAGAACACTAGCTTTGGAGTCACATGGACCTGGCTCGAATCTCCACCCTGTCACAAGACAGCCACGTATCTGGGAAGTCATGGATACTCTCCAAGTCTCAGCTTCTGCCTTTATGAAATGAGGATGATAATAGTATCCAGCTCACGAGCCCATGGAGATTAGATAAAATAATGAAGGCAGACCTCAGCACGGTCCCCGGCACATGGGAGCCTCTCTAACAAATGGAGCCATTAGATTTAATAGCCCTTACCCAGGGCCTCGGCAGCACTTGCCTGTGCCTTTATTATAGTGCTTATTTAATTGGCCTGAGGAAGGGAGATATTGTTTACTGAGAATGCTGTGACAGGATCTGAGGGCTAGAAACACAGATAACGGGAGCAAGGAAAGGGAGGAAGGGGATGCTTACTCTTCTCCTAAGGCCTCCTTCCTGACCCTGAAACCAGGAAGAACTGTGGTATTGGGGGGAGAGTGGGTAGGGCCAAGCAAGGAAGACTGTTCCTGATGAAATGCCTCAAGGCACACCCCTTAGAGACGGGCTGGGGGGCCTGCACGATGTGAAAATGCATCTCCTGAAAGGTGGGCTCCAGGATTCTGCTCTGAGCTGGAATCTGGGATGTCTAGCCTCCTTGCCATATCTGATTCACTTTTTGGACCCTGAGAGAGCCTTTCCGCTCCCCCATTTCACTCCCACCCTCTGGAGCATGGGGGGTGCAACGTGTCCTCTGGGCACACGATAGGCAATTAATTGGGTCGGGTCTCTAACCGGCTTCTCTAATACAGGAGCAATATAGTCCCCAAAGCCTTTCAAAAAAAAACCCCATCTTTCTTATGGTAGTGATGTACATATTGGAAGTTTCTTCAAGCACTGCCCCCCACCCCCCCACACACACTCACTCTTTCACTCTCTCTCTCAAGGGAGCTACCCAGCCCTAACTCCAGATGAAAGGGTCTGTGGGAAGCAGGAAAGGAAAGAGAAGAGTTTTAAGTGATTCTGCAGCTCTTTCCAGTTTCTAGCAAGGGGTGGGCAGTATCACAGCCAGTTTGACGAAACTGAGAAAGAGGAATACTGAGAAAGAGAATATTTAGACTGTAAAATGCTATGATGATTTCCAAAAAGAGCCACTTGTGGGATATGGCATCCCAAGAGTTTGGCCACAGAAATCTGAGATAGGAAGGTATGAACCTGTGCCGACCCACACACCGTGGCCACTAGCCACGAGCAGCTACTAAGCACTCAAAATGCAGCTGGTCCAAACTGAGATGTGCCATAAGCGTAATCATCGATTTAGAAGACTTAGTGTAAAAAAAAAAGTAAAATATTTCATTAATAATTATTTTATATGTATTAGATGTCAAATTGATAATATTTTGGATACATTGAATTAAATTAAAATAGACTATTAAAAATTTTTTCACCTGTTTCTTTTACCTTTTTTAATAGGACTGCCAAAAAGTTTTAACCTACTATGTGACTTGCATTCTATTGTTATTGAAGTCTCTCCTCTGGGCTTTGTTTTTGTCTTGGTATAAACTATGTTTGGATGCTGAAATCTTTACCATTTATCACATATCACTCTGGCTCACCAGCTCTTCAATCTACTTTGCTTCCCAGCAGCACCACGCGGGACCGGCTGAGGGGTACTGGAGTGAGGGGAGGCCAGCAGGACATTCAGCGAATCTTCCCTCGGACTGCGGAAGGTGCTAGCACCATCCCTCCTCCGCCAGCAGGGTTCTGTGGGGTTTTGAAATGTCTGCTTCTCCAAAACAAAGACCTCTTCTCCTTGAAGACCTGTACTGAACCCTCGTCCCCCATCTCCTTCAGCCACCTCATCACCTTCACAGTTGTCACGCCTGCCATCACCGTGCTCTCCTTTGGCTCTATTCCTGTTCTTACCACATCACCATCACCTCCTCTCACAGAAGTGCCCTGCCTCCTTCTGCTCAGACACTGGACCATCTTCTCCCTGTCTCCAGGGATGAACTCTACCAGCATTTGTTGCCTCTGATGTGGCTTCCAACCTCTAAGCTTCCCTGAGCTGAGGATTTTACATGGCCATGCTCCCAACTTCATTCTGGCAGCCAGACTTACAGCAGCCAGACTGCAGGGCTCAGAGAACCAAGCAGCAACCCTGGAAAGGGGTGAGGCCACACCGCCTGCAGCAGCGGGTACTGTCTTACCACACCGCAAGGGCAGGGTGAGAAAGAGTGACCAAATGAAGGAACAAGATACCCAATGTACCCAGCACAGGGAGCATGGTTTGCTTAGCAAAGAAGAACAAAACAAAGTACCCACGATAATAACAGCTAATACGTATGGATAATTTGCTAGGTGCCAGACTCCAAGGTAGGTGCTCAAGGTGCACTGCCTAATCACATTCCCATGGTGTCCCCATGAGGCTGGGCTAAGGGAAGGAACTTATCACCAAGTAACAAGTGTGTGGACTCAGGCGGGCCGCCTCCAGGACCTACACTTGGAACCACTATGCTGCACTGCTTCCTCACAAACATCAACGTCCACACTCTCCTTCACGTGTTCATTCTCTGGTTTCCTCGTGCAGCATTCATACACTGATAGCCTCTAAGAAACGTATCGGCTCGTGGACTCCCATCCAGCATCTAGGCTGGCCAGGCACCTGCTAGGTCCTTGGGCTACAGAGATGAGTAAGTAAAGCACAATCTGAGAACTCAGGGATCTCAGGTTTTCAGTGACCAAGGGAGATGTAGGAAAGCCTAACTCTGTCTTCAGATCACACTGTTCTATAGGCAGAGAAACGGAGACCGGGCAGGAGGGGGAAGGATAAGGTCAAGCTCAAATCTCTTCTGCCTTAATGGGGCAAGGAAGAGTCAGCTTGCGTTGTCTAACCAAACAAGGGTTTGTCATCCAGCTCCACCCTTCCCTGGAGATTTTGCAAACACGCTGTGTCACTTCTTGGCCACAGGTCCTCTTGACAGACTCAGCATGTCTTCTTCTGCCTCCGTCCCCATTGGCTGCTCTCACAATGCACAGTGGGAATGTCAACATTCAAGTCAAAACTCATCCATTCGAGAAGCTCTACTTTATTCAGGACACTCATGTCCTGTATCCTTCTGAATTTGTGGGCTCACGTTTCCACTATGCTAGTATGCACTTGAATGCTGCTTTGTACATGTTCTTAAATTTCAAATATATAGGGGCGCCTGGGTAGCGCAGTCGTTAAGCGTCTGCCTTCGGCTCAGGGCGTGATCCCGGTGTTCCGGGACTGAGTCCTACATCAGGCTCCTCAGCTAGAAGCCTGCTTCTTCCTCTCGCTCTCCCCTGCTGTGTTCCCTCTCTCGCTGGCTGTCTCTCTGTCACATACATAAATAAAAAAATCTTTAAAAAAATTTTTTCAAATATATAGGTATTAACTCGCCAACCAGATTTTGAACTTCTTAAAGGCAAGGACTAATTTTTTTTTTTTAATATCACCTTCCCAATCTCCAAGCATTTGGTAGCAACCTCAGCCTATGTGAATTGCCTAATACTGATGGCTTGATCTACTGTGCTCAGACATAACCGTGTGTGTGTGTGTGTGTGTGTGTGTGTGAGAGAGAGAGAGAGAGAGAGCACGTGTGTATCTGTCTGTCTGTCTAAGCCAGCATGCACAGCAGGGGTGTTTGTGTGTACAAGTATCATGTGAGTATGTGTGGATGAATTCTCCAGCTATTGCAGTCATGGAAGCTTAGACACACAGCAGCACAATCCGTCAATTTCCAGACGTTATCTCTCATGATAATTTCCTGCCAAATCTTTGAGTTGCAATTAAGAAAGTAGATAATTTGAAACATTTTCCTCTGCATGTTGAGATGGATTATAATCCTAATTTGATAAAGACTCTTAATGACTCATTAGCCACCCTTGGCTTCTCCTCAGGTCATCCAACTTCCCAGGCGCGGGGAGGCAGCAGTGCTCAGGCCATTACATGTTATTGCTTTAGCAGCACTAAAACCAAAAGACACAACAAAGCCACAACGGTGCACCACAGCGCCACAGCCCTTGAATCCTCTTTTCTTTGACTCCTAGATTTGGGTCTTGGATTTTCTTTTCCTGGCTTTGAACAAAGCCTCTAATTTCCTGATGCCCCAAATGCTCTCCCTGGGGTCTCTGCACGCTGCCCAAGGTGGCACATACAATGCACTGCATGTCTCCCTCTGCGAAGTAGCAGAGGGAGACTCTGATCGCAAACTTCTGGCCCCTACCCTCACCACAATTTGTTTCCTAGGAAGTGATCCCCAAGTCCAAAGGGTAGGGTTCCTGGGAGCAAGGACTATTTCAAGTTGTTTACAGATGATAACCACATAATAGCCCCCTTTCTGCTTTGGCTGACCAGGGATCAGAAATCACAGAAGACGGGCACCTGGGTGGCTCAATCGGTTAAGTGTCTGCCTTCAGCTCAGGTCATGATCCTAGGACCCCCTGAATTGGGCTCCCTGCTCAGTGGGGAGCCTGCTTCTCCCTCTCCCTCTGCTGCTGCCCCTGCTTGTGCTCTCTTTGTCTCTCTCTCTGCCCCCGTCCCTGTCAAATAAAGAAATAATAATAATAAAAAAAAGAAAGCACAGAAGGTCTTTGAGGAGGTTACCCCACCCATTCATTTCTTTCTCTCCTGGCAGAGTGGCACCTTGTCCAGCCCCAGGCGTAAATAATTAAATTCTTCACGGAGTCGTGGTTTCCCTTGGGTCACCCACTCTAGAATTTAAGAACCCTGACTCTTGGAAAATTCTTACTCCTACATGGATTCATGTGGACATGTGTGCAGCATATACGGACACACACACTCATCAACAGCCAAACATCCACAGATGCACAGAGACAGAATGCGTACGTGTGCAAGGACTTCTTTGAATGGCCCTTGACCCTGAGATCTGGTAGGTGAGTAAGGAGGAGTGGGAGGCTTAGTCAAGCAGCAAACATATCTTTCTTGGACACCTACTACATGCCAGGCACTGTGCCAGGTGCTGGGGCACCATTTGGCACAAAGAGACTGGAGAAGCTTGTGATGATCAAACATAGTCTGACCAGTGGTGGCTGCGCTCGGAGTTGGAGCATGGGGGGGCGGCATCTGTAGTCCCCATCAGACTTTGGAGCTCAAATTCCCTTCCCATCTCTCCCCCATGTGTGTTCTTACCCCTGTCCCCTCTCTACTCTATCCCTGATATCTATAGGGTAGGCTTGGGTGAGATAAAAAGCCTCCACCCCCCCACCCCACTCCCGCCGTGCACATTCGATCAACGTGACAAATGCTCTCTGGGCAGGACCCCTGAGGCAGTCTTCGCTGCCACCCACCTCTCCTTCTTTCCCAATGAGTCCAGGGAGATCTGAGCGGAGGGGTGATGGATAGCCCTGTCTTATTGTTCCAGACTCCGAATCCAACAGGGGCCTGGGAGAGCTGTATAAATCAGAGCCTGGGCTGGGCTCTCACCAGCGTGAGGGCTCAACAAGAGGAATGGAAGGCGAGGGACCATAAAACTGTCTGTGGGCTAAGTCGTTTCATTTCAAGTCAGGGCCAGGGAGAGAAAATGTTGGTTCTTGGGAGACAGATTCATTTGAAGAGGATGGATAAGCTGGTGGAGGTCTGCATGTCTGCATGCTCAGAGAGAAGGAGGCTGAGGGAGGCCGGTCCCACAGGAGGGTACTGGATGAGTTGTCCCCTCATTCCCACCATCCAAGAGGGGTGGGGTATGCTCATGTCCCAAACTTTGATAAGGTTTGGAAAAATTAGTCTCTAGTGAAGAGAGATTTTCGTCCCAGATGGCTGATAAACCATAATTTTCCCTTCTTTGAGGAAGGAACAGCTGGGGGTTAAAAAAAAAAAAAAAAAAGGAAATGTGGGGCATTAGCTCTAACTGTGATGGAACCGGGATCAGATGGAGGCAGGGGCCATTCCCATTTCATTTACTGTAACTTGTATGAGTAGCTAGTGTGTGTCAGGCACTGTGCTCCGTGGTGGGGGCACAGAATCATGTGGCCCTGCTCTCAGGGAGCTCCCCATGTAGCGGGACCGACAGAGAGGCAGTCTCGTCAACCAAAGGCATGTAGTTCAGTATCCTTTGTCATAGCACCTGTGACAAATCATTGCATCTACTGATTGGCCTGTCATTGTCCCCTCATTAGACCAGAAGCTCCTTGAAAGGGGAAAGGGAAGGAACCAACATTTGAGTGCCAATGATAGGCTCCTGTCAGGCACTTTTTTCGAGTCATTGCACACCCACCAGAACACTTCATGGCGTATTTTATTATCCTCACTTTACGGATAAGAAGATTGAGGCTCTGAAAGGTTACTGCACTTGCCCAAGGCCAAAGTGAGCACGTGGGAGAGGTGGGACTCAACTCAAGTTGGTGTGTCCCCACACACTGCTCACAGGGTCTCACTCATATTGTGCCTTCAGCTCCTGAAGCCGTAGCCAACTCAGGAAGCTGTTGACTACGGGAGGGAGGGGCACAGCGCAGCGTGGGGCTAATGCTGGGTGGGTGGGTCAGGAAGACTTTGCAGAGGAAGGGATTACTGAACGGTTTTAAAGAACAAAATAGAATTTGCCAAAATGACAAAGAGATGAGAGTCAGTGTAGGTGGAAACATGTACAAATGAGGTGGAGGCATGAAATGGCGTCACGTGTGCTGGTCACCTACTCAAGAGCTCCCTGCCTCACCCACGACCTCCTTTGCCCTTGCCGCTTCAGGCCTAAGAAACGAGAGCTCAGCAGTGTGACCCAACGGGCTGTCTGTACTATGCAGTGCAGTATGTTTCTTTGGCTGTTATTGTTATCTTTCCTGGGACTAGATGATGAGATCCAGGTAGGATCCAGTCTACTTTATTCACAAGCATAATTCCAACAGCTACAATGGTGCCTGACTAATCTTGGAATGAGTGACAGAAGTGGACCAGGAAAAGGGGGTGTTTTCTACATCTCTGTCTTCCCATGAGGCTGGTATAATTGGGCCAGGCTAGGAGTCCCTCCTGTTTGGGGTCAGGGAAAACCATTTTAAGGCCACTTAGGCACTGAGATAGGACAAAAGGAGGTGAGGGTCCTTGAGCAGTTGGCAAACACCTTGAGCATATCTTTGACCCTTGGCGAAGGTCCTTGAGCAGTTGGCAAACACCAGCCGTACCTTCTCTGACTTCTCTGTTTCCTCCTCTCTAGTTAAGGAGCCAAAACTAGGATGTGAGCTCAGAGAAAGTGGCCACAGAACTGACCTTGGACCTGCCCCTAATCTTCAGCTTATGCTAACAGGATGAGTCTTTGTGGGGCAGAAGCCTGAGGAACACCAATATTTAAGGGACAACACAAGCAGAGGAGCCTACAAGGGAAACTGAGGAGAGCCGAGGGAGCTGTGAGACCCATAATGACACCCAGTTACCCACCCATCTTCTACAGCTTAGTGGCTATCACCCCACAGAAGTCTGTGGATCACCAGTCCAACTTCTAGAAATGACAAAGATATTACCAAGGACAAGAATGAAAGAGAAAAAAAAACCAGTGGGTTATAGAGTTTTCCAGTTTTTAAACAAAACAAAGAGGGAAGAGTGGTACTGGCTCAACAGAAAGAGGAAATCACAAGCCAAGGGCCTGTAGTGGGGGCTGATCCACTCTGCAGAGCCCCAAAACATTCAGCCCTCAGAGGTACTAAGTCCCATGGCCTTGAGGCCAGATACCTGGCTGGACAGGGGGCATTGGTAGGAAGTCTGTTTATAAAAGGGGTCCCCACTCTTTCCACCCAGCCTGTCAGCTATATTCCACTGTCCCCCAGTAAATGAGACTTTTTTTTTTCCTTTGGGGAAACTGAATAAGAACAATATTGGACTTGGGAACACCAAGTATGGTGGAGGGTGAATGAATTAAGGGGAGATCTGCATGCTGAACTGTGTGACTGTTAGTCCTTTCTCTGGCCTTGCTGGAAACTCCCCATCACCACCAACCAGTAGATTGGAAGGTTCTTCTTTGAAAAACTGAACAACTCCAGAGAGAACTCCAGTTACTGATATTTGAAGTTCCCTCAATAAAAAAACTCACTTTCCACATGATCACCCTATGTGAAGCCCACTAGTTAACAAACTCTGCCATTTATGTAATAAGCTTCCAAATCAACTTTCAGTGTCTCTTCCTTAAATATAAATAAGCAGTCAAGAATCAGCAGATACTTAAAAAAAGACTCAAAGTCGATAAAGGGAGACTGAAATAAACAGGAAAAAAAGATCTGAGGTGATAGGGATTTTGCAAGGAGGAATAAAAAAGTTCAAAAAGAGCAATAACATCAATTTAAGAAGATAAGAGGAAACTTTATATCCATAAAACAAGAAGGGATTACAATAAAGAGGAAAAAATCCTCTCTGAAATTAAAAATACATTAACATAAAAAAAACCTCATAAGATTTAGCAGACAAAGTTGAAGAAGACTTCCAAAGAGGGAAACAAAAGACAGAGGGAGAGAGAGATGAATAACAGGAGAGAAATAAAGGACATTAATCTCCTAATTAGCCCAGCACAAAGAATGAAAAAAAGACATCTACCAAAGCCCACCACCATCATCACTGTGATTTTATAAGATTGACATGCTGCCTACTGCACTAAGGTAGCCAGTTACTGTGATTTTAAATCGTGAGGGATAAGGAAAAGTTCCTACAATCTTCTAAGGAGAAAAAGAACCAGGTACAGGAAACAAGAATGAGAATATTAAACTTCTCCAAAAGCAGCAGCAGATGTTAAAAGATAACAGAGAAAGGACTTCTAAATTCTGAAAGAAAATATTTTTTAATCTAGAATTCTATACCCAAATAAATTATCAATCACACATCAGAGCAGTATAGAGATATTTTCAGAGAGGCAATGACTCAAGACAACTAGCTCTAAAGTACTCATTCTTAAGAAGTTATTGGAGATGGGTGCCAGGCGGGCTCAGTCAGCATGAGACACTTGATTCCGGGATTTTAAGTTCGAGTCCCACATTAGGCGTAGAGATTACTTAAAAATAAAATCTTTTAAAAAAGAGAAAAGAGTGGAATTTAGCAATTTAGTTTGATGATAATGTAATAACAAAGACAGGGAATTCAGGAAATAGGGACTCCAATATAACAAGGCAGTAAAGGAAATATTCAGAATGATGGTAAAGGGAAGCCTCAGAATAAAAGTTATGCAGTATTCCAATTCTAAGAGCAGCCAATCCAGATTGGAGCAGAAAAACAGAAGGTTCTTGTAGGAATGACTGTAAAGGGAAAAATGGAACAGATGGGTTTGAATGTATGCAATATAATATCAACAGGCATGCAGTTGAGTTGTTGGACCATTTGAAAACAATTAATTATAAGCACATTTGGGCATCAGGTCAATTAAAAAGGAGGCAATTATTAAGGCCAGGAAAAACAAAGAATTGTACAAAAGAGAATACATGATCACTGTGTACTACTTGACTCAAGAGTAAATAATATTTGCATAGTCATTAGTATATAAACACTAAATATCAATGTAACAAAAAAAAGTTTATGTTGGAGAGATAGAAGGAGGGGAAGTGCTGGGATGGCATTGGGGGGAAAAGGTATGGGAGAAACTAAGGTCTCATTCATCGAGGTAGAGAGTCAATATACAGTTTCTAAAATTGGTAAATCAAGAAATAGCAGTATAAGCATAGTATTTAGAAATATGGCAACATTTACAAATGAGAAATGAGCTGAAAGAGTTGAAGTTGACTGACGTGGGGAGGGACTTGGGAATGTGAAGGGCTGAGGCAAGGCAACTGCTGATTTCCAAACTGTGTATAAGCATTATTGGATTAAATTGAAAACCAAACTTTTGAAAAAGAGTCTCTGTGGCTCACATTCAGTCCAGCTTAGCTTCTTATGATATAAGATCAGATAATAATTTGGGGCCAAAGTTCTGGCTGAAATAAAAGATGCATTTTTATGTTAGTGTCTGCATATACCCTTTGGAGACCTGACATGGTGGTGAGTGAGTGGTCGATAGGCTTCAAAGATTAAGAAATCTGATCCTGACCTACAGTTGTGGACATTACAGGCAGTTCTCAAACATATCATATTTTATGTCTGAGCATGCTGGTCTCTCTGATTAGAATAAACAAACCTCCCAAGGCCCTAACAAGGTGAACTTCTCTTCAACCTTTAAAACTCTCCTAAGCTATCACCTCTTCTAGAAAGTCCTTCCTGATGTCTCCTCTCTGAAGAGTTACTTATTTACTCTTTCAGCCTACTTCTGAATCATCTGTGTCTACATCCAGCAAAGCATCCAAAACCCCATGATTCAGCTGGAAATAAGCTGCTTCTCCAGCCACTCTGTGACCCTCTCTACAGTCAGCAGCTTGTGCTAGTTATGCTGCAGGATAAACAACCACAAAATCTCAGTCACTCACCACACAAAGGTTTATCTCTCATCATGTTATATGTTGGCCGTGGCTCTGGCTCCACTTCATATCTTCTCTTTATGTGGGTCTTATTCTGGACATGCCATTCTCCTGGCAGACAGAAAAGAGAAAATGTGTGTGGGACCACAAAATGTTTCTAAAAGCCTCTGCTCAAAAGTGACCTATCACTCCTGCCTCATTTTCATTGGCCAAAGTAAGTCACATGATGAAGTCTGATGTCAATGGCACAGATAAGCATAATCCTGTCACGGCGAGAGGCAGCAAATAATTGGGCGCCATAATACCAGCTACTACAATCTCCTTGTTGGGTTCCACATCTTAGTTCTGTACCCTGGACCTAGCATGACACGTGGCACCAAATACTATTCACGGCATCTTCACTGACCTAAACTGAATTGTCAAATAATAACTTAGCCTAATATACAACCTGAGAACAGAAGGAGATTTGGAAAGGGCCAAAAAAAAAATGAAAAGGGCTTAACTTAAAGCTGGGAAGGTATCACCAGCAAGCTCAATGTACGTGGAACAGCACCGAGCTTGGAACCAAGAGACTCGGGTTTCTGTTCAGATTCTGAAAGTCATTACACCTCTCTGCGCTTGTCTTTAAAATGAAGGAGATGAAGTAGAGGATCTCCAGGGTCTTTTCCAATTCTAAGCTTTGAGGAGTCTGTCAGAGCACACCTCAACCTGGGTTCCTGAGTACCTGCTTGCCAATCTGCCGACTTCTAGTAGTTACAGTAGTCAGTTCTCCAGCTGAGAAGAAAAGAAGCCCCAAAGTCACATCACACGCTAAAATGAATTTCTAAACACTGAAAATTCAATGATGACAATAAGAGAAAATAAAACTGTACTTCAAAAATGAATGTGTTTTCAACAAAAATGTTAAGTAGCAAATGTTTTCTTTAAAACAAACCATTTTCTGTTTTGAGCACATTGTTCTAGACAGAGGGATATCCCTTACACGAAAGCTACTTATCACGACATTGCAGAGTGGTGATTACCCCTCTGAACGTACCCACACTGAGTTCTGGTTCACAAATGGAAATCCATAAGTACAAACTGTCTCACACACAGTGAGAGTTTGGTGTTTGTTGAATGAATAAATTTGTGCCTTGGTTGGATTTCTTGGACACAGAAGCTATCATTACTAATCCAATGTAGCCTCATTCCTGTGTATCTGGAGATGCTCTTGATTATTTTTTAAAGCTTTTAGAAAAACAATTAATCTAAAAATAGTTGAGAAATCCTGTAGCTAATGGGCTGATGTACTAAGAGAATTATTTAACAGATGCTGGGTTCGAAGCCCTGTGTTCTCAATAGCAGAAGGCAAAAGTTGTGATGACCCCGAGAACTTGTACATGTACTCTTAAGTTTCCAGCCATAAATCAGGGATGTCAACTCAGGTATCTGCCACCACCAGACAGTAACAGCATGTACATATCATTTACTGAATGCCAGGCCTATTCTGAGTTCTTTACATATATTAACTTATAACTATCATAGCAATCATAGGAAATGGGTTCTGTTATCATCACCATTTTACTGATGGGGGAATCAAGGTCCAGGTTAATTAACCTGTCCAGGGTCACACACTGAGTGGCAGGGCTAGGCTTTGAACCCAGCAATCAGGCCCCAGAGTCTGTTCTAAAGTTGCCTCTACATTATATTGTCTGAGGGGGCAGCATGCTACCAGGTGAGCTGGATTCATTCTTGGATATAGTTGTAGCCTGGAACCACAAGCATATCACAGCCCCTCATCCATAAAGACCCTTCCCACCCATCCCTGCACCAGCCCGGGAGACTATGGCTTCCACCCTCTGATCGTGGGTACCATGAGGAAGGTGAGTGTGACTGGCTGCCTCATTGATCCATACCCATCTCCAAGTTTCTGGACTCCATGGCCCTTTGCCTGGATGAATGTAAGGCAAGGTAACCTCTCCCTCGTACGGTGAGGTCGTTTCTAGTGGCCTAAGCATTGCAATCACCACACCAGGCTCTTTCCCGTAAAAAGCAATCAATACTGTCCCATCCCACATCCTCACCCTTTCCTGCTCCTGGGTCTATAACTGCTATTGATTACATCAGAGCTGGGAAGCAAGTGCCAAAATATATCAATCAGTCACCAAGGTGCCAAAGAGACTTTATTAAAACCATTACACCTTCTTCTGTTTTCCTGCCCACCCCAGGTTCCTCAGCCCAGTGGCCATTTCTTTTGGAAGGTTTCCAAGAACTCTGCAGACATGATCTGATGGCTGGTGGAATTTCCTCTACGTGGGGAAAATTTAGACCCAGAGAAGGAGCAAGAACAAGTCCCATGGTGAGAAGATGGAAACCAGGTGTGTGAAAATATGTGTGTGTGTCTGTGCAGTATATATATATATGAAAATGTGCACGTACATATGTTTGTTTAAAGAAAAACCTAGAACTTAGTCACATTTCAGAAACATTTTGTAATTATCGCTGAAATTTTTACAAATCAATTCCTTCTGGTCTTTTAATGTCCTTCACTAAGTGGTTTAATTGTGAAATTTCACTTTATAATTGGGTTCATTTTAATGCAGAAAGAGGTAGATTTGCATAAGCAAATGACAAACAGTTAACAAAATCCATTAGCAGAGAAGCAGGAATCCGAAGAGCCACACACCCTGGGTTGTCAGTTTAGAATCAAAACCTGTGGTAAGGAAGCCCCTGGCCAAACCCAGACCAAGTTCTGCTGCCCCTAACCAGACAGAGGGGAAGGAGGAAAAAGCATGTCAAATGCTCTAACTTATTAGCAGGCCAAGAGGAAGCCTGCCAATGTGGCAGGAGAGACAAAGTGAAGGAGAATTTCTGCTTGTCAATGAAAGACCAAAGACCTTTTCTTTGAAACTCCAGTCAAGGATTTAAAAAGAATCACCAGTTTTACGAAGCTCTTTGACAATTCTTTTTCCAGGTGAAAAAGAGTACTGGACTCAGAGTAGAAGGGACTATGGAGAATCTGACTTCTAGTCCTCATCCTGCCACTAACTAGCAGGGATCTTCCTGCGGAGGTCCCAACTAGACCATACCTGAATGTCTATGTTTCTTTTTTCTTTCCTTTTGTAAAATTTTATTTATTTATTTGAGAGAGAGAAAGAGCACAAGTGGACGGAGGGGCAGAGGAAGAGGGAGAAGCAGACTCCCTGCTGAACAGGGAGAAGTGCAATGTGGGGCTTGATCCCAGGACCCTGGGATCATGACCTGATCTGAAGGCAGACACTTAACCAACTGAGTCACCCAGATGCCCCTGAATGCCTATGTTTCTAAAGTTCCTACTGTCATTACCAGTAATTGATGAATTCTTTCATTCATTCACTCAACAAATATTCACTGAGTGCTTGCTATGAATAGGTCCTACAGACATCACAGAGAATCACAAGGACATGGGGTGAGGGCCAAGCTAAGAAATATGTAAATAAACAGTAGATAAGGCCCTTACAGTCTAATGGAGTGTTATGGACTCAGTTGTGTCTCCTTAAAGTTTATAGTCTGACAGGACTGGTGTCCTTCTAAGAAGAGGAAGAGACACCAGATTGATATCTCTCTCTCTCTCTCTCCATGCACACACAGATAGGAGGCCATGTGAGGACGCTGTGAGAAGGTGGCCATCTGCAAGCCAGGAAGAGACACTGTACCAGAAACCAACCCTACTGACACCTTGTTCTTGGACTTGCCAGCCTCCAGAACTGTAAGAAGATGAAGTGCTGTTGTTAAGTCACCGAGTCTGTGGTATTTTGTCATAGCAGCTGGAACAGACTAATCCATGGGGGTGAAGGGAAAGGCACGGTGCTATGGAGCTCAGATTGGGGTGCCTTGCCCAGTCTAGGGGATGAAGATTTCCCAGAGGAGCTGACCCCTAAAAGGTCAGGAGAATTAGCAGAGGAAAGGCAGGAGGTGGAGGGGACTTCCCAGGACAGGACGCTCACATGTGAGGACCTGCAGGTAAGAGGAGTACGTTCAGATGGGGGAGCCAAACGCACTTCCGAGTGGATGGAGAATGAAGTGTCGGAGGAAGAGGATAGCAAGAGTGGGGCTGAGGAGGGGAGGGGAGCGAGATGGGGGACGTTTCAGAAGCAAACATGTCCCTGAAGATCTCAGAGGCCAAGGAGCTGCCATACCTTTTGAAACTTTGGGTTCATCCCATTGATACTTCCAATTCTGCTGAAAAAAATGCCAGCTTGGTTTCTACAGGAACAAAGAAGTAGTCTGCTTTTCTTGCCTCCCTAACCAGTGAAGTCCTTCTTTGTGTGTTTGCATTTGTCCCTTGTGGAAATGCTTTGCTTTTTCATCCCAGAGCTTCCTCCTCGCCTTTCGAAGCATCTGCTGGGACAGCCTCTTCTCCAGGTGTTTGCCTTCAGTTCTGCGAAATTCCTTTGCTTTTTGTTAACAATTGTTAGTGCTTGTTGAGTTAGGTGATGCCAACCACGTCCCAGGCACTGTTTTAAGGGCCTTCTGTGTATCAGCTTTTTTAATCCTCACAACAACCCTATTAAGTAGATTCTGTTAACTCCAGTTTATGGAAAAGGAAACTGAGCACAGAGAGATTAAGACACTTGCTGGGGGTCACTCAGCTAAATGAAGAAGCCAGGATTAAACCAGTGCAGTCTAGCTTCCATGTCCATACTTTTAACTACTACTATGCTCTGTTGTCTTTGGGGAAAAACACAGATGGAGAAACTGAGGTCACTTAGGTTCCCATGGCTAGTTGAAGTACTGGGGCTCTTTCTGATTCCAGAGCCTATGCTCTTAACCTCTTTTGGGAATGGAGAAGCAGCAGCTGGCTTTGAGAGTGACTCAGGAAGTAGGCTAGATAGAATTATCATGGAGTAGTTGAAGAATAAGGGAGAGAGATGGACAGAAGCAGGAAGTTGGGGTCACGATCAGGTTTCTGGGTAAACCGTACAACCAAACCTTCGTCATTTTGTGCCACTTTTATTGCTTTGTTTACTCATTGTCTCAGCCATTGAACAAATGCTTATTCAGAACCTACTCTATTTCAGGCACTGGGCTGGGAAAGTAGGAAAAGAGAAGCAGGGAAGTACTGAGAATGACCATGAACCTTACCAGCGCCTTCCCCATGCCCTCATCTATGGAGCTCAAGGACTTTACATTTGAGGGGATGGAGTTGATATATAAATAAATACAACAAATTATTATGGTGTGATTATATATATCTGTCAATATATGCTTATCTATCTGTAATGTATTAAAAGGAGGACAACCTGTCTCTGGCTAAAATAGTCAGGTGGGGCATCACTTTGAAGAAGGTGTCATTTGAGCCACGCATGAAGGATGATGGGAATATCCTAGGAGAGTAGCCGGGCTCCTTGGAGCTTCCCTGGAAAGTATGTCACATTCTGGGACACAGAGTCGTGGAATTAGATAATATTCACACTGAAAGGAGCCTTGGAGGTCATCTGGTCCCACCCCTTCATCCACAGGTGGCAAGCTAAGTGGGGCCAGGCTTGGGGTGAGGCAAACAGTAAGGGAGCATTTCCTCTCAAGGCCCTGGGAGTGCAGCCCAGCCCTAGTCCCAGCCCTGAAACTGAGGCAACAGCTTTACTGGGGTTCCAACAACCAGTCAACGGCCAACAGTACCTTGCAAGAACCCCCCAGCCGCCTCCACCCCAGTTTTCTGGGCTTTGTGATTTGTGGGTTGTGGGGAGCCAGGCAAATGGGAAAGAAGATGGAGAGGAGTCAAGAAAGTCACCGTGGTTTCTGGTTTGTACAACTGAAGAGACAACTCTCAATCTCTACGTCCACCACCCTCGATCCCTCTCAAGTTCCCGGCTTCCCCATCCCCAAGTCTTACGGTTAGAAGTAAAGATGTCTTCCTCATGGTATCCTTCCCTCTCGTCTCTCTGCTACCCGCTCTCCCAACGCCACACCTCCCCAACATTTATTTCAGCTTCCGATTCTCCTTTCAGCGGGCCCCCAGCGAGCGCCTGCAAACGTCCACCTGGGAGGTCAGAGGGCTGCAGTTCAACAATCTGCCGGCAGGGGGCAGGCCTGCCGCGAGTCCCTATCCTGCCCGATCCTCCCAGCCCCCAGCCCAGTCACAACTCCTTAGAGATGCAAATTGAGAAGCAGCCTTCCTAACCCGAGAGGGCTGCTAATTCTCTGACGAGTATGCAGATTTCCATCCTGCCTTTGCCTGGGTTTATTTGTTTTACTTTGCAATAAATTTAATACAGACTCCCTGAAGCAGAGAGGCAGATGGACTATAAACTCTGCATTTTGAGCAGCCTTAGTTACTAGGTTAGTGTGGTTTTTGATCCCTACTTAAATTATATCTATGAAATTTGACATGGATTTGGGTCTGGGGTTTGCTGCCCTCTTGGTGCTCTGGAGCGGCTTCTAGGGAATTTACAAGAGTTGATTTGATTATTGGGACTTTAATTTCTCACAGAGGCTAACGAGCAGGCTGGGAAGCCTGGCTGGGGTATAACAGGAAGATGGGAAAGTGAGAAGTTGGGCGGCTACCTGCCCCAGTGTAGGCGGGGTCGGTATTGTTTTCCCACGCCCCTGGCAGGGCCCTAACTCAGGCACACTGGGGACTGGGAGAGGGAAGCCTGTGCTGCCCGCCCCCTCCCCGGAGTAGGGGGTGGGGGGAGTTGTGCAGCAGAAAGTGCCCACAAGAAGCTCAGAGTCCAAGGGAAAAAATCAGACTCACATATGGGGCAGACATAACTAAAACATCTATAAAGAAGCATTAACAAGACCGGTACAAATTGGCGTTGTATAACAATGTAAATTGGACATGAGGGGACGTGGCAGAGGGGAGAAAACTGCTACTCACCCCTCCTATTAACACCTTTGCCTCACGCTACAATGTGCAGCCTTCTCCCCTTCCCTGCTCGTTTTCACAGGCCACTAAAGAAAAGAAGGCATAAGGAGCTAGGAGTAAGAAGAGCTGGGTTCTTGTCCCAGCTTCACGGAGTGCTTCTTTGTTCAAATGTTGAGGAATACGTTTAATTTCTCTGAAACTCAGTTTCCCTATCTGTGAAATTGGAATCACCTGATTATCCAGAGGGCCAAGTAAGATAATTTGGGTAAGAATGGTTGTACGCAGCAAAGGACAGGACCATAAAAGGTATGTAAGGGACTGGTGCCCTTCGACAGTCAGTCGACAGTCGTGAGGTGATCACTGATGAGAGTAGGAAGGCCTGGGGCAAAGGGAGGCTGTGAAGGGAATTTCAGTGAGACCTCTACCTGTCCTCTACCTGTGCCTAAAACCTGTCAGTGGGACCTAGGTGCTGGGGATGAGCTGGGCCTCTAAAAGCAGACAACGTGCGGTGGCCAGCTCTCTACCTTGGTCTTGCTCACCTGCAGATGAAACCTGCCTTCCAGCAGGGAAGGACTGGCCAGGGCGTCTGGGAAGTTTCCAGCAGCAGCAGATCCCAGGGACTGTTGTGCAGACTTCTGAGGGCCTGCGCCACCCTGGCAGTGGGAGTAGGAGAGGGGCAGGGAGGTGGGGCTGCAGCCTCACTAGCCCCAAGGGAGATCCCAGAGCACAGGCAGAGCCCGGACACCGATGAACAAGGGCCCCTCTTCCTTCACCTCCCTTCTCTGCACGTCTACAGCCTTTAGCCAGAGGCTGGAGCAGGAAAGGGAACTCGAGGGGGCACTAGAAGGAAGTGTTGGAAGAGCTGAGAAAAGCAAAGGTTTGGAAGTCACCGAAGTAAAGGGGCAAAAGGAAGGAAGAGGGCAGATAAAGGAGAAAAGGAAGGAGCCAAGGACATGCTGATATTTGTTCCTTGTGCTTAGGGAGGAATCACCAGGAGAAAGGAAAAGAAGTAAGAGGGGAGCAGAGGAGAACCAGAGAAAGGAAACAGCCAGGCTTCCCGCGAGGAGGGGGTGGGGGGCAGGGGACGTGGAGGCTGAGAGGAAATGGAAATGAGGGGTTTGGTCACCATGGAGAGAGAAGCTGGAAGCTTGGCAGCAGTTTGTCTATTAAGAGGAAAGGAGGGGAATCAAAGAAGCTGTGGGTGTGTCTACACACACAACCGAATTGGAAAATAACTAGCTGAATTCAGCCCAAAGCAGGGCATGGAGGGGGAAGGAGAAGAAAAACTGGCTAAATTCTCTCCGAAATGACAAAACTCCCCACCCCCCACTTCTCTATCCTACCTGCCCTGCCCTCGCCCCAATAATGCACTGAATTATAACGATTATCAAGGTTTTGTTAAATGAAATTTGGTGACTTTCCACCCCCACCCAGACGCAGTCCTATGATTTGTGTTGTGTAAGGGAGAGGGAAGCTAAATCCTGCAGCAGAGACAGAGGAAGGAGACCAGGTGGGGTGGCAAGGAGGGGCAGGGGTGCATGCAGGAGCAAGGATAACCAGTCAGACACCTTGGTCTGCATAGCACCTCCTGAGGCAGGATGAAGAAATCCAGCAAGTACGTGCCACAAGGCCAAGAGGATGACCACACGAGCTCTCCAGAATTGTGGCAGGGGCAGTAACGCCCTGAGACCCATTGTCAGTTAGGCTTCTGCCTGACCCTGTGCTTCAGAAGAGCCCGCAGTGTCTCTCCTCCAGGTGCACCCTCCCTGAGGGTACAGGGCAGGAGCTTTGCTCCTCTTTCTAGGTCACACTCCAGGTACCCAGGCCAGGCAAGTTTGGGTACTTGGTTGTTTGGGCAAGGATGGGAGTGGAGTGGCGGGGGGGGGGGGGTACACCGTTGCACAGAGGGTGTGGACAGATCTGGAGAATGGGGACACCAGCCCCAAGACTCCTTACAGTGCAGAACAGTGCTCATGACAGGAATGGGGGAGGGGGTGCTTGGCCAGGGCCTCCACTTGCACTCTTGCCTTGGCCAGGGACCCTTAGCAGCTGTCCTGAGCAGAGGAGAGCCTCGCTTCCCAGCTGGAGGTCAGGATACTGAGAAAAGTAAGGAATCCAAGATTGCTATAGGTTAGAAGGTCAAACGGCAAAGGAAGTGAGAGGGACAATCAAACCCTGGGCATGTGTGGCAATGGAGAGTGGAGAAAAAGAACCGTAGTAAATCTCCTGTAATATTTGGTACATCCTCTTACTAAAAATCACTCCTTGTTTATCTGAAATTCAAATATGACTGGTGGTCCTGTGTTCCATCTGCCACCCCTCCCTGGAGAGGGAGGGGTTGGAGTGGTGGCCATGAGGCAAGATCACAAGGTCAAAGCCTTCCTAGAGCTAAAACAGGCCAGAGAACCTTAACCATACCAGAGTCAGACTAGCACGTTCCAGTTACCCAGTTACCGACAGGGTTGTGAAAAGCATGGTCATTTTCAAAGGCCCTGGGCTAAGTGGAGAGAATGACCAAATCCTCTTATCTCTACCAATGACTTTAAGATAGAGCCAGAATCAGGGCAAGATACAAGCAAGGGAATCTCTCTTCTGCACCCACTGGAATCGCAGAGGTTAGCTAAATCTAAACTGATAAGGAAGAATTTCCTCCACTGGCCTCTTGCCCCAGTCCTTCATGTTGAAAAAAAGGGATACTCTCAGCAAAAGAAGACTGAACGAACACTTTCCCCAAGTACTTTACAGTTTGCACAATTCTACACTATTTTTCTGATCTAACCTAAAAGTCTCCTAGTGCAACTGATACTTTTTCTTTTCACTGAGCAGAGGAGAGCCCAACCTCTCAGATGCTACATTCCGCAAGGAAAATAAAGAAATGCGTAAAGCAATAATAACCCTACATTAATTTTGAGCTCAGTTATGAACACAGAAGCAAAAAAAAAAAAAAAAAAATCAGTGGTTGCCAAATGAAAAAGGACAAACTCATAGGAAGGTTCTTTTTTTTTTAATCCAAAAAAGTTTTACAATGGTGTAATAAGCCATAGAGAATAAAATAAAATTAAAACAATAATAATAAAAAAGCATACCCAGCAGTGTCCTGTTAAATAATTGGATGAGATTCATCAGGGCAGCAACTGGTGCTGAGTGTTTTTTAATTTTCTCCCTGCTGGATATTCTCCTCTCATGGTGTCAACAAATAGATTAACTACTTGTCAGAGATGGGGCCTTCACAGAGCAAAATCGAATTCCTCGTATTTATTTTCCTCTTCATACCTCCTTCCCAAAGAGGAGTATCTGGTTGTTTTAAAGACCCCCCACCAGATCTAGAAATGATTAATTCTGTCCATGAGGGTCACTTGACTATATCACGCAAAGAGTTAATTCCACCACGGTGCACACTGGATTCAATAAGAGGGTTTAATAAGGTTTACTAATCGCCTCTCCTTATGAAGGAATCAACTTTGCAAGGGCAGACCCAATACGTAAATGAAGGCGAGCGAAGGCCCGATGGCACCATGGTGCTTTCAACAAACCCAGCTTTCACAGAAATCTGAGCCCAGAGCAGCGGGGCCCCCAGCACTAGGAGAAGTGCGTAAAAAAGAACCCTAACTAAGCAGAGTTGCGCACTCTTCCCCACAGCAGCAATTTAGCCTCCGAAAAATGACACTATGGGTCAAATTGGGCGAATATTATTGACTTAAAATTTTCTTTTTTTCTTTTAGAATTTTGTTAGCATTTAATTCATTCTTAGTTTAAAAAAAAAAGTATAAACATTGGAAAGTCATGTCTATTTTTTGTTTGCACCTTTGAGGTTACATTATGATATAAATAATCCAGGTCCGGGTGCCTGGGTGGCTCAGTTGGTGAAGAGTCTGCCGTTGGCTCAGATCATGATCTCAGGGTCCTGGGATTGAGCCCTGTATGGGGCTCCCTGCTCAGTAGGGAGCTGGCTTCTCCCTCTCCGCCCCTCTTGTGCTCTCTGTCACTATCTCTGTCTCTCTCAAATAAATAAATGAAATCTTAAATAAATAGATAAATAAATAAATAATTCAGGTCCAAATTAGATGTCTGAGAGAATATTTTTCTTCTGTGAAAAAGAGTGGACATTAATCAAACATGAGCACCAATGATAGAGCGGAAAAACTTTGGCCTAAAAAGTCAGACTGCTCTGGGGCCTGATCCTGACATAATTTACAGGGCAACTCGGGCCAGCCTATGACTCTGTTTGAGCTCTAAAACAGGAGTTATCCATGTACCTTTTTGCCTTCTCAGGGGTGCTCTGAGGATTGAATGAGCTAATGAGTGTGGAATAACTATCTTTAAAAAAAGTATTGCTCAAAGCATTGTGGAAAGCATTTTTCATAACATTCTAAGAAAGGGCAAGCAGTCTAATATGAGATGGGTAGTTCTTGGATTTGCCTGCTTAACTCCATGAGCTTAAAAGAGTTGTCGTTTCCATTATGATTAACCTAAGAAGGCTCCACGGAAGAGAAGGAAAGAGAGAGAAGAGGGAGTATACATGGGGCCTGCCGGTACCTTGCCTAGCTTGTTGACACTGAGGGCTGTTTGTCCATTTGTGACCCATAATGGTGTTCACAGGCCCGGCTATTCTACCCATGCCCAGCTCCGCTTTCTCTGTCCTCCTGCCTTCCGGGATCCCTTTCTGACTTCGTCTGGGAAATGAGACAGAAACTATACTACTTAATGGTGTCTGGGGAAGAGAGTTGTTAATTTTTCCTGCGTTGGCCTTCACCCAACTCTCCAATCAGCAATATTGCAATCAAGGTTGGACCCACCTAAGTAAAGTCTAGGCAGGTCAGATCAATCGGAAGTTCCAGGCACTGATCTCTGAAGGAGAGGAAACAGAGGTAGAGGGGGCCAGGTGCCTGTTGGCGCCAACTCAGCATTTACGTTTTTTGGAAGGTAGAAGGAAAAACAGATTAGTGACATCTTAGTAGAGAATTTAGATACTAGTAGTTCCTGGACTGCAGCAGCATTTTCAGAATCAGGATTTGACCCCAAAATGTAGGAGACTGCTCAAATATTGTTTGGTGTTTTTCTTGTTTTTTGTTTTGGGATTTTTTTGGTATTTTACCCCTTAGTGCATGAATTATCAGCTGTCTGATCAATAGAGAATAAAACACAATTCCTTTTTATAAGTAAAAACAAATTAAAAATTCAATGTACAATAGGATACCATTTATAAAAAAATAAGTATCAGAGAAGTAGTTTACGAAGTAATATATAAGACTTGGAGAAAATTTTTAAACCTTTTTGAAGAACATAAAAGGCCTGAATAAATGCAGGAATCTATCAGACTCCGGAAAGGATGAGTTAACTTATACAATGTCAATGCTCCTTAAATTAACCTGCAAATTGAATCCATTCCAATCAAAATCTCAATATATTTGGCTGGAAGACAGGGGTGAAAGAACAGCTGTCAAACATTCTGAAATTTGTGAGGAAGAATAAAGGTCCAATAATGCTACGATGGCTTTAAAAAGAAAAAAAGCAAAAAGAACACTTACACTAGAAACTGAGAAATATCACAAAGCCAGCATTTTTAAAACAGTATGGTACTGGCCAGTGGAATGGAAGAGCGGGTCCAGAAGCAGGCTTACACGTGCACAAAAACTTACAGGTGATAGATCTGCCATTAAATTAGAGGGTAAAAAGATGACTTATTTCATAAATGGTAAAATAAATTTGAATCTCTAGCTCATTACTGAATAAGAAAATAAACTGTATACAGATACAGTCCCTAAATGTGAAAGGTAAAATCATAAATAATAGAAGAAAATACATGATGATATAGTGTGACCTTGAGACGGGAAAAGATTTTATAAACAAGATTCAAAAGCAACACCAGAAGGAGAAAAATGGATGGATTTTATATCAAAATTAAAGATTTCAGTTTGGTGAAGCATACCATCAACTGAGTTAACATATAGTTGTGTAATGCCTGGAAGAAGCATTTGCACTAACACATGCTCAGGAAATTCCAACAAATTAGTAAGAAAAGAGAAGAAACAATAGAAAATTGAACAAAGTAAGTAAGTAGGTGGAAATCCTAAGGGGTCACAAGTCTTTGTGGTGAGACTTAATTTCACAAATAATATGAGAAACACAAAAGAAAGGCAAGATACCACTTTACATATAGTAAGTTAGCAAAAATTAGAAAGTCTGATAATATCAAGTGCTGACAAGGATGTGGAGAAATAGAAGGGCTGATAAATGTAAAAACTGGCCCCGCTCTCTTAGAAAGTAATTTGGTAGGGCTTATCGAAGTAAAGAATGCACAGAGCCTACGACCCAGCACTGACACTGTGGGTACACATACCCTGGAAAAAAATCTCCCACAGAAGCACAAAATGTCTACATCTTGCTGATGGTAGGAGCAAAGCACTAATGGCAGTCTGGGTGTCCACCACCAAGGGAACGGAAGGTAGATTATGGTCACTACAAATGACGAAACACCATGCAGCAGGAAGAAGGAACGAAACAGATCCACTTACAGCAACACAGATAGGTCTTCAAAACAGAGTTGGGTTGGGGGGTTGAGGGGAGGATAGATTTATAGCACAATACAATTTATGTATGTTTTTAAAAGACACAAGCAATACCACATGTTTCAAGGATATATATGCAGGTAGCTAAACTTACGGATGGTGGGTTAGAAGGATACACACTAGGGGCGCCTGGATGGCTCGGTCGTTAAGCATCTGCCTTCAGCTCAGGGCGTGATCCCGGAGTCCTGGGATCGAGCCCTGCATTGGGCTCCTCTGCTGGGAGCCTGCTTCTTCCTCTCCCACTCCCCCTGCTTGTGTTCCCTCTCTCGCTGGCTGTCTCTCTCTGTCAAATAAATAAATATAATCTTAAAAAAAAAAAAAGAAGGATACACACTACAGTGGATATTGGGGTGCTCCACCCATACCCATCTTCAGGGCCAATGCACCCACCTCCCAACTGCTGGGAGTATTAGTGCTGAGGCTCCAGGCTGCATCCCTCAGAGGAACTGCCTCACCTAAGGCTATTCCCCTTCTAGGTGAAGTAGCCAGTGGCTGGCTGACAACAAGGATATAAAAGGCTTGACCCTCCAGGGGCGCCTGCGTGGCTCAGTCAGTTAAGCATCTGTCTCTTGAGCTCAGCTCAGGTCTTGATCTCAGGGTCGGAGGTCATGGAGCCCACTTAAATAAATTTTAAAAATTAAATTAAAAAAAATTTTAAAGGCTTGGTCTGTCCTGCTTTGTTTGGGAAAGCTCTAAAGGGTCATGCCAGGTCCAGAGCTCCCATAGTCTCAGCTGAGTCCCTGGTGGCAAGCACAGTGGGGACCAGTTTCACCTTCGGTCCCATCCTATGGTCCTCACTGCCTTCTGTGTGTGTCTCCTGAAAGCACTCCTGAATGAACTTGCACACAAGCCCCCCATTTGGAATGTGCTTCCTTCCAGAGAGCCCTATCTAAGGAATACATGAAATAATCAAGAGTGGGAGGAATTACTGTGGAAAAGGGAAGAGAAATGGGGATGGGTAACAGAAGGGGAAAATAAGAATTCAGTGAGTCAACGTGCGGTCTCATAGGACTAGTGATGCTAGTGCACCCGAAGTCCACCATGTAAGACAAAAAATTAAAAACATACCACCTGTCCGTGGACAGTATGCCAGCTGCCCCTTCCCTTGTTCACATTTCTCTGTAACTAAACACCAGTTAATCTTCTGCTAGCAGAAGGAATGGACTCAGAAAAAGCAAGGGAGGTAACTGGGCAAAGACTTATGTTTTCTTACCCTTGTAACTAGGCGGGACGTCAAGAATCCGGAAGCCAGGAACCCCCTTTGGCCCAGGTCCATCCTTGCTGCAAGGAGATATGAGAGATATGTCCCACCCAGCAAGGGAAGGTGGAAGTAAAGGAGTGGTCTGTGTGTGTGTGTGTGCGTGTGTGTGTGTGTGTGTGTGTGAGGGGGGCGTGGGGAGAGGGAGAGACAGATAGAGACAGAGAATGTGTTTCCATCTCGGGCATGGAACAGCCCAAGATCTGACAGAGATACAGATTCTATTCTTTCCATTCACTCAAGCACCAGATGGAGCAAGAGATCTTTACGGCACTTGTGGGGAGGGGGTTACTTACATCTGGGGGAGCAGCTTTGTCTGCCTCTGAGCCAGATGCCACAACGATTTGGGCATCCTGCTCTGCCTTCTACTCCCTAGCTTGTCTGGCTCTCCCCTCCTCCGACTCTCCTGCTTGATATTTTTCTGTAACAAAAACTTGTTCCCTTTCTTGGGCCTTGACCCAGCCCATCTCCTCTCCATACCCCTCTCCCCCATCTCCAGAGTCCTTTCACCCCTTCAGGGTCTAGATGGGTCTCTGCGTTAGCTTCACACTCCAATGTGTGAAGCAGATGAGGCTCCAAAGAGAGCAAAACTGATGCAATGGTACTTGTCTTGGAAAGTATGTGCCCTAGGAAAAGGCTGTGGAATGTTCAGGAAGGTCACGCAGAGGCTGACCAGAGGTTGAAATGCCCAGAGTTCTCTCTCTTCCCACTCAAAGAAAAATACAGAACTATGTCTAAAGGAGCATAAGTAAATTATAATGTGAATTCACCAACCTACCTTTTCCATAAAATGTACTGAGCTCCTACTATGTAGCATGTAAGTATGCTCAGAAGGCAGGTTACAAAATGAGTAAGATGTAATCCTTGGTGTCTAAGAGCTTACAGTCTAGTAAAAAGGTAAGACTTGCATACCAGTATGGATGATGTAGAGTGTAACACGGTAAGGGCATTAAAAAGTTACCCCCAAATGCTCAGATTGTTCAGAGCAGAGAAAGTCACATTAGAAGGAAGAATCAAACGTTTCCTGAGCCACATAACTTTTGAAACGGCTTGCAACTAATGGACAGAATCTGTCACTCTACTTTAAAAATTAATTTTAATGTATTTAATATATTTGAATACAATGTAAGGCATTCAATATACAGAATAACATTTTTCTTTTTTTTTTCTTTTTTTTTTTAAAGATTTTATTTATTTATTCGACAGAGAGAGACAGCCAGCGAGAGAGGGAACACAAGCAGGGGGAGCGGGAGAGGAAGAAGCAGGCTCATAGCGGAAGAGGCTGATGTGGGGCTTGATCCCGTAACGCTGGGATCACGCCCTGAGCCGAAGGCAGCCGCTTAACCGCTCTGCCACCCAGGCGCCCCAACCGAATAACATTTTTAAAAGATGATCAATATTCCTACTGCTTTTTAAAAAAACTGCATGAAATAAGAAATCAAGATTCCCCTTTTACCCATCTCATTCCATCCCCCCAACTAACTGCCAAACTAACTACTTTAACAGTTTGGTGTGAATCAGCCCTAATCTTTGAATGGAAATGATTTTAACAAAAAAAGAAGAGTATCCCAGGTAAAGACCGGAGGGGAGAAGAGAAAAGGCAAGTTGGGTGCCCGATGTGTGTGGCCGAAGTAGAGATGAGAGATGACATCACAACAGGGGGCCGGAGTCATGTCACAGAAGGTCCTCAGTAGAGGAGTCTGACATTTGGGATATTATTCAATAGGCAGTGCTAGATAAGAAATGGTCGAAGGAGTTAGGGATTTTTAACTAGAGTAAGAGAAGATCTGGGGGCACATGGTAGCAATAATTCAATTATAAAAAGTGCTATCATGTGCAAGAAAGATTAGGTTCTTAATTTGAGGATCCCCAGGTCAGAACTTGGGTCAATAACTTGAAGTTTCAGGAGTGGTATTTCAGCTCTATATAGATAGGGAAGGACCTGCTAACAGACCTCTGTCATAATAGAACAGGTGACTTGGGGAAGAGTAAGTACCTCTCCACTGCGGAAGCTCTGGCAGAGGCCCGGTGACCAATCACCGTGGACAGAAGATGTGTGCATCAGGCAGGGAGCAGGGAACTTATAAAGTCTTTTCTACCATTAGGATTCTACAGTAAAATAAGGAAGCAGTGAAGGATTTTTAACTGAGGAGTTATATAATTAGAGCCATGCTTTAGAAAGATTAATCTGGCAGAAACGTATAGATTGGGTCAAAGTAGAAACAAACTTAAAACAGATGAGTGTGTGGCTGATAGAATAGCTCAATCGAAAGCAATTAGGACTCCAGTTAAACATGGTGGATTAGGCATGCTTGTTATGTGTACTCCCTCATAAAATGCAACTAAAATGACTGCACGAATAAAAAGGACATGAATCCACAAAGACAAAGACTATGCAAGAGGAGACAACAGCAGATGGAGGTGTCAACAAAATCTGACCTGGAACTGGAAGCGCCAGGTGCCCGCTTAGGCCAAGGACCTGGCTGAGGCTGGAAATGGGCAGCCAGGTAGCTGCCCACCACCACCCCCCGCCAAATCCCCAGCAGATGATGGGACATCCCTGGAGAGAGTGAATTGGAGGAGGTACATGAGGGACAAGAGTCTCAGCTAAACAATGAGGTACCATTTTGAAACCAGAGGAGTTAAGGGAAAGATTAGACACCGAATGGGGAGATCCCATGGTCCCCTTCCCTGGTTAGGCTCGTGGAATGCCAGCAGCCAGGCTCATACTCACCTCCAGAGGGAAAAGACTAGAGAATTCGTTTCTTGGGCAACTTAGCAGCTCAGGAGAAAAGACTAATCAACACTGAGATTTGGGGGGCCCCCAAATAAATGGTCAGAACCCTGAATAATCAGTCTGCTATAGGCCCACTAGTCACCAAGACTAAGTACCCCCACACCGCTCGCAAGCATACACACACACACACACACACACACACACGCACATGCAGATCCTCTTCCTGAGCCTTAGGGCATCATTTTTAAATACAATGCCAGGCAATAATTACTGAAGATTTTAGTGAAATCTCTAACACAAAACACCGAACAATCAAAATAAAGGAATTTTAAGGAAACAGGCAATGCAGAAGAAAAATTCAAAAACAGAGTAACTAAAACTTAAGAGAATCAAGGGATGACATTGTATTCATAAAAAAAAAAAAAAAAAAGAGGATGCCGTGGAAGAGAACAGAGAGCAGGAAAGAGCTTTTTCACAATGAAATAAAATATCTCAAATAAAACACTAAACAGAAAAGCTGGAAGAGGGCTGGGAAGCTTTCACCAGAAATAGAACAAAACAAAAAACAAAATGGAAAATAGAAGGAAAGGGGGAAGTACGTTTGAGGATCCATCTAGAAGGTCCCCAATCTAACTAATAGGAATTCCAGAAGGAGAGGACAGAGAATTGATGCGAAGAAATAATGTTAGAGCATTTCCCAGAACTAGAGCCCACAGTTGCCCAGGCTGACAGGGTCTATGGGTGCCCAGCACTACAAACGACAAAGTGGCACAAGGGATTGTCACTGCGAAATGGCAGATCAGGGGTAGAAACTAAACCCTGTTCACGGAAGCATTATTCATAATAGCCAAAAAGTGTAAACAACTCAAATATCCATCCACTTCTCCATGGATAAACAAAATGTGGTGTTCATACAGCAGAACATGATTCGGCAACACGAAAGAATGAGCACTACGACATGCTACAACACGGAGGAACCTTGACGAGGTTGTCTAAGTACAAGAAGCCGGTCACAAAAGACCACATATGTGTGCTTCCACTTCTATGAAATGTCCAGAAGAGGCAACTCCACAGAGACAGAAGGAGACTGGAGGTGGCCTAGGGCTGGAGTGGAGGTGGTTGAAGGGAAGTGAGTTTGGACTGCTAATGGGTCCAAGGTCAGTTTCTTTTGGAGATAGTCAAATGTTTTAAAACTGATTGGTGTGATGGTTGCACAACTCTGTAAATATACTAAAAACTATGGATTGTACACTTTCAGTGAGCGAATTATATGATATATGAATTATATGTCAATAAAACATACATTAAAGAGAGAGAAGGAAGGAAGGAGAGAGGAAGGGAGAGAGATAGAAAGAAAGAATCCTTAAAACTTCCAGAGAGGAAAGAAGTTGCAGACAAAGGAATAGGAATAAGAACGGCATTGGACTTTTTAACACCAGGCCTAGATATAAAAGAGGTGGTAGCACAAGGTCTTTAAATTTTTGAGGGGCGCCTGGCTGGCTGAGCCAGTAGAGCATGCGACTCTTGTTCTAAGGGTCTCAGGGTCTTGAGTTCAAGCCCCATGTTGGGTGTGGACCCTACTTAAAAAATAATAAAATAAACAAATTTTGGAGGAAAAGTGACTTTTAACTAACATTTCCATATCTTGACAAATTCTGAATCAGAGTTGAACAAAAACATTTTCAAAAATACAAATACCAAAAAATTGTTCCCGTAAATCCTTTCTATGAAGGCTTAGAGAAGATATGAATATCATCGAAATAGGCAGTAAACTAGGAAAGAGGAAGATATGAGACCCAGGAATTCAGAAGCTCACACGGGCAAGGAACGAAAGGAATTCCCAAAATGCTGACGCAAAGTGCCACGGGCCTTAAGACTGACCTGTCCAGACTGGAGCAGGAAGAGAGATGATCTGGGTGGCAAATCTCAGGAAAAATAAAACGAAAGCGAACTGCTGTGGAACTGATAAATTATCTGATACCCATGGCCAAACTGGAGGGAATTAATAGTTCTAGAAAATTTGGGGGCAGAGTTGGTGACAGGCACATATCAAACTAGGCACACTTTTAAAACACCAATATTAACTAAAGAATTAATAAACGCAGAAAGGAAATGTAATCACAGTACATGACAGGGCTTAGCTGCAATGTTTCCACAGTCACAATACTACAAATACCGAATGCCAATTTAACCCAAAATTATCTAGTAACTAAATTAGGAGGCTCGAGGGAGAGAAGTGGGTATTTTTGTGCTGGAATGTGTTAGAGAGTTAAACTAACATCTGCCAGAGGAAGAAGACAACGATGTTGGCCAAGTTGGGGAGGTGGAATCAAGCATGAGAAGCATAATGCTGTTTAGAAAACACAGACTAGATACAGGAAGAGAAATTTAATTTCAGAAAGGTCATCAGGCCTTGATTTAGAGCACTGGCTGGAGGGGATGGATTTTGGAGGATGTGGAAGCTGGGCTGAGGAGCCAGTAAATGTGGAGGGCAAGCAGAAGGGAAGCCTAAAACCAACAAGAAACAGACAAAATCACTCCATGGTTTTAAGCCTGGGTTACCATGATGACGGTGCTCGGGGAGAAAGCAAAGCTGGCGAAAGTTGGCTGCGTGGAAGGAAGATAAAGGTGGCCTCGCTGTGTTCTGGGCAGAGGGGTCCCTTTGGCCGCACCCTCCTTGGCCGCACCCTCTGTGGCTTCGGGAAGCACAGCATTCGACTGCAGCTGGGTGGCAAACAGAAGCTGAGAGCATCTCAAATGTGTGAGGTTCTGGGTCTCAGAAATCACTTAAATTAATTCCTCTGATGTTCAGCTAATCAAATCAAAGCCTGGAGAAATTAATCCGAGGGCGGAAACAGTTAACCAAGGGATGGTCAACAACAGTGTTAAGGGACTCACAGAAGTAAAGGACTGAAGACCAAGAAAAGGCCATTGGATCGGGCAATTAGGTGACCACCAGGAAAATCAGTGCCCCGGCGTGGAGGGAAACAGCCACAGTGTGCCCTGTGAAAAGTGATGTGGGGGCTGGGGGAGAGGATTCTTCCTGCCAGCGCCTCCCAATTAGTCAGGGCTCCACAAATATTAGTTGTTGTGGGTTGTTGTTGTTGTTGTTGTTTTTCAGAGAAACATGATGATTTAAATGAAAAAGAAAAAAGGCTGGTAGCTTTGTGAGGACAGCTAAGTACTTAAAGATGTTTGAAGACAAAAAGGCGTCCTAGAACTGGCGTCTAGACAGAGGGGAAGGCCAGGCAGTGACAAGGGCTAGAGGAGCTGAGAAGAGCCACGGCTGAGGGAAGTGAGCGCCAGAGTACCTGGGCAGACTTTATAAAAGGAACTGAGTGCAACAATTAGTTGTGGAAAATAGGACAAGTTCAGATTGAAGGAGAAGAGAAAAGGATCGGGGGTTGGGGGCACCCAGATGAATTTTGAAAGGGAAGAAAGGGACAGTGAAAAACCCTAGATTGGGTGAGTTCTTTTGATAGAAACTGGGAGGCATAAACCATCAAACGGAAGTAGGTATCTGCAGGGGGCTGTTGCAAGCTGGAAGAAGCTGGAAAAGCTTTGGAACAGTGGTTCTAGGCCAGGAGTAATTTTGCCCGCTACCCTCGCTCCCATCCCCATCCCCTGGAAGAACTTCGGTAATGTCTGAAGACATGATTATTACTATTATTATTATTATTTTGCTGTCACAGTGGGGGGGGGAGGTGCCACTGGCATCTAGTGGCATTTCATGGAGGTCAGGATGCTGCGAAACACAGGCCAGCTCCCCGCAACAAAGAATGATGAGGTCCCAAACGTTAATTGTACCCAGATGGAGAAACCTTGCTTTAGAACAACTATTGCGATTTCACTAAGCAGTCAACAAGAAATGTGTAGGAGGATTGCTCAGCAGCTGCACAGGCCAACCCAAGCTTAAATAACATAAATCTGAATCCAACTGGTATGGTTTTCGGAAGCTTTCTAGTTACATTAAGCAGAGGGAGCTCATATTAAGTAGAATGTCTCATTTTGAAGGGCTTTACAAACATTTGTCATGAATCAATTGCTAAAGGTATAAATATCTAACATTTATTACTTTAAACAAATCTTTGAGGTAGGAATCTTTTTTCAGGCTTTCCACTGAGGAAACAAAAACACAGAGGTGTTAAGTAACTTACCCAAAGTCACACAGCCAGTATACGCAGAGAAAGGATTTAAAGCCGGGAAGTTTAACACAAGTATCTATTCTTATCAGGATTCCATGCCTTTAGGGGACCTCTAAAATCAATTCCATTTCTCATTTGACACTCTTCCAATGACCTCCCAATTCTGGAACATGGGTATCCTAGCAAAGGCGTTTCTTTTGACAGCTCTGCACCATATGTCTCTCTTCTCCTTAATACACGGGACTCAGTCTTGAGTTCAACAATCCAAATCCTAAGTGCTAAGGGCTAGGAAGGTGGTTAAGATTTCCTTAGACAGAAGTCAAGTATTTGGGGCGCCTGGGTGGCACAGCCATTAAGCGTCTGCCTTCGGCTCAGGGTGTGATCCCAGCGTTATGGGATCGAGCCCCACATCAGGCTCCTCCGCTATGAGCCTGCTTCTACCTCTCCCACTCCCCCTGCTTATGTTCCCTCTCTTGCTGGCTGTCTCTGTCAAATAAATAAAATCTTAAAAAAAAAAAAAAAAAGAAGTCACGTATTTGATGTATGACCTCTGAAATAACTACTTTGAATGAGATCAGCAACCTAACTCCTTAGAAATTCTGCAGATGGCAAGTCTGTTTTGTGAACCAGCATGTTAGCCATGCCCCTCTTTCTGAGATTACAGAGTGATTGAGTGCCTCTGAGCATTACTCATTCTGTCTATCAAGGCCTTTTTGACTATTAATCCCTGATCATATGCTCTGCTCAGCCGAGGTTTGGAATTATCAACCTCCTAGGGTTGTGTTCATCAGGACTTGGCAGAAGCACTGCGAAGTGTCTACCTTGTATGTGCATGAATTCAGGGAGAACTCACAGAAACCTAATGACTGGACTGTGATTGATGCTGTTATGAAAAATGCCCAAGAAACAGATGGGGGATTAGACACTTTCAAGCATCATTAATCCATCCTCAGAACCGGTATGACCTTTGACCCAGCTCTGGCTCCTGACAGCAAGGGGGCTGTAGGCTTGAGACCTCCTGCCTGTGGTGGCTGGCAGGGGCAAGGCTGCTGCAATGGGAAGTGGAGGTACAAACAGCTTACCTGAAAGACACTGAGAAGAAGCAGCTAGGAGGGCACCAAGGGACGAAGATACCGGGCAGGGAAAGACCGCATCCCTGCTCCAATCCCATCATTCCTCTCCCCAGCCTCTGTCAGCTCTGCCTCTAGGTCAAAGGGCTCACAGAAGGCTCCAGGCCTCCCACCTTCCAGCTCCCTCCTTTCTCTCTAGTTCTTCTCATGGCTCCATCATCTGGCTCATGTTCCCCACTCCCCCATCCTAGCTGCCCTTACCAACATTCAATCCACATCCTCCAAGTCACTGTTTTCCGTGTACACTCACTCCCAGAAAGTCTCTCAACTACATATTGACATAGGAGAAAGGCAGGTCCAGGATTGGAAAATGTTTTATTTCTATTTTCACTACTAACTTATTTAGGTTTTTTCCCCCCTGATCATGATTCTGGTTGTTGCTTAAGTACTTATTAGATAGAACTTATTCTTCTTTCTTTTTTTTTTTTTTTAAGATTTTTTATTTATTTATTCGACAGAGATAGAGACAGCCAGCGAGAGAGGGAACTCAAGCAGGGGGAGTGGGAGAGGAAGAAACAGGCTCATAGCAGAGGAGCCTGATGTGGGGCTCGATCCCATAATGCTGGGATCACGCCCTGAGCCAAAGGCAGCCGCTTAACCGCTGTGCCACCCAGGCGCCCCAGAACTTATTCTTCTAGTCACTTTTTGTGCTTCCCCAACAATTCACATCTGATGATTCCTGTTCACTCTGTAGCTGAGATAAAATCATCAAGATTTCAAACACTAGAACCTTCAGTTGACCCTCACTGAGTAACAGATAATTTGAGACTTTGAGATTTGAGCATGATGGGGGTTACAAATCTCATTCGGGGCAAGTGGCTCCACTTAATCTGGTCTTACATCCCTTGCCATTAGAAAAGCCTTGTTTCATATAACTTAAATGCATCATGCTGCTGTGCTCTCCAGAAATCCAGATTTTCATCACAGTATCCCTCTGGGAAGTGCCTCTCAGCCCTTTACAAGAGTCACCAGCCCAGCCTTCTCATGCTGTAGTAAGAGGATCTGGGACAGGGAGTAAATTTCATCTGTTCTTCCCCACCCCCACCCCCGACATCAAGGGGGAGAAGGGGCTTTATCAAAGGTACCCGAGAGAAAAGGCCAAGGATAGAGCCCCAAAGCTCTGATCCCCAAACCTCTGCACCTCCGACGGCTATACCCCCTTCCTGAGCCTCCATGCTAGTCCTTGGCCACTGCAAAGTGTCATTCTCCATTGTCACTCCCTTTCTCTGATCTACCCCCTCCAGTAGCTCTAACACTGGAGTTAGTGTTCGCTAGCTGGTTTACTTTGTCTTTGATTCTAACTCCCCGTTACCAGGCCTGCTTGGGTCCCTTTCTTAACCAACAGCCCTGCTTTCACCAGCATCTCGTGTTGGCTGAGTTCTGAGAAGGATATAGTTGTGCATGTCTGAAGCTGTTCACATCTTGATTTCCTGTCAGGACAATCAAAACTGCTTTCTACCAGGAGCTAAAGAAAGATGATCGGCCAGGGCTCCTCTGGGGCAGAAGACAGAGCCCCCAGGGTGCCTCTACACTCTTTAAATTATTTGGACTTTGAAGTGATCTGTTTAGACTCTTAGGCCAACTGAGGGCTGAGAGATAGAATGTCTGCTGCTCTTTGTTTCTTCTAGGCGCTCCATAAGGAAAAGAAAAAAAGAGGAGTCCATGAGACCCCCTATCCTAGTGACCTGGCTGAAGAGGTGTCACCTGCCAGGTCAGCCTTTCACCTAGCTATCACGGAGGCTTCTCGGAATACTTCCAATCCAAAGAAGGATCTAGAACAAGGAATGGATATGGTAGGTGCCCAGCCAATATTTGTTAAATAAGTGAAAAAGAAGTTTTAATATCTTACAGTATCTCTTCACTATTGAGATTACCCTCACTCTGAAGTAGATGGAGGCTAAAAGAGACAGAAAAGAAATTAAAATGCATTTGGCACCAAGACAGAGAAAAGCTGTGTCTAAACATGAGATGGAAATCGCATCCTCTCTTAGCGCTCCAGATACTCCACGTGCAACGATTCGGGGGCTGATACTGGCACACGGAAGAAAATGAAAACTTATTTCTTAGACCTCCAGCCCAGTGAGAGTGTTCCATCTCCATGATCCAAAGAACATCTAGGCCTATTTCTGACCAAAAGAGAGAGATAAAAATTCCTTCTCGGGAAGCCCAAATTTTTGCAGAGCTGAAGAACTTGCTATATCACAGCTTTAGCTAAACAACACGAGCTTGATTATCAAATATTAGAATTGGAAGAAACAAGCATTGATGCAAGTAAAAGAATATTCTGCTGCTGATTTAAAGACAAGTGAATCGCTAAATATTTTTATTAGCAGCAAATTTGCTGCTTGCTGGAACTAATTTCACGCCCTGTAGATATGGTGCTTAAGTTGGAAATGGCGTTAAATTGCTCTCTCCTTGAGGCGGGTAAGGCTTCTGGTGGCAACCACCGCTAGATGGCACAGACAACGTAGCTCCTCTAGGATAGGCAGCTTTGGGGCCAATCATAGGAAAGTCCAGAGGAAGTTCCGCCCTACATTTCCCCACCGTCCAAAGAAAGGTTTGTCTCTCAAACATCCAAACCTTTTAAAAAAGGGGGTTGACTAGAAAGAACCGTTCCTCGCAAGGTTCTTGAATTTCCCAGTTCAGCCTTTTCTCTAAACTCATACACCTCTGGTTCATACATCCAATTAGTCAACCAATTGTAATTTATATAGTTTCTTGTGTGTTAGTCCTGTCTCTTCAACGGTACCATATAGCTTCTAGAAAGGAAAGATTACATTTTATCACCAGAATGGAAACCACAGTGAACCAACAGGTACAACTTGCAGGTTGGGGAGCTAGAATAGAAGAACTGCGATCAAGATGGTAGCACAAAGGAAGACAGCAGGTTAGACCAGGATGGAACACAGTACACAGAGGCCACTGGAGCCCCTAGGGAAAGGAAAGCAGGTGAACAATCGAAAATGAAGACAAGGCCAGCTCTGAGAGTCAGGGAATGGCTGGGGCTCAGAAGCCACAGCCAGAGGACACATTAAGTAGTAAAAGTCAGAGCAGGCTGTGGGTGAACAAATAGACCAACAGAACGCAGAGCACAAATGCCTAAGGAGAAAGAAAGGCAAGAGGCCAAAAGTCAAAGCAGCAGTCAGGAAATGTGTAGAAGCTAAAGCAGTAGGAGCACAACATACACAGAAAGATTGAGGTGCTTATTAAACAGATGCTTATGGTCAGTTACCACTAGGGCGGACGCAGGTTCACTAAGAATAAGTTTTGCCCAAATGAACTCATTTCCCTGTACAGTAGAATTATGACGTTGATAAATTAGATCATGCCACTGATTTTTTTGCTTAAAGACCTCTGAGTTGGCTACATAATGAAGCCCAAACTCTTTAACATGGCGGTCCAGACCCTTCACACTCCCCATCCCACGCCCTCCCGTTTCCTATTGCATCACTCCTGTCCCTGAACCTGGCATTCCACCCATATTAGGATATTTGCTCTTCCCGAACCATTCCAAAGACATGCATTCCTCTGTGGTTGGCTTATCCCATTTCTTCACTCGGAATATCTCCCATCTCCATGCTGTACTCATTTCACAAAAATCCTGCATATCTCTCAAGGCCTAGTTAATGTCATTTCTTTGGTGATGACTTTCTCCTTTTTTCCCCATGAAGAAGTAATCTCCCTTTGCTCCAGGTCCTCTGTAAACTTTGCTTATACTGCTAATGTGGCATATGATGTAATATATGTGATACCTATTATATCTTACATTGAAAACATATATACCTCTAATACAAATTAGAGGTAATGCATATTTAATTATACACATATTAATTTGGAGCTGGTGTATATATGGTTATCACCTCTGCTAAATTGTGAGCTCTTTAAGACAAGACCGATGTCTTGATCATTTTTGTGTCCACAGCACCTAACACAGAACCTAGCAGATAGGGGGTCAGCAATAAACATTTATTGATTTGAATGGGCGTCAATGCCAAACACATATATCTTAAAAGTTATCATTATTAATAATGCTGTAAAATGGGTCATTAGGCAAAACCGAAGCTGTCTGAACACATACCCAGACAAGAAGGAGGTTTCCAATGCTGCCAAGTTTTATGCTAGACAACATTTTTAATAATGATCTGAATTAACATACAAAGAATGTTTATCAAATGTGCAAGGAGACCCACTAATATCATAGGGAAAAGAGTCAAGACTTTAACAATGAACCTAACAGGCTGCAATCTAGTAGTCTGGAAAACTAACAAGATAAAATTGAAGTAAATGTAAAGTCCTATATTTAGATTTCAAAAATAAATTGCACATACCGAGTAGGGCGGAGATTTCACTTGGCAGTAATAAATGCGCTGAAGAGTTAGAAGCTTCAGTTAATCATAAGCTTTGAAAGCAGACAGGGAGATGTGACCAGTGACAACCTAAGGACACGAGTCCCTGATGGTTGTGGAGAGTCCTGCTCAAAAGAAGCAGGAATAGCGTCACTCTACTCCAAGCTTATGTGACGTATCATGAGGTATTCTAGAATCAGATTCTAAAAGATGCTTTAATAAGCCACAGTTCAAGTCCAGCCTAAAAACAAACAAACGAACAAACCACAGTTCATCCAGATTGCTGTGACCAGATGGTAAAGGAGTCTAGAAATGATCAAATAAATCAAGAACAAGGGAACTCTGTGTGTGCTTAACTTGGAAAGCTAAAAACTAAGGGAAGGCTTCCTTGGTATCTTCAAATATTTTTAAAGTGGCCTCTTATATGTTGCTACAAATGGCAAAGCTAGACACAGTGAGTATGAATTATGAGGAGGTGGAGTTTGGCTCAGTGTAAGAAAGACCTTTATAAGATCTACAGCCATTGAACAATCAAGTGGGTAGCTCTGGGAGGCTGAGAGCTCTCCAACCCTGAACAGAGTCCAGAGGAGGCCAGATGACTAGGTAGATATCTGTAAGAGACTTACAGAAGAGATTGTTTAGATACACAAAATATAAATACCTTCCCTTGTGAAATTTCTCAGTGGCTCCTCAGAATCTGTGGGATAATTACCTAAATTCCTCATCATGTCGGGGCACCTGGGTAGCTCAGTCAGTTAAGCATCTGCCTTTGGCTCAGGTCATGATCTCGGGGTCCTGGGATCTAGCCCCACACTGGGTTCCCTGCTCAGCGGGGAGGGAATCTGCTTGTCCATCTCTCTCTACCCCTCCCCCTGCTTGCTCTCTCTGTCTCTTCCTCAAATAAATAAAAATCTTTAAATTCCTCATCATGTCATACAAGCCCTTCATGACACAGGTCCCAATGACCCCCCCCCTTCATCTTCTGCTCTTACCCACCTCCCATGCCTTTGGCCCCAGCACATTCCATATCACAGATGCTCTGAACTCCTCCCCTGTCCCCTATTTGTTATTCTCTCTCATACCACTAAATATTTGCACGTGCTGTTCCTTGTGCCTGGAACCCTTTCCGTCTTATCCTCTGTGGCTAATTTCCAGTCATCCATAAAGACCCTATCCAAGAGTCAACCTTCCCTGACTCCTCTATTTCCTGCCCTGTACTCAGGAAGCACCCCAGATTGCCCTCTGATGCAGCCTTTATTGCAGAGTGTTTTTTCTTGTTTGTCTCAAACAGTAGAATGTGAACAATTTGGAAAAAAAAAAAAAGACTATGTGTCATCTCTGTACCTCCCATTTCTAGAACATTGCCTGATGGATGGCAGATGTTCAGCTTTTGAAATGAATTGCATCAGGCCTTTATTCCTTAGGTCAAAACACAACCAAGGGGTCAGACAGAATCTAGAGTTCACTAAATGGGCAATCATCTCCAGAAACAAGGGTTCGGAGAAATGACCAATTCAGGGAATGGCCATCCTTCTCAACCATGGCCCACCTAAATAATTACACAGTGTTCTTTCTTTTTCTTTAAGGAATCTGGCTTCACTGGCTTCATTCCTCAAGCCCCCTGCCCTTTGTCACTCCCCTCCTTTCTTCTCCTTGTCCCCCAGTTACATGCTCCCTGACTTTCCTATCTCAACCAGGGAAATATGTTGGCAAAGCAATCAAAGAACCAATTCTATTTATCATCATTTCTTTATTAGATTAACTTAAATCACATCTATTGCCTTCAGGACCTCTGAGTTTGTTACAAACTCATGTTAATATTTTCTATTGAGGATAGTTTGGCAAGTGCCCCAAAGGTTAGCAAAACACAGTTTGGGGGCAAAAATCCCAGAAATGAAATCCTCAAGGTTTCTTTTCCTCCTTATGGACAGGGCTCCTTGCCATTAAAAGCGTGGAATATTTATGAGACTCTCCTCTCAAGCTGGGCCATACCTAGATATTTGTTTGCTTCTCAGAGAGTTACATTCCTAATCCCGATTTACCTCTTCGATCTCCTTCCTAAGTATGACGTCTTTCAATTCCAGAACACAGCACCAACCTATAAAAAGCCTTTCAATTTGAGTAGCTGGGAGCTCAAATAAGATTTGTGCCCATATTTTAAAATCTCCCCATTCTGGCCATCTCCACTCACTCAGAGCCCAAGAGCAGTGGCTACACTACCTACAAGCTCAGCTTGACCCTGTTCCAAAATGCCAAGGAAGCATGGGGCTCAGGCCTGTCATGGGCTGTAACAATGCCTCAAGACATCTGCTAATCCAGAAACCCCATGGTTCTTCTAATACTCTCACACTTTCCCATAAAGCATGGTGAGTTTCCTTCCCCCACCCACCAAATGTTCCTATAGAGGCTCCAGCTGAGTTTTGCCATATATATCCTCCCTACAGCTGCCTGGTGTGTGCCTCTCAGGCTGCTGGCCTCTCCTTCACAGGAATTGGGGAAATCAGAACTCACGGAATCCTTCTCTGGCTGGTTGGCTGCTTTCTGTCAGCTCTGCAGAAAAGAACGCCTGGACCGTGAACCCAGAGGCTAGGGCCAGTGGCAAACAGTGGCAGATCCTCCTGCTGTTCGAGGCTTTATATCCTCCTCCCAGTCTGCAGGAGAACAAAGGGACATTAAACTCCACCTTATCATCACCCTTGGCGCTCTCCAGGAGAGGATGCCATTTTACAAAGAAAAAAGAAATCCCACCCCTAACCCCACTAGAGATGAGGAGAAATGAAATGAGCCCTCTCACTCCACATACTGGGGAGGAATCACCAAAAGCTGGTTAAGGGCTTGGTATTATGGGAATCAGGCCCCATTCTGACCATAGGTTGTATGAACTGGTATTTGGCATACTCATTCTGTGGTTGATATTGGCAAGTCAAATCCAGTCAGTCCTCTGCTCAAAAAGCTTCCAACTGGCTTCCCATGTCACTCAAAGGAAAGCTCAAGGCCTCCCAGGGCCCCTGTGCACCTCCCCCAGCTCCAACCACACTGGCCTCCTTTGCTCTTCTTTTGCACAATGCCTGCAGACCTCCCCTCCAACGGCCTTTTGCCTGCTGGGCCTGTGGCTTTTCACTCTCTCACTTCCTTCAGGCCACTGCTAGGATGTCACCTCAATGGAGAGGTCTTCCTTCACGGCCCTGTGTTAAATAACACCCCTCAATCTACATGCCCCTCATTATTCTTTATTCCTTCATCCTGCTTTTCTTCTTCATAGCACTTGAAACCAGCAGGTAGCTCACATATTTATTTGTTGATTATCTGGCTTCTCCCACTAGAATATAAGTTCCACGACAGCAGGGACTTTTTTTATTCACTCTTTATCCCCACAGTCTGGAACAGTGCAAGGCATCCAGTGATACTCAGTATAAATATTTGTCAAATGAATGAGCCCATGAACGAATGGTCCTACCCTAGGCATCCACACTAATGACATATGATCACTTGCCTTGAGCCAACCAGTACGCAGTGCCTGACCAGGCAAGAGAGCCTCTCGCCCTCTGGCCCAGCTCCTCTCCTATTTTCCAGAACTCCAGCTTTTCAAATGATTACTAGCATAAACCGCATTCAACTGCTTCTCTGCCAACCAACCTTTTCCTGTTCTTCGGCTTAAGGAATAGACCTTAGAACGCCTTCCAGCATGAGAAACCTTCCCAGCTCTCAAATAAGCCAAATGGACTCAATCTTTCGGCGGCTGAGTAGACTAAAACATTTAATTTGCTTCTTCCTTGTGTGAGCGAAGCAGTCCTTTTAGAAAATAGACAAAATACCTGGCTCTCAGTTGTTGAGCCAACAGGTTGAATTTTCTCTGAAGGACATTCTGATTTGTTAAGAATGGACGAATAATTCAGAAATCAAAAGCCTGTTACTTGTCTCATCCGTTTCGGAGTCCCACCAAAGAGGGAACTCACTCCCTTCCCCAAACCCGGGGAAGCAGAGGCTTTCGTAAGACACAATGCAGCACCAATGCTTAAGGAGGCTGTGCGGGTTTGCTTCCTATCCTATTGTCTTATCCTGTCAGCTCCCTCATCTCCCAGAATCCAGGCTCAATAATTTACAGCGGAAAGACGTTTAATAAATAAACGGCCAGATTGGAGCTGTCAGCTCTGCACAATGGGGCTGTTTGCATCTTTCGCTCGGCTCTGGCACCCGCTCTCCCGGCTTGCCTCGGCTAAAACAATCCCATTTGCTATTTTCATAAAATTCGTTCCTCTGCAGTTTCTATTAATCAGAACATTCTTTGGAGAGAATTATACTGGGATTTCATCACCATTGGAGTTCAACCGTTATGTGAATCTGATGAATTTTTATCACCTCTATGAGTGGCAGAGAAGGTAAAAAAAAAAAAAAAAAAAAAAAAAAACTTGGGTGGGCTGAGGAAAGTAGGCAGAGAGTTCTCCCCTTATATCAGCTGAGGTCTCACAGACCTGAGAACCCAGGTCAGTCCTTCCCTGCCACACATCTGAGCAGGTTTCTCCCACAGCCACATCTCTTTTTTAGATATCTATCATTCTGAATCTTCTTGGGGTCATGGGCTCTTGAAAATCTGAAGAAAGCTATGGCTACTCTCCCCAGAAAAGCCTACATAGGCACATACCCACCTAGCCTTACAATTCAAGGGGGTCTGTGGACACTCTACCACCCCTCTTTGCACATATGGTCCATCCGTGGACTCCAGAGTAATTACTCTGCGTCATATGGCTTCCTAATCATCCTGATCTCTCTGAAGAAACTTAGACTGGAACAGAAACTCAGCCACCTCTGAATTCCTTTGTTGAAGGAGAAGAAGAGATCTTTAAAAGAGAAAAAGAACGTAGAAGTGAGAAAGTTTTTCATCATGGTTATATACCTTTTGAGAAATGAGGGGGGAAAAAGGAAAAACAGAAGACAACTCATACTGGCTGAAATAATGCAAGTCCAAGGATCCATCAACTGCTTATAGTGCACTGTATTTGTCTGGATGAGACTTGGGATCAGAATTAAGAAAGATCTGATGAATTCTTCTTGCCTCCAGACTATACAACACCTATCCCATCCTAAGTAAGATAAGCTCTACATGAGAAAAGACACAGCATGGATGAAGGAAACCTTGGACCGATGGAACTAGGATTCTAATACCAGCTCTGTCCACAGACTACATGGTTTTAGGCAAAGATAATTTATCTCTATCCATGTTAGTCTTTGTTTTGTTTTTTATTAACATGATTTCCAAAGTTTGTTTCAGTTCCCACATTCCATGGGACCTGATTCATCAGAGACCTCTTTTTTTTTTTTTTTTAAGATTTTATTTATTTATTTGAGAGAGAGAGAGAGAGAGAGCGTGAGAGAGAGAGAGAGAGAGAGAGAGAATCATGAGCAAGGGGCAGAGAGAGAAAGGGGGAAGCAGATTCCCCGTTGAGCAGGGAGCCTGATGTGGGACTTGATCCCAAGACCTTGGGATCATGACCTGAACTGAAGGCAGATGCTTGACCGACTGAGCCACCCAGGCACCATCATTAGGGACTTCTAAGATAGCAAGGCTCAAAACTTTTTCTTAAGGGCCCAGCAGTAAATATTTCAGGCTGAGGGGCCACACAGTCTCTGTATTAACTATTCAGCTCTGATGTTGTAAAGTCAAAGCAGCCATAGACAACCTGTGAGCACACCTATGTTCCAGTAAAACTTTACTTACAGACACTGAGACTTGAATTCCATATAGTTTTCACAACTTTCTTCTTTTGTTTTTTCCCCAAACATTTAAAAATGTAAAATTCATTCTTAGCTTGCAGGTCATACAAACATGGTAGGCCAGATGAGGCCCCCAGACTGTAGTTTGCTGACCCGTGGTCTATAGCATTAAGTAAATATTATGATCTGGAACATCATGGTGGTAATTTTGGATGACCTTAGAAAGCCAGTAACTAGGGTTCAACAAGTGACAATTGTACTGGGGGAAATTTTTGTTTACCCAGTTTCCCAATTAGCAGAATAGAACAATGGTAGCTTTTGAATCTCAGCTAATAACCAACAATCACTTAGGTTTCGGGTACATTTTCAGATCTACAGAAGCGCTCAAATAATCACACATGAGAAAATGTACACAAAACAATTCAGGACTCTATGGCAGAAAAAGTTTTGACTATAAAATGAACATGAAAATTTTATGCCATCTCCTGAAATCACTCCTTGCTCCATAGTCTTTTTGTTACCCTACCTCTATCAGACAGCATAACAAATGATTTTACACATTAAAGAAAAAGGCAATTGGGCACTGGTTTGTACTGTTATTGCTTGAACTTTTTGGGTTGTTTAGGAGAAAAGAAAATTGTAATTAAACAAATGGTATGCATACATATATGGCACCTAAGTACATTCTACAAGTGTGATATTACTGTACATATACAGCAGAGATTTGGAGCAATGTGGAGAGCCGCTGAATAACACTCAACAGAGGAGACAATTTTTAAAAGGAGAAAGATTGGATAGTCAAGTAATCAATCTTCTCTAGAGTGAACTTTGATTAAGAGATGGCAAAAGATGGAGCGCTGTGGTGACAGCACTTCTCTCAATTTCAATGAGAAGGTAGAATATCATTATTTAATCAGAAAACTAATACCTCCTCCCAGTTAAGGGGTGAGATAGAGGTGGGGCTAGCGGGGAGGGTCCCTTGATGTGAAAGGAAACCTAAAATGTTTTATCCGTTTGGGAAGATGCAAGA